>NW_028277088.1:5037500-6244166 GCF_059951505.1 Python bivittatus
GCAATAGTAAGTCTGTAGGGACATTTCAAAGAGTCAGATCTTTGTGAAGAAGATACAGTGTTGGAAATTCGTAGACTGATGATCTTCATCCCACTGCTAACCACATCTGCTTAGCTTTTCAAAATCAGTGACTGAAGGTTAGATGCTACTACTTAACTGGACTTCAGTGATGTAGCAGTTGGTTAATTTAAAATGGATTCTTTGGGGGTCCCCAGGGAGGGAAGGAAGGAAGGAAGGAAGGAAGGAAGGAAGGAAGGAAGGAAGGAAGGCAGGCAGGCAGGCAGGCAGGCAGGCAGGCAGGCTTTGGGGATGGGGTCAAAAACATCAAGATGGCAGTCACAGCCATGCAGTTGAAGTCCTGGCCCATTTTTATGTGGATTGATGGAAGGGAGGGAGGGGAAGGAAAGTGAGAGAAAGAGTGGGGGGAGGAAGGAAAGAAAGAGGGAGGGACAGAAGTGAAGAGAAAGATGGAGGGGAAAAGTCACAAGATTAAAAAAAAAAAAGACACTTTGCAGTTGGTGGCCCAGGAAAGGTATTCACCCATGGAACTGAGAATATTGTCTTACCTGGGGCATAGATATAGTAACCCTGCCCCAGGTTTTCAAAGGTCATCAATTTCTCTCAGAAAGTTGCAATAGCAACCAAGCGTCTCCCAGAAGTCCCCAGTGCCCAACGAAGAAGCCTTTCTTTATTTCCAGAGGCCTATTAGAAAAGTGGGATCTCCAAGCAGGGATCAGAAAATGGAGGTGCACTCAGCAATAGCAAACCTGTCCTTTGCGCAACACTCAAAGAAGCACATCCAGAAACGTGGCTTGCAGGACCCAGCAGCTTATAAAATGTTGAGTGCTTTTATTTTTCTTATTTTTGCTTTTTCCTTTGGGGATTTTGCTTTTTCAGAAAGAAAAAGGAAAAAAAAGATCTTTCAGCGCTTCCAGATCTGATGGAAATGGGGTTGTGAGAAAAAGCATTAAAGCACACCCACAGACACACACACACACACACACATGCACACCCGGTTTAGATGACATCCTGCAACAGGTGTACAGCAGGTCTGCCAAACCGTTGTTGGAAGAAGGAGAAGATTTATACCCCCTTAATTATTCTCCTGGCCCCAGTCCACCTATACATTGAGGCAAATGTGGCACCACAGAATGGACACGCCAAATGCCAGCCTGATTTTGGGTCCAGGATTGATGAATGGTGAAGATGAAGCTTTGCATTTTTACACATTTCTACCCTTAAGGATGCAGAGCAAGGGAAACATTTCAAAAGCTGTTTACCTGTGGATACAAACCTGTCTGGTACTTGGGGTAGTGAAGTAAAGTCCCAGAGCCACCATGATGCAGTGTTGCAGAAGTTGGACTCGCACCTGAGAGACACAGAGTCTCCTCCCCATGTGGGTGACAGAAGCTCTCTGAAGGTCTTTGGGCCAGTCCCTCCCTCTTGGCCCAAGGGGCAGGGTGGTGTAGTGATTAAGTTGATTGATTGATTATCTGCCATCAAGTAGTTTTTGACTCCTAGCAACCACATACAGTAGATAGATTTTCTCCATGACGATCTGTCCCCAACCTGCACTTTCAGGTCTTCTAATGGTTCTTTCATCACCACCATAACTGAGTCCACCACATAATCCGCCTTGCCGCTGGTCATCTTCTTCTCTTTCCTTCCATCTTTCCCAGCATCAGAGTCTTCTCCAGAGCTCGGTCTTCCCATAATGTGTCCAAAGTAGGATCATTTGAACCTGGTCATTTGTGCCTCGATTGAGAAGTTAGGTTGGGTTTTTCAATGATCCAGTTGTTTGTTTTCTTGGCTATCCATGGTATTCTCGGGAGTCTTCTCCAACACCAAAGTTCAAAGGTGTCAATACTCTTCCTATCCTGCTTCTTTAAAGACCAACTTCCGCTTCTGTAGAGGGTCACAGGGAAGACCATAGCTTTAAATGCTGGATTAATATCTAGGAGACCACAAGATCTAGTTCTGCCTTAGGCATGAGACCAGCTGGGGGTCTTTGAGCCAGGCCCTCCCTCTCAGCCCAGCCTATCTCACAGGACTGTGGTAGTAGGGAAAAACAAGAGATGGGAGTAGTATGTATTCATTCATTCATTCATTCATTCATTCATTCATTCATTCATTCATTCATTCATTCCATTTGTATGGCCGACCACCTCATAAGTGCCTCTGGGTGGCGAACAACATTAAAATAAGTTAAAAACAAATTCCCATCATAAATACAAAAATTAAAATACACAGCAGTTGAGGAAGATGTCACAGTCAAAGGCTATTAGTACAACCAGGAGACAGGACCCTTCACACACTCAGGACACCAGGCCTGGGCACAGAACCAGGTCTTTATTGCACCAAAGGCCAGCAGGGTGGGGCCCATCCTGATCTCCAAGGGAGGATGTTCCATGAGGTGGGCACTAGGCAGAAGAGGCATGTCTTCTAGGCCCTGCCAACTGGCATTTCCTGGCCAATGGGACCCAGAGCATGCCCATCATTCTGGACTGGATCGGACTGGTGAAAAGAACTGGGAAAAGATGGCCCCTCAGGTAACCTGGTCCCAAGCCATGAAGGGCTTTAAAGATGGCAACCAGCACCTTGAATTGCACCCAGAAGCACATTGCCAACCAATGCAGGCAACAGAGTAGATGCGCCAAATAACCAACACCATTGACTACCTGTGCAACTGCATTCTGCACCCATGGAAGCTTCTGAATGCTCTTCAAGGGCAGCCCCATGTAGAGTGCATTGCAGTAGTCCAGACAGGAGGTCACAAGGGCAGGAGTGACGGTGAGCAGGGCCTCCCAGGAATGGGCACGCCTGGCGCACAACCCAATGGTGTGCAAAGGCTCTCCCAGCCACGGCTGCCCCCTGCTCTGCCAGCCGTGAGTCCAAGAGGACTCCCAGATTGCACACTAGGTCTGTGTGAGCCCGGTCCATCCCATCCAGAACCAACAGTGGAAAATCCCACCACGGGAAGGTCCAATTTTGAGCTCCTCGGTGAAAGAGAGAATATAAACCTAATAAATAAATATTGCCGACTTACAGCATTAGGACCCTTGGCCTTGACTGCACTCGCTGCAGCTACTAGGACTTGAAACCACCTGGGGGGGCCGGGGGAGTGAATGTAACACACATAAAAAACAGACGGAGCTTCAGTTGGACTCTCCCGGCTGCCATCTTGACTTTTTTGACCACCCCCTGCCTGCTGTGCTTTAGGGGTGCCTTTAATTCCTCTCAGCTGGCCAGAGCAAAAGGACCACAGCTGCTGTTAACTCACACCAACCCTGCAGACTTAGATGGGCGAGCAGCACGGCTCAGCACATCTGAGCAACCGCTGGTTGGAGAAGGTGGTAATGAAATATTCGGGCCGAACAAGCTGTGTCATTTAATACTCCTCTCGTAAATCAGGAAGTGAGTCACTTTCGGCTAATTTTAAAACGCAGACATGCTTGGAAGCTGGCGTTGCGCCCTTCCTGAGACTTGTGGGGCTGGAAATATTCTGTGCGCAGGCAAGGGTATGTGTGCGAGATAGAGTAGGTGTTGATCAAAGTGTTTGCACTTCTGTTCTTTACCTTTTTAATCTGATGGGGCGTAATCAAGAGACACTTCCATTCAGCTTCCAGCTGGAGTGAAATTTTAGCTGCTGGGCAGTTCAAACAGCTCACAGGGAACATGGAAAGAGTAATTTGTTCCCTGCGATCATAGGTATGAGGCCAGCGTTAGCACTGCTGTGGGATGCAAAGTGCTAGGCGCTGTACATCAGGCATACGACAGCCTGCCAAAATCCAGAGGACCATAGATGCTGCAGAGGGAATGCAGAGTTTTGCAGCCTGGGTATGGCATGTCTATTGTACCCAATGTAGAAGTGAGATAGGGATTATCCTAACTTGCAGGTTCTTTGGGGTTGGGGGGCTAATCTGGCAGATTTTTTGAAGATTAAACTTGCAGTTGGGGGTGGTGGTGAATCATCAGCTATTCTAGTAGGGGATAATCTGATTGGCAGTTGATCCATGTGGAGGTCTCTAAGTTGGTGGACCCCGCTCCAGAATCATTCATTCATTCATTCATTCATTCATTCATTCATTCATTCAATTTGTATGCTGCCCATCTCCCCCAACGGGTGACTCTGTACTATTGTAATCCAAATGTACTACTATTTCTTCATCATAAAGAAAACATATTGAAAGTACAATGGAGGCAGTTGATGTTGTGAAAATGGAGGATGGCCTTGAAGGATGGAGTCAAGACAACGGAGCTTCCCTCTGTCCTTCAAGGCCATCCTCTATATTTGCCACATTTGTGTTCACCATGGACCAAGAAACTGGGCTCTTCCATTTAAAATAAAAATAACAATGGGAACCTGGGACTTTAGACACATAGAACACTCTTGCATTAGCAGCGGAGTGAGGACAGAAAGCCATCACAGCATTGTATGGGATCTAAAGGGGGGGAAAAAAAGAAATCTACGTAGGTCAATAGTTATTGATTTAGCCCTCTGTGCAAGATAGCAACTGCAACGGGGCAAAAATGGGAACAGAAGAGCAGCTTGAAAGGAAAGAGCTGGCATTTGGTCTGAGAAGAATTTTCTTCTGGGAACACAAAGAGGAGCTGAGGGTAACAGAAGCAATTTTGGGGGGTAGCAGGCCAATTTTCTGCCACTTCATGGTCAATGTATTGAACCTTTTGTGTCCGGTAGCATTGTGGTTCATGGGCAGGATCAAATCATTCTTCCCTGCTCACAAACCACGATTGGCAGGGCAAGCAAGTCGAGGGGGCACACACATTTGGGCATTTCCTGCTTTGAAAGGATGTCTTCCAACCCAAAGGCCATCTTCCCTGTCCTTTGGTTCCCGGTTCCCTGTCTCTGAGGTTTGCTCACTGCCCTGGGAACCCCAAGGATGAGAAACCTGGAATTTTGCATCCAATTGGAAAAGCCTATCCAGGAAATTATGGATGGGCCAGGAAGACTGTGGAACTGGAGAAAGGAACTAGATTGAGGAAGAAGGACAGAAAAGGGCCAGAGCTGGTTTGTCAAGGAGGTAGTCAGGGGGGTCCACTGGGGATGGTCAAAAAAGTCAAGATGGCAGCACAACTGTGCCATCAACACTCTGCCTGTTTTTTAAGTGTGATCCATCCTGATTTTTTTGACCACACACTGCAGACACTCCTAACAGCCCGGAAAGGGATGGAGAATGTGGATCCTCAAGGGCAATGTTGACTTCTAGCAGAATCAAATGTTAAAATCTGTTCCTGATGTTACCACTCTAGAATGCAAGTGCTACTGAAGAAGCTATTTCCTCCCCTGGAGAGGAAAAAAACCCCACATAAACGTCCCCACTCATAGAAATGCAGGCAGAAGCATTTCCTTGATGTGCTAGACTTCTGCCCGCTGAGAACCCTGCAACGGTGCAAGGCCTCCCCTTCAGTCAGAAGTGGGGCCCTCTGGAATGAGATTTATGCCTTGATTTTCCCAAATGTATAAACCTGGCACTGAATCTCACCAGCTTCTTTATATAACATTTGTGCTCGTGCATAGTTGCCATAATGGGGACACGCTAGGGTGATGTTCATCTTTCTCTCTTTCTTTGCTCACTCAATCTCCAAACCAGAGAAGAATGCACCGTGCTAGATTTATGTTCATCATATCATGATTATGGCTGAGGGGGAAACACAGCAATGTTCATCTAAGAAATCTATCGCATTGGGGGAAACCACATCCCCCCCTATGGAAACACCTCTGACCCTCTCAAGACGCCGCTGACAACCCAGCGATGGCGCACCAGGAAGGAAGACACATCCCCGAAACCTGGAACGTGATGGGAACATGTGGAAAATGAGGTTTTTGAGCCTAGCACCATCTCTGCTTCAAGGGAAACCCGGCTTTGCACGCTTGTTCCCAATGGAGAAGCTGCAGCTCTCTACCCTCAACAGGATGAACGTCACAGAGGTTCGGTTGGCTGGTTTCTCAGTTGGGGATGGGGGGAGAAATGAGAGAATATGGCTGTATTTCTTCAGCGTCAGCGTCAGCGTCAGCATTAGCTTTGGGGGAGGGGGGTAGGTGGGAATCTGCGAATCCCGCCTGCGTGCAGGAGAAACCCAGAAATCTTCTCCCAGCTGGAACAGGCGTGGAGAAAACACTCTGGGTGAAGAAGGCCACCGAAGCTGTACTAAGAAGACAAAAGTTGTGAAACCCAGGGAGCGTACATCTGTTTCTGCCCGGGGCCCTTTTTCCTTTTAATAATAATTTTAAAAAAGCATTTGGATTGAAACAGAAGGAAATAGCAACATCTGTTCTTTAATGAGTATTTTGATACCCTTATTTTAAACTTAGGGAATGCAATGATTCAGTTTTTCCTGCCCTTGCCTATTAGCTGATTTACCAAGCATGCAGCCTTTCACCTAAGGTTCCCCCAGCAGGGGCTGCCAAACTTTCCAGCTGATGGCGGGGGCTTTTCCCATCAATCTCCAGGGCCCCCCAGGTGGGAATTCCAGCCCTCCCTTTCCTGCAGCCTTTGCGTGCCCTGCCTGGGCTGAACCGCTCCAGCCGGCCCTCGCCTGCGAGGGCGCGAAAGGCAGAGGGGAGAGCAGCTTCCTCACGCACGCCCTGCGCTTTCTGCTCGCTTCCCCAGATTTGGAGGCACATGGCAGGCTTGACACTCCCCCCCCTCCAGCTGGTGCTGGCTGGTCTGTCCAAGGCTCCCTCCGGGTGGGGCTTGCCAGGGGAGAGGAAGCTTGTGCAGCTGTTAAAATCCAGACATCTGGGAGACAAAACAGGGCAAGGCAGAGGGGGACGTTTACAAAGGCGGAGGGGAGGAGGAGGAGGAGGAGGAGGAGGGGGAGAAGAGGCAGATGAAGAAAAGGAGGAGGGGAGGGGGAGAAGACAAGGGGAAGGAGAAGGACAAGGACAAGGAGAAGAGAAGATGGAGGAGGATGAAGGGGAGAAGGAGGAGAAGGGAAGAGAAGAAGAAAGGGGAGGAGGAGGGGGGAGGAAGAGGAGAAGGAGAAGAAGGAGAAAGAGAAGATAGACAAAGAGGAGGAGGAGGGGGAGGAGGAAGAGGAAGAGGAGGAGAAATAGAAGGAGAATAACATAGAAGGAAAATAGGAGACACAGAGAGACCTAAAGAGCACCAAGAGAGGTGCAAAGCTGATGACCGCTCTAAAACAGCAACAGACGTCCCGAAGGCGATGCTGCCCGCCAGACCACGCAGCTGGCATCCCCAGTCTGGCCCCCACAGGCCTCTGCGTCGCTGCCACCCTCTTCCTAGGTCCCCGCAGGCCTGCTCCCTCCACCTTATTTGCTTTTCCTGTCGGTTCTTTTCATGCAAAAACATCAGATAGGAAACGAGCGAAATGCAAAGCAGGTGCCAGCTTCTAGGGCCTTTTTATTTCTCATGAGTGTCGCCGTGCTCTAAAAGCACTCTCAACCAATAAAAAGGAGGCTGTGTGGTCTAGTTGGGAGACGGTCGACCTGCCAGGAGCCATGAGGTGATCTGGGGACAGGAGGGGACATCCTGAGGCTTTGCTGGAGGGACTCTGAGAGCAGATTGACCAGCTTAATCTTTCCATTGATGGACATGTTATGAGTGCAGATTGGGACGTTCCCACCCGATAGCTGTTTAGGAAGTGCCCGGGGCAACCTCTCCAAAAATCCCCCACTTTAAAACATGTGGATGTTCCTGCAATGCAGGATTGGGGAAAAAAAATGCCTTGTCTGCTTCAGATGAATTCGGCTCCGTAATGGGAGATGGCACAACTCAACCGCGATTCATGGGAGCAAAAGGAAGGCCATATTCCATTTGACGTGAACCGTGCAAGGCGTCGTGGGCAGAACCTGGCTCAGCTAATGCGGCCAAAGCATTTTGAAGATACAAGACCTGCCAACAATTGGCACTTGCTGATCAAAAACAGCTTTATATATCCTTGGCCCGTTACATTTCAAAGACAAGATTAAAAAAAAAAAGGGCAGACCGCGTGGAAATTATAGCAGGATGTTGGAATGGTTTCGATAAACCCACCTGGGTGACCTTCTTATTTTACTTTACTTTACTTTACTTTACTTTACTTTACTTTACTTTACTTTACTTTACTTTACTTTACTTTACTTTACTTTACTTTACTTTACTTTACTTTACTTTACTTTACTTTACTTTACTTTACTTTACTTTACTTTACTTTACTTCATTTCATTTCATTTCATTTCATTTTGTTTATTATTAAATTTATATGCCACCCATCTCCCCCAGAGAATATTTCTCTCTTCCTACGAGGTCAGCACGCTAGTGATACTATCTCTGAGATACGGTCAATGGATAGAAACAATGTGGTTTACTGGACTACTAATTTTTCACTGATTCTTCCCCCTGTCACCACTCCGGGTCAATTCAGCTTGCTATGGATGTTTTCCTACAGGGGCACTTTAAGCAGTTCACATGATGTGGGGGGATCTCATAGGTTTGGTAGTGAATGCAACTCACATGTGTATAGGGGGGTACCACTTACCACCAAAATGATGCAGGCCACGTTTAATGCAAATTAAAATTCAGTTAATGCAAGGCTAGTGCATTGACCAGTGTTTCTCAAACTTGGCAACTTTACGATGGGTGGACTTCAACTCCCAGAATTCCCCAGCCAGCATGGCTGGCTGGGGAATTCTGGGAGTTGAAGTCCACCCATCTGAAAGTTGCTAAGGTTGAGAAACACTGTGCTATGGTGTCAAAGTCATTTAGGGAAAAAAAAAAAAACCAAAAGGCCACCAACATCTAGATCAGTGTTTCTCATTCTCAGCAACATTTGGATGGGTGGACTTCAACTCCCAGAATTCCCCAGCCAGCAATTCTGGGAGTTGAAGTCCACCCATCTGAACGTTGCGGAGATTGAGAAACACTGGAATCGATGCTTTGCGTGTAATTCCGTAGCTGCCCTAAAATGCAGGTTTAAAAATAAAAATAAATATTGTGTGGTTTTTCACAGCTCCCGAATTGTGTAGGCATGCAGGGGAAAGCAGTTTGGAGAAAGAGAAAGAACAAAATATTGACTGCTTACGAATCTCTTCCTGCTGGTGGAGGTTAAGGGGGTGGGGGCAGAGGGTGATGTTGCAAAACCGGTTCAGGCATTTGAAAACCACTCCTGTTGGTGCATGTTACCATTGCCCTGGTGAGACGTAGCATTTGAGATCACGGATCAAGCATGATGTTTATCCAAAAAACGCTGTCATAAAAGAATGAGGAGAAATGTATCGCAGGAGAAGAATGCGCTGAAGCAGGAAGTCGGTTCAGGAATGTGTCGTGTGCTGGGTGCTGTGCGAGAGCCAGACAACCCAGTACCAGCTTAAAATGTTTCCGATAGATTGACCCATGGGTGGCAAAAAGTTTAGAGAGAACTGCAGTACAGGTAGTCCTCACTTAACAGCCATTCGTTTAGTGACCATTCGAAGTTACAACGGTACCGAACAAAGGGACTTACAACTGATCCTCACACTTACAACCGTTGCAGCATGCACACACACACCAGGTCATGTGATTGCAATCTGGGTGCTTGGCAACCAGCTCGCACTTACAATGGTTGCAGCATCTTGGTGTCATGGGATCGCCATTTGCGATCTTCCCAGCCAGCTTCTGGCAAGCCAAATCAATGGGGAACCACATGATTCACTTAATGACTGCGTGATTTGCTTAACAGTTGCAGTGATTCGCTTAATGACCACTGCAAAAAAGGTCATAAAATTGGGTGCGACTTGCTTAACAACCACCCTGCTTAACAACAATTTTTCCAGTCCCTATTGTGGTTGTTAAGTGAGGATTACCTGTAGAATACAGCAAAGTTTATTCCCAGATGGTTTTTATTGCCTTTTTTCAAACTTTAGCTGCCAGTATTTTATTTACTTTCTTTTACTGTATTTGCCTGCTCTGGTAAATGAAGAAGATTTGGTGCCAAAGCTTGTTGACTGCCTTGCTCATCTTCTCCTGTGCAAAAACAGCCCCAAGATCTACACAGCGGCTTTCTTTCCAACTCACTTAAAGAAATATATTGTGGAACTTGTTAATTTCTCCAGGTGGTGCTGAGAAGATGAAGAGGTGCCAGCTGGAGAAGTTTTTCAGGACCGTTGAGGAGATGGGAACGTCAAGAACATAAGAACATAGGCAGGGCCTTGCTGGCTCAGCCTATAGACCATCTAGTCTCTCAGTGTCCAAGGAAGCCCATGAGTATCCCTGGAGATGGTCTTCAGAGGAGGAGGAGGAGGGGAGGGGGAGGGGGATGGGGAGGAAGAAGAGAAAGGAGGAGGACAACAACAATAACAGAAACCGTGCCCTGCTGGGTTGGACACAACAACAATAGAATATAAGCTGTGCCCTGCTGGATTGGACACCTGGCCCATCTAATCCAGCCATCTGTTCTCCCAGTGGCCTACCAACTGTACAAGGAAGTCCACAAGTCTCCCAGCAGAGCAGATGGCCTCCAGAAGAGAAGGAAAAGATAGACAAGGAGAAGGAGAACAACAACAACAGACCACAAGCAGTGCCCGGCTGGATGGGATCCCTGGCCCATCTAGCCTAGTAGCCTGTTCTCCTGGTGGCCTACCAACTGCCCAAGGAAGCCAGCAGATGGCCTTCAGAGGAAGAAGAGGAGGAGGAAGAAATAACAACAACCTAAGAACATAAGCAGTACATTGCTGGATGGGACTCCTGGCCCATCTTCTCCAACCATCACTTCTCCCAGTGGCCACCAACTGCCCAAGGAAGTCCACAAGTCTCCCAGCAGATGTCCATCAAGGCTAAGAGCCAATGATCAAGTCTAGCAAAGAACCGCAGATGAATTTGCTATTTGTATTTCATTTTTCTTTTTGCATTGTGTTTTTAATTGGTTAATTGATTTTATGATTCTTCGCTGCCCAGAGTCACTTTGAGATGGGTGGCTGTACAAACTGAATAAATAAATTAAAAAATAAATTTCTGAGACCATATTTTTCACTTGAACAGCTTGGAAATGACTGGGTTGCCACATGCCTCCCAGAAGACCTGGAGCTACAAGGTGAGTCAAATGAATGTTGGGGTCCCAACTGGCAGGACATCTTCTGAAGAGGCCCTTTCAATTACCCTCCACAGACAGCCACCTCATTTCCATACCTGTTGCCACCATAGTCCTGATCAAAATGAAATACTGGCAGCCAGATACTTCCTGAACATTGAGTAAACTAGATTAGCGCATGGCATTATGACTCTTTCGTCCAAGACTGCCAGAACAAGCTGTCAATTCAGGGAGAAAGTTTGCTGGATTCATTTTATGCCAGCAGCGTCCAAGAGGAATGACGCTGTGACATTGTTCACAGCTAATGGAGTCAAATCAGTGCCCATGTTCAAGTTTTCTCCTCTGGCTTCTCTCTTTTATACAGACTTTTCAGTGTGGCGGGTTTCACACATTCCACTAACTCCTAACATGGTTGAACGGATGTGGGTCAACTGCACGATATAAACCCAGCCACCGTGGTTTATAAATTGTGGCTTATGATGTAGCGGTATGAGTGAATCCAGCCACTATGACACATACAACAAACCAGGGTCAAAACCAGAGTTGGACACGTGCAACCTTTCACAAGTGTCTCCCAAATCTGTGGGCAGAGAAATGGAGTGGACAATTTTTTCCAAATTTCTCCAGGGAAGACACTGCCCCCCTAGTGCCAACAGCAGGTATTCTTCACAATAGTAGGAGAACCTCTACTGAAAAAGTCTTCTGAGATGCACGTCCTGCCAAAGTCTCTTCTTGAGATTTAATGGAATTTAATGGAAAGCAGGGAGCGTGTAGTCCCTTGGGGAGAGATAATTGTGCAAGGAAAGAGAGAACATTCAGACACACCCATTGGTCACCTATTCACTAAGGTAAGTGCAAAGAGCATTACATGCCACCCATTTGAATTTCACCAATGTTCACTAAGGCAGTGTTTCTCAACCTTGGCAACTTTAAGATGTGTGGACTTCAACTCCCAGAATTCCCCAGCCAGCATGGCTGGCTGGGGAATTCTGGGAATTGAAGTCCACACATCTTAAAGTTGCCACAGTTGAAAAATACTGCACTAAGACAAGTGCAAAGAGCATTACACTACATTTGAATTTCACCAACGTTCTCTTCTTCTTTGAAAGAAATTGCCAAAACGCATTCTCTTTCATCAAATGGATGAGAACTGGCGCACGCACAAACACCCAACATAAAAATGCAAGTTTTTCCTGCACTGCAGGAGTTAAAACACATCCTAGTTTAATGCAATGCATGAGCTCAGCCTTTGGCTTGATGACACCCTCATCAGTGAACCTGGTCTAGTATGTTCACAGAGCCTGAACATCTCAGTCCTGCAATGCTCTGTCTCCTAAATGTCCTTAGACTAGCAAACCAGGATACAATTCACCTGCAAATCATGGCTAAGACACCAGGCATCCTGCCTTCAGGCAGAAAACTAGACATAAAGGCTTTTCCATGGCTATGATTGAAATGTTCTCTCCTATGCAAAGCCCAAATTGCTGAAAGTGACGGGACTGGAGAAAATTTGCAGCCTTTTGGAAAATCTTCAGTAGTGATTTCAAGAAAATGTTCCTTGGGCGTGAGAGAAGCAGCTTAAATCTTCCTGTTCCCTCTCCTTCCCTCCACCTGTGTTAATTTCAACAGGGCTACTTTAATTAAATACGACTTGAGTTCGGATCTAACTCATTCTCTCTAACTTCGAATTCAGGGCTTTTGGCGAGAAACCACCCACCACTGTATGTATATATGTATGTATGTAATAAACTTTAAAACTGATGAAATCTGGAGCTCTCTCCCTGCTCTGTGTGCCCGGGGGTGAGGGTGCCCAAAAGCACTTTGCACCCGCAAAGTGTAAAGGGACTTTGCGAGGGACTTTTCCTGCCCCGCAATGCTGTCCTTAAAATAATTTCTGGCCAGGATTTGGAACATTCTGTCACCCTTTCGGCAAGCCATCCTTGACAGAGCAGATTTTTTTCCCTTCCCATTTGGGGATTCTTGGCGCAGGGGAGGCGAGAGAAGAGCCAGCTCGTGTTACAGAGGTGACCCGTCTCACCCCATCCTGCCTTGCTAAGCCTTTGGAGATCTCCACAAGGGGCTCTACTAAGCAAAGGCAAATAAATGAACAGAAGGGGTTCAAACAGAATATATTGCACAGAGCAGTGTTTCTCAATCTGGGCCACTTTAAGACATGTGGACTTCAACTTCCAGAAGTTGGCTTGCTGGCTGGGGAATTCTGGGAGTTGAAGTCCACATGTCTTAAAGTGGCCCAGCTTGAGAAACACTGACATAGAGAAGTCCACGCAATAGCCACTGAAGTCCATTGACAGAACTTGATTCCCAGATTTTTTCTTTTGAATACCCAAGCAGTCCACACATCTTCAAGTGGCCAAGGTTGAGAAACACTGCCTGAGAGGGTCTTTCTCAGACTACACTTTAAGAAACCCTGCCCTAAACCATGATTCAGGTCACAATAAGCAGCCAGGGGGTTCTTTGAGTGGTTCTGCCATCCCCTGTGGTCTTCTCCTGCCATGCTTCCAGTCCTTTGGCCTTCACTTTTCCTCTCTGCTCTCAAGGCTGCCGTCCAAATTTGAGACCCGAGCTGAAAGTCCTCCCGCTTGTGTGACCTCAGCCATATCTCACTCTCTCTTGTTGGCCGTTACTCCCAACTTCTCAGTTTACTTTCAGCAGATCCGTGCCTCCCAGCTTCCGCCTTTTTGGCTGGCCTGCCCACGGAATTTCTCTGGGCCCTCTCGGAGCTTGATTACCTCCTCCTGACCCCACCACGCTGGCTTTTCTTCTCTTCAGCTCAGGGCTCTGGCTTTGATTTGTAAAGCCCTACAACTTTGCAGACCCCCCCCCTTCTGAAACCGGTTTCGTTTTCCAAGGGCATTCGTCTGGTCTCCTTCTGACATCTCCGGAGAGATCTACAACCTAGTTGACCTTCTTTGGAATGCAGAGAGCAGCTGTCCTTCTTGAGGTGGCCTCTGGATGAGATGATGTCCTGACAACGAAGCACCGTGGAGAGGGCTTGCATACCCATGGAGGCTCACTGCATGATTAAAAGCCTCCAAGCCTAGCAGAGGAAGCCAGATAGAAAGAGTATTGATGCTTTTGAACGTTGGTGTTGGAGAAGACTCCTGAGAATATCACAGACAGCCAAGAAAACACACCGATGGATCATCAAACAAATCAACCCACTCGAGGCCCAAAGGACCAGGCTCAAATGACCCTACTTTGGACACAAGATGCGAAGACCCCGCTCTCTGGAGAAGGCTCTGATGCTGGGAAAGGTGGAAGGAAAGAGGAGAAGAGGACAACCGGCAGCAAGGTGGATGGATTCAGTTATGGTGGCAATGGGGGCACCGTTGGAAGACCTGAAGGACCAGTTAGGGTCTATGTGTGTGGTTGCTAGCAGCTGAAAATGACTTGATGACACGTAATCAATCAATCAATCAGTGGCCATTCCTAGTTTTGCAGCCCAGATATGGTAGCAGGACCTCTTATTCTTCTGTGTTCTTCCATAGTTGCAGATGTCCTCTGGGCCCAAACCAGACATGCTGGGAAAGGTGGAAGGAAAGAGAGGAAGAGGAAGACCAGCAGCAAGGTGGACAGACTCAGTTACAGTGGCGATGAGTGCAGTGTTGGGAGATCTGAAGGACCAGGTTAGGGACAGACAGTCATGGAGAAAATCTATGTGGTCACTAAAAGTTAATGTTCATCTAGTTCAGTGTTTCTCAACCTTGGCAACTTGGTCTATGGTCTACAAAATCTGGACCACCACTAGGGGGCAGAGTTTCCTGTATCCCTTGGGTGCCACCTAGTGGTCATCTCAAGGTTTGCAGGACAGTCCTTGAGCCAGGAGGGAGCCATGATTGTCTTGGGAGAATCAGTAGTTGAAGTCCACCCATCTTAAAGTTGCTGAGGTCTAGAAACACTGCTAGTCAGGGTCAAATGAAGCATCGCCATCCGTGGGTGCCGAGCCCGATCTGAACCACGTTGGTAAACAGAACAAACGGAGGCATTTGACCGTCCTCTTCTCGGCTTTGAGGCTGAGGACATTCCTCAGGGCTTTGGCTCGACTCTTGGCAACAACAGCCTTGCAAGGTGGGACGCCCAGGGGAAGGCTCTGGGGAAGAAGCAGAATCTGAGTACGCTTCTCCAGCCTGTCTTCTCAGGCATTTGCAGCCCGTTCCCTTAAGTGGGCTTGCCAAATAGCGAAGAAAGAAGCGGTTCTTGGTTGGGATGGTCCCCCCACCCTTGGGTTTTCTAAGAGGGGGATTTCAAACGGAATAAATCCCCCGTTGCTTCCCCCCTCAACCCGCAGTCCTTGGCTTCTGCACTTCTTTGACACTCTTTTTTCTACAAAATCCGTCCCTTCGCTGATCAAAGATGACCTTACAGGTCCTGCCCCGAGGCCATCATTTTTAATTGCTCTCCCCCACCACCACCCAGGCCCCCTGCCACCCACTTCCTCCTCATCTAATAGCAGCCCAGCCCGTTGGGTAATAAATTACTCTTTGTTGTTGTCGCTATTTTGTAATTTATAGAAGGGCCCAGCACCCAAGCACAGGAATTTGATCGGTATCGGAGCACTCCTGATGCACGTTTCGTAGGACGGTTGGAGTGTGTTTGCATGCGTGCTCATGCGTACGTGGCCGGCCCTTGCATATCCTTCCTCTGAATTATTTACTGTCCTTTATTTACATCACTGAGACCCTGGTCTTTAGCCAGAAATCTTCCTTAATGGAGATTAACGGAGGCTTACCGGAGAGAATCTCTGCTTTTCGGCTCAGCAGGCGTGACACAAAAGGAAGGAGCGAGGAGGTGGGCAAAGGAAAACAGGAGAGTATTCAGCTCTGGGGACATAGATCTTACAACCGCTCACTGTGATTGTGAGGCTGACTAACTCAGCTAGAGTCCGTGCACTGATGGGATCCAGTCCAGATGAGTCAACACCTCCATGCTGGGGTTTATGACAACACAAGAGTACATGGAGAATGGTAGCAACATTCCAGGATAGGGTCACCCCCCCCCGATTGAGCCCATGCACCCTTTTTACATGTGCCCCTTCCATTGCAGAGTTGCAGCCACCATCTTGACTTTTTCGACCCTCCCATGGACACTCCTGTTTTCAGAGGCAATACGTAATGGGTTGGAGCAGTGTTTCTCAACCTTGGCAATTTTAAGATGTGTGGACTTCAACTCCCAGAATTCCCCAGCCAGCTCAAAAGGCACAGAAGTTGGGTCATTAGCACGGACAGTCCCAGAGGGAGTGGCCCTTGGTTGTCCCAGCTTCAACCCTATTATATATACCTAGCAACAGCAGAATGGAAATGGAAAGGAGGCCACCAGGTGATCCCTCCTCTCTTTCTCTTAAAGAAACAATTTGGTAGGTGGGGATGATGGATCCAACAAGTGGTGGTTTGAAAAACAAACAGCATACCTAACAACAAAAACACAAGTAATAATATCAATACCATTCACCTGATGGTATCACACTTCTGTTAATTCTGCTTTTCTTCTCATGTGCTTCTTGGCTCTGAGAGAATCTGTATCTTGCCTGGGCTGTTATTACCAAATACATTAAAAAAAAAAATCTTAGTGGTTTCTTCCTCACCGCTATCTTAGTCATTTTTTGTTAGAACTGCCAATACATTCGGTTAATAACAGGAACAAGTGCCAAGGTTTCCGAAAACTTTTCGTTGTCATTTTGGGAAAGTAATTTTTCTTTTCTTCTGCAAAGCGCACGGTTCTTTTTGTATTGTACAGGTGGAGCACCAGCTGTTTATTCAAACCCCTTCTCCCTTTAGAGATCTGCTGCTCGCTGCAATATCTTACAAACCCCTGACTCCAACAGGTGTGTTCCAGATGTGAAACGCTGCACCAGCTGTTGGGAGGAGCCGAATAAAAGCTGTGGGGCACAAGGCAGTGAAGTACAAACCTCAGGAAATTGGAGACCGGCTTATTTTCTTTACTTCTCTTGACTCTGAAATGCACCCTTTGCCGGTGAAATGTGCGGTTGCAAACAGGACCTGGTTTTGTATTTTTGAACCCGGTCCAAATGTTTCCACCTTCCAAGCCCTCGACAGGTTATCGTACCTGCATACAATACTCATTTCCTACATGGATATTTTAAATGGGAAAAGGGGTTCTGAGTGGTGCATGGTGGAGATGGAAAACCCCTAGCCAATGCTTTTAGGCGGATTTGTTTCGATGATTGGGAGGTTGGGGGCCTTTAAAAAATTGAAGCAGGTATGCAAAAATTTGCAGAGGTTTCTTATCTCTATTGGCCATGCTCTGAGTTAAAGATAAAAAGGCCCCAAATGGCACAACTGAAGTTTTGCCTTTTCCTCTGGGGCAATTTGATAAGGTGTATCTGGCCTGCAAATAGCCAGATAATTGCTAGAGAGCCGTACAGTAAAAGAGATTTTAAAAATCCCTTTGCTGCCATCATCTGCATTTCTGCGGGCCAGATGTGGCAGCCTTAAATCTGGGAATTCTCTGGGGGTTCCAGGAATGAGAGTGGACAGGGAGGCTACTCAGCCCACTCCTGAACTCAATCTTCCCTGCACTTCCCACTTCTCTTTCCGGCTCTCCCATTGCCCAATGCTCATTTCTCGAGCAACATGTCCAGGAAAAGAGCCCACTCTCTCCCACATCTGGGCTGCAAACCAAAAGAAGGGTGTTTCTCCCATCTTGGCAAGCTGAAGAAGATGGAATGAGTCAGTCCGTCCAACACTCTTTTCGTTTGCATCAGTAACCTCCAACAATCCTTTTTATTTTCTGGCCAAATGGGGCGCCCCTTTTAATTTTCTCTTCCCTCCCTGCTTCTGATCGGCTTTCAGGGCGGGAACTGTTCATGTTCAATATCTCGGGCGCGGAAGGGCTGTTTCGCAGGGGCTCATGGGCTTCCGGTTGCCAGCTTGAGAAATGTTGCAGACTTTTCCAGTACTTCCAAGCGAGTAAATGAAGCGGGGGGTGCTCTAATCCAGCCCAAATTTGAGAACTTTGAGCCTCATGGCTTTCAGTGGGATAAAGCGAACATGTCCTCTAATTTGGAAGTGGAGCGATCTCTCCAGATGTTGCCATTCTAGCTTCCTTCTCCATTAGCCACGCTAATTAAAATTGCTAGGAGTTGTAGTATGTGGTGTAACTCCTAGCATCCTTCACTTGAGGTGTTCCTGCTTCAGAAATTATTGGAAAGGGGGGCTTTGGAATGGGCAGAAGCACGAGAATGGGAACTCTTTAAAGCAGCCGCCTTTTTCTCAGGTGTCTGGCATTAAAGCAGCTGCATCTTTAAGGAGACTCATTAAAGCAACTGCATCTTTTTTGTTGTGTAGTGAAGAGGAGCCCGCTGCCTCTCTGGGTATCTGGTTGCATTGTTGAGCTTATGTTTAGCTAGAATCCAATTTCCTGTGACTAAAACCCATTATTCTTGGCCCTACACCCTGAGTTCCTAAACAACAGGTCTTGGCCTTCTTTTGCGTGGCCCTTGAAAGCTGCTATCGTAGTTCTCCTTGATCATCTTTTTTCAGAACTAAACATACATAGTTTCACCATTTTCTATGGAGGATTAGGGCCTTTTCCCGAATTGCACCTAGCCATGCCCTCTTCTTCTCTGCTGTGTCCCCCAATGCGGCCTTCACCTCATCTGGCCACATCGAAGTCCTTATATGAGAGTCGTTCTATGAGATAGGCGGCCATATACGTCCTACAAATAAGTAAAACAAACAAACAAGCAAATAAATAAATCTGCAGCCCGTGAGTAAGACAGCCTTAAGTCATCCTTAGCTGTACGGCTGTTAAAAGAGCCTTTTCACCTTATTCCAAGACTGTCCAAAGTTGACCTCAAGAGACTGCAAAATCCTTGAGGTTGGTTTATTTCTGGCAGATGTCTCATTGCCAGAGTAGGTAACATCATCAATGCGTGGGGGAGTGAAGTTTGGTGGCTGTTTATATGTAGCAGCTTGTACTATTGTAACGGGCTGCAAGAGTAACCTTGAGGAACAGGAGGAAGAGCCGCAGCGGAGGCAACAGTCGGATAAGAGAAATCTGAGTCCGAGGCAGAAATGTAATTTGAGAAAGCATCTCAGACTTGACTCTCTCTAGTTTTCTTAAAGATAAAGACAGGGAGGGGGAGGCGCATTCAGAGCTGCAAGATTCTGTTACCATAAACCTATATAAATAGTATTAGCATTTATAACTTTGGTTTCCTAGTCTGGTCTACCTCGAAGGGCTGACACCTATCAGCTTGGATTGGGGTGTGGTTCCTTTCTTGATTGTTCCTGCTTATCTGATGTTGGTTAATTGGGGTGGGATGAGGAAGATAAGATAATGTTTAATTCATTTTTATTTTTACATTAAAAACTGATTTAGAAATAAAGAAGGAGACCATAAATGAATCCTATCCATTGCTCCTCAGAATATCTGGTACAGTCCTCTGAAAAAATCTGCCGAGAAATCCTTAGCTTTCTGCATGTGTACATTTATGCTCTTTTACTGAGGGGATCTATCACAAGAACATTGCCATCGATCATTTCCTTCCTCCTGCATTTAGTTTGGTATTGTTAGGCTGTTTATTACTTTCTTTCCTACTTCCAATTATCCCCCCCGTATTTTCTCCTCGCCTCTCCTGCTACTCTTAATCCTAGTGCAAAGCCTCATCTCAGCCCAGCCCACCTCGCAGGGCTGTTGTTATGGGGAAAAGAGGAGGCAAGAGCATTAAGCAAGCCGCCTTGAGTTGTACGAAATAAAAGTGGGATATAAAACTAATCAGTGACCTCATTGACCTCATCGACCTGTCAGAATAGGAACTTGCTGGAGGAAGAAAAACACTCAGGTTATGGAGATTAAACTGCATCCAAAGGAGAAGCTGGGGAGGGTGTCATGCGCCCTGGGCGTGCGCTGGATGTCACAGTGACAGGGTAAAGGCAATCTGCTCTCAGGAATAAACTGGAGAGAATGAGCTTCAGATGACACCTCACTCAGGAAAGTCTCTTTCTCTCAGCCTGTCCTACCCTCCAGGATTGTTGTGCATCCTTTGGGGAAAGATGGGAGAAAAATAAAGGTAATGTTTTGGCTGTAGCCCTACTGGCTTAGACTAGCCTTCCTCAATTACGTACCTTCCATTCTCAGTGAGCACATTGGTGGGCACCCAGTTGGAGACCCCTTCACAAAATACCGATACCCATCGTTAATGGCCACCAGATGGGACGATCGATCGAGGCTTCATAAATCTCAGGGGCTTTAAACTAATCCGAGAACTGCTTTTGGAGACAGCTAACAGACAAGCTTAGACTTGGAGTTTTTCATAGTGGAGGACAAACCAGGTTAAGGTTTAATCCAGCCTGTGGAATTATTTATGGACCATTCTACAATGTGGTTAGCTCGTTTCTGGCTTTGTCTCCTGCTACGGTTTTGTAAGCCGGGTTTTACACGCCTTCATTTCTGAAGGGAGCTAACGGCGATTTATCCAGTAAACCATGATTAATAAGTTTTGCCTCTTGGATGAACACAGCCTCCACATTCTATCGTCAAGTTTCAAAGTATTTTTTTTTCTTTCCCTGTTGGTTTTTAAAGTTGTTGCTTTAAAAAAGAAAAGAAAGAAACGTGTCCAGTCTTGCCTTCGTGGTGTTGATCATTGGACAAAATAGGTTATAAAGAGGAGGAGGAGGAGGAGGAGGATCGGAAGGGCAACGGGAAGGGCGTGGATCTGGCATTCCCCCACGGAGGACCGCTGTTTTCTTGATTTATGGGGATCCTGAACAGGGGGCATACGATGTTTTCCGTTTCCATGGCACCATAAAAAAGGGATGGGAATTGCGTTGACGGCTGGTTTTTCAATGCTGCATTGTCACCGTGTGTGGAAATCTCCGGAGGACGCCTGGGGCGGAGTGGGGGGGCAGGATGCAGGGAGGCGAGGCGGGGGGAGCGCAGACTGATGGCATGTGTTGCCCTGTTCATGCCTGGCACGTCGGTTGGTTCATTTCTGTCTCCGATTTGTCCCCACCCATCTCGTTAAAAAAACGACTCTGGGCGGTTTACGGAAAAGATGAATATTAATGAAAAATGCCATTTATTTAACCATTTATCCTAAATAAATGTTAAGTCTCTTCCGAGATACTTGAGGGTAACCAAAAATTATTAGGCTCAGGAATTGTCATCCGGGCGCCCGCCACCCCCAGGGTGGGTTCAAAGCCTTCTTGCCCCATGCAAGCTGGCAGAGCCAGGCCTTCAGTCCTTTTCGGAAAGCCGGGAAGGTGGGGGCCCACCGCACCTCTGGGGGGAGAATATGCCATAGGGCGGGGGCCACGGCAGAGAAGCCCCTGTATAAAAGCAGCTTGAGCAATGGGGCTGAAGGATCCCCCCCCTTTTTTTTTATGGGGGGCATCCTTCTTTTGCAATGCTCAGCCAGACCTTTGCACACTCAGCGGGGGGTCAGGGGGATGTTGGGGAAGCAAGTGTGCATGGGGGGGGCAGCCAGGTTGATGGAGGTTTCATGAAGGTCCCACCCCCCTTGTAAAATCTCCCATCCTAACTTGGATCTGCTCAGAGCAACGTTGCTTGATTTCTTTATTAAAGGGAGCCTCTCTGTGAGACTGTTACAGGCGATCTGGGGCAAAAACCACGAGCCGAGCTGTTGGGTGGGGTTGGACTACCTGTCCCATCTTCCCCAGTCATGCCTCCTCCAGGGGAATCCCAGCACGCAAGCCTGGACTTCGGGGCGCAAATCGTCTGCTTTGTTCTCTGGGATTAAGGTCCTCTGAAATCTGTAATTTAGTTTTGCTGCTGGGGGAGAGAGAGAAAATTACCGTATTTGTGTTTTTCTTCTTTGTGATGGTTATTTTCGTTGCTGTTTTGTTCTGTTGTAAACTGCCTTGCAAGGGGGTCCAAAAAGTCAAACAAGGTGGCCATGATGTAAATTCCACCCCTTTTTCACGCGCAGTGCACAAGTGCCTCACGTTAAAAAGGGGAAGGGCTTCAGTTGTGTGAGTGTGGACACCATCTTGACTTTTTTGACCTTCCCCTTCCCCACTTGAATTTGCAGAAGTAATGTAGTACCTGGCAGTATTTCTTAAACGTTTTGCTCTCAGGACCCCTTCCCACTTTTAAAAATGAAGGAGGACCCCAAAAGAGCTTTGGTTTGTCTGGGTTATATTTATCAATATTTACCACATTAAAAATTAAAATTGATGCATTCGTAAATATTTATTTATGGAATTGTGTAAAAATAACAATATTAAACCCATTAGATATTAACATAAATGAAATGCTTTTCATGAAAAAAACCCATTTTTTTTAAGAAATAAAAAAACATGGGAAGAGTGACCTTGTTTTAAATTTTTGCAAATATTTTCAATAGCTGGCAAATAATTTTGATTTTGCGGACCCCCGAGAGGGTCTTGGGGGACCCCCTGCAGTCCTTGGACAACACTTTAAGAAACGCTGGTCTGTGGCATAGTAGTATAGTATATAAAGAAAATAAACTCACATACACACATTTGAAACACAGGACATGTTTAGCTGATATTTTTTCACTTTCTCACTGGTCACACATTGTGTTAATGTTGTTAGTACCAATAGAAGAGAGTCCGTGGGGTTCTCTGAGCTTGGTTCTTTTCTTGCAAACGTTTCATTACCCAGCTAGGTAACATCTTCAGTGCTAGAAGGGAGTGGGGTTTGCTCTCTGTTTATCTACAGTGCCCTGCCTTGCCAGTGCTGGTGGGGGTTTGCACTGGCAAGAGATGCCACGCTGCCAGTATGTGGTATGCCACATACCAGCCCTGGCAAGGCATGCCACGGTATATAAACAGAGAGCAAACCCCATCCTATTTTGGCACTGAAGATGTTACCTAGACAGGTAATGAAACGTTTGCAAGAAAAGAACCAAGCTCAGAGAACCCCACGGACTCCACAACGTTGTTAGTTTTCGGTTTAAGAGGAAGTCTGAAGCAACCGCTGTGGATTAGCACTGTGGTCTTCACGACTTTAACATGCCGTTGCTGAAGAAGAAATCCTTTGGAACCATCCCCTTTTTAATTCATTTCCATTTACAGTCCCTCTAAGTACAGCAGATAAAAATCCCTTTTGCGATGCCTCTTTTGACAGTTTTTCGATCTTGCAAATTTCACAAACTGACTTCGGTGGAGAAAGAAAGGTAGAACATGGAAATTTCATTTCACGCCTTACAGCGTCAGAGGTACGTAAATGTTTCCCTACAATGTGAAAAAGTCGAGTCCCCATTCATGCACATATGTTCTATGTCCACATGTTATACATGGGTCATGCCAGGTCATGTATCATAGACCCTTCCAAAAATTATCATTATTATTTTCCAGCCACTGTTTACACTGTCGCTTTGGTTCCATCAAACCGTGACATGCATAAAACCCTTTTAAAAACCCTTTTTATGTTTTAGAAAGGCAACCCAGCCGCAACCCTGTCATGAAAATATTAAAACCTCAATTAAACTCTGACAAGAAGGAGAAAGGCCATGCCTTTAAAATGACAGGTTTTGATGCCTTTAGAAAAGCAAGAAAAAAGCAACAGGGCTTTTACCTTTCCAAAGGTCTACCACGGTTCAACCTCCCTTGCTAGTGTGGCACACGCAGCCTTGCACAGCAGTACTTCATATCGGTTTGCAAGCTGCTTTGAAGGTGTGTCACCATCGTGTGTGTTGACCGGCGTGGTTTGCTTTGGGTTGACAAAACCCAAGTGCCCGCAACCTTTGCCAAACGCCATCACATCACCCACCTGCTCCTGAGCCAACCCATCGGTGGAAGACCCGTCAGCTGCTCGGGGAAAGAGGGTCTGGGGGAGTAAATCAGTGTCACAAGAGGGACAAGCGGGCCTCTGAGTCTGCTTGTATTTGCACGCTGTTTGCTCCTGAAGCTCTGCCCCGCTCAGATGGGGAAAGAGAATCAATTTCACTGATGGGTTTTGATTTAACACCGTAGGAGAACTTGTGTGAGCTCCGATTCGGCCTCTCAACGCCTCCCCTGCAAGTTCTTTGGCCTTTTAACGACTTCCCTGAGATTTATCTAAGGGATAAAGAGATAAATGAAATAGGACTTTTCCAGACAAATGCATACAAATACATACAATGAAAATTGGTGTGCGTGTGTGGGGAGGGGGGGTTGCTAGCAATTTCCTTGGGTTTCTTTTTGGTGTGTAATGGACCATGGACATCCATGGGGGTGGGGGGTTGTAGATGGCGATGTGCATGACATCATCACCCCAGTGCCACCAGTGATGGGCCTGTCTTCCTTGTATTCTCCTCCTGGTCCCTGGAAGGAAAGTGACCCTAACCCTTGTCCTGTGGAGGTGTAAAAATCTACGAATGGGGCTGGACACGCAGACGATGAAGCCCCCCCCCCAATGCTTCCGATGACCTTGCAAATCCAAATTAAAAGTGCACGTTGAAAGGGCAGATCAACTGCCCAGCCTTTTATCAAGCTATAGAAGGGTTGGCAAGTAAGAAAAGAAGAGAACTAAAATGAGAGAGAGAGAGAGAGAGAGAGAGAGAGAGAGAGAGAGAATGTCTGGTGTCCCTTTAGGATATTCGGATTTCATTACGGATTTCAAACTCATGGTGGTTTCCAGCCTGGCCCTCACTCCTTCCAAGGACTGCTGCTCTCTTGGCCAGGGTATCTCCAAGGGCTAAAATTAGCCGGCAGCTTTTCCAAAAGGATCTGGGCCAGCGGTGACAAATGTCCAGGACGTGCTCTTAGTTTCATCTGCGGCTCCACTTCCAGTTGGGAAAATGCATGTCTCCCCATTCCTTGGGCGAGAGGGGAGCTGACCCCGTTTTCAGGACAGAAGCCCGGCGGGTTTGATTCTAGGTGCCAGAGCCTGCCCCCTCCCTAGCTATCCAGCCCTGTGCAGCTCAACAGGGGGGGTTCCCAAGTCACCTCCGCAACCCACCAGGTGGGGCCAGTTAAAGGCATTCAAGATGGGCCCTGCCTCCCCTTCACTAAAGGCTCAATGCAGGTATTCCTCGCTTAACAACCATAACTGGGACTGGAATTTAGGTCACCAAACAATGTGGCTGTTAAGTGAATCATCACGTGACCAGACCTGATTATAGGACCTTTTTTGCAATGGTCATTAAACAAATCGTGCAGTTCCCCATTGATTTTGCTTGCCAGAAGCTGCCTGGGAAGGTCGCAAATGGCGGTCACATGACCCCAGGACGCTGCAACCGTCTTAAGTATGAGCTGGTTGCCAAGCACCCAGATCACGATCGCATGACCATGGGGACATTGCGTTGGTCGTAACTTTGGGCACCATTTATAAGTCACTTTTGTTAGTGCCATAGTAACTTTGAACAGTTGCTAAATGAACGGTCATGAAGCGAGGTCTATCCATAACCTGCATTTGCTTGCCCAGGCCCATCATGCTAGGCCCCAGAACCCGCCAACTGGACGGGACCATCAAACTGGGGAGAAGAAACCATGGATTTTTCAGGGGCAGACTCCCCCCCCCAAAATAAAGGGGAGAATGGAAATGTTTGCCCCCGAAATGGCTTCATGCTCATATTTGGTCCTTAAACTTCTGCAACCCTCCAAAACTGTAACCATGGCTAAAAACAGCAGATCCAGCCATGCTGCGGATGTCACTCAGCCATGGTCTTGGTGGCTCTCGGTGGCCAATTCTTCCAGCAAGCAGGCAGGCAAAGAAAACATTTGCCAGTCACATCCTTTCCACTTACGATCTGTTTCTGCAGCTGATGATCATTCACCATCCTATGTGAACCCCACTGAATTCAAGATTTTGCAGGGAAGGGCCCCTTTTCTCATTTCTTTTCATGGCTGATTATAGAAATCATTTTTTTGTTAAGGTGATTGTTTAATCAACTCGAGACAGGTTCTGCTTTAAATCCTGGTTGCCCCTTTGTCAATTAATCAACCAAAGCCAGTGTTTCTCCACCTTGGCAACTTTAAGCCGTGTGGACTTCAACTCCCAGAATTCCCCAGCCAGCCATGCTGGCTGGGGAATTCTGGGAGTTGAAGTCCACACGGCTTAAAGTTGCCAAGGTGGAGAAACACTGCACTGAACTATACAAAGGAGGACAAGGAGGAACAGCACAATCAGACTTGCAAAAGTCTGTTATTAATCTCAGTAAAAGTTGTTCTCGCCTTCCTGTGGAGTTGATTTCCTGCTCTGGTCTACCTGGCGGGGCTGACATTGGTGGAAAGGATCCCTGACGGAAATGTAGGGGAGAAAAAGAGGCCTCCTGTTCTTGGAAGCCAGTTTAAGGGTGCCCAAACCTGCCCCCCCCTTTCCACTCTTCCCGACTGGCTCAACCTGCCCCTCGATGGCATCACGATCCTCAGTCGTGAAGTCACCATGGCACAAAGCGAACGAGGCCACAGCATTTGTCCTCCAAAGCAACCGGCGGGGCAGGGGGGTTGGCCTTCCCACAGAGTTATTCAGCGCTTGGCACTCATCCCATCAGCCATATGGGTATGTGCCCGGCAGAGCAAGCTCGGTCTGGCACACCAGGGCTCCGCGGGTTCCCCACCTCCACCCGATTCCCATTTCCTCCAGCAGCCCTCCCTTAGTTCTTTTTCATTTTTTTTTTAGGTCGGGTTGCGCCGATCTAATTATTTCTGTCCCCCGCTGCTTCTTCTGAATGGCCGTCTTTTCTCGACCTTGGGTGCCCTGCAGCAGATTCTCCCGGCGCTGGTTCAATGGGATTTTTTTCCCTGCCACTTTTAAACTCCCCACCCCACCCCTTTGTCCTTGCACAAAGACAATGCTCTCCTGCGGTGGCTTTCAGAAAGTCCTTTCAGCCAGAAAAGCCATCGGGAATCGGAGCGTTTCATGTGAGCTGTTTCCGTCCCTCCAAGTAAATCCATAAGGAAGAGCTTCTATGGCGTAGGTCAGGAATTCTTGGAAGTTATTATAATCAACCCCAAAAATAATCTTCTTCATTCACAAACAACCTGTGTTCTCTTCTTCACTGGGCCAAGAATGCACGTTTCAGGGTGGCACAAGACTCTTCCTCAGGCCATAAGAACATTCTTTTAATGGGAAGGGAAAAGACAATTCCGAGTGAGGGAATGTGGTCAGGCTTCAATCCTATGACTGCCGTGAAATAATTTCCAAGAGATAGTATGCTTTCAAGCCCGACTCCCCATACAACCACAAAGGGATTTCTTACTTAGAAAAATGCTATCATTGTGGAAACCTTTCCAGAGATGAAGTCATTTCCGAGAGAGGGAACAGTGCTTGGTTCTAAGCAAGCTAAGCCATGAAGGTATTTTTAAGCAAGACAGTAATGTCAGATTATAATCTGTTAAACCATGGAGACACATTTGAATGAGGGAATGGTATCAGATTAGAATCCCTGCTCTGCCATGAAGTCATTTCTGAGTGAGGGAATGGTATCTGGTTCATCCTAATCTACTACCAAATGCAGTAGCCTAACAAACTGCGAAGACGTGACTGATAATGCTCTGTAAATGTGAATAGATAATAGCTTTTCCTTTTTAAAAATGAATATATGTTAGTTAATAGCCACAGTACTATCTTTCCTCTAATTCTCTTCTTCTGACTGCATCGTTTTTTAGTATAATGTTGTTGTTATTATTATTATTTATTTTTATTTTTTAGTATTCTTCTTATTCTTGATGCTATGCAAACACACTGAGAGCTCTTTGCACCGAAATCAAATTCCTTGTATGTTTACATACTTGGCCAATAAAGCTATTCTATTCTATTCTATTCTATTCTATTCTATTCTATTCTATTCTATTCTATTCTATTCTGTTCTGTTCTGTTCTGTTCTGTTCTGTTCTGTTCTGTTCTGTTCTGTTCTGTTCTGTTCTGTTCTATACATAGAAATGTAGTCAAAGAAAGAAACCTAGGTAAGCTTTCCAAAGAATGTTAGATATGGGCTTGATGCTGAGAATGCAAGCCAAGGTTAAATTTGCCTCCTTCTTCATCCTGAATTTAATTTATCCTGGTCCTAATTTGTTTGCTGGGGTATGTTTTCAATGGTAGTGATGTACAGCAAGAATTAGAAGTGCATACAGTACTCTTTTGGGTCATCTAAGGAGACCTTCACATAACACACTAAGCTTTAGTGAGCGGTAATGTTGGTTAATCCATTTGAGGCTTAGCATGTCTGTGTGAAGCCATTCTTTCACTTAGCTGTGATTCAATGTACTGTGCAAAGCCAGAAGATGGGTTAACTCAGTCATCAGATTAAGCATGTTGTGGAAGGATAGGCTCTGTGAAAGGACAAGGAGTTTGGTGCAGAGCTGGCTTTTTGATTGATTGATTGATTGATTGATTGATTGATTATGTGCCATCAAGTCAGTGTCAACTCTTAGTGACCACATAGATTTTCTCCATGACAATCTGTCCCCATCCTGGTCCTTCAGGTCTTCCAACGGTGCACCCATCGCCGCTGTAACTGAGTCTATCTACCTTGCTGCTGGTCTTCTCTTTCTTCCACCTTTCCCAGCATTATGGATTTTTCAAGGAACTTAGGTCTTTGCATTGATTGATTGATTATGTTCTAGCAAGTCAGTTTCAATTCTCAGTGACCACATAGATGGATCTTTTCCAGGATGATCTGTCCCCAACCTGATCCTTGAGATCTTCCAATGGCGTACCCATCACCATTGTAAATGTGTCCATCTACCTTGCTGCTGGTCATCCCCTTCTCTTTCCTTCCACCTTTCCCAGCATCTGAGCCTTCTCCAGAGAGCTGAGTTTTCACATAATGTGTCCAAAGTAGAATAATTTGAGCCTGGTCATTTGTGCCTCCAGTGAGACCTTTAGGTTGTTTTGTTCCATGACCCATTGTTGGTGACTGCTCATTCTGTTTATGATGTCTCATTTTGCCCTGATTCAGGGAGAAAAGAGAGGTCAGGAGGACTGGGGAGAAAAGTTGATTGCTGGCCATGCAAATAAGTCTGGGCATAGATTATGGAAATGTAAACTGGGAAGGTGCTTTATCAATCTACACCTTCATCTTCATGGCCATCTTTCCTTACAAGGCCAGTTAGTCCCAGTTTTGAAGAACGCCGTGACTTAGCAAAATGAGATGGCCAGCAGAGAGACAGTGGATCAATCTAGGTAGCCACCAGATATTCTTCTAAGAGGTCCCAGAGCCAAGCCACAGCAGGTCCTTCAAAGTTGTCTCCAAGGTATCCCACAACCAGGAGATGGAAGGATGGAGTGGGGAGGTCCCACCAGAGGCTCTGTTGGTCAGGTAGACTCCAGGATTGGCCACCCATGACCATTTTAACCACGCCTCATTTCTCTCATTGATTTCCCCACAAAACTAGGCCTCTGATGACGCACTCTGGAAACAAGTTCCCTTGATCCAAGTGAGGACCAGGGAGTCTCCCTGATCTGCCCCAAGTGAGAGAATAATTAATCTACAAAGACTGGGTTCAAACAACGTTAATCTCAGGGATAATCACTGTGTTCCCTTAACATGCTTTGCCCAGACAAAGGTATTATACGAAGGCATAACGAAACTGCTGTGTTTTTTCTCCCGATCCACAAAAGACTCAATAATCAAGGTTTTACGCTGCTAGCTTTACTAACATTTCTAAAAGCACAAACCCTAGTGAGACTGCAAAAATGCACCCCAAGGTAACTGAGCGACAATACAAGATCACAGGCAGGTTTAACAATATAACAAACCACATTTCAGTACCAGCCAGTCTTTATAACTGGAAGCGGGTTCCCACAAACCATGCATTTTAGCTCTGCCGCCTCTGCCGCCCCATTGTGAAATACTACACATTTAATGCTGGAGTTTTTTGGGATGGGGGGAGGCACAAGGCCAGAGGGAAGTACCTGGGTGCTGGAGAACATCATCATGTCTCTTGTGTCAATGCACCACGTAAGATCAGCTTCTGGGGATGGTCACAGCTATCCGCAGAGGCGAGTCTGCAAACTCAGCAAACTGAAATAGCTTTTCTCTTCCATGCAATATTGCTTCACCAGCTCCCGGGCATTTGATCACCCTCCCCTACAGCTTCATCCGGTGAGCCGTGGGACGGTGCCCCGACCTTGGAGGAGCAGCGAAGGCAGGGAGGGGCTGAGCCCAAGTCGTACTATATCATCTCTGCCACCCAGCCAGGTGAACGCGAGCGAGATGGTCTGCCAGCAGGCATCCGTTTTATAGGCCTCACCAACACCTAAACTCCCAGTGCTTGTATGAACTCGGCAACTGTATATCCCGTCTTTCTGAACCCAGGGCTCTCGTGTGCATTGGATTGAAACTCCCATCGTTCCCAGCCAGAATGACCCTGGGCTGAGGAGGTCATTGCGCAACACATCTGAACCCCCAGGAGCAGTCCTGGCTCCCACTTTTTAATGCTAGACGACTGGCTTTCCTAAATCAGTCTGTACGGAAGATTTTGATCTTAAGCATCGGTAGCATGACGTAGCTGGTCTTCGTTCATTCATTCATTCATTCATTTTATATAGCTGCCCATCTCAGACTAGTGACTCTGGGCGGCTAAAAATAATAAAAACAATCAAACACTTACAACAATACAGAAAATTAAATATAAAGACAGCCAAGAGACTTGGAAAACCGTTGGTGTCAGCACAGCCATGAAACGGGGCCCTTCGCACACTCGGGGCCGGTTATCAGACGTTCTCAAGTTTGCCACAGTCCCATCGGTGCATGGCTTCTGGCCCAGTCGGCCCCACTGATTTCCTTCAGAGAAGCATTTCAGGGACGTCACACATGTAAAAAAGGGGTGGGACTTGGATGGCAAGGTTTGGGCCGCCATTTTGCCTTTTTTGACTCTCTGCAGACTCCTCGGAGCCGTTTGCTTCTGTACAGACTTTCTGGCTGCGGTTGATCTGTGCACTTTTAAAACCCGGGGCATGCCTAATGTTTAAGAAACTGATGGGGGGCAATAAAGGTTTGGGCCCCGTTTTCATGCACTTTCCCATCCTATGATGTTGACGCCAGCCAAAACCAGGATTACTCTCCCTGGTTCGGTCCTGCTGGCACAGGATTTCCACCAGCATTTTTTCCCCCAATTCTGCTGCATTTTCTCCTTTGTTATGAGCTACGGCAGTGTTTCTCAACCTTGGGAACTTGAAGATGCGTGGATTTCAGCTCCCAGAATCCCCCAGCCAGCTCCCAGAATTCCCCAGCCATGCATCTTCAAGTTCCCAAGGTTGAGAAACACTGAGATATGGGGTTGAAATCCCTGGCAACTTGAAGATGTGTGGGCTTCAACTCCCAGAATTCCAGTTGCTTTATTCCAGTGTTTCTCAACCTCGGCAACTTTAAAATGGGTGGACTTCAACTCCCAGAATTCTGGGAGTTGAAGTCCACGCATCTTCAAGTTCCCAAGGTTGAGAAACACTGAGATATGGGGTTGAAATCCAAGCACCGCTTTGGGGCTCGATCCAATCTTTGATCTTCTCAGGGTGAAGCAGAAGGCTTTGTGGAGCAGGGCTCATCAGCTTTCTAGTCCTCTGTGTCACTCAAGATTAGAAAAGACTTGATTCTGCTTTGGCCTGCAAGGATCACAAGGAAGGGGCGATGCTGCTCATCTGGGGCTTTTTTTATGCAAAATAAAAATAAAAATCTATGGATTGGCATTTTAAGGGGAGGAAGAAGAATCCCTGGTTGGAGGCTTGGGTCCCTGAAGGGCAGGATGAAACGCCCTGTCTGCCTCTCACATTTACAGAGTGTTAATTCATTGTGGGAGCCCACAGCAGCTGGTTCCCCTCCATGTGGGAATTTCTGGCGTTCTGTTTTCCTGGGGCTGTTTTGCACGTTTTTACAAGGTCGGGCTGTCAATATTTTTCCATTTCAGATAGCAGCGGATGGATCCTGGACTTTTCCCCCCCTTTTCCAGTCCCCAAAGCTAATCAGCACACATGGAGGCTAATCAGGTGGTTTGGAGGACAAAAACGATCTCCCTACACATAGAAAGCAAGCACTTCAGGGAAGAAGGCACTCCTTGAGAACTATCTTTCCATAGTCAGGGAGTTTGTGAGAGGAGAGGCCATTCAAAATAGGGGTGCCCACGACCTGATCTTAAGGACTCTGCCTCCCTTGATTTCTCTGTATGATCAAATCAGTCCTTGTTTCGGATCACTGCTGTCTTTTTGATAACTTTGGGAAGTAAAACAAATCAGAAATTCCCTTTTTAGACTTGTCCAGTTTAGAAAAAAAGATAATATTTTAGTTCAGTGTTTCTCAATCTCAGCAACATGAAGATGCGTGGATTTCAATTCCCAGAATTCCCCAGCCAGCCATGCTGGCTGGGGAATTCTGGGAGTTGAAGTCCATGCATCTGCAAGTTGCTGAGATTGAGAAACACTGTTTTAGATCCATGCATTGCCCAGTATTCTCAAAGAAGAAAAGTGATTGTTGTTTTTTGAAAATACTTTGGCTGCTGCTAACACTTCATGGTTAATTACTAGAATTGGGCTCTGGGTCCTAAGGTTGCTTGAAAACCTTAGATGTATAGCTCTTTTTTCTGAATCTTGTTTATAAAGGATACGGAGCACAAAACTCTTTCTGTGTTGAGTTCTGTATCGATTGTTCAACGTGGCATCCTGGGGTTCGTATTCCCAAAAGGGCTTCCTGAAGTCAGGACAAAATTAACTTTATTTTGACAAGAGATTTTTGCCTTTACACGGCTTGTCCCACCTGGGTAGCCAGGGGTGTTTTGCAAGAGAACCATACCAAAGAAGAAGAACAGGAAGAAGATATAAGGCCAACCCTGGTCAATCTTCACAGACAAGTTAATGGTCCCAATTTTAATCCATTTATTATGCTTTGCAGAATGTTCCTCCTCCCAGAAGGGAACAACACGAACCGTATGTATGTATGTTGAAATATATACATTTAAAAATTGCAATCTGGAGATTGTGGGAGGCTGAACCCCCAACTCCCAGAATTCCCCAGTGGCAACCATGGCAGGGAATTCTGGGAATTGAACTCCCAGCACTTCTGAAAGTCACTATCAACTCGGATGGCTAGATATGATTACCCCAATCTCAGGCACTTTCTCCCGCCTGAAGTTTCTTTCTTATAACTCCAGGGAGACAAAGTTTCCTGCCTCCTCTCCCCCACCCCACGCTGGCCTGATTGCATCGGCATATTAATTCTTGCAATCCCGTGTTGAACTCTTTCTTTACAGAAAGTTGGAGTTTTGCAAAGAAAGAATGTTCTGTGGGCTTGCCGGCTTGCTTTGCATGGGGACAGGCCATCCATCGTGCTCAGCTGATCTTACCAAAGTTCCTGCCCTTTTTTGCAGGCTGGAGAAGTTTTAGGGGTCGTTTCAGAAGGGCACCTGAATTCCAGAGGGGTTGGATTCCAGCCCTTCTCCATCGTGGGAATCCTTCTGGGCTACCCACAGAACCGAGCTGGGGCGGGAAGGTTTCTTCCAAAGGTGGCCGGACCCATTCTGGAAAAGTTTGCAACGGGGTTTCAAGCGTGGCTCTTTGAAGCATGAGTCACGTCAGCTCTCTTTCCCCAGCGGGGACTTCCCAAGAGAAAGACATTTCTTCCGAAATAATTGCAGAGAAATTCAGTGGATAAACGATACGCGGGGAAAGTGATTTTGGTTTTAATTGGCAATCCGTAGAGAGGGTGTCCTTTGCGTGAGATTGCAGGTTTTAAGGGGGCTTGAAAAATAAAAGCCCATTTGCCTGAAGTCATACCCAATATATATGCAACATATATGAAGAAAGAAAGAAAGAAAGAAAGAAAGAAAGAAAGAAAGAAAGAAAGAAAGAAAGAAAGAAAGAAAGAAAGAAAGAAAGAAGAGGGAGGGAGGGAGGGAGGGAGGGAGGGAGGAAGGAAGGAAGGAAGGAAGGAAGGAAGGAAGGAAGGAAGGAAGGAAGGAAGGAAGGAAGGAAGGAAGGAAGGAAGGAAAAGATAGATCTGCAGGTTACCAAAAAGAAAAGATGGTTAAATGCTGAAAATAACACTGGGCATAAGGAAAAAGAACTGAAAGCATTGCTTCAGCTCCTTCCCAGCTATTCTGAGTCCTTATGAAGCATAAAAAGTTAAAGAGGTGTTTAGATCAATGCGGTCTATGCATTTTGTAAATAAATAAAACTACATGTACATGTATACTCAGTGGCACTTGACAAGTTCTTATATTTTCTTGACAGCGATAGAGAAATGGATTGCCATTGCCTACTTCCAAAAAGAATCTTTTTCTTTCTTCTCCTTCCTTCCTTCCTTCCTTCCTTCCTTCCTTCCTTCCTTCCTTCCTTCCTTCCTTCCTTCCTTCCTTCCCCAATGGCTTCAAGATCACCTGGTGGTCTCCCATCCAACCATTTATCAGCCCCTGCTCAGCTTTTTGAGTTTCTTGAAGCTACGCCAAAATGCTGTTTTTTCCAGGTGAATGTGAAAGAATTCCAGAGTCTAACCCAGAACGGGTTCAAACATTGCAATAAGAGGAATTTTTATCATAGGAATATTGTTTTCATTGCTTTCCCTCTCTGTTTAAATGATCTTGCTTTGTTGCTGGCGACCCAGAGTCTGTCAGAATAGAGACAGGTTATAAACGCTGTCTTTTTTTTAAACGTTTAAATGTTTTAATTCTTTATTATATATTTTGAAAGAATAGAAGAAGTAAGTAGCACGAACAGGAACGTTTGTTTGTTTAATTTGCACCCCACCCAACTCTGGGATACGGCCATACGGGTGGATCAACAACCTATCTGAAATATCATAAAACAAATATATTCCAATACATCGTTAGAAGCTTATAGCATTATGAGATACTTCGTATTCGTTATTCCGGTCAAAATCCACATGTCTTTGTTGAGCCTTAAGCTGAAGAAAAATAGGTTAACATTGTGTATATCATTAAAAGAAAGCTGTAAGTGGTAAATAATGCATTCCATCAATATTATATATCAATGTTTCTCAACCCTGGCAACTTTAAGATGTGTGGGCTTCAACTCCCAGAATTCCCCAGCCAGCAGGCTGGCTGGGGAATTCTGGGGGTTGAAGCCCACACATCTTAAAGTTGCCAAGGTTGAAACACATTACCATAGATGGTTCCCTACTTTTTAAAATCAAGACAGGCAGACAAGAGGACAATTCTAGGAGCTGAAGTCCACGCCTCTTAATAGGCCATGCTTGAGAAACGCGGCTATAAATTAAATACCCTGTTGAAAACCAGTTATGGGTTGTGGCAAGCTTACAAGCGTGGTTAAACCAACAGAGGAACCACGTGGTTTGCGTCTACGTTCACAGGGGCGCGGTGATCCTTTTTTTTGGAAAAAATAAAATACAATCCCGGGCAGAGCGAGCTAACACGCAGCAGGGAGCCCATGGGACTCGCATCAGCTCCGAGCCTGCTTCCCCCAGCGCATGGGAGGCGGAGGCGCCCTCTGCGATGTTTTCCTTGCAAGCCCCACTGATTTTGTTAAGCTCCGGGGGAGAAATATTTATCTGCCGGCCGTGTCAGTGCATCTGGTGGGAACAAACTTTCTCCCAGGTGTGCGTGTCTCTGGGTGTGAGAGAGAGGGATGAGAAGATGGGGAAAAGTAAGAACAAACTGTTTTCCTCCTCCAGCCCCGCAGAAGGAGAACCGGTGTGAGAACAGCTGCGCAGCCGAAGCCCCACATCCCCCAGCCCGGGTTTTATTTTTCCTCCCGAGCAAGGACGGTTTAAACGAGTCAGAACCTGGCTAATTAAAAGCCGATAAAGACATAATGAAAAGAATGGAGGCGGAGTGGTAGGAAATGAGCCCGGCGACCACAGTGCGGATGGTTGTTCTCACCTAACCATATCAAGGAAAAGCCATTGCCCCTTGAATACACAAGTGGGTTGGGGATTCAGCAACCCACCCAGCGGCCTGAGGTTGGAAGGGAAGATTTCGTGCCGTTATAAATAGTCATGCCCCTTTAGGCAACGGGTAAGAAGCGGGCATTTGCATTCTTCCTGCCTAGTTAAGTTCGCGTTCAGGGAAAGGAAGCCGCCCCCCCAGAAGAAAAGATTGGAATTCAGCAGAATATTTTAGGTCCTGAATGCATTACAGCTCTCTTTCGGCTACCCCGCTCTGCCCTTCAAATCGAGACTCAATCTGGCTTGAAATCTGGCTGGGAAATTGGATTTTAATCCTCCCTCCCAAAGGTTTGGGTAAAACAGAACAGAACAGAATAAGAAGCCCCTCCCCCACCCCATGGCTCCAAACGCTGGGCATCCAAGCCACCGGCCCAGTTTCCAGGGGTTTGGGGGAAGCCGGCCAGCAAATCTTGCAAAAACTTTTCTGCTCCTTTTTTGCAGATGCAAATATTCTGGGGTACACTGCTTCTAAATATGGAGGTTCTGTTTGTAGCGGTCAAGTAGCAAGGAGGGATTTGGTTAGTGTTTGGATAGTAGACCAAGAGGAAATCTCAGAGCTATAGGCTAGCCTGAGAAGTGGAAAACGCGTGTTCCACACTTCCAGATGGTGACCATCAACATGTCCATGAGGTCACCAAGGGAGATGTTGCCTTTTTTTTAAACGTTGGCTGAGAATGATAATAGGTTTAGACCTGACCTGACCTTTTCCTCACCTGGCAGCTTCCAGATATGTTGGGTTTCAATTCCCATCATCTTCAACCAAGGGTGTAACCTTCAGAATGCCGATAATTACCAAGTTGCCAAAGAGTAGCCCTATGGAACAAAGGTTGGTGGCCTATGGATGGAGAACAAGATGCCCAAGGAAGGAGAACAAGATGCCCATGGAATGAGAACAAGATGCCCAAGGAAGGAGAACAAGATGCCCAAGGAAGGAGAGCAAGATGCCCAGGGAATGAGAACAAGATGCCCAAGGAAGGAGAACAAGATGCCCATGGAATGAGAACAAGATGCCCAAGGAAGGAGAACAAGATGCCCATGGAATGAGAACAAGATGCCCAAGGAAGGAGAACAAGATGCTCATGGAAGGAGAACAAGGTGCCCAAGGAAGGAGAACAAGATGCTCATGGAAGGAGAACAAGGTGCTCATGGAAGGAGAACAAGGTGCTCATGGAAGGAGAACAAGGTGCCCATGGAAGGAGAACAAGACAGGACTGTCTAATCTGAGCACATTTGTCTGTACCCATCTCCGCCTCTCGTGCCTGGGCGCATGTGTGCCTTAAGCCAACAACCAACACCAGGGGGGTAGTCAATTAAAAAAAAAAAATCATTCAGAGCTTCAAGCCACCGTTACAGCCGCCACCTTGACTTTTTGGCCATACCCCATGGATGCCCCTGGCCGTCCGGGCATCCCACATCGCCCTTCGGAGCGCTTGGTGTCTCTGGCCGGCCTGCCGCGACTCCTCGTTGTCAGCTGCACCCGTGTACAGCCATGGCTTGTCACGTTCTCTCGGGGTTCAAGAGAGGCAGGACCGGCTGGGATGGTGACAAGACAGCAAGCAGCAAGTGGCGTGACGGGATTCACACTTTGTCATGTTTTCTCCCGCTTCCCCGGTGGTGCAACTTTCTCGCTGGCGTATTTAAAACGTCTACCCAACTGTTCTTTTCTCAGCACAAGCCCAGTTGCGAGGCATGAATAATTGAATCGCTCCAAATGGCAAGATTTAAACAAAAAACAAAAAAACTTTTTTCCTCTCTGTGTGGGTATTTGATTTCATCGAGCTGGGAGGGAAGCCAGAGGTCACTTAGTCCAGCCCGTGGGTCAGTGTGGCGTTGGTCACGCAAGATGGAACCGCTGCAGCCTGCACGAATGGCAGTCTGGCCCTCCATGAAGCCTTGCAATAAAAAAGAGAAGCCGAGCCGTCTCGCGCCATCTGTTCCTGATCAAATAACTCTTCGCACTGGGAATATTCTCCTAATATAGGCCCGGGATCTCTTTCTTGCTGCTTCCAGATGTCTGCCAATATTTACTTCCTCCATTTCTTTGTATTGTGCAAAGTTGGCTAATTAACACATTTAGCCAATGAGGGGCATGGGAATAATGATGTTTTGTTGCTCCAAGCCCAAACTTTCCTCCAACCGCCTTGGAGGGCAAACATCCTGCACAGATACAGATACTATTTTATCTTCACCACTGCCCTGTGAAGTAGGTTAGGATGAGAGATAGCAAATGACCCAGATTTGAATCTGGATCTTCTAAGCGAGTTTCTCAACCTTAGCAACTTTAAGAGGTGTGGACTTCAACTCCCAGAGTTCCGCAGCCAGCACATATGGACTTCAACTCCCAGAATTCCCCAGCCCACATGCATGGACTTCAACTCCCAGAGTTCCGCAGCCAGCACATATGGACTTCAACTCCCAGAATTCCCCAGCTAGCATGCATGGACTTCAACTTTTAACTGACTAATGGCTGGAGGGATCCTACAATCACCTTGGGGATGAGCAGAGAAGTGCCAACACACTGCAATTTGTGGCTTTCCCTGCTGATTTACACGTTGTGCTCTATTTGGAATGATATTGACCATCGCATCCTACATCTTCTTTCTCTGGCATGTCCTGTGACATAACATTTCTTATTTAGTTAAGGGCTTTCAGGGCATCCGTTATCGGTGGCCTTAGCAGCACGATTATTATATGCACAAAGGGGGAAAGATTTGACGTTACCCTCAATGGAGGAATGGGCGGTGCAGATGATGGAACTTGCTGAGACGGCGAAATTGACTTCTTTGATCAGAGAAAAGACAATATCTACGTTTAGTGCTGACTGGAAACCCCTGATGGGCTTTTTGCATGACCCAGAAAAAAATGAACTTAGGATTTATGGTTTGGAAGATTGGGGGAAAAAAACAGATTATAGAAAGAAGAGAGTTATGTTGTAACCCTAGAGTAAGAGGCAAATTGATACTTATAACTTCTGTGAAGAAAATCAGAAGCGACTTCTTCATGTTTTCTCTCTTTTCTTTTTTCTGCACTGTCCGGTTTCCCCTTTTTTTTCTTTCTTTTTTTCCCCCTTCTTTTCTTTACGTAGTTCTCGGGTTAAGAACGCCCATTGAAGGACGACCCATAGTTAAGAACAGAGCCTATTGTAGTAAAATTCGAGTTAAAGACACCATGATTCGAGTTCATTACACAATACTATTTATGTAGTAATATACAATAATACTTGTCAGGGAAAAAACCACGTTAAACACGGGAGGCAGACACACCATAAAACAAGTCACCTCAAAGTTCTCAGTTCTTCTAAAATCTTTATTGAAAATTAGTTCAACAAGAAAGTAAAGTGCAATTGAAACATACAACGTACTTACTTAGAGACACATTGCAAGGTCGCGACCATTTTAATCGAGCCGTCAGGTAGACCTCTCTTATTTCCTCCTCTATAAGATCCTCTTATTTCCTGTTATTGCCATACAGGTCACATTTCAGCTAACTTGGCTTTATTAAATGCAATCAAAACTAACATTAAAGCCTATAGCAGGCTACTAAAATTTTCCTCTCACATACTGTCCCAGCTTATGTACAAATTTGACTTAAGGACAGACCTTGGGAACAGAACTCGTTCTTAAACTGGGGACTCCCTGTATTCTGTATTAGTTTCTGTTAGTTTTTATCTTTTTTAAAAATGTTAATAACATTTTGTGGAAAAGGTTATGGGTGACCTTAAATAAGATGGGCCAGTATTCTCATTCCGGTTTCTCTCCCCATCCCCAATATTATAGCTGGGGGGCCCTGAGGCTGTGAACCTTGCAATTCACAGCATCTCAGCTGTCTTTCTTCCAAATGCAATTCCCTAACAGCTGTATTTCCCCCTTGTGCTAGACATCACATCCTATCATCCCCAGCCACTTTGCTGGCGCAGGATTATGCAGCTGGAGATCCCAACCACACGCACAGCCAGAGGGCAAGGTTGGGGAATCCTGGGAAAAGATTTTCCCCGCAGTGTGGCAAATGTGGGAACGTGGTCATTTTGCTGGAAGGTTTTCAGAGAAATTGGAAAAACTACTGAACATTTTTTTTCTAATTAACCCTACCCTAGGCTGGCTGTCCGTTTCCCGAGATTTATAAACTGTGGCAACACAAGGCATAGATTTTTTTCCCCCTCTTTCTCTTCTCACTGCCAGATTTACAATTGCAAAATATTGGAAAACTAAAATACATCTCTCTTTGGATCAATGGTGTTTAAAAGCGGGAGAAATGGCTTTGGTGAAAAATTAACACAACCCTAAAAAAGTCCTGAAGATTCCTCTGTTAACGGTTCTTTTATTCAAAGGGGAGCTCCATTTTCTTAACCTCTTCGTGAATATTTCTTAACGGATCTTTCTGGGTAGAAATACTAAATATGGATGTCTAACATTTTTGCATTTCTCCTTCAGATTCCAGATACTTGCTCACAAAGTATTGGCTGTGCTGTTTTGCTGTTCTTTCTTCTTTGAATAAACTGGTTTTTTAATTATTTTTGGCATTTCTTTCCACAAATGATATTATATTATTTCAGCAAAATATATGAATATATTCAACTCTGGATGAAAAAGTCAAATCATCTTATGCTTCTTAACACTGACATCCTAAATTGTAACGAATATTGATATAAAATCTCTTTCTTTCTTTTATCCTCAACAGTTGTACATTATCTAAACATTAGAGCAGTGTTTCTCAACCCTGGCAACTTGAAGATGTGTGGACTTCAACTCCCAGAATTCCCCAGCCAGCATTGCTGGCTGGGGAATTCTGGGAATTGAAGTCCACACAGTTTAAACTTGTTAAGGTTGAGAAACTCTGGTGTAGCTAGTACTTTTACTTGTTTTTTCCGAGGCAATTATTAATTAACACAGATTATAGTGCAACCAAGGTTGAGAAACACTGCATTTGAGTGTTAAGAACCTTCAATTAATGCTGTACAAATAGCACTGCACTGAAGCAAGATAATGTATTAAGATTTACAACATCATAAAATTAAGATTTACAACATCATAAAAAACCGAAACAACTCCCCCTCCCAAAAAAGCAATAAAATATTAAAAAAGAAAAAAAATGAACGGAATACTGCTGCCGTTCCTCTCCTCCTTTCAATTTCTTTCTCGTCGTTCCCACCGTCGTCTCCGTTGGGAAGATCTCTCCAGCAAAGCACAGCTCAGCCCGGGATGGCAGCCCTGATTCGAACGATGCTCGCCCGGCGATGTGTGGGAGGCCAAGAAAATAAAGCCGGATGGTTTGTGGGAATGGGGGGGGGGGGCAATGAGTTTGCCTTGGCGCGAGCCTGACATTTGCCCGGTGCAAACATAAATCAGGAGACTTTGGAACCAGGAAAACTTCTCAACTCCCACAGCGCAGAGCCAAAGAGGCTCACCGAAGTCTCCCTGTTCCCACTCCTGCTTCCTTTTCCTGCCCTGACTAAAGAAGAATTGTCTTTTTCCTGAAAAAGAACAGCCCGACCAGGATTTCGCTCGCTGGTGGCTTTGCAGGAAGCCATGGATGTTCCCAGCGGCTGAAATGCTCGGGGTTGTTCTCCTCGGTGGGACAGACGCACTTCGGAACGGTCGGCGTGGCTGTGGGCATTGTGCATTCAAAGCCACGCCTGATCCTTCAAGGATGCTTGCAGCCGTCGCATTTCAGCGACATTATTTGACGGTGCACAGGCATAGGCTGTCCCTCGAAAACCTCAGCGGGCCGTGCTTGAAAACAGCCAGAGAAAGCCCCAGAGAGAGGAAATGAAAAAAAAAATAAAGAATCAAGAAGGGAGTGAAGGCTGCAAGATAAAGCGGGATCTAAATGCAACCTGTAAAAGGTGGCCATTCACACAACCCGCAGTCTGGGTCTACTCCCTGATCCGAGTGCCTCTGCTCCCCCATTTGGCATTCCGAATACCATCAGCCACATGCACTTGATCAATCAATCAATCAATAGGCCAGGGGTCAATCTGACCTCAAGGGGAATGATGTTCCAAAGGGCAGGTGCCGCAATAGAGAAGACCCGGGGTCCCGTCAGATGGCATTCCTTCGTGGATGAGACCTGCACCATGCCCTTCCTGCTGGACCTGCTGGGCCAGGGAGGTGTAAGTGGGGAGAGGCGGTCCCTCAAACATCCCGGCCTCATCATAGGTTTATGAGCTCCATAGGTCATCACCAGCACCTTGGATTGAACCCAGAAGCAAACTGGCCACCCATGTAGCTCGTGGAGCAGACGTCTATTGTGGGCAGCCCTAGGGGCATGCACAACTGTCTGTGCCACTGCATTTTGCACCAACTGAAGCTTCCGGATACTCCTCAAGGGCAGCCCCATGTAGAGCGCATTACAGTAATCCATGTGGGAGGTGACCAGGGTGTGAGTGACTGAGCTTAGAGCCTCCCGATCAAGGAATGGGCACAACTGGAGTACAACCTGAAGTTGCGCAAAGATCCTCCTAGCTACAACTGCCACCTGCTCATTGAACAGGAGTCATGGGTCCAGAAGGACCCTCAGATCGTCCACCGGGTCTCTCCGGGGTAATTGTCAGGCCTAGCCCAAGGAACTCCAAGAGACAATGCCAATTCAGTCCAGCTATGTTTATTAGCTACAACCTCTAGCAAGAATCTTCCCAGACTCAAACCCCAGTTCCCAAAGTCCTCCAGCCACAACAGTGTGAATTCCTCAGGGAGGTGCCAGTCTCATCCTCTTGTTCCTCCCATGCAGTTCTGGTGAGCTAAGAAAATGTTTATCTCCCTGAGCTTGGCCTTCATAATTCCATCCCATCACAGTAATGCCATCCCATCCAGGACCAAAAATGGTAAAGTCCCAGATCCAGGTGGCCCCCAAATGAAAACCACTCAGACTTGCAGGGTTGAACTGGAGTCTGTTGTTCCCCCTCCAAACCCCCACAGCCTCCAAGCACTGGGACAAGACGTTGGCAGCATCGCTTAGTTCACCAGCGGCGGAGATATCTGGGTATCATCCACATACTGACAACACCTCACCCCATGGCGCTGGACAGCCTCACCCAACGGCTTCATGCTGATGTTAAACAGGGATGGAGAAAGTCCCGCAGCCTGCAGCACCCCACTTGTCTTAATGCTGATTAATACCAACCTGTAATAAAGGTGGCCCAGGGCATCCTCAGGGTGGGTCAAAAAAGGCAAGATGGTGGCTGTCATCATGTGTTTGTGGCTATCATTTTGAGCGCCATGAGCACCCTCCTACCGATATCTCTGGTCCAGGATCGGCTTAAACATTCAGCTACCTGAAGTGAGGGATGGTTCAGCTGGCAACCTTGGGCATCTCCTACTGAGAAACTGACCGGGCTAACTGCATTGCAACAGGGTTCCGTTTTCTATTAGACTGAACGCAGTAGGCTAATTTGGGTGAGCCAACTTATGTATGGGTAACATCCTGGGGTCTGCCTTCTCAGGCAATTGGCTCGCTGCTCAATTCTTTGATGGGCTTTCATGAAAATACAGGCTGGGCTGATTTTGACGCCGCTGTAATATTTGCAAGGTTATAGATTTTTCAAAGAGTCAATATTAAAAAAAATCCCTGAAAGTGAGGAGCAAGCTTTCTGGTGAATCTAATAAATAATAAAAAGCCGACAGTAGGGGGAAAAAAACTCTTGATTATCAGCCAAAGGACTGTAATTCTTACTTGGTGAATTCTCTTTAATGTCATTTTTTGCATTTTTGGTGGGGGGGAGGACTCTTCTTCAGCAGTAATTCACCCTAACCTTCCTTCCTTCCTTCCTTCCTTCCTTCCTTCCTTCCTTCCTTCCTTCCTTCCTTCCTTCCTTCCTTCCTTCCTTCCTTCCTTCCGTCTTTCTGTCTTTCTTTCCCTCCCTCCCATCTTGTCTTCCCTCCCCTCCCCTCCCCTCCCTCTGCCAGAAGTTGTGAACTTCACCATTTGCTACCCGAGCCGTTTATCCGACAAAAGGATGATGAGCGACATGGAGAATTGAAGCACAAAATGAGATCCAGACCAAATGCATCTTTTTCTGGATTGCGCATCAGCTGGGGAAGGCCACCACGCAAGCCCAGGGAAAGAAAGATACGGGGGCTTTAAGTTGCTCCCAACAGAACATCATAACACAAGTTAAAAAGGGAGCAAAGCTTCAATCATGTACTGGTAGATCACAATTAGTGAGCGTTTGAGTAAGGCAATATTTGATTTACTGCGAATTGTAAATTGATACCAGGTTGCATTTAATGCGACCCCAAATTCAGTTAATGTGAGTTAGCGCACGAGCAGTTGCCGCTGGGGTTTTCGACGCTGCTCCTCTTCGTGCGCGCAAAATGGAGAAAAGGAAGATTCTGTCAGAGGAAAACCGTAAAGCTCGAAAAAGAATCAGTTATTACGTTAGAGCAGAAATTTGATGCAATTGAACGAGAAGAACGTGGTGAGAGCGACACTAAAATAGGACGAGAGGTCAGAACACCTGAATCTACAGTAGAATTTTTTGTGTTCTTATTCTGCTTTCTATAACTACTCCATGACTTTATTAACCACCTGTTTTAATGATAAGTATATTCTTTTTATCCTTTACTATGATACTTAATTAATATCCATATAAAGATTTATGTTTAAAATTCTTCATTGCCTGTTTCTGTCAAGCTGGAACCAATTATCCTATTGTCTACCGAAACATCCTTTTGAATAATGCAAATTAGAATAATGCAGCGTTTCTCAGCCTTGGCAACTTGAAGATGGGTGGACTTCAACTCCCAGAATTCCCCAGCCAGCCATGCTGGCTGGGGAATTCTGGGAGTTGAAGTCCACCCATCTTCAAGTTGCCAAGGTTGAGAAACACTGGAATAATGCAACCATTTAATGGGGTTCATTAACCACACGAACCAAGACTATCTGGAATTGCAGCATTTGCAACAGACTGATATGGCGTGTGCACCCACCTCACTCCAAACAACCTTTTGCTCTTGAAAGCCAGATCTCTGCCCGGTCCTGAAGTTCTCTATTCATGAGCAAAGCTCCTTCTCTGCGAAGGAGAATGGAGCATAACCAAAGCCATCAGAGGCACCAAGGCAGGGTTATTTCACAGACAGAATGCGTTTGCGTTTTGCATCCTGAAGCCACTTTCTGAAAACCACTTCCCCATCTTTACTCCCCTCTTTGCAGCCCTTCGCCGGCAATCCTCAAGACCCCAGGCATGACTTTCCTCCCCAAAATGCACGCTTTGCAAACCAGGATGGCTGAATTCCAGCGCCTGAGCGTGAACAGGACAGCGCCGCAGAAGCACGGGGTCAACTCTGCGGCCACTCTCGTGGGGACCCTCTGCCCCGCGGGTGGAAAAATCCTTCCGTATCTCTTGATCAGAGGCCTCTGCTTCGCTGCCTTTGAAAGCTTAAGCAAACAGCCGCGTTCCCAAGTGACGCAAGGCGAAGTTGATCTTTCCAGTCGCTTCGGCCGCTCCCACTGTGTGCAGAACGCGCTTGAACTTTCACACCAAGGCCCCTTTCTGCCAGCGCAGCAATTTGTGTCGAGGAAGATCTGGGATGATATGAGCTGATCCGTGTGCGCGCACACACAGGCGCCCCTTTGCCCAGCAAGTGCAGCTTTCCAAGGGTCTGGCTTTTGCTCACTAAGAGCAGTGTTTCTCAACCTTGGCCGCTTTAAGATGGGTGGACTTCAACTCCCAGAATTCCCCAGCCAGCATTTTTGGGGCGGAGCTGGTCGTATCTCGAAAAATTCGTAAGGAGGGGCGTTCGTAACTAGAGGTACCACTGTACTTCCAAGTTCATTTCTCACAATATGCTAGAACCAGTCTAAAATGAGTTGGGGTTTTATGGATGGGTGTGTTGGGAGAACCTGGTCATTAAGTTCTGCCTGTGTTTCTCGACCTTGGCCACTTTAAGAGGTATGGACTTCAACTCCCAGAATTCCCCAGCCAGCATGGCTGGCTGGGGAATTCTGGGAGTTGAAGTCCACCCATCTTAAAACGGCCAAGGTTGAGAAACATTGACTTAGATCCAGGGCAATCACAGACTCTGTCTTCAAAGAGGAATGTCAACTGTGCACCCGATGAACATGCTCCATTTGATGGAGCTGTGAGATTCCTGCAGTGCGCAGCGGTGACAGCTTGCAGGACGGAAGTCGTGCAATGGATTTCACACCGCTCGTGGGTGCTGGGGGAGGTTTGACCCTCTTTTCCAGCCCCTTTCCTCCCTAAAATCTTAACTCATTTCTCTCTGTGTTATTTTCTTCAAGTTCATGAAGTATCATGATTCCAGCAGGGGCCTTATTTCATTTCATTATGCACCAGGCATAGCATCTAAAACAGATATATTTAGCACCAGGGAAGGGAAGGATGGATAGCTTATAGATAGGGTGTCAGGAAGCTGATCACAACCCATTTTCAGTTGCTGAAAAGTTCATTTGTCCTGCAGTTCAAATGTTAACCAAATGACTGCGCTGTTGTGTTCTGCTGAGTTGCGTGACCTCCGACAGGGCGACAAAGAAACAGAGGAAAAGAAAAGAATTTCCAAATTAGGAAATGCTTTGACACCCAAACTAAGAGAACCTGCTGAGATCTCTCTGAGTGTTTCTCAATCAGGGCAACTTTAAGATGCGTGGACTTCAGCTCCCAGAATTCCTCCAGCCAGAATGCCGGCTGGGGGAATTCTGGGAATTGAAGTCCATGCATCTTAAAGTTGCCAAGGTTGAGAAACACAGTTCTGGGTTGAGGGGATGATGCTTTAATTCTGAATAATATGGATTATTATCCAAATCATATTCCAAATTATTTGATTATAATATTATAGGGATACTAATATTATTTATTAATATTTCTAATTCATTAATGGTTATAATTTATTTACAAACAGATATAATTAATAACATTGAATATTAATATTCCTTATTATGTAATATAATGTTTAATATTGTCAAATGTTCAAAAATACGCTTTGAAGGAACGAAGTATTATTATTTGAAATAGGGAGCCCACGAACCGGCTATATTGTACGTAGGAGTTTGAATGCACGTTCCCGTCTCTTTGTTTACAGTTTTTACTTGTTTTAATGGATTAATTATTAATAATGATTCAGGCGAAATTATTAAGGACATGACAGGAACATAATTCTCCTACGGTATATTTAAAGTTTATTCCAAGGAGTTGAAAAGAAAGGACATTCCAGCAGTCCATTACAGCTGGAAAGCAGCTGGACCCCTGGCCCAGAAAACGGGGTTACTCTGCTGGATTAGCCTGTCCTCATCACTCACCCTTCGTCCCTTTGGGCTGTTCCTAAATATTTATTTATTTCATTCATTATATTTGAAATTTGTCACCGCCCATCTCACTGTGGAGCGACTCCGGGTGGTTATATGCTGAATTTCCTTCAGAATGGCTTTGTTAACTGATTAACAGAAGCCGGTAGTCCTGGGGGAACCTTTGCCTTCGGTGAAACCTGTCAGATATTGGGAATGAAAGAGGTCCCCCCCCCCCCGCCCTCCAGCCACAGCTCTCTGCCTGTGGAACTCCTTGCTCCAAGAATTCAGAGTATTGTGAGACCAGGCTGAAGCTGCCACAACCTAAAGATGAAGCAGGGGCGTAAGCAGAGGGGACAAAACCCAGGAATCTTGTCTATGAGATCCCTTCGGGGAGGTAGATAAGAAGGAAGGAAGTCCTTAAGGAAACAAAGGAAAAATGTGGCCTGAACCAGACAAAAGAAGTTGGGCCTGAGCACATGGAAACCCCAATCCCATCAACACCTTGTGAATCAACCCAGCAAGGACTTTTGGGGATAAAAGGGGTCCCAAAGCCGGACCACTCTGAGTCGTCTGAGCCACCTTTGGATCCAGACTTGGCGGCTTCCGTCCCTCTAGCTAGTGCCTGGCAGCCTAGTTGGGAAGGACGTGGGTAAGTGTGGATGGGCGTGTGTGTGTGTGTGTGTGTATGAGAAAGAGCAAATGCACCTCGCAACCAGTAAAGTTTTGCTGTTCCTTTAAATTCACTGGGTCTCCGTGTATTCCAAAGAACCTCTTGTGCCTCAGTGTTCGGTTGGAAGTGATTTGCGTGTGTCCCTAATGATTTCCCGGCTGTTGTCCAGGGCTGTGGGTCTGTCTGCTCCAGCCGCACCTCTCTGGAAAACCCAGGTAGAGAGCAAGATCCGCCACAGCAGGCTCTGAGTGTGCAAGTGAGTGACCATGAGCCGAACCTGGGAGCAGTGTGTGTAACAGTATCGTCTTTTCTCCTTCAGTGCGTGATGTCTTTTCCTTCCTGCAAATTCCAGGTCTGGGCCAGTAGATCTTCTGTGCATTGACCCTGAGCGCATGCACTGGGGGGGAGGGTTATGTACCCCCAGGGGCATCCGCAAGAAGGGGGCAAAAAAATCGAGATGGTCGCCACAATCACGCCATCCCTCCCGCTTTTTTACGTGCATCACGCAACCCCCCAGATGCTCCCTTGAAAGTTAGCAACGCAGGTAACTCACAGAGTCACACCAGAGGTAGAAAACATGGACCAGAGGTGGAGGGGCGGGAAGGCTTCCTTTTTTAAAAAAAATAAAGCAATCACTAAAACTCAAAAGTGATGGCTGGCAGCTGCAGCGGGCAGAGTTGTGATGGAGAAAGTCACGGCAAATGGGCAGCTAGGGGATTTTCACACTTCGGGTGTCCTATTGTTGCTTTTTTCCTTTAAGCTTGGCAGGGAGGGAGTCAAAATGGTGAAGATGCAACCTGCATTTAAAAAGGGCAGGGCTTTGATCGTATGGCTGTGGCTGCCATCTTGACTTTTTTGACCCCTCTGGGGACCCCCCCCGAAGCTGCAACAAGCCTCTTGGAAGGGAGACCCACCTTTCTTTCTGCGTTTTTAATGCACACTATTTTTCCTTGGTTTTCTTTAGTTTAATCGCATCCTTGGCCTTCGTAGAGGGGCTGTGCGTCCTTCATGAGTCTGCCCGATTTTGGTGAACCTCTTTCAGGAGGACGCTCTGAAGGGAAAGGGGCCCTCAGGTCAACCTCATCAATTAGTTACTGCATCCATGCAGTTTTCTTGCTAGAAAAGGGGTAGGATCTAGACTTCGGCTATTTCAAAATCAAAATAGTCTTTGGTTATTTCAGAAAAAAAATCCCAGAAAAAAATCGAGTCAAATTTCTTCCACGCTGCTGCCAAGAAAACTACATGACTGGGCCCATGTTCAGAGATCTGACTTAACTTTTTAGCTGAATTTTGGCAGCCGGGTCTCCAAGGCCCTGGGCTGGGCAGAGGGGAGGGAGCATTTGCACAAAAGCAGAATCTGGTTCTTCCTCACTCAACAATCAGGGACTTCCGTGTCCACGCTTGTCCTCTGAGCAACGTGCCAGAGGTTGCCCTTCAACCTGTCTGTTTTGTACGACAGAAACTACGTTTGATTTAATTTAAGCCAAATGGAATTAATTAGTGCTTGGATGAGAAAGCACCAGGAAGTCCCAAAACGGGTGAGAAGTTGAAAAAAAATCCCAGAAAAAAATCAAGTCAAACTTCTTCCGCACTTAATTAAATATGGGGAAGATGCTGCCTTGATGGGTACGTATAATTTTCCATCGGTTCAAAATGACAGCTTCTGACAATTTTTGAAGGCTTGGAGGTGGGGACTTTTGCTGGGTGAGGAGGATCAGAAGATGGGCATCTTCCTTAGACGGTTGTGCTAGCAGAGTTTTTCTCAAACTTGGCAGCTTTAAGACAGGTGGACTTCAACTCCCAGAATTCCCCAGCCAGCAACTCCATTCTGGGAGTTGAAGTCCACCTGTCTTAAAGTTGCCAGGTTTGAGAAATACGGCACTAGCAGAACGGAAGAAGAAGGAGCGGAACAAGGAAAAGGGAAGGCCAAAAGGACAGAATAGCAAAGGCGAGCCACAAATGGTTTTGTTGGAAATTGTTGGAGATCAAGTTAATTTGCAAGGCCTCGCTATTACTCATTTCAGTTTCTGGCAGGTGGCAGAGCTAAAAATAACTAACTTGACCTTCTACAGGAAGTTATGGCAGAGAAATGCTAAGAGAGTTCCAGGTTCGTAGAAACTCAAGTTCATAATTGTGACTGCCCCAACAGTCTCACTTTGATTGTTCTGCAGAGAGACGGGCAGCCTTGAGTATTGCAAGCTTTTAAAAGGCAAATCAATCAACTTCAAGACTCTTGTTGATTCTCCCAAAGGAGAAGTTCACACAACGGCATGCAAAATCAAGAGACACACTAGGCTGGAGTTTGAGGCCACCTGGGGTCCCAGATGTGTCTGCAACAAGGAGATAAATGGTTAGTTGTTCCAGGTCAGCAGTAGCTGTGGCTTATGGATCTGGAAGTTCTTTCCCTTCATCGGTATGGTATGACCATGAAAGATAGATAGCAAAGAAGAGCAAAAGTTAGACCTTTGGAGACTGGATCTCCAAGAACACCCAATTCATCAGTCTTGGACCCAACACAGTCTCATTCTGCCTTGAAGCAACCTTCAGCCAATAGAAACACCCATACCTTGGACAAGTGATTTGATGGACTTGAAAAAAAAAAGTGGATTGTGCTTGGCAAGGTTGAGGGAAGTAGCAGAAGAGGACAATGACTCAGCCGGATGGGCAGGATCAGAGAGATTAAAGGAATTGCCTTGGAAGAGCTTCAGGTCAAGATGACAAGCGTGTGTCATCTTCTAGTTCATCCCAGCAAGTTTCCTTATATCTCAGAGGCTTGGAAACATTTAATGTCATACATAGAATCCATCACAGCAGCAATGGGTGCACTGTTGGAAGATCTGAAGGACCAAGTTGGGGACAGATCCTCCTGGAGAAAATACATCTATCTGGTGGCTAAAAGTCAACACTGACTTGATGGCACGTACAGGTAGTCCTCACTTAATGACCATAATAGGGCCCAGAAAATTCATTGTTAAGTGGGGCAGTTGTTGACTGCATCATGCCTGATTTTACAACCTTTTTTGCAGTGGTCATTAAGTGAATCACCGCAGTCATTAAGCAAATCATGCAGTTGTTAAGCAGATCACGCAGTTCTCCATTGATTTTGCTTGCCAGAAGCCAGCTGGGAAGGTTGCAAATGGTGATCACATGACCCTGGGATGCTACAACTGTCATAAGTGTGAGCTGGCTGCCAAGCGCACAGATCGCAATCACGTGACTGCGGGGGTGCTGTGATGGTTGTAAGTGCGAGGACCAGTTGTAAGTCCCTTTATTCAGCACCGTTGTAACTTTGAACAGTCACTAAACAAATGATTGTTAAGTGAGGACTGCCTGTAATCAATAGAATCCATCAGTTGAAAGGCTGAAGTCTTACCAATGAAGCACTTTTTAAATCTGATGGCCTCTTTATTAGCTGTTATTTACTCCTGGCTGCAAACGAGTAGCAGGCGGTCCAAGATTTCTATTCTCGCTCCAAACTGCTGCAGTTTTGTTCTTGGAAGGCCCTGAGAGGGGGAGGGAGGACAGGTTTTCAAGCTCCTGCTGGCAATGTCATTGTCAGAAAGTGTGAGCAACTCAGCTAGCAGAGTGTCAGGCTGCAGAAAACCAACCATGCATGGCAGATCCATTGGGATGTCTCAGGAACTAATGTGTCTCACTTTTGACACCCCGATGCGAGGAAAAGACTGTGCCCGCTGTTGGCAGTGAGAAGAGACAGCGGCATGAACAGTCTCAACAAGTGTCAGTTCTGCTAGGGCGCCTTGCCAAGAAATACAGTTTGGGCATGTAGGGAGAAAACAAAGCGAAGCAAGACTACTGGGAGAAAAACTCTAAAGCTAAATCACCCTTCTTCAACTGGGTGCCCACTAGAATTGCTGGAAGTACAGCTCCCCACATCCCCAAAATGCATGGCCCAAAGCACAAGATTCGAAAAGGCTCTTGTGTGTCTGGATCAGCAACAAATGGGTCTCCTGGGGTCTAGAGGAGTTCAAGGTACAGCCTACTAGGAAGCTGGTTTGACACTTCCCCCCCCCCCTTACCTAAAGCTCAAAATAAGTTGCCCCTTCTCTGATGCTGCTCTTAGTCTCAGAAGGAAAGAGTGATGGTCAGAGAAGATGTTGATGGAACCTACTTTCAATCTTCCTCTTTTCCAATCACAGTTCTGGCCCTTTTTGTGGTAAGAAGAGAATGCCCAGCCCAAGGACTCTTTAACTGATTTTCAAATATGTCCTGTTAATTAGCTGAATACAAATTTATGCCATTTATTTTTGTCTCCAAGCAGGAGAACATGCAGGTCACAAGGACTTTTTGAATGGAGTTGGTACTGCAACGTGGGCCATCCCCTTGTCCAGGGCGGAGGGGGCTCCTCAAAAATGTTTCTGTTATTCCCAGGAGAATAAATGGTCATCATTTCTCTTGCAGAGGAGAAGCAGGGCCAAAGTTCTGTCTAAGTCTATAGTTTGCCTTCCTTGTGATGTGGGCCAGGTGATGTAATGTTTCTCTTTGATGTGGCTTATACATATGAGGAGACGTGCTCAGCCACAGGCCCTCTGCATTCACTTAGCCTCCCATTTCCAGGGTGTCCACACATCCATGTGGATTTGCAATGGTCAAGGATGACTTGGGCCATGAAATCCATTGAGCGTTGACCAGTTTGGGTGGCCCAGTTCTGATCACCAGGTGAACAAGACTGGACTTGCTGATGTTGAATGACATTCTCTCCTGGACCCCAGTTGGCAAAGGTATGCCAGGTGTTTGTGACTGCTACCTTGTCTCCTTTTCCTCCCAGATATCAGAGTGGGCACTTCCAGGTGACCGGCTTTTTCATCTACTAACCAAGTCCAGTTTTAAATGCATCTGAGATCGAATAGGATTGTTTTGACGATTTATGGATCTTTTGAGGACTGAGAGATACTATCAGCACAAACATACTTATATGTTTACAGGTTTAGAGAGTTCCTGTAGAACCACCGGCTGGTCCACGTTTGCTCTTTCTGGCCAATAGCTCAATGCCTCCACCCACTCACTTTGTGCCACAACACACGTTCCTTCTCCTGTTTCACAAAAAGGGAAGAGCTTGAACTGCTAGTGTTTCCCTACACAGAAATGTAGGGAAATCTCTTTCTGTGCTCCACATGGTGGCAACCCGCCAACATCTTCATAATTCCTAATGTTGGTGTGCTGCCAGGCTGGCTTTTCAGCTCCTTTACCTAATCACCCCAGTATGCTCTGATGGGTTCCCAGGAGCCGAGAGATGGATTGAGCCAAGAACTCATTCCAACACAAACATAGGCTTGCTCTTCAGCGCAAAGCCATACCTTGCCAATCCTGCCTTGGAACAACCTGTCCCCATCTGCCCATATGCCACGGGTATTGCTGGCAATTGCAAGAGCAAAATCATAGCTGCAGTGTCGGGGATCGACAGGGGACTCATCTTAGGTAAGGACTTCCGCTGTGCTTTCATCTGGAAAACTACAGTGGTAGAACCCAATATTCCTCAACACGTCAATGGCACGTTATTAGCCAGTTCCAGGACTTTATCTAAATGCAAGGCCTGTTGAAATAGACCTTGCTTTTAAAAAAATCCAAAAGACGTTGAGTTGTTTCCGTTTTCAGAAAAGTTTGCTGCCGTCGTTTAGAAACCACATGAGTTTCGTTCTTGGGACCAGCTGCTGAACTAGGAATGCACCAAAGAGAAACCCAGATGCTGCTGAAATTGCAAGCACGGCTTCAACTACAGAGTTTCCTCTTCTCAGGCCCTGCCCCCTTGCAAGAAACACAAAGTCTGGAGCTGCATTCGGACAGGATTCAGCTGCATTCAGACATGATCATAAACCCCGTTTTCCATGATGGACATGAAGTTAGAGAAACCTTCTTCCACTCCTGGTGCTGTGGTGGGATGTTCAGACACTTTTAGACATACAAGTAGTCCTTGCTTAACAACCATTAATTTAGAAACTGTTCAAAGTTATGATGGTGCTAAAAAAGTGACTTATGACCGGTGCCCAAAGTTATGACCATCCCAGAACCCCCGTGGTCATGTGATCACAATCCGGGTGCTTGTCAACCAGCTCGCACTTACAATGGTTGCAGCATCCTGGGACACATGATCGCCATTTGTGATCTTCCCAGCTGGCTTCCAGCAAGCAAAATCAATGGGGAACCACATGATTCACTTAACGATCACGGTTATTCACTTAACAACCATCGGGAAAAAGGTCGTAAAATCGGGTCTGATTTGCGTAACAACTGCCCTGCTTTAACAACCAATTTTCCAGTCCCGATTGTTTAATTGTTTAATTAATTGATTAAGCGAGGACTAGCTGTATTAGTTGGAGTATGCTAGGTCATTGTACCCATATTTGCACATCTGTGCCCACATGTATAGATTCCAGTGGACTAGTACAGAGACGTAAAGATGTAGAATCAGAATTACCTTCAGTACATTGATTTTTCATCAGAGAAGTGCTTCCTTCTTGGAACAGAAAGACAACTGAGACTGCCTTTGGATCACACCTCCAATAGCTCAAGGTGGGGCAGAACTCAGGGACACCCCTTTGCCCAGAAAAAGACAAGATGTGGAGATTATTGCTTTTAAAAAAAAAATAAAATTGAAGAATGGGTATTAAGACCCATCCCGTGAGGACAAAACAACTCTGTTGAAGTTACCAGCTTCTGGAAAACAAGTCAAAAGTCCTGGAAGGCTACGGGAGGCCATGATGATGATTTTTTTTTCTCAGCAATAGAGGATGTGGCTCGATGTTTATTGATCCAGGGAAGTACTGTAACTCCACAGTGATTTAGTATGTAGGTCACTTGGACAAGATTTGAAAACGAGGGCTTAAGCGCTTTCATCTGAGGAAGGTGCACCGCTTGCAAGTTTCTCTAAACAAACCGCACGGGGAGTGATTCATTCACAAAATAGACCTGCTTCTTCTTGGCAAAGGCAATTCCATTCACCCAGAAGGGCCAGGGCTGAACCAAACAGGGTAACGGCGAAGCGTGAGCCAAAGTGGAGATGAATGTATGCCTGTGGCTCGGCGGCCCTTTGTTCTGCGTTTGGATGGAGACCATGGTCTCTATGATGGGGCAATGTTATTGTTGTTTAATGACCAGAGCCAGCAGCTGATCTTTTAAGACAGGCCAGGCAGACCTGGGCTGTAAAAATGAGGAAAACGACTAGATCGCTGCGAAGGTGTGCGGTGTTCTTCGATCCTTTGCTGCCAGGCTGTCAGATCTGGTTTTCGTCATACGTTTATACCAATGTTGTCCAAACGTGGCCACTTTAAGATGAGTGGACTTCAACTCCCAGAATTCCCCAGCCAGCATGGCTGGCTGGGGAATTCTGGGAGTTGAAGTCCACTCATCTTAAAGTGGCCAAGTTTGGACAACACTGGTTTACACGAAAGAAAAACGGATACCTTCACTGCATTTTTAGATGCGCACTGTGTAGGAGGAGAGCCGTGTTTGTGTCTGAGAGCAAAACATCAGGAGTCTGGGAACATCGTTTTCAACTCACAAATCACTTTCCAAGCTTGGGTTTAAACCTTCACGGGTTTCTAGTCCTTATGGCTCAGATCATGAACTTGAAAGAGTCAGGCTTTAGTTCAAGTGTAGGCAGTTTTGAAATCCCTCCAGCCTTGTTTGTGCCTGTGTGTGTACGCGTGTGTGTTTGTACGTGTGTGGCTGCTGGAGCCATTTCACATGCGCCCACACCCCCTCAAACACACCAATCATGCTGCAGAAACTGGGCAACAATTATAGACAGATGACTAGATAAATAGTTGACAATGGATCATTATTAATAATATTAATTTTAATCAGTATTATTGCTAATAATGATGATAATTAATAACTGACAGACAGGTAGGATTGGTTATCACCATTAAAATATTTGTTTTAAAAATATGAAAATGCCACATGTAGATTCTGAACTATGATGAATTTAGCAGGGGGATAAAATGCTCTCCACCTAAATTCCCCCACCCCCAGCTTCTTTCATTCAATTTTCCACTCCTGTTACCCTAATTCGGCTTCCATCTCTTTTCAATTATTAGGTATTTCTTTGCTTATGAAGCCAGGAACGACCAAGGACAGCAGGTTCTTTTTCCTATAATGAAAAAAAAAAATCAATAAGCAGTTAATTAAAACAAAGGTGTACCACAAAGTCAAGTTCGAAGTGTAGGACAGCGTCATCCTGAGCACAAGTGACATTTTTCCCACTCTGTGCTTTGACTCCTGATTTATTGAGATGGGTTTATGCAATTGGGCCAAACTCTTATCCGGCTCTTCCCCATTGAAACCTTCCAGCTGTGCTGAGATTGCAACTCCCAGAATTCCTCACTCCAGGTGTCACTTGGGGTGACAGGTGACCAATCCATGCTTCCATGTAGTTCAGCCTTTCCCCACTCCTAGACCTATGGACCTCAACTCCCAGAATTCTCAGCAATGGCCATGCTGGCTAGGGGATTCCTGGGAAAGTTGCAGGAAAGCAGATTCCTATGGAATGTTGGAAAAAACGTCCTGATAATATGAGTGGGTGGATGGTGGTATTAAGGATCCCGAGAGATGTTCAAGCAGAAGGCTCGGCACCCATTTCTTATTTGGGGTTCCTTCACTGAGCAGGAGGGCACACTTGATGGCCTCAGGGACCCTTTCCAGATCTAGGAATCTCTGATTTTATACGATGAAATAACTGGATTCCAAAATGTGTGAAGGAAGTGAGCAGAACTTTTAGACTACATCTCCCACAGCCCCTTGCCACAAGTGTTGTTGGCCAAGTATCTGGAAGGGACCAGATTACCCCAATGACTGAAGAAGAAATGGTTTGGTCTTCAAGGGTAATGAGAATGGATGTATCCAACAAGGGGGGGTTGAGTCCGAGTTCTCATCTTGAAAACATGGGGTGGGGATGGCAGCTGAAGGTGTAAAACCAGGACGGCTTGTCCAAAGTCACATTATCATTTTTGGGTGATGAATCAACTCCCTCATCTTCTTCTGAGCCGTAACCCAACCTGCCATTAAATCCTTGACAAGCCGGAGAAAAATGCAAGTTTCAGGGTTCCAGTGGGAAATGAGTGAGCCATAGGAATCCTGCTGGACTGGTTTTTGGGGAGCCAAACTATCCAAGGCCGTTGTACTTGTGCAAGGGTAGTAGCATTCCAGAAATAATTTGCTCCTGCCTGCCACCTAGACTGCAGGAGTCTAGATCATCCTTCTGCAGCTGATGCACTCCAGATATGGTGGGACTGCAATTCCCAGCAGCATGCAGATGGGGGAATTCTGGGAGCGGAAGTCCTAACTCATCTGGAGAGACCAGGCTACGGGTAGTTGGTCTCCATTCATGGAGAAACCAAAGTCAATCTGAGGCTCTGGGCCAGAGGAGATTCCCAGCCCCCTACTCCCACTCCTTCTTCATACCCCCAAACTCTTACCACTAAGGAAGTGACATTCCAGATCCCAAGGTTGCCAAATATCAGGGATGTTATCTATCCATGTAGTATTTTTGTCCTCTCTGTATATCAGTTATTATTTTCCCCTTCAGTAAAGCGAATTTGAAGAAAGGCATCATTCATTCCCACTGATCCCACGCCTAAAGGGACTGAGCCACCGTGAGCTGACCTTGGCTGCTCTCAGAAGCTAAGTAAGTTACTTCCTGAATAGGAATCTTGTGAGTTCCTGAATGGGGATCTCCTGGGAATTCCAGGCCTATTGGCTCGACTCAGAAGTTGAAAAAACATCCGGTGGCAAGCTGCTCCCGTAACATTGCCAAGAAAACTGCCTGCATTTGCTTCCCAGGAATCCAGCTTGGTTTCGGTGCATCCTCATTTTTTATTCAAATGACCATCATCTTGGTCAAGAAGAAGAAAAGAGACGTAACAAAACCAGGGGGAAGAAGGGACTGATTTGCAAAGCTGGAGGCAGGTCTAGACAGCACGGCAACACCTCTCACCAAGACAAGCATGACCAGCAACAACAGAGAAAACAAAGATGGTTGCCCATCTTACAAGTTGTCCATGCTCAAAGTGGGATGGAGTTTTATCCGAGTTGGGGCAGGTGGGATGCAGACATGCTCAGAAGGACAGGGGAAGAGAGGGGAGAAGTGACAGCTACACCATTGTGGGCCCCATGACAGCATGGAGAAGGTGGTCATTGATGGTGACCTAATTGGTCGCAGAGGAACCAGGCTGTCCTTCAAAGACAAAATGATCTCATGTCAAATGATCCCATGTAAAAAGGGTCAGCTGTGTTGTTGTTCAGCTGCTTCTGACTCTATATGACCCAGTGGATATCATTTCACCGTGATCGTGGGTCACTAATGCCTTCTTTGAGTTCTTCTAAGCTCCGTTTGGATCATGGGTGAAGGTCTTTAGCCCCCTTGTCTCCTGTCGGCCTCTTTTTCAATTGCTTTCAATTTTTCCAAGAATCAGGGCAACAGACCCAGGAAGTGGTAGCTATGGCTGCATGATCAAAGCCCCACCCTGTTTATATAGGTGTCATGATACATGTAAAAAAAAGGTGGGTCTTTATGTGGGCACCACCCCCATCTTGACTTTTGGAACTTTCCCCCTACCCAATTCAGGGTCTTCTCCAGAGACTCCCGCTTCCACATTGTAAGTCCAAAATATTTAAGCTTTCGCTTTATTGTTATGGTGATTATTACTATTAAATCCAACGGACAGGCTGTTTGGTGTTGTGGTTAAGGCATCAGGCTGAGTTTTAATTATTCTAAATAAACACAGGACAGAACATGATCTCCATAATTGAAGAATGAGTTGAATGATGCATTCCAGTTTTTTTTTTAAATTAAATGAGTTGAAGTTGGATTTTAGTTCATGAGTCACTCATGAGTTAGGATCTTCCCCTTCCTACCCCCCCCCAACATTTTTTTTCAGCCCTAAATCAAATATTCTTTTCCCCATCGCTGGGCTTTACATGCCTGTATCATGCAAGCAAGTATCAGCTTCAAGCAAGTATCAGCTTCTCTGTGCAGCTCTCTATAAATAAGTAATACATAGTAATAATAATTAATAAAACATGCTAGAGGGTGGAATTTCGTAGAAGAGAGGAAGGCCGGATGGGGTTTATATTGTTATGGACAGGATGGCGTATTTTACTGGACAAAATGCGTCAAGTTCTGGAGCCAGGCGTCTTTTGCTTTTCACAAAACATTACTTCAAACAGAGTCAGTGGACTGTGCCAACATGATAATCCACAGTTAATTCTCAGGAATCAATTACTAATTTCACACAAACAGATTCAAGAGGGACCTTCAAGTTATGTTTTGCTGCTGTTTTCAAAAAGAGGAAGGGAAGGGAAGGGAAGGGGAGGAAGGGAGGAAAGAAAGAAGGAAGGAGGGAGGGGGAAGGGGAAGGGAGGGGAGGGGAGGAAGGGAGGAAGGGAGGAAAGAAGGAAGGAGGGAAGGGGAAGGGGAAGGGGAAGGGAAGGGTCAGGAGAGGAGGAAGGGGAAGGGGAGGGAGGGGAAGGGAGGGAGGGAGGAAGGAAGGAAGGAGGGAAGAGGAAGGGGGAAGGGAAGGGAAGGGAACAGAAGGGGAGGGAAGGGAAGGGAGGAAGGAAAGAAGGAAGGAGGGAGGGGGAAGGGAAGGGAGGGAGGGGAGGAAGGGAGGAAGGGAGGAAAGAAGGAAGGAGGGAAGGGGAAGGGGAAGGGAAGGGAAGGGTCAGGAGAGGAGGAAGGGGAAGGGGAGGGAGGGGAAGGGAGGGAGGGAGGAAGGAAGGAAGGAAGGAGGGAAGAGGAAGGGGGAAGGGAAGGGAAGGGAACAGAAGGGGAGGGAAGGGAAGGGAGGAAGGAAAGAAGGAAGGAGGGGAGGGAGGGGAGGGGAGGGGAGGGACTGTTCACTTTACCTCATTTCTTTCCTCCTCCCTGCTAAACTGTTTCTCCCACTTAGTTACAAACACACAGAGTTTACTCTCACTTGGTTTCCAGTCAACTAAAGTGGGGTTGGTACAAGTGACCCAAAGGCCACTTCTCCATCCTCTGGCGCCCTGCCTCTCACACCCCAGGGTCGCTTCAAGAAAAGAACAAGGAAATTAATCCAGGGTTTGGGGTATCCTTTCAAAGGAGACAAAGCTAAACCTTCCAAGAGAAATCCAAGTGAAAGGACAGACCTTGATGTGTTCTTTAACTTGGCCCATTTAGTTTTTAATTGACTGGTATATATTCTTGTTGTTACTGTTTCCTTTCTGTTTATGAATACAATAACCGGAAAATAACTATTTCATCCCTTTAGAATTAATAATAATAGTAATAATAATAATAACATTTTAAGGCACAGTCAAGCCACTGAAGTAGCCATCACCAATTAGGTGACTTTCGGTGGTCTGAGACTACACTTCCCATCATGCCAACCCACCTGGGAATGATGGGGAATGTGGTCCAACAAGGGGCAACTTTGGGAAGGCCACGTTAGCGCAGTCAGGCCAGGGAAGGGAAGAGATGAACCACAGATGGCCACCTTTCCCAAGTCCAGGTAGACATTTGCTTGGGCTGAGGGCACCAAGACTCTCTTTGAAGACAGGAAATGCCAGAGCTAAATTCCAGGAGGCAAACCGCATCCCATAATTATCAGTCTGTGTCATGCATGGCCCAGGATGCAGCCTGGCTCTGGATGGGAATCCTGGGATCTGTGGCTCAGTCTGCAAGTCTTTGAAGCTGGAGGCCTAAAACGTGGACAGTCCTTCTCCCAACCCCAGGGGTGCTAAAAGAAGAAGAAAGTGGCACTTTGTACATGCCCAGAGGCATTCTTCAGTCCAAAACAAATAATCTATCTTCCATGGTTGAACTTGGGCCCAAATAAAAGCTCTGCACAGGAAATTCTTCCACAACTTCTCTTGAACATCGGCGCAACCCTTAATTTAAGTCAGGATCTGGCCCCACTCCGGCACTGTTCTATAGGAGCAGCTGAACAGAGTTTTCCGTTCATGTCCCCACCTGAAATGGGGAGCAGCACAAATTTTTGGCCTCCTTAGCTAGTTACCCACCTCCAGGACTGCAAGACAATGTCATTCTGCCCTGAACCCCATTATGTTTGCTGCCTGGACCAGATCTCTGAGCATTGGCTGGCCAACAGGAGGGTGATCAGACCAGATAGAACAGGTAAAGGAGGAACGGACAACTGGAAAGGAGGACACACAAACTGTTTGTTTCATGACAAAACCTACAGTGAAAAACTGCAAAAAAAAAATGTACTGAGGCCTCCATATATATGAAATTACTTTCTTTTTCACTCGCAATATTTTTCCAACCAATCTTTATCTTCAAGAATTCACCCTAGCAATAAGATAGAGTCAACGGCAACGCGCTTTCCAAATTTCATCTTAGAAACGTATGATGAGTCATGGGATCTCCAGACTCCAGGGATCGTAGATTTAAAAGGGCTGGATTGAAGCTGATAGCTGGAATCAGGAAATCAATGAAATAACATAAATCCAGGCTGTTGAGTCTGTCGACAGACGGGGGAAAGAAAGAAGCAGGCAATTTACAAGGTCACCATACACGAAAGTTCGAACGACTAGTGTTGTGAGAACAGTCCAAGAAGAAAAACAAGACACTCAAAAAGCCAGACAATATTTGATTTTAAGGCTATGCCTGCCAGATGGAGGATTGGAGGATAGAAAGGAAATCATGGCCTCCTTTTGCCAAAGGTCTGGTAACCCTACACAACAAGGCCCCAAACTTGCACAGAGCATTGTGGAAAACTTTAATGATGACATTGAGTTCTCCTCAAATCCTAGGCCTATAAATGTGGAAGGGATAGACAAGTACGACCGATGTGGTCCATGGCAACTTTCTTTCCAAGCAGCAAAAAATCAGCACCAAACAGCCTCCAGTGACACAATCTGGGGAGGGTTTCTCTCTGATCCCCCCCCAAAACGAGCAACAAAATAGATGCCAGTTTAATCCACTTTAATAAACCCAAATACTCTATTCTCTCTGGCCCCCCAAAGGTTGCCAGCCCTTAAAATAAAGAAGGGCCATGTATTAAGAAACATCACCTCTTCCTTGTGTTACATGGTCAGCACCACATGGAAGTTACATGGTCAGCACCACAGACTCACAGCATCTAATCCAGGATTTCTCAACCTGATCCTCAGACAGTGGGATAAGAGTGCCTTTAAATTTATTTTTTTATTTATTTATTACCTTTATATAGCCGCCCATCTCACGTCCGTGACTTACACGTCTGTTACAGGACAGCAGAGGTTGAAAATTAGGAAATTGTTCTAACTTCCCCATTACCAGACATGTCCAAGCTGAGCTTGGACAACCATCGAGCAAGGAAGCCTTTATTTAGATTCTGCATGAGTTGGATGTTGGAGTTGATGGACTCTGCAAGTTGGTGACATTTTTTGTCTCCCCCAGAAGTAAGGCAGTTCTGGTACGCCTAATGTGCTGGTTATCCTCACCTCTCCCCCCAACATATTCTTCCCACATATCATGCACCAGACTGCAGCTGCATCTTCACCATCATCTAGGAATACACCTACACAAAAATACGCATTGGTGTTTCTTTTTTTAAAAAAGCAGCTTTGCAAGATAAAAAAGGAAACATTTCTCTGGGATCCCTCGTTAGTTGCAAAGGGAGCTTCTGAGCACAGGTAAGATTCCCCTGGGGAAATTCTGAGTTGTTTTGCCCAGATTAACCGTCCTGGTGGATTAGCTGTTTGTCTCCCTCTCCACCCTGAGCGTGGCATCACCGGCGTGACCCTGTGGCTGAAGGAAGAGTTGTCGCAGGCTGGAAGAAAACAGCCGATACGGCTTGCAGAGGCCACAAAGGAGCAACTCACTCCCAGCTTCCAAGCGGGTATAATAAAGAGATCACGCCAATGTGCCAGAACACGATGATAGGATAATGCCCTCCATAAATACCAGCACAACAGAGGGACAATATTTCCGAGATAGGAAACACAGCATTGACCCCCTGACAATGCACTCTTACAACAACTTTAATTGTGCTAGGCGGACGACTGAAGTCCTTGAAGGCGGTTCGTTTGGTCAGATGGATGCTGGCAGTGGTCAAAGACGACTCATGCATTATTGAGGGGGGCTTTCCCAGCTGGGGTAGAGGACTCCAGGCCTGGGATGGTCGGCCCATCCGTGTCATCCGTATTTTTTAAGATCCACATCCAGGAAGCCTGGCAGATGCGGGAAATCCAATGGCCCAGAAATTCAGTACTGGAGAGAGATTGAAAATGGAGGGCGAGCAGAGATACACAACTAGGGTAGGGGTTGGGGAAGAGGAGAAATCTGTAGAAGACTCCTTTTTCCCCATTTAATCCAGATCACGTCCCCCCATTTTCCTCCATTGTTGAAGCACCGACAGTGGTGGCTTTCCAAAAAATCATCTAAGCCACAACCAGAAAGGAAAAGGAAATGGGAAGGGAGAGAAAAAAATAAGGATTGGGTCATCTTTGTTAAGTCACATCTCGACATTAATCTAGAGGTGCTGGGCTAATAGTGGTAGATTCTGGGGAGGGAGAAGGTGAAGAGAAAGGGGCAGTCTGACAAGGCTGATGGGACTCATCTTCCCACCTTTCTTCCAAGTTTTTCAAAGAAGCTTTCCCCACCTGTACCAAAGAACCCTTCAGACATGCCTTGGCACCATCTCTCTCTCTTCTCTCTTTGCAGCCTCCCTAACTTTCCATATCCCCCAAATCCATTACATTCCAAGGGAGCACATCACTCCAATGGTGTGTGTGTGTGTGTGTGTGTGTGAACAAATTTTAGTCTTTCTAGTGCAGCAAATAGGAAATGCCTGTGGAGGAATGTGTAGATGCCACCAGTCCAGTTTCTCTGCCCATACATTTGGTGGCCCTTGTGCTCATCTCTCCTATAAATGAAGATTTATTCTGATGAAAATGGCATCCACTTTTTTAAGAGTGTGAGTTTGGGTGAGGAACACCCCAGCACTTGGACATCATTTCCAACTCTCCATAGCCAACAAACCCCAAGCATGTCAGTCCTGCCTGACAAAGATCAAGCATCAACTGTAATCGAAAGCAAGATCTAGGACAAACAACATTAAGAGCAGTGTATCCCTGTTCTAATTACTGGAGTCCAATCCACTTCCTGAAGGTATATCAAGACCATCTAGGGATCATCAGCCGTCTGAGTTAAAAGACAGTTAACCTTTTGATTGATGCCATTTTTGCTTTGATCCAAGGGATGGAGGGCAAGGAGAATGAAAATGCTCTGGGGTTGATTGGGTCTGATTTCAAAGCTAAAAGAAATCTGTTTTCAAACTTCATCAAACCTAGGGTTAACGTGCTGCTATAGGCTTACAAACACTTCTTAGTCATTTCTGTAGCTGCATGAAAAACAAGATGGATAGAATTGGAAAGGAAGCATTAAGTGGAATCAGAGGAAATTAGAAAAATGAGTGACAAATCCTTCTTGGGGAAAAAAGGGGAGGGGAGGGGAGGGGAGGGGAGGGGAGGGGAGGGGAGGGGAGGGAGGAAGGAAGGAAGGAAGGAAGGAAGGAAGGAAGGAAGGAAGGAAGGAAGGAAGGAAGGAAGGAAGGAAGGAAGGAAGGAAGGAAGGAAGATGTGTAGACACTTTTACTGTACTAGTTCTTCAGATCCAATTTCTCCAATCCAATAAGGCATTTTGTTGAACATTCCTCATTTCGTTATCGGCAGGGAAAAAGCACCTTATGAAACTGCTGGATGCCGGTCCTTTTTAGAGGCAGCATAGTACGTCTACCAGAGATTTTTATAGATTATGTTTTTTTCAGGATTGAAATGGATTTATTCACTATGGGAAACAAAATGCAAGGCTGGACAAAACATTATTTGGAGATTCAGTTCAAAGGCAATTTGATCAACTCCCCGAATCAAGAGAACTTTCCAAAGCAAATGGAAAAGTCAAAACAATTGGTTAAATCAAATCTGATGTCTCCAAATGGTTCTGGGCAATCCCAATGCCGCGTGTACATGCAAGGAGTTATTTTTTCCCCCTCTCCTATTGACAGGGTTCTATTTATTCCTATCCTGTTTCCAATGTTTACCATATTCATTTTTTTTTTTAAATTCAAGTCATATGGCCGCCCATCTCACCAGGGTGGCCCTGGGTGGCTAACAGCAGTTGAGAAAAAACACAACCAATAGCAAAAATAGAATATATAACCAGCAGCCAGGGTAAAAAAGCTGGTTGGACCACGATCAACGCAGCTATCCCAGAGCTCTCTGGCCACCAAGCTCAGGAACCTTCCAAAAGGCCACCAGGGTCAGCACCAATCTGGGAGGACGTTTCAGAAGGGCAGGTGTCATGACAGAAAAGGCTCTCTCTGTGGGTCCCGCCAGATGACCTTCCTTAATCGATCGGACCTGTAATGTGCCTTTTCTGCTGGATATGATAGGATGGGTAGAATCAACTGGGGAGAGGCTGTCCCACAAATAACCATGCCCTGAAGAGCTTTATGGGTGACCACCAGCACCTGAAGTATCATCTTATCCTGTTCTCGTGGGAACCATCCTTTATTTTGGGAACCGTTGTTTAAAATGATGAGAATCGCTTCTTGTTTTGAAAACTGTCTCTTGTTGTGTCTTTGTAGACATCTTCGTGCTAGAACTTCGCCACGTGCTGCAGACGCTGATGGTCCGCCTTGGGCGAATCGCAGGAGCGCCGTTTTTCCTCTGGGTCCGTTCAGAAGTTCACGCAAATGCACAAACTACGTAGCACCGAGAATATGAAAACTGCATAATAACAGTGGCAGTTGTGGTGCCGTTCTTCAGCCTGTTCTTTATCCCAACAATCTCCCCTCTTCTTCTTTTTTTCCCTTACCAAAAATCCAGCCTATATTGTTGTTCCTGCTGCTGCTCCTGCTGTTGTTATAGTACGGATTTAGGATTGCATATGTATACAGGTGAAACTCGAAAAATTAAATATCGTGCAAATGTTCATTTATGTCAGTAAGGCAACTCAAAAGGTGAAACCAATATATGAGATAGACGCATTACATGCAAAGCGAGATATGTCAAGCCTTACTTTGGTATAATTGTGATGATTATGGCGTACAGCTTATGAAAACCCCAAATTCACAATCCCAGAAAATTAGAATATTACATGACATCAATAACACAAGGATTGGAAATAGAACAATATCAGACCTCTGCAAAGTATAAGCATACATATGTACTCAATACTTGGTTTGGGCCCCTTTTGTAGCAGTGACTGCCGCAATGCGGCATGGCATGGATGCTATCAGCCTGTGGCACTGCTGAGGTGTTATGGAAGACCAGGATGCTTCAATAGCGGCCTTCAGCTCCGCTGCATTGTTTGGTCTCATGTCCCTCATCTTTCTCTTGGCAATGCCCCATAGATTCTCTATGGGGTTCAGGTCAGGTGAGTTTGCTGGCCAATCAAGCACAGTAATCCCATGGTCATTGAACCAGGTTTTGGTACTTTTGGCAGTGTGGGCAGGTGCCACGTCCTGCTGGAAAATGAAGTCAGCATGCCCATAAAGCTCGTCTGTGGAAGGAAGCATGAAGTGCTCCAAAATCTCCTGGTAGACGGCTGTGTTGACCCTGGACTTAATGAAGCACAGTGGACCAACACCAGCAGATGACATGGCTCCCCAAATCAACACAGACTGTGGAAACTTCACACTGGACTTCAAGCATCGTGCATTGTGTGCCTCTCCATTCTTCCTCCAGACTCTGGGTCCTTGGTTCCCAAATGAGATGCAAAAGTTGCTCTCATCAGAAAAGAGGACTTTGAACCACTGGGCAACAGACCAGTTCTTTTTTTCTGTAGCCCAGGTAAGATGCTTCTGACGTTGTTTGTTGTTCAGGAGTTGCTTGACAAGAGGAATACAACATTTGAAGCCCATGTCCAGGATCCGTCTGTGTGTGGTGGCTCTTGATGCATTAACTCCACCCTCAGTCCACTCCTTGTGAAAGTCCCCAACACTTTTGAATGGCCTTTTCCTGACAATCCTCTCCAGGCTACGGTCATCCCTGCTGTTTGTGCACCTTTTTCTTCCACACTTTTCCCTTCCACATAACCTCCTATTGATGTGCTTTGATACAGCACTTTGGGAACATCCAACTTCTTTTGCAATTACCTTTTGGGGCTTTCCCTCCTTATGGAGGGTGTCAATGATGGTTTTCTGCACAACTGTCAGGTCAGCAGTCTTCCCCATGCTTGTGATTCCTACTGAACCAGCCTGAGAGACCATTTAAAGGCTCAGGAACCCTTTGCAGGTGTTATGGATTCATTAGCTGATTAAAGTGGGACACTTTGAGCCTAGAATATTGAACCTTTTCACACTATTCTAATTTTCTGAGATTGTGAATTTGGGGTTTTAATAAGCTGTACGCCATAATCATCACAATTATACCAAAGTAAGGCTTGACATATCTCACTTTGCATGTAATGCGTCTATCTCATATATTGGTTTCACCTTTTGAGTTGCCTTACTGACATAAATGAACATTTGCACAATATTCTAATTTTTTGAGTTTCACCTGTATATGGAAGTGTGCATATATATTTGTGAGTGTGTCTGTAGGGGAGGGAGGGAGGGAGGGAGGGAGGGAGGAAGGAAGGAAGGAAGGAAGGAAGGAAGGAAGGAAGGAAGGAAGGAAGGAAGGAAGGAAGGAAGGAAGGAAGGAAGGAAGGAAGGAAGGGGAAAGGGGGAGGGAGGGAGGGAGGAAAGGAAGGGTTATTGCACAACATTTTCAGAGTGCCCTATTTTTACAAAGTTTGATAACCCTTCAGTTTCTTGTTTTTTAGCCTGTTACCAGTCGATGAGAATCCCTTATGTCTCCTTACCCCAATTATCTGACACTGGGAAGAAACAACAGGAGAATGGTTGAGCTCCACCGTGCCCTGCATAATAACATAATAAGGGCATCTGTGGTTCCTCTTGGGGATGGACAAATAGTCTAATCCACGCAAGGCAGGTTCTTGCTCAACGGCAAATTGACATTCTGTCTGGCTTATTCCTCCCAGTTTTGGGATTGCCAACTGACTTACAAAGAATGGCATGACTCGCTTTTGTGCCCGTTTGACATGCGGAAAAATAGTGAACCTTTTCAAACCTGCTGTTCTTTGCTCAATAAGATGCTACACTGGCTGGGAGAAGGAGAAGGAGGAGAAGGAGAAGGAGAAGGAGGAGGAGGAGGAGGAGGAGGAGGAGGAGGAGGAGGAGGAGGAGGAGGAGGAGGAGAAGAAGAAGAAGAAGAAGAAGAAGAAGAAGAAGAAGAAGAAGAAGAAGAAGAAGAAGAAGAAGAAGAAGAAGAAGAAGAAGAAGAAGAAGAAGAAGAGGCGGAGGCGGACGTCTAAACATCTGGCTGACTGTGCAACCAACCATAATAATAATAAAATGCTGCCCAACTCCCCCAATTTAATAGCTGGCAACCCCACGGAGGTTTTCTGCTTTCCCTTCTGCTTTTTCCCGCCACGTTGGTCACACGAGGAGCTTGCGGTCCACACCAGGAGCACAACAGGAAGCCTGCTGGCTCCTCGTCCTGCGCTTTCATCCACCCCCCATCCAGTGGATCCTGGCCATCTTTACTAAGAAAGTTTCCAGAATGGTGGGACAATTTAAAAAAGATGGAGCTGAAAGGAAGAAAGATGTTGATTATTTTTAGGGGGGAAGAAACCCCGAGGATGACTTTATTTGGGATCAAAGTTGCAAAGGGCCAAACTGACCTGGTTTTCTAAAGGGAAGGGAAATGCCATTCATCCCGCAAAGGGTCGGGGTGTGGGGCTCGCCCCTCAAAGCACGACCGAGAGGAACAAGGAAATAATTGTTGCAAGCGCACACGGTCAGCCAGTGATCTCTGCCACCCAACAGCAGAAAAAGCAGGCTTGGAAAAGCTTTCTCCAATTAAACTTTTTTTCCCTTGCCTCTTAAAAACTTAACAAGGCCTGGCTGATCTTGCTGCCTTCCTCTTTTTTCCTGAATTTCCTCCGGAAGGGCTGGTTTTCTCAGGGCTTCTGCCTGGGGAAGCGTTTGCCTTCATACAGAGGTGTTGGGTGACCATTCCCATCCTTCCCAGCCAGAACGGGCCGTGAGCCATGGAATTTGTTGTCCTTTGCTCTCGCTTTTCACGTAGTTTGCTTCTGCTTGGCTTCTGCCTTATGGCTGGATCTCCTGTTAATTCCGATTTGAACTTTCTGTTGTTATTATTCACGTTTTGCAGGCTGGACACTTCCAGACCCGACTCTCTCCATTCAGCGGGAGGCCTCCAACAACCCTTCAGATGCCACCTTTTTCCCTCCATTTAAATACAACCCCAGGCAGTACTACGAACCATCACCCAGCTTAAGAGGAGTTGCTCACTTGAAAGGCAGCGTGAGAGTATTAATTTAAAAAGGTACAATTCCCTTTGAGTGGAGCTTGACTCATACTGGACACATCCAGGTAGCTTATTGAACAATAGTACAGAAGGGGTTTACCTCTATCCTTTTCTGGAAGATTTTTTCCATTTCCCAGTCTTTCCTATAGCCGTGGGATTACCTAGTGGCCTCCCATTCCACTACAAACTGACCCTGCTGAGTTTTCTGAGATCTGCTGAGGTGAGCTAGATGTTGGCTAGGCTGATGAACAAATACCATGTATACTTGTAGATAAGCCCATTCGCAGATAAGCCGACCCTTGAATTTTTAACCAAAATACCATGAAAATTGCACCACCCACGGATAAGCCGACCTGCATTTTTCATGGTATTCTGGTTAAAAATTTGAGGGTCGGCTTATCTGTGGATGGGCTTATCCACAAGTATATATGGGAAATATACTTTGGAGTCCTTGGGGTTCTCTGAGCTTGGTTGTTTTCTTGCAGACGTTTCGTTACCCAGCTAGGTAACCTTCAGTGCTAGAAGGGAGTGGGGTTTGCTCTCTGCTTATATATTGTGGCCTGCCCTGCCAGTGTTGGGGGGGGGGGGGGTTGTTTTGCTTTATTTTTTCCCTCTGGTAGTTCCTTGATTAAGGTATTGTTTACTGCTGATTGTATGTCCGGTGGTAATCTTGGTGTTAACCCCTGCTTATCTGGGTGATGCTTGCTGGTGAGGAGATGTTCTGGCCTTGTGTCTTCCTTTCTATTGTCTCTTTTGAACAGTGTGTAAATGCTGTTTATCTCTGTGCCTGTTGATGGCTGCCTTGTCTGAAGGCCAAGCTTCCAGGAATTCCCTCGCATTTTGGGATTTGGCTTGGTCTAAGAGGCTGACAGTTTCCCAGTTGAAACTATGGTTAAGTCTGTCCATGTCTTGATATTAAGGAGTTTTCATCATGTCTTCTGACTGCTGGTTGGTGTTCATGAATGCGCTCTGCCAGCCTTCTGCCTGTCTGTCCTACACAGTGGTTACTTTACGAGTACTTTAAAAAAGGATTGCTATATATACTCGCAGATAAGCCCATCCACAGATGAGCCGAACCCGATTTTTGGGGTGCATATTGGCACCTAAAATTCTTAGCTGATCCACAAGTATGTATGGTAATTTAGAACAAAAGTCATAAAGATGGAGACAAAAGAGAGCAATAATAAACCACAGAGCAGACCCCACACCTTCTGGGTGTGCATGATCTTGCTGTTAACCTAAACCAGGGTTTCTCAACCTTGGCAACTTGAAGATGGGTGGACTTCAGCTCCCAGAATTCCCCAGCCAGCCATGAATTCTGGGGGTTGAGGTCCACGCATCTTCAAGTTGCCAAGGTTGAGAAACCCTGGCCTAAATTGCTACCGTAGCTTGGGAAGACATTTTCCTCTATACATCTCCTCTGCGCAAAACAATTACCTGCATTGATTGATCGGGTTAGGCTGATTGAAAAGCGAAAACCAGTCAACAACCCCCCAAAAATGTTTTTTTTTCCCTTGTCCCACTGGCTCCTGGACTGTAGGACCACTTTGTGCAATATTCCAAATAGCAACATACAGGGTGTGCTTTATTAATATTTCTTAGTTATATTTAGACTCAGGTTGCCATGATAGGAGTATCCAGAGAAGAAATGTTGGAACTTTTCATGACCAAGTCCTGAAATCTTGGAAACTTCTCTAAATACTATAGATCAGTGTTTCTCAACCTTGGGAATTTTAAGATGTGGGGACTTCAATTCCCAGAATTCCCCAGCCAGCAAAGCTGGCTGGGGAATTCTGGGAATTGAAGTCCCCACATCTTAAAATTCCCAAGGTTGAGAAACACTGCCATAGACAGTTCCCTTTTTTTTTTTTAAATCAACTTTTAAAGATGGTCAGACAACAAGGCTGGCCTAACTTTATTTCATGTATTTTTGCTACTCTAAACAAATTGAAGGTGTGCTGCTTTCTGGCCATGGATGTTGAAAAGGGTATGAATAATCCAGATTTAAGGTCCAGAGCGCATGAGAAGACATACCTTGCAGTTTTCTTTTAATGCCTTTTTCTCATGAAGCCTTTTCTCAGTTGAATTCCAGGTGTACTTCACCGAGAGAGAAATGTTTTGAACGGGTAGGCACCTTAAAATGCTGATTTTTTTTTTTCCAGTAGACAAAATCACGCTTCCTGTGAGTCTGGCTTCCTCATCAAGGCTGCTCAAAGTTCAGCTTGGTAGAGAGGTATAAAAAGAGCCAGTTTGGGGTAGTGGTTAAAGATGCTAGACTAGAAACCAGGAGGCTGTGAGTTCTAGTCCTGCTTTAGACACAAAGCCGGCTGGGTGACTTTGGGCCAGTCCCTCTCTCCCAGTCCAATCCACCTCACAGGGTTGTTGTTGTGAAGAAAATACAAGGCAGGAACTTGAGGTTTGTACACTTGAGTTGAGCAAACATAAAGGCAGGATAAAGTTCAAATAAATAAATAATTCTGAGCAACCATTTCTAAGCGGCATGCAGTGCAATGGACTGACAGTGATGCTAAGATGTTTCATGCGGTGAACAGCCTACCATTCCTCATTATAACCACCAGGGCAGTCTTTCTCAACCTTGGCAACTTTAAGATGTGTGGCCTTCAACTCCCAGAATTCCCCAGCCAGCAAGGCTGGCTGGGGAATTCTGGGAGTTGAAGGCCACACATCTTAAAGTTGCCAAGGTTGAGAAACAGTGCACCAAGGTGTATTCTGACATCTTACTAAATGTGGTGTTGCAAAGGAAGCCAATGTGACATGCAGACACTGAAGACCATAATAATATATCAATCATACATGCTTGGGTTATCCAGCAGTGATCTCTGAAATGAAAACGGGGTAAGAATGCCGCTATTTCAGCTATGCAACATTGCAGGGAACAATAAACTAGGAAAATGCTGGAAGGTGGGAGATAGATCGTTTTCCGAGGCTTTCTTTGGCCAAATCTAATGTAGCATTCCTCCCACCCCTGCCCCCCAACACCCAATGAGGTGTTTATGTGTGTACTTTCTTGTAACCTATGCATTTTTATATTTATTTGAACATATGAATCCCGATCAGGCACATACAGTCTATATAAACTGAAAAACTGCATTGCAATGTTTAAAGAAGGGCAGATTTGGGACAATAACTAAGTGCCAGTTTGCAGGCTGGTTCAGAAGTGGAAAATAAAGAAACCCCACTTTGAAGTGTTAACCGAAGAAATTTCTCTCCCATTTCTCCCGATACCTAGAGAACAGCCATTCCGCTGTGTTAAATCCGGCTCCCGTTTTGAAGCTGATTGCACTGAATCAGAAAATTAAATCCAATTGTCAAATTGAACCAGATGCCACCGAACCACTTTGAGGATTTGGAAGGACTTCTGTGCTTTACGTTGGAATCAGATTTAATTTTTGGAATCTGCTTGAATGATTGAATCATGGAGTAGACCGTCGTAGCCTCTCCACCCCTGAGTTAATTAGACCAAAGATCTGATCCAGTGACTGTATTCACCCAACAGAGTGAATTTGGGGACTGGGTTAATCCATTGTCACCCTCTGGGGGAGATGGGCAGCATACAAATTTAATAAATAAATAAATTGTCATTGTGCAACCCACGAAGCCAGAAAAAAGCCTAATGCTAGTTAGGACTAACTAACATTTGCATATTAGGCAATGAATCTGCTCAGTCTTTAAGTGACCTGGATAAAGACAATGTGAGAATGCAGCCATCTGACTGGCTTGCTGGAAAGGGTCGCAGGATTAAAATAAATCTCATTGTCACCCACTAAGGAGATCCAGATTTCCATCTCCTCCCTGTTCCCTAAAACCAGGATGCACACAACTTTTTCTAGCGCCCATTCAGCAGCGAGTCAGGAGCCATGCTCTGAAAAATAGTTGGTTGATCTGGGATAAAAGTGAACGTTGATGTTTCATTGCACTGACATTTAATTAAAATTAAACACAATTATGATTACACCAGTGTCGTGAATTTAATTCTCTTCCTGATTAAAAATGACAGCTTGAGAGCATAGATCACTGTATTTGAACTTTACAGAAAGGGGACGCTCCAGAGGAGCAGGACCTGAAAAAAGATCTGCCAACCGGTGTAATAATGATCAATGCATCTTAATACAGTACGAGCATTTGGAACAAGTAACAGTGAATATTAACTTGGCAGCAGACAGGGTGAACACTCGCAAGGTTTATGAAGAAGACATCACTAATTTGGTCCTCCAATCTTATTGTAGCTCAGAATCAAAGAAATGGGTATGCTTAACTCAGAGAAGAGAAGACTGAAAGCAGGTTGTGATTCGACATCAGGAAGAATTTCTTAATGGTAAGAGCTGTTGAACACTGGAACACTCGGGCTTGGGAGGTGTGGACGCCCCTCCCCTGGAGGTTTCAAACAGAAGGTGGAGGGTCATCTGTCACGGCTGATGTAGTGGTAGGTTCCTGCACTGACCAGATAATCTTTAAGATCACTTCTAACCCCTGTACATTCTATGATTGTACAGAAAGAGACCAAATGTGAGATGAAACAGGCCATCAGGCTAGGATGGAACTGTCTTTGTGGGTCGAAGGTTCAGATGGTGCAAGCAGAAGAATCTATTGGATTGAGAACTTTTCTCCTTCCCTTGCTGGTCTCCAGTGTCTCAGACACGCTAGCAGTTGCCACTACCCCTTGCTTCCCTTATTCCCTCCCCTTCTTGTATCTGTGACCGGCCTTGATGGGCAACAACATCCCCTTGAACTGATCTATGGAAGGGGCAAAGCTTGCCTGGTGCCCCGGTCAACCCACCATTGTTCTTTGTGAACATGTAGATCTTTCTCCATTGTGGGGTGTCCAATAGGGTAAAGGTTTAGTCCACCTAAAACAAGGGGGAAAGTGGAGTAGGGAATGAGGGGATGACTCTGAATGCCTTTAACTCCCTGTATTTCTTGGCATCAAAGCTAAGTCTACCGTTCTTCCATTTCAGCAGTGGAGGACAAGACATAGGAGCTATGGTGGCCAAGAAGGAGGAGAAAGGAAGCCCAAAAAAATCAATAAAGAGGAAGAACTTGAAAAAAGGTTGCAAATGAGGACTAGCAGAGCACATCCATGAACACCAACTCGCAGCCAGAAGACACAATGAAAACTCCTTGATCTCACAACACACGGACAGACTCAACCAGAGTTTTAACTAGGAAACTGTCAACATCTTAGAACAAGCTAAATCCAAAAATGCTGAGGAAATTCCTGGAAGCTTGGTATTCAGACAAGTCAGCCATCAACAGGCGCACAGAGATAAACAACATTTACAGACCATTCAAAAGAGATAATAAAAAGGAAACAAAAAGACCAGAACACCTCCTCGTCAGCAATCGACACCCAAATAAGCAGAGATTAACACCAGGATTAACAGCAGACAAACAATCAAGCAGTAAACAGCAGCCTAATCAAGGAACTGCCAAGGAGAAAACAACACCCCCACCAACACTGACAGGGCAAGCTGCTGTATATAAACAGGGAGCAAACCCTACTCCCTCCTAGCACTGAAGATGTTACCTAGTTGGGTAACAAAACGTCTGCAAGAAAACAACCAAGCTCAGAGAACACCAAGGACTCCCCAAGAAGTTGCATCTATGGGCATCTATGTGCACATTTTAGATACATAAAAAAACTTGACCAGATGAAGTTATAAGGGCTGAAAAGAAGAATGTAGCTGAAGAAAAATAATCATACAGTAGCCCTAGATATGAGTGTTGAGTTGGGTTCCTAGCGTAGAGATGGCCCCTAGCTAAATGTAGAATCACTACTTGACTTCCTGGCCACTAAGCACCACACCAAGGATTCATTCATTGGCAAGAATGGGAGGAATTAGCCAAGAATATAAACCCCCAAGGCTATTACAATCATTTACATTTTCTCACTGGCAGTGGGCAATCTTCAGTTGGGTATGGTTTCATTCTTGCCTGAAGTATAGATGCTAATCTAGCCTAGCCCTGTTTGTGAGTTGTCTGCCAAGTCTAACCAAGGAGCCAAGCTCAATTGGGAAGTGTCTGGAGATCTGTGATTTATTGCCAAATCTTGATCGGGGAGTCTGAAAACTACATAATAGCTTTTGGAGGCTCCTGGCCCTCAAAGCTTTCAGAGGATGCCTGTAGCTTCAAGACCTCATGATTTCCTCTGCTATCTTAAACTATACATTTTACATTCCTGTGCTCTTATCCTTCCCTTTGGGGCCCTCTCTTCTCCTTCAGCACCTTGAGAAGTCCTCAGGGAGAGAGTCGTAAAAGTCAAGATGGTAGCACATCACGGCGCGTGTTAAAAAAGGGCAGGGCTTCAACTGCATGATTGTGGTGACTTTCTTTGACCCCTTGCAGACATCTCTGACCCTGAATGTATCTCTATACCCTGCATGTATCTTCTGGTTGGTGGGATGCAGTCAACAGTATATTGACTTGCAAGGCAGTCTCTAGATTAGACAAGTTAGCCTGCACAGAATAAAGTTGGGGTGAAGCTGGGTTTTGGGTACACTTGTGACGTCCTGGCCAAAACGTGCCCAAACTCTGAACATGGGACAAATCTCCACTTAGTTGTGGTACAAATTGAAATATGAGTCCTGTACAAAAAAGTATTAGAAAATAGTTTTAAGTTATCGTAAGTCCTGAGCAAAATGAAAAGAAGATAGAAGGAAACAGATCGTGGCAGCTTGCTTGGATAAGAGTGAGAACAATTGTTTTACAGAAATGTGTGGAGTTACACTAATGAGAAATATGAGAAACAATGCTTGGTGGAGCGAGGAAGTGAAAGAGGCTGTGGATGAGCAAAATGCATGTCTCAGTGAAAGATCACAGTAAAAAAGGAGGATGAGAGAAAGCTATTGTATAATGTGTATATTGAGAATAAGATAATGGCAAAGATGTCAACAAAGTCAGTGAGGGACGCTGGCAGTCGGTGGGTGAGCCTTCTTCCTCCCTCGAGGGAGGGGGCCCTTGGGGACCCACCAGGATGAGGAGTGGGGGTGCAGTCTTCCTTGTGGGTCACGGCCCCTTTGTTCCACCTCCCCCCAGCAAAGTAGCAGGCAGTTCTGCGGGTCAGCCGAGGAGGAGGAAGGGGCTTCACCTGGGCTCCCCTGGGGGCCGAGAGGGAAGGGCAAACAGTGCAAGTCTGTATTATATGTGGAAAGGGAGGGAAGGGAAGGGAAGGGAAGGGAAGGGAAGGGAAGGGAAGGGAAGGGAAGGGAAGGGAAGGGAAGGGAAGGGAAGGGAAGGGAAGGGAAGAGTTAGCATGAAGAATGGAAAGGGAGGGAGGGAGGGAGGGAGGGAAGGAAGGAAGGAAGGAAGGAAGGAAGGAAGGAAGGAAGGAAGGAAGGAAGGAAGGAAGGAAGGAAGGAAGGAAGGAAGGATTGATTTCTGGCGCTCACCGCCAGCAATCCCACAAGCAAAGTTAGTGGGGAAGCCGGCAGCAAGTCGTATGTTGCTCATGCTCCCACTGCTTTTTTGTCCTTGGTCACTCTGTTTCTCTGTTTAGGTAAGGAAATATCTCTGAAACGATGACCCAATGGATCATGGGTTGTCTAGTGTTTACTAACGATAGAAAAATAGACGAAGAGATTTTAACATATGCAGATGCTGGTAGAAAGACAGTGGGTGGTCTGTGGTCTGTGGCAAAAAAAGATGTTTGTTGAAGGAAGCAAAAACGGCTGGGTAATAGGAGTGTGTTTCTGTCCACTGTATTATATAGCCATGAGAGATGGGTACATCGGGAGAAACATAAGCATTCGTTGAATGCACTGGGAATCAGGCACTTAAGTTATAGGTACAGTAAAATAAGAAGAGATAGTGTGAAGAGCATGTTGACTGTAGACTGAATATGAAAATGAGTGGCCGAGATGTTGAGGTGGTTTGAATGAATGAGGACCAAAGTGCAAAAACAAATATTTCAAGGAAAAGTGAATGGGTTGAGAGGAAGGCGAAATCCAAGATAGATGTGACTGAATGGAGATGATGGGATTCTGAAGCAGAGAGATGAGAATTTAAAGATTGTCTGAATTTAAAGATTGCATTGTCTGAAGTACTGTATGGACATGGTGGGAACGAGGATAGAAAGATGAGAGAGGTAGCGAGATTTAGCTACATTTCCTTTTTCCCCCAGCTTTTAATTTCTTTGGCTCACAATTACTCCGTTACTCCAAGTTGCCTCGAGTTGCTCACTGCAAGCAGGACGGGCACCAGGTGTGATCCCACCTCCACCAGAAGCCCTAATTCTTGCTACTACGCTGTTGAGACAGAGAAGTCAAAAGAGTGGAGGATTGTTTTTCGGCAAACTGCTACTGACTTCCATGTGGTTTGGGAAGGGAAAGAGGCATAGACTGGAGAAGATGTTGCTTGGACAGATACCATAGCAGCTGAGTTGCGACGGCTTTTGCTTTTCCGTAGCAGCTAGTTAGCAGCCAGCCCGTCTGTATTATACCCAACAGCGGCCTGACAGGGCTGACCTCTGGCGCTGGCCCTGAACAGTTTTCGTGGGTCAGTGGCTGTCAGGCCTGACGTGGTGACCTACAGTCAATGCCTGTTGAGAACGGCATCCTCAAGAGAATTGCTCATGGAAAGGAATATTGGTTGATCATGCTCTATTTCCAACCTCGCAGAAGGAATGGTGGAGCGGCAGGAATTTTCAGTAGAACAGTAATCAATGTTTTAAGCAAGCATTTCCCTTTGCTCTTCAATGTATGTGAGCGATGCTAGGAAAGGAACGAAAGAGAGAGCAGAAGAGAGAACAAGAGATAGAAGGTAAAGCTGATGGTAGCTTAGCTCATAAACGGCAATTTGGCCCAGGTGGGGAGGAAACTGGGAAGAAGCATTTCGAAGTATTTGAAGACTCTTAATGAACCCACAATAAATGGGGCTGGGAAATTATCTTCATCTGCAAGATTCTGTATATTAAAGATACCATGGATAGTCAAGGAAACAAACATAGAGAAATCAATCCAAACTTCTCACTTGAGGCACAGGGTCAAATTATGGCCACATTATGCAAAGACCCAGCTCCCTTGAGAAGTCCATAATGCTGGGAAAGGTGGAAGGAAAGAGAAGAAGAGCATGACCAGCAGCAAGGGGGATGGACTCAGCTACAGTGGTGATGGGGGCACTGTTGGAAGACCTGAAGGACCAGGTTGGGGACAGACCCTCCTGGAGAAGGTCTATCTATGTAATCACTAGGTGACAGCAACTAGATGGCACGTAATTAATCAATCGATAGATGCAAAGACGCAGCTCCCTTGAAAAGTCCATAATGCTGGGAAAGGTGGAGGGAAAGAAAGAGGACAACCAGCAAGGTAGAGGGACTCAATTACAGTGGCAATGGATGCACCACTGGAAGGCCTGAAGAACCAAGATGTGGACAGATGCTCCTGGAGAAGATTTATCTATGTGGTCACCAAGAGTTGACACCAACTTGATAATCAACATTAAAGATTCCTTCCTAAACTCTGTGTAGTTCTCGCTTCTTTAATTTTTCCCATTTGAATGGGGTTTGACTTTAGCCAACCTTCCATTTTAGCCAATAATGCCCATGTGTGGCCAGTTAAAAGAGACAGCCATCAGCTTCCTCTTCCTCCTCCTCCTTCTCCTCTTCCTCTCCCGGAGAATCGGTCTTCGCTCTGCCACAAAGGCTGATCTTTAAGGAAATATTCTCCACTGGAAGATATTATCTAGCGTTGCCTCCGCAGGGAAAGAATAAAAGGAAAAGATTGAGAGATAGAGAGAAAGGTTTCCTCTTAAACAAATTCTATGCATGCCGATGATTAGTGAGAAAACAGTCTTGATGTCTCACTAGATAACCTTCAGATCCATCCCAGCGCAGCAGAGTGTGAAGCGGCGGAGGGAGATCGAGAGGGTCATAAATTTCTTATCTGCATTAAAAGTAGTCAGCGGACTTGAGCTGTCAACTCAAAATGGTTTCGCGGCTGAGCAGAACTCGAAGGGGGAAGAAGGTGGCAGGAGGAACGAGGACCTCCCATCCTCCCATCAGCAGGGCAAGCAACCCCACGTGTCCTTGGAGCATAACTTGATCTTCCAAAGGCCCCTTGGCCAAATAAATTGGAGGGGAGGTAGAGTATTCGATGGCTTGCTTTTCAGCCCCCGGGGCAGTTTTGGAACACCAAGAGTATGTTGTGGGTGCACTCACAAAATGGAGCTTGCTTGTTAAGGAAACAGTGTCGCCAATCACAAAGGACTCATTTCCCAGAAGGCAGGTCGGTGGCTTTGCTTCCCACCATCTCTTCCGGGGTATTTCCTATCACCCAAACTTACTTGGGTCTCTGCACTCCCCCCACCCCCCGACATCCCAGTCCCATTTCCCAAGAGCGCTCTGAGCGCAGCTCAATGGTTCTGGCACATCCTTCGACACCAAGATGATGCCAGAGGCGTGGTGGCTGCCCTTTGGGGCGTGCCAGCTCAACGTTAATTGAAATCGTATTTAGAAAAATTAAAGTCAGCCGGAACAGGGAGGCTGATGGCTGCAGGGGAGTTGCCCCGATGGAGATGACTCTCCTGGGGTGAGGAAGGAAGATTTGGAGGTGTCTTAGAAAACAACCGGTGCAATAGCAAAACTAGTCCAGGTTTGGCTTGTAATATTAAACATTTGTGCGGCTAAATGAGTGTATAGATGCTTTCTACCAACCAGCACCCTCTTTTCTGTTCTGTTTGATGGGGTGGTTTATTTTTCTCTCTCTTGCGACCGTCTGTACGCAATGGAGGGGGACTGGGGTGCAGGCCGTACGCAGGACATGTGCCTGAGTCCTTGAGAAAAGAAGCAGCACCAGGATTGTCAGACGGACTCCTTGTTCGGGCAGGGTTTGTGAGGTGTTTGTGTGTGTGTTCAGTTGCAACTGATCCAGGCCTCTGCTAAAGGTTTTCATTCCATTCCCTGAATGCTAGCTACCAAGAAGAAAGAGAAAGAGAAAGAGAAAGAGAAAGAGAAAAGCATAGGAAAGAAAATAAGAGAAAGGCAAAAGGGAAGGCTGGCCCAGCGCACGTAACCCAGTACAATATTTCTCAACCTCAACAACTTTAAGATGTGTGGACTTCAGCTCCCAGAATTCCCCAGCCAGCATGCGTTGTTATCAACTCCCAGAATTCCCTAGCCAGCATGCATGGACGTCAGCTCCCAGAATTTCCCTCCCTTCATATTCTGTGAAAGAGGCACAGTGAAGACGCACAGTTTATCCCTAAGCAGAATGCAGAGGTCCTTGGAGCACAAGGTGACCCAATATTCCCACTGATTAGCACCCCAAATTCACAATATTCTAAGCATAGACGTGTGTAAATTTCTAAGTTCCTGGGTTCTGGATCCTACCAGAGGCAGAGGACGCCCTGCAGGTTGAAACCTCACGTCGCCGGGCCTTGCAAGTCGAGGTCTAGACCCTTTTTCACCCCTAGTTGTTTATTATGAGCCTCACTTTCCTGCATTGTGGGGCGGCAGGGCGGGGGGAGAGGGAAGGAGAAGAACGTAGAGTTTTTGCATTTCCAATTTCATTCGGAAGGATTTATTGCACGAATATGGATGCGCTGCCGGCCGGCTTGAATATGTGAAGAGTACTATATTTATTTGTCTTAAAAGCTGAGTCTCTGGAGCTGTAAATTTTTCCTGCCTTTTTTTTAAACAAAAACAAAAAAAAGTAGGAAACCTTGTAAAACAGCTGAAATAGAACAGCCAGGTGCGGGAAGCGGAAGGAGCAACTCTGGGCCAGTGCTCTCTCTCTTAGCCCAACCCACCCTGCAAGGTTGTTGTTAAGGTGGAAGATTAGAGGACAGAGGACCCACCGCCTTCGACTCCAGCAGGAAAGGTGGAAAATACTCTGAGAAATAAATAGATAACAAGTCGTTCTTGCCTCTCCTTGAACAGGTTTCTACCTGCAGTGCGCGCTTGGTCGAGATGCCCTCTTGGGCGTGTAGGGCTGTTGGAAGGAGGGTTTCTTCCCTCGTCCTTTTCCCCTCCTGGCCCAAGGGGAATGGTGGTTATCGAAAGAGGCTCTGTCAGCATTGTTACTGCTGCTCTTTTACTTCCTTCTTAAAAAGCAATTCTTCATAAAATAGTACACAGAGAGCAAGAAAGACTAGAGCACTTAGAACTCCCTGATGCTCTGCTTTTGTAGCAGGTCACTGTCATCCCCCCAAGGTAGACCTGACTAAGAAACCGATGCCATAGAGGCAGGGCTACTTTTATTGTAACAGAACCTTGCAAATCTGAATGTGCTTTCCCCTTCCTTCCCTTTATCTTCGTGTGAACTAGGGAGGGACTTGTCTGAGATGTTTTCTCACATTACTTTCTTGCTCTGGGCTCAATCCCCTCTTATCTGACCATTGCCTTGGTAGCAGCTCTTCCTCCTGTCCTTCAAGGCCATTCCCTCCTCCCTCTGCAGTTATTCTCTTGCAATATGAAGTCAAGAGAAGTTAGAACCAGGTAATCCTCACTTAATGACGATAATTGGGACCAGAATTTCCATCGTTAAGTGATGCGGTCATAAAGCGCGATGTCTCGTGACTGTGCTGCTTAGTGATGGCAGTTCCAGCAGTCCCTGGTTACCGTAGTTAAGTGAATCACTGCAAATCGTTAAGTGAGGACCTCACATGACTGCAACTTTCAATTTCCTGTCAGCTTCACCATTAACTTTGCTTGTGGGAAGCCGGCAGGTAAGGTCACAAATCACAATCCCGTGACTATGGGACACTGTGACAGTTGAAAATCTGGGCTGGTTGCTGAGCACCAGGATCACAATCATGTGACTGCGGGGACACTGTGATGGTCGTAACTTTGAGAACCCGATTGATTGGGCGGAAACTGAGTCCCTTCTCCAGGGAAGAAGACCTGTGGTGGCACCTCCTGATTGTTGAAACGAACATCTCTTTTCCTTGAGATCTTTGCAGTCCCTATCCAAGTTCTCACTTGCATGGTGCCAACGGGATTGCATGCTCAGCAGATTTTTTAAAATCACAATTGCTTTTCCATATGTGTGTGGGGGGGATAATTGCTGAAAGAGTGCCAAAAAGGAAATCAGGAAAGAGGTTGACTCATGCCTTTTGAGTTTTTAATGACTTCTTAAGAAGCAGAGGGTGGAGCTGATAGAAAAGATGCTCTAAACCAGGCATGGAATAGGAGAGAGAGAGAAGATCTGGGTATTTCTTTACCCCAGTATTGAATTTGGGAAATGCTCAAAATTTAGCCATTGGTTAGATGCATGGATATCCAATGTCAGGAGCAATTTTAAAGAGGCTTTAAAATGTAGGTTTTCACTTCTTCACTAGAGAGAGACATGGTCTTGTTTCTCAGTATGCGGAGAATCCCTGTTCTAAGTAGGGAAATCCGGGGGTGGGGTGGGGATTGAAAAATTCAAGATGGTGGCTGCAACTGTGCAGCTGAAGGCCTGCTCTTTTTTATGTGTGTTGCATTTGCCACAGATGTAAAAAAAGGAGCGGGGCTCTGATAACCTGTATCTTGATTTTTTTGAGCCTGCAAATAATGAGAATAGGAGGGAATGTGCAGTAATATATCTTTGCTTTTTTGACAGAATAAGGAACATACTGATTTTGTATGTACAGTAGGTATGAAAACATTCAGTCTGCAAATTCATTTCAAATGCAACTTGATTGAATCTCTGAATCAGTCTGGGCCCCACGACTGAATGAGCAACTCAGTTCACACTGGTGAATCAGATTGACAACATCTGCTTATGAGTTCCCCAGCCACCCAAAATGCATCAATTCCATTAGGCAATTTCATTTAGATCATTTTTCTGAATCGAGCCAGAAGTCCAGATCAATCTGGATTGCAAATCTAAATAAAATTGATGAGTCAAGCTGAATTTGTCCTTTTTCACAGCCAACCATTTCCCCACCTAATCAACTACAGAATGCAACCGAACAGATAGCTATGGCAGGGTGTGTGTGTGTGTGTGTGTGACGTGTTTAATTTTTATGTAAGTGACATGGGCGGCTATATAAATTCAAATAAATAAATATTATCTGACCCTCTGCTGGATACATCCAGGTGATGTTTTTAAAGTCCAAACACACCCATTTTAATTTTCAGTTTTGTTTTCGTTTAGAAAAAAACCACTAAGAATTACACCACCTAAAATCCCAATTCCTGCCCAAGTTTCATCCTCGTTTTTAACAGTGAGATCTGACGGGGCCTGGAAGCTACAAACTGGGAGGGGTGCATGGGAATTTGCAGGGGAAGCAAGGGGGACAATTGATGGCAGGCATGTTATGGAATCACCATGTAAATACTGTGATGCAGTTTGCATAATGACATCATTTCTTTATTTTACATGGCTTATTGTCTGCTCCGGTCACAACCAATTCTAAGTGGTGGTCTAGGAATGTCAACCTTGCAAGGTAGTCTAGACAAGAAGCACACCCAGAAGTACTAGCTCTAACTTTATTGTAAGGTTACAGTAATAGAATCCTGCAAGTTTGAGGACACATTTCTTCCCCTTTACAGCCCAAGAAACTAGGAAGGATCCCTTCTGAAATGCTTTCCATGCTCCCATTCCTGCTCAAGGCTCAGCTGCCTCTTATCTGACTGTTGCCTAGTCTGCAGCTCTTCCTCCTGTCTCCCAAGGCCATTTCCCCCATACCATTACATTGATGCACATAATATTGTGGCTGTGCAGGATGCCTAGGGCATAATGGTGTCCAAATCACAACAATAGGATGTGACGTCATTGCACAAATGACACCATGATGCAACAAGAACCCCATTTGTGGGATGACATCATGATGCACCATCTTGAATTGGCTCCCCTCGCTCATGGCTCTTCAATTGGCATTGCCATTGGATGCCATGCTCAACAAGAGTGGGAAGGCTGCCTCCAACCTCCCCAAAATGAATTCCCCTTCCCTCGGGATCGTCTTGAGGGCGAGAAGGAAACCCCTCCTGGCTGCCTCCAGCCGGCCAGGGCCAACCTCGCCCCACCCAGCTCTTGGCAGAGTTTCACTTGCACCCTTGGCCTGCATTGCAAGACCGAGCTATTTAGATGGATGTTCCTGCACAATCCAAGCTCTGCCCCAGCAAACGGCTTGTCAATGCAGGGACAGCGGTGGTCGGTGTTTGGCATCCTTGCCTTTCCCTGATAAGGAAGCAAGGAATGATTTTGCTGTGTTGCTGGGAATCCAGGGCAAGGGAAGAACAGCCTCTCTTCCCCCCTCTAACCCCCCTCCCCAGCCTTAACAAGCTCATAAATCATTAGGGAGTAATTGTCAAGGATGAAGGGGGAGAAAGGTTGCAGCCGGATCCCACGGGAGGGTGATTTGACAGCCTTCAGGCCCTTTCTTATTCCCACTCTTGCTTTTAAAAGACAGAGTCAGAGCTAACAATACTAAAGCTTTTCTGTTTGGGTAGTTAAAGAAATTCAGCCCCTCCGAGGTTCCAGTTTTGGACTGCTTTGCAGACACAGGATCTGTCACAGCTGTTATTGTTGTAAATGTTGGTCTAGCCAATTCCGGGTGACCCAGCCATTTGTTCACAATCAATTCTACCCTCAGATTTCAGGTGGGACGGGCGTCACGCTGTTCCCGGTATTCAAAAGTCTCCCTTAAAAAGACACCCCTTCACCAACTGAGGGGGAGCATCATTGATCCCCCTTTTCAAAGCCAAATAAGATTTTCTTCCTGTTGGGTTGAAGGCTGGAGTCAGAAAGACTCAAATAATAAAGCCAAAGAGCCTCCATCTGATATTTGAGATTCGCAATTTCGTTCAAGCCTGTCTGTAAATGGCTGTGGATCATCAGGTTGGAGAAAAGCCACTGGCACCCACACGGGAGGTCAAAAAAGTCAAGATGTCAGCTGCAGGCATGCAATCAAAACCCTGCCCTGTTTTTTGCACACGTCATGTGTACAATGCACTTAACCAGGGAGCTTTGAATGCACCGTAATAGCTGCTATCTTAACGTTTTTTGAGAGCCCCACCCCGGGAAAGCAAGCATGCATTCATCTACTGCCCATAGTTGTGTGAAGGTAACAACCCAGACGGAGGCAAATGGAAATTATTTCTCTACGGATCTGCTCCTCTCTTAAACGTTGCAGCTTACGTCCGCTTGCTTATTTCATCAATTAATTTTGGCACGCGGAATTGGACCGTCACCCCCAGTCTGTGGCCTCCAGAGCACCTCACGATTGTTCCACCGACATTCAGTCACCAAACATCTTTTTATTCTTTTTATTTGGCAACGTGGTTTTAAGGAAAAAATAATAGTAAAAATAAGGGTAGAAACGGGTGCTTTAATTCTTTGCAAGGAAACACCCCCCTTTCCCTTAAATTAATCCTTTATCTAGGCCAAATATGTTCTAAAGCATCCCCTGGTATGATCGGAGATGCCCTTTCAGACCCCGAAGCTGCAAGGTATCTGTAAAAAATTAGCTTTCAAGTTGTAAACTAAATAAGGGTGAGGTGCCCCTTTCTGATTTAATTAACTGGAGAAACATCAGTGGGAATCCACGATTCTATTGCTATAATAAATTGCCCCTTAATTTTTACTGAAGATAACTTTAAGCATCAGTAGGTGCCTGGATTTCCTTCTATCTTTTTTCAGCAGCTACTTCCAAAATCTTGGGAACTCTGTACAGAACGGTCACTGCTATCCATCTATCACATCTGTCTGTCTGTGTCTGTCTATATCTATCTATCTATCTATCTATCTATCTATCTATCTATCTATCTATCTATCTTTCTATCATCATCATTATCTATCTATATCTATCTGAAATTCACCAGACCTTTGGTGTAATTTGTCTTTTTTATTTGGGGTGCATTTTCAGTGGTATTTGTGTGATATGCTGATTGGTGTCCTGAATTTATTTATTTCTAAAATTTCTACTTATGATTGCCACCTGTCTCGAGGTCCATTCTTGGGCTAAAAAGTGAGATGTAAATTCGCCCATCTTTTTCTTACTGTTCCTGCTTCTTCGGTTGGGGAAGGTGGGAGCCAAAACGCCATCGATACACCCCCCTTTTCTTCTCCTCTTCCATAATTTTATTTCTTGAATATGCTGAAACATCTGTCAGCTTAAAGGGTGACAAGAAGAACCCTTTTGAATGAAGGTGATTGGTTGACAGGGAAGGCTTCAGCAAACTCCAGTGTCTAACAGAAAAGAAAATTGCTGCAATATCAGATCTAACAAGGAAGTGCAATTGTAGAACAGGGGTTATATACTTGCACACTTGTGCGTGCAAAGGCACATAACATGTGTATTAGTTCTTTCTGTAAACTCGCGAGGGACCTAGCATTGCTCTTATAAGTTAAAAAAAGAGCCATTTCAAACAGGCAAACCCCCAACGTCTGGTCATCAGTGAGATAAAAGGGAGAAAGCAGGAAGATTTTATTGTGAAGAAGGAGGCTTAAATAATTAAACGATTCAATCAGATTTGTTCCAAGGAACTACTTGTAAATGGGGATACACTTATATCGAAGGGCGGTACAGGTAGTCCTCGCTTAACGACCACAATAGGGACCAGAACTTTTGTTGTTAAACAGGGCATTTATTAAACAAGTTGCACCTGATTTTATGACCTTTTTTGCAGAGGCTGTTAAGCAAAAAACACAATTCCCCATTGATTTTGCTTGCCGGAAGCTGGTTGGGAAGGTCGCAAATGGCAATCATGTGACCCTGGGACGCTGCAATTGTCATAAGTGTGAGCTGATTGCCAAGTGCCCAGATTGCCATCATGTGACTGCAGGGGTGCTGTGACGATTGTAAGTTCGAGGACCAGTTCTAAGTCCCTTTGTTCAGCATCGCATTCTGCCTTCTTCCAATCGATCAATCAATCAATCAATCAACGTTATTGATTTAGTCTATCGACCATATCAAGTATAAAGGAAATAAAATAAAAAGCCACTGTAAACATACAGATAAAAATTAGTAAATATAAGTAAAACTATGATACAAGTTCAGGTTCTTGCCCTGTAAAAAGTAGAACAGTTTCTGCTGGCTGCTCCAGTATTTTTTATTTTTTAAATATAAACCTAAGTGGTCAGTCCTTTCTACCGAGTATAATTTGCAATCAAATAAGATGCGTGCAGTATCTTCAACAGCTGAGGCGCCACAAATACATAGCCTTTCTTCAACTGGCTAGGGAATTCTGGGAGTTGAAGTCCACCCATCTTCAAGCCACCAAGGTTGAGAAACACTGATTTAAACACTCTTTTACTCATGCTTAAAACCCCATCCAGCACTGTACATCTTATCAAGCCTCCCCAGATGTCTTGATAGGCATTTTGTATTCCCGAAAAAGTATTAAATCAGCAGCTCCCAGTTTCTTTTTTCTTTGGCAAGCCCCCTGCTATCGCTACCCAAAGCTTTTGCAGACCCCCGGCAGGAGCAAGCCGTCTTACACATTTTTCACACCGCCTTTGGCTGATGTTCTGAGGCTCATTCACAAATACGCGGTGCTGATTGTACTGTAGTATATTTATGCAGGAGGGGAAAAAATTATCAGCTCTTTTTTTCTCTCCCTCCTTTCTTCTCTCCTGGACCACCTGCAGGATCTCTCTGGATCACCAGTGATCCGTGCATGACAGCTTGGAAGAAACCTCCAACCCTAAATTAAATTCTGTGTGTGTGTCTGTGCGGCTGAGAAACAGCTAAAGGAACTGGATCAGTTTGGCCTGTGGAAGAGAAGACTGAAGCAATAGTGGTCTTCAGTTATTTTAAAGGGTTAACAGACAAAGTGGATTTCTGTTCGGTCAACCCACAGGGCACAGTGAGGACTAGTGGGTTGAAACTACAAGAGAATAAATACAGGTTAGATATTAGGGGGAATTTGTGTGAAAAGCTGCCTTGTGATGTGAAGATCATCTTCTTCTTCTTCAGAGGTCTTCAGACAGAGGCTGGAAGGCCATCTGTCTGAAACGTTTTAGCAGATCTTGCCCTCCGCAGAGGGTCAGACTGGATGACCTCTGAGATCCCTTCCAACTTTCTGAGTCTACGGTTCTCCTTTGTGGGGTGATGCTACCCTACTTGCGAGGTCATGACCCAGCCCAGGATATAAACTGGGGCATGACTCATTCTGAAGACTGACTTCCTGTGACACATTTCAGAAGGCAATTAGTTTGTGCCTGTCTCAGTAGTCTTCGGTCCTCAAGTGGAAGCCACAACTGAACTTCCAGGGTGTGGAAGATGCTAAATCAACTCCCCCAACTGCACAGCTTTGAGATGTGCTGGACTACTGCATCCATAATCCCTGGCTGGTTTAGTTCAACCCATAGTTTAATCCATCCAAGGATGGATTACGGTGCCTGCTGAAGATGCAGAGGCAAAGGTTCAAATCATGGTCTGTCACATGTTCTCAATCTAGCCTCCTGGCAGGAAAGTTGTGTGAATGAAACGGGATGGAAAGTCGCATGATGAAAGCGGGAGAAGCTCTGAAATTTGATTTTTTTTTTAAAAAAAAAAGCTCAATTTTGAAATATGAAATATGAAGAAATGTGTCGGTTTCTGCAGGCTCTGATTAGAACAAAGAACCCTACATCATTCAATATGGGCTTAACTGCAGAGCTATTTGCAACCCAAAACAGCTACGAAGAGGCTGCTAAAGACGAGAAACTGCCAGAAAAAGGAAGAAGAGACAGATTTAAGGGCAAAATCCCAACTGAGTGCTGTAAGATTGAAGAGTGAAACGTTCAGAAGTTTTCCACCTGCGCTGGTACGTGTTTCGCTTTCTCTCCTGCCTTCGTATTTTTAAAAAACTCACAATCGCTCCATCCTGTCTAGGAAGAAATGTGCATTTTTTCATGCTTGCTTCTACAGGGAATGAAATTCTCACCCTCCAAACCACCCAGAGCGTCAGACGCCATCCTTAATTGTCAGATGCACGACAAATATTTGGGGGAGGGCCTTTTCATCTCTTCTTTCCCAATTCTGCAGAAAGCAATTGCTAATCTATAGATAAAAGGGGGCGCAGCGAAAAAGGAATGTCAGCATTTTGCCATTTCTCTTTCTTTTTTCTTTTTTGCCGTGATGAAAGCCTGGCAGATTTCTGGCAGGAGAAATGTGTGAAAATCCAAAGACTTTTGCCTGCGAAGAGAAAGAAAGTGCACCGTAGGGGACTAGCAAAGCACACGACACATTTCACAAAGTCCATATACATTTCCCTAAATTTTTTTTTTTTATCAGTGAAAAACAATGACTGGAATGTGGAAATCAGAAGTTGGAAACACTGTGGAAAGAGGTGTTGCTTAGCTTTGCGGCTGGAAACAAACTCTGCCCCGAACAAGTTTCTCTGATGTGCTGATCGGAAATGATGCAGCTCCAGAAAATGAGAATTATCATCATTTAGATCAGGGCTTCTCAACCTTGGCAACTTTAAGACCTGTGGACTTCAACTCCCAGAATTCCCCAGCCAGGGAGTTGAAGTCCACAGGTCTTAAAGTTGCCAAGGTTGAGAAACCCCACTGGGGAATTCTGGGAGTTGCAGTCCACAGGTCTTAAAGTTGCCAAGGTTGAGAAACCCCACTGGGGAATTCTGGGAGTTGAAGTCCACAGGTCTTAAAGTTGCCAAGGTTGAGAAACACCGCTGGGGAATTCTGGGAGTTGCAGTCCACAGGTCTTAAATTTGCCAAGGTTGAGAAACACTGATTTAGACTTTTAGAACATAATGTGTCACAGTTGTCTGGGATCTGCGCTATATGCTCCTCTGTGGCTCCTCCCACTTCTGCATGGGGATCTCTGGGGTCCAATGTGGTTTTCTCGCTGGCCTGTTCTGCCATAAATAAGAACCTCCATTGCAAACTGAGATCATAAATGCATTTGGTGACCTTAAGCCGCCTTCCTTACAGGACTGTTGTGAAAACGGGTTGGTTTACACAACCCAGAATGCTAGGTCAGAATGGGGATCATGGGTGCTGGGGGAAACTGACTCATTGTCTTAGCACACGGAATGAATCGGACTCTGAGGTTAAACCATAATCGCATTTGGCTGGGCCCTACAATACATGTGATATGAATATAGCAACCATGATTTGTTAACTTGGTTTCGGGGTGTTGTGCAAACCCAGTCCAAGCATATAGGAAATCCTTGTTCTGTTATCATTCTATATATTCTATTTACCCCAGAAGAAGCCTAGGGCCCCCCACCCCCACCAATTAGTTAAATAATTTCAACGAGAGCATTATCTTAAATATGCTAAGAATACACTAATGGAGGCCAATACATATTTTCTAAGATTTCCTTGTCATGGAAGAATCCTCTTAAATTCAAGGTCATCTTTTTATAAATACAGGCATAGGCTAAGTAAGAAGATTAGATGAAGGATTAATACCAAGTTGATCCAATTGCTGCAAAAATCCCTGCTTTATTTTATTTATGTAAAGAATCTAAGTACCCTCTTAAACCTATTTGGGAGGTGTGCGACAATAGCTTACAATATTTTTAAAAACCCACTGACGTTCAATCCGACGTGTTGAAGAAAAGGGGTAGGAAAATTCTCAACCCCCCTTTGCAGCTGCGTTCATCGTCAACCTACATCCAAGATGAAAAATATTGTACGCGGCTTGGGAACCCCAGAGGCAAGGAGATTATCCCAATGCGTTCCCTTTCTGCGGGAGAGAAAAAGGTTTTGATTTTTTAAAACGAGGCAGAAGTTGGGAACTGGGGCTAAGAAGTGAATCTGCAGAGCAGAATTAAGTGACTGGAATCTCCAATCAAAGGGAAATCCCAGCAGAAGTGAAACAGTAGGGTATCTGTTTCGAGAAAACAGCTATCTTTGAAAGGCTAGGTTAAAAAACTGGTTATCTAGAAATAATAGGTAACATTAATTTTATGTATGTGCATAAGCCTCACATTTTGCCTCCAGTCTTTATTTTCTCTGGGCAAGATCAGTAACTGTGTGTTATATGCAACATGGAAACCTCTTAGGGAGAAATTAGGAACAGTCAAGATTATCTTGCAGGTTGTCCTGAGACTTACTCTATGTCTATGTCTTTTGCAACCTGCAACTCTATCGTTTTACTTCCTTTACCACTAAGTGTTTTGCATGGGACTACTTTAAGCTGAAAAGGGATTGTTACAGTCCTTCTTTTCCTTTTTGTTTTTAAAGTAATGTTTGCTTTTATTTAGCTCTTGTGAGATTGGTCTGCCTCCCCCAGGAGTCACATGCCTCAACTCTATCCAGCCAGGAAATGTCACTATAGAATTGATTTCATTTTTATCTTTTTTTTTTTACTTTTTCCTTGTCAGTAAGGCATGACCCAGGCCCCAGATTCTGAATCTGACCCTGAAGAAGCTGCTTCAGCTGAGCCTGTGGAATGGCAGCCTCAGGAGAGACCAAGCCAGGATTTCTGAGGATGATCAAGCACAGGCACCCCCTGAGTAGCTGGAGAAGTCAGGTGAGGATGACATAAGGCGGTGTTTCTCAACCTTGGCAGCTTGAAGATGTGTGGACTTCAACTCCCAGAATTGCTGGCTGGGGAATTCTGGGAGTTAAAGTCCACACATCTGAAAGCTGCCAAGGTTGACAAACAGTGACATAAGGCCTCCCAGCAGCCCCCCCCCCCAACACACACACACAAGTAGAGAGCAGAGTAGCGAAGATCTATGAGGCTCCTTGCCATGCAAGGGAGTAAATCTTCTGATTAGTGACAACTGGCTGCAGCCTGATTTAAGGAACAGCTCTGACCCACATTCCCCTTGCTGGAAACCATGTCTGACCTCTGGCTCTTGTGTAACACTCCTGCAAATCCTTTTCCTGTTTGAAACCTCTGGACTGGCTGACTATCCTGACCTGGCTCTTAGAAACATGGATTTGGGTTGGAACAACTCTTCTGTGCACCCCTCTTTAGGAAGCAAACTCTTCAGGCAAGGCTCAGTTGTGCTGACATTCCTTTGTTGGCTGTTATCTCTTCAGCCTTGGAGCAAAATTTTTAAGCTCCATAAGTCACCGTGTGTGAGGGTGTGTGGTTGAAACCTGAAGCAGGACAGGCATGGTTATTATAGAAGGCCTACACTGGGGTTACAAAAGGATATTGAGTCATCCCCTGGAAGATAGGTGATGGCTGCATAACTATCAAGCCACTACACCAGTGTTTCTCAACCTTGGCATCTTGCAGATGTGTGGACTTCAACTCCCAGAATTCTCCAGCCAGCCATGCTGGCTGGGGAATTCTGGGAGTTGAAGTCCACACATTTTCAAGTTGCCAAGGTTGAGAAACACAGATGGGAGACAGCGCTAAGGTGTGTAGATCCCCAGGATTTCTAGATGTGGTCTGAGACCTCCAACTTTTCATCTTAAAAGCTCTCCATGCTACTAAAAGCCCAGCATAAACTCTGCAACTTAATCTGTGTCCTTAAATCAATACAAGACCCCCCTCATAAATCCTCCAAGGCCAAGAGAATTAAAAAAAAAAGAAAAATCAAGTGTCTATGAACTGCAACGGAGCAAAAGATGAACTTTGGGCGGCTGTATTGCACCACCTTTGATTATTAATCATGCTGCGTGCCTTATATTGACAGCACATGCAAAGAGAATTTTTCATGCATAATAAGGGGTGTGCGTGCGTACATATAGGCGAGCGTGTGTAGGTAGCAACCTGTGGCAGAGGTATAAATACCAATGAGGCTGACAAATCGCCGTGGAAACACTATCCCCCTTGCCTTATTTCAATTCCACGCTGCTCTTTGCTGGCTGTTTTTTTCTTGCAAAATTACCTTTCTTTTAACCAGTTGTTGCAGTCTAGTGCTCCCTGTAATGTCAACATGGGATGACCCCCAATGCAGTAGGAATTGAGGAGGGTCAGCCTAAACTGATAGGAGACGACATAACATTGGAGTTTGTTAGCTGTTCATTCTTGATTTAATTCCAGTGGCCTTACAAGGACCGCTTCAGACATTCCCATCGAAATACTCAGCACTCTTTGGCATGTCCTCAGGGTAAACATCGCCAAATGCAGAACATTAATGTCTCAGGAAAAGACCTTCTTCTTGAAATTTTGCACGGCCAGTGAGATTTTGACTGCAGGTCCCTGTCTGAAATCCGAGGAGCATTTCAGCCACCTGTCTTGGTCTTGCAAGTGGAAACACATCCCTGTCTTGCAAGCATGGGGTAAGCTGGTGCTGGCAAGAAGCGGAGGGCAGCGAGAGACAATAGGATGGTGTTTGCCTACACCCACCATAAATCATTCTGGCAGTTGGCTTTGCCAAGTGACATTCGCTCCAACTGGCAACGGTTTTCCTTGCTTTCAAGAGGCGTTTTTTTCTTCTTTCCTTTTTAGCTGACGATGCAGGAATTGGTCCTGATTCTGTTGCCCTGCAAAACACATGCTCAGAGGCTGAGCAGCCTTCTCTAAGCAAGGCGTACAGGGCCTGGCTCTTGTCCAACTTGGCAGTTGGGGAAAATAACTTAACTTGCCATCAAAAGATCTCCAAGAAAGGGAGGGAAGGAAAACTACGCTTGCAGAGAAGTGATTTTATGCCATGGCAAGAACATTTGGCCATCAAGGCAACCTAACCAATGGCCTGCAAGTTTTGGGCGGCTCCCTAAACCACAGGTGGGCTAAGAGGCCCCCAGACCACTAAATTAAGCCCCCAGAGTGTTCCTGTTTGGGGAAACGGTGGAATCAGAATGGAATCGGTGTTGGAAGGGACCTGGGAGATCATGTCGTCCAAGGTTTTTCAATCTTGGCAACTTGAAGATGTGTGGACTTCAACTCCCAGAATTCCCCAGCCAGCATGAGCTCTGAGCAACCCTGAGTTCTGTTGTCATTCTGTCAATCTGTCACATTAAAAATATATACCAGTAAATTCAATTAAATCAAACCTAGGGTTTCTCCTGGCACCGCCCATAGCTTGGCCCTGGCTCCCCCCACTTTTTTGAGTTGGCTGCTCCTTTGCTGAAGTGCTCCCACATTTTTGCACCCTGGAAACCACAGGTAGGCAATTGATGCACAGAAGAGGGTGAGTGATGCTTGATGGCCCAGTTTGCATACTGTATGCAGAAAATGTTTCCTGGTGTGAAATTCCATGGAACTGATGTCAATAAAAGGAGTCTGTTCTGAATGTATACAAACAGATACAGACTAGAAATACAGTACAGGTGGTCCTCATTTAATGACCACAATTGGGACCGGCAACTCAGTTGTTAAGTGAAGTGGTTGCTATGTGAACTGTGTTTATGATCTGACTTCAGCTTTCCTTTGCTTTACAGACCTGCAAAGGTCATAAATGCAAGGACTGGTTGCAAAGTTGCTTTTTCGTCACTGTTGCAACTGCAAATGGTCATGAAATGAGGCAGTCACTAAATGAGGACTACCCATATTACCATCTTCCCACATTTATTGAAATTGCATTTGCTGGAGAGGAAGACAAACCTAAATTTAAAATAATTCCTCCCCCCAAAAAGGAAGATTAGATCCTAAAAAACCTTAGCTGTCTTCATTAACTAGATTCACAGATGGAAAGCTTCCCATTTTAAAGATTAATTGCTTGGGGGAGAAAACTCATTTTCCTTTCAGGTAAATGCAGTAACCATTGGAACAAGCTGGAGCCACCGTTTACAAAAATTGCTAGGGAGGTGTTTGTGTTTGCAAAGCAATAGTTGCAAAGTCCATATTAATCATAACTTCAGCAGAATCAAAGCTAGTCTTGACCTCAACCCAGATCCTGAAGGCAGAAATGTTAAAAGAAAAAAAGCTTGTACAATAAAGTGTTGATCATTTATTGCCTCTTCCTCTTAAGAGGAAACAATTGGTCATTCTGTCCATTTGAGCTTCAAACACAAGGAACTCACAATCTTAATTTTTTGCAAGCCTGGGAATGCTGAAGGTTGGAATCCCAACATATCTGGGAAATTGACTTAGACTTTTGCTGGACAAGATTGTGAATTCCTTTGTGTTCTGTAGGAGGCATGCACACATACAATTTTGGTACTGGCTCCAGAATGTGACTTTGGAAAATTCTGTTTCCTGCTTCCTCATTTTAAATCAAGTTTCTAGCCCTTATGGTTAGGAGGCGTCAATGCAGATTTTCATTGCAATGCTCAGAATATATATATATATTATAAGAGGAACGCCCACGGTACCCAAAAATCAAGAGTCTGGTAGCACCTTTGCCAACTTGCAAATTTTACCAAAAGGGGCAAGCTTTCGTGAGCTGCAGTTTACAAAAACGTGTGGCTTTGAATAAATGTTGTTAGACAGTGACTAGAGTGCTTCAGAAAAAGACAATGTGTTAGAGTTCCCCTGTGTTAACTAGTGCTGAATTAGGTTTTGCATTTCGGTGTTTGTGCATCTATGTATTGGTGGGCCTACATTTCACACACAAACCCACACTTTAACCATGGTCGTTTGGGGCAGGCGGAAGAGAAAACAGAGAAAGTTGTGCTTGTCTCAGGGTGGATATTATCTGGAGAGGGATAAATACACCCATCGTCGTGGGGGGAGGAATAGGAAAGAGATCACGAAATACAGGAATTGCAGACAGTGCTAATTGCCTACAAATAGTGGCCGGTCACCAAGCAGCGGTTGGGTGTGACACAGACGTTCCTGCCCTGTCTGCATCTTCGGTGTAACGCTTCGTGCATCTAATCCGGAGGGCTGAAGCCCAGGAAAATTATTATAGGTGACAATCAACGTCTTTGCCTTTTCTGCAATCATGCACGGCGCCTTTTGCCCCACGGAAACGTGCAAACCGGGACAGGCACACCTTGGGAGCCTTGCAGAAATCCAGACGGTTAGCTTAGCGCAGCAGCCACCGACCGCACCTTCGCTTCTGGGTCTTTTCTTCTACCTGCTTCTCTCAGCAGGAACACCCCTGTCCATCCCCCCCCCCATTTTCCTGCTTCTTCAAAGCAAGAGAAGCAGTGGCTTTATTAGCATATGCCAAATATTTATTTCTTTAATTTTTATAGCCATATGAATGGCTATAGAACAGTGTTTCTCAACCTTGGCCACTTTAACTCACTTGGAGTTGAAGTCCACGCGTCTTAAAGTGGCCAAGGTTGAGAAACACTGCCTTAGATGCCGCCAAGGTGGCAATACATGTCTGTTCCTAACAACCCTATGAGGTAGGCTAAGTCAGAGAGTGTATTTAGCTAAAGGCTGCCCAGTTACCTGTGAAAGCTTCTGCCTTTTAATAAAATACGTGAGTGAGAAAAGGTGCTTCGGGCCTCCTGAGTTTTGGCTTCCTACATGGTCCTAATCTGACCCTCTAACCACTGCACAGCACTGTCCCCTGGCAGGAGGGGCGGCCTCTAGTGAAAGAAATCAAGTCCTAAACCGCACACAAGACTTCTGACTTCAGCAGTCCATCTAGGGACACCGTCTCAGGCTTAAGCAGAGGGCTACGTTTTCACGGCCCCTTCTCTGCAGGTCCTCAGGCGGTTGTACCGTCCACCGTGGGCGAGCGATACCGGAGCTGTGTCTGGAGAGCCGCCAGGATGCCAAGGGGTATGTCCAAGCCATCAACTAGGAGCCCAGGCAGGGCTGAGCGAGCGAGCAGGCGGGGATTTCTGGCGTCTTCTCAGTTCTGCAGGGCCTCTCTCAGCAAATGGGAGGGGTCTAGGGATGTTAGGGTTAGGGTGGCACTGTGCCTGTGCCAGATAAGGCTTGAGAACTCTTCTTTCCTTCCTTCCTTCCCTCCCTCCCTCTTTCCTTTCTTCCTCTCTTTCCTTCCTCATTCCTTCCTTTCTTCCTCTTTCCTCCCTGCCTTCCTTTTTTTTTCTTTTCTTTCTTTCCTTTTCCTTCCTTTCTTCCTCTTTCCTCCCTGCCTTCTTCTTCTTCTTTCTTTCCTTCTCTTTTTTCTTCCTTCCTTCCTGTCTCCTCCCTCCCCCTTTCTTTTCTCCCTGCATTCCTCTTTTTCTTTCTTTCCTTCTTTCTTTCTTCCTTCCTTCCTGTCTCCTCCCTCCCCCTTTCTTTCCTCCCGGCATTCCTTTTTCTCTTTCTTTCTTTCTTTCCTTCCTTTTTCTTTCTTTCTTCTCTTTCCTCTGTCTCCTCCCCCTCCCTCCCTTTTTTCCTTCCTCTTTTTCTTTCTTTCTTCCTTCCTTCCACTTTCCTCCCTCCCTGCCTTCCTCCTCCTCCTCCTCGCTCTGCTCAAACAAGGGCCCGCTGCTGGAGCCCCCGCCGTGCCCTCCCCCGCACCGGGGCAGGGGCAGGGGCGGGGGGCGCGGGCCTGGCGGCGGAGCGGCGCCGACGTCACGCCCCGCGCATTCCGAGCCTCTCGGCGCGGCTCGTTCCGGGAAGGGCCGGGCGGGTCGGCCTCGGCGCGGCCGGCGCTCTTCCGAGGAAAGGCGCGTCCCCCCCGCCCCGCATCCGCCGTGATTCCTCCCGGCTCCGAGCAGCTGGGCGGGCGCGGCTCCTCTGGAAACCGCCCGTCTGCGAAGAGGCCGAGGGCGCCGCCGCCGCCGCCGGAGCCCCGCGAGCGGGGCGAGCGAGGGGCCGGTCCTGGACGCGCTCAGCGCGGGCGCCGGGCGCCTTGCGAGAGCCGCAGAAGCTTGCTCAGACTGGGGGAAGGCGAAGGAAGACCCTCGCTCTTTCTGAAGAGGGAACCGAAAGCAGAGGGTGGCTTGTCTGCCGTTGTCGCCAACCCGTCCAGCGAGGTCCTTTGCGGGATCCACCGTGCTACGAACAATGGCGGCAGTTGTGGTCCTGGATCCAAGGGGGGTGGGCCAGTCACCGGTGAGACGACAGAAGCCTGTTCCTTCCCCGGCCCTGTTGCGGCTGGGTGCATATGAGACGCTTAGCCGTGGTTAAGCAAACCACAGTTTGTTCAGTTAAAGCAGTTTTCTGGATTCACACAACCCGCGGATCCGTGCAAACTAGTAACAGTGGCATGCTAGACTAAAACTGGGTTGCCCAGGCCACCGTGTTTGTGCTCCACACTGAACCATGAAGTACAGCAGCCAGATTTTAGCTGCTGTGCTGTAGAAAAAGCAGACCCTGCCATTCGTTCTAGTTCAGGGATATTTAGAAAAATGGGCCAGTTGTGTTGACCATGGTTCAGTTAACCATGGGCCAGCACTTTGAGAGTATACAACTAACACAACCAAGGTTGCTTCCGTTGTAATGCCGGACGACGCTTCCTCCTGCAAAGAAATTGCAATTTGGGCTTTTTTTCCCCCTTCTACCCTTCCTACTTTCTCCAGCAATCATATTTTTTAGGAGAAGTGCTTCGTGCAACCCATCTCTTGTGGTTTGCAAACCCAGGTAACTGCAGGGGTGGTCAAAAAAGTCAAGATGGTGGCTGGAACTATAGGAGTAAAGCCCTACCTCTTATTAAGGTATATTCCCATGGCATACCTAAATATGGGGCAGATAGACCCATGGTTGCAGTTGACGTCTTGACCCCCCCCGCTATGTACACCCCATCTGCAAACCACGGTTTATAGCTTGGGGCTCTGTGTAAACCTCTCCAACTGTGCCTTATTCAACATGGAGCAGGTACACAAACCGTGATGAGTGCAAAGTGTGTACTAAACCCACATTGGAAAAACACCTTGGGCCTTGCCAGATCTCTTCCTCACTGCAGCCTGCTTACTCCCAAAAAACAGGAAGAAGTCTTGAGGGAGGACAAGGTTGAGCCCCGTGGGCCATGGCAGGTTATCTGGCATATTCTATAGCCGCATTTCTCAACCTTGGCAAGTGTAAGATGGGTGACTTCAACTCCCAGAATTCAGGATAGCAACTCATAGGGTTGTTAGGAAGAGACACGTATTTGCCACCTTGGCAACATCTAAGGCAGTGTTTCTCAACCTTGGCCACTTTAAGATGCGTGGACTTCAATTCCCAGAATTCCCCAGCCAGCAAAGCTGGCTGGGGAATTCTGGGAGTTGAAGTCCACACATCTTAAAGTGGCCAAGGTTGAGAAACACTGATCTAAGAAAAGAATGATTTTTTCCCCCAATTTGATCTTCACAGCAACTTTGCAAAATAACGAAGCTCAAGATGGTATCCTAGCGGGGACAAGAGATTTTATGAGTTCTTGTTTGCCAGGCGGTGGGCAAACCACGTGTGCCAGTCTGCTTTGTCCCTGACTGTGAAGGAGGAGAGGGATGGGAGCAGCCACCGTCTTAAAAAACAGGGTGAAAACAGAGGAAAAGCATTTGAAGGGCTTCGCCACAAATCTGACTCATGCACAGTTCAGGAGACAGGAGGTGAGGAATGAAAACCGGTTGCAAGAAGCCAGGAGGCAGCCCCAGCAGAGCGGGGCGTGTTTCTCACACGCGTGTGTGTCTCTGCACGTCCACAAAGCCTCCCTCGGCCTGAAAAATCGTGGCTCTTGGTGTTGGAAAAAGCGGAAGAGCAGATTTAGGGCTGAACTCATCATGTTGGGCGCAATGCACCGGGCACGTTTCTGGGTGCCTCGTTGGAAACTCTCATAAAAGTTTTGGCATGGAAAATGCTCAGGCGCCTGGCTTATTACAGACCTCCTTCATGAAGCAGGGAGTCTGCAGGGAGCAGGTCAGAAAAGTCAAGATGGTGGCCACCACCATGCCACACCAAAGCCTTGCCCGTTTTTACTGGCATGTAAAACAGGGCGAGGCTTCAATGGCATGGATGTGCCCACCGTGTTGACTTTTTTGACCTCCTCCCAGGACAAAGAAAGGGGCCCTCAGTCAGTTGAATGAACAGGATGTTAATATCTTTTCGATCACCAGCATCTTCGAAGATAAGATGGATGTATGTATTTGCATTTATTGTATTGTTATACTATTTTTATTCTATTTGAACGGATATTTATTTGTGGTTTGGATTGTAAACCACCCAGAGTCACTTCCTCGTGAGATGGGCGGCGTCTAAATTTGAAATATAAATATAAATAAATAAATGGGAGCTGGGACACCCAGCAAGGGGCCACTAAAAGACCCACTCGACCAGTTGGATTTCTTCCTGGGGAAAGGGACTTGGGGGCAGAGAGTTCTTGCAGCAGCTGGGACTGTCAGTTTCCACGCACCGTGGACACCAACATGCACAAGCACGCTTCTCTGAGTTTGAACGGGGGGCCTGGCTGGGTGGCTACTCCTTGCACCAATATCTAGCCCTCCAGACAAAGTGGAAGACAGTGGCGTGCCCCTCCACATCCAGACCCCACGAGGGGAAAAACACAAGATTTTGTTCCCAGGATCTATTTCAAAAAAGTTCAGTGATACTCTAATGGTGCCTCTGAGGATGGGCAGAGTGCTTTTTCCTCACCAACAGGCTTCACAAGTAACAATCTAAGGCAGTGTTTCTCAGCTGTGCCAACTTGAAGAGGTGTGGACTTCAACTCCCAGAATTCCCCAGCCAGCATGGCTGGCTGGGGAATTCTGGGAATTGAAGTCCACACGTCATCAAGTTGCCACGGTTGAGAAACAGTCATCTAACAGTTAAGCACGTTACTGTGCCATAATAACCACCTCTTTTATTCTTAGGAGGCCACAGCCCCACCACGGAAATCTTAGGGATTCATGTGCCAGAGGGGGGCAAACCTGGAATTCTGGGTGGGAGGAGCCAAACTGCAGGTAGGTGGAGCTAATTTCACTCCACGTTTGCTTGCTTCAATCCCATCTCCTCGCAATTAAACCTTTAAAAAAAACCTTTCCATTGACCACAATGGAAGCTTTACTTTGGGGCTACAAAATTGGCTGATTCTCAGGATCTCGCACCTCCAAATCTACCATTTTCCCAGGGGAAAGGTATTTATATTCCCAAGAATTTAATTTCATCACTGTTACAAAAATAACTTGTATACAACAAAACAGTAAAATAGGTAACTGGGGAGTGGGGAGGATAGAGACTTTTCTGAAAGCTAGTGTCCCCTCACACCTCAGGAGAAAATCTATCAGAATTAGACTTGAATCATCCTAATTCAAGCTTGACTGACGGGTAATAAAGTTTGATTAATTGATTGGCAGGTGATTTAATGAAAAGTCATTCACCTCCTCATAGTTTCACTGCTACCCCAGCTTGTGAATCTTTTTTCTCCCCACCCATCCAGCCTGTTTATTCTGTAAAGCAGGAAAAAAGCAGGCTAACGTTTGCCTAAATGTTTGATGGGAAGGGAGCAGAGATGGGAAAAGCAAGGAGTTGTCCATTCGTTTCAGCTTCCATTGTTCAAACATGAGAGTGCCCAAGTTTCTAGCCCTCATGACTGCTAAAATACAGGTAGTCCTCACTTAACAACCATTTGTTTGGTGACCATTTGAAGTTACAGTGGTGCTGAACAAAGAGTTACAACCAGTCCTCACACTTACAACTGTCACAGCACCCCTGCAGTCATGATCTGGGCGCTTGGCAACCAGCTCGCACTTACAACAGTTGAAGCATCCCGGGGTCATTTGATCACCATCTGCGACCTTCCCAGCTGGCTTCTGGCAAGCAAAACCAATGGGGAAGCGCACGATTTGTTTAATGGCCATGGTGATTCATTTAGTGACCACTGCAAAAAAGGTTGTAAAATCAGGCGCAACTTGCTTAACAACGGCCCCGCTTAAGGACAAATTTTCTGGTCCCTATTGTGGTTGTTAAGCGAGGACTGCTTGGACAAATATAAGTCAGGTGCTCTGCAGGAAGCAAATCCAGCTCAGGACTGATTTGCAAGTTGCATGGCAAATGTTTTGTCTGTGACCATCTGCTCTCTGAACTAACTGTTGGCAAATCAACCCTCAGGGGCTTCAAAACCCTTGTCCCCGGGGGCCTTCAACATTATTTTCCACTTTCAGAAGCAGCAGAGGAAGCTGACACAGTGCTGGTTGCCTTGTGGCGGCATGAGTTGGAGATCTGGGTGCGAGCCATGCAGACGGGGGCCTTGGCAGAGCCCATCTCGGCTGCCACTCCGCTCACAAAACTTTTTGCCAGCCCAACTATTTTCTCAATTCACCGCAGTTGCGGGAAGAAAGCAAAACATTTATGCTGCTTTCGGATTGGCTGTATTCTGCCAGGCCCCGCCCCTGGGCCTCAACTCCGCCCACAACGTTCCATATTCCTACAGATTCTGCACTTCGGTCCGGAGTTCTCCTTGGCTCCACTTCTTGACCCGAGGGCAGCCTTTTTGGAATAGAAAGAGCCTTTAAAAGAAAACTGGGACAATCTGCTGGGTTCCCGTGATTTTCCCTAATCTTTGATTAAAACTTCAGGTATTAATCACCTTGACTATACCATTGTTCACCCTAGGAGACCCAGATCTGTCCTGGAGACGTAAATCTGCAAGGAACATCCTACAGCAATGTTTCTCAACCTTGGCAACTTTAAGACGTGTGGACTTCAACTCCCAGAATGCTCCAGCCATCCTGGGAGTTGAAGTCCACACGTCTTAAAGTTGCCAAGGTTGAGAAACACTGTCCTACAGAAAACTTCCAAGCGTAACTATGGAATTGTGATGGAATGGAATTATGAAGGCCAAGCGCAGGGAGATAAACATTTTCTTAGCTCGCCAGAACCGCGTGGGAGGAACAAGAGGATGAGACTGGCACCTCCCTGAGGAATTCACACTGTTGTGGCTGGAGGACTTTGGGAACTGGGGTTTGAGTCTGGGAAGATTCTTGCTAGAGGTTGTAGCTAATAAACATAGCTGGACTGAATTGGCATTGTCTCTTGGAGTTCCTTGGGCTAGGCCTGACATCAATCTTCCCAGACTCAAACCCCAGTTCCCAAAGTCCTCCAGCCACAACAGTGTGAATTCCTCAGGGAGGTGCCAGTCTCATCCTCTTGTTCCTCCCACGCGGTTCTGGCGAGCTAAGAAAATGTTTATCTCCCTGCGCTTGGCCTTCATAATTCCATTCCATCACAGGAATGAGCCATTTCTTAGATTCCTACTCAGTCACCAAGATTATCCTTGGAGACCCACTCTATGTATCTTCCATCGTGGAGGAATAAGGAGTAGCTGCTGAGGTTGGGTCATCCCGGTGGTGGCCCCTTGCATTTAGAGTATTGTCCCCAAATCTTTTGGCATCGGGCATTCTCCTAGGCCTTCTATTTTTTTTTTTTTTTAATACAACACTTGTGCTCTTTAATTTATGTCTGTAGCCCAGTCCTGGGTTAATCGCTTTAATTGCTTTTTTAACGGATCATTTTACAATGTGTGCTATACTTGTCAGCGTTTTTATGGTCGATGTTTAAATGTTGATAAAACTTTCTGGAAAAACTTTGGGTTTCAAGGACAGCGTGGATGTCTACGTATATAACTTTATTGATTTGTGTAACAATGCAATTCTCTGACACCTTCTAGAAGCATCGTCACGATAAAGGACAGCAAAACCTCCTTTTTCAATATGCGCGTGCTATTCCTGGGAATGCTTACGATGCACTTTTTTAACCTTTGTGAATAAAAGTCGTTTAAAAACTGAAGGGACCAGTTTGGAGAGTGGGCTGGGGAGTATTTCAAATAATTGGAAACTTAAAGAGAACGTGACTTTCCGACAGTTGTTAATAAGGGAACTTGATAAGGCAGTCGTCTCCCTACCTGCCCTCCACTCTTGACCAGCGTTTAATGTCATTTCTCTGACTTTCTTGACTCTGAGTTTGCATATCATGTCAAGGTAGCAGAACCTGAGATCACCACTAGGTGGTAGCGGTGAGATAAAGAAACCTCTAGCTAGCTCTTCCCTGCCACATAATGGTCATCTGTAGTTCTGCAGCCTGATATGATTTTCTTTTCTTTTTTTTTTTGGTCCCTTCGAATCAGTCTTGACTCCTGGCAACTGCCTGGACAAGTCCCTGCAGTTTTCTTGGCAAGATTTCAGAAGTAATTTGCCCTTGCCTCCTTCCTAGGGCTGAGAGAGAGGGCCTGGCCCAACGTCACCAGCTGGCTTTGTGCCCAAGGCAGGACTAGAACTCACAGTCTCCTGGCTTCTAGCCCGGTGCCTTAACCGCTACCCCAAACCGATTCTCCAAATATGATCTATATCAGCATTTTTCAAATTGCGTTCCAGGTCCTGCAAGAAATTAATGGGGCCCCATGACAGACTAAGAGAGGGCAGCCAATTTGCCATCGCTAGAGCTTTGCCTCTCGATCCCGGCTTCTGGGAATCTTTTTTTAAAACGAACCAGTTCCTCAACCTGAACAAGTTTGAAAGCCCCTGGTCAACATCCCTCTCTAACTCTTAAACGACTGGAGCGCCTGGGTTAATCACGTGCTTTGCCCAAAGAGATAAATAATCTTGTGGTTTAACATGACAGCTGGGTTGCGCAACACAGGAAGACAACAGTTGTTGTTCCCAGACTACGCTGCACCACAAACAACCTCACTCCATTTCAGTCTAGTCAGGTGTGCCACGTGAACCCAACCCTTAGAGCAGTGTTTCTCAACCTTGGCCACTTGAAGATGGGTGGACTTCAACTCCCAGAATTCCCCAGCCAGCAAAGCTGGCTGGGGAATTCTGGGAGTTGAAGTCCATCCATCTTCAAGTGGCCAAGGTTGAGAAACACTGCATGAAAGGACAATTTGTTTCACTGAGGTCAGTCCTGAAATCTTGCCACTTTGGTTCATCGACTCTGCCAGAGTAGGAGAAGGGACCTTTGGGGAGGCAGACCAAGGGCATCTGCAGAGGAGGGTCAGAAAAGTCAAAATGGCAGCCATGAGTGCACACGAGCACAGCCTTGCTCTTTTTTGACGTGCCCCGCAGTTGCCATCTTGATGGTTTTGACCACTTCTAGCGACCCCCTTGGCAGAGCCTTCGATAATATTTGGGGGGGGGGTGATGATGGCGAAGAGGAGGGGGTGCATCAACCCCAGAGGCCTGTTAGGCTTGTCAGAGGAAAGACCTCATTCTCATTATTGAAGAAGACGGCTTCTTGCCCCTTTTGGACTTTTTGTGGAAAAGAGAAAAAAAATGAAATTATGATATATGGATTTGATGATCGGTAAAATGAATAGATTATAGAACAATGGATGTTAAGTTCTAACCTTAGAGCAAGATCAGAGTTTAATGTATGTCTTACTTATGTCTGCTGTAAAAGAAGTTGGAAGTCATCTATATATATATATATATATATATTTCTATTTCTATTTCTATTTCTATTTCTTTGTTTTCTTTCTTTTTCGACACTTCTGCTTTCCTTCTTTCTCTCTCCCCGTTCTTTTCTTCTGCTCTTTTCCTCAATCATTCCTCCCTGTTCGTTTTTATCTTTCTCTTTTTAAAATTGAATAAAGTTATCATTTAAAAAAGAAGAAGCAGAAGAAGAAAACGGCTTCTTCTCTAGGTGAGGGCTGCTGTGGACTTCACCGTAATATATTCAGCATCCGGAATGGATTCTTCTGCTGCCTTTCCAAACGAGATGTTTTTCAGACTCCTGGGTTGCGTTCAGTTGAGGTTAGTCAGAGCTCAACCCCACTGCGATTAATGGGACTTCAATTAGTCACAATGACTAATGGTCTTGCTGATGTCAGCGGTGCTCCTCGGGAGTAACTGAGGTTGAGCACGCGCCCCTTTCAGCACAACGACCGTCATGAGTTTGAAACTGCACTGAGAGGAAATGTCTGTGGTGCAATCACATCTCGAACCATTTAGAGCAACATTTCTCAACCTTGGCCACTGGAAGACGTGTGGACTTCAACTCCCAGGATTCTCCAGCCAGCATGGCTGGCTGGGGAATTCTGGCAGTTGAAGTCCACACGTCTTCCAGTGGCCAAGGTTGAGAAACACTGATTTAGAGAGATTAAACTGAAGTTGTTCTCTGTGTTTACGGCCCATCGCCTCCACTGCCCCCAAAACAGGAACCAGCTGGTATCTCTCGATGAAATTGAAAACTGAGTAACGCAGCATTTCATTCTAAATAAGGAACTGCACCTCCAACGGAGAGCAATAATAAAGTAAAGCAGAGTTGGGTTTTCCTCCTAGGTTTTGGGATGGGGAAATTTCAAATGATTTCTTTTTCCTCCTCTGCTGATTTTGAAGCATAAGATAGGCCCACAGTGGGGTCAAAAAAAGTCAAGGTGGTTGACTTGACTGTATGGACAAAGTTCTGCCTGGTTTTTTTTACAGGGGGCACTTCAGTAGCCCCATTGTTGGTGCCATCTTGACTTTTTTGACCCTCGTAGAGGGCCTCCCCTAGTTTTTATGCCTTTGCTGCCTGAAAACAGCAGGAAATCATTCCAGAATTTCCAGCCGTTAAAAAACAGGTCCACGGGTACTTTCCGTTGCTTATCTCTTAAGCAGTCCACTTCCATCTTCCCAGAAATGGATTTAAGAAACAACAGAGAAGTGGCAAACTTCCTTTCAAAATTTGAATCTTCTGCAGCAAAGTGGAACGATGACGGTGCACAGCGTGCTGTTTCTAAGGTCAGTGATCTGGCCGGGAGAGAGCATTTGGGCCAGGAAGTGAAGAGTTCAGGGCTCAAGGTGGGATGGGGGACTTTTTAAATGAGCCAAAAATCCCCCTTGCCGTTTTTCAACTGTTTTCTTCCACTCTGAAAAGTTTTCTGTTTTTCTTTGTTGCAAATCAGGAAGGGGGTGGTGTTGTTTTAAACACCATCTGTCAGCCCCACCAGATAGACCAGAGCAGGAAATCAACTCCACAGGAAGACTAAAACTAATTTTATTCAGACTGGCTACAGGTAGTCCTCGCTTAATGACCATTCATTTAGCGACCGTTCGAAATTACAACAGCACGAAGACCAAAGTTACTTACAACCGGTCCTTGCACTTACAACCATCGCAGCACCCCTGCAGTCGTGACTGTGATCTGGGCACTTGGCAACCAGCTCACACTTATGACGGCTGCAGCCGTCACAGGGTCAGTGATCGCCATTTGCAACCTTCCCAGCCGGCTTGTGGCAAGCAAAATTAATCGGGAACTGCATGATTCACTTAATGACTGCCCCAAAAAAGGTTATAAAATTGGGTGCGGTCATGTGATGCCTCGCTTAACGACCACACTGCTTAATGACCAATTTTCTGGTCCCTACTGTGGTCATTAAGCAAGGACTACCTGTATATTAATAGAACCTTAATCTTGCAAGTCTGATTGTGCTGTTTGTCCTCATCCTCGTTCTTATAGTTCAGTGAATTAGGGAGGCATCTGTCTTAGCCGCTTCTGAATATTATCTGTCTGTTGTGGACTTAAAATATGTTTCACCCCCTTTGCTTAGACAATGGAGTCTGCATATCTCCATCAAGGTCCTCTTCTTTACTCTCTACATCAGTGTTTCTCAACCTTGGCCACTTTAAGATGAGTGGACTTCCACTCCCAGAATGCCCTAGCCAGCATAGCTAGCTGGGGAATTCTGGAAGTTGAAGTCCTCCCATCTTCAAGTTGCCAAGGTTGAGAAACCCTGCTCTACATCTTTCTGGCAGGCCCAGCAAATATAATTACAATAGGCTGCTCCGCAGTCTGGCTGAATCTCCTTCCTGTCCCCCCATAGCTATCCAGCTGGGGGATTTTTCAGCCTTGCAATGGGGCTTTCCCCCAGCCCAGCTCTAGAAAAACAGAGTGGGAAAGGCTTTGGGTCTTCTTCCCAAAGTCCAGAGATGCACAAGTGAACAATCCTTGCGCACAATCCTGAAATACAAGAATTGTATCATCATGCAGTCTTGTGTGTGGTGAAGATCTGAATAAAAAATTCCCTTCTAAAACCAGTCATGCCAAATCTCTGGGGATTTAAAGAGGAGTTTATTGGCAAAAGGAAAATACAAGGAAAAGAAGGGAAGGCAACAGATTCATTTACACCAAATTGCAAGTAACCTCACTATACTAGTTGCTCATGACCTCCTGGAATAACATTTTAGGGTTCGGGATATGTTCATAGTTGGAGAGAGGTCACGTGGACCTCCTGTTTGGAAGCAGTTCCCTCTTCTTCCTCTCTCCTCTTCTTCTCCTGAGCATTTATCCACAGTTTTATAGAAAGTTATCAGGTGTTTGGGGGTGCACTTTAGGACCAAACCAAAACGAAGGGTTTGTCGCGTCCTTATGCTCAGGAAGCTTGAGAATTCCTTTCAAATTTCTCTGATGGCGGTTTCGGAGTTGCCTTGATCGTCGCAGGAGGTCCGTGTGGCTTCTGCTGGAGTTGTTTCTTTTTTACGACCCATCTCGATTTCTTTCTGCTCTGCCTCCACTTCCCAATTTGAGAAAAAAGTCCCTGCTAGGAGCTCCCTCGTGATGTTTTTCTTTGAGGCTGGACGGTAGAAGATTCATACCGATCCTTGGCCAGGGCCAAATGTGTGGAAGGCATTCATGTTCCACCCAAGAGAAATTTTGCCAACTTTCTCTTCCCTTTTGAAAGCCAATCCTCTTTCATCAAATTGAATGAGGACAGGGCGAGGGTGGGATGAAGATTATTTAATTGAACTCCATCCACCCCATTTAAGCTTATCGCTGGTAAAATCTATCAATAGGTCCGTATCTGATCTTCAATTTTCCTGTCTCTTATTCCACAAAGGCAGAGAAAATGAAAAAGCACAGGTTTCAGAGGGAATTTAGACAGTAATATAATTTGAAGGAGGTCGGCATGCTGAGAAATATTTGTGCATTGAACCATGTGGTACCCCTGTTCTCTTGTGGGACATGTTTGCTCAGGGCTTCCTCTTTTTAAAAGTCGATTAATACATTTTTTATGTTCAGCCCACACTGACTATATAAAAGCAAGGTGAGGCTTCAGTTAATTTTTGTTTTCAGGGTAAATCTAGTTTTTTTTTAATTGTTTTATTGTATTATTATAAGAGATAAGTAATACATTATATTGTTTCAGTACAGTGGTATTTATACAGTATTGATTAGAGCAGGGTTTCTCAACCTTGGCAACTTGAAGATGCGTGGACTTCAACTCCCAGAATTCCCCAGCCAGCATGGCTGGCTGGGGAATTCTGGGACTTGAAGTCCACGCATCTTCAAGTTGCCAAGGTTGAGAAACACCGGACTAGAGATTATGAATACTCTAATGTTTAAATAAATCTTTAAAGATAGAGAAAAAGAAGATACAAGTGTTATCTATGATTTGAAATGTCGATGTTATAAGCATAAGTTTTTTAAAATTTTACATCTAAAGGTAAATATAACATTAATAAACAACTGAAAATGACATCAAAATATTTGTTGTACGATCAAAGTTTCTGCCTTAAGCTAAATACTTAGTCCTAAGGTCTCCACTGTATTGTGAGTTACAGTATTATTGTTTGGGCATGTTCAGGAAAAAGAAAAAAATAGACAAAGCAAAATAAACCATAACAACATTTTAAAAAAGGGGGGGGGGAAGAAACAAGAAAAAAGGCTATTTCCTTTCTAACTTCACCCTATTTGCGGTATTTGTAGACGTTTAGGCTCCCTTGGAAGCTGAACTGTAAGGCCTCCGTTACTTTTGGTGCAAATTATCAAAATTTTGGATCCGTCTCAACCTTTTTTTCCCAGCCAAGGCAAGAAACAGAGAACAGAGGCAAAAGCTGCAGGTGAGCCTAGAGATAAATAATGTTCTTATCTGTATTAAGAGCCCTATCTATGAAGAGCAACCTACTTCGCTCCTCACAACAACCCTGCAGAGTGGGTTAGACCGAGGGGGAATGACTACCCCAAAGTCTCCAAATGAGAAATTGACGAGCAGAAATTTGAATTGAATTCTGCCTGTCTGGAAAGTGCACAGTTGAGTAAAGCTGGAGAACACCCTTCAAACATTTGCTTTGCTCCTCCCCACAGGACCAAGGTATCCATGGGGAGGAGGTCAAAAAAGTCAAGATGGTGGCTGCAACTGTGAGGGAAGCCCTGCTCCTTTATTTCATGTATGTTAAAAAGGGGAAGGGCTTAGACTGCACATCAGGCGGCCATGTTGACTTTTTTGACCCCTCTCCCGAGGATTTCCTGCCAACACTACCTCTTCCAAACTTTGCTGGGCAGAAATTGCATCGCATTGATTTTTAACCTGCTCTCATTTAGTTGGATGATAGAGAACATGCATGCAGCTTTTCTCAAAGGAAAAGAGAAGGAGAGGGCAATTCTCATAGGCAATGTGGTGGTGTAGTCACATTTATTTAGTGAGGACATGGCCCAAAGGGGTGTGAGACCCTCTTTCCAGTGTCTGCATCTCCTTGGTTTCCCCTCCTTCCATCTTCCTCTGCCCCCCCCCCCATGTAAAGTCAGCTGGAAAAGATCGCCAAGAGAAATTTAGAAGAAATTTTCAAGCTGGCTGAGAATAGGAACAGAAGCCTCTTTCTCAATGTTCACCACCTTGAGTTATTTATAAAAATAATAAGGATGGGATAAAAAGAATCTAAATAAATAAATAAAATAAAATGGGAAATACGGGGATGTTGGAATGCAGATTTTGGCACAGTATGACACCACATTTCTAATAAAGGGAAGAGATGTGACAAGCAAACGAGTCAGGCCGCTTCAAAATGTAAAGGGCTGTGCAAATGGCTTTAAGTTTTCTACAGGGATCGTTTGATTTAACCTACTAAAGCATTCCTCCTTTCCTTTTCTCACTCTCTTTCTTTTTAAAAGTAACACTTCAGGTTGGAATGGAATCAAGCATTTTAACGTGGAAGGCATCTTGAACTGTTTTAAAAGAAAATCAATGTGTGTGGGGAGGCAGGGGAATGCAGAATTATATTTAAAACCTTTGCACATCATCGCCCTGGTTCCATGTGCTGTGTGAACGCTGCCCCTTGAGCGTATCCGAAAGAGACGTGTGCATTTTCACACGTTTCAGGCAAGTATTCGGAGTGCTGGCTTTTAACTCCACCTGGCTGAGAACGGATCCCGATTCACACAACCGGGAACCAGATGCAGAAGTTTGAGATTTCTTGCCACAACTGTCCTTCCTGCAAGATTTTGGCTGTAGTTCGAATTTCAACCCCCCCTCCCATTTTGCCCCTTCATGCTCACTTCCCCAAGGCCTGTGCAGGCTGGGGGTCATGGGAGCTGTAGTTCACACTGGGAAGGGATTTGTGGCAAAGAATGGCAGAGACAACCGATTAAGGGTAATGCGTGTGTGCAAATCCGATTAGGGGTAATGTGTGGGTGCAAATCTTCTCCCTGTGTGGCTGTCCTTGGTTACTACAACCCACAGCAACCTTGGTCTCCCCATGTGCAGAATTATGTACAATCTATGCAACCTTGCAGTCCGGCATTTCTCAACTTCAGCAACTTGAAGATGGGTGGACTTCAACTCCCAGAATTCCCCAGCCAGCATGGTTTCTTTCTTGCAAACGTTTCATTACCCAGCTAGGTAAGATCTTCAGTGTTAAAATGGGATGGGGTTTGCTCTCTATTTATGTGCTGTGGCCTGCTTTGCCAGTGCTGGTGGGGGTGGGGGTTCTGTTTTGCTCTTCTGGTAGTTCATTGATTAGCCTATGTTTACTGCTTGATTGTGTGCCTGGTGGTAACCTTTGCTTATCTGGGTGATGATTGCTGGTAATTGCTGGTGAGGCGATCTTCTGGTCTTTGGTCTCTTTTGAATAGTATGTAGATGCTAATCTCTATGTGCCTGTTGATGGCTGCCTTGTCTGAATACCAGGCTTCCAAGAATTCTCTTGCATGTTTGGATTTAGCTTGGTCTGAAACAAAACCCCCACGCCCACCAGCACTGGCAAGGCAGCCCACAGCACATAAACAGAGAGCAAACCCCAGCCCATTTTAGCATTGAAGATGTTACCTAGCCGGGTAATGAGACGTTTGCAGGAAAAGAACCAAGCTCAGAGAACCCCAAGGGCTCCACCGTTCAACCCTGAGCTGCACATATTCGCCTTTATTGATACTGGATCCTGTGGATGGTAGCAATCATATTCATATTATCCACCCAAGGTCCATATATCAGAACATCGGATTTGGAAGATCTGCTTTTCAAACCCTGGTCCAGCCATGAAGGTCCTCTTAAGCCTTTCCCAGTCTCCATTTTCCCCACTGGTTAAACACAGGCTATCACATTAAGTGATTCTAACCAGCTTACATACCTTACTGTCCAGTGAGCGATGCTCCATGGGGCAAAGCAGGGATACTGAAGATATTTACCAATATTCCACTATTAGGGCTGTGCATCCACTGGACAAAACTGGAATCAATCATCTGGCTGTCTCTGGAATTTTTGGGTGAGTCACCCTGATGCAGGTGAGTCACCCTCCATGCTCCTTTGTCCTTCAGGCAGCACAAGCCACTCACTTTTGGCTGCAACACAGTGGCCTTTCTTCCACTGCAGGGGCCAAGCTGGATGCAGTGATGGACCCCACCCTGAATGCTTTATTCCCTGGGGAATAAGCCACATTTCAAGTGCCTATGTGAGGTGCAAATGCTTACTCCACTAACCATCTGTTAAACCAAGATAGATGGAAGCTGTGCTTGTATAAGATGTTTAACTTGGTCAGCCGCTACCCTGGTCATCATTCTTTAGTTTTGGATCTGCCTCCACATAATGTTGCTAATCAGGACAAGGGTTGGGGCAGAGTTTCTCAAACTCAGCAACTGTAAGGTGTGTGGACTTCAACTTCCAGAATTCCCCAGCCAGCATGGCTGGCTGGGGAATTCTGGGAGTTGAAGTCCACCCATCTTCAAGTTGCTGAGGTTGAGAAACACTGTTTAATGTTTCCAAAACTGAACATACGTACAGCGCAAAGATAATGCCCCTTTGTCTTGCTGAACCTGCTGTTCACAGATAGACGTGTCTGCCATGTGGCAGTTCTGTTGAGGGACTGTGGCGGAGAGCCGCTGACAAGCCTACGGCTGTGAATCCATGTTGTGCCAAGGAATTCCACCAGCTCGTTATATTTCTCACCCAAAATCTAATCCGGTGACAACATCTGCCCTAAATTTAGCACTCGGGGCACCCGTCTTCCTTTGCTTGTTCCCCTAACCCTGCAAGGAAGACTGCGGGAGGATTTGGAATATTATTGCTGAAAAGCACCGTTTTTCTTTCCATCCGTCTCCAGCTAGGCTGCTGACTGCCAGGATCTGAGCAACCCACTGATAAACTTCCTGAACATGCTGTTAAGAGTTGTTCAAACAAAAAACATCCTTTATCAGCCTTCGCGGAAATGTTGTAACAGGGCAGAAGGTTTCTAGACTGGGAAGACGAAAGTGAAATATCTGTTAGCGAGAGCCTCCGCTGTAGAAGCAGAAAAGGGGAGAGACAGGAAGCCCCAGATATTCCCAACCACAATTCCTTTCTTTCTTTTTTCTGTCTCCAAGATAACCTTGGGCAGTGTTTTGTAATTTTTGGGCTCTCGGGACCCCTTCCCACTTTTAAAAAGTAGGGAGGACCCCAAAAGAGCTTTGGTTTGTATGGGTTATATTTATCGGTCTTCCCTCTGTTAAAAATGAAAATTGTGCATTTGTTGCTGCTGCTACGTCTCACGATTGTTCGATGGGATTTTGATGCTGTAGTCTTTTTCAACATAGGCTGGCAAATAATTTTGATTTTGGGCACCCCTGAGAGGGTCTTGGGGGATCCCCAGGGGTCTTGGACCACACTTTAAGAAACCCTGATCTAGTAAACATTCAGTGGCCAATTATCTTGGATTGCCACTTCCCAGTCATGAATACTGGGGACTCGTTGGGGGATCACCAAAGCCCACCTCTACTCTTTACCATCCTGTCCATGCAATTGGACACGTGTTTCTTCGACTTGTGTAAAGATGTAATGTTTACTCTTTGGTGCAGGCATCCTGTATGCACGCTTCCTCTCCATCAAGTTTCAAGGATAGCGTGCGAGGTTGCAAAAGAGGCTTAAATACACTCGTCAGGACATTTACTACCTTTCAAGTGAATAAGACCTTTCTGATCAGTTCGGTAAGACTCTCTTTGTTTAATCCTGCAGTGGAATTTTGGGGTACATTTTGGTTTTGGGGAGCAGAAGGGCTTTCACAATGAAAAATTTACGGCTACGAAGGAGGTGTGTGAATAGGTGCCATAGCAGGAAGGACCAAGGATGAAGATTAGCCCCCTCCACACCCCTAATCCTGATTCAGCCTCTCTGTGGCTGCTTGTTCCATTAAAAACGGAGTCCCGGGTACAACTGGACTGTGATGCAATGGAACATCAGCGCATCAGGGCCATGACACTGGTGGGCAGGATTTAAATGCCAGGTGAGTGTGCGCGCACAAGCAATTCCTTCCGAACAAGGGTTTTCTCTGTATGTCAGAGCTGTTCCACCTCGGATGAAGAGGCTCGAGTTTACCTCTGTAAAAGTTAGCTGCAATTTGTCATTGGGTGCCAAACAAGGGGGAAACGATGAAATATCCAGAGAGTCATCTCTTAACGAGCTTTAATTAATTGACTGTCATTCTCATGAAATTGCAATGCGGTGAAATTAGATTTACTCCCTCGCTTGGTGGAGAATGCCCCTACCCCAGCACTCTAGAGACTGTAATGACTATGGGTGAGAAATTTGTAAATTTCTGCCACTTGCCACCATAGGCTGACTTGAACTGAATCAAATTCACGGGATCAAAGGTGTGTCTGGGCCAATGTTTCTCAACGTTGGCAGCTTGAAGATGTGTGGACTTCAATGCCCAGAATTCCCCAGCCAGCCAGGCTGGCTGGGGAATTCTGGGCGTTGAAGTCCACACATCTTCAAGCTGCCAACGTTGAGAAGCACTGGTCTAGAGGAAGGGATTTGAAACCCATTAGCTGGCCAGCTAGGAGACATGGGAACTGGAGTCCAACAGCATCTGGAGGGCTACAGATACTCTTCCCTAGAATTAAGATTTCTAAGAAGAAAGATTACAGTAACCCTATTCGTAGTCAGTGTGGCTAACTTAAAGCCAAACCCACAAAGTTTGCTTGAACTGTGAGCCACTCAGAGTCACCCGTTGGGGGAGATGGGTGGCATACAAATGTAATAAATAAGTAAAATAAATAAATAAACTCCCTGGAAGATCAGTTTCCTTAGCCTCCTCCACAGGGGTGTCTGCAGGGTGTGGTCAAAAAAGTCAAGATAGTGGCTGCAACGGTGTGATCAATGAGTGCACCAACGTGGACACCATCAACGCTCCACCTGTTTCTTATGTACAGCTATGAAACAGGAAGAGCATTGATCACACCATTGAAGCCACCATCTTGACTTTTTTGACCACACGTACAGTCACCCTTGCTGCTCTGTCTCTTCCACTAGGTTGTTCCAAAATGTATTTATCAGCTGCAGGATTTCCTGCAATACAGAGGACCCTGTGTTACCTTTCCATCATAGGTATAGGTAATCCTCGTTTAGTGACCACAACTGGGATCAGCAACTTGGTCATTAAGCAAAGCGGTTGCTAAGTGAAATCACAATTGTGCTTATGCTCTGACTTCGGCTGTCTTTTGTTTGCAACGATTGGATGTAAAGTTACTTTTTATCACCGTCGTAACTGCAAACAGTCACTAAAGGAGGCAGTCACTAAGTGAGGACTGCCTGTAGGTAGGTTGAACCAGCACTGAAGGACCACTCGGGCCCCATTCAGGGCCAAGAAGTGATGTCAGGGTTCCCAAGGAAGAATGCAGTCAGCAAGGTCTGTTCAGTCTGAGGAGGAAGGGAATGGAGAAAGTCCTCATCTTCATGGAATCCAAGTTCATCTCATCAGCACAAGCACTGGGGCAATTCCACACAGAGCTTTTTTTTTTTTTAGCATGGGGCAGAGTAAAACTGGCACTCCCTGCCACAAGGTCTGTGTCCAGGAGCTCTGCTCCTTCTTGAAAAGAAATGAAAAGCAGGCTTCGAGGCGGCCTTTTCCAACCTCCAGCTGCAAGCAACCACAACTTCAGCACATCTGGAGGACATCAGGTTGGAGAAGATTGCTGTAACGTTCCGTCTCCCGGTGCTTTTCCCAGCATGCCGAAGTATATTTATTACTCTTCGGAAATGGAACTGCTCTGATGTTTCTAGCAAGCCGTCGGTGTTCACCCATGCTTTTGCTGCCGCTGAAGAAAAGGAGAACTGTCTCTTGCTGGACCTTCTCCCTTTCTCTTTCAAATCCCCAGATCTACCTGTTCCACAAATGTTTGGGCCAGAGGAACCATGTCTCCTACTTAACAGGGACAGTCCTCTCCTAGCAGGACAGACCAAGTTAAATCCAGGTAAAAACCAGAAGTTAAAAACAGCTGGGATCTCCAGGCAATCTCTGCACACTTGTGCCATGGGTAGAACAGCAGTTATGTAGCTCACCAGCCTATCCTTGTATTTCTGCTTGAATTACAGCATCTCAGTTGGATCTATAGCTCTGCACCAGGATGGGGAAACCGTAGTCCTCCAGATGTTCTCAGGCTACCACACCAATCGTCCTGGCCAAGACCAAGGGACGCTGGGAGGTAGATGATGTGTCCGCCACTATGTTTGAAGCTAAGCGTGTTTGTTCTTCTCTGTTTATTCTTGCCTTCACTTTTAATTTAATTTTAATTGGGTTTTGCCACTTAGAGACTGTGTGACTCCACATGACTCTAGGCAGCTTGCAATTTTAGAAATAAGGAACAGGAAAAAAGGAAGACAAATCAGATATGTCCAGAAAGAAACCATCCAGACCAGCCCCCCAAAATTCATCCACCTTGCCTATAGCATTCTCCATTCTCTTTCATCCCTCCCATGCTGGATTTGACTGGGGTTGAGTTTATCTGACACAACCTGGTGACTGAATTAACCCAGATTCTGAATTTACCCTAGACATTGAGCCATATGCTAAGCAGTGCACTTAGCATCTGAGCTTTTATGGGGGACAAAAAACCCTAACCCAGTGTTGTCCAAACTTGGCCACTTTAAGATGAGTGGACTTCAACTCCCAGAATTCCCCAGCTGGCTGGGGAATTCTGGGAGTTGAAGTCCACTCATCTTAAAGTGGCCAAGTTTGGACAACACTGCCCTAACTGATGAGTCACGTTAACCCAACTTAACATATGCCATGGAAGCATCTACTCAGTCTTTTATCAGACCTGGTTAAAAGTGTTGCGTGAACGTGGCCTGTGTGTTTCCCAAAGCAGGGGCTTTTTTTCTCATTTGGTCATGTGGAATACCTGGAATCCAGCAGAAAAGAGAAGTCATGGGGAGAGGGGCGGCGATTAAGCATCAACTGTCGAGTTTCTATATCCTGCTGATCTTGCCTGTCCAACGAGTCTCACATTTGAAGTTTTGTTTGTTTGTCTTCTAGGACTTCCACTTGGGTCGGGAGCATACAGGCCCACCATTGCAAAACACTGTGTAACAGCAGAAAACATAGACAGACAAACAGGTAATGGGTAGGAGGAATAGCCTTGAGGAACAGGAGAAAGAGCCACTACTAAGACAACAGTCAGATAAAAGAAACTTGAGTCTGGGGCAGAACTGTAATCTGAGAAAGCCTCTCAGACAAGCCCCTCCCCAATTCACCCAAAAATAAAGGGAGGGAGGGGGGAAGCACATTCAGACTTGCAAGATTCTGTTACTATAACCTTATAATACAGAAAAAGTAGTATTAGCCTGCATGACTTTGGTTTCTGGGTCAGATCTACCTTGAAGGGCTGACAAAGGGGTACACTTTTTAAGAAGATGTTGTGCAAATACTGGGCACATGTTCTCAGTTCATACAGTTCTTGTTCAGAAGCTTCCCCTAGCACACAGCTCTTAATTCAGCTCCTTGGCACATGGGCATTAGAACACTTTTGGGTCTTGTCCACCCTTCTGAGAAGTAAAATGTAGGTTTCCCAAGGTTAACAGGATGAAGCACGTGGCAGAATTTTCAGAAGTCTCGTGCTGTGCCCAATCGCTGGGTAGAAAGTGAAAATGAATCTGCAACAGGAAGACTGTTGGCACTTGAAGACATATATGCTCACTCTATGACTGCACTGGAAAGCCCTGTGTGAGATTTAATGTAGCTTCATGTAAAACAAGAATCTTTCCATTGATTGTAAGCGCTCTTTACGTTTCTGCTATCATGCGGGCTGGGGAATTCTGGGAGTTGAAGTCCACACATCTTAAAGTGGCCAAGTTTGAAAAACACTGATCTAAAGACACAGTGCAGGTTTTCCAAAGTTTCTTTCTTAAGCCATTTTTTTTCCTGAGAAGCGGGCGGGGGGGAAGGCAGAACATGGGGGAGAAAACATTGGAGGTTTACAGTGGAAAGGCTGCATTAAAAAAAAAAAAAAGCTTAAATAAAAACGAAAGCCTAAAATGTTTAAACACTGAAAAAAGAAGGCATGCGTTTTGTTTCTTTAAAAAAAATTAAAAACAAAAATCTTTTTTAGACTTTCAAAGAATTAAAGCAAACAGTCAACAAGAGTTAAAGCAAAAGATGTAAAGAAATGAATGTCAATGTCAAAAAACATTTAAACACTTAACCATGACAGAATACATGCTCTTTCTTAAGACATTTTAAAAATTAAAAGTATTTTTTTTTTAATTACAAACAGAAATAAAGCTAACCTCACGGGATTGTTGTGGGGAAAATAGGAGGAGGAAGGAGTATTAAGTATGTCTGCTGCCTTGAATAATTTATAAAAAATAATAAAGGCGGGATGGAAAAAAATCTAAAAAACAAAATCGCACTAAAATGAAAAATAAAATTAAAATGAGGCTGGGGGTTTGCATGAAGCCCCCTCTGTCCATTAAGCATTATCCCAACTGGTTGAGTCAGGAACCCCAAAAACTTATTTTTAACTCCCATTCTCTGGGGGCTGCATCTCGCTTCTCCACTCCCCCTCTTTGCAAGCCAGGCCAACCCTTGCTCTAGCTTTTTAAGGGGTCAGTTTGATAACTTGAGGCTGAAGAAGTACTTGCCCTTTAGCCTGGCACACGAGTCAGGAACCCCGGAGTTAATTCATGAAGGTAAAGCAGGGAAAAGTGGGCAGGCGGGGGGGGGGGGGGCTAAGAAGGTCAGGGTCTCTCGCCTGCTAACAGAGAACGCTGTGCTTGTAAAGATGGGCTGGTGGGCGACCAGGCGCAGCCCTTGTGCTGTGGGAAAGTGCCCGCCACCTCTTAAATGCTCTTTCTGTGCATAGCCGCCTGGGGAGATAGATGTACAAGGGCAGCGTCCAAGACTTCTTCCAAGAAAGCGGTCTCTGCAGGGGATGGTCCAAAAAGTCAAGATGGTGATTGCATCTTGTCTGTGTGTGTGCGTGTGTGTGTGTTTACATTTTGGGGATACGAAACCTGTCCTTGATCTCAAGTACTTGTGGGGTGTAGCGGTTCATGTCAGAGGAGGACGCAGAGAGATCCAGCTTGGAAGCTCTGGAGGCCTGGAGTGGCCAGCTCCTGGAACTAGGTCAGCCTACCTCGCAGGGAGGAACCTCAGATAAAATGGGGCAGTTGCATTCTCTGCTTTCCTCCAGAAGGGCAAGGCATAGACTCCTAACCCAGGAAAGGGCCGCCAAAACCAGATTCCATGCAGGGATTCAGATGAAAGGATCCCCAAAGATCTAACCAAGGGTTTCTCAACCTTGGCAACTTTAAGATGCATGGACTTCAAGTCCCAGAATTCCCCAGCCAGCATGCATGGACTTCAAGTCCCAGAATTCCCCAGCTAGCAAGCAAGGGTTGAAATCCACACACCTTAAAGCTGCCAAGGTGGAGAAACACTGCCCTAAACACATCTGGCGAAGGGAAACCCATCACCAATCTGTTTTTTTATCTCTCTTTAATTTTATCATATTAACAAATGTGCTAAGTCTACAACTGCAAAGCCCTGACTGTTTTATTGCAACCCGGTGGACCAGTGGCATGTGAGTGAGACAACACAGAACTGCAAAGTGCCGTTTCCCAGTGCGCAATCTTAACTTAAAAGTTGCACTTTTGAAAAGTGGCCAATGGAAAGAAGGTTATTGCTTAAAAAAAAATAAAACCAAATCAAAGGGAATTCACCTTTCGGCTAGGACACCCGGGTCCCTTGGAGACCCCAAAGGGCAGGATCAAATTTCTCAAAAGAGTCAGCCCCGCTCACACTGCTGTCCTCCAGACTCCCAGAATCCTTTGCCAGCACATCTGGGCCTTGAAATGCAACCCATCTGGAGGAGAGCAGGTTGAAGGCGGCTGTTACCATCTGACACTTTCCAGAGTTTCAAAGTCTTTCCCCTCAAGATGACCTTGATAGCCTATTAATAAGCTGCCATTTCTGGAGGCTAAGCCATTACACAAGAGCTCCGCGCGGGTCTTTCCCCCTCCGCTCGCTTCGAAGGGAATGAATAACTGGATTGTGCAACGCTGACCCGTTGGCCTGGCTAATATTTTTTTAAAGCCCCCCCCCTTAAAGGCCAGCCTCTCCACTCCACCCCAGGCGTCAACAGAAGAACTGCATTCTTGTCTTCCCCCCCAAAAAAAACGTAAGCCTTTCCCATCTTCTGGAGCGATCCGGCTCTGCCCGACGGTGGTTTTGCAGAAGGTTGTAGCAGGAAAAACCGTAGGATAAACCCGATATGCTTTAAGTGCCGCGTCGTAAAACCCTTCGGGTTGCACGTGGGATCCTCCTGTTTGAACATCTGGGTTGCACAACCTCTTCTGGCCAGAGTCCCATCGCAAGTTGTGGTGAAGGGGACGGGTGCGAGACACCCTTTTTAATGGACTACGGAGCCAAGAAAATCTTTTTTTTTCCCCCTACTTCTTCTCTAGGAGACCAAAAGACTTTAAGTGGGAAATGGAGGGGAAGCAGTTTCTGGCTCTTTCCCTCTTCCTGCAACAGGGAGACCTGACCCTTTCCGCTGGCAAATCTTCCTTCTCCGATCGGGTACCTTCCACCAGCCGTGTCGGAACTACAACTCCCATCAGGCTTGAATGGAGTCGAGGGTCACCCCAGTCCGAGCCACGTCTGTCCACTGGTCCTTTTCTAAGAGTCACCAAGAAGCAATGTGGACGTCGTACCTGTGACTGAATTAATACCTGCGGGTTTGGCCCGTGGAGGCTTAGATGAGTCCAGGACGATGCCATCTTCACCAGCGGGCACACCTCCCCTGCAGGGTGGTTGTTCTGGGCCTTGAGGAAAAGTAGGATATACATCGACCAAAGGAAATTTAAACATGCATTTTGGTCAAAAATTGTTTATTCATTTTATTCAATCTGGAGGCCGCCCGACGCTGGGCAGCTGACACGCAAGGACTAGAAACAGTAAAAGTTCTGCTCCCCCCGTCATCATGAATGGTCTCGAGTCTTTTTATATAGAATTATTGTTTAGCTAATTTAATATGGGCATTTATATTTTTACTGTTTTTACCTTTTGGATTTTAATTGTGAGCCACCCAGAGTCACCCTCTGGGGGAGATGGGCGGCATATAAATTTAATAAATAAAATAAAATAAAATAAAATGTTATTTGCAAAACAGAAAGACTCCTGATGGGGTTAAAACCTCTTCTTCCCCCAAATGCAGTACCAAAGGCCCAGACATTGTCAAGGAGTGCCCAGTTGCTACTAACCCTTTCAGTTAAAAAAAGCAGAAGACGATCCACTTCTTTCCGGCAAAGTTCTTCCACAGCCCTGCCTACCTCACAGGGTTGTTGTGAGGACAACCCAAAGCAACTAGTTAATCCATCTTGAGCTCCTGGAAAAAAATGGGGGAGGGATTATAAATCTAGCAGACAAATAAATGAAGCAGAGAGGGTGGTGTACACTTCTGGATTTTGTGGGCATGGAAAAGAGGGAAGCGGAAAGATGGGGCTGGAGTTGGGGGAGCAGGTTGGAAGCGGAAAATAATACAGAAACATTTCCCCTGCAGATGAGTTTATTTTTAACTAGCTTTTATTTCTCGTTTACTTCTATTTTAATTCATATTGTTTTAGTTTTTGAATGACTGCCTTGCAAGTTGCCTAGTTTGAATGGGGTTTTCATTTTGCATATTATTTTATTTTATTGTATACATTTTTATGCAGACTGTTGTTTTTTTACTTTAGGGTGTTTTCTGGTAACCCACTCAGAGAGCTTCGGCTATGGGACGGTTGTAAACACTGATAAAATAAGAAAATCTGTCATTCATCAGAGTCTTGCTAATGGCAGGAAAAAGTAGCTTGCCTAGCGCGCCTTCCTCCTCTTTTTCCCCACAACAAACTTGCAAGGTAGGCTGGGTGGAAACAATGGGACGGGCCCAAAGTTACCCAAGTTGCCACTGAGATTTTGAAACAAACCATGACTCGTGTTTGCAAGGTTGCTTTTAATAGGCCATTGCCCATCAGAAATTATCATTCTCCCTGTAGGGCAATCTTGGGCTTTCTCCTGTTTTCCAGAAATGTGGTTTATGCAAAGAAACTCAAACCAGTTGCGCTGTGCATTTTGACCAGTCTCACGAGTGCCCCCTTCCTCCAAAAGTGCTCAAAAATAAAACTCACACCCCGAAAGGAGGGAAGCCGCTAAAACATTAAGGCTGGCCCTCCAACGAACTTCATAAAAGCAGAGGTCTTTCCCTCCTGTTTGCTTCCTGACTAATTGGAAGTGGGAGATACACTGCTCCTGACCAAGGAGGCTCAGAGGCATGGAAGCGGCTTTTCTTTTCCCTCCCCTTCCTGCCTCTGTCTTCTCCTGCCAAACCAGTCTGACTAGCGGCAGGCCCTGAGCAACAAGAGCGGCGTGATCCTCCTTCCAAGGTTGGAAGAGTTTTCCTCCGTGGGCCGCGTGCCAGCTGTCAGCGCTGTCCGAGGCAGAGCAACCGGTTTCATGGAGCAAATACAGAGGCAGGACGCCCAACAGCCCTGTCTCTTCGACACCCCCCCCCCCCCGCCTCGAGGCGGCTTTGTCCCCCTGGCCTGGAATTTGTGCAGCAAGGCGTGCCTCCTTTTGCATTTTATTTTATTTCAAAAGGACGGAATTGTTTACCCTGAAAAACCCAGGTGCTTCTAAAACAGCTTTCTGGGAATGCATTATTCTTACGTTCCTTTAAGCCAGGGTTTCTCAACCTCAGCAGCTTTAAAACGTGTGGACTTCAACCCCCAGAATTCCCGAGGCGGCATGCATGGACTTCAACCCCCAGAATCCCCTAGTCGGCATTGCAGAATTGAATCTCTGTGGGAGCTCCCTGGAGGCTGGTTTGTTACAAGGAATATTACGACAGGAATATTATCAGTGAATCGTGTTGCATTAGGGAGAGGGCATGATCGCTGAGATCCTATTTAACTATGGTTTGCTGAAGAAACCGCACTTGGCTGGCTTGATGCAAGGAGCTAAGCCACAGTGAATAAATCTCGGTCTGGCTCAAGGCAAGATAAGGGCCCAGCCCTGTCCTCCACAGCTACTACTGACTAATCCCTATCTGGGGGGGGGGGGGATCCTGTTCTGAGTTGCTGGAAATGGGAAACCGTTTTTAAAATGGATTTAGACAACGAATTTAACCCGCTTAAACGTCTTGAAAGGGAATGGACAAGGGCAACAGTGACATGCAGAAATGCAGTTGCCCCCAGTTGCATCCAATATTACAATCGACAATTCAGATCTGTTATGTCAGGTCCTTTCAATATTATAAAGCAGTGTTTCTCAACCTTGGCAACTTGAAGATGGGTGGACTTCAACTCCCAGAATTCCCCAGCCAGCTTTGCTGGCTGGGGAATTCTGGGAGTTGAAGTCCACCCATCTTCAAGTTGCCAAGGTTGAGAAACACTGTTTCAAAGGCTTGCATCTAAACTTTTCATTCCACTTATGCATCTCTTTTCTCATGCTTAATATTCCTTGCAGTTTATCATTCCGGACACGGGGTTGTATTCATCGCCGGTCTGTGCCTGCAACCCATTCGACCGACAATCCCCCGTTAAGGATCCCCGCGAGCGTCCTGTATCCAGCTGGCGCACGGAAGAGGGCTTCTGCGTCCCAAAAGATGCCCGCTCCTATTTGCGCGTTCACTTGCATTCCCGGCACGGCTTTCGCCCTTTGCAACGGGTTGCAAAATGGGCAGAAAAAGGCCTCCCATTTGCAGCCCTTCCAGCCCGGCCGAGCAGCTCCCTCCCGGCCTTTCTCCCTGGCTGAGTCATGCCGGAGACCTCTGGCCTCTGACTCAGCAACTCCAAGCCCGTGCCAGGCTCAACCAATCTGCCTTTCGCTGCAAAAGGACACGCTGTGGTTGCTTCGTATCGGCCTCCCGTCCAGCTGGCCGTTGAAATGCCGATTTTTCTAGTTGGCCATTTCCTTGACCCGGCATTCTGGCTCGCCCAGGCAAATCTAGCCGGTCTGACTTGCCCACCGTGCCAACCCCTCAGCTGAGATCCAGCCTCTGCCTCTCCAGTCCCACTTCAAACCCCCGTTTCCCTCTTTTTCCCCTCCGTGGCGTCCTCCCCCTCCGACTTCCAGTTTAGAAAGCCGCTGATTCATAACGGGTGGAAACGTTATCTTGCCATCCTCGCCATCTCAATCCTGTGCAAGCCAGGCGGGCTGTTTAGCCACCACGGGCTGCGTGGGGGGCATCTTCTGTTTTGGAAACCTTTGCCTATATATGGGCTCGGAATGCACGCTGGGTTCCGTCATGTGGCCGAGACATCCACAGCTGGCTTCTTAGTCATGTCCAAGTCACGCTGTCATCATCCTGCAGTGTGGTCACGCTACAAGCCGCCTTCTGCAACCCGTTGCCCTCTGGGTGTGTTCCGTGCAGCAATTCCCCATGCCCTCCACGAGAGTTGGAGTTTTCAACTTGTATCCCTTTCCTGCAATACTCTGGATGATCACTAGAGGGCAGCAGGACACAATGCTTTCTGGCTCTTGGGGCTGCCCTCTCGTGGCCATCCTGGGTATTGCAGCCCAAGATTGGCAGCTGTTAGTCCACCACCGCAGGAGAGCCCTAAGTCAGGGGAAGGGTGGTATGTAGGAAATCAGAATTGCCAAGTGGCATCTGCAGAGAATTATTTTAAAAACAAACAGTTGTAGATAGTGTTTTCTTCCTTCCTTCCTTCCTTCCTTCCTTCCTTCCTTCCTTCCTTCCTTCCTTCCTTCCTTCCTTCCTTCCTTCCTTCCTTCCTTCCTTTTCAAAATAACTGAATGTTCCCTATCATTTGTTGAGAATTTCCAACCTCAGAATGTCGATCATCCTTGCCGCCAACCTCTAACCCTAACCCTGCCCTGCCCCTTATTTCTCCCTGAAAGACCACCACCCGGTTTGCAAAGCACTTGAAAAACCAGCGCACAAGAGAGAGCCTTTGGGGAGGAGGCCTCAGCCGTGGGCAAGGGCAGAATTTGATGGTGGGCGCAGGGTGTGGTCTGTGGGTGTAAGGAGCAGCAAGTCCCTCGCAGGAAGGGAATCGCGCTCCTCCTCCGCGGGTCCTCGCAGCTGACCCCCTTCCCCCGAACGCCCTTTGCAGCTGCATCCAAGGCCCTTTGCAGCTGCATCCAAGGACCGCTGCTTCCCGCCTCCACCCCAGCGCAACGCCGAGGCTCAGCCAGCAAAGCAAAGCCCTCGCCTTCGGAGCAGCTGCTGGGTAAACAAGGCCCTGTTGCTTGATACCTGTCAAGGCCAGAGCACTTACTCTTCTCTTTCTTTCTCTTTTTCCCCTTTCTTTCTCTTTTGTCTTTCTTCCCTTCCCTTCTCTCCCTCTCTCTTCCTTCCGTTTCCTCCCTTCCCATTCTCTCCTTCCCTGCCTTCCTTCTTTTCCTTCCCTTATTCTCCCCCCTCATTATCCTTCCTCTCTTTCTCTTCCCTTCCCTCCCCTTCCTTCCTTCCTTCCTCCCTCCCCCTCCCTTCTCATTATCCTTCCTCTTTCTTCCCCCTCCCTCTTTCCCTTCCCTTCATCTCTCTTTCTCTCCTTCCTTCCTTCCACTGCAGAGCTTCCTACTTCATCTTCTGTTTCCTTCCCGCAGCTTTTGAAGGTTGGTGCTAAAGAGCTTATAAGGAAGGAAAACGGGGGCCGCCAGAGGAAATAAAACGATGGCTGAGCCACTGGCTTGAGAAAACTCCAAGCCACCCAGAAGGTTCCTCTTTGGAAGGAAGCTTGGGATTTTCATTTCTGCTGCTGGAGAGCAGGTCCTCTGGCGCTCGCCCCACTCCATGGATGCAGATCCTCCACTGAGACCGGAACCTCGGAGCTCGGGGGGGGGGGCCAAGTGTTCATGGCTCCCTGCCCGGACCAATATCCACATAATTCCCCCCCCCCAAACAGGAGGGTGCAGGAAAGCCCCACACGATTTGGGATGATGCTTTAACTCCAAGGGGATGATGCTTTAACTCCAACTTCGGCTGCCTTGAAGGCAAATGAATAATTCCATGGCAGCATCGCACATTTTTTCCGCCAGATGTGTCTCGGGGACAACGACACCCATCATCCCTCTATAGAAAAAAAGAAAAGGAGAGGAAATGAAAGGAAAGGAAAACACCTGAAGGGGTGGTTGCAGTCCCCTCCCCCCAGGGCTGCATATCCTGAAAGAGGAACAAAGACGCCAAGACTCTGCAACCAATGACCCAGAGAGCTGATGGCCTTGGAGAACGGACACCTTCCCTTTGCATTCCCGCACAGGGCCGGGGATTAGGCTAAATGACCTCTGGGGGCATCTTCCCTGCTATGTTTGGCTGCTGCCTCTTCCTGAATTGCAAAAAAGAAAAAAAAAGACAGAATTCTCATGCCTGTTGCAACTCTCCATTAAAGTGCCCTAAACAACCTGGGCTCTCCACCTCTTTGGACTCCAATTCCCCTAAACCCTGGCCTGAGAAGATGGCCTGAGGCCCATGAGAACTGAAGTCCAAAATTTCTGGAGGTTACCACGTGGTCTACTTTTCTAGGGACTGGTTCCAGAAAGGGGGGAAATGCTACATTGCACGCGCTGAGGTTCCTTCCCCCCCCCATCCTGGGGTTGTATTTCTTCAATGACCGGGGGGGGGGGGAGCGAGCAGGGGGGGGAGAGAGCTATTTAACAGAGCACAGAAGGAACAAATCTCAATCACAGCCTTTTGCATAAAGAGCTGTGTGTCCCTGCTGTTTTGTTTTTTTCATGTTAATTTTAATCTAAACAGGCACCCCCCCCAGCCCCCCTTCTGAAATCCTCCTGTATCGGAGACTGGAGGCGTGTCGCGTTATGGCGGTTGGGATTTTATTTTCACAAGAAATACTTTCAGACAAATAGGTCTGGCAGTTCTTATTACTTCTGGCACTTCTTAGGAGAAACGTCGAGAGGGTAAAACAAGGCACGGCGTTCCAGGCTGGTGCAAAGGGGAAATCAGGGCCAAAGATCTCTGTTTTCTCAGGGCTGATCTGCCCCAGAATGTTCTTCCTGCTCGTGAAATCGACATTGGAGGAGGAGAACCCTGTTAGTCTCTGGTGGCAAAGTTGCAGCTCCCTTCCTCAGAGGCAAATTATGCAAAAATTAAAGCTCACGGAGCTGCAGCTCACGCACGCTTCTGCCTTTTAATAAGATTTATTTGTTGGGAAAGGGGCTCCCCAACGCCTCCTGATTTGTTTCAGGAAGACTCCAGGATCTTTCTTCTCAAGAGGCTCCTGAAAAGATCCCCAATGCCAGCATTTCAGGGCCAATTAAAAAAAATAATAATCTGTGCTTATTTTTATATTCATTCATTCATGTATGTTAATTGGCTGCCCAGCTACCCATATAAAAAGCTCTGGATGGTGAAGAAGGTTAAAAAAACATTCAAAAAAAGCCGGATCGAGGCCCGGTAAAATCTCAGTAACCCTGCCTTCTTCCTCCACCGACTCCTTCAGCCAGCTAACGGTAATCCAAATACAGAATGTTTTTTCAAGAAGCAAAGAACCAACTCTATGAAAAGGGAAGCTAATCAGCAGCTCACAACCTAGCAAAAAAGATGCATTTTGGTGGCAAATTTGAAGACGGAGCGGGCAGTAGGTCAAGATGAGGGCTGTGCCCCTGTGATCGAAGTTCGGACTGTTTTCTTATGTGCACTGCGCATAAAAAACAGGTGGATCTGGGCACAGCCTCCATCTTGACTTTATTGACCATATCCTGCAGACACTTTTGCCTCCCCATCCCCGGAAGGAACGCCTTTCACAGGTTGGGTGCAATGCAGAAAAAGGGCCCCCTTCCACCTCATCCAGCGTCCTCGAGAAATGCGAAATGGAGGCAACTCCCACAGCTCTCAGCGCTGCAAAAGATTCATAACAGGACAAGCAATCCCGGACAGAAGCAGGTCCTAAGCCACTGAGGGCTTTCAAGATTAATACTAATTGTGTTCAGAACATCAGAGCAAGCCGTTCAGCGCATGGCACTGCAGGATCTTAGCGCCTTGCACTGGCTCTCAGCCAAGCTGTGGGTTTTGCACCAACGTCCGGCCACTTTTCAAAGGCGGCCCCTGGTAGGGCACTTGCAGTAATCAAGCCAAGATGCACCCGCCTTTATAGGGCTGGTGCGTGGTCTGTCCTCTTTGCAATGATCTTGAAAACCCAAGTGGGATCGTCCATGCGCTGGGTGATGAAACCCCAGCCCTGTGTTGTTCGACTGCTGCAACCACTCTTATTTCAAGAACCAACAGCAGTGGTGTCGAGGGAGGAAGGGAGGGAAAGAGGAGAGAGGGAGAGAGAAGGAAGGAAGGAAGGAAGGAAGGAAGGAAGGAAGGAAGGAAGGAAGGAAGGAAGGAAGGGAGGGAGGGAGGGAGGGAGGGAGGGGAGGGGAGGGGAGGGAGGAAGGAAGGAAGGAAGGAAGGATAGAGAAAGGAGGGAGGGAGGAGAGAGGGATAGAGAAGGAAAGGAAAGGAAAGGAAAGGAAAGGAAAGGAAAGGAAAGGAAAGGAAAGGAAAGGAAAGGAAAGGAAAGGAAAGGAAAGGAAAGGAAAGGAAAGGAAAGGAAAGGAAAGGAAAGGAAAGGAAAGGAAAGGAAAATATGCATTTCAATCCATCAAAATGGGACAAGGAACTCCGCTTTATCCCGCCCCCCCGAAAGCAACCACTGTTTACCTGTTTGTTAGTTCAGACACCTTGGAAATTCAGTTTACGGCATAATAAACCAATAAACCCTTAAAGTGGTGCAAGATTCTCTGTTGTTTTAATTAAAGTACGGGACATTGAATTAAGGGCGAGGGCGATTCAGTGCCAACTTTGAGTAACTGGCAACATCTTGTTATCTACGCAATCTCCCCCATGCAAGGTTCACACTGTAAGTGGCCATTTATCATCCGCCTTCTAAAGAGGGCAGGCCTTTTCACTTCCAAAGTCTGCAGCAAGGAGGGCTAGAAACTTAAGCCGAGGATCGAATCGCACAGGACATCTTGCAGCTGCAGACCCACGCATAGTTGCTCAGAAGGGTTTACTTCTGAATAAATACACCCGAGACTTGAGGTCTAGGTGAGCTGTGTGCTGCCCTTAATTTATTGCAGGATGGGTGGAAGTGAGATTAACCTATCCAGCAGACACAATGCCTCTCCAAAACCTCTCTGTGGATGATCATCTGTTCATGATGAAGGTGGCCTATCTTCTGCTGCCTCTTATCTAAGTAAACATCACCGAAACACGTCGAGCACGTTGGTTAGCTTTGCAAAGGCACCGCTCTTGTGCCACACTTTCTGCCTGGGGTCAAAAGAGACGGAGATGCCTAATACACTCAGCTAAAGCCCAATTCAGCTACGGGATTTTTGTTTTTGTTTTAGTGGGGAAAATCTTTCACCGGGGTAGGCCCTGCGTTTATATATTTCTGCACTGATTTAGGAAGTTTGGATGGCGGCCCATCTTACACGCATACCCCTGGGTGGCTAGCCACAGTCCACAAAAAAGTATAATTCAATGAACAGAGCGCCGAGACGGAATGAAAAGGATTGTAATGCAATAACTGAAGCATGCTATACGATGCAAACCGGGAGTTGCCAGGAGATTGGAAGGCAAGGGGTAAGAGCCACACTTGCACACCGGCCGTTGTATTTTTACTGCCAAAAAGCGTCTTGCAATTCCAGGCAATAAAAGGCACCTAATTTTGATCGTATGGACAGGGCTGCGGGCACCATCATAGTCTCATGTCCCCCCTCCAGCCCGAAAAAGTGAAATATTCTTCGATTGTTGTCCTACCCTCTCAAAAGCTCCTCGGTGGATTATCACAACCACCTCGCGAGGCGGGCTAAGCCGTGACTGACCAAAACCTTTAAACAGAACCCTATACAAATCGACTCAGAAGTAAACTTCACTGGGTAGATTTGCACATGGGGCTACGAAAGGGTCGAGTAGTTTGATTTGCAAGAACCCAGCCAGCCATCATCTTAGCAGGTTGTGTGAAGCATGTTGTCGCCTTAAGACTATCAGCTGGTTCATCTGTTTCAGCATCTTGCTACTCAAGCAGTGTTGTAAACCCGGGGTTAGGGTTAGTAGTGCACTGTGTGAACGTACCCAGGACCTGCCCCAGGTACGTACTTTTAATTGCAGAGTTAACAAGCTACAGGGCTGAATAGGAACTTGAACTGAATTCTGCTGGGACTTTGCCAAACCTTTTAAACCAGTATTTCTCAACCTTGGCAACTTTAAGATGTGTGGATGTGTGGATATGCTGGCTGGGGAATTCTGGGAGTTGAAGTCCACACATCTTAAAGTTGCCAAGGTTGAGAAACACTGGCCTAAACGTTGCACTAGTGAAGCAATATGGAGACAGCAAATTGTTAAATGCAAACCTTTCAACATATGTTTCACATGTATTTGTTATTTTGCAGCCTTCAGCCTTAGGTAAAAAGTTTGTTTTCTAGCAGCAAAATAATACTCACTGAAGGAGCCACGGGCAACTCTGGAATGACGTCCAACCTCCAAAAGTGCAGCCTTTTCATTTTTTTTTTTTTTTATTGAACCTTTGGAAGAAAATGTGTAAACAAGTACAAGAGAGAACAAGTAGAAGAGTAAAAACATATAACGCGGATAAATAAACCAGGGATTTCAAAGTGTCATGGAGGTTACGGTGTCCTAAAATATAATTAATTGGATGCGAATGATTAAGCCCAGAGCCCAAAGGGGCGCACTGAGGGCCTTACAGAGCACTGGGTGTGATGGCACCCCCAAGAAGTACCTGCTTAAATTGGGGGGGGGGCTGGGGGAAGAGGCGTGGGTTGAATTTCTGGTTCAGTCGCCAAAGCTTGTTCGGTGAATCCAACATCCTAGGTCCTACACTTGACCCTCATGCCAGCCAGTGGGCTAGATTTTCCCCAACATGGTCCATTCAAACCAGCTTGTAGATCAATGGGTTGTGTGAACGCACCCTTCCTCCTTTTTCCCCTTCTGCATGAATGCGTGGAAGAGGGAGGGCCAGCTGGGAAGCCAAGCGCCCACAGCTCCGCCGTCCCCGGGTGGGAACCGGGCTGGAATCTGACCCGCGTTAAGAGCAAGGGGTCTCTAAACCCGCCCACCGGTTTTCCTCCCCACGGGCGCCTTGGACTACAACTGCCAGCAGCCCCAGCCAGCGGGGAGCCACAGGGCCGTTCGGGATCCGCGTCGGTGCCAGCCCCGGCCCCAGCTCCGGAGCGCACCGGCCACCCCACCCCTCCGCCGGGCGCTGCGCGAGGGAGCGTCGGGCTGCGCGGGGCGGTTCGGCGACTCGCGCCTGCCGGCTGCGCCCTCCCGAGAAGCGATCGCGAGTCCCGGAGGGGCCGGAGGGTTGCGGGGCGGGGGAAGCCAGGCTGTTGGCCAGCCGGCTGTCGCCTGACCCGGTCAGCGGGCGCCCAGTTCCTGCCGCGCCTCGGGCCAGAGGAGCGCTGCTTCGGACCCGGCGCAGCGGCGAGCGAAGAGAGCTGGACGCTGCTCGCCCCACCGCGTCCCTCCCTCCCGGTTGCCTTTAAAAGCGTGGCAGCGCCCGGGGCTCTCGGCTCGGTTGGCCCAACGCTCTGGGCAAAGGGAAAAAAAAATAGGGCTGGCTGGATTCACACGGTGCGCTCAGTGGAACTGGGATTGGGAAGTTGTGGTTCAGCGGCTCGTGGGAACTCACTGACCGCCGTAGGTGGTTGGGTGAATCAGGGCTTCCAGCGAGGCCCTAACATGGGTGGGTGGTTTGGGCATCGGATTTTAGGAGAACTAGCAAGTGGGTTGTGTGAACCTGGCTTTTGGATTTGGTGGGTTGTGAAAACCCAGCCTGGATTGGGGGAAGGCCGCCAGTAAGCTGTGTTGCAATTAAAAGGGGGTTGGTCAGAGAGATGGGGGGCCAGGTGGAACACCCTTGTGTTTGCTTGGCTGTGCAACCTATGGTTTGTGTTAACCCCATTTTTCACGCTCAGCCAGCACTTTAAGACACAAGGGACACCACCACATTTTAGACTAGACAGCTGTTGGGAACAAACACGGGGAAAGGCCGTTTTCAAAGGGAGGGCAGGGATTTAAAAATCAGGAATGCCCAAGGAAGGGAAAGTGGAAATCTGAAGTACTGTATAGCTTTTCTCGGAAGGAAGATCAGGCTGGGGATGATGGGAGTGGTAGTTTAACACCTTTGGTGGTTGTGGAGGTTGCTAGGGGGAATATTTTCTTGGACACGGACCCTGGGAGTTGAGTATGTTGCTGGTTCTGAAGGTCCAGGAAGCTACCTTTGATAGGGCCTAATTTGGCCTATCCGTGTGGGATGTTTGGATCTGGCCTGGCCGTTGGGGCTTGGAGCACAAACCACGATGAATCCAAACCATGGCATAGCATGTGTGAACTCAGCTATGGTGTTTAACCCATGGATGACAGACTCTTGGGTTTTGCAAACCCAGCCAGTCATGGGCCCCTGGGGAAGCCAGGATCAGCCAGATGCACTGTATGTGAACTCAACCAGCTTGGGTTTTGTTCTAGGACAGTGTTGTCCAAACTTGGCCACTTTAAGATGAGTGGACTTCAACTCCCAGAATTCCCCAGCCAGCAATAAACAACTTTTATTGAGATTAATAACAGACTTTTGCAAGTCTGATTGTGCTGTTCCTCCTTGTCCTCCTTTGTATAGTTCAGTGCAGTGTTTCTCCACCTTGGCCACTTTAAGATGAGTGGACTTCAACTCCCAGAATTCCCCAGCCAGCCATGCTGGCTGGGGAATTCTGGGAGTTGAAGTCCACTCATCTTAAAGTGGCCAAGTTTGGACAACACTGTTCTAGGAGAACTGGAGAAATGGGATCAGAAATTGATTCTCTGGGTGATTCCTTTAAAAGAGTCGCCATCCTGTTCTTGGCTCCTTGGCAGCCAGACATAGAGCAAACGGCTGGCTTATGCAGCTGTTGGGCGTTCACCCTGTTGACTGCTACATCTGTTGACGTTCTGCCTGTCACTAAGGAAGCCTGCTGAAAAATCCTCCTTGCAGACAGCACTGTAGCCGCTGAAAACAACGTTGCATCTTGCCATTAAACCACAAAGCCCTGAGTATAAACCCCCATTGGATGGAAACAGGGTGGTTTAATAGCCACCCAGGGTGTCATTACACACGGTCATACATAATTGAACGATGGCTCACTGAAGGAACCCCGTTGCCAGCATTCACACAACAGGTTGGCCTGTAAGCTAAGCACGCTGGCTAGCTTCTGGGTGTGTTGGTTCTGCCAAGAGCCAGCTGCTTTAGCGGTACCACTAAAAATGCCCTTTAATAAAATCCGTTGGTCAGACTCCTGATTTTTAGTACTATGACTTATAAAGCAAGCCAGATGGCTTTGCAGAAGTGACCCAGCCAAAGTAGCTGGTGTATTTAAGCCAAAGGGGTTTGCACGAACCCAGCTGACATTTTCCAGGGGAAAACTGGAAAATGTCTTTCTGTCATCTCCTTTATGTCTGTCTGTTACAAGAAGCAAGCCTGGGGGTCTGCAAGAACTTGACGAGGTCCCATGAAAGACTAAGGGGGGGGTTTCACTCAAAACACGTCCAATTTTCTGTCACTAGATCAGTGTTTCTCAACCTTGGCAACTCTAAGATGTGTGGACTTCAACTCCCAGAATTCCCCAGCCAGTCATGAAGTCCACACATCTTGCAGTTGCCAAGGTTGAGAAACACTGCACTAGAGCTTCACCTCTTGATCTGGGAAACTGATTTATTTATTTATTTATTTATTTATTTATTTATTTGGCCCCCAGCTCCCCCAGAGGGTGACTCTGGACGGCTTACAATTAAAAACCAAGACAATAAAAACAATAAAAATATAAATAAAGTTTAAATAAATATTAAATAAAGTAGATAAATAAAATAAATATTGATTAAATATTTAAATAATAAAATAAATATTAAATAAATAAAAATATAAATGAAGCTTTAACTAGCAGCTTCTGCAGGATGAAAAAGTTTGAAAACCCCCTGTCCTAGGAAGGCACTGAATTTCACCCTTTTCTTCCTGGAAGCCAAGATAATGAAGAAGATATACTTCAACCCCCCCCCTTTTTTTTTTTGGAGGCCAGACTGGTTGGAAGAAAAGACACAAAACCTCTGAGTCCTCTCCTGTAGAGGAGAAATTTTGGTGGGTGTGGCTAAAATTCCCTATTTTATCCAACAAAGGCAGAGGAATCCAATTCTGCAGCTGGCCATCTGAATTCCATCTTGCTTTTGAGAAAGTAGAAAGGGCTTTCAGTCCAAGATATGTTGGTTAACGGCCTCTGATCAGCCTGTCCTTGCATTTCTCTAAGGGGCTGTCCTGTGCCTGTTTAACAGAACAAATCTCTGGAAATAGCAGTGTTTGCATGGAGAAACCAAGCACAGAATTGTACTGCTTTCTTTTTAACCAGATTCAGCCCTTCTGGCTACAAATGATAGCTTAATTATGAATAGGCATGGAGTAACAGCAGCTTACTTCTGATCTTGGGAACCTTCCCAATTTGCCCCAGCAGCTGCAACCAAAAGGGATCGGATCCATGCAGAGGGATAAACCACAATTTGCTTAATAAGCCATGATTGGCTGATTTTACATCTTAAGCCCTAAATGCAGGCTTAACACCCAGCAGGCTAGATTGCAAAGAGGACCTACTGGATTGGTGTCTGCTTCTAAGAGAAATGAAAGGAAAAGCCTTTGATCTCCATTCTGGAGCAGACTCTGGAGATGCTGCGTTTCTGTGCATGTACAAAAATTAAGGCAAAGTGTGCTCAAACACCACAATAGGTCTGTGCACATTCCATGCTTTGATTTAATGGGGGAGGGGGGAGAGAAGCATTACCCATTTTTACATTCACATTGAATCATAAACTAAACGTGGGCGGGATTCCCAGTACCCAATTTCAGTGTTTCTCAAAGTTGGCAACTTTAAAATGTGTGGACTTCAATTCCCAGAATTCCCCAGCCAGCCCTGCTGGCTGGGGAATTCTGGGAGTTGGTCCACACAGTGTTGCCAGATTGAGCAACACTGGGCTAGTTTGTAGCTCAGTAGGAAGCTACAGTGTGAAGATCGCAAAGGGGGCTTTTTGGGTGGGGGGAGTCTGAAAACAGGAGGTAAGAACGCGTGGATAGATTTATTTACAGCATTTACACAGCTTACCCCCCAAATAAATATTAAACCAACCACGTGTCACTCAAAGAGAGCCCTTGATATGCAAAATGGGAATTTTCCCCCTTCCTCGTTCCCCTCCCCCGTTTGAGGAGGTGGGGAAAATGAGTGTCATGCATCTGCAAATTTTGCCAGCAGGCACAAGGAAGGGAGGGGGGTCGTTATCAGAGAAATAACTCCGGGGAAAAGCCATTTCGGAAGGCATCTGGAGACTCTGAAGAATTAAGTCAGGAAATGCAGCCTTCGTCTCTGAAACTGGGGTGGGTGGGGGGGCTGATTGACCAGGTAATGCTGTGCACGTGAAGAGGGGGCCGCTTTGTCTCCCATTAGCCCCCGCTCCAACTTTAAACGACCCCAAGGATTAAGCAAGATAAGATTAAGTATGCAAATTGCAGCCTCTGCCTCAAAGATGCCAGGGCAGACAGGAAAACGCAGTTGAATGTTTGAACTGGTTTCGAGCAGGAGTTGACCGGCCCCGCCCCCCTCTATAAAAGGTCAAAACCTGCAACTGGTGGGGGGGCTCTGCGCTTCTGGAATCTGCTGGATTTATGTCGTGGGGGGGGGGGAAGCGGTCTTTAATATCGCCCAGACGTAGAGGGAGAGCGTTGTTCGCCACCACATTTAAAAAGAAAAACGCATTTAAGCATACTTTCAAAACCGTACAAAAGTATTTTTACGGTTTTAAAATACTTGTAAAGAGTCCAGCGGCCTCTTCACGGCATCACTCTGGGCAGATTTAGAGTGCTGGGGGGGGGGTCTAGGAACTAACCCGTTTCTCTCTCGTGGGGTGTGAGAAGGGAAGGGGGGTGGGGTCCCTTATGGTCGTCTGAAACAGCCCCGGGGGGGTTAATTCCAGCAAGCATGGCTCAAGCCAACTACGGCACGGGTTACCCTGCGACCAGGCGCCTTCCGCTCGGGCGGGACTTCCACGCCTATCATTCCCAACTCCCAGGCTGGCACAGCCCGCTGGGGACGCTTGCCAATAACCCCCCCGCCCCCTGCTGCTGCTCCAATCCGGGCGGGGGGATTCCCACCGGGCAGCCCCTCTCGCCGAGACCCGGAAGGCTGCTCCAGAGTCAGTTCCAGAGGAGGAGGAGGAGGAGGCGGCGGCTGTCTCGCCATCCAGCCTTCCTTCTTCGCCCCCGGCCAAGCGAGCCGCCCCCCCCGCCCCGGGAGCCCGAGCCTCGAACGCCCGCGTGACGCCGGCAGCCTCCGAGGAATTCCTGCGGGCGAGGCGCGCGCGCGCACGCACGTGTGAATCCGTGCAGCCGCGGCTCCACCAATCCCTGCGCTCTCCCTTTCTCTCTCGAGGCTCCGGGAAAGGAAGGGAAGGAAGGGAAGGGAGGCCACTGGGTCCTGCCCGTCCCCTCCTCCTCCTCCTCCTCCTCCTGCTCCTCCGGCGGCGGCGGCGGCTGCTGCTGCTGCTGCTGCTGCTGCTGCTGCTGCGGCCGAGCGCGGCTCCGCCAGGAGGAAGGAGGGAGGGAGGGAGGCCGGGCAGGAAGCGGGCCGGGCCGTCTCTGGCTGCGCTCCTTGGTCACCTCCTGCGTCAGCGCCCAGGAGTTTTCCACTGACGAAAAAGGGCAGCGCAAGCAGCTGGAGGAGGAGCGGCGGCGGCGGCGCCCTCCAGCTCAGAGCCGCGCCAGGCACGGGTCAGCCTGCTCCGCTCCCCGCTCGCTCGCTGCTGCCGCTGCCGCTGCCTCTGCCTCGGCGGCGATGCGCGCCTGAACGGCCCCCAGCCCGCCGGATTTCCCCGAGCCGCCTCTGCACGCTGTCCCGGGACCTCGCGCGGCGCCGGTAAGCCACTCCGTCGGGCGCCTTCCCGCTGGAGCCGCGGCTGCAGCGCCGCCGCCGCCGGCGGGACTCTCCTCCCCGAAGAGGGGGCCGCCGGGGAGCTCGCTCCGGGCCCCGCTCCGGCTTCCCCGAAGCGGCTGCAATTCCTGGGGGACGCGGGAGGAGGGACGGGAAGGGAAGGGAAGGGAAGGGAAGGGAAGGGAAGGGGCGCCCCAGCGAACGGGACCTGCTCGGGTTTGCTGGAGGGCGCGCGGGCTCGCTCGGGACCGGGAAGCGGAGGAGGAGGAGGCACGTCGGGACCGGCAGGGCCGAGAGCCGGCGACCCTCGGGGGCGGAGGATGCCCGGCCAGGAGGGGGCGCCGCGGAGGCCGAGCGGCCGCGCGTTCCCACCGTCGGAAGCGGGGGCTGGGTCGGGCCGCAGCGCGGGGGCTCGGGGTGACCTCCTCCTGCGGGCAGGCGCGTTTGGAAGGCGTCTTTTCCGGGAAGGGTGTGAGGGCGGGGGCCCCGTGGGAGTCCCCAGCGGTGGGGCCCCGGGGCCCCTGGCAAGAGGCTCGCCTCGGCTCGACCCTGGCGGTTCCCGGCGCAGCGAGGAAGGGTTTGCTTGAGCTGGACCAGGCTGCCTCTGGCGGGCCGGGAAGCGGCTTTCCGGGGCGGATGGCGCTCTCTGTGCCTGCGGGCGGCGATCCGAAGCGACCTCGCTTGGTATTTCCTTCGCTCCCGGCGGGAGCTCCAGCCGCCCGGATCGACGCCGAGGCGCGCGCCCGAGGGCGAGGCAGGCAGAGCCGGGGCGCTCGCGGGCCCGGGAAGCCGCCTGCCTGCTCCCCTGGCCCCCAGGTCACCTTTACCTGCGGCGCGTGGGGGGGGGGGGGGGACCGGGGCGGGGACGTGCCAGCCGGGACGGGGGGCAGGGCTCGCTCCAACTCCTTCGAGCTGGACGTTTGGGTCTCCCGCTCGGCGCGTCCCCCTTCCAGCGCTGATCGACCTGGAGGCGATCTGATATCGGGGCTATTTCCGATGGGACGGTCAGTGATCCCCCCCAATAATGTCCAAATATTAGCAGACCGGTGTGGATTTTTAACCCGCCCCCCCCCACTTCATTCTTTGAACCCACAGAGGGGGCTGTTGCCCTGCGCCCCCAGTAGGTCTGGGAACTTGGGGACTTTTGCAGAGGCAGCTTTTTTCTCTTATAAGGGTTCTCTTCCTGTTGGTCTCCTCTCCTGTTTGTGGTAGTTACTCCGGGGAAATACTGTGTGTTTGATTCCTGGGAAGTGACTCACCCCAGTGGTTCAGGAGAAGTCAGCCGCTCTTCCAACCGCGGGGTTTGCCAGTTAGTGGCACTGGCGTCATCTGCAGTGACGGAGTGGCGACGCTGGTGGAATTCAGCTGGGTGATGTCATAAACTGACAGGAATCCGGCCAGCGGCCTCAGACGGGTAACACACACCCAGCTAAAACTTGGCTGAGGGTTGCCAGCTCTTCCCCTCTTTTCTGGATGCCCAGGAGCCCGGATTCTGGCATCACCTCTAGCAGCTGATTGGGGTAGCGATATCGGGGGTGTTAACCCTAGTCCTGGTCAAAGGTACTGCTTGCTTTGTGCCTAGGTTGGCATGACTCTGAACAGAGGCTTTAGCTTGTGGGGCAGTTTGGCGTTCAAGGGGGCAGATCAGAACGAAGGCTGTAGCCCCACGAAGGAGGACTGTGGCTTATACGTACTCAGAGTAAGCCCACAGCAGTGGGTCTCAAAGCGGACTAATTCTCTGAGCCCAGTGGAGTCTCAGGGTGGCTTACTTCTGAATTCATTTGCTGACTTTTCAGCCGATTCCTCGCTATGTGTATGTTGCTTTTCTTGGTGCTAAGAACTCTGTGTGACCTGGAGGCCCACATACCTGGGTGCAAATGGAACCAAAGATCTTTTTTTCTTTCTTTCTTTTTAACTCTTTTTCTTTTCTGATTTATTGTCTAACTCCAATAGCAGTTTCTGTTCCAGTTGCTCTTTTATAAGACTTAATACAGTCTCTCTCTCTCTCCTTTGTAACTACAGCAACACCTACTGGTACTAAGGAAGATTAACCATCATAGTTTTGCTCGGGAAACTGTCCTGTATGTCTGATTGGCTGAGCCCCAGGGATGTCTTCCTCTCCCTTTTAAGTTTGAAGACTTAAAGCATTCACAGCGAGGGGCTCTGATCATCAGGGGCCAAAAATCCTTTTGATGATGTGTAGAAACTTATAGAATGAAATATTATTTGCAGTCAGGACATGTATACAGTATAAAGTTCTGATTTCATTCTTTAAAATGCTTTGTTTTAGTTGTTTTGGTTTCTTTAATTAAGGGTACAACCCAATGCAGAGTTGGATCAGAGGATGCTTAAACATTAATTAATTGGCATATAGTTGGATTTGCATAAGAACTGATTATTAAATACATTGATGTAAAGTCTGTGGCTTTAAAGTTAACACACTTTTGCCTGGAATAAATCTCATCTCACTGTGTACAGTGGAATTGCATAAGATTGTGCTGTTGGTGAAGTCACTGTTTTGTCATCACCATTGAGTGGTATTAAAATTCAGCACATGAAATCTTCCATCATAGCCTTTTCTGTTTTATTTTTATTTATTTTTTAATTTTTCTCTTCACTTGGGAAACTGAGGCAGACTTATGCCAGTTGGAATAACGCAGATGCCAGCTCCTGAAGGGGTCTTGACCGTACAATAAACGAGTTCAAGACCCACCAGCATCCTCAAGTTTTAAAGTCTCGGACTCAGAAAAATCCAGATTTCTTTTCTTGATGCATCCTCACCTTTCTGCCCAGAGGAACCATAACAACTAAAAAGAAATAACTGCTGACTTTGGGCCATGGGGGGGGCGGGGGGCGGCTTTTGAGTTGTGCATACTTTTTGGGCACTGGTTCATGCACAGAGTCAAAGTTAGGGTAAACGCATTATTTGGGCTCCAATCATGCTAAGCTTGAGACGACCACTAGAGGGCACCCAAGAACTGTAGAAAACTCGCCTTGATGCCATCTAGTGGAGCAAAGCTATCACAGCTGTTTTTGGGGGGGGGGTGCTTTCAAGTCAATATTGACCCCTGGTAACTGCCTGGACTAGCCCTTGCAGTTTTCTTAGCAGGGCTTTTTGGAAGTGGTTTGCTATTGCCTGCTTCCTCGGGCTGATTGAGAGGGACTGGTCCAGGGTCACCCAGCTGGCTTGGTGGAGATGGCCCAGGGTGTACATTGATAGTTCCTATAAACTAGGTGACAGATTGAAGGGGGGGGGGAAGAAAATATGCAGAGCGCTCTATTAAGGAATGGACTATCCTCTGTTGGACCTTTATACCAGAGCAAAGCCTTTGGACAGAGATAAGCTTGTCCTCACAGCTCAGCCCTGTCCCTGTCCCCATTTTACAGAAAGAATCAAGGCTGCGTCGGGATGACAAAGCCGCTGGATGTGGCCGCAACAGAGGACAGGAACTGCATCCAGATCTTTCAGATCCCCAGGGCCATGCCCTTCTCTTGCAGTGCTTTTGATTTATCACTACAGTGTGGAAAAACAACACCATTGCACCCAGCTTATTATGCAGCAGCGTGGGGTGGTGTAGGACGTGACCAGAAAGCCTCTTTCTCACGTCTCGGTGGGAAAGGCCTGCGTCCATCTGAAAGTCTTTACCTCCACAGGCAAAGTGATTGGTTTCTGTGTGCATTGAAGTTTCTCCTCCTCTAAGCAAGGTCTTGAGTTGACAGATAGAATCTGGGGGGAAGGGGGATTCTGCTGGGTAATCTGCACTTACGCTACACTTAAGTCAAAAAGAGGTTTCTGGAGGGCGATAGTCCCTGCTAATTATTTATGGTGTGGACGAGCAACGAACCTTTGAATTTTCCTGTCTGAGCACCGAGATTTCTGGCCTTCTGGTTAGCCTTGGGCGAAGACGTGCTGCCCGTGTTGAAACCGCTACACACGTGTTGATTTTGCCATCAGTATTCAGTGGCTTTGTGGGTATCAGGCCGTGCAATGCTTCAGATGCAGAAGGAGAAAGTGGCTGGGCAGCATGGGAGGGACAGACACGGAGTCCCTATTTGCAGCTCCGGGATCCCAATGCGGTTTTTCCCCTGATTGGGCAGCTGTGTAATGCCATGAAAAGACACTGCTGCTTTTAGAAGTGGCAGATGGGTGTGTGAGTATTTGTCCATGCCCAGAAGCATCTCTTGGCCTTTGAATCTGAGGGCCTGCACAGCCCTAACAAGTGCGTTCAAATGAGGTCAGAACAGCCCTGTAGGGTGGGCCAGTGTTCTTATGGCCATATTTTCAGAGGAGGCTGGCAGAGCCCAAAGTGAATTGCACCCATCGTGAATGCCTAACAAGGCTTAGATCTGGCTGAAGATCCCGCCTGTTTGCAGAGGGCTTGTAGATCATTGAAAACCTCTGTGCATTATTAAGCACCCTCTTGTTGGTCCTTGGCTCTTGGGATATGCACTGGCGGAAAGATTTGTTTCCCTTCCTTCTGGATTCAGCTGGAGATAGTGATTGACTTCATGCCTTTTAGGGGGCAGGTGCATTCTTCCCGCCTCCCCACTTTTCTTGGAAGCAAAGTCCCTCTATGTTAAACCTTTAAAAAAAAAAAAAGCTTAATTCTAGCACACGGTCGATGCTTTGCTCTGAAAGGTTCTCCAGCTGGCTCGTGCATTATTGAGAAACGGAGTTGTGCACGGCTATGTGTAAAGTTAAAAGGTAAAACATCCAGAGTGTATTCACTGGAGGACAAACACGGGAAGCGTTCTGAATTATTCATCGGCAATCAAATAGAGGATTTGACTAAGCGCTGATGGACGTTCATATTTTTTGCATTTCACGTTCCCATCTTGACTTTAAAACAGGTGGAATATTTATAGGTATAAAAGAGATGCCGAGGCAAACGTTCGGTGTCTTTTAAGAAACCTGACCCGTTCTTTGTCCTGATGGATCCGTTACCTTTTACAATGTGTTGGTTCATCCAGAAGATATTTCAGTGTGCGGGGTCCCACAGCAGTGGTTTTCAACCTTTTTGAATCCGTGGCAAAATAAGCTAAGAGAAAAATCTCGTGGCGCGCTAGAAGCAAGCCCGTGGCACACCTGTGGGCCAGGACACGCTGGTTAAGAACCACAGACTGGCTTTGGACAATGGGAAGAGTCACAGAGGACCCCAGGGATTGGACCAAATTCTAATTTTTATGGATTATTCTGGGGGGTGGGGGTGGGCAGGTTGTTCCTGATACTTTTTCACCCTGTGGCTTGAAACACCGAATGGCTGTGTTTTTACAAAATCTGTGTTAGCGTGATTACGCTTTTTCCTTGGGACTCTGTGATCTTCCCAGGCTTCTGGGAGGGGAAATTAAAATCTTATGATTGGGTTGAACATGAATGCTGTTTCCTGTGAGTTTCTCTATTCCAGTGTTTCTCAACCTAGTTGGCTTTAAGCTGTGTGGACTTCAACTCCCAGAATTCCCCAGCCAGCATGCTGGCTGGGGAATTCTGGGAGTTGAAGTCCACATAACTTAAAGCTAACTAGGTTGAGAAACACTGCTCTATTCGGTGTTTTAAAATAAGGTAAAGGACATCTGTACTTCTGTGCATTATAGAATCCTGAAATTCCAGGCTTGTTAAATTCCAGTATCCATAGTTGGAGAGAGGCAGACAATAAAGTATGTTCTGAGTGTTCGTAATTCAGAAGATGAGTTATTATTATAACACCATAACATGGAATAGTATCTAACCCCTTTCTGTAATCGTAAGAACGTCTATTTTATTTTCCCATTCATTTGTACGACTTGTCTGTGTGTGTGCATGAGAATTAGCTGTGGAGATGTAGGGGGAATTGGGGAGGCTAAACGAGGAGACAGATTATTCTATTTTAGTGGATTTGTGTTTCAGTCTCTGGTTATCTGTGAGTGATTGTCGCTCCCCATAGGTGATCATGACCAGATGCTTTTGCAGTCCTAGACTTGTTAAACAAGTTCTCACTTGAGGCCCAAATGACCAGCCTCAAATTATCATATTTTGGACACATTGGGTGAAGACCCAGCTCTCTGGAGAAGGCTCTGATGCTGGGAAAGGTGAAGGAAAGGTGAAGGAAAGAAGAGGAGGACCAGCAGCAAGGGGGATGGACTCCGTTATGGAAGTGATGGAAGGACCATTGGAAGACCTGAAGGACCAGATTGGGGACAGGTCCTCTTGGAGAAGGTCTATCTCTGTGGTTGCTAAGAGTTGACACCAACATAATGGCACATAATCAAACTAGTGAATCAACAGAATTGGAAATTGCAGCAAAGCAGTGTAGTATCTAATGCTTTATTGATTTATTTACCAAACTTCTACTCTGCCACAATCCAACCATTCTTCCACCAGGAGCTCAGGGTGACCTACGTGGTGTGGGAATCATCTCTGATTATCCTTTCAGCTGAGAGATTCTCCTTAAGCTGTATCCTGTGGTTGTGTAAACGCACGAGCTACCTTCTTTACCTGTGCTGATACGCTTGAATGTTGCTTTTCAACAAGCATGTCTGCATTGTCCCTGAATGGGGGCCTCCAGATGTATTGGACTACAGTTTCCATCGGCAAACTGGCTAAGGACGGTGAGCCCTTCCGGAGGAACATGAGGTTGGACCAAGTGGAGTAGACAATTTGCTTTTCACTCTGGGATCTGGAGGTGGCCTTATCTGCTCTTGCTTGCTGAAAAAAGGCATTCCTGCACTTAGCGGTGCTTCATGCTTTCATTCTGAAATGTGTGTGTGTGTGTGTGTGTGTGTGTCTGAGGGAGAGAGAGGGAGGGAGAATATGTGTACTTTTCCATCTTTGTCTCATGGCAAGCCTCTCCATCTATTTTTAGCTGTAGTGAGCTTATGAAACCCTAGTCCGGTGTTTTTCAACCTTGGCAACTCTAAGATGGGTGGACTTCAGCTCCCAGAATTCCCTAGCCAGCATGCACAGACTTCAACTCCCAGAATTCCCCAGCCAGCATGCACAGACTTCAGCTCCCAGAATTCCCCAGCCAGCATGCACAGACTCGGCCGTTGGGTGAAAAATTAGGCTGTCCTAGTGTATATCTAAAGATATTTAAATTTCTGGGCAGCACCCTCACATTCCTAGCTGGTTCGAGCAGCCAGACATCTTTTTTTCCCTTTTTTGATGTGACCGTACACCACTGGTCTGTAAACGTGACGAGATTCCCTAGAGAAAGGCTTATAAATAGCTTTTCTCTGCTCGCCAACGGCGAATCAACACTGCCTCCAAGCAACCAAAACTCCCCCCCCCCCCCGAAATTGGAAGAGAGTCTGTAGCATGTTGTAGACTTCTTTGCTCAGTTGGCAAAGGTGCTTCTTGCCACAGATTGCCTTGGGGTGTAGCTGGTTTTGGGGAAGGAAGGGGGGGGGAGCCGAGATTGGGCCTCTCCCCAGCCCTTCAAAGGTGCAGCTTTCAAGCAGAGCGGCTGAACATGGCACACGATTGGCTCAATTTAGCCTGGGAGCCTGTAATTGGCAACCGTCCTCCTCAGGCATTTTCAGAGGCTGTGAACATGGGTGAACATATAGGAATATAGGAAGGGGCTCCTTGCGCGATGGGGCGATTCTCCCTGCAAAGCTGGTCTCGTCTGCTCCTCTGCTCCTTCACCTTGCTGTTCCAGGGCTCGACCCCGTGGCACGCCCAGCTGACACTCAACCCTTCAGATTCTGCCTGTGTCCTCAGTTACACCCGCCGCCTTTGCTCTCCTGCGTGAGGGTTCAGGTTATCCCAACTGCAGCAAAACGTCTCGATCCTTTGGGGTTTTTCTTTTTCGAGGATATTTCTTCAGGAAACCGAGCGCTGTTATTTATGGCGAGAGGCTGGAAATAGCTTCGCGGTAGGTGGCTGTGCGCAGCCCGAAGATGGGGGAAATGTGGGTGGCTGCTTGGTACCATCAGCCTGGTCTGTGTGCTTTCTCAGGGTAGTGCCTCGGTTGTAAATCATTGCTCCCAAGCTGAGCACCCACACAGTTGGCATTGCCGCTACAGCTGAAACCGGCTTTGGAAAGCGCCGCGGCCTGCGTGTCAGCGCCAAAGAGGCTGGCTGGGCTTCCAGAGGCTGCGCCCGAGCTGGCATCGGGAGGCCAAGGAGTCTTTTGAGCCAAATGTCCTTAACTTCCCTTCTGCACACAGTGTGCTTTTGTACGTTCAGGCAGTTGGACACTAGCTGTTTTCTGGAGAAGGGGGGGCATGCTCTTAGGAGGTGCCCCGACACCAACGTTTGGGTTGTGGAGGGAAAAGCACTCTGCACATGCCTGGGGGAACGACATTTCTTTGTGGCTCTGCCATGATCTGAAACAAAATGTGAAACAAGGTTGGAATTCTGAAGCGGAAGATGCTTTTCAAGGGGAAGGAGCTTGACTTTTGTGATTTCCTGATAATCCATACATAATCCACGTCCACCCGTGTTTAGCTTCGTCTGTGTGTTTACGCGATGCCAACCGAGTAGGGAAGATGGGACGGGCCTGTTATATCTGTTCCGTGACTGCAGGGTTCAGCTGTTGTTCAAAGGAATACCGCGCCGGGGGGTGAGGTCCATCCATCCCTCAGCTTGGCATCGTGATGGGAGTGGGGAGAAGCATGCCTTCAACCACAGACGCTCTCGGGTGACTTTGGGCCTGCCCCTGTTCCTCAGCCCAGCCGACCTTGCAGGGGTGTTCTAGGAAAATCTGGAAGAGCAAGTGGAAGGTGCACCACCTTGAGATCCTGGCCATAAGGCAGGCTTGCACCCTAACAGGCCAACAAAGAAGTACAGTGGTACCTCGGGTTACGAACTTAATTCGTTCCGTGACTCTGGTCGCAGCCCGAATTGGTCGCAACCCGAAGCAAATTACCCCATAAGGTTCAATGTAATTACCGTTAATCCGTTCTGGCGTGGAGGACAGGGAGGCGGCTATTGCTTGGAGGGAGAGTCCCCCTCCCTACGACCACGCGTCAGGGTCGGAAAATGGCCACGGACCACGTGTCAGGGGCGGAAAAATGGCCGCGGACCGTGTCACGGGAGGGAAAATGGCCACATATCCTGTTTGTACCCCGAGGCGGAGTTTGCAAAACGAGGCAAAATTTTGCAGCCAGAGCTGGTCATAACCCGAAAAGTTCGTTAACAGAAGCATTCGTAACCTGAGGTTCCACTGTATTGGTTGCCCAGTGTGGCTTTTGGCTGGCTGAGAATGCCAGAGTCCCTTTGTCCAAAAAGGAAAGTTTGAATTCTCAGGATTGGAGGGAGAAGCTTCGTCTTGGCAAGGCTGATCAAGACCCGTCCAATTTTGGGTGGGGAGGCAATTCCAGCTCTCCAGGAATTAATTAAAGCACACGTACGGAGATTTCTTTTCATCTTTTTCGCTTGCTCACTTACACTTGCGGGAGGCTAATGAAGAACAGCAGTACAGCTTTCTTTTTCAAAATTGCTCGACTTCTCCTTCGCTTGACCAGAGACCCGGGTAGCCGGCATTGTGCATGGACCCAAAAGCAGGTTTCCTTGCTGAATGTTCTTCCTTGCCAGGTTTTTTTTTCCTTTCGGGGACCTTGGGCAACCTCCAAGGGCTCGAAAAGTGCCCCGAAAGCTTTTCCCACTGAAAGATCCCATCCTTCAGGCAGAGGGGGAGGAAGATTTTGCCTTGAAGCCTCTCATTTCTGCAGACTTTGGAGCTGACGGCGTTGTCCCCCCACCGCCCCCACCCGCCTCTTCCTTTTCAGCACTGACCTCCACCTTCCTTTTGAAAGCAAGATGTTCAAACGAGAGTGGAATGCACATCTGGGGCGAATATTTCTTCGGAAAGTATTCCCAGGATAGGGAGAGCCGGCGGTGCCAAAGAGGAATTCCTGCGGGTTTGATCTGCTCCATCGTGTTTCTGCATTGTTTGGCTTTGTTTTTTTTTTAAAGGCTGCTCGGTCAAACGAGATGAGTAAGAACTAGAAGCTCGGAACAAAATGTCTCGGTTGGCCATTTAGCAAGACACGATGAGATTTCTGTCTCTTGATGCCAGGGTAGTGCGATGCCGCGCTTCTCGGCCCGATGCCTCTCTGTTTTGAGTTGTGCAACGTAGCTTTTGGGGTGAGTCTGAATTAAAACACGAGGCAGGTCGATTTGCTGACGGTTTCACTTCTAAAATAAGGCCTACCTGTTCTTGGGGGGGAAAAACAACTCCCTGCATGTTTTTCATTAGTTGTAGTTTTGGCTGTGTCTGTGTCAGTTTTTTTTTTTTTTTTAAATTTAGACCAGTGTTCAAACTTGGCAACTTTTGAAGATGTGTGGACTTCAACTCCCAGAATTCCCCAGCCAGCCATGGCTGGCTGGGGAATTCTGGGAGTTGAAGTCCACACATCTTCAAGTTGCCAAGTTTGAGAAACACTAATTCAGACTGTCAGGTGAGAGTCGTCTGCCCCCTGGAGGAAACGGAAGGTAAGGGCAGAACAGGGGAGCATGCAGAGACTCAATGAGCAGCCTCCTCCACCCGGGAGTCCTCTGCACCTACTGTATAAGAAATTGGAGGGTGGGAATTGTTGGAAGAGGATCTGCTGATTTGACTTTGCATTGATAGAAAGATTTTGCAAACGTTTGGTTGCAGGATTTTATTTATTCATTTGCTGGACGAGGATCTGATGATTTGGGTTCGCATTGGTTGAAAGATTTGACAGACAGACAGACAGACAGACAGATATTTGGCCAAAGGTAACTCTTGCTTAGAGTCCCAGATCTCAGCCTTCAGATCAGGAGCTGGGAAAAAGCTGTAAGGCTTGAAATAGGTCTGTTAATAATTGCATTTGCAGAACAGACTCAGATGGATTAGTTCCCTGACCTTAACGTGTCGTGCGAATGAAGCTGGGTTTGGTTTTGGTTCAACAGTGTGTGCAAACCCAGAATCTGGGGCGACTCGGTGATGTTGCTGTATATGTTTTGCCAGTCAGAAGAGATATCCATGGGGCAAGGGGGAAATGATCAAAAAAAGCATTGCGCTGCCCTGTTTTGTGTTGGGAAGTTGCACGCACGTGTGAAAGAGGCAGAGCTTGTGTCCCGACAACTCGACGCTAATTTTGTGATTTTGATGGCATCGTCTGGGTCTACAGAGGCATCTGTCTGTAGGGAGCCTTGTCCTTGAAAGAAAGAAATGTCTCTTTTTCTGATCTGGATTCCTCTCCTTAGCTGATTTTCCCGGGCTGTTAATTTATTCCCACCCAGAGTTTCCGCAAATCATCGATCTACACAGCGACAGTAGCTTGTACCCAGATCAACTCTGTGGTGAAGCCTGAACTAAATTTTGGATTTAGGAAGAGGAAAATGCAGTTGCTCGGGCTGTTGTTGAGAGGGAAACCAACATGGTTTACTGACGCGGTTGTAAATTGCTCTGGGACTGAATTGTGCCACCCCACATCTGAGCAAGGGTTTGGACCAGCGTGGTTAATGTCCTTTTCCAGGGCCGTGATTTGCTGAAGCAGCTGACGCCAACCGATTGAATAATTATAACACTAAGAGCAGTGTAATAATCAGCTATCTGCTCTTGACATACCTTTTTGATGAAAGCACTTCAGACTTTTTTTTTTAGTAAGCCTGCAAGGTAACATGGAATTATAGTTTGCATATTCCAGACCAAGGGATATAGAGTCAGGAATAAACCATTTTCCTTAGCCGTGATGGAGATCCAGTGGCCCTCTGAATCAGTGTTTCTCAACCTTGGCAACTTTAAGATGAGTGGACTTCAACTCCCAGAATTCCCCAGCCAGCATGGCTGGCTGGGGAATTCTGGGAGTTGAAGTCCACCCATCCTAAAGTTGCCAAGGTTGAGAAACACTACTCTAGATGTTGATAGGCCTCCACTCCCGTTGTCTCCAACCATTGTCTAGGCTCGGAGTCCTAGCAATATCCAGAATACCATAGGGTTGGCATCTCTGCCATATGGGTTATGTAGTGAGCAGAGGGCTCAGGTTTGAGCCCTTAACTCTGTGCCACCCCATGGTTCATGCTGCATCTTTGAACCAAAGAGAACCTCTGCCTCACTAGTAGAAAAAGTGAAGGAAAGGAGGACAATTCATTTGCACTTTGCTTTCATGTCATGAGTGAAAACAACCTTAGCACTTTCCCGTTTCACCTAATAAAACCTGGGCATGAAAATTGGCAGTAGGATTGATGTATTTAAGGGTCCATGGAGAGAGGGAATTCACTAAAAGCTTTCGCCCGCCGTTAATTAAGCAATAAGGTTGCTTCATCTATGTGTATTGTATTGGCACCGCAATAAAATACTGGAAATTATTTCTAAGTACTCCTTTTCTCCCTTCCTCCTTTTGGGGGAGAAATAATTCAAAACTCTTTGGTCTCCCTGTCTTTGACGAGCTAGTCCACCTGTGGTTCTTTTTTTAGAACAGCTGGAGAAACGAATGAAGGATGCCTCTGACCATGTACAAAGTTCCTCCGATTCACCATTCTTCCCCGGAAAGGTTGATGCCTCCCTTCTCTTGGGTGAATCCACCCACCTCTGGAGGGGGTGACAAGGGGGAGGTCAGTAACAATATGGCTTTCTGAATGCACATCAGCAGGAGCAGAGGTGTCTGTGCAGTGTGTATGTGTGTCAAAAAAGGCAAGATGGTGGCCACAGCCATGTGATTGAAGTCCTTTCCCTGCTTTACAGGCATCGCTGGCGGGATAGGGCTTTATGACTGTATGAATGTGTTAATGGGGCCAAATTCTGGGCTATTTATAAAAAGGAAAAGGAAAAGATGACCTTTAAATGAATATTTTTCTCCAATGCATGTGTACGGGCCGATGTGTGGTCACCTCTTGCACTTGAAGTACAACCGTATTGTGTTAACTTGTAGTCAGGTCCCACCATCTCGTAAACTTCCCTGCAGATTCCCTCCAGCTGTGATGGGATCACCACCCCCAAGATTCCCTGCTAATAATGGCCCCTCTGGATGAAAGGTTAGGGAAGGGCGATGGGTTGCGGAGAAGCTTGGAACAGGGACCAAAGAGTTAATGCTTGAAATCTCATGGACAGTCCTTGGCTCGTGAGGACTACATGGACACAGCCATGAATGGTTTGGCAACATTTCAGAAGTGGTTTCCCATGGCGTCCTTCCAGGATGTTTTTGGGACTTCCCTAGTCTGCAGCCCTGAGATTCTTCAGGGGCCTCCCATCCAAGTACTATCCAGGCCTGACCCAGCTTTGCTTCTGGACCCAATGAGGTTGCCCAGGGGAATTCCCATCAGTGCTTTGCAAGGGAACACATCTGTGGTCACTATCTGGCCTCATCCAGTTTTTCAACATTGCTGACTTCTAGACTCTTTGTTATCATGCTGGTTCTTTAGTTCTTTGCTCTTAACACAAGGAATTGTGTTTTCCTTGAGGGACGGCCGCTTGATGCTCTTCTCTGCCGAGGGACTCTGTTAATTAGCATGAGCTAATGAGCGAAGGCTTCAGCCCCGGTGGAAAGGGATTAAGTTAATGGTGTAGCCTTGACGTTCCAGCAGCAGAACATGTTGCATTTGGGTTTGGGTTCTGTGCTTTTCTCACCTCTTCTTGTAGCATCGGGGCAGATCAGAAATGATCAGGAAAGGAATGTGGAGCCAAGAGCCATGGGGTTGGGCTGTTAGTTGTGTATGTGGGGGAGTTGCGTTTAATCTTTATTTGAGAAACACACAAAAGCTGCTTTCCACTTTGTGGTAATTTGTGAAACCCTGCCAGGGCCTTGAAGATAATCTGTGCTCCAGCAAAAATGTCATCTCCTCCATGGATCTGCAGAAGAATTTAAGAGGTTGCTTCTTGTGGTTCTTTGGCTCTCAGCCTTGACAAGGAAGGATTAAGTGAGCCTCCTTAATCCACCCCCAGCCACGTTGGCTATTGCTACTTCTAGGTTGGTCAGAATATTACTTGAACAGCCCTGGTTGGGGACCACAGAAGCAGAGGGCCTCACCTGCTTGTTATGTAGACCTTCCAGATGGATCTCGTTGGTCTTCACCGTGTCTCCCTTTCTCTCAGCTTTGGTTGGTTCATCTGTGACAGGGTTCCTCAAGCTCAGCAACTTTAAGATGGGTGGACTTCAACTCCCAGAATTCCCCAGCATGGGCTGGGGAATTCTGGGAGTTGAAGTCCACCCATCTTAAAGTTGCTGAGCTTGAGGAATCCAGATCCGTGAAAGAGTGTTCTTATTTCAGGCACAATGGTAGGTTGGTCGTGTACCTTTTTAGATGCTCATGTGCTTACAGAAATGGTCAGGGAAAAGATGTTGAAGCCGTGCTTTGTGCTTTTGGTCAACAAATGAAATGGGGATGTCAGTGCCTCATGTTGGCCATACTGGGTTCTGGAACAGTTCTAGAGGCAGCTATGAGAAAGTGAAGTTTCATTAGGGAGTGTGTGCTTGGAGCTATTCAAGGCCTGGATTGGGGCATGCGGAGCATTTCTTCAGGAGTGATCTTCAGTAGGGTTGGGCTTCACCTCTCTAACCAGGGGGCTTTCAAGAACTCCTTTTTATGGGCAGCCCTTTCCCAGGCCAACATGGCTGCCAAAAAACCACTGAGCGTTGCCAAACAGCTTGTTGGCATCATCCAGGTTTGTTGGATAAGCTGGATGAATTGTCCTAATGGGATTGGTTGAGTTTGGGCTTCAGGTTCCGTGTGAAGGAATCATGGGTCTTTGAGGAGAATGACGGGGTCTGTACCCGGGGAAGATGGGAGTTGTAGTCCAAGCTCACTTGAAGGGTTGAGGGCCAGCTGGGTCGAGGAAGGGTGACATGAGCTGCCTTACTGTAAATCTTGTCTTCCAGACTTAGCTTCTTGGTGAAATCCTCTTGAGAACTTTCTGTCTGGTGACTTCATTGGAGCATATCTTTGAAAATGATTTGACTCGTTTACTCATTGCCTTCTCTTCTTTTTGTTCTTTTCGCTCAGATATATGAAAACCCCTCCCTAATCATGACAGGAGTGCTAAAAAGGAAACACGATGAATTGGAAGATGACGTTCCATATTCCTCCTCCTCTTCCTCCTCCTCGCCTTCCTCCTCTTCTTCAGCTTTGTCAGGCTGGGAATCTGATGAAGAAAACTCACGAGGAGGCCTCAAGTCCACCTTGGCCTTAAACACTGATTTCACCCGTAAGTATTTCTTGATGCGTTTGTGAGAATGAACCAGGTCTGTGGTTGAACCAACTCTAAGATTCTGCACTTCTATAAACCAGCAGTGATATTGGCTTCCATTTTGGAGCACCACCAGGTTCCTCCAGTAGCTTCTGAATGTTAATTTTGCAAAACCTTCAAATGGCTTTGGGTCCATCGCTCTGGCTATGGAACCTCTTGATATCTGTAACACATTGCACATATTTGGGGTTAAGGGCTGAACATGACTGTCACAAGCAGAGACAGAAAAGGAGCAATAATATTAGGGTGGAGAGGGTTTAGCAGCATTGCAAAGATTTGATTGAGTTAAAGAACTTGCACAGCCCAGTCTGGGATATATTTGTAAGAGCAAAGGATTTGAGTCAGATGATGGCACATTTTGAAAAACAAAAATAAAAGTTTTCATTTCTGGTGAGATTGTGCCCCTCCAATTAATTCTTTAAAAAGCTCTTTAAGGGAAGTACTATGTAGCAGCAAATCGTCTTTAAAGACGTGCCATTTTTTAAACTAACTTTTTAAGAATGAGAATCTGGTTACGATGCACCACTTTGTTGAACCAGGTGCCTCCCGCAGTACATTAATATGTTCTGACAGTGCTCGGCTGAGATTTAAAGCCTCCTTTTTTTGATTAGAGATCAGCCTGCGCCTCTCTCGCTCGAGTCCTACAGAAATGGCACCTCCGTCTTTGCAGGAATGCCATCTGCTACTCTTCTAACCAAGGGCAAGGCTTGTAATAAATCTTGTTCAGAACCTCTGGGAATATTAGACTCAGAAAGTCCGTTTCATCGACGTTTGCAAATCTGCTGGCGTTTCAGGATGCGCCGGGTGTTGTGGAAGCCACAAAGCTTCTTTCTTTTTCTTCTCGTGCTTTTGTGCAAAAGGCAATCCAGACAACTTAAGGGAAGGGGAGAATGGCAAACGCTCGAGCAGAGTAATAAAAATAATTAGCTTCATTTTCCTTTCCTTCCGTGTTCACCCTTGGCAATGGAATATGTGTTTTGTCTTGACTGAGCAAAACTACGATAAAAATGCCATTTGGGGGAAAGGGGGAGAGAGAACCTGTGGGTAAGCAGAAAGAAAAAGGGGGGAGGGAGGAAGGAGGGGAGGGGGAAGGGAAGGGAAGGGAAGGGAAGGGAAGGGAAGGGAAGGGAGAAAAGGAAGGAAGGAAGGGAAGGGAAGGGAGAAAAGGAAGGAAAGGAAGGAAGGAAGGAAGGAAGGAAGGGAGAAAAGGAAGGGAGAAAAGGAAGGGAGAAAAGGAAGGGAGAAAAGGAAGGGAGAAAAGGAAGGAAGGAGGGAAGGAAGGAAGTCTCAGTTCAGACTCAGTCCATTGCTTGTTGTCACCTTAATAAAAAGATTTGGTTAGTTGATTGATGTGGTAGACCTGGACTCCAGATCTCAAAACAGCCCACCTGGTACATTTCACTTTCCAGTCTGTCCTCACAACAAACCTGCTCAAATGCATACAGTGAATTTTCTGACACAGTGTAGATTTCAGCCTGGGTCTCCCTGGGTCAGTGTTTCTCAACCGTGGCCTCTTGAAGAAGTGTGGACTTCAACTCCCAGAATCCCCCAGCCAGCCATGCTGGCTGGGGAATTCTGGGAGTTGAAGTCCACACTCCTCCTTCAAGCCCACACTCCTTCAAGCCGCCAGTCCATACTCCTTCAAGCGGCCAAGGTTGAGCAACGCTGCTATGGGTCTTCTCCAAAGCCCTCACCTCTAGGCACACACGTGCGCCGGGGCTCAGTGGCTCTGTAGTGTTTATGCTTCTGACAGGTACATCAGAGGCTTGGCCTACCGAGAATCCCGTTGTCTCTCACGATCAGCCTGAGATGGCAACGTGGGGCCAAATCGCTATAAAAACAAGCTAAATCGAAGACCAACCGGGATTGACTGGGTCGCTCTTTGGCGTTTTTCCCACGTAGTTGCTCCATTTCTCTGCCTGTTATCTTCCTCCCGATGAAAATCCTCTTGGGTTTTGAGAAGCTGACTCCTCGAAAAGGAACGATTTCACCTAAAACCTTGGGCCCCGTGCAAATCGGACAGCCAGCTTCCTGTGAGGAATATGGCTGACGAGTGGTATTTTTCTCTCTGCAGAATCAAGGTTATGGCATCTTAAGCGTTTAAGCTGACCGGCTTGGCTTTGAAAGCACCCCTTGCTGGGGGTCGCGGGTCAGGGGGGTTGCTAGAACCTGGTCACTACAGAGATTGCATTTTTAATTCCCGTCTGCCAATCCCTTGGATGGGCTTCAGCTCGTAGCTCTTCCTTTTCCCCACCTCATTATTTAATCTCTGGAAGACTTGTGCCCATTTTAAATAAATGGATGCCAGATCGATCGAGCTCTCCGTGTCTCGTGAGCGCACTCAGATTGGTTTGACCCCCGTGTATCTCTGTTTAATTGAATTCTGCAAATTGCCAGCTTAAGCTAAACCACCCTAAGTTAGCCAGGTGCTGCTTTGCAGAGCCAACAGTTGCAAAGCACACTCTTGATGCTCGTAATAAATGGCTGGGGAGGGAGGGGGAAATCTTGTCCCCCCACCTTGACTGCTCAGAGCAGCCCATGGGTTTTGTATGGAGGTGTACCTGAAACCGAGGAGAACGTGGCCAGTGTCGGATCTGCAACCCATCTATTTTTTTGGACGTGCCGAAATGCAAGGTTGGGTGCAATTCAGATGCCCGCTGCAGGGGCTAAATTGGGACTCGCATGAGGACGGTGTCTGTGGATCTCACCACCCAAATAACCTAAGCTGATAAAGATAATAACGACGACAACAACATATTATTATAACAATTATAATACCTTATTGTATGTTATATAATCTATTGTTATATAATAATTGTAATAACTATAATTAAAAAATAAAGAGCGGGAAAGGAGGGTTCCTAGAAGGGGAAAAGACGCTGCTTGTAACTGTTGCGTGTCACGGGGCTTGTCGCGCCGTGGATGGGGAGCAGAGACAGACTTTCTCCAGGTTTTGAGTCCTCGTGGTTCCAAGTAACACTTTTTAAGCGATGGTGAAATGTGAGAGGCTGAAATTTAAAGCCACGTGTTCAGGCTGCACTTTTGGCTGGTCCCAGAGCTGCAGGGGTGGGGAGAAGGGGTGGTGGTGAAGATTTCCATCAATAGCTCATCTTCCTCTTCTCCAGGTTCCCATCCCGTCATGTCTTACCGGCCTGCTGAGCTTCTCCCACTGTCTGGCCATGCTGCCTGGCTGTCACTTTTATTCTTGACTTAGGAAACAATAAAGGAGGGTGCTTTACGGAAGGGAGGGAGGGAGGCAGCCCCTGATCCCAGCAACACGATGAAAGCTTTCAGACTTTGTCCAAAAGCCAGCAAACCTGTTAGGCAGGTCGGCACTTTAAGATAAACAGCTCGAGCGTCTGGTTTATGCTGGGCTCACCTGTACGGAGATTAAGTGTTTTGGCAGCTGCTGTCAGATGAGACCCCGGGGAGCAGGCGATCGGCTTGCGGTTCTTCCCAGCGGAGGGCTGCGCAAATGTCCTCCGATCAGCCCCCGCCCCCCGGATGGGTTTGTGCTCCTGCCTGTCTGCAGGGAAGTAGCTGGGGGGGGGGGGTCTGCCTTTCTTTTTTTTAAAAAAAGGAATCAAAGGAAAGATTTTTGGTTCTGTCGATACCCTCCAGGATTCCTGGCTGACGGCACAGAGGCGGCGCATGGAGTAGTTAAAGAGCACGGGATGAATATTTCTCCGTGTTGTTTCATGCACAAGTGTGGCCCGTGCAGGGCGGGGTGTGTGTGAATGTCCTTGCAAACTCACACCTGCCTCAAGAGCTTCTGAGCTCAGTTCTGGCTGGGCACGTGCCGAGGGAGGGAAGGAGGCCGGGTCTGGCTCCTGGCCTAAATACAAGCCAGCCCAAGTATTTGGCTACGCATGGAGTCCCCTCCTGCCGGAGCTGCAGTGCTGGGGAAGGCACGTGGATCGGAGGAAGAGGAAGAGGAAGAGGGTGGCTGAAAACGTGCGCCCGGCTGCCGCCAGCTTCAGCTGGGCTGGCAGCAGGAGGGAACTTAAACCTTTCCCAACGTGGTGCCCTTTGGTGGACATCAACTCGGACCTTAACCCAGAACTTGGGTGGCGCATCTCATGGCTGAGCCTACCTCTCAAGGGGGTTGTGAAGATAAAGTGGGAAGAGACTTTGCTGTTTTGAAGGGAAAATGGATCTGAGGAAAGGAGGATGAAACACGTGCCATTTTTCACTCCTCTTCCTGCTTCATTCTTTGGGCCAGAACGTTTCCAAGGCTTTTAAAAGACCTGGTTCTCTTAGTTAACCCAGCTGAGAACTGTCTGCTTTGCGGTCGTTTTCTGAGTTAGCCTTTTCTTTGCAGAAGGCTGGCCTTCCTGGTTTTTCTTGGTGTGGTGGGCACGGCCCAGTTCACACTCTCCAAAAACAATATAACTTACCCTGTAAGTGGAAACAGTTGTAGCAGCATATTTTCTAGCAACTGCACTCAAGTGAGGTCAGGTAGCCAGTTCTTGGCCTGTGCAAGTGGGTACATATTGATTGCTGGTTGATTTCTTTTTTTTTTATTAACATCATGGTGTCTCGAGTCAATAGGAATGAAAATGCAAGCTCCTAGTCCTCAGGGGCTTACAGCAGTGTTTCTCAGTCTCAGCAGCTTTAAGACGTGTGGACTTCAACTCTCAGAATTCCCTAGCTAGCATGCTGGCTAGGGAATTCTGGGAGTTGAAGTCCACACGTCTTAAAAGTTGCTGAGATTGAGAAACGCTAGTTTAGAGGGAAGCAGGACGGAAGGAGAAAAGATGCTGATGTTTGTCGAAGGGTTGATGGCGGCCAACGCTCATTCCCTTCCCCTGTCCCTCTTTCCGCAGCCACATCCATCCTGAAGAAGACCAAGCGGTTAAAGCGGAACAATGTCGATTTTGACCGGGTCACCGTCTTCTACTTCCAGCGTTGCCAAGGGTTCACCAGCGTGCCGAGCCGTGGGGGCTGCACCCTGGGGATGGTTAGCAAGCACGGCTTCTCCCGGGAGTTCACCCTGGCTGAGTTTCGCAAGGAGCAGGAGGTGGTCCGGCGGGAGAAGTTCAGGGAGAGGTTGAAAGAAGAGAAGCTTGAAGCCCTTAAGTTGAAAGTAAGAATCTTCTCCAGGTCCCCAGATTCAGGTTGTCACCTCATCACTTGGGGGATTCAGGGAACTCCAATTAGCTGGGGGTCCCCCTTCCTTCCCCTTGGCCCCAAAAGGCAGATAAATCCATTTAGCCCAAAAACCAGGAGCAACGTGGGAATGCCACAAGGCTGCTTTGAGGAGAGTTGGAAAAAAGCGTGCCATGGAGTTTGGACTCTTGGGGAAAGAACTTAGCCCAGGGCTGTTCTTAGTTAATTAAAAAAAAATTAAACACTTTTAAAGATTTTTTTTAAGTTCCCATTTCTTTTTTTTAAATCTCAGAACAACCCAGGCCCCCTTTACGAGGTAGTGGCCCAGAAACCTGCCTTGCCGTTCCTCAGCCGTTCCATGAAGAAGACCAAAGTCCTTGGGATGTTTGAGAATTCCTTTAGAATTTCTCTTGGTGGTGGTTTCGAGCTGATGTTGATTGTTGGAGGGGGCAGAAGAATCAGGTTCTCTGTTTCCCCCCTTTCCATCATCCTGCACCTTCCCCCCATCTCAGTCTGGTTCAGCTTCTAGGAGGAACATGGGAAGCTAGGAAATAAAGTGAATTTTTTTAATAGATAGACAGACATTAGGTTGCCTGGTTGCGAAACAAGGAAGCTTTCCCCAATATTCTTCTTCTTAGAAAGAAATTCTGAAAGCAAATTCCCTTTCATCCAGTCGAATGACTTGGTAGGAAAATACACAGGGTAATTTTTCAGCACGGCAACAGGCAACTGGGCTTGTACTTGACCTGCCTGGGTGAAATCCCACCCCAAATGTTGGGTTAGAGATGGGAATGGATTCCTGGCTAGGACGTCTTGCAGGCCTGAGCATCTCCTCTGCCTTCTCCCCACCCAGCTCACGATGAACGGTACGAAGGAGTCGGAGGAAGCCAACCGGCTCACTACAGAGGACATCTCGGATGACGACGTCGACACCAGTGGCGTGGAGATGGAGGATGGCTTCTTCCTCCAGCCCTACCCAACCAAGAAGAGGCGCACCTTGCTCAAGGCCATGGGGGTCAAGAAGATCGATAAGGAGGAGAAGCGGGAGCTGCAAAGCATCCGTCTTTCCCGGGAAGACTGTGGCTGTGACTGCCAGGAGTTCTGCGACCCCGAAACCTGTAGCTGCAGCGTGGCAGGAATTAAATGCCAGGTAGGCGGTCTTCTTTGAAGAGATCCAAAAGGAAAAAAGGAGTGTCAGCAGCAGAGGACTTCTGCTGGTCCTGGTTGCGTTCTCAGCCAGGTTTGTGCTATCGCTCCCCCCGAAGCAAAACGTTGCAGGCTACCAAATTTAAATCAAAATATATTTGAAAAGATGTATGAAATCTCAAAAGGCTTGGGAGGCTTGGAGGAGGGCTAACTAATGAGCCAATCCAGGAAACTATTTGGAATTCAAACAAAAAATAGGCCATGTTTGTCAAAGGAGGAAGAAAAATGGCATTCCTGCCTCCATTCTTCTTTTCAGTTTGCAATTTTATTTCATTCCCCTGATGCAGCTGGAGATACTGAACTTAAATATTTTCCCCAAAGGTACTCCATTTCTTCAGAACGGAGTTAAGAGTTGACCCTGGGGGGCAAAAACACATTATATCAAACAACAATCACCATTTTGGATATCTATGATATATATGATAACACCGGGAGCTACCATGAACATGAAGGAAAGCAGGGACGGCCTGGAAAACATTATCATAAACAAAACAATGCTAAGACATTTGACCTAGTCTTTCAAAAGTCCTTTTCGCTGCCCCTTTGTAAAAAAAAAAAAAAAAACTTAATTCAGATGTTGATCAGCACATACAGTATGTGTGAATTTATCTTTCCAGTATTGTACAATAACTTTCTTGGCGAACCCTGTGTGAGAAAAATAGCCAGTGTTTGATGTCTTGATAGATCCAAAGTAGTGGGAATTGAGCTAAGCTGCTGACATACAATCTTGGCATGGTATAATTCAGTGTTGTCCAAACTTGGCCACTTTAAGATGAGTGGACTTCAACTCCCAGAATTCCCCAGCCAGCCATGCTGACACGTGGTCGTAGGGAGGGGGACTCTCCCTCCAAGCAATAGCCACCTCCCTGTCCTCCACACCAGAACGGATTAACGGTAATTACATTGAACCTTATGGGAAAATTTGCTTCGGGTCGCGACCAATTCGGGTCGCGACCAGAGTCGCGGAATGAATTAAGTTCGTGAACCGAGGTACCACTGTATTTCTTTCAAAATGGGTAAGAAAAATGTTCCTTAGCAAAGATCTTGTGATAGCCTTTGTCATGATTTGCACATGGAATTTTCTTGTTTTGAAGGGGACCTGCTCTTTAATCAAACTGCACATGTGAATGCCCAACATTACATACATCCATATGGATGGCTAGAACCCAACTTTAGACAACACGCTTTGCTAGGGCCAGAAAATACCTTTGGCCAGGAATCTTGAAGAGTTCCTGCCAATCAGTGTCAGCAATAATGGTGTGACATCAGATAAAACAATTTAATGTGTCCCAAATTACCTGATTATCCTCTGAAATATTTTGGCAGTAGAGGATAATTCCCATGTCCTTGGAAGATGAGATCTCCCTTTAAAAAACATATATGACACAGTCCTCGGGGGGCTTAAGAGGCTTAGAGCAAATAATGTTGCTAATGATATCCAGATGCTGATGTCCTAGGATCCAACAGAATGGAATTATCATGAGGCTGATGTTAGGTGTGTCTTCTAAATGTTTGATCTCTCTTCCAACAGATGGATCACACCTCATTTCCTTGCGGTTGCACCAAAGATGGTTGTGGGAACACAGAGGGGAGAATTGAGTTCAACCAGGCTCGTGTGCAGACACACTTCATCCACACCATCATGAAGCTGGAATTGGAAAAGAACCAGCAAAACAGTGACAGGAATCTTGAATCTGAGCCACCATTCAGGGACCACGTTCATCCATTTGGGTATCCGGCCAACAAGGCACCCTATGAGGAAAGGACCCTAACCCTGACGCCTGCCTTCCAGTTCAACACCGACCTGGAGACTGTTGGCGAGAACAGCTGCAGCAGCAACATGACTGACTCATCGGTGTCATCCAGTCAGAGCGAGGATTTGGAAGAGCTGTATGAAACTGCCCCGTCTGAGAAGTCCCAGTCGGACATCGATGATGATGGCCTGACTCGGATCCTGCATTTCAGCGATTCTGATGCAGAAGAAGACAACAGTAGTGTTGGCAACTGCCAGGATAATTTGAGTTCTTTCCACCCTACTGGTTTCTTCAGCGTGGATGTGGAAAACCAATGTGCTACCAACACGGCTGAAAAGTTGGGCCCCGGCAATGGTTTCAGCCATTTATCAAACATCACAGAATGCTTGGATGAGAATGCCAATCAGGGACCAAGTGGTTTCCTTGAGGAAACCTCCAATGGACCGTATGGAGGGGTCCCCAGCTGTTCTTCATCTTCCTCGGCAGAACTGTGCTCCAAGAACTACATGGATCTGAGCTTCTCCTCAGACTCTCTGGATTTTTTCCAGTCCTTCTCGGATTACAACCTGGAACCTCTCTACAACTCCTTGAAGGAATATGAGAACTTGGACAATTTTTCAGCTTTGCAACTCCAATTGCCCAACTTCCCCAGCTTGGCTCAGCCTGCAGATCAGAGCAGCTGTTTCCTGGAGTCCCTGATTGGCTTGTCTGAATCTGTCCCAGAAACCCCTGCTCCTTTTACAGACAATCAGCTTCTCGAAGATGCCATTAAGTCATCTCTGATGGAGACAGTGAAGGTTTAAATTTTAATTTATTTTTTATACGAGAAAGGCCGGACAGTTTCTCATATCCTATTGTGAATAAACATTCCTTTCTGCCAGAGAAGAAGATGCTAGACAGATCTTTCCAAACCGACAAATTAATTTTGTTCTATTTTGGACACTTTGTGGAGAAAAAAAAATGTTAGCGCTACAGTTTTTCTTACTATTTGTGGAAAACCTTTGGGTTCTTAATGGCATTTCAGGCGAGGGGCAGAAGGTAAATTTTGCAAATCCAAACACAGTTTTCCTGCATTTTGTATGGGGGTTGGTGGAGACTTTGTAAGAAATATCCCTTATGTGTTTTAAGATTATGGATCACCCACACAGCACCTTCTGCAAACATGCTCAGATGTTTGCAGACACTTTTCTCCAATTGCTTTGCGAGTTATGGAATTGTATTTATTGTGAAAATGATTTGCTCTTGATTAACTGGGAAAACGTTTACAAAGGGGGGAAATGCTATATTATATACATTACTTCTCTCCTCCCCCTCTATTTATTGCAAAGGTTCACCATTTTTAAGTAGTCACCGACGCTTCAACAAAGCATGGAACTTTATTTAAATTAGTTATAGCTTAGATATATTATGTGTACAATCATTTTCTTTTTGCATAACGTATCTTATTTATTTGTCCCCTGCTTCTCGGTTAGGCTGTGGTCAGCTAAAGTCCTGAAAGAGAAAGAGGTATTTGGCAGCTCAGCCCGTGTTTGCGTTGGGTGTCCCCCTCCTCTTCCCTCCCCACCGCCTCTTTTGGGTGAAACACAAAGATTTTTTAAGGTGGTTAGGTGCATTCCCTTCCTCCCTCCCTCCCTCCCTTCCCTCCCAGATATCTACACTACAAATTTGAAATCCTATTTCACAATCTTGGATTCCTCAAGGAAAAATTTAAGAATTTGGCATGGGGGGGGGAGTCTGAGAAGGCTTGAGGGATTGTCCCCAACCTTCCTCTCTCTCCCCTTCCCTTCCCTTCCCTTCCCTTCCCTTCCCTTCCCTTCCCTTCCCTTCCCTTCCCTTCCCTTCCCTTCCCTTCCCTTCCCTTCCCTTCCATCTTTCTTCCAGCAATTCCTAAGATTGTTTCTCAGAGTGTATTGAACTGATTCCAAACGTGTTTCACTTTGTAATGCAGATGTAGGCTGGGAATGTTGGGTCTAAGTTGGGGAACATACATTCTTCGTCAGTGACTTCTGATATTTGGACACAGCACACCGCATGCAGTAAAGGGAGCTACTTTTACTGGAGATTAGCAGGACGTTGGAATATTCTTAGTGGACACATCTGCCGTGCAATTGTTTTGGGATCATAGCCATTGCTTAGCAGAGCGTTTGAGCCTTGGAAGGTATGAGTGGGGGCCTTCTGAATGTTGCAATACAGCTGTAAGCGGCTGTTTTGAGCAGCCTTTCACCTGCACAATGTTTGCATTGTACTATGAAGAGAGGAGTAGTATCTCGCTACTATTTAAGGAGAAAAACTGATTTCTACCGTTTTGTAGTTGTATAAGACTGGTAGTTAAATGGGATAGCCATCCTTCTGTCATGGACAAGTTATCAAACTCTAAACTATTAAGAGAGAGGAACAAAAACCTATGAACTATTTAACAAAAAATAAAGAGTTTACATTGTGTTATAAATTATTATTTTTTAATTTATTTAATTACTTAAGGATTTGGCCATGGAATCTTTATAGAAAATACCTTATTTGTTACTATGGACGCCCACCTAGACTGAAGAGCTATGATCATCAAGTATCAGAGAACATTTTATAGCCTTGAGAGAAGAATAAAGAGGAAGAAGAGGACCATGTTATGCTTTTAGAAATCTTGGATGTCTTGTGGGAGAGGGAATAAGTAGGACGAGGTCACTCCATTTTTGCAGCAGATGGAGATCCACCTAGTTCTGAAGGAGCTGTAGTTCCAGTGGTTTGAGGTGGGGTGACAAACTGTGATAGCCACAGACCTGTATCCTGTGTGCTCTTGTCCTGCTGCAACTTGATGGTGGATGATAGTTTTCGTCTTCTAAAAGGCCCGAGAACATACAATGGGCCCTGCTCAGCAGACTTTGCCACCATAGCCCAAGGTTTCATGTTCAGAGTAGTTGGAAGTGGAGAAAATGTTGTTTTTAAAGCACGCATTGGCCAAGCCGGGAGAGGTAGACAATGTCTATTTTTATAAGAAGACAATGTCTGTTACTAAGAATGAAAGGGAAGTATTGTGTTGCTTGTTGCTGAAATGCTGAGGAAAACCATCTAGATCAGTGTTTCTCAACTGTGGCCACTTGAAGATGGGTGGACTTCAACTCCCAGAATTCCCCAGCCAGCATGGCTGGCTGGGGAATTCTGGGAGTTGAAGTCCACCCATCTTCACACGGCCAAGGTTGAGAAACACTGATCTAGAGCTTGTATCTGAAGATTCATGATCTTGAAGGGCTTGACTGGTTTGGAAACTATACCCAGGAGTTAGTAGTCACAATTACAGGGAGCAAGGGGGAGAATGGGAGAAACCGTTGAATGGAGTGGAAGGGTTTTCTAGCAGCGGTGTCCGCAGCAGGCCACGATTTTGTCAAAGCAAGAAAACGTGCATCCTGACATCACGGCACACCCTCTGCCCCAATACCATGAGGCATATTTTGTCAATTGCCCCCCAAGCCACCCCCAGGTTCTTGTGTTTTTGAGTGATGGGAAGACGACTGTTTCCTGCAAAGTTCATTGTTTTCCTCCCTGGATTGTGGCGTGTTCTTTTTTTTTTACATGCTCCACCTCATTTGTGGCATAAAAACTTGGTTAGCTGGTCCCCTGACCTTGTACCGGGCATGGATGTTAGCCAAGGGGAGAGGGGCATGAAAGACGCTGTCGCTTGTGAATTATGGATGCCTGTGTGGCACAAGCATGCTTAAATGGAACAGCAAACATAACCCCATGTGGCCTTTCTGGAGAATATATTGATCTAGATTTATAATCTGTTCTAGGAAGACATGGGAAGTTGACAAGCTTCTGAAGAAGGAAAGAGATGTTTCTTGGAAAGAGAGAGTACCTGTGCTCTAGTTGTGTGTCCTCCACGTGCTTGGCTGGGTTTGTGGCTTCATCCCTCAACTTTTCAACCGTTTTGAAAGCTCACGTGTGTCTTGGACACACCACGGGCCTTGCAACCTCTGAAAGCCATCAGCACAGCTAGCAACGTGCAGGATTACAGCTGAGCATTTCACCCTAAGCCGGGGTGTCCACAGGATATGGCCCAGAAAGCCAAGATGCCATGTGTAAAACCCAAACAGAGCTTCAATTGCACCGTTGGGGGTGCCATCTTGATTTCTGGACCCGCAAAACCACCAGGTGAAGCTTCCATCGCCCGCCATGGCAGCCATCTTTTTTTTTTTGACCATATCCTGCTAACGCCCCTGCCATAAGCTCTTTCCAGGTTTTGCTAGGGCGCAAACGGGGGCAAAGGCTTTGCACATCTGTGCATTGCTAGCTTCCCTAAACCCCCACCCTGCAGAATGAGAGAATTGCTGTTGAGCAAAAGGGAACAGCGGATAATTTGGTGTCACTCACAGCTTCTGCTTACCAGCATCTTACAGGTGACCTGGTTTAAGGTGGTTGGCTTCAGTGCTTGGGCAGAGCCCTGGAGGGTGGATTTAGGGTCCCTTTTCATTCTCTGAACTGATATGCCTTGCACTTTGACCTCCAATAATTTACGAAGCGCCCCAAATTTCTTCCGCGCTTGGAAGCCTTTGGGAAGACAGCTGGCCCCCATCTGGTCCGTGCAAAGAAAAAGTCAAGAGATGGCGTGCTTGAAGAGAAAATGTCTACAGAAGAAATGTGGCATAAGCTAGTGCGAAAAGTATAATCCTGCTGTGGGCAGCTTTATTATCTTTTTTTTGTGTGTGTCTGTGAATAGTATAGTTTTCCCTATTTTTATTTAATTGATGGGATTTTTAAAGAAACCAATTTATATTAAATAATTATTGCTTTACAAGTCCCCCCCCCCCCGGTACTGTTTATATATATATTTTTTGGCACTAAAGCAACCATTTTTAGAACATTCCTATTTTCTCGGCATATTTTTCTATAGAAGTTGTTTTCCGATGAATGTTGGGTGATTGACAGAGAAGACTCCTGCCTTCATGCTTCTCCCACCCGCTTGCTTTAATTTATTCGCTTTCTTTTGGCACCAATCCCCTCCCGTGATACCCCCGTGTGCACTGATTTGTAAATAAATACATATTTCCCCTTTCTGCATATTGTGTAAAAGGTTTTTGGTTCAGGCCCATTTTTCTTTAAAAAAAAAAACAACAAAGCTAAGCTAAAACTGGGTATTTATTGACACAGTCTGTAATTAGCCAATGTATTGATGGAAATTCATTTGGTTTAAGCTGCTTTGCCTTTGTTTTCTCTGTGTATATATTGGACTCATGTTGCTTAAAGGTACGGATTTTATTTTCCCTTTCTCCTTTTCGTTTGCTGTATAAAACCAAACAAAGAAAGAAACAACAAAAAAAGCATTTTTCCTACAAGTTGCTGTCTCTCGTTTTGTCGAAGCCATATGAAGAACTTTTCATTACTCTTTCAATTAAAAAAGAGAGAAAAATACATTTTTTTCTTTTTCCTTTGGGATTCTTCTCAATTGTAGGTTGAAAAGGGGAGCGCGTGCTGGGCGATGTCAAATGTAGGCTGATTGGAAGTCCTGTCTCCACACACACACACTTTTCCAACTTCCAATTTCTTTTCCAACTGACCACGAGGGTTCTCGGTCTCCCTTCAACAACCGGGTGCAGACAGAATGGGAGGGGGGATTTCAAATGCTAGGACCTGAAGCAAGCCGTGATGGGAAAAAGACCTGTTTTGGTGGGTACATTCACATTATAGACTGAACTATGAACTAACTAGGTTTGTACACCAGGCTAGTTTGCGGTTCAGTGTGCTATGAACACACCTGCAAATCAGTGTTTTTCAAAGTTGGCAACTTTAAGGTGGGTGGGCTTCAACTCCCAGAATTCCCCAGCCAGCCATGCTGGCTGGGGAATTCTGGGAATTGAGGCCCACCCATCTTAAAGTTGCCAACTTTGAAAAACACTGCACTAAATGAAAGTGGTGGGTCCGTGTTATAGAGAAAGGGTTATTTTTTTGTTTTTCAAAGTCTTACCTAGAGGCAACAGAGATTTGTTCTCAGGATGCGTTTGGCCACCAAATTCCTGCCTTTCCCCTATCTGGCCGGTACCCTCCTTAATATTCTCCAACTGAGAGGCAAGTCACTAGACCTCCTATTTGCCACTTCCCGGAAAATGTCCTTGGATGTGAAGCATTGTGGCCTTTCCACTCTGATGATTGAATTTTGCCTCCGCCTGTTGGCCGGGCCTCTGTTTTGTTAACACGAAGCTGTTAGAGCTCTAGTGGCCTCAGCGGAAAGCAGCACCTGGACTTTGCCTGGCTCTGAAACTAAGCAGGATCTGACGGGCTCAGGCTTGGGTGGGCGTCGGGGAATTTGTCGGGGGAATCCCAGGGTAGGAAGCTGGGCTAGAAAATCAATCAGAAGGAGGACACGGCCAACCATGTTCCTATTGCTGTCAAGAAAACTGCACATGTTCATGAAATCACCATCTCGGTGACAGCTTCCTTGTCAGTAGCTCAGCTCCGGCTAACGGCAGGTGATCTTTTAGGCCAAGAGAAGATGGGACACACACGTGTCCGTGCGCGTACACACACACGTGCATAATTTACAATCCACAGCGGCTTCCCTTGACTGCCCAACCTTTATATCCGGAGCCAGAGATGAGCAGCTGACGTGGACGTTTGTCCTGTAGCACACCAACTCCCTTGAGCCACATCTGTAATCTAAACTCTGCGGGATCCTTGTTAGTTCCAGGCCTTGCTATGCTTCGTTTATATTCCCCAGCAATCAAAAAAGGCCAAACAAGTTTTTCTTTTCCCCATCCGTATACACTTTTTAAAGCCTGCCCAGATGCGATTGAAAAGTATGTGCCTGTGGGATGGACAGCACGGCAGCTTCCAGTAATACAGAAGCAGATCTAATCTTAGATTGTAACCAGGAACCGTTCAGTACTTGATCCAGCCACTTCGCTGCTAAGTGATCCTTTTGCGTCTGTCCGCTAACACTCTTCTGGGGGAGATAGAAGAAGACGCAGAACGTCTCATGGCCACTGATGGATCACCGCAGTCCTGTGGCTACCTTAAAGCCGGTTTCTTGTCCTGCGGTCCATAGGTCCCCTGGCATCCATAGACCCAGCTCAGTAGGTTTTAGGGGGTTTGGAAACTGAGAGCGTACATAAATGTGAATTTCTGTCACAATTTTTTTAAAGATACCCTTCCTGTTAACGGTGAAATGGCGAAGAAAATCATTTTTGATGCCAAACAGTGTTACTAGGTTTTCTCCCCCCACTCTGAAATGTCATTGTTTTCATTTCCACATCCATAAGGACTGGAAACTTGGTTGGGTTTTGTTCTCCCAGGATATAAACAGGTGAGTTAAGCTAATAGGTCTATTTTATTGATAAAAATAGCTTCCTCCAAAATTAGGGAAAACAGAGCAAAACCTCCAGCCTTTCTCCCTCTCTCTCTCTAGAGAACACCATTATTTCATGGTCCTATTTCCAGCACTCCTTGGCTGCTAAGTAAAAAAATATACTCTTAAAAAGTGTTCCCAGCTCACCATAAGGTTTACCCCAAGACTCAACTTTCCTGTCCCAGTCTATGCCAAGGCCCACCTGCAGGTGGGACTTCAGCTTGGCCAAAACATCTCAGGATCCCTGAAGACAAGTAAACCAGGACCAACAAAATTCTCTAGGACGAATATCCAAGATGGGCTGGTTACCATGGGCCCAATCCCATCAAAAGTCTCAGTGTAGAAGCTCTCTGCTCAAGAAGAGCCAGACTTGACCATCAGCTGCAGATCGGCGCTGCACAGTTCACACTTGGGCTTTGTTGCGAGCAACATTCAGAAGGGACGTTGTCGAAAAGCCACAGGCCAAGACACCAATCGCTTAGAGCAGAGGAGACTAGCAATAAAAAGGGTTGCGTGAGGTTCAGCAAATAATCCCGCGCTCTCACAATTCAATTAGCTGGGCACTCTGGCACTGCAGAATGCTTCAATTTCTCTTTAGCCTGCAGATTAAGATTCCTTCTGCAAAAGGAGAAAGCGGGCAAATGCCACAGGGCGAAGATGCAGGGCACAGCGAGTTTAGGGACCCTCTTGTGCCATCATTTGTGTCGGGCTCTCCGATCTGGGCTGCCCAATTCTAGAAGTTTGCTAGATGGGAGCAAAGAAAAGGGATACAGAAAAATAGAGGGGTTTGCAGTGCAGATATGGTCGCCCACATTTGTGCCCGAAGCCTAATCATTTGGAGGCTAATGAAGGACCAGGCCTATAGAAGCCCCCCACCAACAATGATTAGCCATAAATGCATAAATAAATGTAGCCTCAGGAGGAGTGTCCAAAAACAGATGCTAAAATTACCTGGGAAAAGAATGGTCACCTTGGGCAATGCAACCCTGGCCTAGAAGATCATTTTTTTTAGCTCTCAACGGACCCAGCTGTGTTCCTTGATGGTTCCTTTGTGGATTTGCTTTTGGCAAACAGGGAAGTGTTCAGAGCTGGACACAATTCCTGTTTCCTTGGTGTTTCCTTCTGACAAGAAGGATGATGCTTCTTGAAAGCAACCCAGATGCTGAAAATACTTCTGGGCGGCCAGGCGCTGGGAACAACCTGCACCCCTGTCAACAAAGCTTTCTTGTTCTTCTTTTTTAAATGTCTAAAACTTCCTGGCGCCTTTCGACAATTCACAGAGTGCAGCATTCAAGTCCTGGGAGATTGATGGCACACAGCAAAATACAGCGTTCCTCAAGTTCATTCCCAGCCAGGCCAGAAGACGGGAGGGGGAGAAGACACCCCGCTTCTCCTGAAATCAAATCCCAGTCTGATTTCCCCAAAGGCAATCTGAATACAGTAAGACCACCGTGGAGGCAAGGAGGAGGTGGTCCACATGTTGCCCTTACCCTCGAATGCCCAACAGAACCAGAGGGCAAAGAAGGATGATTCCCATCTGACACTGCTTCCCGGAAGGGCGGCCGTCAGTCGGTCACTGTGTCCAAAGTCATTACCGGAAGCAAAACAGGCCCGTTAGCTGGCTCTGCCTGGCCAGATCTGAAACAAGCTTGCTTTAGCTTTTCAGATAATATTGCTAGGGTTGAGGTGTTGGGTGGGTTTATTTTATGTCAGATCAACCGGCCTTCCCTTGGTTTTGCTTCCCAAGGAACTAAATCTGAGTCTTCAGGGTGCTTGAATTCTCTGCATCTCCTCAGGTGTGTCCACCGTATCTCAGAGGGCAATAAAAGGGTCCCATGGTTGTTTCCTCAGCTTTCTTTGTGTAAATTAAGCCGGGGCTGACAAATCCTAAATGGGTAACCGGTGCGTCTGGCCCTAAGGCTGAGCATCCTCGTGAAAGAAAATCTCTTAAATTCCCCGAAGCAGAGTTTTCTTTTTGGTCCCAGAGATATTAGGGATGGGGGCATCGAAAAGAAATGAAAGTGGGAAGCATGACAGCATCCTGTAACAGGCAGGTGGGAGGAAGATTGGCATTGTCTTCCCTCTGAATGGGCTTTCTAGTATTCATTCATTCATTCATTCATTCATTCATTCATTCATTCATTCTTCTAATATTTGGGTTTTTTTTAGGAAGAAGGTGATCGGTGCACGCCTAGTTAGTGTAAAAAGTCAAGGAGGGGGTGAACATCTCCCGCTGTGCAGGGCTTCTGTTGGACTGTATGGGCCCCAAGGGTGAGCCATCGGGGCCCCCTCCTTCTAATCATCAGGGTCATTTAATAAAGCATAAGCAACTTTTTCCCCTCTCTGCATGGAGCTGAGGGAAGACCCTCACCATCACCCCTTGAGTTAGCTGGTGCTTCCTCTGGTTATCTAAGGGGTGGGGGGGCTAAAAATGGCAGCTATCCAGGCCTTAGCCCTGGATCATCCCTGTTCTTCCCTCACTGCATTTGTTTTTCATGGTGATGAAAAAAAAGGAACTCCCCAAACCAGTGTTTCTCAAGCTTGGCAACTTGAAGAGGTGTGAACTTCAACTCCCAGAATTCCCCAGCCAGCTTTGCTGGCTGGGGAATTCTGGGAGTTGAAGTCCACACCTCTTCAAGTTGCCAAGCTTGAGAAACACTGCCCCCCAAAATTGGAGGCTGTGCTACAAAATCCCTCTCAGAGGGGCCAGGAAGAAAGGGGGGAACCTCAGGTAAGAGAGGACTTCCTGATGATGGGAAATTGGCTTCAGAGGACTGGAGAAACTGTTTTCAAGCATTTTCTCCAGGCTGATGAATTTCTGAAGGTCATTGGCGCAGCATGCCAAGCCTGCTGAAGGCTCCCCGATGTTGCAAGGACAATCAAAGGCCCTCCATTGGCTTCTGGATCGCCTGCAGGTAGAAAGGTAAGATATTTACTTCTGGCCCATCTGAAGCGCTACCACCAGACCGAAGAGTGGAGCCATAGAGAATGCCGAACTATAGCAAAAGAGGTCACTGATACACACCATTTTAAAGGAAAGGCTCAGAACTCGAATAGGAAAACAGCATCAGTGCAAATAAAAATATCAAAATGTGTAGAGACAATTATACGACTATGCCAGTATTCAATTATGAATTGAATACTATGCCAGTATTCAACTATGCCAGTGGCGAAAGACAGGCAGCCTTATTTGGCTGGCCTGGAGATGCAGCCATAGGGGAAAACTGTTAACGGTGTAGAACTTCTTTGTGTCAAGCAGGTAGTAAAGACACCCGAGCTGCATTAGACACACCTCAAAGCCTTAACTCTTTCTTGCATCCATTATGTCTTTCTTTGCTTTAAGTTACCATAGGAACGGGTCATATTTGCTTGAGCGTTGCCCTGGCAATGGGCTGGCCAACTCCCAGCTGAACCGTAGCCACGCCCAACCTTCTGCAGCAGACTTTGTTGGAAAGCCCCATCCAAAAAAAATCCCTTAACTAAGAACAGATGTCCGTCTCTCCACCCGCGCCGCTTCCTCCGAAGAATGCAGAAGGAAGAGCTGGACTTGTCCGCTGGCAAGTTAAATGTGCAGGAATAAGACAATGAAATAAACCACATGAAAAGATTGGCCGTGATGATTCCATGGTCTCTGGGGGTTATAAGCGCCAAGGATGCAAGTTAATTGTCCCAGAAGGGCTCTGTTGGAGGCAAAACGAAGATTTTGATGGTTGTAAACCTCATTTCCCACATTCAGGGAATGGTAGGAAGTCTATCGTCATACTAGTGGGCCCCCTTGGATGGCTCTGGTGTGGCCTGGGGTTGGTTTCCGATGATTAGAGATGGGAAGTCATCTGGACCAAGGGGTTCTCATTGCCTTCTGGGGATACTAAGTAACTGAGAGACCTGGCCTTCAGGAGGGATCACTTCACTCTGTTCGAGCATCATGCTAAACCACCCTTTCAGAACAATATTAGTTTAGTGTTATCTGTGAACTAAGCCATAATGGTGGATTCAGGGAACTAGTTAAAAACAAGCTAGCCTCATGTGGACCCAGCCAGTGTATGATTCACTTGTAGAACTGATAACGTGTGCAGTGCATGGATCTCTTCTATCAGCTACATTGGAAGAAGACTTGAGGGCCTCAGCCCAGACTGAATGGATTCTCTCTCCCTCCATTCCTGCCTCTAATAAATACAGTAACTGGTGGTGAAGGTCCTCAGTCTGCAGGAGATGCAGGCAGGACCACTTCTGGTGACAACGCTGGCATTGAGCCTCACCAATGTGTAATGGTTCTACTCTTTTAAAAAAGGAATCAGTTTGGGACATCCTGAAGATATCCTTGGGAACTTAATATTTGGGATAGCAACAACATGTTGGACTATAAAGAGTCTACTCATTATTTCAACTTCATGAAATCTGGAATCAAGTTTGGAAGTGATGTTATGATGAATCATTATTAATCCAGTTCTCAGTTTTCTCAAGCACATCACAAATGAATATAATACTATAGTATGTAATCGTGTGTAGCCATATTTCAGTCAAGAGTTGTATTAATATTTGTTTTGATCTAATTTAAATATACTGCATTTTTGTGCAATGAAGGGACATCCCCATCTCGTGGACACAGAAGGAAATGCCACCCTTTTCTCACATTCAGAAGCTGCAGCAAGGTGAAAAGAAATGACCGTCCCATAACCTCTCATCTAGAGCTGTAAAGCATGAATTTGACAAACAGATGTCTTCATATCATAGAAGCACCCCTATCAGAAAGCCAGGACAGACTGCAGTTTCCTGCTCTGGGTACCACATCTGCCAAGCCCAGATTCATTATAATGCATTATGCACTCTCCACTACGTGGGATTTCACTTCAGACAGTTATTTGCTTTTTGCTCTAATGGTTTGAAGTCCAATACATCTGGAGGACATCGGTTTGTAATAAGCTGAAAACTGTTTTAAGATATGGACTCTTAGTTTGACAATCAGTTTCCAGTTTCTTCACATCAGTTAACTGAAAGTAATTCTCCCCTCCCCCTGCCCCGGGAAAGTCAGCACCAATCCCTTTCCTTTCTGTAGATGAGTATTTGAGCACTTGTAGTTTCCATGATATGAATCTCTCTCCATTAACTCCCCCTCATGCGTGGCACCTTCCCATCCATCCACAGCTGAACCGGTGCATGAGTGTGAGTGTATCTGTGGGGAATACCACAGTTTTACAGTCTTCCTGTCACTTGGACAGGAAGGGGAAATTTGCAGAACTCTTGTCAATTTCACCATGTTAAAAATGTTACACCAAGCATGGTCATACAAGCTAAGATCTTTAATCTAGAGACTGCTTTGCAACAGAAGAGAATATATGTAACTCAGGGTTGCACTGTGGAGTCCTTGGGGTTCTCTGAGCTTGGTGGTTTTCTTGCAAACATTTCGTTACCCGACTCCATTCCCCACTCCATTCTAGCATTGAAGATGTTACCTAGCCAGGTAAGGAAACGCTTGCAAGGAAACCACCAAGCTCAGAGAACTCCAAGGACTCCACACTGCTTTGCAAGCCAACATACTGCATCCCACCAACTACAAGGTATATATAGTGTACTGACATATACTCAGAATGCCTCTCAGTGCACTCTTAAATCCAACAGCATTCATAAACAAACAAAATAATGCTGTAGAAAGGGAAGTGTGAATTAAAAGAATATCACTGCAAATATTTACAAGCAAATTCAGACTAAGAGAAATAATTAGGGAATTCCCTTAGTTTAGCATTTTCCATTCCTTATATGCTTGAAGTGGAATCTTGCAATTAAAAGGCTTGTGGGGCTTCATGATAAATTCTTCTGGCCATACAGACAACAATCAGACCTTGAACATGAACATTTTGAGCTGGTAGAATTTACGGAGGTCAATTCTGGGCTTTCCTGCCTCAAGTATCTTCCCCTCGTGGGATGGCATTAGGAATGGAGGAACCTACGAAGCCTCAGGAGTAAGACAGGGCTCCACTGCTCTTTTAACAGAGCCAACGTGCCTCTTCTCTTCATACAACATGTGATATGAGCTTTTTCAGTTCTAATTTAGATATGAGACTTTTCTAGAATTAAACATGGTTGCTAAAGAAACCCACAATACAACCCAAAGACATCAGGCATAGACTACCACCTAACCCACCTGATCACATCTGATAATTTCAGGATATTTTACAGTTTTTTTACACAAGTAATACTTTTTCAATCCTGTCCAACAATGATTATTTCACAGTAATCAAAGAGGTAGCTTAGTATTACCATGGACATTATTGCTGTGTCATCCTTAGCCTAATCCACTGAAGTGAACAGAACAATGGGCCACAGGTGCTAAGCAACTCAGTGTATATACCAGTGATAAAATGGCCCGACCCCTACTCTTCATCCAAGTACGATCTGCTCACCTTATTTCTTACAATATAATGATTCTAGAAATCTGCAGGGTTGCAATTTTCATTCCCTAATGGGTCCATATATGAAGTTCTGCAGCTATATGCCCCTGCAGGAAGTGGAGGAGAGGGAGAGGTGAGCAAAGGGACCAATTCCCTGATCTCACTGGCCCTGGGGGCAGAGGTGCACACACCCTCAAGCAATGGCACAGAAGACTGGCACCCTTGTTCTCTGATAACTTTGCCTGGCATTTCCCGCTTAGGTGGGCAACGAGACTCACTCCAGATAACAGGCAAATGGCAAAGCACTCCCAATGTCTTGCTAAAAGTGGAAGTGGAGTGAGGGAAAGAAACACATGCACCCAAAAGTCACAAACTGAATTGCAACAGATGTGCTATTCTGCTAATTTCTTCTAAAGAAGCTACTTTGACAATTATGGCATTTTAAACAAACAAGGCAACTTTATTGAAAATTTTGTTCATGCTGATGGACAGTGCAGGAGCATGTAAAATTGTACATTTTAAGGTTTAAATGCCATTTGAGCTTTTTCCAAAATTTCTTCTTTTATTTTTGGATAATCTGGGCATGCCTTTAGAACCTTTCAGAAAGAAGAAATTAATTATCTTTTCAATAATAGCAAGCAACAATAAGCATTTACACTTTATATCATACCAAATTATAGGCTGGGTCAATACTACTTCCAGATAGTAAGCATTTAGTGCTATCAATAAAAAGACATTTTATGCTGTTTCACCTTCCCTTCTGAAATAGTTTTTCTATTATATGAACAACAACAAAAGTGGTGGAAAACATTGGAAGACTACTGGATTATCTGTAAAGTTCTATGAATGGGGCAAGGTTGTTGTCCTCTAAATTTCTTTTTTCCCTTGTAGCTACTAGCTACTGCAATATCGCCAGTTCCCCACACTTGCCAAGCAGCTGACTGAAGGGGGTGTGGGAGCTGCAGGACAATATGGAGAGATGGCTCTCCCAGTTTACCAGGCAGCCCCTGCTGATGGGGGGAGGGCGGGTTCTGTGTTCAGCACCAGATGGCAAAAGAAGAGGGGGCTGCTTAGTAAAAACAGGAGAGTGTTTACAGAAAGTTCTCCACTCTACAGAGCAATTGCCGGGCGCTTGTTCTGAGTGCACGTTTCGTATGATTTCAAAAGAGCAGTAAACTTCTTTCAAGGCTAGCCGGATGGACTGCTGATCGTTGGGCTGAGAGATACCTGCCTGGTAAAGCAGCTTTCCCACTCTGCAGATCAGCTGTTCAGTGGGTTTGGAGATTCCAGGTTTTGCCAGATGAGATGACTGACCCCACAGGCTAGCAATCTGCTCAAGCCATTGACAAATAACAAATACAGCGGTTGCTATTGGTAATTGGTTTCCTGCCAGCTGGTGATACCCAAGAAAGGGAAGGCAGAGGGCCTATCCAGTGCTATTGCTTGGCATGCCCCGCACACGCTAGAATCCGGCAGAAAGGCCAACCAGGGGCTATAGAGGCAAGATGGGGATCGGCAGTGGGAACTGCAAATTTTATGCCAGTAGTTTTTTGCTGACTCAAGGACCAGTAGAGAGCGCTTTATCTGAGCCATGGAGAAAAGCTCTGTATGCTCAATACAACTCAGGGAGCACAGCTGCTCTGGGTATGTGGAAGACTGCATTCTGCAAGCAGGTCAGAATTTCAAAAAAATGGCCAAAAACTACTCTGAAAGGGGTTCTGGATTCTGTCAGGCTGCAGTGTTTGAATCCCTGCACTATGACTGCTCTCAGGATGTGTCTAGATTGAAGTGTATCATATTTGGTCCTTTTCTCCATATATTTCCAGGTAAGAGAAAGGACAGAAGTAGTGGGGAAAAGTATGAAGGCGTGACAAATGGAAGTTTTCTTTCTGGATCACCGGTACAATTCCACAAATTGCATGAAATTTGGAAGTGACCTTAGACAGTATGCGGCCATGCAGGACTGACAAGGTCACCACAGACACCTTTAGTAACTAAATTATGCTTTGGAGAACTTACATCGTGGCATACATCAATTGCTTCTACATATTTCTTATCTTTTAGGTAGTTGAAAGCCAGTTTAAATCCTACCGGAAGAGAAAAATGATTGGTTGGCATTCTGCTTAATATAATCTCTTACAATGAAAGTGTAATAAGCACAATAATGTATACTATTGTACTTTTTTTTTTTTTTGCATCTGGGAATGTTATCCTTATTATAAATATATATAAAATGATACATAGGATATATATTTATTTATAGTATGTTACATTTCTACAGCTATAGAATTTGCTATTAGTTCTGTTAATGTTTGTCAACATTCAAACCCATTAACAAAATTTACTGTTTAATTCAATTAAATAATTTTTTACATTTAATTAACAACTTTTACTGTTGTAATGCTGTCTGTTTTCTGGCAATAAGTCCCTCTTGATAGGCTTGACACATATGGGATACCACAACACAGCTAAGCTAGATTTTATACTATAAAAAATATCGTAGAAGTCCTAAATGTCACACGGTTGTACTCAAGCAAATTGAATTGAAAAGATAATTCCCCTACTTACCAACTGCAGGATTTGCTTTGTTACTATACTTCCAAGCTAATTCATAGTTCATTGCAGCATCTTTATATGCATTCTCCTTTTCAGCAATAAATCCCAAGCATTCATAAGCTTTTGCACATGACTAAAGAATAAAATTGAATGTGTAAAAATGAAGGCCTTTGGAAATTATAATTTATAAATGATAATAGTGCTTCTGGGATTTCCATAGGGATCTAGTAATCATGATAAACAACAACCCTCCATTAAAAAACAACAACCAACTTTTGGACCTAATGACATTTTAACAAACAGTGCTATCCTTTGTCCCTCAATCTATTGGTGTTGCTTGAAAATGAGTTTGGATTGTTATGAATTTGAGGGAGGGTCAAGTTGACCCCCCTCCCAATTCCATTCAACTGATTCTTGAGTTTTAAGATTTCTGCTTGCTAAATTAGGAACACGAAATACAATAATGTTCATGCCCTTGTAGCTTTATACATGCCTGCATATTACATTATTCTGACTGCAAATCAATGTGAATGCCCTACAAGTTCCTAAAAACTAATCTTCCTTGCCATGCTCTGAAAACCAGCTCTCCCCCACCCTATTGTTTTAGCAGGGAATGCAATTCACATTTCAGTAAATTTGCACTATATTTAAGGTTGTGGTTTTCTCATTGGGAAGAAAGCTTACTATGCCTTCTACCTCTCAGCTTGGGTATCACTTTATCCTGATCAAGGAAAAGCCTCTGAGAGCACTTTTGCTGGCATGCAAAATTTCAGCGATGCACACGCTTAAGATTTATTAAGAAAACACCCACCTGCAAGGCTGATCTTGTGCCAAGGCTAGATGATGGCCTTTTGGGCTTCTCTAAGCCTAATTAGAGAATGCTTTAGCTAACACTTTTGAAAATCAGTTCTCCCATGTAAGTTCCTAGTATGCTCTCAAAATAATGTTTTGCAAACCAACAAATAAATGCACACAAGACTATATAGACTGTGTGTGTGGGAGAAGCTAGAAATTTGTTTACTCTTTTTTTGTGATGGAAAGGTGGAAGGCTGTTAACACATATAGCCCTGCAAGCTTCAGGACCATTGGCAAATTGAAACAGACAGAATAAGTGCTTGTGAATTGGTATTTTCTATGCTCAGCTGTTGATAGCTTGAATTAAGCAATTATTAGTTGAAGATGCTCTCTGCAACCTCAAACCTGCAACTACTGGACAACACCCTGAAAGTATTTTTGATCTGCAGATGGTGAGGACAAAGTGGACAAATTGTTAGTTGATTTTAAAATGTGTGGGAGTGATCTGTTGCGGCAGAGCTGTGTGTTTCAAAGGACCAACAATGTACATCAGGGACAGTAATGCTCTGGAATATGTTTGCAAATGATGCTGGGATGATTGGATATTGCAAGTGAGTACTGTGTAACATTAGTTCAAATTCTGAAAGAACTGGAAAGAGAAACAAAGAACTAACTCTGCAGGGAATTCTATAATAAGGATTTTGCTATAAATCTGATTGGCAATCTATGATACAAATCATTAATGACGTTTCATTTGATTAAGTAAATATTTGATCACAGACCCACTTCGTGTATCTTCTTCCAAAGAAATGGATTCCTGGGCAAGTACTGGTACAACATTTAATTTTGTCAACCCCCTCGTGTGGTATGGCACAGCATTAATGACAGTAAATACTTCTGAAACTTCTCATTGTTCAGAAGTGAAGCATATAACAACAGTGTTGGGGGAGAGGCAGGTCCAGGATCACCAGGGAGACAAGGAGTAGCCAGAGGGGACTCTCCCTGGAGTTTTACTATATTCTTAATGACTTGTGAAATCTCAGGAAAAAAGATCCATTTTGAATCAAGAAAAGAAAGCTTTCAGAATCAGGTATTCATTATATGTCTGATAATAAAGTTAGGCCCACGTCAAATATTAGCAGGATGCCTGTTTAAAACCCAGTCCTGTGAAAATTTCTTCTGCCATTGCAATGGATTCGCTTCTTCTTACCTTATTGTATCGTAAGCAGCGCTTCACTTGCTCGGTTGCAAGATCGTACTTCCCAGTTGTGCAGTAGATGTCAGACAACAGCAGCCAGGCCTTTTCTAAGTCATCGGCGTCTGGCAGAGACCAGTTCACTTTGATCAAGCGCTTTAGCTGGGTCCTGGCTTTGGCTGTATGCTTAAGTATCATGTATGCTTGAGCCATTGCCAGAATGGCAGGAACATTGTCCCTCTATTTCAAAAATTGTGGAGAAGTTTGCTTTTAATAGTGATTTCATATTCTTAAAAGATTGACAACTTTATCCAAATGACAACTAGATAGCAGCAGGGGTTAGCCTTTTCTGTATCTCTTTGCTGCCATTTTGGTCAATCTGGAGTTTTGAAGCCCAGATCTGGTAGCATTAGCTTTGAGCCAATAATTTAGGTCTTTCCTTCAGTTGTGTAAGGTTATATGGAATACTATGTGTAGTAGTACTCCGTCCGGTAGGCGTACTCTCCTCATTTAGAATGGCTATGCATAGCTTCCAGGGGAGCATTGGACTAGAGGGCTGGATGGATCTGCTCAACTTTGCTGATGATTTGGTCATTCAAAATGTCCACTGACCCTTATCTGCTTTCTTTGTAAAGAAAAGAGTATTTTGTATCTACTAATTCAGAATGTGATTCTCGGGTGCTGAATTACAACCCTAAATACCCCAACTGTGCATGGCTCAACTGCATGGCCTACAGTGAAGGATTCTGCAAATTACAGTTTATCAACACCTGAGCCATATGTTTTCTGTTAATTTTAACCCCTGCGAAGAGAACAGATTTGGTAAGAGAGATTTAGATAGGAGAAAGCACAAAGCAAAATGGGGTAAACTTTTCCTCAAGCTATTCCCTGTTGCTTTGCAAAGAAAAAAACCCCAAAACTCCACATTAAGATACAGTGGTACCTCTAGTTACGAACTTAATCCGTTCCGTGACTCTGGTTGCAACTCGAGTTGGTCGCAACTCGAGGTAAATTTTCCCATAAGGTTCAAGGTAAATACGGCTAATCCGCCCTCCGAATTTGGTCGCACCATGAGGCAAATTTCCCCATAAGGTTCAATGTAAATACATACGGTTAAACAGTTCTGAAACATATGCATTTTATTTTTAAACCACAAAAACATGAAAATAGTCGAGATGGTCGACTTTGCCATCTTGTACTCCAAGGCCAGATCAGTCACACGAATACCACAATCATGCTTTTCTATAATGTCCTTCTTAAGTTCGATCATCACTTTTTTCTTCAAAGCCTTATTCTTGCCAAGCCTGCTCTGCATTTTCTTTGGAGCCATGCTGACAAGCACACCAAACACCTTCCAAACGCCACAAAACACACCACAAGCCTCACCGAACATCTCCTTGCTACCGTGATCTCGCCCACAGGAAGCCGTGACCGCGTGGCAGCAGGGAAAATGGCCGCGGATCTGGTTCATAACTCGAGGCAGAGTTTGCAAGTCGAGGTAAATTTTTGGGGCCGGAGCTGGTTGTATCTCGAAAAATTCGTAAGGAGGGGCGTTCGTAACTCGAGGTACCGCTGTATAAGGTCATATTATCTGCAGCTTGATCCTATGTAGGAGGGTTATTTTATAGATACTGTAGCCTCTCCCCTCCTCCTTAAACCAATCGTTTTTCATTATCCCCTTTCCATCTCTAGCTATGTCCATTTTTAAAGAAGCATATATGAAATGAAATAAAGACAACTACTCTGATTTCAGTATAGACTGAGGTAGCATAAATCATTTAACAAACTGACCACTATTTCAACTTCTATTGATAGTATTCTAAAAAAAAAAAAGCTAAATCTTTTAAGGAAAGTTAGCTTCCAGTGGCATTCCTATGCCTTTACAAACTTTTTGCTGATATGCTTCATTTTGAATTTCAAATAATTTTTCTTTTTTACCTCATTTTGGCCCATTTCTGTAAACACTTTCAGAGCCTTCTCCACATTGTGTTTTTCTCTTGTGGCCATCAAACAGTAGCTTTGCAACATTTCCACTTGATTCTGGCCCTCCTGTGAGTGAGGATAAAACTCCTTAAGTAGCTTCTCAGCTGTACGTATCCCATGCTGTTCAGATTCTCTTTTCTCCTTCAAGTTACTGTTGAAAAGAAAGTATTTGATGTTTCCTAAGCTATCAAGTACTGGGCAACATTAAAGAAAAAGTTACTAGTTGCCTTTTAAATTTAGTAACGTAACCACAAACCTTTGATTTAACTGACTAATGGAGGGAAGAGGTATCTGTTACAGTGGAATGTCTGTTAAAGGTGAATGGGATTTTACACATTTGTAAAACAAGTGGGATTTTATGCATGGATTAAGCGTTATGCATGCATAAAATGGCAAATGGATTTTGTCTACTTCAACAGAGGTCTGATAAATCAAGGGTTCACTGTAGAGAAGTGCAGTAATCTGATGTGGTCAAAGATGCTTCTGATCCAGCATTGCTATACCTGTTGTTGCCTCCTTAGTGCCTCCTGAACATAAATGTGCATCTTTCTAAGCCTGCGTGGCTACTGTGCAAGGCCAGGAATACACACAGTTCATTCAAGGAGCTGCTGATGGGTACAGCAAGGCTGCCCATGTCAGATGTGAAGCAACTTTGCCTGCTATCGAACTGAATTCTGCACTACCATATTGCTGGGTACACTTCCTTTGCTTCCCTGAGGTTATAGGGCAAATTTTACTTACTTACTTATGGGTTTATTTGTTTGTTAATTAAATTTGCACCCCACTGCAATCAGATGACCCTCAAGGTATACAATATAACAACAATGATTATGATTAAAGTGTTGGAAAAAACTGCAGCCTGATAGGAAAAATTAATTATGTAACCCTATAAACCTTGTGTGGTACTTGGGGACCAAAGGCAATTATGGAATAAAAAAAACACTGTATTATAAAACAAAGTGTTTTTTCTTTCTCTAGGTTTCATGAATGGCATAATCCTGTTTTCCAGGCACAGTGGAAGAATAAGAGAAAACAACTTCAAAATGATAGATTTTTTAAATATATGTAAGAGCACGAGCTTCATATTTTATTAAGGAGCTTTTCCTTTACCTGACATCTGTAGTATTTTGATTCTCAAAAGTCTCCCCACCTATTATCTCGTTGTCAGGATTTAGACATATCAGGATCATATAGCTAAGGGCTTTCTGGCCCCAGTCACTATCCTTACGAGCTTTGTTGAAGAACTTCAAAGCCTGATTAGGTTGCCCCATATGCCTGTTTGTGAAGAGAAAGTTTTTAAAAAGTAGATGCAGTATGACAGCTTTGAAATGCTAATAAAAATATATGCTAATAAATATAATAAAAATATACCCAGACATTTGGTTTCATACTATCATAGACTTGATTCAAAACAGAGTGAAGGGAACTTAAGCACAGAGAATAATTAGGCTTAGATTCACTTCATTCTATTGGATGGTGACTGAGGGATAATCCTAGAAGAGTCAGAGATTTCTATAACTGTAGAAGAGAAATATAGATAATATTCTCTAGGCAAAAAGAAATTATACATTTAAAATATATTTAAAATTTAAAAGGATCAAATTGTGAAAACATTCTTACTACAACAGGTATGGGAGCAAAGAATCTCATTCACTTTAAAACTGAAGAAACAATAGAATTCTTCCCCACTTCCCCCTAATCTGATGTAAATGTGCCATGTTCTCATGAGCCTTTTATCTCATCCCCAGCCCAATTTGAAGTCACTGCTAGTTATTCTAGTTTTAAGGTAGTGTTTTCTTTCTTTTCCCCAAACCATTTTTGTCATAGTTACTGGCATGGTCAGGAACTGGGGTCTGCCCAGCAATGATCAGCCCCTTTAAGCTGCTGTGGCCCTGCCCCTTCCTCTCCAGTTACAAAGCCCTGCCCTCCATGGAAGTTTGGTCTTGGGCTGCAGGAGAGATCAAACACCAGGAGAGAGATATCTGCTCACATCATAACTTGTTGCTGCTTTTCATGGCACTTGTCTGGCCTTATTCAAATTCCTTTTAAATAAGGCTTTAGTGCTTTTTTTTGAAGGTATAGAAGGTTGATTTAAACCAGAAAGAGAGTCAGATTCTGCCAGTTATGCGGGGCTACTTCTGCATCACTGAGTGGATTACAGGTTTTCCATTGCTTCTGCCAACAAGTGGTTTTGTGTGGCCATTATTTTCATTGTTTTTATTTTTATTCTTTCTGAGGGTTCATGAAAAAGCATTTATAACTATCATCACAACCAGGACCAGTCTCATGCAGCTGCAGTTTTTATAGCTGTTTTGTAATACACAACCATTATCTATGTCTGCCTTTGAGAGGGGGGTTGCCATAATTTTATTATTTACTCATAGATTTACATTCTATCTTTCATTTATGAGCTCCAGTGGTATACTCCTATTTTTTCCCACAAAAAGCAACCCTCAGAGGTAGGCTGAGCGGTGAGTGAGTGACTGGCCCAAGGTCACACAGTGACTTTCTGTGGCTGAGGACGAACTAGAACCTGGGCCTCCCCACTCCTACTCCAACTCTCTAACCACTACACCACACTAACTCTCACTGGTTTCACTCCATTCCAGTTCTGGCAGTACTAAGTGCCACAGTGATGTCTGTTATTACACTTGGGACAATCACAATTTTGTGTTCTCCACAGCCATCCACCAGCTATTTCCAGGTGCTGCCAGCCACAAGGTCAGAATTGAACTCTTTGGTAACTCACTGCCAATCGCTGCAGCTTGTTCATTATCGATTGTTCCCTCACACTTGCCCTTGCATTTGTGACCTACCAGTTAAGCTGATTTTGAACATGGGCATAGCGCTCTTTGGAAAGAATGCTAAACCTGCGTTCAAGAAAAGCCCTGCGGCCAGGTCACAGGCATGAAGAAGGCATTATGCTAAGCAAGAGGATCAGAAGTCGCCCCCCCTCCCGGCACAAGTTAGGCCGGCCTAGTTTTCTGGTGGCTCGAGGGCTGGTAGAGAGTACTTTAAGTCAGCCACCTAGATGAGTCCACAAGTTATTAGAGATATTGCAACGAACCTCTTTCACCGTTTTACCCATAGTCATGGCACAGGGTCTAACAGCCACACTTGACAGGGTACAGGAATTCATTTTAAGTTCTTTAACCTGTTAAAGAAGTTGTAACAATTGCTAGGGGAACATATCAAATTGGGATCATAGTCCTAAACCTTTCTCTCTATACTATTTTCGTTATGAAATTGGGTGGAGGCGGGAGGGTTTATAGGCATCCATATGACATGTGTAAGCGTTTCCTTTTAGGCAAACAGCAGCTTGGGAGAAGTGGAAGGACACTAATCCCCTTCTCCTGTTGGGTTAGAATGAAATCCCACTCCATCATCCCATGATGATTTTTTTCTCACCCACAAGGGATGTTATAATCTTGGGTCATCAGCGCCATATTTTGCTGTGCCCTTAGCCTGTGCTCTTCATAAATACCATTCTCCACAACTTACCAACAATAAAGTCCCATGCAATAATTATAGCCAGGTTCCAAAGGTGTTCGGGTTGATTTTTTCTTGGCTAGTTCAAAAAAGGGTGTAGCTTCATCAAGCTTACCGCTTCTTCTCAGCAAATCAATCAAGCTCTCCATCACTGAAAAGTTATCTAGAATCACAAGTTTCTATTTCCAGTGAAAATATATTTTCAACACTTTTCACAGATAAATTCTTGGTATCATAGATAGGTTATGAAGGAAAAGCAAAAACTGATTAATTAATTTGATAATATTTTAATGTGTTTTGTAAGCTATTTTAGAAACCCCATTTAAGGTCTTTAACCATTTCTTTAACACATACATGCTATTAAAATACAAACACATACCAGGGGTTTTCTCCAAAACATTCTGGTAAAGACTTATGGCTTGCTCATATTTCTCTTTTCTAAACATAAGGTTTGCCAACATCTAACAAAAGAAGAAATATTTCAGCAGAAAGTAAAACTACGGCATTCTTTTTATTCTTTCTTTTATAAAACCTCACACAGATCAAAGATAAGTGAAAATGAATCCATCAGTGGAGAGCCGAAGCATAATGAATCTTCATCAACTAGAGTAGAACTATAAAACCTTAACAAGTTGAAAAGATAATTTCCAGAGACACACTAAAGCTGTGGGAACCTCGCTTCCTTTTGTGATTGTGTATGTCTTGGATAGATACAGATGCAAATACATACACACATGTACATATAGTTTATTAGATTTATATTGTGCCTTTCCTCTAGGAGCTCAAAGCATCATACACTGTACCCCTTCCTTCTACTTCTTTCACAACAACCCTGTGAGGTAGGTTTGGCAGAGAGAGATTGAATATACATAACAGGGACTTGATTTTAGAACAGTGAAATCCACAAAAATAGCTTCAAATGGGGTACATTTTCTACCTAAGCTGAACTTCCAGATAGATAGGTAGATGTAAAAGAAAATTGATATGGGAGAGCTTACACAGACAACTGTTCCATTGTGAATATGTGTGAATAACTTTCTCTCTGCTTGCTGGCTTGTATGTATTAATTATATTCTCCCGGTTCTATCCTATTCCAGCTTCTGATCTGTAAGCAGATTTCTGGAACTCGTCTGCTGCCCCAGTTTCTGGCAGCCTGGCAACCCACTCGTAAGCCTCCTCTGACTCTTTAGGGAATGTTCATATGGAGTAATAAATGTCAACACAAAATCAAATATCCTTGAGGCTCTTATAGGGCTTAGAGTAAAAAGCTTTTTTCAAAATGAACAAAATAATGTAAAAGGGATAACTGCTAGTTTGAGATAGTCAGGACTAAATCTGTGTGTATTCTGTGTCATCACACTGTGAAGATGTTGTTCTGGGCTGAGGCAAATGCTCCCTCTATCACTTCTCTTCATGTGAGCAACAGAGGTGCATCACAAAGCCCAAACGGCTGAATTTTAATTTGGGAGCTTTTCAAACCTTCTTTTCTCTGAATAGTCACCCAGTGAAGAACTGTGGTGGGCCATAAAGATAAAGAAAACCAGAAGAAGACTTCATTTTACAGCTGAGTATAAGTTTACTGGAAAGCAAAGGAACTGCATACCATTGTTCCAATTTCATTGTTCTCATTGTCTTGAAGCAAGAGAGTACAGTAATGCTCACATTGGTCTGTGTCTCCTAGTATCAAATATAGTTGAGCTAATTCTAATATTATCTGAAAATAAAATAAAAATAACATTTATTCAGCAACAGATTGATATAGAAAAGGCACTGATGATTATATCAGATAGCTCTAATCCTCTCTCTGCAGGACTACAGATACCATAGCTAACTATGCCTCTAGGTTTAGGTACTTTTCAGCCCCCTCCTGGACACCCACATTTTGGTGCAGAACTGAGAAAGATATTCAACTGTAAAAGTTCATGTCTAGATTCTGTCTGAGGCAGGCCAGCAGTATGACCTGTGTCACTGTAATTACATTTCGCCTTCTTCTGGCAATTTATATTTGCAACAGACTTTTGTTACCCACCAATTTCAATCTGTTTCGACATTGTTAATATAGAATATACACTCATTTATGTAGTTTGCCTTTTTTGTAATAGTAGTACTATAGTCAGTTTGCTACTTGTTTCAAATTGGCAAAATAATATTTTTTCCTCCCAGTCTCACAACAGGTAAAGCAAAATGAATTTATGATAAATGATCTGGAATATATACTGCTGCTTAAGAATGTAACAACTCCAACAGAAGAGGATATATGTAGCTCAGGGTTGAACTGTGGGCTTTCTGAGTCCATGGGGCTCTCTGAGCTTGGCTGCCTGCTTGCAGACGTTTCATTACCCGACTAGGTAACATCATCAGTGCCAGGCAACAACCAAGCTCAGAGAGCACCAAGGACTCCACAATGTAAAAACTCTTTTACTAAACCTGGCCCAGCATTCTTTGCAAGAATTCCAACAACCAGACAGTTTAAGTGGTTTGCCTTTCAAATGGAGATTTAAGATCATGCTTACTTTATTATCAGTTGGTACGCAGGACAGGGCCTCTGAGTAGTACTTCACAGCCTTTTCATATTCCTTTTCTGCTTGATAGAACTTAGCAAACTGAACACAGATTGTAAGTAGCATTTGTTTTTGAGGAGGGATCAACTCGGGCTGCTCTACACGAACTCTTTTTAATATCCTTTGTTGGGCATCATAAGCCTTCAACATGACAAATGTATAAAATTAGGGCAATGGAGATTATATGCAAGCTAGCGCCTGAAGAAAAACTAAACCTGAGACAATTACTTATTAGCGGCATTAATTAGATTTATCTTCCCATTTTTCTTTGAGGATCTCAAAGCAGCATGCTGGTTTCTCTCCCTACCATTTTATCCTCATAGTAATACTACGAGGAAGGTTAGGCTGAGAATTAGTGATTGTTTTAATGTCTCCTATTATGGTTTGGTTACTGAACTGAAATTAGGGGACCAAACTGAGTGCCTTTGGGCCAGTCATTTCAACATAAATCTACTTCAAAAAACAGGTGGCAGCTGTGCTTGGCAGGGCTTTTGCACAGCTTTGTGTTGTACGCCAGTTGTGCTCTTTGCTGGACCAGGAGGCTTTTCTCTCAGTCACTCAGGCCTTAGTCACCTCCTGAGTGGACTACTGCGATGCACTTTAAGCTGCCCTTGAAGAAGTTGCAGCTGGTGCAAATGCAGCAATGTGGGCAGTTATGAGTGTCTCTCAGTGTGTGCACATTACACCTCTGCTCTGCAAGCTGTATTCGCTGCCAGTGTGCTTTTGGGTGCAATTCAAGATGGTGGCAGTCACCTATACAGTCCTTCATGGCATAGGACTGGGTTATTTGTGGCAACGCCTCTCCCCAATTGTTTCTACCTGTCCCATTAGATGTGGCAGAAAAAAGCATGTTACGTTAAACTGTGCTATCTAGTGGGGCCCAGGAAGAAAGCCTTTTCTGTCATTAAGCCCTTCCCTATGGGACATCATCCTGCCAGAGATCAGATTGGCCCTGATCCTGGTAGCCTTTTGCAAGGCCCTGAAGACATGGCTGTGTCCCTGGACTTGGGGTTCAGACTGTCAGTTAGAGCCTGGATGGTTATGTTAATTCTTGTTTGACTGGATTTTTTTACCTTGGCTGCAGGTTAGGTATGTTATTTTTATTGTTGGTTCTGTTTGTAACTGTTAGCCATCCAGGGCCACCATGGTGAGATGGGTGGCCATATCTGTAGCCCCCGCTCTTTGGAATATTCTGCCTCCAGAAGTGAGATTGGCCCCCTCACTCCTGGCCTTCCAGAGGGCTTTGAAGACCTGGTTCTGCCACTTGGCCTGGGGTGGGGAGGGAAGTCACCAAGTGTGGGGATGGCTAGCCCCATAGAGACCTGCTGTCTTCTCCCTCAGATCCATCATCTTCTTCAACTTTCTCCTTCTTTTTTAGTAATGTTTTGTTTAAATTTTTAGGTTTTATGTATTTATATATATTTATGGTTTTAATGTTTTGTGTGAGCCGCCCAGAGTCCCCCATTGGGGGGAGATGGGCGGGGAGAAATTTAATCACTCACTCAATCAATCAATAAAAATGGAATAAAATAAATAAATAAACATCACACATGATTGTTGTGGGGAGATAAAATCGCAGGTCAAAGTACAATGTACACTGCCTTGATTTCCTAGGATATAAACCTAATGAGTAAAACTAAAAAAGTAAGAAAGAAGGTTCAACAAAGATGTTAGTTTTTTTTTCTATTTATACATTTTGAACAAACCATTTCTCATTATGTTTTTTAATCTTGCATGTATTTTGGGTTTGCTTTAAGTGTCAGACTTCTCTCCTTGTAGTCTAGACCAGAAACGGTTAATTCAAGGATCAAGAACCTAAATGCTCTGATCAGTAACATTTATTACAAGGAAGGTTAATGTTACAATACAAGAATTTCAACAACTCCCCTACTTTCAAAGGAGACACCAATATATAGGCAATTTATGGTGGCAAAACCATTTTGTTTCCTCCCAGTTTCAGTGCTGAGGGCTATTTTGTGAAGGCACGGCAGTTTACATCTGTTTCCTGTTTTGATAACTGTCAACCCTTTTGTTGGTTAAGAACAAATTAAGAATGATGAATACTGAACTAGTTGCTCTCAACAGGTTACCTTCTGTGTCTGAAAGAGTAGACTATAAATGTCATAAGCTTATTGTGATATAAAAGTTAGGATGCTACTTGATTCAAATTGTGGCAGTTATTTGAAAAACACAAAGTATGTATTTTGTCTTGTATGTTGGTAGCCACTTTGAAATCATCCTTCTGATTTGAGATTTATATAACGTTGATATTTTACCTTGTTCAGGGTTTCCAGAATAACTTCTCCTTTTTTGGTTGTCTCATAAATTTTTGCTAATAACATCAGATTTTTCACATCTTTCATCATTGAAGGCAGATCATCAACTGGAAGTTTAAACAGAAATAATTGTTGACTTGTATATATTGTCTGAACAACTGGAAAAACATAGACTTCTGCCATGCAAAGTTTTAATTATAGACAAGGCAGGGATAATGCAATAGTAGGACATATGACCATAAAAAACTGGCCAGCCAGAATTCCTCAACGGAGAAATGACTTAAAGCCCTCCATGTATCACATACAAATGTTGTGGAATGTAGATGACAGAGCATGTTTCTGCCTTATGTCAAGGTAAAAACTCCAGCTGAAGATTCCAAGAAAAGAAAAAAATATTACCTGAATCATGATCTAGTGCTTGGTTCAGAACTTTCTCAGCTTTGCAAAATTTTTTGAGTTTTAATAGGAGATCAGCAAGATCATGACACAGGAAGTCCTGTTCACTCATCTTGAGAGCAACTTCGTAATAATTGATAGCCTGAAACAATTTGAGATATGTCAATAATAGAGCCTCAGCTATTGGCTATGAATGAAAAACAGGCATCTGTGAGATTGGCAAGTCTCAGAAAGCAGGGAAAAAATCCAAATGAATAAACAATGTTACACAATCAATTATTCCTATGCCAAAAATTGATAAAAACCCATATTCACCCCTCCCCCGCAAGACCGGCTAAAATAATCAGGTTTTGATTGCCTTCCTAAATCTCAGTAATGTTGGCCAAGTCAAATCTCCAACATTATTTGGATTAGGCAGGCAGTCCTAATAATGAGCTGTAGCCCTTTCACTTTAATGAGCTAGAGAAGGAAGGGAAACCAAACAGCAAGGCTGTGGGGGTTTTCAGTACAAAGGTGTCAGCATAATTTGCTCTGGAAAATGAATGGCCTTGAAAGGCCATTGACTTGGAAGCAAAGCTTTTGTGTTTCTATTTGTGAAAGGATAGTAGATGTACAAGAGAAATAATAAAGCAGAAGCTGGATACTTCATTTTTCTTTAAGGTTCCTTTCTGCCTCGTGCTAGTATTTTAAATGACAATGCGTCTTTGTTTGCATTTCTAATTATGAGTGAAAAGACTGTGTTTCAGCTAAGTGAAGGTTTTGGATTAAAAGTGAACGTTATCTACTGAGTTTATATATCTGCTAAGTGCAGTAGAATTTCCTTGACAAATACACACAGGATTATGTGAGTTTTATTCTGGAGTTTTTAATTAGAGTGTTCACTGTTTTGTGAACATTCTAATTAATATAATAATAGAAGCAGGGGGGTTGCCTATGCATAGGCATTTTTCTTGGATACAGGGCTATTATGAAGACTCCTGCACTTCAGAATTTACCACGACACCAGTGAGTCCTGTAAAATTGAGAAGGTTGTTTTTTAATTTCCTGGCTACACAGCTTTTTGAATCAAATTCCATTTTTAGTCCAGTAGCTCAGGAACTAAGCAAACTAATCCCAGATCCTGATTTTGACTATGCAGTCAAGTACAAATTCAGTTCATTAGGCAGATCAAAGGAGGATAGCAGGCTGCATGTTTCCTTGGCTCAGTTCAGAATAACGTTGAGTGAAAAAAAATCTATTTCTGAACCTTATTATATTGGTGAGTGTACACATAAGCTTGCCCAATTTTCCGTGCTACTGTTGCATCCAAGGGATTCTTCTTCTGAGCTGCTTCATAGACCTCTAAAGCTTTTTCAGGCTAAAACAATGAAAGTAATATTGCAGTTATTTTTTATATGTAGTATTAATCACAATAGCTTTGGAATTCCTTTACTTCTTGCTCTCCAATATTAAGCAGTTTCATTCTGTGCTTGTATCCCTGAATTGCACACCCACACTGAGCTCAAAGAGAATTTTCGATGACCCACTCGTTTTATTTTATTTATTAATTAAATTTGTATGCCGCCTATCTCCCCTCATTGTCTAGACTCTACTGATACAGGGTTAAATGCTTTCTGTTAATATATGGACAGCTGAAACCTAGTTCTAACTTGATTGGTATACTACTATGTATTGTCTATTTCAGTAGTCAAGGAACACTGTGCTGTTTGCTGGTTAAGTTGTCAGATTATTGTCCCTGCATTTGATCCTCAGGTCTTTTCGCCAACGCACTAGTCAGTGCAGGAGTCCAAGAACCAACAAAACAGCCCCCTGCCATCTTTACTAGCCTCCCTCTCCAAAAAACAAGAAAGAGAATCTAATTTTCCCTCCCTCCTCCCCAATGTACAGCAACCAATTTTCTACTGTAAATACAACAACGGCTCTCTCTGGAGGCTAACTAGCTAGCTGTATGATTGACTGAGTTGCTGAGTATATGAACTCTATGAAGAGCAGAAATGTTATAGTGAGGACCTGTGAAGAAATGGAGGAACCTTAAGGGAGGGGGAGTGAAGAAATCCCTACCACAGAAAAAGTCAGAAATAGATTGCCTCCATATGGGTGATGAAGCACTGTGAAATGCACAGAGATTTCTTTTTGGGATTGGGAAGGTAGAATGTCTGAGGGGAAAAAAAACCCCTGTGAGGTGCAATAATTTTCAAATGTCTCACATATGGTTTTGACACCTTAAAAATGACAAGGGAGAGGGTTTTGTCTATGTGAGTCCTCCCAGATCACATCACCTGTTTTAGACAGCAAATTTATAAAGGTAATCTGCCTTCAAAATCCTGATATGTCAAACTGCTTGGAATAGTCAAAGGATTAATATATTTATACACACACACACACACACACATATATATATATACAGTGTGTGTGTGTGGGTGTGTATGAGAGAGAGAGAGAGAGAGAGAGAGATTAATAACAATCTTTTTATACTAACCTCTTGAATATTCATGTAGGCATCACCCAAGAGAAGACTAGTATGAGGACTTGGCAAATTTTCACACAACTCACTAGTAAAAGGAGGGCATTTAAATTACAAGAAAAAACTAAAAATGTAGAGCATAATTTTGAGTTTTCACAAGCAAAAGAGAAAAATATAACTTTTATATTGGCACAGCTCAGCTGCCTGGCTGCACTGTAACAATGAATGGGTACATCATTAACCCCAAATATTATCACAGCAAATGGTAAATATAATGCACAAATACAATAAATATTTCTATGATCAATCACATGAGAATATCTATGAAGACACCTTGCATTATATCCTGAGAAAGTAATCTATCTGATCAACATATAAGGTCTAATGTACATACATTTATGTATTACTTGATTTCTGTATTCTTGATCACCAATAGGGAAACACGTGAATGGAAATGCATTCAGACATTCATAAGGAGACATGAAGGTTCTGTAATATCTGAGATAATCCTTCTATTGTAAACATGGGGGAAGAGGGAAGCCCATGTTTTCCCATTTTAAAAAGGAATATACTATCTCCTGGTGATCTTTGTTGTTCTTTCTGAGCTTTGTCTTTCAGAATATAACACTCACCATCCTCAGAAAATGCCCACGTTGCCTGAACTATATTATCTAACATATCTGGAGGGCTACAGGTTGGGAAAGTTGATCTGAGCATTTTATGTATCTGTATACATAGACACACACACATCAGAAAATCTTGCTCACTCACTGAGAAAAGGAAAGTTGAAGTGCTGCTCTCTGATAAGAGCTTAATTCAAATACAGCATTGACTTAGAGTCTTTGCACCCAGCAGCTCAGTTAAATTCTTAAGCAATCTTGTTGCTTGCTTCTTAAAGAAGGAGTGGCTTCTGAGCTAGAGACAAAACAAGAATCTGGAAACAGAACAATTACTTCTCAGCCTTCTGGCTAAAATCAATGTAGTATTTTCAGATTTATTATTCAGAACTGGTCATAATTTTCATGTTTGCTCTAATTTTTCATGTTCTTCTCTACCCCTAAAGCAAAGTATGAAAATGCATAGTTGCAGAAAAAAGACAGCATTAATTTGAGAAAAAAATTACCAATAGCATCCAATATATAATCTCTTATCCTTTCGGATCAGAAGGTAAATCTGAGCCATCTTTTCCTTAACTTCAGTGTAATATGGCTGGTTTGGAGTGATATTCCTCAGCATTGTTAAAGCTAAATCCACTTCTCCTTTACTGAGAGCCAAATCTACATTAGCAACAGTGACACGGATTTCTTCTGATGTGCCACTAAATTCATTGATGGCATCTTGCATTATTTTAGTAGCTTCATGCTGGAATGTGAAAATGTATGTGAAAACTATGCAAACCTTAATGATACCTATGTAATTATTACAGGTAACAATTAATAACATTTATATAGCATTTTCAGAATGTTTAATGAAGTTTGCATACAAACTTAAGTAATGTTTACATAACAACTAAAATATTGTATATCCCCATAACACAGACTGGGCTGAGGCTAAAAACAGTTGAGATCAGAAATGAAAGTCGAACTGAAGGATTATTGTGTGAAAATTTTATATTTTACACCTTTTTATTATTACCTTCCTTATCTATTGTTACCTTTTCTCTATTACATGAATACCAAGCAGATAGCAGATTGTCAGCCTCACTAGGTAGACTAGATCAGGATATGAACTTTACAGAAAGGCTAGAACTATTTTTACTGATATTGTAATAACAGAATCTTGCACGTCTGCTTGTGCTGTACTCCTGAACTCAGTATGAATCTGCCAAAATCTTGCAAGATTTGATAATCACACAAGAATTGGATCATTTTAAAGATCTAATTTGTAATAGTCACTTGCACCATGAACTGGTTGAAACTGTTCCTGATTACTTTGAAGAAGTCAGCTGCTGGCCTTCTTTCATGATTAATTAACAATAATGCCTTTACTGGACCATAACATGTATTCAGATAAATATTAGTCCCATCTCGGCAAAGCTTGAGCACTAGCATTGAGAAGGTCCTGCTCTGCACTCAGCTGATCTCATCTACTGCTAATTGAATAAAGTGGAGAGGCACATAAAGATAATATAATATAAACATCAGGCATAGAATTAGTTAGTGGTGGTTTTTTCCTCTCCTGTGAGGAACATATTCCAACTTTCCTACAGCCTAAATCAACAATGCTCCATAAATAAATAGGCTCAAATAATGCAATGCCTAATACTTGGAACAAGTATTCTAAACAAACTCCCTCCCTGAAGGTATTTTAAAAACATCTGAAGTAATATCAATATTAGCTAGTTAATTTTTGAACTGGTTCTTTTAAAATTCTTTTTGTTAGTCTAGATCAGTATTTCTTAAACTTTTTTCTCTCAGGACCCCTTCCCACTTTAAAAATTATGGAGGGCCCCAAAGGAGCTTTTGTTTGTATGGGCTATATTTATTGATATTTACCATATTAAAAATTAAAATTGATGCATTCATAGAATATTTATTTATTGAATCATATAACAATAACAATATTAAACCCATTAGATATTAACATGAATAAAATATTTTTCATAAAAAAAACCCTATTTTTTAATTATTATTTAATTATTTTATTTTAATAAAATAATGAGAAGAGTGACATTGTTTTAAATTTTTGCAAATATCTTCAATATCTGGCAAATAATTTTGATTTCACAGACTCCTGAGAGGTTCTTGGGGGACACCCAGGGGTCCTCGGACCACACTGTAAGAAACACTGGTCTAGATGAACAAAACTGTTGGCATTAAATATACAGAGACTGTACATAAAGCTTCTTACCAACTCCCCGTTGAGTCGAAGAGCTTCAGCAAGTTCCAGGTAAATGGAGACTTGTTCACTTATTGTTACACAGGGCCCCTGGCCTTTCTTAGCATCCCCTTTCATTTGAGGTAAATTGATAAGCATTTTTAAGACTTTAATAGCTTCAGGATACTCCCCAGCTTTATTTAGTGCTCTAGCCTTGATGAAGTGATACAGTGGAGACTCACGAAGCTAGAAAAAATATTAAAAGTTGACAGAAATAAAATATTAAACTTGAAATGCTTTAGAATATTTTTGTTCAATTGGCACAGGATGCACAGTTAATCAAATTTTAAGACAGAACCTGATCTGTTTTGACATTGCTTTTCTTCATTGCTTTCATAGTAGACAACTGAATAATTGCTTTCCTGCACAGTGGAAGTAACAAACACATTCTATCTATTTTATCCTGCAGAGCTCATTCCCAAGGCCAAGACTCCTCTATTATGCTTAGGCATAAGTTTTGTCATGTCAAAATCCCCTGCAATATTAATTAGAGGCTTCCTTCATGTGCCTTCTTGCCCTATAAGTGCTTCCTGTTCAGTTGTGACTCAGCTTCATTGGTGACTTCATCTTTAATTTCTTAGTTTAAACCCCACAGCAATAGTTTTTAAACACTAGTTTTCCTATGTTCTTTTAATCCAGTTTTATTTTGCAGTTTTATAAAAAAAATGAAAATACTGTAACTAATTAATTATACCATACACATAGCAGGGGTTAAGTGGCAAAAGGCAATCTATAACTAATGCTGCTCCGTTATGGCAAAAACCATTGGAGAGAGAACCCTTAGCATGGTAGCCCTATACTTACTTAACTGATATTTCAACAGCACACATTGACAGGTTAGGGTTGCAATAGCATTTTAAGTGTGAAAAAAATCACTACTAAAAATCAGACGTTAAAAATAGGGAGGACATAAATGAAACTGGGATTTAATGGCAACGTCAGGGTTCTCCATAAACATGGAATTAATAAAATGGCAATTCTAGACTACAGCGGGGAAGCAACGTTTGTCTTATTAATTTCCTGTCCTTTTCTTTGAATGTGTGCAAGTCTCAAATAAATTTATTTGAAAAGTTTATTTTTAAATAGATCAAGAAGCAGAGCAGAGAAAAGAGAGAGTCAGTTTTCACACAAATCTAAATATTTCCTTGTGATTCAGTCTCACCTGAAAATTGTAGCTGACCCCTATTTCAAGTGAATGGGCACATTCTTTGATGTTTCCTTGAGAAAGGTGAATCTGGGCCATAAGAAGATTGGCATCTGTTGATGTTGGGTCCAGCTCTAGACAACGTTGCAGTGTACCCTGGGCAGTTTCAAGTTCTCCTGCAAAACAGCTCTGTGTTATTGTTGTATTATACCATCTGTTTCTTACAAATATTCTTAATGTTCCGACTGTTCTGAGCTCACAATGTGGTTTTCTAATTGGAACCTATACATCTTACTGGTTTCATTAGGAAGAAGTCAGATATAATTCTTTTCTTTTCTTTTTTCTTTTTTTTAGTAGTGAAATAGTTCACAGTATTAATTCAAATTGTGCATTTTACTTATTACCAGTAAGGACTGAAAACTAATTTTGCATATTTGAATTTCCAATTTGAAGTGGAAAGAAGCCAGCTCTAGTAAGTATGTCGATTACTGTACAACCCATAACTATCCCTTCTAGGTTCACAAAGTTAGGTCAATATATCTCTGCTCACTCTTTATTTCCTGTTTCAAACAAGACAGAGTTAAACTAAGGAGAAAGCAAGAGTTTCACAATGTACAACTAACACCTGCATTTTCAGAATGTTCTCCTGTCTGCCATTGAAACAGCTATTCCCTGTTGGGAAAGCAAAATGTATTAAGTTCTGGGCTTGATTGAAAATGTAGTTCTGTCCATAAAATATATTTGAACTGTAGGAACTATCTCCTTAATAGCAGACATTACTAAACAAATGCATGGTCTCATTTCTACCTAATACGTAAACTAATATTTTCCAATGTTGTCTTTTAGATACATCAAACTTCAGTTCCCATAATCTGAGGCCAGTGTCTGGAAATAGCCAAATTGTGAGCCACCAGTGCATAGGATCAGATGTAAAGCTCATTATGGGAAACCTGAAAACTTTGGGGCATATGTGTACATGTTGGAAAGAATCCTATTTTAAATTTGGTTAAAGCATAAAGACAGAACAAATTCAGGATCAACTAATTCTAAAGTGTGTTGGAAAAGAAAAGAGCATTCGTACAAGAGAGATTCCATCATGGCTTTTTAGTGACCAAACTATGTTGAGTTTATCAAGAATACTTGAAATATCCAACTGAAAAATTTTATAATCTAAAATCTATGAATATTTTCTCTATTTTTATTTGAGTAAGCAATTAGATCAAATCTTACCTGATAAATATTTAACTTGAGCCATGAGGAAAAGGGGTTCTATTATTCCAGGAGCTGCTTTCACCAGTGGATTCAAAATTATAGTGGTTTGTTTTAGAAGGGGAGATAAAATTTGGCCAGGTAACCGAGGCTATAAGGGTAAAAAGTGAAAATACACGTTTTCCAGAACCATAACATACAAGGTGAAATGATTTTTTTGGTACCTATTCCCAGTTATGTTCTAATGTTTTATTCTCCATTCATTTTTGAGAAACTGTTTGACTTAAGGGGTCCAGAGCTTGCTCATTAGACCTTCATGCCAATAATTAGGAGCGGGGTGAAGAAATAAGGTGTATTAAATTTTTGGACAGGCTTTAGTGCACCATTAACAGCTAACCTCCATTCATCTCGAAGTACCCCATATCAAAAGGCTGCTCATCACTCCCCAAATGCCCTACTGCTTAGGAAAGTGCAAGTAAGAAGGGCAGTTTTCTACCTGTTGGGGACAAAAGACCAAATATTCTTTTACAATTTCAATCAAAAACATGGGGTTGAGCTTTTCATAATACTCAATGCTCAAAGGAAGACCATGCAAAGCAGAAAAATGAAGCTCGGCAGCTTCGTTGAGAAGGGCACCAGCAATCTGTTCAGTCTTATTTTTCCTTGAAGCAATAACGGCCTGCAGATAAGCTAGGGTCTGAAAGACAGAGAATGCTTTAAAAATGAAGTTTTCTTTGCAATCAGTTTATAGCCTTCCTCTCAATAATACCCACAAAACTCAGTGCAAATTGTATATTAACTAGGATGTAATTAGGGAGGAGTGCAGGATTATTTGTTTCCTTCTCATTCATGTGTGAATTCTACTTATCTCCCTCTAGCTGGCTTTGAATGTTGTGTATGAATACTAAGCAAATCAGGGTGATTTTGACATAGGGATTCCTCTAAATTTGCTTTAAATAACCGATTTTAATCATAATCCTTAAACTAAATTTAGAATTCCCTAGCCAAAATAAGTAGTATAAGGAGAACAAGCAAACCTGCAGCTCTTCCCAGTCTCTAAAGATCCTTATTTTACATCTACATAATCATGCATATGCATTTATTCTGTGGCAGTCTACATACAGTACCTTCCCTTGAAATAACATTAGTGTTTCAATCAACACTATAAATTTTGCAAAATCACATTTGTAAACATTATTTATGTAGTAACAGGAATACTATGTTTTTTATAGCAAAGCAGACATTCTACTAATTCAAAAGTAGCAGAGAATGTTTTCACCATCAAATACAATGAGTGGTTACAATTCTCATAACACACTAGAAACTGAATGAGAAGTAGATTTCCCATGAAGAAAATCAGAATAGCCACTGGTAGCAATCATACCATTTTGGACACTGCCAGTTAAGGCACTCCAGTACTCCATTTCATCATAATCCATTTCAGCAAGCTAATCTGCCAAGGCAAGGAGATATTTTACCAGTAACATTGGGGTTGCATGGAATTATTCTGCAACTATTCATGTGATCTTTTTCATGTACGATTGCAGACAGTATGAAACTAGCTGAAACATTATCAGACAGGAGCCACTATCTATCATATTGAGAGATGATCTGGATTGGGTAGAAGTTAACATGTGGTCCAGTGGCTTTCTTAACCCAGATTCATCCAAGTTTTTGGAGTTTACAAACTCAAATTAGGAGATAAAGTTATAGTGGAAGAGGCAGTAGCGAGCATCATTTCAATGTTAATCCTACAACCAAGGACTTGGATCATTTACATGTATGAAGGGCCACTAATTGCCATTTCATAGTCTATACAGCAGATGACTTAATGCATCTTGTAGCATCATCCAGCCATCACTGAATTGACATCAAATTGTTCTCATTACAGTTATTTCAGCATGGTATCAGATGGATTGCTCTAGAAGTGATTAATGGGGACCCTGCCAAGAAAATAATTAAAATAAGTAATCAAAGAACTAACTAACTGAAGATTTTCCAATGGACTGTTGAACTTCCTTTAGGAACTCTAATTGTTGTTCAGCTTCTTCTAGGTTTCCTCCAAGCACTTGGCACCATATAATCCCTGTAATTAACACATATGATAAAATATACTTTTAATAACAAGTCACAGCCTTGTAATTGTAAGCAGCAGCTAAACAATAGATAACACTATATTGCAAAAATATGATACAAGAGAACAGGGTAGAGCTACAGAATTTGCTTATCATCAAATATCCATTTAATTGTAATCTCTCCTCTCTTTGGAAATTCCCCACAGTTAGGGGTTCAAATATGTTCAGGATGGCAACAAACCAGTCCACCCGTACAAATCAAATAGTGGAGCAACCACTTTTATTAACAAAAGTTTTACAAAATAAACCGGTTCAACGTTGCAAGTTACTATTTATAGTGAATTTATTTTACTAAAATCCTTCTATGTTTCCTAATTTACTAGTTTTTTAAGGCTTTTACTTCTCCTAAATACTGTGTTTCTTCTCCTTCTTATCTGTAAAGTTCTTCTTACTTCTGTTTTCCTTCTTTATCAACAAGATGTTGCTTGTTTTTAATTATTCCTTCCCATTTTGCAAGGGGAAGTTCTTTTTACCTCTTAGACAGTCAAACAGGCTTTGGGGCTGTTTGCTCTGCCTGCCCCTTTCTCTGTCAGTTTTTTGGCTTAACTATCTTTAGAGACAGAGACTTGCCACTTGCTCTCTCATCTGTTGTTTTTGGCTCTGTTCTTCCCTTCTCTCTGGGAACCTTAACCACAGGATTGCCGAACAGCTTCAGTTCTCTCTGGAAGTCTTCTAATCTTGCTCCTTGAATGCTTCTGTCTTCCATTATCCAGACATGCCCAGGTGACTTTTCCTGCATTTTCACACTCCCCAATATACCTCAGCTTTCACTGCTCCAAACAGCAGCTAAAGAACTAGCCAGTCAGGCCTAAGCTATTTAGGTATTCAGTACTAACCTTAAAATGTGCCCCAAAGCAACTGTAATCTATACAGATCTTTCAGTAGAAGCATAACCTGTATTTTATATCTGTTAGCAGTCATATAAAGCATTTGGTCATGCACTCTGCACTATCATGCAAAGAGGATCCACAGCCTGGTAACTGCACAAATGAGGCCTTCAGGTGACTTTAGGAAAGTATATGGTTCAAATGTTGAAGGCAAATAGATACACATCTAAACCTATATGCTAATAGCCTACCTGTCAATGAATCTACAGTATTTTCATCCAAATCTATGGCTTTTCTGTACCACATAGAAGCTTCCTTCCACTTTCCTTGAAGGATTAGCTGATATCCTAATTCATTTTCAAAACGTCCATCGGTGGATAGTAGCTTACTACATGCCGTTTTAATAAAGTCATACACTTCCTGCAGGATATCTTGATTCTTCCCAGACTAAACATAAGACAGTTCCAAAAAAGTTAGTAAGTATGTGTATGTATGTGTGTGTGTATTAACTACACACACACACATACACACACAGAGTATAAACAGAAACAAGGATATGAGCTATTTTTTTTAGAGCATATCTAATGCATGAAAGTAGCTGTAAGTCAGATTTTTCTTTGCATCACCAACACTTTGAATGGAAAAAGGGGAGAAACAGAAACAAATTAAATTTAGAAACATAGGCAAAACTAAATATTAAGATTAATAAGGTTTTACCAGTCTAGTGATCACCAGCATTTTCTGAAAATGAAGTTCTGGTCTTTGAGGCTCTTTCATGTCCAAAGCAACAATAAATTCTCTAAGCAGATGTAATGCCTACATTCAAAACATCAATATTATTTTATAACCACTGAATCACATAAGAAAACTCTCATGACAAAGATCACTAACTACCTGCATTATTTTAATCTTTGTTTATTTATTTAATTATATTTAATTATATTTATATCTTTTCCAGAAATTCAAGACAGCATACATAATATGCCCTCCTCCAGTTTAATCCCATCAATAGGTCTGAGAGATGGATTTACATGAGTGATAGTGACTAGTTTCAAGTCAATTTGTGTGTGTGGCTGTGTGTGGACTTGAACATCAGATCTCCCCAGTCCTAGTCCAGTATCCCAACACTAAATCCTAAATATTACACCACACTGGTTCATATGTTCCTCTCTATGGGTCAGAAACTTGTTTTTATATGTAAATGAAGTTCGGATATAAAAGGATACATTTTGAGTTATACTGCAAACTCTTCATGTCATGCTTCTATCTAGGTAGCAAAGTATATTCTCAAGTATATATGCTTGATGTGAACACTGCAAAAATATGACATACTTCACTGTGGCCAAAGAGTATAATGAAGACTGAATTTAAGGAACAAATCTGAGGCCCCAGTCTTACCTTACTAATATAATACTCACCGCACTTTTATTACCAGTCATAGCAAGATGATTTACCACCATGTTTTGGAGTCCATCAATATCATTTGGTTCCTTGCTTAGGATTCTAAAACAAGAATTGGTTCCAGGGAACGAAAAAACAAAACCAACAGGTTATTAATATTAAAAGAGAAATTAATTCTAGTCAAAAGTGACAGGTGATAGATGGTCATGCTCTGATGAAAGAAGACTAAGAAAATAAATTAGAAAGGAACTGCATAACTTTTAAACATACAGAGGGTGGGTCAAATTGTTTTGGGAAACTATGGAAATTTCTGTTTTTGAAAAACAAAGAAAAGGCATCTACTGAATCTATATAACTTGGCCAAGAGTTTTCTTGGTTACTATAGAAACAAGTTCATGTTTGCCACATCTCCTCAGTTCTTGGATGGCAGTTTGTTCATTTCTCCTAAAGCCAAGCACATTATTACATGTGCATCAATGTTTATTTATATTAAATGTATATCCTACCTTTTTGCTTATATAAACAGTGTAACTAATGTTACAGTTAACAATGGTTAAAGGGGACAAATTTTCATCCAAGAAAAGAAGGGGATTGAGTACAGTTAAGGGATCATTCAATGTATCTATATCAATCTACTCTAATTTCATGTTTTTAAACATTATGCTGGAATGGGCCATTAGTTTACTGATTATTATTTTGCAGAGCTAGGTAGAGCTTCAGATAAAAGGGCAAAATGGTTCTTCAGATCATCAAGATGCCCAAATATAAAACCTGTCAGCAACTTTTAAAATCAAAAACAGCAACTTATAGAAGAGCTGACAGGTGCTAAGTTTGTGCCCCTATGTGCTCTGAAGCACAGAGAAGTAAGCTCCATTGGACTCATTAAAAGTTACTTCTGAGTAGATGGGAACATGATTGTGCTCTAACTTGGAAAATGTATGAAGTTGCCTTTCCATTCAATTCTTATTGCATAGGCAACTTAAAAAGAGCCTTATCACACCCCATATTACACAATTAAATAATATCATACAACCATAAAACTGAGGCAGGAGCAGCAACAGAAGCCAAAAGATTAGAATCTTATCATTGTCTATTGATTGGACTAAAGCAGCTTCTGTATGAGGAGTTTTTTAAATATGATAAATGTAAATGATAGCAAAGTGGAATGTCTGTATTAAGAGGCAATATGCCATTGGGTACCAATTTGAAGATATAACAGCAGAATAGCATTATTGTCTTTAAATGCTCATTGTGGAAGTCCTTGGGACATTTGGATATCTGCTACGACAATGTTTCTCAATCTTAGCAACTTTAAGATATGTGGACTTCAACTCCCAGAATTATCCAGCCAGCAAGAACTAAGAACTGGACTAAATGAGCTCTTGATTTATCCAGCAGAGTTGTTCTTAAGCCCTGCTTATTTTTAGCAGAGATTAGGACAAGGAACTGAAAAGTCTAGAACGCTTTCCCTAACCTGATATCTTTAGGATGTGTTGGACTACAGTTCTCAACATTTCCAGTCACATCTGGAGGGCACCAGGTTCGGGAAGGCTGATTTACAAGCATCAGGAAGACAGGATATGCTGAAGCAGAGAACCAGATGGGTTACATATTCTTTATATGTACAGGGCAGGCAGTGGGAAGCTATTTCATAAAAACAGACCAAAAATTTTAAAGTTGAAGGAATTCCCCTTTGCCTTCCCTTTTTTGACAATAATCTCCTACCGTTTACTTTCTTCAACACTTTGCTCCCAGTCTTGCATTGCTAAATGTAGTTTCATCTTAGTGACAAGGGCTGGCATGAAGAAAGGGAAAGTGACCACTAACTGGCTAATTATTTCCAGAGCACCGGAATAATTCTGATGCACCATGAAATACTTGGTCTACAGAGACAGAGAAATCAGGTGGGATGAGGGAGAGAAAAAAAAATTGCATCATTTGTAAAATATATTTAAGTGACTGTGTTGTTGCCCTAACCATCTATATTTGGCAACTAATTTGTCCAGATTCAATACAGATTTGGCATTCATGGAAACAACTGTCTGATCTGCTCTGGCATGTCATTCCTGTGATTCTGCTCATGATTCCTGAAACCCTGACCTTCAGACTGGCTGGCAAACCGGACTCGGCTCTCTGAACTTCAGACTGGATTTGACTTCTCTTCTGCGTGTTCCTACTGAAAATGAAGCTATCCAGGCATGCTTTCTTTTCTAGAGACTCTGTTTTGATTTACATTCCTTTCCTTGTCTGCCATTATCTACTCAGCCTTGAGTAAATTGCCATTTTCACCCAGCAACTGTGTGTGAATTTGAAATCATGAAACAGGACAGAACCTTGAAAGCCTCATTTGGCTGGCTTGGGGTCAAAAGATATAATTGGGTATCATCAGTATATTGAAGATACCCAATTATATAGATATTGAAAAGGAAGGGAGAAAGAGTAGAACTCTGCGGCACCCCACACAGGAGGGACCTAGGAAGTGATCTCTGCCCCCAACCAACACTGACTGGAGCCAGCCCCAGAGAAAGGAAGAGAACCACCATAAAATGGTGCCCTCATCTCCAACCCACTGAGCTGGCTCAGAAGGATATCATCGTCAGTGGTATTGAAAGCCGCTGAGAGATCAAGGAGCACAAGGATGGATGCGCCACCATCATCCTGGCTCCACCCCAGACAAGCGCGACCAAGGCTGTCTGAGTACTAAATCCTGGCCTGAAACCTGATTGAAACAGGTCTAGATAATCTTTTTCCTCCAGGGTTCTCATCAGCTGCAGGCTGACCACCTTCTCAACAACCTTCCCCAGAAAGGGAAGGTAGGAAACTGGTTGGAAGTTGTTGAAAACTGTTGCGTCTGAGGGGGAGAGGGGGGTGTACCACTGCCTCTTTCAAGGCAGGAGGAACCACCCTGGCCGCTTTTACGATTCAGGAGAGGCCCAGATCCAGTAGTACTAACTTAGTTTGACTCTGTTTAGTTTTTCAAGCTCAGCCAAGAATATGCAGCCTACATTTGGCCTTTTGACTGAACGCAGGCACAAGATCTAGGCCTTGTCATTACACCACCCTAACAATTTGAGGATACAAAACCAAAAGTAATAACCTACCTTTCCCATCATCCCAAATAAATCTGTATTGTCTTGAATTCCTTCATCCAGGTATTTGATAGACTTCTTAACAGCATGCTGTTTATCAGATGTAACATAGATCCATCCTTTCAAAACCAGCCCCTGCAGAAGTTTAAAAAAGTGAAGACCTTCTCAACACATTAATGAAGTGGTGGAATTACAGCATAAGAACTGCAAAGGATGTTTCATACATTCCACGCTTATTTACTATATGCTATTTATAAAAATGCAATCAAATAATAAAAATATTATTACAGCATTAAAAGATGACAATGCCTTCTTTTACATACGCAAAGGTAAAATGCATTTAGAAACATTAGGACTCTAACTGTTTAAACCTCTTTAATTATATATGATTGGTGGTGTCTGGAGGGGGGCAATGTCTCACATACACTCACACATACAAAAGTATTAGGGCTTTTATCACAAAGTCATATCCACTGTCTTGCAGATTTTGACAACCCTGGAGACATTGTTGTATGTAACAAGAAAAAACAGCATCCTTCTACCACATTCCTAGAGAAATGTTCTCCTTATCATGATTCCCAACACCAAAACAACATGGGGAAAAATGTATCTGTGTTCAGATACTGAGCCACAAAAAAGCCAGTTATAATTCTGCCTGTTTTGTAAATCCAGCCTTGAAATTTGTTTTGGTTCAGTGAGTTCTGCAAGCCAGTAAACTATAGTTCAATTAACCACAGATAAACATATCATGCTAACACAGCATGAAATAGACCCTTGTATCCTTGAAGTTCAGATTTCAATTAAGGTCATATTACGTGTATTAAAAAGATTCTCCTTCAAATAGAAAGAACTTAGGGCTGAGATGCAAGCCTTGGAGTCTGAGGCCGTCACCAGGCCCAAAACTCATGAAAATGTATCTCAGAATTATCTCAAGAACAAGTGGGAAACTTCTGTGGTATTTTCTACTGAGAAGAAAGCTTGGCCATCCCTAGAGGATCCATCCAACCATCACTCAACCTTGTGCTACCTTTTGTTCCAAGACACTACTTTATTACTCTCCAAAACTCTCTGGATTTGGCCAATATTTTCAGTATCCAAAGGGAGCAAAGCTTGTAAGAAGTGAATAGCCAAGGCTGCTGGAGTAGCTAGCTCATGGCTTTCACCAAGGCCAAAGACTCAAACAGAGTTCTGTACTTTCCACACGCTTTTCCATAAGTAAAGGCACCAGGCAAGGATGTCCATTATCTCTCTTACATGTACAAAAGACTGGCTGCCCAATTATTGCCTTGGAAAACTCAAGAAACATATTATGTCCTATTGGTTTACATTTTACAAAGTATTAAAAATATTTAAGTCCCATTTTAAGTACATTTCAAAGTTCAGGTATGGAAAACTGCCTGCTCTAATCCATTGTACCTCTTTTGCTCCATTAGATACTTTCAACATTTTGTCAACATACTCCTTTGCTTTATCATTCTTATTCATTAGCCACAGAAACATCCCTGCATAATACAGCGCATTGCTTCCAGCAGTTTTCCGCGTTTCCTTTAACTTGGTTTCTAAGTCCAAAACAGCAGACGAATCTGAAAATAAACAGGACAGATGACACATTAATCGTGTTTTCCACTTGCTTTATTTTCATATGTTGTAAGCAATTCAACAAAGAAACTCCTGGGATGTTTTCTGCTAGGTAAAAATTGCAGCCAAGGAACTGCTGAAAATGCAAAAGAAGACCCTACACTAGTCAACTATTACAAGACAGTTTAAAAAAAAACCCTTACTAATCAATATTTTTTTTCAAAACAAACTTTCCAAAATTAATTTCTGTAATCCTTGCACATTCATCAAAAGATCATTTGTCAATAGCTGCAATGTAGGATTCCAAATAGAAATAGGCTGAAGAAAGTCAGAAAAAAATTATCCAATCCTGAGTCAAACAAAATAACAGGGAGAAAGGAGTTACATTAGGAAGGAAGAAAAAATACAGAATGAGAATTCTTAAAAGCAATCTTGGAATACTTAGAATTACAGTACATGCCTTCTTTCATGTAGCATTCCATTGTGGAAATTATATTATTTTAAATAATGAAAAAGGTTATATAATTATGTGTTTAGTGTTATACATTTTATGTACTCAGTCAAGATATACTTAAATCCAAATGAGTACTGTATAATACATTCTTCACATAGCAGGATTCCATGCTTTATAAGCCAAGCCCTAATGAAGTTGGTAAAAATCTGAAAGACTGTTGTGAAATCACAATTGACATGCTCAAATATTGGTGGATATATTCTTAGAACAGATTGCTAGAACAGAAATGTCAAATTGTTTGACATTTTGTAACTATATTGTGGGCTCTCTCTCTCTCTCTAAAATATATATATATATATATATATATATATATATATATATACACAGCATATCTTTATAATTTTTTTGGGTGGGAAAATACATATATAAGCACAGCATTGGGCTGTAGCTCATTCACTATTTTTATTTGGAGAATCCAAAGCATTCCAGGAAATAAAATGATTCTGAACACTGATGCTTTGGTTTCCTTCAATTTTATTTAAAAGTTAAAATATTTGAAAAATCTTAAAGGTCAGATATGACAGGAAGCCTGGCAGGCATCAAAAGAAGTATCTGTGGTATATTGACACCCATGGATCCTCATTGGGGATGCTGGTCCCAAAGTATAGAGTTAGAATTAAATATTATTGCAGTTAGTAATGCTGTGCCTCAACTGGTAGTTTGGTTGAAGTGAATGGCCCTATCTCATTCTGGGTTGTTGCTGTCCAGTTGCTTCTGACTGTGGAAATTGTTTCATCAGGATGGTTTTTCAATAACTGCTTCTTCTGAGTTCTTATAAACTCATTCTCATATCATTAGTGATAATATCTAGCTACTTGTCTTCTCTTGGGCTCCTTTTAACTTGCCTTTGATTTTTCAAAACTTCATACAAGTAATTGATTTGGGGATATTTTTGGTAAAGTTCTTGCACTGTTTCTTCTTTACACTTTCCTTCATTTTTTTTGACATAAAGGTTTCCCTTCACGTTTGTAATTGTTTAAAATAACTAGCCTTTGATCTGACCATTATCCTCAATTTCTTTGTATTGCTTATTTAGATATAACCGCTTGTCTCTTCTTGCTCTTCTCTGAAACTCAGTGTTTAGTTGGGAAAATGTTCCTCTATCTCTCTGGTCTTTTGCTTTCCATCTTTAACTATTTTCCCTCTGCATACTTTAGCATCAAGATGGTAAGATCATAATAGAAGAGAAGGAAGAAAAGGAGGAAGAAAAGAGTCTTCCTCATCCAATTTTAATCTGACTGACTGTAAGACAACTCTTTGAAAAATGCTATAGCTAACATTTTAAACAATTTGTGGTAAATGAGATAAAATACTGTATATGTAATAGCCCAGAATAACTCACCAACATTTTCACATCTTTTGTGAGCATAAATGAGAGCCAGAAGGCAGCATAAGGAAACATCAACATGTCGCTTCCGGGCATTCTCAAGCAGTGAGATGCCTTCTTGGATTCGGCCTGTAAAATGCAATGCAATATATTTAGTTTTTAGCAGATACCACTTGGAAACTACCATAAACATAGAAACTTTGGGGGGCAAAGCTAATTTTGTACACTACAGCCAGTACAATCCATGCAAAATTAGTTCTGCAAACAGAGGCTAGATTTTTGTGTCTGGATGGAAATTACGTTTCTAAGGGAAATCAGTATTGTTTTCCAATCCTTGGTACTGTATATTTAATTTTTGTTGTTTTTCTCATGTTTTATTAATATATAGATCTGATACCTTTATTTTGCTAATTTAGCTTTTCATGTTTTTTGGTATTTAGGATGGTTTACTTTTAATGTATTAATTAATTACAATTTATTCTTGTTGCTTTGAGACACTTACATGGTTATGGCAGATTGTGAATGTAAATTAATCATCATTATTTCTAAATTGTACAAAGTTTTCAACACTCCTTCCACATTTATTTCCAACTCCTATTCCAGAAACAGCAATTGTAATCCTACAGGGTTTGCTCAGTACAACTATTTTATTTTAATTAATCATTTTTTACTAATTACCCAGAAGCAAGGTTCCAAGACCCTTGAAAAACAGCAGCACTGGATCATGAGCATGTTTTGACAGTTCAGTGTTTGTTGCTTGAACAACATGGTTGAAGTATTTTTCCTGAGCATAATACAGAATTCTAGCCTTGAGGTGAGAAAAAGAGAGATGAAAAATTATTTTTGTTCTGTTCACTACATTAAGAAAAATGCATATGAAAGAAGATTGCCAGATTTTTTATCTGCTACCTAACTCAACCTTTAAAAGAAATCCTCTGTAGACCTACCTTGGAATAAAGTACAGAGTACAGCTCTATAAATTGATGTTGCCAGACATTTATCTTTGTCATAAAAAATAACAGAGAACAATTTCTACAAACTCTGCTGCTCAAAAATGTCATTGATCCACTATGTGCTTTATTTGTCAAATTTATATGGCTACCCATCTCACAAGCAAGTGACTCTGGGAGGTGTACAACAGAGCTAAAAAAAACAATTAATATATACAAAACAAGTGTTGCTGTTGTCATTATTATTATTAAAAAACTTTAAAACTATTAAAAAGCACAAAGCAAAAAAAAAAAAAATTGGGCAAAGAGATGTTAATAACAATGGAGCACCTCAATATTTTACCAGTTCCCTGGGGTCCCCAGGCCTGATGGCACAACCAGGTTTTGAGGAACTTCCAGAAAGTCAAAAGGGATGGAGCCAGCCTCATTTTGGTGGGGGAGGATATTCCATAAAGCAGGCGCCACAGCAGAAAAGGCCCACCACCTAGGACCCGCCAAATGTAGTTCCGTAGCCAATGTGACCCGCAGCATGCCCCTTCTGCTGGATCTGGTGAGATGGGCAGATGTAATCTTGTAATCTTTTACTTGGAAAGTCAAGCTGGTTATAAAACTAAGGTAGAGTAAAACCTGCTTCAAGTTGAGTTTAATTCTTTGTGACTTCTTGGATACCTCCATACAGCTTTCAGGGCAACAATTTGATAAGGGAATTTTATCAATGGCATTTGATCAGGCTTATATTACAATTATACCAAAAGCAGGTAAAGATCACACTCAGTGTGCTAATTATTGACCAATCTCATCGATTGTTTATACAGATTTTAACAGTATTAGCAAAAAGATTAGACCAAGTGATATAGTTCATTATTAAGAATGATCAAGCAGGGTTTATAAAAATTAGGCAAGCAGCAGACAACATTAAGTTAGTTGTAGATCTAATAGACTTGAATAAAAATAAAGATTAATTTGTAATTTTATCATTAGATGCTGAAAAACCTTTGACAAAATATATAAACAGTGCATGTTTGCTGTATTAAACAGATTTGGATTTCCTTTGGAATTCATAAAATGGATCAAGATATTATATGAGTTGCTCACATCTAAAATAAAGGTTAATGGCATGTTTTCTCCTACTCTTCCACTGTTTAGAGGAACTAGACAAGGATGTCCATTTTCACCCTTGCTTTTTAATATCTGTGTGGAAATCTTGGCTTGTGCTATTAGACAACAGAGGGAGATCTATGTAGTAGTACATAACTCAGTTATGGATTTCCTTCAAAGAAATAAATCTATGTTCTTTGTTCAAGGAAACAAGGATTTCCTTGAACATGGCATCACTATCAACTCAGAGTGCTACATTGCAACACTTTAACCTTCGAAACACAGTTAAGAAGAGTTTGGAAGCACAAGAGGGAAATTTTGTTGCAACATGACAACACTAGACCTCCCTCTCACAAGGTACCTAAGAAGCTATCAAAAAATTGGATCTCACTGTCTCATTCCCTCCACCATGCAGTCTAGACTTGGCACCATGAAACCCACTTTTCCCCAAAACTGAAGGAACACTTTGGTGGACATCTGTTTGACTCAAATGAAGAGATGGAAAAGACTGCTAGGACCTGGTTGAGGAGACTAAGTGCAGAGTCCTTTCATGACAGCTTTAAGAACTTGCCTGTTGTTGACTTCCAGGGAAGAAATTGTGAACTGACAACAGCTCTGAGAAAAGCGAAGCCAGTGACCATGGCGGAATGAAGACCTGGTGAGTAGACCAGCTCTTCGTAATTCCTTTCTGGACAATGAGAGGACTTGAGATTCCCCACAAGTGCTCCAGACAGTTGCTCCTCATGAGGAAACCACAAGACAGCAGTCTTCAGTGGGTTCAGAGCTCTGGGGGACAAGAGAATAGCGATCTTGCTCAAACTGTGATCAGCACCTTTAAAAGGACACTGAGTTTGCATACTTTCTTTTCTAATCACTTTTGGAGATTGCTTGTTAACTGCTTTCCAGTTGTTAGGAACCTTTGGATTGACATGGTTTACAGCACTAGGTGAATTTCCTTCAATCCTTAGTGAAACAAGTTTTAAATACAAGTTTAAGGACTTAAATTTTTTTTTTTTGGAATTAACAGCAAAAGTGTGATAAAAACTTTGATTTTAGAAAGTTACAAATGGACTAAGGGTCCAAATAAATTTGAAATAAGATTTGGAATTAATTATAAAGAATCCAAGAAACATGTTTTTGTTTTGAATTCTTTAAAAAAAAATATAAGACTTTAAAAATTGGACACTAGAGGGAACTAGAAGGAACTAAAGATTACAGTTAAAGGAGAAGAACACTTAAACTCGACTTACTAATACAGAATGAAGCAAAATATTTTAACATTGAACATATTAAAGGATAGTTTTGAAGAATGAACCCAGAAGTTAATTTTAAGAGTGTCTGCCTCCATAGATAGAATGTGTTTAAAAGATGCCGTGGAAGAGGAACAAGTATTACCTGACATGATTGAGACTGATTTGAAAGTGGATTTAAAAATGACAGGCTACAAAAATGACATGGAAAAAGATGATACAATGGACATACAAAAGAAACTGGCTGATGTCTTAATAATTAAAAGTGATATACAAATAACAAACCAAGAGAGTGGCCTGGATAATTTTCCTATATTGGATTTACAAAAGAGGCTTGTTAAAGCTCTGAAGAATTTTGTGAGAAGGGACAAAGAAAAAATGAAAAGAAATCAAGTTCTAGGACATTATTTGAAGTGACTAAAGATCAAGATTGTTAGAAGTAAAAGGAAGGAATATAAATTGGTTTATTTGATCAAGGTTAAAATAGATATGTTGTTATCTCTGGTAACCCTGAATGGATTTTTGCTGACTTCAGGACTGATGAGGTTTTATGGATTTGTTTATAGATGAGAGATAGGATATGGGAAGAAGAGATCATTTGTTGTATTTCAAGAGAAGATGATAAGTTACTAAAATTGTTTATAGTTGTTGTGATTAAGGGGGAAGCCACTTCTTTATATATTTCTTTTTCTTTACTATACTTATTTTTTTCTTTACTATTTTTTCTATTTTTTCTTTTCTGCACCTTTTAGTTTTTCTTTTAGTTTGTATTAGTTTGTATTGTTGTAAATTGTAACCTTTAATAAAATTACTATAAAAAAACTTGCCTGTTGTGGGCAGAAATATGCACCAAATGGTGATGATTTTGTGGATAACAAAAGTGCTCATTAAAAGGATTGTTTTCCTGTTTCATTTATTAAAATATCAGTAAATAAGGTAAGGAGGTATTACTTTTCATTCAATCCTCATATACTGATAGGCTGGAATAGTTACAGTTCAAAATGCAAAGCTTCTCTGTATCTACTACCTACTCTAGTATCCTACTCCTTTTTCAGAACATTGAGTAGTGGGTTCACACATGCCTTTAAACCATAATATGGCTTGTCTAGTTGTGGCTTAGTGTGAGGTGTGAAACCAGCCACTGTGGTTTTTGAACACTATGGCTTAATGTTATGTTTTATGTGTGAACCAGAGCACAATGGCTTCCTGAGCCCAATTAAAAAGCTTCGCAAGCAAGACATGACCGTAATCAGTATTATATACAGGGCTGCCATCTTCTTCCCCCCACTCCCTTCAATTTTCAAAGTTTCTGGCTTTGTTGTACGCCACCCAGAGTCACCTGCGGTGAGACAGGTGGCTAAATACATACATACATAAATATTTTCACAAGTTGTACACCGAGGTCAGGGCAAAGACCATTTGATCAGTACCTCAGGGGCACCAAACTGAAAGGCAGGACTATATTCCTCTCAAAGAAACGCTGGAGACCAAAACAGGGTTTCGGTTCCCTCAGAGTGAAGTCTCAGGCTGAGTATTTCTATCCCCCTCTTATGGGACTGGCCTTGCCCTCACGCCCCTTAGGCCCAGGCTGGTCCATTTGCTTTTGTCTATTAAAGCCCAGCTCTGAGCAGCGCACAATTCACTCCCCTCAATGCATAACTTGGGCTGAAAACAAACACGAGCCCTTTTCTCTTCAGGCAGCATTTCTCCACCTCCGCTAGTTTTAAGATGCGAACTTCAACTCCCAGAATTCCCCAGCCAGCGTGTTTTCTTTCCACACTCCTTAAAGTTCTGAGGTGGCGTAACGCTGCCTTAAGGTCTTGTAACCGTATGAACCCATCTGTGGGGGTACGCGAACCATGGTTTCTGGGTTAACACGGTCAGTGACCCCAGCCTAACACGAGCTGAACACAGCCGTGTTCTTATATTAGAAACACGTGTATTTTTGGAGCGTGGGGAAGGGACTACCATGGCCTGGGGGTCTGCGTCAGCCATCTCGCTCTCTGAGGGGAGGCAAACGCTCCCCACACAACCGCCTCGACCGCCCCAGCGGACATGAGCGCGCTACCAGCCGGGCCCGCCCCCGCCTCGAGACGAACGTCTCCAGCAACCAATCGCGGAGAAGCCGCTCCACTTCCCGCCCCTTCCTTCCTTGCTTGCTAGTGCGGGATTCTCCCCACCCCCCCGCGTTCGTCACTTTTCCCTCAGGAGCCGAAACGCGGGCTTCTCCCGCCCCCTTCGTTGCTAAGCCCCTGCCCTCTCCGTTACGGACGGCAGGTGACAGGCGGGCGCTGCAGCCTATGAAGCAAGAGCGCGTCGCTCGGGGCGCTCCTGGCTCTTCTCTCCCGGCGGTCGCCGCTCGCGCATGCGCCGCTAGGCTTGCAGCGTTGGAAGCTGGAAAGCTGTGCCGTCCGCGGCCGGCGGCGATGGAGGCGGCGGGGAAGCCGCTGAGGCCGACGAGGTCTCCTCCCAGCGCCTGAGCCGGCCTTCTCCGGGCAGCCATGGGGCTGGGTTCCAGCTCCGAAGTTCCCGACGGGGGCTCCGAGGGCTATCATGTGCATGGGGTAAGCAACGTTTCCCTGGAGAGGCTGAAGACGGAGCCAGCCGGGGCGTAGACGGCTCGAAATCGGAGCTGGACTCCAGCGCCCATCATCCCCAGCCAGCGGGTGGGAACGATGGACATTAGTCCAATCCCTCTGGGAGGCATCGGCTTCCACAGAAGGCTAGCCACCGTTGGCCCCCGAAGGGCTTCTCTCCAGAGGCGATGGACTCCACTACCCATTGTTCTCATCCAGTGGGTGGGGGATGATGGACATTGATATCTCTGGATGGCAAGTGACCAACTGCGAAGGGATCATGGGAAGCAGTGTAACTGCTGGCTAATGTCCTTATTTCAAGTATTTTCATCCTTTTCGGCAGGGTTCCTCAACCTTGGCGACTTGAAGATGGGAGGACTTCAACTCCCAGAATTCCCCAGCCAGCTATGCTGGCTGGGGAATTCTGGGAGTTGAAGTCCACCCAACTTCAAGTCGCCATGGTTGAGGAACCCTGCTTTTCGGCACCTGAAAAGGGCCCCCGAAGAGCAGCAATCGCCGAGCCTCAGGAGCTTCCAGTCCCCAGGAGACCTGACCCAGGAAAGAAGTTGGAGAAATGAAATCAGCTTTTGTGAGGCCACTTGAGCAGTTTCCTTGACAGCTCTATGAAAGAGTTTGAGCGTTGCCTTCGTCCAGGGTGCCTGTTTATTTTCTGTATGTCAAATGTAATCTTTTTTTCCCTAGGGCTGTTATTTTTGTTAAAGAGGACACCCTAACGTGAAGCATGAATTTTTGCATTGGTGAAGGTAGAACATGACTACACATGTTAATATCTTAGAAGGATCACACCATATGCATCCTTGATGGGTGTTTGGAGTAATACCATGTGGGTTCTGTCTCCCTAATGCATTCTTCCCCACCTGGTGCCCATTTAATGTGTCAAAATACAATTCTCATCATTCTGCCATCCCTATCCCAGTGGCCAAATTGGCTGGGGATGATGGGAATCATCTGACACATCAAGTGGACTCCTGTAGATTGGGTGGGTTAGAATGATTAAGCCTTGGCAGGATTTGTGCTGTGCCTTTTTAATGTGTGCAGAAGTTATGAATCATGACTGCAAAAGTTATTTATTTATTTATTTTTCGGAAGAGGGTTGGGTGAAGTCTCTAAAGCCAGCGCTTATTTGTTGGTATGAGATGTCTAACTTGTTTTTTGGGGTATGTTGCTCTCACTCGGTGGGTTTCAGGTTGAGAAATTAGGCATCCTGAAAGAAAGCAGTGTCAAAGCCCTTCCTTATTGCTGCCAAGGGAACTACACAGGTGTGCACACAAAGACATCAGGAGTCATAATTGACTCAAAGGCAGCATTGCCTTTTAGTTCCAGAAATGCATTGTCTGAGCATGTGTAAGACTAAGCTATATTTCTGAGTGCCCGGCAAGAAGTTCGGTGGAGAATGTTGAACCCAAAATCTGGAAAGTGGAGATCCTGCTTTGCCTCTTTTGAATTAAAATCTCCAAATTGTAAAGTCTCCAGGAAGCGTGCTATGAAAGGATGTGACACCTGGCCTTGTCTCCTTTTTAACTGCATCAGATCTTACCTCTGGGACAAGGAAATGCATCTATCCAGTTTGCTGGGCTGGGCAGCTTCTATCTTGGGGCTCCAGATTATAAGAAGTTCTCTCAGCTGTTAATAGCAGATGTTTATGGTTAGTCTACATACATGCTTTATTTCAGGCACGTTTTGCAGTAGCACCCAACTTTCTTTAGGTTGTGCATTCTTGTGCTGATGTTCCTTTTCATGCAAGGTATACATGTGTCAACTTTGCCATTTTTGCAGATTCAGGAAAATTCCCCTGCTCAGCAGGCTGGATTGGAGCCATTCTTTGATTTCATACTTACCATAGGACACACCAGACTGGTAAATAGCTAAGAGAAGTCACTGTTCTCTGTGTGTGCATGCATGCATGCATGTGTGTGTGTGTGTGCGCACCTGCATGTGTGCATATGTGCACTTAATAATGTGTTCTTCTAAATATCTGTTGGTGGTACAATTGACTTTTTATTTGTGAAATTATAAATCGCTTCAGTCGACTTTTTAAAAACAAATTAAAAATAAACTGACTTTAAGTGATGTGGAACAGATGCAGCTGGTGCAACAGTAACCATAGTAAAATACAATAATTTTCAGTAAAACACAGTGTATAATTACAGTTAAAATTAAAATTAATCATAGAAAAATAACAATAACGCTCCTGGCACCAGGAGCTTTACAGCACTCAAATCCCAGAGACCTTCAGATCAGCCACATTTTTATGCATTGTAGAAAGCTACCTGTGTGTCAGTGGGGGTGAGCTAGTCCAGAGAATCCTGTGAAGCTGTATGTAAACAAAATAAAATTGAATAAAGGTGATAAGTATGGAAGTTCAGTATCCTTCACTATCATAAGAATCAAACTTGGAGCCTTCTGATAACAATTGCAATCAAGCAAAGCTTTGCTATGTTCCTGGAAATTTTAGTAGAGAACTTAGCAATTAAAAAGCAAATAACTTTGGGTTATGACCACCATGTACAATTACTGCAGTAAGAAGTGGGAAGTATGACCAGATTGACATATGATTGCCATGAATGCAGACAGTAAATAAAATATGGAATGAATTGGTATGTAAATAATAGAAAGTAGAAGTTGGCAACTTGAGGTCCTTGGACCAAACTGCACCCTTGGTACAGGGGTCTCTGCCTCTTGTCTCCCTGTCACCTATTCAGTTGCATCTTGGAAGCCTAAGGAATTTAGCAAGTCACTTTAGGGTATGACATGAAGAACTGATCTACCAAACTTGTTCTTTCTTAGAATAGCTTTCCAGAACCATAGATGATGACCAGAACTCTTGTTCTAGACTGACCTTCTGGGAAGTTGTGTGCAGAAGTTGCTTAATAATGATAGGTGGCCCAGATTAGTAAGGTCTGAGCTCAATGGCTGTTCCTCCCTGTTGGTGGCTCTGAGACAGAAAGGGATTCATGCCATCAGATGTGCCTTGTGAAAGCAAAGGGTGGACTTGCAGCCTTTCAACCCCTTCCCCATAAGGGAACTAGGATTTGGTGCTGGCGATGAGGTGGTTGTCTTTGTAGCTGATAATGAGAATCGAAATCCAGCTGAATTGGGCGAGAGCTTTTTAAAAAAATAAATATCTTTGGAAAGCAAAGCCTAGTTCTTATGACTGCTTGTCTCTAAAGGCCAAGTCATGGGCATGAGAGATAGCCCTGGACTAGAAGCTGAACGGAACTCTCCCATGTCATTAATGTAGCTTTCCTTTTTTAATATATATTTCATTATTTTTATTTATTGGTTTTGCCACCAAATCCTTCAAGAGTCCCAGTGGCTTGGAGAAATAGATAATATGCAGTAGAAATTAAAACTTCCAGGATTAACCCCAAAGCAACCCCCTCAACAACAACAACACTATGTAAATCACATAATAAACTGAAATTATTAATACAGTGGTGACAAACACTCTTCAGAGGTCCTCTGGGAGAACTCCATTTTCACCAGTTTCCAATAAATATTACTGAAAGGCCAACCTTCTTTCTAGTGGAAGCCCGTTCTGCATTGTTTCGTCTCAGCACCTTTACTTGAAGCATCTTGAGTTTTTGAGCGTCAAACGTGTTTGGTACAATCCAGTTGTCCCTTTTGGCACAGCTTTGGAGGGAAGGTAGGGAGGGTGTTGACCAATTGCTGAGTCACCAAATCAACTCTCAGTGTTTGACCAGCTATAACCCTCATTGTCAATAATTAACAGATTAAAAGCTGCTTGATTAAAGGAACACTGAGACAAGGAAGAAGTCCAGCTGGTAACTTGTAGCTGGTATTTCATTTGGTCAACGTGGCAAACTGTGGTTTGAGTATTACTTTTTTGATCTTGTCCAGACCTGTTGATTTAGAACTAATGCTTTCTTACTTTGGCTAAAACATGCTTTCTTCTCAGTTTGCCCATGATTGCAGTGTTGCTGATAAAATAATCTAGGAGCAAGCATTGCATTTTAAAAAACAGAAGTATCAGCAACCTGTACAGGAGAGAATGTTGGACTTTTCTCATGGGAATTCAGTTCCAAGACAGCAACTTCTGTTTGCATGAGTAAACATCTGAATTTGCCATCATAAATTTCCCAGTGTTGACTTTTGTTTTTTAAACTGCAAACTTCTGTTAATAAAATGAATCTCCCAGACTAAAACAAGTGGAAATACTAATGTTGCCATTCTAACTTTGACTAATCCCTATTAAAATTGGCCAGTAAAGTAATAGTGCTTTACAGTACAGTTCTGTGTGAAGTAGGTTCAGTGGGACTTACTTTCCATCAACAATTGTAAGATTAACATTTAAATTTCTTTCCAGATTTCCGAGTTTTCTCAGCCACATTTTCTGTTTGGTCTCCACAATTAACCAGACTCTTTCCAGTTCTCAAAGCAAGAGTTGACCATTCAGTAGTAATTTAAGTTTTACCCTTAGAAAAGCTCCTTGGAGGCTGGTACCCATGGAAGATTTTAGATTTGATAGTGTCAGCTTTTTCAGGCATGTTTTGCTTAATTTTGTAATGGTAAGATTTCTAATAAAAAACAATAGTACAGGAGGAAAAAAAAATCCAAACCTATAAAGGCAATGGTTTTGCGGAACTAACTGCAAACATTTGAATTTCAGGAATGCTTTATTGGAAATTGTGGTTAGAAAAAAGTGGGGGCAGAAAAGCGGCTATACTAGTATAGATTGCCAAATAGATGAATAGTTGAAAAGTCTTCAGACCTGTAAATAGGGTGTAATCAGCTGCAGCATTGGTAGCAGAATTTACCAATATTTGCTTGCTTGCTTTTTTCTAATGGGTTTTGGTAAAGGCATCCTTGCATGTGTTTCTCTCTTCTCCAGCTGCTAACTTGACTGAAATGTTTGAAGCTGCCTTGCCTCAGATCAAACCATGGTCCCATCTAGCACACCAAGGCTGCTTGGGCTCCCAGGGGTTTGGGCAAAGCATCCTTCCCCTTGGTGCTGTGGAATCGTTCAGGCGATACAGGGCTGTCCCCCAAAGCATCACACACGCATTGTTGATGATGGTAATCGATAATGCCAGGAACTGAACCTGGGAATTTCTCCATGCAGAATATATACACTCTAGCACTGAATGGGGAAATCAGGGTAGGGATAGCTAGAGATGGGGTGTGAAGCTTTGGAAACAATCCAAGTGAAGGCTGCTGTAATTTTTAAGCACTTTGTTCTTAACTGAGCCGGAAGCCTTTCTGATTCCTGAGAATCAGGGGTGAGCTGTCATTATGAATAATATCTTTAACAATAATGGCAGTAACAGTAAAAAAAGGGGAAAAAAAGGGAACAGTCCAAAGAAGTAAAGCAACTTCTCAGATAAAGGAGTAGACAGGTAGAATGCTACTAAAAAAAATAAATAGAATGTTATAGTTTCACATATCAGACAGCTATGAACAATTTGTAGAATTAAGAACAGGATGGCCGGACCAACAGCCCAGCATTATTGTTTTGCTAGGATGTTTTTATTTATTTTTTATTCCCTGTTAGCCACTCAGAGTTATACGTTTGAGATGGGTGGCCATCTAAATTGAATGAACGAATAAATAAAACATTCTGTTTCCTACCTTCACTGGCGAGATGCTTCTAGACTTTTTTTTTTTTGCACGTGTTTGCTGCCGTGTCCAGAAATAAAGCTTTCGTTTCTTTTCCTCCCCTACATGCAGAATAAAGAAGGTGACACTCTGAAAGATCTGCTAAAGGCCAACGTTGAGAAAGCTGTGAAACTGGAGGTCTACAACATAAAAACGATGAAAGTGCGGGAAGTGGAGGTCATCCCCAGCAATATGTGGGGAGGACAGGGACTGTTGGGGGCCAGTGTGCGATTCTGCAGTTTCCAGGGTGCCAACGAACACGTATGGCATGTGCTGGTAAGCAGGAAAAGGGAAATCCCTGTTGGAATGGGCTTTCGGTGACTACTAGTCCTGATTGGTTGTTATCTCTGGAGTCACTGCCAGATTGTCCTAAATACTGGCTGCTTAGGAGCAGAGCTGGAAGATGAGGATTGCTTAGGTACTGTGATGGAATGGTGTTATGAAGGCCACGCTCGGGGAGATAAGCGTTTCCTTAGCCCCCAGCAGGAGCGTGGGAAGGTTAAGGAGTTGAGACTGGTACCACCCTAAGGAATTCACGGTGTTGTGGCTTGCTGGCTTGGGAACTTAGGTTCAGTCTGGAGAGATTCTGTCTTTGAGGTGGACGCTAATAAATGCAACAGAACTGTATCTGTACTGTCTCCTGGAGTTCTTTAGGCTGAACCTGACATCAGTCTCTCCAGACTCAACCTAAGTTCCCAAGCCAGCAAGCCACAACATCATGAATTCCTTAGGGTGGTGCCAGTCCTTAACCTTCCCACGCTCCTGCTGGGGGCTAAGGAAACGCTTATCTCCCCGAGCGTGGCCTTCATAACACCATTCCATCACAGGTACCCATGTTTGCAGGTTGCTAAGTGCACCCAAGTTAGACAGGTTAGGAGGGCTTCTTATGTTCCTACGAAACCCAGTTTATTCATCTATGTATTTATTCCATTTATCAGTGACTCTGGGCAGCTAACGGCAATAGGAAAAAAACCAGCAAAAAACAACAATACAAAAGAGACAATTGGCTGCCGAGACGATGGCAACATCAAATCATCAATACAAATACAGTGCAAACAGTTCAATAAAACTAATTCACCGGCTCCAACAGTTACTCTGACCCCCATGCCCGGTTACCTAGCCAAGTCTTCAGAGCTTTACAAAAGGCCAATGGGGTTGGGGCTAATGTAATCTGGGGTGGTGGGAGACGGTGTTCCAAAGAGCAGGTGCCATGACAGAAAAGATTCTCTTGCTGGGTTCTCAGCATGCCTCTCGTGGGATTGGGTGGGATGAGTAGACGTGATTGGGGAGAGGCGGTCCCACAAAGAACCCGGCCCCGTGCCACCGAGAGCTTTATAGGTAATCACCAGCACCTTGAACTGAACCCAGAAACGAAGTGGGGCACAGATATAACAAGTGTAGATCAAGAAGCATCCACAACTATCCACGATTGCTGCATTTTGTATTAACCACGGTTTCTGAATGCTCTTCAAGGGCGGCTCCACGTTGAGCAGATTGCAGTAGTCTATCTAGGATCTGCGTAAGATGTGAGAATCCATCAGGAAAGCCTCCTGGTCCAGGAAAGGGCACTATTGGTACACAACATGGAGCTGTGCAAAGGCTCACGGCCACTACCTGTTGCTCGAACAGGAGCTGCAAGTCAAGGAGGACCCCCAAATTGTGCAGGCTGTTGTGGTTTGTAGCTGGATTAATTGGTTCTGAACATAAGATAATCAAGTTGGCCTTGGCTGATCTGGGATACTAAGCAGGGCCAGTATCAGGAAATCAAAGTGGTTTAAGCTAGGCTGGGGAATTGACAGACATGCCTTAGGACCCAGGCAAATCACTTCTGTATTGTTCCCAGGAAAGGAGCATGGACTTTTCATGGAGTTACCAGGAGTCAGGCTTGACCCAAAAACTACTTTGATGCTTATTTGTAGAAAGTGTCTTTTTTGAGAAAATTGTGTTCTTTTTTCCTCTCGTTTCCTGACAATGCTGTCTTGAATTAGGGCACAGCTTTCAAACTTCTGCCCTTCTGGGAACACTTTGCATGCTAATTTGCCTGCTTTGAAAATTCAGCGCATTACAAGACATTATTTTGTTTACGTGGAGCACCAGTTAGACCTTTCTGGTGCTGGGCCAGAGCACATGTCCTACCCTTTCATGCACTCAATTCTGCCACATGCATCATGGATAGGATTAGAAATGTCAGTTTGCAGGAAAAAACAACAAACCCATTGCATATCACACAAGGCAGGCGAGCTTAATTGGAATAGGAACATTTGCGTCCCTAACATGGAAATTTTTCAGCGAAAATAGGAAGCATGGGGAACGTTTTATTCCACATTCTTAGAAATGAGGAGCAAGTATTTTTCCAAAGTGTTGGTCCATCGTTAGTTATCTCTTATGGAAGATTAGCTCATGAGATTTCCTTGGAATAGTTTGGTGGTGTGGTGAAGGCATCAGGCTAGAAACCGGGAGACTGTGAGTTCTCATCCTGCGTTAGGCACGAAGCCAGCTGGGGGACCTTGGGCCAGTCCGTCTCTCTCAGCCCTAGGAAGGAGGCAATGGCAAGCCACCTCCGAAATCTTGCCAAGAAAACTGCAGGGACTTGTCGAGGCAGTCACCAGGAGTCAAGACTGACTTGAAGGCACCCCCTCCCCCACAAAAAGTTTACCAACCACTGAATTAAGATGCTTTTCCCACTGGCTTTGTTGATATATGTTTGAATAACGTGACTGACCACGGTCTTTCTCTCTAGGATGTAGAGCCAGCTTCCCCGGCAGCATTAGCTGGCCTGAAGCCCCATACTGACTATATTGTTGGATCAGATCAGATACTCCAGGAGGTAAAGACTCGGTTGAGTTATAACTGGCCCCAAAGTTTGCAGGGAGCCATTAGTTTTCGGTGATGATGACTGTGAATATTTCCTGGGCTTTGACTACCCTGCACTTCCACCTTTTATTCTCTTCGTGCTTGATTTCCTACTGTGGAAGCATTTCTGTGCATAAGGCAGTCCTTTGGTTTCAAGGTCCATCCCCTTGCTGTCCAGAGCTTGAGAAAGCTTCATGCAGAAAGCAAAGCTAACCAAAACATGGTGGGAAGAGATCAGCCTGCGCAGATTCCCCATCTGCGTTTCCAAGCTCCCCTTCACCTTGCATCTAATCCATAGCTAAAAAAGTCAAACCAGGAGACTTGCTATCTGCGGTTTCTCGCTGTCCCAGGCAGAAGTGCTTGCAGGACCTGATGCTTTAGGCTAGGGTTTTTCCAACTCTGGTCCGCAGACCCCTAAGCGTCCCCAAAAACTTGAGACTCGGGGGGTGGGGGGAGGTTTACTCAAATGCAGCTAGTTTTCTCTCATTAGAGCTTTGTCTCTTGATCAAAGCTTCTGGGGCTTATTGTTTTAACTAAGGATCTCTGGCCTGAAAAAGTTTGAAACCCCATATTTTAGTCAAAATGATGAAAACAGCACTGCGCCATCATGATGCAAGCTCCATCTGATTCGTACATGCATGTGACATCATGGTGGATGTACAGGAGGGGTGGAGTTTGGGGCCTAATGCTGCTTTTGTCGTTTGCCTCCCCTTGTCCCCCCCCCCGTCCCCCGTGGACATCTCTGCTCCCGAAGCATGTCTTCTTTTCTCCCTGTCCACAGCTCATGAAGGCTTGCGGCTTTAAAACAATTCCCATCCCATTATGGTGTATTTTGAAGGCATCCTCTGAGGGCCCCTTGTGGGTGGGCGCATGGAGAGCGCAGCATCCTAGAACTGTGGAATTGCAAGGGACCCCAAGCATCATCTTCTCCAACTCTCCTGCGTGGTGCAGGAAAAACCAATCCAGCTACCCTCAAGAGGGGGTCTTCCAGATCAAGGAACAGGCTGCCAATTCTCTGCCCTAACAGACCTTGTTCCAGGAACCGGATGCTCGGTGGTGGTAAAAAGGGGAAGGGTGGCACGTTGCTGCGGTGTTAATGATGCATCTCTCTCTTGTTCAGTCAGAAGATTTCTTCTCCCTGATTGATTCCCATGAGGGGAAACCTTTGAAGCTGATGGTCTATAACACAGAAACAGATTCCTGCCGAGAGGTTTTTGTAACCCCCAACGGAGCCTGGGGTGGAGAAGGAAGGTATGACTTTCGAAACCATGAGGTATGATATGTAGGCAAGATCAGGCTGATCCTTGGCCTCCTAGCACATTCTGCAGGTGTCCTTTTTTCTTAATGTAGTACTGGGTCCAGTGATACCTTGCTAATACGTTTTGGGAATCATCTGTGAACAGCAGTTTACTTTGGGGTGGAATGGCTGAGTTGAGAGTTTCCCCATGTAATCTACTTTAAGTGTGCTGGAAAACCACCATGACACCCTTCCAATTCCTGTCTTCTGTCTACTTCCCATGTCCTTCCTTTCTTGGCATCAGTAATAGGTATGCAGTGCAGAGAGGATGGTCTTTACATTCAAAATAAAATAGAGAAGAGAACCCTGGGGCTTAGCGGGTGTGTCAAGGGTGAAACAGAGGAGGGAAATTAACAGCCTGGAAAAAAAATGGAAAATGCCCCCCCCCAAAAAAAATCCCTTGGGGGATGAGTTAAGACAGGTTGGGTGGTTGATTTCTGGAATCGAGAATAGTGAGAGGAAGTTCATATAACAGAAGGGTGAAATCTTTCTCTCCTGCTAGTTGCTGGGCTTATCGCATACTAGAAAGCTGCCATTTATGCTCACATAGAAATATAACTTGGGAGAATCAGGAGATAAGTAATTCACACAGACTGATTTTAGCTGTGAAGCTGTACAGAAGCAGATAGACATAAGCATGAATAAGAAAAGCACCTGCTAAATAGATGGATATTGGAAGATAGAAATGTCACCTTAGTTTCCTGAGGGGGAAATGGCTGAGCCCTGTCCTCCCCCAATCTCCTGCAAAAGAGGAAAGGGTTTTTTTCATCTTGGGTGGGGTTGTTGTGGTTGGGAGGGTGGCAGGGCCTCACTTCAGCTCTCCCTCTTTTTTCCTGTATGGGTAAGGAGGGGATTTACTTTTTCCTTTTAGGCTAGAGTCTGTAGGGCATCTCATTTATTGGCAAAGATATACAGGTAGTCCTCGAGTTATGACGGTAATTGGGACTGGAATTTCCCAATTTGCTAAGTGATGGAGTTGTAAAGTGTGACATCATGTGGCCGCATTGCTTAGCGATGGCAATCCTGGCACTCCCCATTGCCATTGTTAACCGAATTCCACCGGTCATTAACCGAGGACTCACTCCAATCCACGCCATTCCAGGCTTGGTCTCTCCCAGCCCCGAGCCTCGATTCTTCCAAGGTAAGGGACTACCTCCACTCCAACTCCCCCCAACTGCCTATTCCCCCCTCATCTTTTGGCTGCACTGCACCCTGCCTTGCAGGGTGGCAAACAGGCCCAGAACTGTCTGGCTCTGGGGCTGCTTGCCATATTGTGGCTCAGGGGCTTCTTGATCTGCTGTGGCTCTGGGGCTGCAAGAAGCCCCTGAGCCACATCGCGAAGCCGCAGCCGCCCCTGGAAGCCCCAGCTGCCCCAGCCCAGTCCCAGCCACCCTCGCCATCCTGCGCTCCGAGGCCCCTGCTGCTCTGCTCTCTGCCACCACAGCTGACCTTTGCCATCTTCTTCCTCCTGCTGACAAGGTGTGCCCACCGCCCTGGCCCTTTGCAAGGCAGCTGCTGGCCACATGAGGCCATCTTCCCCAGGTCTTGTGAGGAAGCCACGGTGCCACAGCGTTGGGAAGAAAGCCTTGTGCAGCCAGCAGCTGCCTCATGAAGGGCCAGGTGGGGCATGCTTGATCAGCAGCAGGAGCAAGAAGACGGCGAAGGTCAGCTAGGGTAGCAGGGGCTGCAGAGTGCAGGGGGCCAAAAGGGCATAGATGAGGGGGAGATAGGTGGGTGGGAAGAGTTGCGGTGCCCTTGCAATCATAAGTATGGTTGGGCTGCCAAGCACCCAAATTTTGACCATGTGACCATGGGGACACTGCAATAGCCGTAACTTCAAGGACTGGTCATAAGTCCCTTCATTCGGCACCACCGTAACTTTGAATGGTCACTGAACAAATGGTCGTTAAGTGAGGACTGCCTGTAGTAGTGTTCTGTGATGACCCAAAGGTCGAGCTTTTCGTAGGGTTCTGTAATAATGGACTTTCTGTTTGTTTCTCCCTCCTTGTTATATTTTAAAAATCAGAGTGCACATCCTGTTTCTGACACCTTTCCTTCATTTGCTTTCTTGTGCAGCTTAGGATGTGGCATTGGATACGGCTATCTGCACAGAATTCCCACACAGGCTGCTGTCCCAAAGAAAGCAGCAGAGGCCAGACCCCCTTCTCCTTTGCCCTCTGGAGATGCACCTCCAGAATCCCCAGCTAATGGCTATATGGAGGTAGGGTGTTTCATTCTGGACATGGCTAAGCTGTCTCCTGTACATATCACGAGCAAGTCAATGTTTTTTATGGGGGGAGGGGGTGCTTCCCTGCCCCACCAGCCTCTGAGATCCCCAGGTTCTCCCTGCTGAAAAGTGGAGGCTGACTGCCAAATAATTGTGGCAGATGGATGCATTACATTTCTGGTACCTTATTTCATTCACCACCTTCCCCACCTTGCCTGGGTTATTTTAAGAGGTCTAAATATTCTGGCCCTGCCTGTCTAATGATGTCCTTGTGTTACTGCTGTGCTTCCTGGACCTTTGGCTGCGAGAAAAAATGCACCAAAAAAGCATGTACCTGCAGCCAGAAAAAATGTGGCTCACCCATGTTTTCGTCTTCGTTCCTTCTGTGCCAAAGCACAGAAAGAATAATGTGATAAACCTGCAGAACCTGACTTCTGGAATTCTTTCCAGCAGCTTTATCACCTGTGGCTGTAGGAGGCATCTGTACTGTCTTCTGTGGAAGGAAGTAACTTGTTATATCTGTGTGCTCTTCAACCTTCCCCTTGTGTAGTGTCTCTGTGTGTGTGTGTGCATTGTAAAATACGGGGTGGGCTGCATACGCTGTGCTTTGGGTCACATGACTCGGGGTGGGCTTAGAATGGAGCAGTCAGCAGCATTCCAAGTCATTGTCCAGCTGCTCCTCCCATTGGATGCAATGGTGGAGGGGGGGTGTTCTGAATATTTTTTTTCCTCCATAGAGCCTAGCTGGATCCTGCCCACTTTTAAACTTAATCTTTGTTTTGCTGGCTTCTCTCACCATACCAGTTTTGATCGTTTTTGGTGCTAATCGCTTTTTAACAGTGATTGTGCTGACAAGAGTCCTGAGTCCCTTTATACAATTTCTTGCCACCATTCCACTGGGTTGGAAAGGCCAAAAACACGCTTTATTCAAAATTCAAAGTAGTAAAAGTAAATACAGATAGTCCTCACTTAACAACCACAATAGGGACCGGAAAATTGGTCATTAAGCAGGGCAGTCGTTAAGTCACTATGTGACTGGACCTGATTTTACAACCATTTTAACAATGGTTGTAAAGTGAACCACGTAGTTGTTAAATGAATCCAGCTTCTGCAATAGACTTTTTGCTTGGAATTCACTTAACGACCATGTGATTCGCTTAATGACCATCGTAAAAAAGGTTGCAAATCACAATCACGTGACTGTGGGGAGTGGTGTGACAGTTTGTGATGGTCGTATATGTGAGTACAGGTTGTACTTTTTCTGAGGCCATTGTAACTTCAAACCATTATTAAACGAAAAGTCATTAAATGAGGACTCCCTGTATAAGTGAATATCTCCTTCAAATAACAGGGGACATTCAGTCTTTAAAGTGATAAGGAGACAATAAGTAGACATTAAATTAAAATTCAGTCAGGGTCAGCTGTTTTATCTTCCTTGGGAACTAAATCTAAGCATTCTCCCTGATAGTACCTTAATAGATCCAGATATAGTGGAAGAATCCATGGCAGCAGTACTAACCACACACCTGACCTAGCCAGATACAACTAAGATCGAAATACCCAGAATCATGGACCTCATCACCCTCTGCCCCACTACCTACTTTCAGTGTGATGGACAGATATACCAACAGATCAGAGGCACACCCATGGGATCACCACTCTCGGGATTCATAGCAGAGACCCTAATCCAGCATCTACAAACTATAGCACTCCCACACATGCAACCAAACGTATGGATCTGGTATGTAAATGACACCTTTGTCATAATACTGTAAAGAAGGAACTAGAGAAGACGCATGAAACAATCAACAACATATTCAAAGGAATAAAATTCACAAGGGAAGAAGAAAACAACACACTACTCTTCCTGGATATCCTCATCAGCAGAGGAAATGACAGTAAATTAGAAATGCAAGTCTATCGAAAAACAACCCACACTAACCAAGTGCTCCATTACCAAAGTAACAACCCAACCTCCCACAAGAGGAGCTGTGTAAGAACATAATTTAGACAAGTACAAACACACTGCAGCAACTCAGAATACCAGAAAAAGAAAACAGACCGCCTATATAATATCTTCTAATAAAATGGATCCCCACGCAACTTTATCAAAAATTGCCTGACCACTCAACCCAGCACAGCCAACCCAAGCTATGGAAAGGATAACATTACCATACATCAAAAAAATCTCAGAAATAACCAACAGACTATAACAACCACAGAGCATCATCGTAGCACATAAACCAACTAAAGCCCTCCAAAACATCTTAAGCAAACCCAAAGACCCAGTAGCCCAAGAAGTAAAAACAGGAGTCATCTACAACATATAATGTCACTGTAACAGCCACTATATAGGACAGACTGGCAGAAGACTAGCAGAGCGCATCCATGAACACCAACTAGCAGTCAGAAGACACAGTGAAAACTTAATCTCATAACATATGGAAAGGCTCAGCCATAGTTTCAGCTGGGAAACTCAGCATCCTAGACCAAGCTAAATACAAAAATTTAGGGAAAGCTAGGCAGTTCCTGCAAGCTTGGCATTCTGACAAATCAGCCATCAATAGACACATAGAGATAAACCACATTTACACACCATTCAAAAAAGACAATAAAAAAGCGAGGAAAGAAAAAACAAAATAAAACACATCCTCTCCAGCAATCAATACCCAGATAAGCAGGGATTAACACCAGACAAACAAACAGAAAACAATCCCCTAATCGAGAAACTACCAAGGAGAAAACAACACCCCCCACTAACACTGGCAGGGCAAGCTACTGTATATAAACAGGGAGCAAACCCCACACTCACCAGCACTGATGTTACCTAGTAAGGTAATGAAACATCTGTGAGCAAACGAAGCTCAAAGAGTACCAAGGACTCCACAGTACCTGAGCGTTAGAAAGCTGTTAACTGGTGGCTTAGGTTTGGTGCTCAATCTCACTGACCTGGTTGACACTTTTGTGCCAAGGTAAGGTTTCTATAACCAGTTTATTTAAGCAGATTAAACATACATAAACATAAGATTAAACATACAGACTGGTATAATTAGAGCAGATTACCAAATTTTCATTTAAAGTTGGGTATGCTGTCTTAAATATAATTGTATCATATGGTGTGAAAATATTTGTAAGGTTAATGGAAAAACCTAACTGATAAACATTCATGTAATTCCTTTTCCCTTCTTTTTTTTTGGCAAATAACCCCCCCTCCCCATAGGTAGTCCTCACTTAACGTAAAGTTACAAAGGCACTGAACGAAGGGGACTTACGATGGGTCCTCATAGTTATGGCCATTGCAGCGTCCCTGTGATTGTGATTTGGGTGCTTGGCAACCAGCTCGCAATTACGACGTTGCAGCATCCCACGGTCACATGACAAGCAAAGTCAATGAGGAAGCCAGCAGGAGGTCACAAATAGTGATCATGTGACTGTGGGATGCTACGAGTGTGCAAAATTCACCTAACAAGGGCAGCTGAGACTGCTGGAATGGCCGTGGTAAGCCAGCGCAGTCATGATGTTGCACCTTACGTCCGTGTCGCTTAGCAACAGAGTTCCCGGTCCCAAATATCAGTAAGTGAGGACTACCTGTAATTTGTTAAATGGGAGCCAGTGTGATGTGAAGGTTAAAGTGCTGGACTAGGAACCTGGAGACTTAGGTTCAGTTCTCCAGACCACTGTGGAATTTCCTAGGAACTCTGAGTCAGTTCCTCTCATTCAGCCCAGCCTACTTCACGGGATTGTTGTGGAGAAAAATGCTGGTGCTCCATCCAGTATCTTGAGCTCCTGAGTGAAAGGTGGGATATAAATCTAATCAATCAATAATGTGTTCGAGTGGATAAACTGAAACTGAAGAAGCCACGTTATGGTTTAGTGTGATCTATGAACTCAGCCATCCACCTTGGTTGATCAGCGGAGAAATAAACTTCCTAGAGGCATCTAAACTGCAATGGGGGAGGGTCCCCCTCACAGGCAGTCAAAACGGGTTCTTTTATTTTAGGCTTCCTTGTTGGCACCGAACTCCCAAAGTGAGGAAGCCGAGAGTTTGGATTACAGCTCCAGTCAAAGCGTGACTGGCTATTCGGCAGAAAATTCCCTCCACCCCAATCCTCCTCCGCTTCAGAGGGTCATGGATCCAGGTAATTCATCTCTCCTTTCAAACAGATTTTTTTTACCATCCACGCTGGCATTTATGGGAGTTGTAGTCCAGCACATCAAGGGGATATCTATTTGGGTGAATTCTCATTCTCTTTGTTTGAGAAGAGAAAACTCTTTACATAAGGACAATTTCTGCAGATATATGTATGAGGAGGAATTGAGTTTGTTGGCCTCTGACTAGGCAAATATGCAAGTTGTGCAGAGAACACGTAAGTTTGCAAAATGCAAGGGAAGTATCACCTTGAAGGCTGACATGTTCAGCTTTCAACTTCTTGCAGCTTCAGTGGTTCAGCTTCTTGTGGTTCTTCTTGCAGTAATAGACATTTTCACACCATGTCTCCTATAGAGACAGAGTCTTCTAGCATCTCTCATCTCACCATGTCTCCTATAGAGACTGAGGGTCTTCTAGCCGTGGTTGAGATGTATGAAATCTGTCCTCCTTACCATTATTTTGGTACAATGAATGTGGGGTGGCTCCAGAAGACTCTTAGGCATCCTATCTGAGTATGCTACAAACCAGGATGGCCCACACACACTTGTAGAAGTCAAAATGAATGAAGGCACTAGTAGCATATCCCAATGATGTTCAGTGTAATTGTATCAAAGAGGAATTTTGTCTGTGCTCTTACAATTGTTTTGGTTCTATTTGGGGCATCAGACAGGTTTGTCAAGTGTATTTCTTCTTCTCTCTTCTCTTCTCCCCCCAGGTTTTATAGATATGTCTGGAGCTTCTTTTCCCCAATTAATTGATTTAGTAAAAACAGCCAACGTGCCTTCCTCTCCTTTCAATTTAACAGACATTCTGGCAGCTTCTGGTAGCTTATCGACAAACAGTGAAACTCATTCATATTTTGGTAAGCAGATTTTGAAGCCATTTGGCCTCTGGGATTGAATTAAAACGATAAAAGAGGGTGACCTGTGTTACCTGGGTTTTAGAATAGACTGTGGTGTTTTGATTTATTTTTTATGCTTTTATCTCTCATATGAACATTCTTAATATAAATATTGCTGTGAAAATGACATGAAAGTTGTATCTTTACAGTGGTATAAAAATCTAGTAAATAACAAATCAAGAAATAATCACATCCATACTAATACTAAAGAGAGTAAAGATAGTTTCTGACATGTCCTTACCAAAAATGCTATAAAAACAGTCTCCTTCAAGCTCCTCCTAATACATGTCCATGCAGTTTTCTTAGCAACAGTATAGCAGTGGTTTCCCATTACTTCTAGTATTTTCTTTCAAATGCCCAATCTACCCTACCCTACCACTCTAAGATTTCTTGGTGGTCTCCTATCCAAATAGTAACTACACATACTACTGCTAGCTTTTGAGATCAGCCAGTTAGTTGCTTTGTGCCAACGGCTGTAACTTCAATATTCCAAGGCATTGAAAAATGCTGTTTTGTGGCATCTTAAAAACTTGAATTTTTCTACCATAGTTAGCAAAATGCAATATTGGATAGATTTAAATGTTAATTGTCCAACATGTAATTTCTTGAGTGATTGACCATACTTTTCCTCTGCACTAGCATTCACCAGCCAGAAGCTCTGAATGTGGATTGGATACAACTCCCATAATTCCCTCTCAAAAAGTTGAAAGGGAGTTGTAGTTTGCTGTATCTGATGAAGTGTATCCCTACACCAAAGCTTAATACATAATAAATGAGTTACCAGTAGACCTCGCTTAGTGACTGCCTTGGGCAGTGACTGTTCGAAGTTATGACAGTGATGAAAAAGTAACTTTGCAACCAGTGTCCACATTTACCACCTTTGCAGCATCTCTCTCTCTCTCAATCATGCATTCGCCATTACAGTCAGTTAGTACTTGTTGTCCTGTGCCTGACTCGTTTCCCCCCCTCCCCAGAGCAGAGAGATTGCCTGAACAAGCGATCTCTTCCTGAGCTGCTTTTTTCTGTAGTGCAGTGCTTCCCAAAATGTGCTAATGGCAAGTTAACAAGCTCAGCTCCGTGACCTTAATTAGCTGGCTCATAGCTGCTGCCTGTAACTGACAAGGCTTTAATCACCTTCACACCTTCAGCTTTTGCCTCCAAAGCAGCTCCACCTGAGCTGCAAGCATGCTAGGCAAACAGCTGGCACTAGTGTATGTGGATTCCCCATTGTGTGCCTGCTTACTCTCTTGTAATCCCTTCCTCTTTAATGAAATGTAAATACAAACATTAATACCCTTCTTGCTAATTATCCCAGCACTGGGGTGAGCATCCCAAAGGGTGGGGGAGCGGAGCCCCGTCACGGTCACGTGATTTTCCACTTAGCGACAACATCACTTAGTGAATGACTTGCCAGTCCCAGTTGTGGTCACTAAACGAGAACTACCTGTAGTCTTTATATTTGTTTTTGGTACAGCAGAATAACACAGCTTCTTCTCTGAAATCTGAAAAGCAGCCTAGAAGCAGCTTCCTTTACTAGGAATATTGCTCACCAGTTACCTCTAACACATCAACAGGGTTTGCCCCATAATCCCCTCCATCAAGGATGCCTTTTTAGTGTGAGCTGAGTTGCAAAGATTCAGACAAAATAGCTGAAGCAGTAGCTTGGAAGAAGTGGATGAAAACATTGAATGTGTATGTCTGAACAATTTGATAAACTTTATGGAGAATTATGATGGCTAAAATTCATTGGCCGTCTTCATCCACTGGTAAAATGAGTGATGTCTCTTGTCAAAAGAACCTGGTAAAAAGCCACACCTAACTCCATGGAGATTCTGAGTGTGTGTCCGTAAACAGTTTAATTTTTATATAATGTATATATGTATGTGTGCATTAAAGAATGTATACCCACACACATTAGCAGAGGGTGTATCAAAATTAGGCCCCATAGGCCAATCACAATGTCTTATTAATTTTTTTTCCAGAAAAAATGTTACTGTCCTTAAGAATGTTCAAAGGCCATGTAACAAATGAATAAGAGATTGTTTAGAAGAAAGTGGCGACCAATTGGAACATTTAATGCAATTCATAGAATAATTTTTAAAATTTTTAAATTTATTATTAAATTTATATGCCACCCATCTCCCCCAGAGGGTAAATTATCTGTGGGGCCTTGTGTGTGCATGCATGCGTGCGTGCGCTCATGCACATGTATATAAGCTGCATTGAGAGTGTTACTTAAAGTGGAAAAGGATTTGGGAGAAGACATCTTTGCTAGCGTGAGCAGCGTTCAGTCCGAAATCCACTTGGTTTCAGTAGAGTCCATGCTATTAGCAGAGAGTCACTGTTGGAGATCTATACACACTGCCCTTGGCAGTGAATGCTACAAATGATGTTGGTCTGTCTTTTTCCTTTAGACCAGGCCTCTCTTCCATTTTCAGAAGAATCGGTGTCTCTTCAAGCAGGCGAGAGCGCTCTGCCAGAATTCCACGAGGCAAGGCCTTCCACGTCTCCTCTACCGCCCCTTCCTATGGACCTGTCTCTGAATGCACTATCTGGAGTGGAGGCTGATGCTCAAGAAACGGGCCAACAACTCGGTGGGGCTGAGACCCTTGCACCGCCCAAAACGGACAGCAGTGACACAAGCGCCCAGGAATTGATTGATGAAACCAAAGAGGCCTAGTCCTTCAGAGGACATATTTTGTCCTTGGGCTTCGAAGCTGTTGGCACCAGAAGGCCCTGGTTTTATGTGGTCCAGAAACATTCGATTTGTTTCTGAATCACAGTAGAATTCAGCTTCCTCCAATTGCACTACTGTACTCCTGAGAGCAGCAATCGGTTGACTCTGGGGTTTGTAGACCCGTGTTAGTTAGTGTTAGTGATAACACTATTCAGAACTATTCAGTTCAGTTCAGAAACAAGCTATTTTTAAAAAGAATTTGTCTCTAGCTCATATTTTTTCAACCTTAGCAACTTTAAGACGAGAGGAGCCATGGCTGGCTGGGGAATTCTGGGAGTTGTCCTCTCGTCTTAAAGTTGCTAAGGTTGAAAAACACTGCTTTAGCTACATCGTACGTTTAAAAAAAAGGAAGGGCTTAACTACACCTTGGCATTACCAGAAGGGGCAGGTAGGAATTTAGGGAGCTTTTGAGAATGAGTTTTTATCTTAAAATAGGTGCCTTAAGCCTATATATGGCTTAGCATACTTATTTTGTTTTATATTTCCTTCCCAAATATCCCTGCCCCGCAATTGCTATCAAGGGCTGGGAGGTGGTGAACAAGACCTGCTGGAAGAGTTTTTTTGTCAAGTGCAGCTCATAAGAAACGCAGGAAAACTTAGGGTCGGGCTTTTCAGCCATTTTTTCTGGGTTGCAGTTTTCAAGGTTACCACTGTTCATTTCCCCATTAATTTTACTTCAGATCATTTTGTTCGAAAAGTTTAATTAGGAAGCATAGCTTGATCTTTTACTCTGAAGTACCACCTGATCCATAACAAAAATCAACGTTTAATGTTCTTTGATCCAGGCTGACCCCCTGACCTGTGCCCAAGGGTTCCTGTCATGCGTGAGCAGAATTAATACAAGGCCCCACAGCAGATCCCGTGAATACGGCCTTCAAGTCCTTTGTATCTGAGGATATGATGGTCTGGATTGCAGTACAAGGGGTGCCCATATGTAAAAGAGTGCAATCTTGTTCTGTAGGTACGTCTGACTGGGTCACGCCCCTAACCTCTGTTTTACGTTTGACCCCAGAGAACTACATCTCTACTACATTACTTAACTACATTACGTGCTGCTGCAGGAAAACCTTCTCGGAGCAGCAGTTGAAGAATCAAATGACATGAGCAACGTAGGATTTTTCCTTCTGCTGTTCTAAATTGGGAGCAGTTGTGGCTTCAAATGCTATGCCAAAGCCCTGGTCAATCACTGTCAAGCTACTGTATGTCTGGTGAGAAGTTAGCACTAAATCAATACAATGTTAATTTCAGGTGCATGCTACCAAGCAAATAACAGGCCGAATGTAATGAGATGGTGCCTCTCGATGGGGAAGCAGTTCTTTCCGGTTAATGTGGGAAGCGAGCAAGATTGCTTCTAGGGTGAATAATGGAGCAAACTGGTAACACTAACTCAAGTGTTGCTCAACCTCAGCAGCTTGAGGATGCATGGACTTCAACTCCCAGAATTCCCCAGCCAGCATGGCTGGCTGGGGAATTCTGGGAGTTGAAGTCCACGCATCTTCAAGTTGCTGGGTTGAGAAACACTGCACTACCTTGTGGAATGGGCTTTCCTGAACTGTTGACAGGATCATTTTCTATGGGTTGTTTCTGGATTGGAAGTAAAGCTTTTTAAAGAGCATTACTTTTAAAGATGGTGAAAGGTGCCGGTCTTTCTTTTGGAAGAGATTTATTCTCATCTGAAGCCATTCTATTGTTCTTAAATTTTCTTTAACTTGGTATGTTGCCAACTACTAAAGTCTTGCAGTGATTTATGGCAAAATGTGAACCTTTTTAAGTACAACGTGGAGCCAGTCCTAAGTCTAAGTCAGGAGGTTTGAGCAAGAGCAGGCCCATATAAAAGCAAGCAGAACAAAAGGGTAGCACTTGCGTAAACAGAAATGAAAGAGTTGCACAGGTGGGACTCCGCCATACAGAAACTCCTATCTCATAATCCCATCCTTAGGCTCTCTGATTAGTGGCACAGACCACATGAAAGGACTTCTGAAGGTATCTTAGATGAGCATTTCTCAACCTCAGCAGCTTTAGGATTGCAGACTTCAGCTCTCAGCATGCTGGCTGAGGACTTCTGAGAGTTGAAAAATGCTGCTTTAGTCTATGCGGAGACTTTTACAGGAGCTGTTTCTTCAGCTATCCTGGTGTCCAGCCATTTATGGCTTTTTAAGTAAAGGAGCCATTGTGCCCAGAAACCAACTGGCAGCCAGAACAGCGTGATCAATAAAGTACAAGTCAGAAAGCCATCTGGCCAAATCTCATAGCAGTTTTGAAACTCTCTTCAAAGATAGGCATGGCTAGTGTTTGGCATCTTTTCTTTCAAAGGCTGTTTTATAAACATACTACTCTCAGGAGTCCTTCAACATTTCACACAGGACTTTGCTAGGTGTATCCTAAGATGCCAAGGATGAAGAGCCATTTTCCTATGCTCAGATAGTACTTTGCACTAAGTTTTAATTGAAGAAAGCAGAGCCCAATTTTGTAACATGCCCTGGGGAGATATTTTTATGAAAATGTGAAATGTTTGTACTTAAGGACTCACCAAATCATAAACATCTCCTTTACCAGATGAACACTTGTAAGTCACACAGCAAGTGCAAAACATATTCATACAGTAAATCTTATATTCTGCTTTTTGGAACAGCGAAATCAACACTGCATCTTTAAAAAGAAACATCCAAAGCTGCTTAAAATTTTAGCTAAAGTTTTTTTATTTCTATACAATTGTGAAGTACATATTTGTCCTTTTGGCATTGGCAGGCCATCTGCTAATCTTTCTGAAACTTACTTGTAGATGTAGAAAATAAAGTTGAAATCTTGGCTAATTTTAAAAACAAAACAGGAGAACAGACGGAGTTAACGTTACTTTCGGTGGTGATATGGAGAGTATAAAATTCAGAATTACAGACTTTTAACTAGTTCAGGACAAGTTACAGTTAGCTTTAACCAATGAATTCACCTACTCCACTAAACTGCAATGTTGCACAGATGTGGCAAACTATACTCCTGTACATAAAGATGAAATTTACACAAAGGAAGATGCCCAAGGTATGAAAGAGTCGTGCAAGCATCATTCCAAACCAGACCTTCATTAAACAATGACTTGAGTTAGCTGGAGCACAGGTGGCCCACCTAAACAAGTCTATTTGCAGCACCACAGTCACTTTGATAATCTTGCAATGTATATAACTAAGCACTATGTGGTTATGCACCACACAATATAAACAAGAAAAAAAAATCTGAAAGCAGCTGTTATTTGCCCCTCCAACAGAGTCAGTAGAAAAACTATTCTCCCCTGAAAGAAAAATACTTGAAAAAAGACAGCTGAATAACTCAAAAGGCATCATACTATTAGTCAATAAAACAACGTCCTACAGCATCTCTTCTTTACTGGTTGGTATAACTCACATCCATCTCCAACAGGACCGCTAGATCAAATGCCTGCTTCCTCCTCCTCTCTACTTAGATGGTGATTATAAAAGCAGCTCCCGTGCTGCAAAAACAATGCTGGAACTATGGTTTTCTCTTATGTCCCTACAGTTAAATCTCCAGTGTCTTATCAGGTGTAGTCTGTATCCAGCACACATCAGGAAGGAAAGAAAGAATGTTAATTTCGGGGAGAGGGAAGGAAGAAAGAATCCAAGTTTATTAGTGTGTGTTTTAAAAAGGTATTTGTGCTTCTGTTTCAAATCAGAACTCTGTTACACTATTACCAGGATGCTTCTGTTTCAGTTAAAACTTAAATTCAGTTTTTCTTGCCTAGCCACTGGGGCGTTCCCTCCCACCTTTTGTAATAAATTAGATTCTACAAGGCTACAATGAGAATATGAAAGAGCTGTCAAATGTTTTTAGAAACAATGAAAAAAAAAAAGCCAAGGTGTATACAGCTTACAACATCAACAAAAATATTCAAAAATGCATATAAAACGATTTGAGGAAAACCTTTTTTTGCTATCACACAGATCAAGTTTGCTGTCAAATGTAGAATACAATCCTATGGTATGGAACCAGGATGTCACCTTATAGGACTAAGTTATGTGTTTTGAAGTCTAGTTAAAGATGCTGAACAATTCATCCTGATGTGCACACCATTGAACTGACCCTGAAATAACACAGCCTACTGATTCTTCGTCAGTATCAAAATGTTTTCTTAGAAAAATCACAGATGAAAGATAATCATCAGCCAGTTTAAGGACATTAGTCTCTCCAGTCTAGACTACAGAGACTGTTCAAGAAGAGTAATCTGTTGCACAGTAAGTAGATATATCTGGCAAAGTGGTCAAAATTTACTATATGGAATGTATTAGCAAAGTACAGTACATGCAGGGTTTTTTTTAAAAAAATCTGAGAATGAGTTAGCAGCAGGACTGAAAAAGTTTTCATATCAAGCTTGAGTGAATGAAGGATGATAATCTTGGAAATAAAGGAAAAGAGAACTGCACAGATATCTGCACTGGGTCACCTTGTCTCTGTACGCACCTTAACAGGAACCAGTCAAGGGCTTCTTACATCACTGTTGCTTGACCTTGCTATGGACAACCTTGAGTTTACATCATACCGATTTCATCTATGTTACAGATTTATTAGTCACTTCAAGTAGATTCTGTCTGCGCTGAGGCATTAAAAGTGTCAGATCTTAGCATTTAAGTGGGCTTCTAGAGTACTAGAGCTGGAACCAGCACAGGAAGCTCAAATGAGTTAATAACCAGTTGGGTCCAGCACTTGGCTCACGTTGACTTCTGTCGGTAGTGAAGGGTCAAGTCACCCCCACTTTTCCATATGAAATGCTTGACAGTTCGAAGGTCCATATTTGGATCCAAAACCTGTGATAAAAAATAATAATTTAGATTTAGGGACAAATACACCCCAGCTGAAGAAGTACATTCCTTATTCTTAACTTCGTTGGAAGCCTGCACCTTTCTCTCCCAAGAGCTAATGTACGCCTCAGAACCACACCCAAAATAAGTAACTCAGTTTCTCTTGTGCACTAAAAGCATAACGCTGAAACTGTCCCCAGATAAACTGCATCAGATGGCTGGACTTGTTCCCTTCACAGTGAGGTCCTGTTTGTGGAGAAACCCATGCAGTTTTTCCACGCCTTGCTTGTTCCCCAAGGAAATTTTGCCCTGAATACTGCACTGTACAGAAGACCTTCTCCTTATCCATGGATTCTTTCAGGATCTGTTGCACAACAGATTCTAGGAAAAATAAAGTTCCCAGAAAAGACAATGCATTCAGTCATATCCACCCACTTAATGGTTGAGAGTCTGTTGCACAACAGGAGATGAGGAGAAGCCCTGGCATTTAATGCAGTGCTTTTCAACCTTGGCCATTTTAAGATGTGTAGGCTTCAACTCCCAGAATTCCCCAGCCAGCATCTTAAAATGGCTAAGGTTCAGAAGTACTGATTTAATGGAATACTTTTTCATCCTTTGGGGCAGGGGAAAACCTTTGGGAGCAACTGTTGAGTCAGTGTTCAAACTCTCTGAAGTATGAGATAATTTACAAAACTCCAGATCACTGTTTTTCTCTTTTTTCTGTATAGTACAATCCTTGAAACATTTAGACTTTCCCTAGTCCCACCCACACCTTCTCTTTCTGTAAGGAGCCCAGAACTGCATACCTGGTCTTGACACAAGAGTTCAATCTTCTCTTCTGCTAGAACTGCAATGTCTTCCTCTTTTTCTTGTTCCCCAGCTTTTTCATTATTGGAAGAGCTAGTTGTCTGAGACTCATTGTCTAGGTTTATTATTTTTTCGTAAACGTGCTCCATCACCTTCCTAACTTGCAACATGTCACTGGCTGAGAGCCGATCCCTAGGGACAAAGCAGATTCAGTGTTAAGTCGTGGGGCTTAGGTGAACAGAACTGAGCCTCTTTTCCGTGCTCTTGGAAGCATTTTTATTCTCTGCTGAATACTTACTTCTTTAATGTTTTTGCTCCCGAAGAGGAATGAGGTTGGAGGTAGAAAGGAATTTTATTAAATTTTGGCATATTTTTCTGTAAAATTAAACAAAGGTAGAAATCATTCCATGTTCTTTCAATCTTATAAGAAGTATACTTGTGCAGTTCATATATAATGGGAATCAGAACATATCTAATACATACAGAAGATATTTGATCTGTATCAGAACATAACTGATACAGTTTCTTGCCTGTATTTCGCTAGCAACTGAATTATAGCTATCTTGATTTCCAATTTTCTCTTCTGGTCACAATTTCTTCAAATTCCAGGCACATCAAACATTCTCCCAGGATCTTCAAGCATTTCTCTGGGTTGGCCATAAGAAAAAGTTATTAGGAAAATTCTTGACTGAGCAGTTACACGGTGCATTTCCAAACAAGCTCTTCGGGATGGCCAAATTCATTGATTCAGCAAAAAAACATTCTGGAGAGTTCCAGAACATAACCTGTAGTCCATGCTGTTCCACGACGGTTCCCAGAAGCCAACCCTTCAAAGATGGCTTGGAGTATTAGAAGAGAAACTTGGAGAAACTGCTGAACTGTCCTGAAGAAGGTTAACATAATCCAGAGAGAAGTTCACTAGAATGTTCTGCTCCAAGACTGATAAATTTTGTACCTCCCTACTAGATATTAAGTAACCCTACGAGGTATATATTTAAAATTGTATTCATAGTAAGTTTGATCATTAGAAATCATGGTTCATTTCAAAAGGTCCCTTCATCACAGAATCAAAGGAAATTAAATCCCATTAAAATAATCAGGGGTGAGTTCTTTAAGGTTTCAGAAATTTTTGAGTTAGTCACATCTCAGTAGCCATTTATAACAGAGAGAGGCAATTTAATACTCTTCAGTTATTTTAGCCCCAGGGAGAATGGCTAATGGCAATTGTGGGAAATATAGTCCCAAGAGGCTGGAGAAGATCAGAATATTTATCCCTGTCTCATTATAATGGCATCTGGCACGCCATTAATGTCCTCAGCAATCAACATTTTGAAAAAATTAAGTTATTCTAGACCAGTGTTTCTCAACCGTGGCAGCTTGAAGATGTGTGGACTTCAACTCCCAGAATTCCCCAGCCATCCATGCTGGCTGGGGAATTCTGGGAGTTGAAGTCCACACATCTTCAAGCTGCCAAAGTTGAGAAACACTGGTCTAGACTATCTCTTGTTTTCTCAGCACACTTACATCCACAGTGATGTCAATTACCCATTGTGGCACAGTTTCGTTAAGGAGCATGGATTCAGTTTCACCACCAGAATCCCGGCATAGCAACCTGTATGGAAAGAGATTGGAAAGAACGCTGAAGGATCAAGGGGGAAAATCTCTCAAAAAGTATATAAGGAAATGCAACAGAAAATGACAATGACATTAAAGTTTAAATACAGTTAGGGCACACGGCCTGCATTAAAATTATTCCTGGGAGCAATTTAGGCTTCCTGCTTCTGTAAAAACTGAAAATGCACTTGAATATAAACTTTGCAGAAAACTGAGGAGGATCCTGAGGAATTCACTTCTAGCTCTTGACCCTTCTAGAGCAGTGTTTCTCAACCTTGACAACTTTTAAGATGTGTGGACTTCAACTCCTGGTTGGGGAATTCTGGGATTTGAAGTCCACACATCTTAATACAATACAATACAATACAATACAATACAATACAATACAATACAATACAATACAATACAATACAAATACTTTAATGACCAAGTATAAAATATACACAAGGAATTTGTCTTCAGTGACGAACAGCAAGATCAACGGTGCATTTGGATAGCAACAAAAATTAAACGGTAACAATAACACTGCCCAATAAAATAACTTTTCCAAAGAAGAAGCCACTGTCCAGTACATATCAAATCATACAGTGTTTAACAGAGCAATGGCACAAGGGAAAAAACTATTCCGATGTCTAGATGTTGTCTAGGTTGAGAAACACGGCTCTAGAGCCATCTCTTGGCCATTGTATGATACAGTGCAGGACTAGATGGACATCTGTTCTGATTCAGCAACAGTCTAAAGTTTTTCTGAGTGAGTCTTCGCAATAAAGATCAATGGGTAGAAAGAGTTTATGATAACAATGAAAATAGCAGCCTGGATTTCTGCAAGACATCTCTGTCCCTACAAGGTAGCAAAGAGCTATCTAAAGACTAAGGTGATGAGGCCAAGCCCTTAGAGATCTATTTGTTGTCTTGGGAGCGCAGAAGTCAAATTAGTCCTGACTTCTTGAACAAAGAGAAAAGTTATGCACTTTGGAATAACACCGAGAACAGAATTTTAATTTAAAAAATCCTTTCTTAAGGGAGATGATAATAGAGTTTACCAAATCATTATGGCTTGCTTCTTTGTTATATAAGTAAAATGTGCCAAAAATATATGCAGACTGCCCTTGATTATTATCTTCCTTGCATTTAAAAAATAAATACTACTTTGCATCAACTTTATTATGGTACCCCCAAATGTATAAAGAATATGTGCTATGCTAGGCTGTGCAACCTAGGTCTGTAGCGCTAATACATATGGAGGACAGGCTGTTGGAGAAGGATGACTTTTGAACATTGACTTTAGGTGAATGCATTCAGAGTACTCCATATTTATTTATTTGTTTGTTTATTAAATTTATCTCCACCCATCGCCCCCTAATGGGGGACTCTGAGCGGCTCACAAAATCCATTAAAACAATAAATATATAAAACATAAAAACTAAACAAAACATTACCAAACAAGAAAAGTCCAAGAGGCTGATTGTTACCAGAGCTGCAGACGACAGGCCTCTAAGGGGCCAGCCATCCCCACACTTGGTGACTTCCCTCCACACCCCAGGCCAAGTGGCAGAGCCAGGTCTTCAGATCTCTCTGGAAGGCCAGGAGTGAAGGGGCCAATCTCACCTCCAGGGGCAAGTTATTCCAAAGGGCGGGGGCTACAGCAGAGAAGGCCTGCCTTCTGGACCCCACTAATCAGAGCTCTTTTATTGAGGGGGTCCGAAGCATGCCCTCCCTGTGTGGGACGAGATGAAGTCAGGGGAAGAGGCGGTCCCTTAGGTAACCTGGTCCTATGCCATGTAGGGCTTTAAAGGTGATAACCAATATATGGTGGTTAAAATATCATATAGGCCACTAGGTTGTTCTCTCTCATCCCAACCAACCTCACACAATTATTGTGGGTGGAGGTGAGGGGTGGAGGGAGGAAGGAGTGCTACATATGCTGTTTTGAGCTCCTGGAGGAAATGTGGGATATAAGTCCAACTAGTAAACATACATACGTACGTACGTACATACGTATGTCCATATTATTTCCAGGGCTTGCTTGGGGCCACATGACAGAGGCGGGAGTTGAATCAAAGACTGGCCAGTGCGTAGGCCACTTTGCCACGTGACTATATTGTCTACCAAAGACTAACTTTCTTCAGTCGCTTTAACTCTAGTGGCTTGTTGAAAACGCTGCTCCCAACACAACCACCCTCTCTCGTGCTTCTTTGCCAGAATTTCTATACCTAAACAAAGTGCGTCCTCCAGCTTCCCCAAAAATAACTGGTGTGTGTGGTGGCACTTGGAAGTATCCATTTCCTTTCTGTAGTCTGTTCTCCTGTTCACCATTCACTGTTACCAGATGGGTAAAGAAAAAGAAATGTATTATTAAGACCATACAATAATTGAATTCAAGACAAAAGCGTAACGTGTTATTGCAATGAAATCTAATTTTAACAATCCCAACCTGAGCCTCATTTCAATGAATTTGTAAGCTAATCTAGAGCAACCCCTCCTCCGATCTGGATGGGGATCACAGTGGACAGGACAGCCTATGCTGTGAACAATAAACTCTTATGGGTACCAATGGGAATTTTTTTCTACTATTTGCAGTGCAAGAAGCACAAACTTTTCTTCAGGGTCATGATGGGGCAGGAAAGATTAAGCCCTCTAGACCTAGAACCCCTGGCTCTCAGAGGTCCATGGAATCAAAATTATTTGCCAGATGCTGAAGGTATTTGCAAAAATGTAAAACAGGGTAACTCTTCTCATTATTATTTTTATTTGTTAAAAAATACAGGTTTTTAAATGAAAAATATTTTATTTATGTTAATATCTAATGGGTTTAATACTGCTATTTTTACATGATTTAATGAATAATTATTGTACAAGTGCATCCATTTAAATTTTTAATATGGAAAATATCAATAAATATAACCTATCCAAACAAAAGCTCTTTTGGGGTCCTCCACAATTTTTAAAAGCGGGAAGGGGTCCTGAGAGCAAAAAGTTTAAGAAACAGTGCCCTAGATGATGCTGTCCTGCAGGGGTTTAATTAAAAAAACAAAAGCCAGTCCACATGATGTGTTTAACCTTCTAACTATCTCAGGAATTCAGGAAGAACAGGCACTGATCCACATGGGTTATTCTTTAAAATAATACATCAGTGCTTTCTGTAAATGCAGGAAGGGTTTACCAAATGCCAACTTGATATGGACCAGAAATTTAGTAGTCCCTTGGGGCAGAAAGAAGTGCTCACCATGATTCATTTCATTTTCTTCTTCATCCATGGGATTGATGTGGGTCCTAGGCCAGTATTCCAAGAGAGCCTGTAGCAAAAGCCCCCCAAGGTTCACTGTATATTGTGATACAAAGGAAACAAAAAACATTACTAATTATTTATATTCAGGGAGTTACTGCTATTAGTCACTGATGCTTAAACAAAGATCCATGAACGTAGTGTTTGTTGAAGGATGCACTCCACCTCAGCGGCATCAACTTTTGGGATTTTTCAAAAGCAGGCCTACTATCCCACAGAATAGCTACTGAAACATTCAATTACTTGGCATCTCCAAGCCTTTGCTGCCATCTGAAGTAGGTGTGGCATCTAAGCCTTAATTTATCTTTACTATAAAAAAGGTTAGCTTAAAAGAGGCCTTCAACAATGGTTGAAACCCTAGGTCTACAAACTGGGCTATTTACAACTTTGGAATATTGCAACATCAAAAAACATCAAGTTTATTTCCAGTTCAGAGAGTGACTCTTGAAAACTGTGATGAGTTGAAGACCAGTTGACCAACTGAGCAATTCCAGTCTAATGTGCCGCCACAAACAGGAAGCCTGAATTCAGAAAATTCTCTCTCAACCACTTGAAAAGAGAAGATCAGGTATACTCATAGTATTTCTGCTTCCAAGAAATATGGCCATGTGTTTAAACTTGCCTTTTTGTGAGATTAAGACAACACACTCACATTTTGGGTCAGATCCATCTGGACTGCTAAACCCGGCATCTTTGGCTGAAACCCAAGCTGCGAAGCAGTCACTCTCATCTAAAGTAATAGTTAACATCTGCCAAAAAAAGAGCATTGAGTAGGATTTGAAATGCATTAGAACATAACTGTTTTATTGGCATTCAAAGCACAGAACACCGTGATAAGCACATTCGATTAGATAGCAATTGTAAGTAAATAACAATGTGGGTAATTTCATCACCACATTGCACATAATTTGAATAGGATACAGAATACGATTTGTGTGTTTGCTGCTAGATTTCCCTCTTAGTTTTCACTAACATCCAAAAAAAAAGTGTGCCTCAGTATAAATGAGTACACCAAAGAGAGAAAAATATTTTTTGAATTAAAATTGTTATTTAGTTGAAAGTATCAAGTGTGTATAAGTGATTTTTCTTGTTCTGATACATGTGATATTGTAAAAGACCTAGGAAATAAGGGAAATGAAGTATTTTTTTTCTTTTATCTATTCTGTTTCATGGTCTATATACCGTTTTTTTTAATCCCTTTATTATTTTTATAAATAACTCAAGATGGCGAACATACCTCATGCTCCTTCCTCCTCCTATTTGCCCCACAACAACCACCCTGTGAGGTGAGCTGGGCAGAGAGAGATTGTCTGGCCCAAAGTCACCCAGCTGGCTTTCATGCCTAAGGCAGGACTAGAATTCACCGTCCCCTGGTTTGTAGCCTGGAGCCTTCACTACTAGACCAAACTGGCTCCCTTACATGTTTTGAGTTCAAAAAACTGCACAAGCAGATATTAGGAGTCTGAGACACAGAGATTTTATCACCTAAATTCATTCCCATTTAGTACACTCATTGTGTAACCATGACCTAAGCTTTATTTTAACCACCTGGGACACTGTCAGAATAAAATATGGGAAGGGGAACCACGACTATCATCCTGCGCTCTAGAGGAACTGGATAAGTATACTTAAACAACAAAGCAGCACACATCGTGCCATGTCAAATTGTTAGGGTTATTAAAAAAAAAATGCCTTACCCCAGTTTTTAAGTCCACTGAAAACCAGTTTGGTACATACACCATTTTAAATCTTTTCTTAATTTCTTCTTCAAAGTCCATTTTTCCAAGGTCTTCTACTTTACACGCCTACATATGAGAATGCCAAACAAACCATGTAGCTTACTACATACTAATATAAAATATTAATTCACTCCCAACCGAACAGTTAACTCAAAGTTGGCTAATCTTCTATTTAAATAACCAAAATGCTTCACAAAACTGAAAGGAGCTCTATAACAGCTTACTGTAAATAAAGAAAGGGGCTCACCAAGGATCTTTCCCATGAAACTGATCAGCTATAGCAAGTTGCTTGATAAGTTGCTATAGATCTTAGCCATGCTTGGCGGTGGAGGGGACAGGAGCAAAAGCAACGGCACGGTTAAGCCTTTCAAATAAGCATACCACAATGCCACTGAAGCAAAGGATTAATGCTTAAATCTAGAAATGGCTACTTCTTTAGAAACGTAATTAGGAATGACAAGTGGCAAGATTGGTACAAACAGTCTCTAGTTTAAGAACGAGTTCCATTCCCAAGGTCTGTCCTTAAGTCGAATTTGTACCTAAGTCAGAACAGTATTATTGTATCTTACTGTATAAGTAGTATTGTAGTATTATAACTCGAACCATGGTGTATTTAACTGGAATCACTGTGCACTTAACTTGAATTTTGCTCCAATAGGCTCCGCTCTTAACTATGGGTCATCCATAAACTGGGCGTTCTTAACCTGGGGGACTCCCTCTAGTTTAAAACATCATGAGAGCCACAGGCTCTCCACCCTCAATCAGACAGATACTGCCAACGGGTTTATGTTCTAAAGGATTACAGGGATTCTAAAGGATCACAGGGGAAAGAACAGGGAAAGGAAAAGATGGGTGGCATGCAAGTCACATACATACATAAATAAGATGTTTAAATACCCAAATCACATACATTCAAACTACTACTTTCACTGACCTTCAATACATCCCAATACGCCACGTTGTTGTTTGTGTCTTTGGTCAGTATATGTCGCTTGTCATTGAGAATGTGGCATTGAATAATACTAGCACCCCCTGGGAAGAAGCCCACAAAAACGAGTCACGTAACCCATGCAAATTTAACATACAGAAAACATACATAAAAAATATGGCATTGCCCAGTAAGAAAAACTCGGAATGTAGGTTACATTTTCATCTTACATTTCCTGTAATGTTCTGGTATCACAGGAAGAAGACATGGTGGGGTTGTTTCAAGGTGTTTTTGCACCATTTGGTATGCTATACAGAGTCGAGATTCCTGAGTTTTTCCATTTAAAAAGGAAAAAAAATAGGTTTTTATATAGTCATTATAAAACAGATCTGGCTAAAAGCTTGCAAATCATTACCTCAAAGAGCTCTGGAATGGAGCATCTTTGTTTTGCCAGCTATCTATTTTTCTTTACGTAATCCCAGTGTCAATCCTTCAAGGCAGGCCAAGTCAGAAAACAGATTCCAAACAGACTACTGGAAGTCCTTTTTAGGGGGAGTATAATAAAAGCCTTGAAAGCCTGACAGAGGTTCTCTCTCCCTCTTCTTATACCAAAGAGAGTCAAGGCAGGGCACTCTTGAGTTTCCTTCTCACTCCTTCTTCCCTTCCAGGACTAAACAGGTGTTTAATTGAGAGCTGCTGAATTCCTTCTTCAAGGCCATTTCTGCACTCTATACCCAACCATGATTTTACACAACAAAGGGCAAAATGCCCCAAATGATACACAAACCAATTTTGGATCATCTATTATTTATCTGTATCACTGCCAGCTCTAAATTAACAGTTTGAAAAAAATGTTCCAGTTAATCACCTCACCTTTGATAACTTGATCCGGTTGTGTACACAGAGGTGTGATTGGGTTGGAACAGTCATTGTCATAATCACCTGATGCTCTGAAGTTGTGAATTCCTTTCAAAGTCTAAAAAAGAAAGTGGGGTGGAATAGGCCAGGGGAGTATACTTTAAGTAAATTATCCAGTATGAGCATGGTTTCTATTTTTTCCATTCCTACAAGGAATTTAATTTACCTGGGAATCACAGGCCAATCTGCCCCCCCATAAACTCTACAAAAACATAATTCATTCAAAATGAATAATATATCAGATTATTCAGTATCATTATACAATCAGATTATATACCCAATTATGTTCAATTCAACTCACTAATATTTTTCCTGAGAGCTTATGAACATTCAAACAGCATTCTGCCACATGTGGGTGTGACAAATCAAGATGTAAATTTAAAAAGATATATATAAAACTTTAATGCAATACACTTCATACCCATTTATTCACAGATGACTTAGTAGTTGCAACCCACAGTGCTGGAGGAGGATCAGCCGATCGATCAAGTTCCATCTAAAGGAAAAAATCAAAATTTTAGAATGGAACACTTATCAAGAGCATTTCCTTCAGATATGATGCACAAAAATCCAGAGGAGATTTAGACCTCCTCCTTCTTCGGAAGATAGAGAAGTCTGTGCCTTAGCTTTATGTTCTTTTCACAGGAAGTTCTTCCCCCTTACGTCCCACAGGAAAACAGTGCACTAAAAGGTAAAAATTATTCAAGCTTCTTGGGCATATCCATGTAGACTTCTTGGCAGGAATACGGACATACTCTGTCATTGCCTTATTGGAGGACTTTTCTTCCTAGTCTGAAGCCCACGTATTCCCTGGACCTCTTTCATCCAATTACTGCATGAATCCGTCCTAACTGTTATCTTCCAAGCTCACCCAAATGCTACAAAAAGTGAGCTGTGACCTCTGCACCATGGAAGGTTCTCATCAACTTAGCCAACTATAGAATCTGTGGTAGAGAAACCTGCAATTATCTTTTCCTAACAATTCTACACAAAAGGGGGCAGCTGAATGTTAGGAAAGTTGCAGCCTTGGATTTCATTGGACACTATACAGAAATAGCCATGTTCTGCTCTCTCTGGTGTGAGGAAGAACCAAGGTGCATTATATTAAAAATATGCAAGATCCTGAAGAAGGGACTTATGTGGCAAGTAGGAGAAGTCAACAAATGTCACATAGTTCCAACATCAAAGAGAATTGTCATTTGTCTGTACTGGTGATCCTTTAAAAGCTTTGGGATTTGTTTCATTAAAAGGCCACATATAAGTGAGCACAGTTACAACCCAGATACAACAGTGAGGAGGGTAAAATTATATTATGCAGTTCTCCAACAATCATCAGGACAGCCAAAAGCATGTAAATGAATGAATAGATGGTCAGTTCTCTAAGCTTCAACAAGATTTTTAAAACGTATTACCTTAAGAACCGGTGCCTTTTCTTCACAAATAAGCACACGGATATCAGGATTTCGTAAATCTGTACAATATATCTTTCGATCTCTTCCACCCGAATAAACATGTGTGAAGGCTTCATTGACCTGAAGTGCCCATACTCCTTCATCATGGACTCTGTATGTAGCTATACATCTCTGCTGACCAAGTGACCAGAGTCGGATAGTTCCATCAGAACTGCCAGAAAGACACTGTAACAAAAATGAGAGTTAAAAAATGTTATATTTAGTACCCAATTTTAACCACAAAACCACTGACAAAAACAATCTTTTGATTAACAGAATGCAACACCAGTGCTTGTTGGTATTTCAACTAAACAGTTAAAAGCTACATTTACTGTACCAGTTTAGTCATTCAAATGAAACACATCCATGCTTGACACTTGCCAGTTCTGTTTAGTGGCTCTATAAAAAATACTCACATGCATAGGTGTTAAATGCTAAATTTAATTCAGGATATTCATAGATTAAGATTTAAGATATATGGTATATTGAAATACAATTTTTATTTAAGAAACTGGAGCTATGTTACTGAAGTAGCTCTAATTAGATGGAGAAAATATTACAACATGGCAGATGAAGAGCAGTTGGAAGCATTATATTAAAGCAGTGTTGTCCAAACTTGGCCACTTTAAGATGAGTGGACTTCAACTCCCAGAATTCCCCAGCCAGCATGGCTGGCTGGAGAATTCTGGGAGCTGAAGTCCACTCATCTTAAAGTGGCCAAGTTTGGACAACACTGTATTAAAGCATACCTGTGTGCCATCTCTGTTCAAGAGCAAAGCTTTAACATTGTCTGTGTGTCCCTTGAGTTTCATAAGCTTTGCACAGGTCCTTGGATCCCATACCCTTAAAACCTGTTAGAAAAAAACTTTAGAAATTAGTACCACTTCTGAAGTAAAGGCATTAAACTCATATATTCTTACTTTGCTTGAAATAAGGTTTTCAAAAGCCATTCACATTAATGTTAATACTATGAGACGCTACTGATTTCAAAACCTTTAAATGTTAGATCTTTTAGAAAAACAATGTTATTGACTGGGGACAGCTGCCATCCTGAATTTCTTTAAAGTAAATGGTTCTTTGCTATCCTTTTATATACCTACACACCTTCCTCACCCAACCGAATCTGCCACATATACATTAGTATAACATTGCGCTGTTTGGTAGGGAGACTGAGATGACAAGGAGAGACTGAGATGACTTACGAAGGAAAAAATTATAGAATCACCTTTGTTGCTTACCTATAATAAGTTATGAAATTATACCATATTGAGTCAAATCACTAGACCAGTGTTTCCCAACGTCAGCAACTTTAAGATGTGTGGACTTCAACTCACAGAATTCCCCAGCCAGCTGGGGAATTCTGGGAGTTGAAGTCTACACATCTTAAAGTTGCTGACATTGGGAAACATTGTGATAGACCATGTAGTTCAGCCTGACAACATCACAGTCTTTTCTTCCCAGCTCTACCTGGATATTTTAGGGATTTGGCAGATGCGCTCAGCATACAAAATTCTGCTCTACCTCTGAGCTGTGGCATTTCCTCACAACAGTTACATTGCTGGAAGACATTCAGAAGAAAAGCAGTAACACTGGCAGGTAGGATACTGTCTTTCATTATAATGCATCTGGTTCCAATGAAAACTTTGATGGACTAGATCAACGGTCTATTTGATTGAGTCAAATGCAATCCTTGCATAGCACGGGGGTGGCAAGACCAGGATTATTTGATCAGAAACGGCCTAGATTTAAGTTTGTTTAAGGAATATAATGTAAAATCTTGCTGCCACCATTCTGAAACTATAAATTTGGAATCCTTATACTGAAATTGTCTACTCTTCTGTGGGTTCTTTCCCTGGTAACACAGGAACTTAGGTGTACGTGTCTGGGGAGAGTTAGTTATAGTTCTTCTCACTTACTCAGTGCATTAGTGGCTGGCCAAAATGGAAAGAGAATGCATTTGAGGAAGTCCAAAGGAAACAGCAGATCGAAAGGATTAGAGTGGGAGATCCTACAACCACCCACCTCTAGCATACAGACTGACAATTTTTCCCGTTATACTGGATAGTAGAGCTCCTGAATTTGTTCCGTAGCTGTCTACAAACTCCATTAGCAATTATTTCGGCAGCTCATTTCATCCTGTGGGGATAGGATGTCTAAATTGTGCTTACCTTTTCAGTGGACCCGGATACAATTACTGTTCCCATCTGATTCATAGCAAGACTGTAGATTGAGTCTTTGTTCCCACTCAGGGAAGAAGCTATTGGACACAAATACAACACCCTTTGAGATAAAGCACTTCAGGATGTTGGAGAAAAAAAATCAAACTTGAAACAACAAATTTAACAGCAAGAAAATAGATACATCAGCCTGCAGCTATATACAAATTTTAGAATATTAAGGATTTAGAAATGGCTTACAGAAGGGATTCTTCAATAATGCTGTTCACTGTATTTCAATTGCAAGATATCTTTTTGGGTAGAAAAATTCCAATTTATGTTAGTTGTGTTGCACTTATATGATTACCAGAACCTGCAGAATTCCAGTCTTACATCACACTTAAGATGTCAATCTAATACTATATTTTTTATTTTATTCAAAGAAAATGGCAGTCAACCAGACTTTCAAAGAAACAGCAGCTCTTCCCCAGAGCTGCTGTTACCCAAGGGGTAACTGGGCTATCATTCAAGATAAATGCAAGGGGAAAATGGTTTTTCATGCTCTGACCAATTTTCAGGGATTCAGTACAGAGGCCTTCCTGCTGTCCTTTTCTGAAGGACACATGATCACTCCTAAAAAAACCCTGCATTTGCATTTTAGATGAATTATTTGACAATCATAGCATGCCTTACACAAACCAGCATGGGTTTATTTCTGGATACTTACTTGTGACTGTGTTATTTGAGGCAGTCAGTGCAGTTAGTGTATTTACATCCCAGAGGAATATCTGTCTGTCCAGCCCAGCAGATGCTACCAATTCTTTGTCTTTTGCGTAGGCCAAAGCTTTCACATAATCCTAAGACAACACAGAGAAATGTGGCAAATAGAACTAAGTACCAGGGTGCTGATATGGTACCACAAATATTATTTACTGCATTTTTCTACTTTACCTTATGAGTTCTTAGGGTTGACATGCAAAACCCCTTATGTGCGTTCCATACTTTAACAGTAGTATCAGATGAAGCCGATATCACTATAAAAAGATAAAATGGACTGTTTTTCTTGATGGCAAGAAACAAGAGAAATTTGTTTACCATTAAAACACAGAATTACTATTATTGATAACTGCTCTAATAAGGTCATATATATAATATCTTATATATATATAGAAATATATATAAGAGCTAATTAATGGAAACATACCTTTGGAACTCTATCTCTGGAGGAATTCAACACCTGATTTTTTCCCCTCAGAATTGCTAATACCAGGGAAACACTTCTGTTGTTTTGGAGATTCCTATTTCAACAGGCATTTTATTTTCTGATGCTTTATGCCACTTGGCAACACTGTTATTTTAAAATGTTTTTGCAGCTTTATTTTTCTAGTATATTAATATCACTAGGAAATGGCTTCCAGTATGTTTGTGAAGAAGTATATTAAAGATCATATATTAATTGGAATTTTACATGACTACTACAAATTAAAACAGGGCCTTTGAATGCAGGGCGAAAGATTATGCAAATACCAAGCACTGAGATAACTGACACACATCATTCTATTGCATCATATAGTATTCAAAAGGTTACTTACAAGTTTTACCATTGCAGCAAAGTACAATATCATTCACCCAGTCTGTATGATGCTCCATAGATGCTATATAGGGGTCTTGCTGGAATTAAAAACAATATTTTGAGTTCTAATCCTGTGTCATAAGAATTCTCTTGAGATTGTTATAACAAGAGACGGCTTTGTCTATATTTCAGAACTACTATGTTAGCAATCACTGCACCAACTGCCAACAAGTTCAGGATCCAGTTTAACTGTTTCAGCTACATTTTAATCCATGGAAATACGGGATTGTGATTAGTTGAAGAACTGTTCCTGATAAGTGTCAGCCCCATGGCCCATCTGCAGCTTCTTCTAGTCCCACCCTTTCTGAATGGGCTGGGTAAGTACAAAATAACAGAAGAGATGATCACATACCATCCATGTAAAAGGATTAATAGTTGGGAGCCATGCTGGGAGCCAAAACTGGCTGAAAAGGGGAGGACATTCAACGACATTTTGTTTCAACCCGTTAGGTTGGCCTTACTGAGTGGGTTTAGGCTAAGTTATGATTTAATCATGGTTAGCTCAAATGCCCAGACTGAAATTCTTTTTCTAAGCAAATAGCTGAAAATCTGAGAAGATTTTTAAACTAAACACACACACACACACAAATGTAAGAGAAAACGTTTGTAATACTTGCAAATACAACCCAAAACCTATTATTTAATGATGTAAACAATTTTCATTAGCTAATCTGACTATATGCCTAATAGCGAGAACGTGTATTTGTAAAGTACATTCCATGCTTAGTTTACCTTGTGTTGGTTTACACTCCATATCCTGATGATGGAATCTCGACCTGCGGTAAAAAGTCGGTTCAAAGCTGGATCCAGCTGTAGTGCATTTACCCCATTGCGATTGTATTTCTCCACCTCATCTCTAATTACGTAAGAGACCTAAAATATTTGACATAAATCCAACAGAAGCATTAAGGAACTATAAGCAGAAGCATCATTCTGTTCAAGCTATTCATGCTCAACAATGCCTCCCTTTCATTTAAAAAAAATGAATTCCTGTCTCCTATTAGGAATGTACAAAACTCACCAATTCAGGAATGGATCATTCTAGATAATTCGGGAATGTTCTATTCCCCTTCGATCATGCTGAATCTTCTCAGCATGGTCCAGTGGGGGAACAAAATGTTCCTAGATTGTTGAGCCTACAACTCAAACTCTATTAGGTCAACAAAGTGAAATTTGGCCCTTTCAAGCTGTATTGTTTCAAGAATTCCAGATTTGTTCTAGGCACTGAAACTGGAGTTTTATTTTATAACCTGGGCTTGTTTTATTTTTTAAAATCTAGATTAGCCAGTACACCAGCAGGAACAATAATTAAGATATACCTTCCAGGTTGTGCATCTATGATAAATCCCTAAGTCAAGTTTATTTTAAATAAAAAGCCCCATGGTATTTCATCAAGCCCACACGATCTGCAGATGGTTTAATAGTGGGAGAATCTTCACCTGCTTGAAGCAGAACACTCCAAGAGCTTTCACCAGGTACATTTTTCTGACCTGTACTTCTCACATTGTTACAGGTGTATGATCTCTGGGGAAAAAAACCCCTGTGACATAGAGGGTCTGTTCCTAGGCACTCCATCTCACTCCTCTTATCATCTATGTTTTCATGCTGATTCCCAAAATATAATTAGCATTCCTTGCTCACAAAGGAATTTCAGTTCACACTGGGCTTTAGAGAATTGTAATTAAAAAAAAAAAACTTCTACAAATATTGGTATTCTCGTCCCATTCCCAGTCTACAAATACAGTCCCTTTGTGTGGGGACAGTGTGGTCTTGTTACATAATGACAGCACTGAGTTCATTAACATCTATGATGACCAAAAGAAATATGAGATATTTCACAATTTTACTCAATTTCTTAAATCTGAGACATGATAGATGGATGAGGCTATTTTGTTTTGTAGATATAATTATGACTATAGCAGTATATTGCATAATATGGAGAGAAGCCATTAGTCCCATTTCTTCCAGCATAAGTGTTTGAGAACAACAAAGTAGCTTGCTGATGAGAAAAATCATTGGCAATATGAAATTTTCTAGCTATTGAAGAGAGATCTCAAAGTCACATGATCATTTTATGGTTATTAGTAGAATGTTTTAAATGCATCCCGCATTATCTACAGCTTTGGTGAGCAATGGATTTTATCAGAAAAATGCAAGAGGAACTAGACGCAAGCAGAGGCTTCAAAGTGCCGACTAGCCTACTCATGCTTCATTCCCTGTAGTCTTTCTCTAGCGGTCCTCTAGCAGGTGCAAAAAGGGATACGTACAAATCTCTGTTCCTTGCAGAAGGACATTTACACTTGCTAGGCTTAATGCTTATCATCAACTGTGCTGGAGTGACAACTTCCCCTTCTGCCCTTGCACAGAGAGTGTATGGGAAGCTACATTATACCATACATGGTTCTCAGTATTAACATCCCGCCTTCTTGTTAATCACTTGGGGTGCTTTATGGAAGAGAATAGACTCTTTTTATTACAGAACAATCTGTGATGGAGATTTTTGTCTTGAGGTTGAAGCCAATAAACGCAACAGAACTATATTTGCATTGTCTCTTGGAGTTCTTTGGGCTGAACCTGACATTAATCTCACCAGACTGAACCCAAGTTCCAAAGCCAGCCAGTCACAACACCGTGAATTCCTTAGGGAGGTGCCAGCCTCATCTTCTTGAACTTCCCACGCTCCTGTTGGGGGCTAAGAACACGCTAATTTCCCTGAGCATGGCCTTCATAAGTCCATTCCATTACACAATCCTCCAAAATTTCCAAAAATGTTGCAAAATTGTGTTCATTCTAATGGTTGTCAGGAAACTCCGGGTTGAACTAGGATGTGATAGATCACGTTCATGCTAAAATACCATTACCCATGTATTATACACATTTTAAGGTACTTTGTACTGTATGAAATGCTGGTCAATAACTGTAAATAAATTTTACTTACTAACTACAGTAGGTGCAAAGAGCGCTGGAGGAAAGGATTCCTGTAATTCCTTAATCAGCCTCCATGTGTGGGAAAAACTCCTCTCATCCAGAGGCAGTCCCAAAGAAAGACAGAATCTTCTCTCAGACACACAGAAGTCTGGAGAAGTTCATTCTCTACTGCAAACTTTAAGGCATAGGACAACCAATTGCTACCTTAAATTAATTCTCACACGGGATACAATTTGGAGATGGAAAGAAGCTCTTCTTGCCTTTTCTCCCCCCTCCCCTCTGCAATATCTAGCAGAAGCCACTGGGAATCCTCCTTGCAAGTCCTGGAAAGGAGAACTGCAAACACTTACGTATTCTTATTTACCTTACATAGTCCTATCAAAGTAAGCAAAGTTAACAAGTGGCAATGTCAGTCATATTCCTGTAGCTTACATGGATCTTTGCTTGTACAGTAGGTTTCTTAGCATAATACCAAAGAAACGTTGCCTTCTTCCAGGATTCTCTCCACTTCACATTTTAGCCTATAGTCCTGCCTTCCCAAATGCCCACCTCCACCCAAATACTAAGCAGGGCATCCCCTGCTTAGCCCTGCCACCCAACAGTCTGCTATAAAAGAATCACTGAAGAGCCAAGCTTCCATTTGATAGTGGAGCAAAAAAGAGTCATGCTTCAGAAACACAGATTTTATGCCTTTGAGCAATTTAAAAGAACTAGCATATTAAAAAGAGTCCTTGCAGTGACAGAAAGCTAATGGATATGCAAAAGACCTGGAGTAACACATTCTGTCCAGTGAACTAGTTCAAGTATCCAGAAACTCTGAGGGCACTCCCGAATAGGGCATAATACAACAGTGCAGTTTGTACTATTTCTACACCTACTTTACTATTCCTGTAATACATTTTTACCACAAAATAGAAGCACTTCCGTTCATTTTGAATTCCACTCAGACCATTTTTTTTTCTTCAACAAACAGTCATATTCTAGACTTATTAGCCTGCCCTCACTAGAGTGTTTGGGAAGAAGACTAGTTCAATTTTTTAAAAAATATGTTTGCTGTACTTCTGCACACTTAGGCATTTCCTCAAGCACGCTGACACCTCCTCACTCTCTGATTCTTCATCAGGAACACTTTAATTTAAAACTTACATATCCTGCTATAGATTTTAACTGATCATGGGGTTGGACTTGAATGCCTAATTTGCCCTATCCAACTGAGTAATTCCACTGTTAATTCCACTACTTCTGGCAATATTTTTATTAGTATTCATTCCTCTGGTCCTCTAGGCAGAGTGACATAAATAAAATATAAAAGGTCTCCCAACATGGAAAGCTGGAATGAAAGAAAAGCTTAAAGCTCCAAAAATTTGAGAATTGCAATTATATGCACGCCTGTGGGAGTTCTAATTCAGTGTAGACTGCTATTATTTCTCTTGATCTGCTGGTTTCTAACCTGCAGCTGTCAGAGGATCCAGGTAAACAATACTTACCCAAATGTACTCCACTTTTCAAGAAACAATTATACTCAAAACTGGCATGAGAAACACATTACCCTGCAGCAGAAGGCAAACTATACTTTTTATTCTTCACAGGGAGAAAAGCAACTGGAGTGGATTTTGAGAGAATAGGAAAAAAATGGGGAATTGGAAAAGCTGACAACAGATGCTGTAAAGCTCTAGGACATAACTTAAAAGTATTGGGAGTGGCTTAGAATAGTGCGTTCAGGAGTGGAGAGGTAGAGTTCCTGAACTTTTGTCACCAACGGCCTGAACAAAATGAGACTGAACAGAGAGAGAAGCCTATTCCAAGTTAATCATATCCTGCTGCTTTCAATGGGATTACACTTCGGCTATCTTTCAGCAGAGGAAAGTTCTCAACTCACTAAAACACGAAGTAGTATACTGAAACAAGACCCAAGACTGCAGGTGGAGACCTTATCAAAATTCCACTTTTTACCTTCTGTAAGGCAGGCTAAGCTAAAAAGTGGAAGAGCATGAAGTCCCTCACTGAGTTTCACCACGGAATGGAGATTTCAACCAAGGCCTCCCCAGTCCTTACCTGGAACTTTCTCCCTGGCCCACCCCACCTCTCATATAATATTAGACCTGTGAAATTACTATTTATTTATTTGAATTTATTAGCCACCCAACTCCAATGGACTCTGGGCAGTGAAATGGCCCAGCCAATTCGGGTCTAAAAGAGCTTCGGAGTTGCTTTATTTATTTATTTTTTACCGTTTGGGGCGGGGGAGAGTGATTTGTCAAGGAAGAAAAGCCACACTCCATCTCTCATCGCCCGGCAACACGACACGGTAGAAAACGTTACTCCTCCAAGCAGCGCAAAATGCCCAGCAGCCTTCAATCTTCCCCAAAGTGACACGCGCCAGATCTAGAGTGGGGCAAATCCCATAATCCCCGGCCACAGGGCCGAGAGATGACGCAAGGCGAAGCCCCCACATGAGGGAGATGAGGTGAAGAAGGCTGGCTGCAATCGGGGCCACCCCGCCCTTCGCCTCCTGCTCTTCCCGCCAAGCCACCACGCCGCTCGCTCATTCGTCGCCTCGCCCAGCGTAGTTGGGCCACGACGATCCTCACGCGCCTCCCCGGCCCTCCCTTCAGCTCCCCTTCCCGACCAAGGGCCTCTTTCGCCTCCGTCACCTGTACTTTCCGCCGCCCCGCCGTATTCTGTCGGTGATGAGCCGCCATCTTACATGTTGACACTCTGTCGTCATGTCCGAGGGGAAGCTTAAACCGGCCCGGAAGTCCCACCTCTAAAGGCGGGGACTACTGCGTCCCCCTCTTTAAAACTCAGGCACTGAGGCAGGACGGAGAGGAAAATGGGTGTTATGCGCGTGTGTGTTTTGCGCGGTTGCTATAGCAGCGGTTATTGTGAAACCGCGCCCGGGATTTTTTTTGTCTCACGAGATTTGGACGGGGCGTTATCGTCTGCAGCGGGCGCGCGTGCTGCTCCTGGTCCACCCCCGCTGTCGTCACAATTGAGATAAGCTCCGCCCCGTTGCTGGTGCCTTCGGCTCGGTGACGTGTCAGGCCGAGTTTTCCGCCATTTCATTTTTCCCGCTTTTTTGGAGGGGCTCCTTGAAGCCTTTTCGTAATTTTAATTGTCTGAGGCCGCTGAGATTTTTTAAAAATATCCAGTGAATATTCCCTCCTCCCCAACGCTCAATACATCTAGCAGTAACGGCAGGCGAATTTATAATCAAAGCATTAAAAATAACATTATTATAATTTCTTGGCTGCCATATATATTTATTTTTGTATTGTTTTTAATTGTTTTAGAATTGTTTGCCACCCAGAGTCACTTGGTTGAGATGGGCGGCTATAGAAATTAAATAAATATAAATAAATAATCCCTTCTGAAATGAAGAAATAAGGGGTATTCGTCAGCTGAAGAAAACTCCAGAAAGTCAATTCAGACATCAAAATTGTCGCTGTATTAACACAGCTTGCTGACCTTTGGTTTATTTTGTCATGGATTACTGAAATAATAGCTGATTAGTCAACTCTGCAGGATCTGCGCAACCAGAGATCAGCTCAGAACACATTTGACTAGCTTCGTCTGTTGGATGTCTTCAATAGGCTTCACAATCAACCTGTGTGAATTCCTCTGCCCCCCATGAGAAATTGGGTCACCTCCAGTGGGGCTGCAGGCTGGCTACCTGTTGACTAGATAAGTTCAGATGGATTTGCTCATCTTCCTCCATTGGCGTTCCAGATGTTCCATCTTCTGGAAGTCCTCTGAAAAACATGAGATCCATGGACAGGGAGAGGCCTCGCAAGCAGAATCCAATACAGGGCAGTTGTCGCCTTCTCAGTCCAAGTGGAGACTCAGGCCTCAATCAAAGTGTACACCAGAGTCTCAGGAACAATCCCAAGCTCCCTGTGAAACCCAGTGGAATCAATCAGGCACCTGGGGCAGACCGACCAAACAGGTCCAATTTCCTTCCTACAGAGAGTAGATGTGGAGAACTTTTCAAGGCAATTGAAGTGTGATCTGACCATGACAAAGGACTGATATTAACATCCCCTACATCCAGATCACATCACTGCTACCCAAGACAAAACCCAGATCTAATGTGTGACCTCCACTGTATGTTGGGCTCTCAGTAATCTGGATCATGTCCATGGTGGCTAGGAACTGATCCAGATTACTGAGAGCCCAACATACTTGATTGAGGCCTCAGCCACCTCTGACTCTGCATCCAGGGAAGTCCTCCAATACCATAAGGCTGGGGAACTCCAATGTCTACTAGGAGACACTATGGAGCAAGAAGCTGATCCAGTAGCAGCGATCCCATATGAACAACCCAACTTCCCAAACACGGTCTCGCATCCAGTTATCTGCATAGCTCCATCTGAAAGCCACCAGAATCTCCTCGATTTGGTGCCTTGGGGTTGGAGGTCAAAACCTAGATGGGGATATTTTTGAAAAGATAACCCCTCCCTCCACTCGTGTCCAGGCTTGGTATTATATGCCAGGTTGGCCCTGTCATCCATTATTAGGTCCTGTACGAGAGAGGACTTATTACAGGCCGATCTAATGTTCAGGGCCACTGAGGGTCCAATGACCAGACGCTGGGGCTTCAGTGCGGAATCAGTATAAGGCACTGAGACCACTTTCCTGGATCACCCTGTGCCCATCATCACTGTAAGGTTATTGCTTGCCCCTTCCCCTACCGCCAGACTAGCTCACACCAATCTTTGCCATCCCTCCCCCAGGTCAGAAGGGTCAAACACTCAGGACATAATTATCCAACCAGCTGGCTGATTTGACTCTCTGGGTTACTTCAGCCCCAACACTCAGCAATCTGTAGTTCCAGTCAGCCAGCTACTCCTAACATACACATGTACCACCCCCTTGTTTCACACCCACTCTCACCAGGGTGACTGGAAGTATTAACAACTAATAGTCTGCCCTATGGAAAATGAATAGGGAGTTCCCACCAACTCCATTAGTTTAGAATATTATTAATTGGAAACATTTGAATTTGATATTCAGAATATCAGCTGCCTTGTTCTCAATGGGCATAAGGTAGTGTTAGGGAAGATGCATGTCTAACTTACAAATATTGTGAAAGGGGCCTATTTATTTATTCACTGCTTTTTAGACCATTTAAAAGACCAAGAAATTCTCTGGGCACCAAAGGCTTTCATGTGTAATTACTGTAGATGAATAGTTGTTCATATCCTGTTAGGCATTTAAAGATTTTATAGTACAGCTTCTGTATTTTTCTATAGTGGAATGAAGAGAGCCAGAAACTTCTGTATTTTTCTATAGTGCAATGAAAAAAACAGGAAAGTTTCCAAATTTGAAACAGAAGAGGAAGTAAACCTTTTGCTAATTAAGGTATAAATCAAAGCCAGAATTAAGTATAGTCTGAAAAATCTTTGCTGCTTGTTTTCATGGCCCCAATTTATAGCAAATAATTATGAACAGTGCAAGGGGAAAAAAATCCAAGATTCCTGATGAAGGCTGAGCTCATAGCTGCAATCCTCACAATAGCTAAGGAGGAATGCAAGTACTCAGCATCTAATTAAGTTGTCTTAGATCCATAAAAGCTTATGCACTTATAATTGTTTTTCTTTAAAATGCCACCAACAAAATCATCTTGTTGATTTTTTTTCAATAAACCAACCTGGCTCCACCTCTGAGCTGACTGACTGATTATGTGCCATCAAATCAGTGTCAACTCTCAGTGGCTACATACGGTAGATAGACCTTCAGGAAGGTATTTCCCCAATCTGCCTTTCAGTTTTTCTAATGGTACATTTATTGTCATCAAGTATGTCACCTTGCTGCTGGTCTTTATCATCTTCTCTTTCCTTCCACCTTTCCCAGCATTATGGACTTCTCAAGGGAACTGGACCTTTGCATAATGTATCCAAAATAAGATTGTTTGAGCCTGGTCATTTGTACCTTAAGTGAGAATTCTAGAATGATTTGTTTGTTGATCCATTTGTTTGATATTTTAGATATCCATGATATTCTTAGGAATCTTCTCCAACACTAAAGTTCAGAAGCATCAATACGCTTTCTATCCTGCTTCTTCAAAGTCCAAGTTTCACTTTCATAGTATGTCAGAGGGAAAGCCTAAATGATTCTAATCTTTGTAGATAAAGACACTGTCGCAGCATATGAATAACTTTTCCAAGGCCTTCATGTCTGCTCTACCAAGTGCTAGTCTGCAGAGTATTTCTTGACTGTTGATCCTAAAAGGCAGAAGCTCTCCGCCACTTCAGTGTCTTCATTGTCAGTTCTAAGGCTAGTTGCTGTTCCTGTTGTGATTAATTTAGTCCTCTTTATTTTTAATTGTAGTGCCATTTTTCACTGCTCCTTGACTTTCATTACTATGATAAGAGCTAAAAGGTTATTATAATTACTTTTAAAAACTTAGCTTGTACTATTTCTTCAATAGTGATGTATAGTGTTATCCATCACTGTTCTGATTCAACAATAATGAAAATGTTTTATATTGCCACAAGTGTCAACCTCTTGACAGCAGAAAATAAGATTCTCATAAAGTTTTCTTTATTCATACTTAACTGAAAGGGAAAGGGGATTGGGTTACAGAAACCTCAACAACTGGATCCTTTCACTTTAATACTTGCAATTTTTCTTGAAGTTTGGACTACTTAATTCTCTTGCTAATAATCTTTGATGGTTGGAATAGATGTCTAACCATTTTCCTGATAATGGATGAATTGCAGATATCCCATCTTTTAATGTTTTGTAAACCATTACCTACTTTTTCAGGCTCTGAGAAGCTCATGTAAATCAAGACTTCTCTTCAAAAATAAAAAAGTTACTGTGTATTTTTATAATGCAGCAATATAAAAAGATTTGCCTTGGAAATACAGCTATGTATACCTTGTGGTCCATAAGCCTGCTTGGAAGAGAGGTTGTCTTTAATTTTTGATTATACAAAAAGGAAAGAACAATCAAAATACCTGCTTTACATGTTTCACTTTGTTTGGATACATTTCCTCTTCCTAATTCCAAAAATTATTTTAGATTTCCATGGGTATTGCCTACAAACTTGCAGATAGAGCAAGATGCATCAAGATTTACCACTGCATTGCTGTTGGTCTCCTGCTAATAATAGCAAGAGCAACTGTAGGGACCTAATGAGACTACGGGTCTTTATCCAACTGCAACGATCACAGCACAAACTAGTCCTGACAACATTTTTTTTTCCTGTGTCCCCGATACTGCCTTCATCTCATGGGCTTTAATCATTCTTAGTTGTACCAGTGTTAAATAAGTGCTTTTCTTTCCCCTTAGGTCTATAAAATCTGTTAGGCATTGTCACTTCTTTGAAGGGAAATCAGGACACCTGTGGTGAGTTGAAACAAGCAGTAAAAACAGGATTGGGAATAACAATGGAGATAGAAAATTTCACGACAATGCTGTTTTTTTTGTTGACTAAAGGTTGGAAGAATAATATTTTAACTCTCAGTGGGAAAAGGTCCTATTACTAAGACAGTGTTGTCCAAACTTGGCCACTTTAAGATGAGTGGACTTCAACTCCCAGAATTCCCCAGCCAGCCATGCTGGCTGGGGAATTCTGGGAGTTGAAGTCCACTCATCTTAAAGTGGCCAAGTTTGGACAACACTGACTAAGGAGGTCAAATGACCAGGCTCAAATGATCATACTTGGACATATAATGCAAGGGTCTGGAAAAGGTAGAAGGAATGAGAGGAAGAGGATGACCAGCAACAAGGTGGATGGATTCAGTTACAGTGGTGATGAGGGGACTGTTGGAAGATGTGAAGAGTCAGGCTGGGGACAGATCCTCCTGGAAAAGGTCAGTCCATGTGGTCACTGAGAGTCAACACCAACTTGATGGCAAGTAATCAACTACAGTAAGCAGGTGGCAGCCCCTGGCTAACATTGGCTGGACTTGAAAGCCAAGCAAGACCAGGCTTTATTAGTACGTGGGTGAGAAACCACCAGAATCCCAAGGCTGTTGGGTAGTCTTGGAGGTAAAATAAAATAAAATTCCCTAATAAGACAACAGCAGATCCATTTTTGTCCTATTGCAGGAAAACTGCATGGAAGTGTTCATGCAGCTAAGGATAAAACTTGACTCAGAAAAGATTTTACCTTTGTCTTACAGAGAGGAAGAACTGTAGAATCCTGTTAAGTGTCACCTTAAGGTTAGTACTAATGTGTGATGCTTCTAAATCAGCAGCAAGACCTTTGAATGGGAATAGTGTTATTCTAAACTGCAGCACAGCCTAAGGAACCATAAGGTGCTGGCAGATGTGTTGTTAGCCAGATTTCTGGATTTGAAATGTCTGCCAAGACATCCTGCATATCACATCTCCCCTAGCAGTGAATGGAATGGCACCCTTTACAAAAATGGCTGTCCAAGCCATATTTTACTCCCCCAAGGCTTTCCAACAGGGAAAAAAAAACTTGAGTCGATATCCATTAAATACTCACACATTAGCCGTATATCTTTGGAATATCTTGCCCCTGGAGGTGAGATTGGCCCCCTCACTCCTGGCCTTTCAGAGGGATCTGAAGACCTGGCTCTGCCATCTGGCCTGGGGTGAGGAGGGGGATCATCAAGCGTGGGGTTGCCTAGTCCCTTAGTGGCCTGGCGTTGCTGCCTTGAACCATCGGCCTCCTGGATTTTTTTCCCTTTTATTTTTGTGAATGTGTATTGTTATAGGTTTTAATCGTATATTTATTTATTGTTTTAGCGTGTTGTGAGCCGCCCAGAGTCCCACATTGGGGGGAGATGGGCGGGGGACAAATTTAATAAATAAAAATAAATAAATAAATAAATAAATAAATAAATATCTTATAATAATACTTCTAACCTAGTCTTTTTGTTCAGCGTCCCCCATCTTATGCACTTTCCAGACCTGTGTGCTTCAGTTCCCAGAACTCTCAGCAAAGGACTGACTGGCTGGGGAATTGTGGCAGCTGAAGTCCAAACATCTGGGGGTTCTCAGGGTGTAGAAATCTGACTGAGTTTATACTTTGCAAATAATGGCTAGATTTATCACACTACAGTATATCCAGCTCTATCCCCCTACCGTAATAGGAAAAGCTGTATAGGCTAAACTGGATACCCTCTGATATACATTCAGTACTGCATAAGGAATCAGAGGAAATGGTAACATTTTAAAATCTGGCTATACTTTAAGTTATCCTAGAGCTTTCAGACCAATCGTCTTTCTATAGTGAAAGGGAAGTTTCAGTGGGCAGAATCACATACTGTATTCAATTCAATTACTATCAAATTAGTCAGTATGGCACTGGAAATAAAGCATATGAAAGAGACTTGCTGGCTCACTCAGTACTGCAATTTAAGAGACTGCAAGAAACAATTTTGCCTAATTGCCCTTTTCTCTTGGTTCTGATGAGCAAAACCTTTTTGTGTTATTAGCTTCACAATGCTTCTACAGTCGTGAAATAACACATTTCTACTTAAATGTTGACAATCACCATCTCCATTTATTTCCCCACATTAATTTATTTCCTGTGATATCTCCTGAAATCTCATTTGTTTCTTTCAACCTTAAAACATGCATTGCTTCTTCACATCCCCATTCTACCAGAAGCCCACAGAATCAACTCTTTCCAGAACAAGAAACAGCAAGAAAGAAACACCATTGTTATTCAATCTGATAAAGCAGAGTATTTGCTCCTTTGGAAAGAATTAACTGGATGAAAAAAGTCTGCAATAAGATTAAGTGAGTCTGGATGCTATTAAGCAGAAAGAAGTATTTATCATGGCATTAAACATTTCTGAATTGTGAAATTATGTGAAACAATGAGAGAAGTGCCTTCATATTTTCAGCAATTCTTTTAAGCAAGAAAAGTGTATAAAATATGCACAGCTGACTGTAACATTTTAGGAATGCTGACTCTTTTTAAAGGTTACATGGGATATCTGATGTAGGATTCTAAGCAATATGAAGTTATTAATTGTGTATTTTCAGGCCTCCTACACTACCTTACATGCAGATTGATGGGATATGTTTATAAATTCTGCTAGTTGTTTATGGTTTCAGTTGCTGATATATTAGAATTTAGAATATTACGGAATCTATAGATCTAAATGGGCCCTAAAACTGTGGTTCTTGTTTGACAAGAATTGATGTTGTATGTTAATATTGTGTGTAGTATTATCGGCTTGCTATGGTTTTGTTCTATAGTTTGCGTAACATTTTGGCTCATTTACAGTTCTTGGAAAAATCTAGTTTTCCTTCTCCTTGCTTTAGTACCATATTCTTTCAAATCTGTTTCAAAGATCCCTTCCCTCTGGGGTGGGTCTTGGGTGTTCACTGAAGCTGCAGAGGGGAAAGAGAATAATTTCTTCAGTGTTACCTTGCCATGGTGGGAGAGATAACACTGTTTTCACCCTCTGAGTGTTGTGATTGTTTGACCACTGAAGGATTAAAATTAGCCTTTATAAGGGTCACTATGTATCTGTGCCATCTTTTTCAATTTAATTGCAAAATGTCTCTCATATACTTTGGTCCCACTTTCATTTTGTGCTTTTAGTCAACAGGATATTTTTACTTGTCATAAAAATAAGTTTTTCAAGACCTTATTTATGCTTTGTGTCTATTGTTGTTGTTGTATTGAATATTCACTCAATAGACTTTCCTAAGAAGATTTGTAGTAATAAAAATTATATAAAATGATTATCACAAATGCTATTAACATTTAAACTAGAAACAAAAATATGTATTCATATCTAAATTGATTTAGGATAAATTTTCTGTTTTAAAAACAGGGTAAAATTTCAAATCAGTGCTTTTAATGTGTGTTTCTGAGAGAAATGAAAGTTTCCCAACCTTATTTGCCCACCTCCTTACTGCTTCTTGCTCCCTATATTTATCTCCTTGATTTTTATGCATCCATTTTTCTCCTCTTCTCCACTTTTGTTATGCGAACCAAACTAAGAAGGCAGTAAACTTCACATATGTAAAATTGAGAAATATTATCTTTAAATATATATATATTATTATTATTATTAGATTTTTATTCCACGTATAGGCAGTGAATATACCTAATACTACTGACTCCTATTTTCCCCACGACAACTGCCCTATGCGGTGGGCTGGGCTGAAAGAGAGGGACTGGCCCAAAGATACCCAGCCGTCTTTCATGGCTAAGGGAGGCCTAGAACTCACAGTCTCCTGGTTTCTAGGCCAGCCATTAAGTTCTACACCAAACTGGCTGCCTATGATATATGTGAATAGGGCAATAAACATCTGTCTAACTGCTAGGCTATTGTTTAGTTTGGCCCTCATAATTAAGGGGTTGGCTATATTTGGTTGGTATGGTCTAGTTAACCAGAATTTGACTAACTCATGAATTGACAGAATCTCTGGATTTCTCTTAATAATGGGTTCAGCTGAAAATGACCAGCTTAGTCATGAGTTTTTCTGTGGTCTTGAGAGAACAGAAAGGTCTATCTTATTGTTCTCTTAGGTTAGATTTATATGTTTCCAAATATTGAGTGGAAAGATATACTGTGAACATTCAGAGTAAATAACATTCATGGCTTTGTGATGAAAATAAAATAATCAAATACTGTTTGCCATATGTGTAATTTTCCTGATGCTGTGGTATATAAATTCATTTGGATGATATGACTCTAATTATCAGCTGTATTTCTCTTGTAATCAGAACATTTGTTTGTTCCCTTTTGCAGTCCCAGTGCAGAAATATGCCAAATTTTTCTTTTTCAACGGCTAATAATTTCCTCCGTTTCACTCCTGAATCCTTGGATGCAATTAAAAAGCGAATTGCTAAGAAGGAAGCAAAGCGCTCCAAAGTCTTGGAAAAGGGCAGTGATGAACCACAAGAAGAAAATATTCAACCACAACTTGATCTGAAAAATTTTAAAAAGCTGCCTATTCTTTATGGAAAACCCCCTCCCTGGCTCATTGGAGAACCATTGGAGGATGTTGACCCGTATTACAGGGATCATGAGGTCATACATTTAAAAAAAATTATTATTTTTGGTATAAAATGCTTTTATAAGATTAAAACTAAATTACAGTAGAATCTTGAGGTACTCAAAATAGGATTTTTAAAAGAGCTGAAAACATAAATGGGTCAGTGTTCATGACTGGATGAGCACAACTGAATTGTGAAATATGTCTCTGAGTTTCAAGTAGAAAGTATATACTTTATCAACGTTGTTGGAAATAATTGTTGGCAGTCAGCTGCAGTTAGAGGTACACTTGAGCTAATCTGTGGATTGGAACTTGTATGGTCTGTGAAAATATCTGAATTTCACAGATAATAAGGAAACCGAGATATGTGGAGTAACAATCATTCTGCTTTATTTTATTTTAATGTAAATTTGAGGGGATTTTTGTTAATCCAGGACCTGTGGTAGCTCAGAGGCTGGGACACTGTTAGGTAATGTTCTCCATAGCCTCTTATTGGTCAGCTGAGAGAAAGAAGATGAGTACAAATTGATTCAGAGTCTTCTCTGAATTTCAAAGTTGTCAGAAATGGAAAAGATTGTGGGTTTCCTTCAAACTGCTCCATGAGATACTGGAAGATAGAAATGCTGGGGTGGTGAAAGTGCCCTTGCAGAAAATAAAAAGTTGAAGAAGCACTGGAAAACATTGGGGGATTATACTTTAAATGAAACAGGACAAGCAATTATATGATAAATGCCTAAACCTAGAAGTATACGAGGATTAATTGGGATCTATTAAAATCTGTTATTGCTCAAAAGTTCATTATTGCTTATCCTGTTTTACTATGCACTTCTCCACAGTATTCCCTGTTTTTGTCCCCAAACGTCTGCGCAACATAGTCTATCTCCAGTCTTCTTTCAATTGTATCATAATGTCACATCATAATAATATCCTCAAAGGCACTTATCCTGCCCTTTCTTATTTCAAAAAGAAAATTATGAGTTGGAAAATCAAGAACTGGATTTCCTGAGGTTGGTCTACAGAAAACAGCAGCTTGGGAAGTGTATAGAAATTAGAGCCAGAAAAATGGTACAGAAGAAAAGGGTTAAAAATATTGATCCAAATTGGAAATTTCACAGTTGCTATCTGCTGTGGGAAAAACAAAACATGGAAACGGGCTAGTTTTGCCAGCTAACTTAAGCCTCAGTGAAAGCCTACCTCAGGGTTTTCTGTTTTTTATGTGTCTCATTATTGCAGTGATAAGGATAGGATTTGCTGACCTTCTGTATAACAGATATAATTCTGTAATTGCTAACATTGGTAGTGTGGCATTCCTCCATGTCAATATGTGCAAAGTTGTATTGGATTTATATTGGTAGAAGTATTTCAGTCTTCCTAACCTGATATCCTTAAGATCTGTTGAGATTTGGAAATCCTGGGAGTTGCAGTCCAACATAAGGACTCCAGATTGAGAGTGCGGTTGTTAGAACCATTTAAATAAATAATATTTAAAATGTTCTTAAAATCTCTTCTAAACAGCATATGATATTTATGAAGAATTCACCTATATTTTACAGACATTTATGGTGCTGACATCCCACAGCAGAATCTTTCGATTTACTGCCTCCAAGTCTTTATTTTTATTTAGCCCTTTCCACCCACTGAGAAGACTAGCCATAAAAATTTTAATACATGTATATCCTTCTAGTGTGAATATGGGAATTAATATGGTTACTAGTAATGGAAGGTTAGCTCCTTTCACATATATACAAGTGTAGGTTGGATTCACATAGCATAATAAACTGGGGTTGGATAGTTTATAGTTCAGTGTATCATGGAAATCTAGTCATTGTCCCATCATATTTTGTGAATGAGACCATCATGATATGCCATAATACTGTTTATTGGTTGGATTTCGCATGATATGTGAAGACAGCAACTGTGTTTTTAGGTGCTACAGTGGCCTTGCTTTCTTTTCTATGCACTCTCAGACTAGAGAGTCACTGGGTCTCATACTAGAGGTCTGTTACATCCCCACTTAAAGGGGGCTTATCTACTTTTAAGAGATGCTGTAATTGCTACTAACTCCATATGCTCAAACCCAAATATTTGACCACATGGAGACTACCGTACCTGTGCTTGATGAGTCCCAGTAAGGACAAAACCAGTTGCATAGTGCGTCATACTGGTTAGTAGCAATCATAGCAACAATTGTGTTTTATTAAATTTAGGATAGATTTCTTGTGTGAACCCAGCAACTTTGGATCATTTTTGGTTGCATTCACATGTTTGATTCATTCCAAATACTTGTGTTCCACAGCTCTCCTCTTGATAATCAGAATTAGGTAGGTTGGATTTATAATGAAGCTATCCTTGATGCTGGAAATTGGGTTATATTAGCCTATAATGCTATGCTCCAAATGTTTCACTTTAGAACTGAGTTTCTGTTAAGTTACTTAGGAGAGTGAATTCAGCTGGACATAAAGTAATGGAAATGGAAACTGCTTTGAGATGCTCTGGCACAGGAATTAATATATTAAATAAATAAATGCACATTCTAAATTTGTGATATACTCCCAAAATCTCTCATGAACTTGAAGCATTGAGTATAAGGTAGGCATATGTATTATAGTTATTTGGAGTATGATAATTCAAGATAGAAAGCTTGAGTGAAGTTTGCTCCCACTCTGAAGAGCTGAACTTGGAATCCACGTAATCCTGCTTGTAGCAAAAAGTGGTTGTTTTACAATTGTATTCTTAAATCAAAGGAAGCATTTCAAAAAATAGGATAATGTGGTCATTCTAGTTTGTTCTCTACTGTTATGAACCTCAGTGTTGGACTGAGGCTCATAACAGTAGAGAACAAACTAGAATGACCACATTATCCTATTTTTTGAAATGCTTCCCTTGATTTAAGAATACAATTGTAGAACAACCACTTTTTGCTACATTAACAAATAATTGAACGAGCTAATTTTTTTTTCCTCTTCAAAGGAAGATAGTTTCCTTAACATTGTTTACTTTGTTTATTGCATTTATAACATTTGTTGTTCTCGTCAACTGCGTCTTCATGGCTTTAAACACTCCTCCAACTGATGGCAACACTACTGAGTAAGTATATTATAAACTTTCCTATACTTTTCTCAAGCAGCAATTAATGGATCTGATGGACTTGACATAGCAACACAACACAAATAGCAGTGCTAACTCAAAAAGAGTACAGAATCAGTCCAAATTCCAAAGGGCTCAGAATTCAAGATTGCATGGTTGGTACTGGCCTTAATATGTTTTCAGCAAGCTGACTGAACCTTTGCCAGAAGCTTTTCTAATCAGAGTTTTTCCAGCCCCTGTTATGTTCTACCTGATTCTCTATTAAATAGAGATGAAGTTATTTTAATTTTTTTTCTCAGTTGAATGGAGACAACTCTGGATTGGACACTGCACGCAGCTTCCTTTTGGCTCAAACTACCTGGGCTGAGCTGAAAATTTATTTAGTGAGGCTTCCCGAGCCTCTTCTTTCCTCTCTGAAGAATATTCAGACTGATTCATAATTCTCTGTTTGCTGCTTCTAAAGCTTTTTTTTTTTTTAATTGAAATTCTGAAAAATTCTTTAATCACACTAGTCCTCAGGGATATCCATGGGGTGAGTTGCAAAATGGCATCAGCACCTGCACAATCAAAGCCCCACACCTTTTTTTACATGCATTCTGCATGTACATATGTTAAGAACTGGGGCTTTGATTGTGCAGTCATGGCCATTTGCCTCCCTCCCGCCCCCGATATTCTGCTTGCCCATCAGCTCTTTCCTAATAAGTGAATTTAGCATGTTTATTTTCTATTGTTTAGCAACTTTTTGGCCTTTGCTATATCTTTATCAGATTCCATGTGCTATCTGCAAATTTAAATAGGTATATTGTAAAATGAGACATCAGTGGGGCTTTCAACTCACTCAGCAAGTGATGGACTTTTGGTTGGAGAACACCAGTGAAGAGAAATTTGACACCATATCTCTTTGCAGTGTTATCATGGAGCAGCAGTTCTCAGACATTTTGGTCTCAGGATTCTTAAAAATAATGGAGGACCCCAAAGAGTTTTGGTTTATGTAGGTTATGTCTATCGAAACTTATTGCATTAAAAATTAAAACTGAGAGATTTTAAAATATTTATTTATTTCACTTTGCGGATCCCCTGAAAGGGTCTTGGGGACCCCCAGGGGTCCTGAGACCATACTTTGAGAGCTGTTGTCATAAAGTTTCCCCTTTTCCTTGCAATTTATTTTGTTAGGGCTACCAAATCTGGGTTGCAAAACTCCAGACAACCACTAGAGGACAGCAAAGAGAATAGCCCTGCTTGGGGTCCTAGGGTTTGTTCTTTATAAAATGGCATGATCCTTTCAGTTAAACAATACTAATTTAGTTTGTTTGCAGTCCACCAAATACATCAACTGTGTACAGTCCTTACTCTGGTTTTCATGGTTTTCACAGCTTCATTTCCCAGCTAATTCTGGCTTCTGTTCTTTTTGAGAACTTCTCCCCTCTTTGTGGATTAGGTCAAACAATTTGCAATAGCTGGTAACACAGAGATATTCAGTACTGTAAGCTCAATATCCCCTCTTTTATTCATATTTCTAATGGCTTTTTTTTCTCTGCTGTTTTCCTTTTCAGAATTATTTTCACAAGCATTTATACAGCCGAGTTTGTAATCAAAGTAGTAGCAAGAGGACTTGTTTGGAATGAATTCACTTATCTGCGAGACCCTTGGAATGCTCTGGATTTCTTTGTTTTAATTATGACGTAAGTTTGGGTGTTTCTTTGCAGGTTAAAATCTCTGTAAAGATAGAGAGCTAAGCTTAAATTCTTCTTAGTTTCTCATGAGAGGGAGTTTCTGATCTAGGGAATATTTACGCATGTAGCAATCAGCCTACCTTATTCGAAATAAGTCCTTTGGCTTAAATATTTGATTTATATGGCTGTCCATCTCACAAGTGCTCTTAAACTTTCTGCTTCTGGATCTTACTTGAGCAGGCTGAAGATACAGTAATTGGAGTTTTGCCCTTTGTTAAATGGCAAGGCAGAACCACAGCATAGACAAGAGGCACATAATTTGAGGGTATGAAATAAGAACAAATAATAAGATTAGACAACATGCTTTTGTCTGTTTCTAACTTCTCCAACTCCCTTGTAAACAATTTCCCTACAATTCCTCATCATTCAAAAAAAAAGGAAATAGAGAGGAACAAAGGTGACAGAGCCCTTGAGACCTATTAATGAGGAAATGTGCTAGCAGTCTAGCTACTCATAAGTAGATTTAATGCTAGGCTTTTGTAGGAGAAGTTGAAAAATAAGATGCTCAGAGAGATTTATAATAGTCAAAGTTAAGTTGTTGCTTCCTAGGTGTTTTATAATTTTATTTATTTGTTTGTTTGTTTATTTATTTATTTATTTATTTATTTAATATTTCTGATTTGGTCACCGCCCATCTCATTAGGAGGTGACTCTGGGCGGCTTGCACTAAAAACAAAAAATTAAGTGTTAATTAAAATACAGTAAAAATAGTATAAAACTACAATAAAAACCAAATACAGTGGTACCTCGGGTCACGAACTTAATTCGTTCCGCGACCCGAATCAAATTTTCCCATAAGGTTCGATGTAAATACGGTTAATCCGTTCTGAACCATATGTATTTTTTTTTTAAACCACAAAAATATGACACAAAGTCCAGTCCAGTACACTATGAAGAGAGAGAACGCTAACCTTGCTTGAGACGTGGAGGACAGGAAGGCGGGTGGGGAGGCGGTTATTGTTTGGAGGGAGAGTCCCCCTCCCTACAGGAAGCCACGACCACGTGTGTCAGCAGGGAAAATGGCCACGGATCCTGTTCGTCACCTGAAGTGGAGTTCGCGGACGGAAGCAAAATTTTGCGAATGGTGCTGTTCGTGACCTGAATTGGTCGTGAACAGAAGCGTTCGTGACTCGAGGTACCACTGTACATACCTAAATAATAATATCTTCCAAGGTGCTGCTGGTAGAAAAGATATTAATATACAGGGGCATCTTCAAGGTGCTAGCTGCCCCCAGGGTTGGTTGCCCCTTTTCTCGCCCCATGCAAGTTGGCAGAGCCAGGTCTTAACTGCTTTCCGGCAGGTCAAGAGAGTAGGGGCCTGCCTCACCTCTGGGGGAAGGGTATTCCATAGGGCCGGGGCCCTGGCACAGAAGGCTCTCCTTCTGGGCCCCACCAGTTGACATTCTCTCATCAACGGGGTCCACAGATACCTTTTCTGCTTGACCAGGTGGGACGGGGGTGAGACGGTCCTTCAGGTAATCTTGCTCCCCACAAGTATTCAGCAAACTTTTAGGACAGTGCTTAGCAGAAGCTATGTATGTGTGATAGAGTCTTCCAGTTATATGTTCAAAATAACAGTAACCACAACAATAATGATAATTTATTAAACTTATTTACCACCCAACTCACAGCGACTCTGGGCAGTGTTATATTATATTGTAATATTATGGTATTTTTGTGCAGATATATAGCCTTCAATCAAAAATTTGGCAACATTTCAGCTCTCCGAATTTTTAGGGTTCTGAGAACTTTAAAGGCAGTTTCTGTAATTCCAGGCAAGTAGCAGTTTTTATTGCTTATATATACAATTTACAAACAACCTTTTAGTTAAGGATTTAAAGAATCAGATGCTGCCTTTAACTTGTGGAGGAAAAGTGGAATATAAATGTCACAAATAAAATAATAATAATAATAATAATAATAATAATAATAATAATAATAATAAAAAATATCCTTAGGAAAGTGATCTGTACATCTTGGAAGTTCAGCTCAAAAGAGAATTATGGTAATAATGTGTTCTGCAAAGGGGAGTCACCTCTGACTGTAACTGGAACATAATATCTATATTAGTTTAAGGGTTACTGACAAACATATAAAAAAATAATCACAAAACAGAGAAAAAGAACTGGTCCACTTTAACATAAAGCTAACCGATTGTATTTCTACCTGATAAAATTTCTGTTATTCTGGGAAACCTGGAATTTAACTCCCACTATCAAACCTTGGCAACAATAATCAAGGAGCTGTTATTATGGCCTGAAAAAAACAGCTAGTATGAACTCAGTGGTCCAAATCATGTCATGCTTAAATGGACTTTAAAGAGGCACCAGAAGGTTAAAGAGAGCTAGTTCAAATCTGAATCTTAACATGAAAACTAATATAGATATTAAGTTCCTGTTACAGTCAGAGGTGGCTGCCCTTTGCAGAACACATTATTACCATAATTCTGTTTTGAGCTGGACTTCTAAGATGTACAGATTACTTTTCTAAGGATATTATTTATTTATTATTATTTTATTTGTGGCATTTATATTCCACTTTTCCTCCACAAGTTAAAGGCAGCCTCTGATTCTTTCCCCTGCTTCCCATTTTATCCTCGCAACGGTGCTGTGAAGGACATTAAAAAAAGCAAATACTTTATTTATTTATTATACACACGCGCAAGAAAAAGTTGCTATACAGCTTCATGGGTAAGAAAGGATTTTAGTCTTCTTCACCATTGTTTTCTCCTGTAGTTTTTATCTTGTAGTATCATTCTTTAGGTAATGTTGATGTTTCCTCTGCTGTAGGGCTGAAAGTCATTATATCTTCACTCCTTCAGTCAGTGAAAAAACTTGCAAATGTGATGCTGCTGACAGTTTTCTCCTTGGCTGTTTTTGCCCTGGTTGGCCTTCAGCTCTTCATGGGTAACTTAAGAAATAATTGTGTCCCCTGTTCGTTTCTTCCTGAAAACCTCATCAGGAACAAAAATGATTGTTTAGTAAAGAGTCCAGGTAATATATATCTTCACCCTCTTTTGGTAAGCTGTATATCATAATTGTTTTGAACCTACGATAGTTAACACCATTTATTTGTGAACCATGTGGTAAACACTCAGTTAACTAAAAAAATCTGCAAATTAAGAAATGTAAAATCATTAAATCACAGAATTGTGGAGTTGTCAAGGCAGTCTTCAGTTTCTTTCTCACTCTTTCTTGTTTTCCTGGGGTAAGCTCATGTTGTACTATTGACTGCCAGATACTTCTCCAAGGTCATATCTGTGCTCTTCTACAGGAGATGGAGAACCCATAACCTGTACTTGTACAGATCTTACGGTGGGGGAGTTTTTCCTTATATAGAAACAAAATATTCATTATTCTCATTATTTCTGGTTTTACATCATATCTATTTTGTTAGTTTGTTCATTTCCATATCATGGTCCTTATCATTTCCATGAAATTGTGTCTTACAAACAATGGAAGACAAATCTTCTTTTCACTGTCTTTATTTCTGTTTGGGATAGGGGGTTGTCTCAAAACACTTGTCAAGTCCACGATGTCCAACTCTCAGTTCTGAAGCATTCTCACGCAACCAGACTTGGTTCAGAAAAATACTTCTTTATTAAGGGGTACATGTAGCTTGTAAACAGAACATCGCTAAAACTAACGCCTTGGGTAAACCTCCCTCTATTTATCCCCCCTCCCCTTATTTCCTGGCGTCGTGATTCCTCTTCCCCTGTTGTTGACCTCTCTCCTTCCTCCCCTCCTCCCCGAGCTTCTTCCTGGTTCTTTGGGCCCCAGCTCCCTGGCCGGCAATCAAGCCAGTCTAAATTGCCCATATATGGTTAAGCTGCTTCCCAACTCCCCTTACAACCATTAACAGCCACCACCACCCCCTTAGTTACCAGTGGCAGAAACAAATCAATCCAACTCCCAACGAATGCAATACAATGGAAAACAACAACAGTTGGGTGATGCAGGTTCTGACAACACTATTTCCCCAAACCTTACATTATCATACGGACTCCATGGGCATTGTAGAAATGAAAATATGGAGGTGGTTGCAACCCAGGGCTTAGTTTAGAGATATTTGCCCTGCCCCACCCCAAAAGACGAGGGAAACTAAAGAGCCATCCCCTGGAGTTAGAGGAAGAGGTAGTCTCAGTTTGTCTTCCACAAAATGTATGATTTGTGGCTGGCCAAACTCACTATGGCCTTTTTGTGCAGCAGCATCCATGGAGGACATAAAAAAAAAGTCAAGATGGCAGCTGCGACCACTCAATCAAAGCACTGTCTCTTTTGTATAGGAATTGATGTTGTACATGTGTATAAAAGGAGGTCTTCAATCATGTGGTTGTGACTACAATCTTGAGTTTTTGACCCCTCCATGGATACCCCTGATTTCATGAGTACACTCTCAAGATTGTAAATATAGTCACCAATCCAAGAATATTGGAAACTCCTGAAGAAACTCTCTATCTCTGTATAGGCAAAACAACAGGAATTTTACACTTTCAAAAGCAGACCTGATAATACTGTTGAACTTCTCGCTGGCTGAGCATAAAGAATATTTACCTTCTTCATGTATGAAGTGCCAGAGAAGACTTAACATATGATAAGATCATGTTTCCCCATGTATCTTATGTTGCCTTAATGCATTGCTCCAAATAATTTCATTCTTTCATCTGAAACAGTTGTGAAATTGAGGTTGAGAACATACATGATAAAGATATCCAACAAATAAGGCACAGGAAAAGGGAAGATATAGTTCCTTTTTACTGTAAAAGTTAGGCTGCCCTTTCACTTTTGAATTTACAATAAATATTTATCTTTTCTTTTGAGAGGAGCAGTCTACTGAAATATATCAGATATTTTCTATTTCTTCAGAAATGCTTCCACTTGTATTATTGTGAGGTTTTCCTTTTCCCTTGCCTTTCATTTTTCTGGTTCCCATTGTCCTTTCTTCTCCCCCCACTCCCCTTGGATTCTAAATAAGGTTTTTATTTAAAAAGTTAAGCAAATGCTAATTAGCAGAGTAATGAATTATTCTTTATACACGGGTTATCCAATGGATGGTTTTAACTATGCATGTCAGGATAGGAAGATATTTTAAATAATGTCTATCACTGTTTCCCCCCAGAAAATTATGGCGACTATTTCAATACCTCTTCTAAACCATTGCTATGTGGTTACAGCCCAGATCCTAAGTAAGTACTTTTTTTCTCCAAATATTTTAACTTTAAAATAAAATTGTCTTAGAGTCATTGAGGCTATAGTAATGGAGGTGGGTAAGATTTTTTTTTCCTGTTTAATCTTCCTTTTTTTAAAAGGAATATTCTTAAAATGCTGGATCATTTAACTTTGGGGTAAGTATGATATGCTTCACTGAGGGCCAGCATGACCATGAGGCCAAGGGGGCACAACGCTTCAAGGGGCTGAGAGGCTGGAATAGTAGCGGTCAGCTGTTGGAGAACTAGGAGATCAGCCTGTCTTGTGCCCCATTAAGCATGTCTCTTCTCCTCAGGTGCAGGTGTATGCTTCCAATTGGGTTCTTAAAATAGAACTGAAAAGGGCAACCATTTTATCTTTTGGTTCAGGCAGCAAATGAACTGGACTAGTCCTGGTCTTCCAGTGGAGCAGGAAGTTTATGTGATTGTCTGGTAATAATTCAGGGAAAAATTCTGAATACAAGCAGGAGGCAAAGGCAACACCTGAAGTTTTTTGGAGTAAATCTGAAGGAGATGCATGCAATGTTCCTGCAAAAAGGCTGTGGCACGCTGGTGGTTCACCTAGACATCTCATAAAAGAGCCACGCTTTGCCAGAGGATTCATGCTATAAATATATGCCATGCATCACAGACAGTTCTGTAAGTTTCAAGTGAGCTCACACAAGGAAAACCAGGGCTTAGATCAAAGCATTTGCAGCCCTGGAGCTTCCCTTTTCAGAATAAGTGGACTTTGAGTAAGTCAGAGATGAACATTCAAAATCACAACTGTGATGTAGACAATTTCAGCAAAAATCCTTTTTTACGTGAAAGCTAACACTAATGTAATGTTTGGTCTATTATTAGTAAAACAGAATGTCCAATGAACAGCGTTTGTGTGAAGTCTAAAGAGAATCCTGATTTTGGGTATACCAGTTTTGATCATTTGGGATGGGCCTTTCTATCATTATTTCGACTGATGACGCAGGACAGCTGGGAATGTCTCTATAGACAGGTAAACCTTTTAGGTAACTGAAGATGAGAAATGTGCAAAACAGAGTGAAGAACACATTATTTCCTGGGTTAATGCAGTTGCTTCATATCCTATTTTAATCCATGGCTTGTATTAAATTATTGTCATTAGTCTAATATCAACAGTATAAAAATCACTATAAACTTAGCAATCTGTATGATATCAAATGCCACAATTCATTCATTTGACCATAAGGCCAATATGACCTTTGCAGCATCAAATTCACGAATTCACCTCTTTGAAATGTTCAGAATATGTGCATGTCTTATAAGAAGCCCTGGTCTAGTATAATACATTTATTTTGGGATCTCAAGGAACTGAGATTCACTAATGTTGTATTTACAGGTCATCAGAACATCTGGGAAATCCTACAGCATGTTTTTTTTTGTTATCATCTTTCTGTGTTCATTTTATCTCTTTAATTTAATCCTGGCTGTTGTATCCATGGCATACGAAGAGCAAAATAAAGCTACTCTCGCACAGACAAAGGCAAGGGAGATGTTACTTCAGGAAGCAAAAAAAATACTGAGGAAAGAAAAGGTTTGTAAATGATATTTTACAGCTGTAAATCTCTATAATACAGCAGGAATCTATTCCAGACATAATCATAGGAATGAAATCAATCATTAATAGCTGTTGCCATTGTGACCGTAATCTTCCTGAAAAATCTCTGGCTCTTCTTGATTGATGAATATTCTCTACATGTGCCTTTATTGGGTTTTTTTAAGGGCAACATTTCATGTGGTTTTATTTTTATTGCATTTTGTATTCATGTTGCAGTAGAGCTGGGGTTTACCTGTAGATTTTCTGCCTAGAACAAAATACTTTCTCACCCAACTTGCTAAACTAGATAAAGAAAGTGAATATTTTGGGGATTTGGGGGCCACCTCAATCTGGGAATTTATTATCTCTAGTTCTGGATAGGGTAGCACTGCCCCAGACAGACCTGATGTGCAATCTGGGAGTCCTTCTGGACTCATGACTCCTAGATGAGCAGGTGGCAGTCGTGGCTAGGAGGCCTTTGCGCAACTTCAGTTTGTGTACCAGTTGCACCCATACCTGGATTAGAAGGCTGTATGCTCAGTCACTCACACATGGATTACCGTAACGTACTCTACGTTGGGTTACCCCTGAAGAGCATCCGGAAGCTTCAGTTGGTGCAAAATGCAGTGGTACAGTTATGTGCACACCTAAATCAACACATGTTACACCTCTGCTCTGCAAGCTGCATTGGTTGCCAGTTTATTTCTGGGTACACTTCAAGGTGCTGGTAATGACCTATAAAGCCCTACGTGGCATGGAGCTTCCCAGTTACATCTACCTGTCCTATCAGGTCCGGCAGGAAGGGCATCTTGTGGGTCCCACGCATGAAGAAATGTCATCTGACAGGATCCAGAGGGAGAGCCTATTCTGCCATAGCACCTGCCCTTTGAAACATTATTCCCCGTGAAGTCAGCTTGATCCTGACCTTGCTGGCCTTCTGGAAGGGTCTGAAAACATGGCTTTGCTATCTGGTAACATGGATATGGAGCCTGCAAATGGCTGTATTACTAGATAAACTGAGTGCGCTGTCCTGCAGATTATGTTCTTTTTAATGGTTTGTATTGGTTTTTTAATGATTTTTGTTATGCTTTTGGTTATTTTGTTGTACTGTTTTGTGTTTTTAACTTTGTATGGTGCTCAGAGTCATGTATGTGAGATGGGCAGCTATATAAATTTACCAAGTAAATAAATAAATAAAACAAAGAATAGAGAATTTGGGGAAAATGGAGCAAAATATGAAATAACTAAATAAAATCAACAACTATATACAAATGAGAACATACACATTTCAGTGAAAGAATATGCTGAAAATAAGTGTGGGCAGGACTTTTGGGTGGAAACCTTAAATGTTTGTTCCACAGAACAGACAGCTATAAATCTATTTCAGAACACCATTCATCAGAAGCCCATCAACCTATATTAAATACAAACTTCAAAACAAATGAAGAATATCAAAATGGTTGAGGAATGAAGTTAAGAAGCTCTTCATAAGGATTCACAACTCTCCCCTTAAAAACAAAAGCTCTGTAACACAGTGTATCAGGAAAAAAAATAACTGTTAGATTGCTGAAAATCTGTTCAAAAGCAGACTGGGAAATTAGAACTCAATTAATCTGGTAGGGACTATGGTAAAATTATTAAAAATGTAAATTCTGTTAATCGATTAATTCTATTGATATTTTAAAGTGGAGGAAGTAATGTAAATAATATTAGTGTTGTGTTGACAGGGGCTCTCTGTGTGTATATATGTGTCTGTTATTCATTCCCAGATGGTCCCTGATCCAGTACTGACCCTGCTTAGCTTCCAACTTCAGTCAGATGCTGATACCAGCTTTTACAAGTTCAGTATTCCTTTTGCTTATCACTACTACACTTAAAATGCACATTTGAAAAAAAATATTATGTTCCAGGAAATAGCTTCACGAAGGCGCCTTGCATTATCAGATGAAAGCTTGAAAATGCCAAGTGAAGAGTCTGAAAATGAAAAAGAGAAAAGAAAAAGGAAGAGGAAGAAGAAAAACAAAAATGTAAAGGGCAAAACTTATGGAGAAGATGAAACAATGTTTTACTCACCACCTGATAAAAATCAAAAGAAACTTGTAAGTTTTAACAGGATAACCTTGATAAGTAGAATGCAGGATGTATCAATGTTAGCAATTTAAAATGTGATGACCAAGGTGAATGTAGAAAGTTTTTAAGGGGCAACCAACAAAATACTATGTTTTCATTTCATAGATATAAGAAACCTTGAAAAAAAAACATTATTCAGTTGCACCTACAATTTTATTCCAACTGCAATTTTACTTTCTATCTCTGGTTTCTACTTCACAATTCAGAATTGTTTTCTCTAAATGTGTTTCATCCTTGGTGTGCTTTTTTTTTTCAGCAGCATCCACAGGGCAGGTCAAAACAGGCAGGATGATGGTCACAGTATTGTCATCCAAGCCTCATCCCTGTTGTATGTGCATCAGTAAGGGGTAGGGCTTCAGTCATGATGCTGTGACTTCCATCTTGCCTGTTTTGACCCCTATAGTGGATGCCACTGTTTTTTTTTCATCCATTTCATCAAAGTAAGCAAGTAATGAATTCAGAACTATATTTGAAAGCTGCTGTATTTCTGCAATTACATACTAATTTCTATTATGCACAGAGAATGCCAGTAATCAGTAATGATGGAAGGTCAAATGCTGAAACAAGTATATGAGTAGATTTTTTTTGATGTGTTTAAAATGAAGTTTCATTAGTATTGACTATCAAAACATATTTGCTTTATTTCTGTGTTCCTTCCAATCAGTGTTCTCTATGCTTTGGCTATATGGGAATTTTGCATCTCTATACCTGTATAATCAAATGCTGTTCTTTGGTTGTGCTGATTTATTTCTAGCTCATTTATGGCAAATCTAGAAAAGACATCCTTTTCATATGTAATACTGCACTGCAGAGTTACGGATGGGTCATAAAGAAGAGAAGGCTAAGGGGAGACATAATAGCAATCTTCTAATACTTGAAGGGCTGTCATAGGGAAGATGTTATGGGATTATTCTCCATCGCTCCTGAAGGTAGGACAAGAACTACAGGTAGTCCTTGACTTACAACCATTCATTTAACCACCATTCAAAGTTATGATGGCGCTGAAAAAAGTGACTTACGACCAGTCCTTGCACTTATGACCATCACAGCATCTACGTGGTCATGTGATCAAAATTCGGGTGCTTGGCAACCGGCATGTATTTACAATGGTTGCAGCATCCCGGAGTCATGTGATCGCCATTTGCGACCTTCTCAGGGGGCTTCTGACAAGGAAATCAATGGGGGAAGCCGGAATCGCTTAACAACCACGTGATTTGCTTAACAACAGCAGTGACTCGCTTAATGACCATGGCAAAAAAGGTCGTAAAATCAGGTGCGACTCACTTAACAACCACATCACTTAGCAATGGAGGTTCCAGTCCCAATTGTTGTCGTCAGTTGAGGACTACCTGTAGTGGGTGAAAGCTGTACATAGGAAGTTCCAAACTCAAAATAAGGAAGAATTTCCTGACTGAAAGAGTTATCAAGAAGCAGAACAACCTGCTTCCTGGAATTGTGGGTATTCCATCACTCAGCAGTCACTCAGATTTTTTCTTTTAAATGAATAGGCTAGCAATTTTATTGCCCTTTTGTTTAAAGTGGGGTTGAGGGGATTTTTGTTGTTCCAAGAGCTGCAGTATCTCAGAGGGAGGGACTGTCCTCTTGGTTGCTGGAGGTGAGCACTGAAGGATATATGGTATTCACCAATCATAGGTCAAGCTGATTTCTGTGCAATTGGAAAATAAAGAGTAGTGTGGAAATGCCTTTAGCCCTCTTTCTCATTTTCAGAATAGTGAGGGTCTTGGCATTCAACCTGTGTCACAAAATGCCTGGTGTAATTTGATACCTCTAACAATTACTGGCAACTAATACATCACTAAGCATACTGTTTTCTGCTATTTTGAGCATGACTTTATGCTGTATCCCATTAATCACCTATGATCTTTTCCAGAACATTATTGCCCAATATTCACTCAGTAGATGTTTCAATGAAGGGAAAGGTTAGTAGTTCAAACATCCACTTTATATTTGTTTTTGTTTTTCTCCCACAGAAGGAGCTGGTGATGTCTTATCACCTGCCAATTGAAATCCTTGATGACCCATTTCAAAGGCAGAAATTAACAAGCGCTTCTAACGTGATCAGCAAAACTATGGGTGAGTGAAAAGATAGCAAAATAATTTTCAAAAATATTATGGGCAGGATTTTCAGTGCTTTTAACTTGTTCTGTGAAAAGTGAAAATAATTTGGCTGCCTCTTTTCCTTTCCTTTCCTTTCCTTTCCTTTCCTTTCCTTTCCTTTCCTTTCCTTTCCTTTCCTTTCCTTTCCTTTCCTTTCCTTTCCTTTCCTTTCCTTTCCTTTCCTTTCCTTTCCTCTCCTCCCCTCCCCTCCCCCCCCCCCCCTTCTCCCCTTCCCCTCCCCCCTTCCCCTCCCCTCCCCTCCCCTCCCTTCTCCTTTCCTCCCCTCCCCTCCCCTCCCCTCCGCTCCCTTCTCCTTTCCTCCCCTTTTCCTCCCCTCCCCTCCCCTCCCCTCCGCTCCCTTCTCCTTTCCTCCCCTTTCCTCCCCTCCCCTCCACTCCCTTCTCCTTTCCTCCCCTTTCCTTCCCTCCCCTCCGCTCCCTTCTCCTTTCCTCCCCTCCCCTCCCCTCCCCTCCGCTCCCTTCTCCTTTCCTCCCCTTTCCTCCCCTCTCCTCCCTTCTCCTTTCCTCCCCTTTCCTCCCCTACCCCTTCCTCCTCTGTTGCAAATGAAAAGATGGAAAGTATTAGCTCAAAATGTTATTTCTTCAAATAAAATACTGTAATGAACAGTGAAAAAAATTGAAACACTATGTTTTTGTTTTGCTTTCTTTCTAAGTTTTTGGCTTTCATTGCTTTCAGGTTTTCAAATAAATGTCAATGGTTAGAAAAATTGGACTTCTATTTTTACAATAAAAGTAACTACAGTACCATTATTATATCCCAAACAATTGAGTTTCCATGGCCTGAAGTACATTTCAATTTGTGTTGTTTTGTATTCTTTACAAAACTAAGAAGAGTCTTCCCCAGGGTCTGCAGGGTGTGGTCAAAAAAGTCAAGTTGGTGGCCACAACGATGCAGTTGTAGCTCCACCTGTTTTTGTGTGTGTCACAGTCTTGGTTTTTTTAACCGCACTCTGCAGACACCCCTGGTCCTCCCCTCTAATTCAGCCAAAGAAGCCCAGAGTTCAGACAGGAACACATTGTCTCTAATACTGAAGCAATAGCCATTAAGACTATCCCGTCCATAAAGCTTTACAAGGAGATTCAAGGTGTGCAGATTGGTGACCACCGGCATGCTAAATCAAGCAGAAATACGTGTGCCAAAGCAACTTTTTTATCTGATCTGAATCTCCCACCACTTAGGTCCAATGCATGATTCCAGGTCCTAACACCAGAGTCAGCACCACTGTAGCCACGATGCATCTATACAGCTCTTGAGAAGGCACTTGCAGATTTCCCCAAAATTATCTTGTTCAGAAAAGATCCTAAAATATCTCAAATGTTGTAAATATTGAAATAGAATCTAGAATGGAGCTGCGTGTTCAAGTGCAATTGGGAGTTCTTCAGGTCAGGCGGATTTAAACTCCCTTCCCAGTATGTCCCAGAAACCCAGTTCTCAGGCTTATTGGGTGTCTGTTATCTCTCATTTGCTGCCTTTACCAGGAGCAGCTGCTGAACAAACTAGGAAGTTGGTTTGTTCTTTTTTGTCCCTCAATACTTACTGCGTGTGTGTGTGTGTGTGTGTGTGTGTGTAAGAGAGAGAGATGCAGAAAACTTCACAACCTTGTTTCTTCTATGCTGCAGGAAGACAGCTGTGTTAGTCTATAGTAGTCAACAATCTGAAGGAGTTTGGCAGCACCTTTTCTGACTAACAAATTTTATGAAAAGACATATCATATGCTTTTGTTAGCTGCACCTCCCTTCATCAGATGCATTGTCAGTTCGTGCATGTGTGTTAATGGCAGTGATTCCCCGGGAAGTTATAACATAAATTGTTATCCTGCCTCGAGTTCTAAAATAATAACTTGTAATTCTGTTCTTCTTGATCTTTAGAATGGGATGAACCCAAATTTGAATTCCCTCCCAGCCTGAAACAAGCTGTCAAAAGATACCTCGTCTGGCAATGCTGTCCGCTGTGGTTGCAAATAAAGGATACATTGAAGAAAATAATGATAAACCCTTTAATGGAACTATTTATTACACTGTGCATTATAGCAAATACCATGCTAATGGCATTAGAACAACTTTCATTATCACCAGAACAGGTTACTAAAGGAAATCATGTAAGTGAATTCAACTTCTTACTAAGGTGCATTCCAGCCAATAATTATGTTTTCTGGGAAAACGTTGTTCCTTTTTGAAACCTCGGTACTCTAAATGTTGTACCTATTAATTGTGCATTAAATTATTCATTTTCTTCTTCTGCAGTTCTCTGTGAAATCAGTCAGTTGCATAATGAAGTGACCAGGGCATCTGCAGGGGGAGTCAAAAATATCAAGATGGTGTTGTCACCACGTTGACTTTTTTAATGCCTTCCCCCACCCCATGCCCCTGGAAGTGGATATCAGGTGAAAAAAGAAACTAGTAAAATGCCTGATTCATCAGCAATATTTTGAGGACTCCAGGCAATTGCCTTAGCATATCAGGCACATGGAGCCTGCTAATTCCCTGCCCATCATGGTGTATTTTATGACTTAAACACGTGGAACTGCATAGAGTTAGCTAATATACTCTGTTTGGCATGACAGCAACTCAGAAATCCTTTTACAGGAGTATCAAGTTTCCAGAATGTTGATCCATGCTTGCTGTCAGAAATGAATGATGTGCTTATTCAGTCCTGCTGTGAGGATCATCTATCTTTCTTTCTTTCTTTCTTTCTTTCTTTCTTTCTTTCTTTCTTTCTTTCTTTCTTTCTTTCTTTCTTTCTTTCTTTCTTTCTTTCTTAAAAACACAATCAAGGAGGGAAAAAGAGGTTTAAAAAAACCAAAAAGGAAATAGCAAAGAGATTTATAAGCATTATGAAGCAAAGAATTCATTTTTTTGGTTCTATGTATTAAAATACCTTACGCTGGTTTAAAATTCCAGATCATTATTCAGATAAAGCTAGTATGCAATAGTTAATAACAATAACAATAACCAGAATAGTGTAAATGATAAATCAAGATGGGAGATTATAGTAATTTCTGCCTGGTCTAAAATTTTTATCTTTATTTAGCAAATCATAAAGAAACTTAAATGTTGAAACCTTAAGTTAGAAGAGAGCCAAACTTTGGATGCGGTACAAGCCCATATGTGGAATTATAATCCAGGAATGATTTTCATGTTGAAATGAATTCTGTCTCGGGTTTGTCTTTCAGATGAGAGGTTATTTTTATCATTGATGCGTCCTCCCACAATTGAATTTGCCATTCTTATACAGAAGGGATTATATGTAATTTCCAATCAGAAGCATAAAGTGTCCTAGCAGCTGTTCCTATATACCAAGCCAACTGAGTATATTTTTGGGAATATGAGGCTTGGTAATGTAGAGTAATTTTTCCTATATTCCTTGAAAACAAACCCAGGGGTTGGCAAGCTGAGTGAATATATAAATCAGAGCTGGGTACCAATGCCATTTGAGTCACTTGAAGATTCTCCAAAAATGGATGCCCTTTCTCTACCACATTTCTGGGCAGAGAAACTGGATGGATGAATTCTCTGAATTGCTCAGAAATTGAACACTGTTACTGAAGCAGCCCAGTGAGAGAGTTTCCTTGTGATCCCCCTTGGGATTTAATAGAAACCTGGGAGGCTGAAAATTAAGATTATACAGTAGAACCCACACTCATTGGCCATCTCTTCACTGAATAAGCATGAGAACACCCCACGACCCCCAAATGTCTTTCTTTGAAAGAATTTATAAAGCAAATTCTCTTCCGCCATATTGAGTAAGAACTGACGGGAAAAAAAGCAGGATATTTTTTTCTGCTCAGCATTAGGATAAGTAAGAAATGCTACTATAAAAAAAACAATAAAATTTGAAGGAAAGAAGAAAGAAATAGTATTATTGCATTTCAGGGAAAGACAGAGATTAGAAGAGTTCTGCATTTTACTGTATGCCAAATGTTTAGTTTGGTTCTGATATATTCTCTTGCAGGTGTTCACTGCCATTTTTACAGCTGAAATGTTCCTCAAGATGATTGCACTGGATCCATATTACTATTTTCAGTGCTCTTGGAATGTTTTTGACTTCATAGTGGTTATCATAAGCATAATAAACTTGGTGTTGAACATGCGTGCACCAATTTTCAGAACGGTAATAAAGAACCCTTTTGTTACAGTCAATGTATAAATGTTTTATGTACATCCTATGAATGAACTCCTTTTTAAATGAAGTGAATTAAAATGTCAAAAAAATGATACATGAGTAATGAAGTGAGCCATTGCCTTATTTATGGCAATAATTTGATCATTTGTTGTGCTGAATGCATGTTCTGTGTCATTGTATTAGTACAGTACAAGGTGAGACCAAATAATATATAATAATGACAGTTATGTCCTGTTGAAATGACACTCTCTTCTTGACAGAGCTGTTAGAATTCCTTGTCATCAGAGAAACATTAGATGAAGCACCATATTTACTTGTTGATCCAGAGAGATAAATTGGCCTAAGGAAGCAATATAATCTTCTCTAGATCATTAACGGCAAGCATGCACTGTATATAATCCAGAAGTAAATGTCATCCATTTGTACAAGTGGGTGTATATCCAAATGTGCATTTTGGTTTTCCTTTTGGTGTAAATAGTCTGGTCTGATATTTTATCTGTAGAATGAACTCTGTGTGTGTGTGTGTAACTCAAATCTAACTGTCTCATTTCTGGTATTCTTTCCTTCCCTCTCCAACCCTGCCTGTTCCCAACAGCTGAGAATCTTCAAACTTTCAAAATTTTGGCCAGCTTTAAATAAGCTTATGAAAATAATGTTGAAATCAGTGGGGCCTCTGGGTAACCTCACCCTTGTTCTCATATTCACTGTATTCATTTTTGCTGTGATTGGCAAACAAGCCTTTGGGAAGTATTACAGCAACGTCACCGCTAATGCTAGCATCTGCAACAGCGATGGCACACTCAATTGGGCTTCCAGTAATAGTTCCGAGGTGTGCCAACTGCGCTGGCATATGAAGGACTTCTTACATTCATTTCTTATTATATTCCGAATTCTGTGTGGAGAATGGATTTCCACCATGTGGGAATGCATGCAAGTTGCTGGGGAAGGACGGTGCATAATTCTGTTCATGCTGGTCCTGGTTTTAGGAAACCTTGTGGTAAGTCTCCAAGGATTTTATCAGAGCTATTTTAATTGGAACCTTTCTCAGTTAACAAAATGAGGAGAGGGGCTTTCCCCTCAGAAGTCCAGTCATCTAATTTCTTCTTCTGGAAACAGAAAAATAATTTACCTCTAGAATAATGTATAATGTGAGCTTTAGGTAAAAAGGAGGTTTTCTTCCCTAGTCTTCTGTCTTTATCAGAGCTCATAAGCTTTCTACAGTAGCTTTAAAGAGCAAAACAAAACAAAAAAAAGCAAAAATGAAACTTTAGACCTTTTTTTTTCTCCCCTCAGGTGTTCTCATGATAGATTCTCCTCTATGTATTGCTTTCTTGCTGATCTTGGAAGTTAAACAGGGTTGGGTCCTAGTTCATACTTGGATGAGGCACCATCAGGGACCATCTGGGTGCAAGCACAATGGATAGGATTGTAGTCTAAGTATCTTACTCTCAGATTGGTTCTTTTCTCTCTAATTTGTTTTTTTAATCTTGCTGTTTTTCACTCAGGTCCTCAACCTCTTTATAGCTCTGCTGCTGAGCTCCTTCAGCAGCAGTGATTCTGAAACAGAGGCAGATAACCACAATCCTCAACCTCAAAAGGCTTTTGCTCTCATTCGAAGCGGGTTGCGATTTGTCAGACTTTTCCTGTGGGATTGGTGTTGCCATGTGTTCCTGCAGAAGCTGAAGAGGGCAAGCACTAAGAACAAGAACAAGACAACTGTCATTGAAAAGACCTGTGGCGCTGAGCCCATGAAAGAGATCTCAGAGGATTTTGCTAGCAAGGAAACTTTCAGGAATTGGGACAAACCACCATGGGGTAGGAAACAGGAAAATGTTGTGGCAGATTCCAGTGATGTGGCCTGTGTTCCTCTGGCTGAACTGGAGACGTTAAGTGCAGAGGAAGAATGCATTATCACCGAAGTGGACCTTAGTGCCCTGGTAGGAAGCAAGACCTTTGCATCATGAATTGCTCTCTTTATTCCCTATAAAATATAATTAAATGTTGGGGAAAAACCTTCTTTCTAGTTTTTCAGTGGTTCTGTATTGGCTTCCTTTTTGTTGACATTCACCAACTGAATTTGCTATCAACACTAGTTACCTTTAGGTGGTATCTAAAGGAATTAGACAAGTTAACTGATAATAAGAGCTACTTGCTAGGATAGCAAAGCTGAAAAATCGAGACTATGTAACTTGGATAGCAGATGCTGGGAACAAAGAGATATTGAGATATTGGGTTTCTCTCTTTCTACTGTATATATGAGCCTCTGGAGACATTTGGGCAGCCACTGTTGGAATAAAATTTTGAGTTCCATAGACTTTTTGAATAATCCATAAATATGGCTGTCCCATGCTTATACACATGGCAAAGCAAGTTCCATGCCCAAAGGATGTGGATGACATAATTTATTCTAACATAATGTGTCCATTTACATTGATAATATTTTGGAATAAGTGATTAAGGTTTTGTCATTTCTTATGTACTGATTTCAATACAATTTTATGTTTCCAAAAAATTGGTAGTGGAGCTTCTTGGTGTTGAACTTGAAGAATAAAACGCTTCAGCATAGTAAACTGTTTCTTGGATACCTTTTTCTAGGAGAACAATCTACGAAAGAGGAGAGAAATGTACCAAAGTCAAAGTCGAAGACTCTCTTCTCAAGTTTCTGAAAGTACAAGTATTTGGTCTTTAGATGTTCCCAAGGTAAAGCAAACAGAAATGATCAAAGATAACTTTATTACTTGCTGAGAAAATGATACTTTGCATTCTCTGAAAATTTGACTAGAGAAGTTACAGTTCTGAGGTTAATCTTACAAAAAGGTTCCAGTGTTGTTTGGTCTCCTCCCCTTGACATGCAACGGGCCCTTCTTATGGGGCTGGGAAGGCAGAGCTGAGTTTTTATGGGGAGGACAAGGGGTCCCTTTTATTCCCATGCTACCTTACTGCCTTTGTGTGGCAAGTGGCCTTTGAATTTAAAATCCATGCGGGTGGCATCTGTCCTTCAAAGGTATGTCATTTGAGTGGGCGATAAACCCTCCAGCAATTCTAATTATATAGACTCAAAATCTTCTCAGTTCAGGAGCTATTGTAGCAACTAGACCAATCAAGACACCTATAAAGGTTTTTACATTTCACACATTCATTTATTTATTTTCATTTAATCAACTTGTGCAGCCACCCCCTCAACACATGACTCAGGGCAGCATACGTCATTAATAAACAATAAGTCAATTTTAGAAAACCATATAATGAAACAGCATAAAAACATAATTCAGAACAAGGAGACACATTACGTGCTGGAAAAAAATCTTCCAACAGGCCATACCACTCCTAGACCCAATGCCTGAGGAAAGAACCAGGTCTTTAATCCCATCAGTAAGGCAGGCAGGGTCAGGATCATCTGGATCTCGGGAGTGGTGGAATGTTGCTCCAAAGGCTGCGAGCAGCAACAGAGAAGGCACATCTCCTGGGTCTGATCAGATGACATTGTATAACTGACAGGATACAGAGTATGCCAATTTTATCAGATCTTACTGGACTGGCAGAAATAGGAAGAGTAAATAACTTGGCCCTCACCATAAAGGATTTTATAGGTAAGAACCAGCCCCTTGCATTGCATCTGGAAGCACATTGGTGACCAGCGCAGCTCATGAAGTAGAGGTGGCACATGGACATATTGAAGTACATCCATAACTACTTGTACTGCTGCCTTCTGGACCAGCTGAAGCTTCTGAGGGGGCAGCCCCATCTAAAGCACATTGCAGCAATCCAATTGCACGGTGACCAAGGCATGAGTGACCATGAGAAGGACTAGGAGGGGGTACAATTGGTTCACAAGATGGAGCTGTGCAAAGGCCTTTCAAGGAGGAACCATGCATCTAGGAGGACCTTCAAATGGTGCACGGGGGCTGTTTGGAGCAGTTCAACCCCATCCATAGCCAAAGATGAAAAATCTCCAGATCCAGACAGGCCCAAAACCATGTTTTCTTTGTGGCTTACAATGATGTGCATAACTTAGCCATGGAGAAGCTTTTTGTGTATCATGCAGGAGGTTTTCTGCACACTTCTTGGAGACATCAGAGCTCTGATAAAAAGTATATGGAGCTACAGCCTTTTTCTTTTAATATCATGGGTAGAATGCCCCTGAATAATGCATACAGCTATCTTAATTCCCCATATAAAGTAGATGCTGATTGTTCTTGGGTTTGGTTTTGGGTTTTTTTTTCATATCCAGAGGTCAGAATATGACACAAGCTGTTCAGAGACCAGCACTGTGGATCAGAGATCTCCCATCCATCACTTGCCTGTGGTCAAGAAGGAACCTCATGACTGTTTCCCACAAGGTGAAGACCAGCTTTCTTGGTAGAAAATCACCCAGATAAACAAATCTGTTGAAATTTTGATCAGTGGCAGCCATCCTTTTTAGCAAATGTGCCAAATCCTGTATGCATTCCTGCCCGTAAATAGCCCAATGCATTATTTATTTCTTTGTTAAGCAAATTTATACGCCCCTCTTTCTTAAACAAATAACTCCGGGTGGCTAACAAAAACATAGGCAATCGCTTCTAACTACAGGCTTGAGGAGGAAGTAGCAACAAACAGTTTTTGCCTCTGATCCTGGCCTGAACCAGGCCCATGGGTCATCCCACTGCTGCTCGTATCATTTGATATACCTGTATTACACCTCAGCCAGTGAGATCAATAGATGTGGGTTATTTGATGTCAGTACTCTATCCTGCAATAGATTTCACATGATTGGAACAGTATTTCTTTTCTGATCCAAACTGATTTCCCAAATGGTTTGACTGTTAACATAAAAACCTCAGTGGCCCTAGGAAGTTATGGGGCACCTGTTCCTGGGCATACCATATTGTGTACAGGTAGATGTATTTAATTTGTTATATGTTAGCCCCTATTAATTTTTATTTCTGAGGAAAGAATATCTTTTATTTATTGCTATTTTGCTTCCTCCTGTATGAGATTAAAATTAGGTGGGACTACCACAGTCCTCTTAAAATTACTTGTGGAATTAGCCCTGGCCCCTTGCGTAGCAGTACTGCAAAGTATTGCTCCATTTACTTTAGCACTCCAAGCGCCAAGAAGATCTGGTTGCAAGGTGGATGATGTGCTTTTAATTTGATAAAGGGGTGATTTATAAATATTCAAGAGGAACCTAAGTAACTTCAAGGATGGAAAGTTAGTCCTAACATCGTGACCCAGATCCCGCAATTTAGGTACTTGCATCTGAGATCAAAATGCAGTTGCATGAAGGTGGGGCTGCATTGTGATGTCATTTCGTGTGTGTGTGTGTGTGTGTCATCGTCCTTCTATGATTGTGGCTAATTTCAGATGTCTACGAAGAGGAAGCATATTTTTTAAAAGTACCCTGCTTCCATGCGAGATCCTTCCTTTACTCCACTTTCCGCATGTCTGTGGCAAGACACAGCACAGGACACATGAGAAACATAGAGGAAGTTCAAAATGTGTGAAAAAGCAACCTGCAAACCCAGCTGTAGTACATGTTTATAATAGGTGCACTTGTGTAGTAGAAACACATCGAACTTTCTTTTAAAGGAATAATAACAACAATAATGATAATACTGTAAGCAGAGATGTTGCTGGAAGAAGGAGGGGATCAGAAAATGCTAAGCCTTTCCCAAGCAGTTCTCATTGGTAATCCAGCCCCAGCTGTTTTCCTTTTTTATTAAAAACCCAGCTCTGTGCATGAATGTTCCAGTGCATTATTAGGAAAGACAGCAAGAGCCATTGACTATGAAGCCTATTACTAAGGGAGACAGGGAGCTTCCCTTCACTTGATATATCCAAGCAGAGCCTTTCCATCTGTTGAGGATGCTTTAATTTGGATTCTGACACTGAACAGAGGATTGGATTGGATGGTCTCCATAATCCTTTCCAATTCTATCTCGTTCCTTTATATCAGCCTTGCTGGCTGGGGGATTCTGGGAGTTGAAGTCCACACGATTGAAAGCTGCCAAGGTTGAGAAACACTGCTTTATATGCTTTTCTGTATGAGAAATTCTTGATTGTCAGAGGGACTGTTTGACTGAAACCAAACCCCCTACCCGAAGTTCAAGGAGCCAGCATGGTGGGTGTGAAAATAGTTGCCTCCACCCCACCCCCCACCAACTGGGCAGGGCTTGGAGCATCCTGGAAGATAAACATATATGTTGTTATCTTTGCTTGGCTAGTAGCTTAGGGCAATTTTCTCATAAGTAAGAACCCCGATGGGGTCATCCATACAAGTAGCTCTTCCTCTGTAGTCCTTTTGGTGGGAACTGCACATTGCAAAGAGTATCAGTTGGACATTGAGGGATGTGGGAAGACAAAGAAATAGACTTCCCTAAAAAGGAATTAGGAAGGGACTGGCTTCTTATCCATTTCAAGGTACTGATGACTTCTACACTTCATTTCTCTTTATTTCAGTCTTCATGAAATTCTTTCCATGTTGCAGAGTGAATATCAATGCATTTCCCGGCAACACTTGGTGGAAATTTAGAAAAACCTGTTACAAAATTATAAAACATAATTGGTTTGAATCTTTTATTATATTCATGATATTATTGAGTAGTGGTGCTCTGGTAAGTTTACTATAATAAATACATGGTTTGGGTCACCTCTGTTTTTCTTTGGCTTCTGTTGTTAATAAGATACTTATTAATAAGACAATTAATAAGATACTTTTGTATTCTCAATAATATATATTTATATATAAAATGTAAAAGTTTGAGGATATTCAAATTTTTCATTAGTCTTAAGCAGTGTTTCTCAGCCTTGGGAACTTTAAGATATATGGACTTCAACTCCCAGAATACTGGGTGAAGGCTGCCAAGGTTGAGAAACACTGGCCTAGAGGCATCAGGTTGACCACAATATGTTGTAATAAAGTACACCTTGGCCTGATCCAAGAGGGCTGTGTTCTTATGCTGGGATAAATAATAATGTCAGTGTTCTCAGCGGAACAACAAGGACAGGGAGGCTTTGAGTTGTCTTAATTAAATAATAGCAATTAATTAAATTATAGAAATTAAATAATTTCTTCATTTTTAAAACTGGGAAGGCTTTCAGTTATCATAGCAGATTGGATCTGCCATCATCAGCTAGCACTAAGTTACAATATTTTACTTTATTATACCCTAAATCACACCTGATTTATAATTCTAGATCTTTGAAGACATTTACCTTGAAAAAAGAAAGATGATAAAAAACATACTCGACTATGCAGATGTATTTTTTTTCTGTACCTTTTTCTTGGAGATGCTCCTCAAATGGGTGGCATATGGCTTTAGAAAATATTTTACCAATGGCTGGTGTATTCTTGATTTCTTTATTGTATGTGTAAGTATCATGTATTATCTTTTTATGTGTATTGCTGCAATGTGGAATTAGGCAAAGTAGTTTCCTATTTAGAGATCCTGATCAAACCATTAACTATCATTTCCTAAGATAGTGAAGGCAATAGATGGAGGGTAGAATAAGAAGTGGGTGGGTGGGATGGGGAGAAGAAATGATAGGTCAGGGCTATACAACTGATATTTGCTAAGTTTCTTGGCATGGACCATTTTTCCTGAAGGTAAAACCAGAATTACAAGGTTGTGTTTTGCAGCTGAATTGTATGTTTCCCCATTTTCACAGATCTCTTTTCCTATGACAAGAGGCCCATCAAAGACAAAACAGTGTGATAGTAATATCTCCACAAAATCTCTAAGAACATTGAGGGCCCTGAGACCTCTTCGAGCACTGTCTAGATTTAAAGGAATAAAGGTATTAAATATACAGTCCTTCCTTCCTTCCCTCTTTGATAATATTTATTCCAGAGATTAATGTTACGCTTCAAATATGTCCATCTTTTGGAACTAGAAAGTTTTATTTCGGAGGAACATGGTTGATGCATTGTTTCAGCCAGGCCTCCCTCTCTTTCTGTTCTGAGTATGGCAGCTTCCTTCAGCCTGAACACCCTCCAGATAATTTGGACTACAACTCCTATCATGCTCCTATCATGCTCAGTCACCTGTTGACTACTGTAGTGCATGCTGCTTGATAAGACCTCTATTAAGCTAGCTTCTTTCTTACATTTCATTATGTTTCTTTTTTGCTTCTGCTTGACACATCTGGCATGAGCAAAGTTCAAGGCTCTGAACAGAAGCACAGGATATAGCATGATCTAGGCCAAATGGCAGAATGTGTGTTCCAGCCACTAGAAGGAAACTATCCATACTGATAATAATCTCCTACAGTACATTTATAAACAGTGTTCATGATATTTTTTCCTGTTGAATTGTGATTGTGATTGTCTGACCACAACTCAGCCCAGCCTTAGCAATTTTGTGGGATGAGTTGGGTTATTACTCCATTTTCCCACTAGAATCAGGACAATGAAGACAATCATGATAACATTTGTGATGAGACCTTTGAACTCCATGATATGCTAAATGAAGCAGGAGGACTGGGCCCAGTTAATGAGAGAGCAGCTAAAAACGATAGTGTGCAGAAGAGGATGCTATGCAACTTAAGAATGGGTTCAAAGTAGGGCATGATGCAATACGTACTCAAGAAGTAATAGCTTGAAAGGCAGGAACATTGATGAACATTTAAGATTCTAAGGAGGCTGAAAAGGAAAAACATTTGCTGCTACTGTAGTCAAATTTAGCCGCATATTTGAATAATGCTGTTTTATTGAGCTTACCTTGCTTTTATATTGAGAATTTATTATTCAAAATACTGCCCAGTGGAAAAAAAATCCTCCTCTGGGTATATAGCAGCACCTGTCTCTGTCTGAGATGGTTTGAAACTTTTAACTCATTGATCATGCTTTTTAGTTCACCCAGATCCTCCTGATTTTTAATGAAGGAAAACCCTTTGAAGCTTCAGCTGGTCCAGAATGCAGTGGCACGCACAGTTTGGGATGGACCATGGTTTGCCCAGGTTACACTGCCATAACAGTAGGCTTCCGGTGCAATTCAAGGTGCTGGTTATCACCTCCAAAGCCCTGCATGGCACAGGCCGGGTTGTCTGCAGGGCCGTCTATCTCCGAGGGCCTTTGCCTGTCCCAACAGATCCAGATGGGCTCCAGGTCCCCTCTATTAAACAGTGTCATCTTGTAGGCCTGGAAAGTTGTGCCTTCTCTGTCACAGGGCTTGCCCTCCAGGATAGCCTCCCCCACGGCTTTTTCCAGAATAAAGTGGTTTGTGTGGTTGAGTTTGCTATACGATGCCTTGGTGATTGGCTATTTAACCATATTATTAAGATATGATTGTTTTAACGCTGTTTTTGCCAAAGTAGGTTTTATTATATTGTTTTTGTTGACTAATGTGAGCTCCCCTCATGTGTTAGGTGGGGAGCTAGATATATATTTTGTTACATAGAAAAACACATAGGAAGAGTATTCATGTGTTGTTGCTATTTATTTTTGCAATGGGAATTGATTTTGTATCTCCATTTTTTTTCCCTTTAAGGTTGTTGTGAACGCCCTTGCCTGTGCTATCCCTTCCATTGGAAATGTGCTACTTGTCTGCATTGTTCTCTGGCTCCCCTTTAACATCTTAGGAGTGCAGCTGTTTGGAGGGAAATTTTCATGTAGGAATACTGAAAATAAGACCAATTGCATTAATAACACTGTCAACTTTGATCATGTTGGGATTGGGTATCTGGCTCTCCTTCAGGTGGTATGTTTAATAAAATGATTATTAAATACCTTTCATAAGGTGCATATATGCAGCCAAAGTATGTTATTAGTAGCAGACTATTGAACGTTGATTTGTGGGGAAATTTGCTTTGGTAAATAAGCTTTGAGGAGAGCTTGAAAAAAGCAGCGCTGGGAAAAGAAAACTGAATAGCAATTAAAATATCCCTGGGCTATGCACAGAGTCCAAATGCAACACTTCGTGTTTACACTGCAGAGTAGAACAGCAGGTTGATCATAGTTAGCAGCAATGTGATGGCTTCTAGGTATCTAAACCCAGCATTTCATAAAAATAGTGAAACAAATCTTCTGCCTAGGAAGGTATATTATAAATAAAATTGATAATAGTCATAATTAGTCCCCCGAACTTTAGCAATAAAAAATGGACAACTTCACCTAATAAAAAAGGCTTTGAGTCTTGCTGCTTGAGCAGAAGTTGGTCATCTGTTTTTTTCTTTTACATATCAGGCAAAACATGCTTCTCTTTTGATATGGTTCCTTTGCCAAACCAGGTAGGGTGGGAACGCTAAATTTATGTTTCTGTTTCCATTCCATTCCCAAATTGGGCGTTTCCAAAAGATTTGATGTTCCGGACAGAGAAAATGGATCAGAGGAAGTGAATACTGCCCCCCATCTTAACTTCTCGTGCTCTTTCATTTCAAATTATGCTCCTCCAGCCCAGTTGCCCTATTTGAAGTGAATTAGGCAGGAAAACTAGATGCTCAAAGTGACACAGCATATAAAAATAAGGTGTGGGAGAGATCACTCCCCTCCATCATTTTATATATCTATGTTTCTTAAAAGTCTTTTAATTATGTTTGCGACTGCCTTACCGGAGGTCGTGGAATGGTCTTATGTGGAATTATCCAGGAATGTGGGAAACTGAATACTTGTTCTTCGTGTCTAGCAAAGATTTTAAATACTCCTGAAGAAAAAGTAGCAAATCAATTTCGTTCTGAGTACAGAACAGTTCCTCGAGCGGCAGACAGGAAAATGTTATAAGGATTTAGAGAACACAGTAAGGTCTACCTCTATCAGACAAATTAGGGGGGAAAAAAATAGAAAACTTTAATAATTTGGCTTACTCATATCTTTATATTTTTTATCCAGGCAACATTTAAAGGCTGGACGGACATTATGTATGCTGCAGTAGATTCAGCTAATGATGTAAGCCATGAAAATGAAGTTGCAACATTTCACCTTTTTACAAATATTTTCCTGCTTACTTAGCAATCTTGCACTATTGTCCCAAACTGTATTTTTCCAACTTGAGCATTGGAGAAGCTCTGGGATAATATTAACAGATCTTAAAAGCTGGTTAACGGTGTGGTAAGAAATTGATGTTGGTCAGTTTGTATTGTTTAGGTATAGATTTGGATTTAAAAACTGAAAAATAAAAATGTTCAAATTTGGGAAACCCTATTTTAGGTGTTAGACTCTTATACCACGCAGAAAGCTCACCTGACCTGAATGTCTGTGAAATTAGTGGCAAAGAAAATGTTAAAAGTAGCACAGGTTCACACATAATGTTAAGCCAGGATTTTTAAACTCATGCTTCGTTAGGCCGTAATGACTGGGGCCACACATCTTGCTAAGCCGTAATGGATTGATTCAGGCATTACTGTAAACTAACAAGAAACAATCTATGCTATAGTTTAGCATGACGTATGAATCCTGCCATTCTTTGCCACTGCAACCACCGCAGCTCATGTATAGGATAGGAAATCCAGCAGATTTCCAAACTTTCCCTGCTTGGAGCTCTGAAATAGTTATTTTCATAGCTTCCATTTGGATATTTAGTTAGATGGCTGATTGGTAACAAAATAATTATTCTATCCTCGTTGGAGTCTAACTGCCAGTGGGTTCTAGATCAAGCAGGAGCCAGCGATGCTAGGGACACGCTTAGATGTCAAAGAAAGTAAGGTTCTGGTTCTGATGTAAAGTCAAGCAAAGCAAAGATCAAGTTTTGATAAGGCAAAGCAGAGAAAACAAAATCAGGCTCTGACTGGGCAAATTCCATGCATAGCAAGCAGCACCTTGGATGATACTGTGGGAAGTTCAAATGAAAGATTCCCAAGACTCGACAGCCAGCGAAGATTAAACATTACGCTGAAGCTTAGTTCCATCCGAGCAGCCAGCTCTGTTTCCTGTTAAATGAAACATCTTGAATTAAAGAAGAGTAAATAGCTTCTTGACCTTTCCGCAAGGAGAGAGTAATTCCACTGGGGCTTTTGAGCCAGGGATTAGCAGTGTGGCTGTCCCTAGGTTGGGGAGATGCAACTCAAATGGGAGCCTTTTCCACTAGAGTTTCCTGGACAGGAAAGATGCCATTTCCGAAGGCCGTTCCTTTGAATCCTATGATGCTCCTCTGGACAGCATTCTGTGTATCCTGAAGAAGGAAAGTTGGTATCCAGAATTATGATATCAGCCATCTGTATCATATTAACACCGAATTTAAATTAGCATATGTTTTCCACTTAACTATGTGTCCCCCCCCTTTTTTTTTTCTTATTTCAGACCTCTACCCAGCCATGTTTTGAAAACAATGTATATGCATACATTTACTTTGTGGTCTTTATTATATTTGGATCATTCTTCATGCTGAACCTCTTCATTGGCGTGGTTATCGACAATTTTAACCAGCAAAGAAAAAAGATACGTACCTAGCACAGACAATCGAGACACATGAACGCAAACAGTTACAAAATCTTTCATGTGCACCCAGTGGGATTCTGCCAGTGTTGTGTTTCACACAGGGCTCAGGAAAGGTAGCAGTTGAACACGGCCCTGGGGAGGACCCAGGAGAAAGAGAGTCATCTCCAGCAGCTAATCTGTCTCGCTCTCATTTTATATATTCTCTTACCACTGTGCAATCATGGTTAGAAAGTTTGTGGAAGGACCAATCCTGTTAATCAAAACCAACAAGGGGTTTTGAGGTACCCATCTATTGGAACTGCCCCAAAGGACAGGGTCGTCTTATTTCCATAGATTCTGCAAGGGTTCTCAACCAAGGCAAACCTGTTCTCCTGCCCCAGGCATGGCTCTTTTAGTGATTGCTTCCTTCAGCCCTGCAGCCTGTGGGAGTCCAGAGATGCTCTTAGCACAGCTTCATAGTAACCACCATCAATAGTTCACTTAATGACAGAGCTATCATTGATAGTTTAGATAGCATATTTATTCTCTAATCCTTTAGGCCAGGCAGTCAATCAGATGACATGATCTGGAAAATCGAAACAGAAGTCATAAGTCAGTTTGACAGTGCCTCTGTTTCATGCCACCTGTCACAAGGTAAACTAGACAGCTCAGGGCAACAGCAGTAACCAAAGTAGCTACAAGTCCCTTAGACTTCTTGAAGCAGAAAGCAATAAAAATGACTTTATGGAGATTACAGATTCTGAGAAACAGTAGTCATTTAGAGAGCCACACAGCTCTGGTTTATTCCATGTTCTATCTAGTTTTAACTTAGTTGTAGAACTCTGGGCTAGTAATATCCAAATTGAAGAATTGTTTTCATTTAAATTAAAGAGTATATTTTAGAAGGTGTCCATCCATCCATCCATCCATCCATCCATCCATCCATCCATCCATCCATCCATCCATCTTCAGGCTTTATTACTGTGTCAACAAATATTCAAGTTGTAAAGAGCCTTGTCTGTTAAATTCTACTTATTGATATTAAGTACTTAGTTGGCTTCGGACAATTCTTGTGTTATAAATGGATTCAGATAAAAATACACTTTTAAAATTTAATAGCAGTGTTATTATTGTCTTATACCTAGGTGGAGAACTCATTTTTTTGTCCGAGGAGCAAAAGAAATATTATAATGCACTAAAAAAGCTTGGTACCAAGAAACCACATAAGACCATTCCACGACCTCTGGTAAGGCAGTCGCAAACATAATTGCATTTCCATTATTACTGTCTTGGAAAGACTTTTAAGAAATTCTAGTAAAGCCAAATATAAAACATTTTTTCCTGCATGGTTAGTATTATCACTCAAATGTATTACTCTTATAAAACTGAGTAAGAATAACCAAATTTTTAAAGATTGTGCCAAAGTCAGCTCAATTTGTCCAGATTAGCTTGAGATAAATCTGCTACCTTGAACTGCAGGAAAAATGATGAGGTCCCTGCCAGCCAACCTGTACTCCTGTCAGCTGATTAATAGGAAAGTACAAAAAATGTTATTCACTTAGGGCCTGGCCCCTGGAGCTCCTGTAAGTCCTATAGAAATAAACATCTCCTTTTCCTCACTACCTGCAAATAGGAAATCAAATACATTGCTATCTTACCATGCAACTCCATGTTACCAGAATAAGCAGCTATGCAAAGGGCAGTGGTGTGTTTAAAAAGAAAAAGGAAACATCCCAGCTACCTTGTCACTATTACGATGTTACAGTAGGTCAGTGTTTCATAACCTTGCCACTTGAAGATGTGTGGACTTCAACTCCCAGAATTTCCCAGCCAGCCATGCTGGCTGGGGAATTCTGGGAGTTGAAGTCCACACATCTTTAGGCAGCCAAGGTTGAGAAAAACTGCAGTAGGCTAATGTGAAAGAATTCAAAGGGTGGTGATGAAGTGATTCTCTTTGCTGAAATGGAAAGACTGTGCTGTTTACTTTGGCAAAGTGAGTCAAAGAGTCTGTAACTTCCTGGGGTGTTGGACTTCCTGGGCCAAAGGTCCTAGTTGTGCTTCCTGGGGTGCTGGCCAGAAGTTTGGAAGCCCATGCTGTAGTGGAACAACCCCACCGTCACCACCACCACCACCACCACCCTCCTTTCTCTGCATAGGCTGACCAGGAGCTTTGGCAGCCCAGCCCAGCCAGAGGATGCCAGAACCAGGTGGGTAGTTACCCGCTCAATCCCCTTCTCTACAAGGGGCCTCTGAAGCTGGGCAGCCCCAGCCCAGGCTGCAGGGAATTTTTCAGCCCACACCAGAGATGACCAGCTTGGAAACTTCTGGAGCACTCCAGAGGTCTCACCAGTTGAGTAGCTCCAGTATGGGCTGGAAGGGAATCCAACATGTCCTGGGGTGCTTCAGGCCATCGTGGAGGGAGGCATGTCCCAGCATATCCTCAGGCTGACCCTTGGCAGCCAGGGAGGAAGGAGGCAATCCAGTACCTTCAACATGAGGAGCCAAATCTCTTGGACAGTTTCTTTGGTTCCTGAAAGTCATAAAGAAACTTAATCCATCTGAAGCAGCAATAGAAGCAGTTCTTGAAGCCCATTAGGACTTCCTCAGATACAGCCCTTTCTGCCTTCCTGGTTCTGTGGGGTTCTGTTAGTGGCCTCAAGATGGGGATAAATAATTATCAAAAGAGTTGAAGTCACTTTTGCACGGCTTTGGAATCTTGCACCGATGTCTTCCTTCTTCCGCAGAATCAATTCCAAGGATTACTGTTCGATATTGTAAACAAGGAAGCATTTGAACTTTTCATTATGAGTCTAATTTTCTTAAATGTGGTGGTCATGGCGGTGGAATATGAAGGCCAAGATAGGTCTGCTGAGCTACTTCTTGAAAATATCAACTGTGTCTTTGTTGCTATCTTCACTGGCGAGAGCTTAGTGAAACTGTTGGCTTTGAGGCTTTATTTCTTCAAAGATAACTGGAACATATTTGATTTGGTGGTTGTAATTCTTTCAATAATCAGTAAGTAAACTTTTCTGTTTACAAGGTCACTGCTTGCCAATGCTAACTAGATACAAGGCAAATAACGTTTTGCACTGCATACTTATTTACAGCCATACGCTTCCACTTCACATGCATAATGCAGATTTAGGAATGCATGTTGACAAATTGGTTGTAAAGTGTTGCTTGGGAGAGAAATAATTCAGATTTGGGAAAAGCAAACTGCCATGGGAGCAAGCCTTAGCTGATGGATCTCTCTGTTAATTGGATTAACTGAGAAGATGTAACCCCAGAATGACCAAATACATAGACCCTTTGAATTCTGTACACAGATATGAGGAAAGGCTCACAAATAGAGAAAATGAGATCTCCTGCTACCCTCTGTACATTTCTAGGTCAATAAACAAAATTTGGCTTTACTTGCGTTTTTTTCCCCAATTACTGCATTCCTTCTAATCAACAGTACTGTTACTAATCATACTTTAACTGACATGACATCACTGTGTCCTCTCTGATAATTCATGGTTACGTCAGAGTGAAACTTGGCCAGTTCTGCTCTTGCCTATATCAAATAAGATAATTTATTTTTTGCACCTTTATTGTTCTAGGGAGCCAGAAATGGGTTAGAGCAGTGTTTCTCAACCTTGTCCACTTGAAGATGGGTGGACTTCAATTCACCCATCTTCAAGTGGCCAAGGTTGAAGCCACTTGAAGATGGGAAATGGGAGTTGAAGTCTACCCATCTTCAAGTGGACAAGGTTGAGAAACACTGGGTTAGAGTAATAAAAAAGTCCCTCACTGGTGGTTTTGCTAGAAGAAAGATAACATTACTGTAGGAAAATACTGTTTTTAAATATGCCAACCTAAACTTTTGAGGGAAGTCAGGATTTTATAACACGCTTCAAAGCAAAGACTCCATTCTGCTCCAATAGTGAAAGATATATTTATGTGAATTGTTTTCAGACAGCTGTTCTGGACACTCATTAAAAAAAAACAAAACCAGTAAGTGGGGTTTTGTGGGTGGGAGGGCAGAACCTCAAAAAGAATGCAAGTTCTATTTTAGCAATTTCCTAGAATTAAAAAATCAAACTCATTTTAATTCGAAATCAGTTGAAGGTCTCTAAACGGGGTTATCAAAGAACAGAGTTTTAAGTTAAATTGAAAGCCTAATTGCATGTCAATCGATGTTGACAAGAGGCTGTTTTTTTTCCAGGCCTTGCAGCAGCGCAGCTTTGGGAACATCTCAATTTCCCACCTACAATCCTGCGAGTCATTCGAGTGATCCGGATAAGCCGACTCCTGAGGCTGATCAGAGGAGCGCGAGGACTCCGCACCCTGCTTTTTGCCCTGCTGATGTCCCTTCCTGCTCTCACCAACATTGGGCTCCTCCTTTTTCTGATCATGTTCATCTACGCTATTTTTGGCATGGCTAATTTTGCCTGTGCTAGTTGGAAGCAAGGGATTGACGATATTTTCAACTTCCAAACATTTGGCAATAGCATGCTTTGCCTTTTCCAAATAACAACGTCTGCTGGCTGGAATGAACTTCTTGGACCAATGCTCACCCATCAGGATAACTATCTTTGTGCTCTGAACATCAACTCCACCCCGCAGAAGAGCCCCTGTGTGAATAGTGGTGTGGCCATTGCCTATTTTGTCAGCTACATCATTATTTCATTCCTCATTGTGGTCAACATGTACATTGCTGTCATCCTTGAGAACTTGAATGTTGCCACTGAAGAAAGCACAGAGCCGCTGAATGATGATGATTTTGAAATCTTTTATGAGATATGGGCAAAATTTGATCCCAAAGCAACCCAATTTATTTCTTACTCAGCCCTGTCAAACTTTGCAGATGCCCTGACAGAACCTTTACGGGTACCAAAACCAAATAGCCAAGAGTTGTTGTCCATGGACCTTCCAATAGTCAATGGGAATAAAATCCACTGTTTGGATATTTTGTTTGCTTTTACTAAAAGGGTGCTGGGAGAATCTGGAGAAATGGACTCCCTTGAGTCCCAAATCGAAGAAAAGTATCCAGAGAAGATTGCCTATGAGCCCATTGTGACAACTCCCAAGAGAAAACAGGACGAGTCTGCCATCGTAATCCAGAGAGCTTATAGGATGCATCTCCTTCAGCGTGCAAGAAAGGCTGTATCACAGGAAGCCTGTGTAAATATCTCCTTGGAGAATATTTCTGAAGAGGAAAGCCTATCTGTGTTCAGACTGAGTGAAAATGAAGGCAGCCAGTCCAGTAATTCCCAGAGCCTGTCTTCAGTGGCCATTCCTCCATCATACAGTAATGCAACGAGCATCACTCCTGGTGTTCATCAGGGGAAGTTCTCTGACAGTAATGATGACACCAAGTAATGGGCAGCTCACTGATTTTTCTCTTGTCCCAACAGAGCTTTCCTGGAAATAGATAATAACACTGTCATAAATAGTTAACCCAGCACCTTTTCCATTAGTGGTTGTGTAAACTCGTTCAGATCCTCAGTGGGAATTAAAGATTGCAGTGGCAGCAGAGTTCCCCAATCTCCTACATTCTGGATGTTTTGGACTACAGTTCCCTGTATTAGTCTGGAAATTCTGGGAACCAAAGGTCATTTCTGCACTAGTGATTTATAGTATTTTCTAGAGTCAACCAACCTGTGTTATGCCAAAGGACAGACATTATATCACTTCAGTGATGGTTGGATGATACAATGAAGGCTCTTTAAAGCCTCTAGTGAGGAAATGACCATAGTCTAAAACATTGGTCTAAAATATCTAGAGGACATTTTGTTGAGGAGGATAGTGCTAAAGAGTCACCAATAACAGTTAAAGAGAGGGGAAAAAATACTATTGCTGAAGATTCTCCTATTTGTAATATTTTTCAAAAATATTCAAAAATCTGGAGAAAGAAAAGTTTTCAAAAATGAGCTAGCCTCAGGCATGAGATTACTTAGGGAGAAGAAACAATCAGACTTGGTTTATTTTCAGTTGAGATAGACTATCTGAGATCAGAAACTGTTCTCCATTCTAGAAGGACTAGCCCTGTTATCTGATCTCTTTCTTATTGCATCATTTGATCAGTTTAATGGTGACAGGTCACAAAATTGTGTGTTCAGGATTGATCATTTTTTTTAACGCTGGGTTTTTTAAAGAGGCAAGAACAGCAAGATGGATTAGGGAAAAAATGCCTAGGGATTCGATACAGTTATAGAATGGGAGCTTTCAGAACGTTCCTATGCAGAAGAATTGATATGTCACATACGAGATTGTGTGTGACAATTATTAATATAATTCTCGTAAAACAATTCAGCTCTTGCACATTCCTACCCATGGGGAAGGTTCTTGCCTGAATTCATGTAGCATAAGAAGTAGGGTTACTTACATCAGCATGAAAATGTATGAACATATATAAGAATAGAAATAGTTTATGCGTGTTATTAGAAATGTATTTTGTAATTAGGTGAAAAGAGAGTGGTTCATCTCTGAATGTTTCATTTTCTTCCTCTGATCATCTGAGCATTCCAGAGCTGGTTTGTGCATTTCCAAAAGTGTATTCTCCAGAACAGGAAGTAGTTCATGGTGTTCCAGAGGCAGGCTGACTTTGTGAAAAATGGAATATCCTGGAGGAAAACCAGAATATTTTGAAGACAAACCACTCTGTTTTGCATATCCCATTTTGGTTTATTATGCTCTGGGAATCTAGCCAATTGTGGCTTATTCAACAAACCATGGCTAGCTATGGCTTAGTGCAGTATGTGAAGCCAATCAATATCTTACAAATATAATAGGGAAGCTATCTTGCTAAGAAAGATGACCAGCTGGGGCACAGTTGCTGGACCTCTGTTGCTGCATGTCCATCAGCAGCCTGTTCGGTTTGGAACTTCTCCATATTCCAGTATGTCTTATTTATATCAAGTAAACCTTATATATAAAAGTTCACACAGTTTGTCTTTATTCACAGTATGAAAGAATTACCATGCAACACGCCTAAGTCCTGGATTTGTAGGATTTATCAGAACAACTCTCATTGAGAGACCACGAGGGAGAATCTAGGCCCTGCCATCACCTGGCAGGTTCTAGCAGTGGGAGAACAACCCGCACTGTGGGTGGATGAAATGGAGCTGGGCTTCCACGAAAAGGCTTCATGAGCAAAAGAAGGACGTGCTCTATTCACTGTCACATTCAACTGATTGTAATTCCTGATTTGGGGAGAGCATGAAATGAGGTACTTGCGGGCTGAGCTCCCTCTGTACGAACTTCCTTACAGTTTCAGAGCAGTCTCCACCACGTGTGTTGGTTCAGCTTTCAGACGCCTATTTTCTAAGGGAAGTTGCTGCTGATGCATTTTAACTAACTTGCAGAAATGGTTAATGAGTATTTTTTTGCTAAATGCTTTGCAAACCCTGACAGCTGTGAGATAGTCAAGCGCCTTTAGATGGCAGTGTCTTCCAAGATTTTGGAGCACTGAAGTCTGACACATTTCATTGCGGTGCCCAATGTTCCAGTGGTGCCCCCACTGCAGAAACGAACTCTTTAAAGACTTAGGAGAACATTTTCATTCCTCTGCTGATTACAATAAAGGCATTCATACTTTGCAACAAGCAATGCAAATTACCTTGCCGTGATTAAGGTATATCCCAAGTTGTTCTTGATTCTTGCTGACTACATGGACACTTCAGGGTTGGGGGGGCGGAGGGTTGGCAGTAATATGGAAGTAGCTTGCCATTGCCTTCTGCTGGATTTTTCCCCGCTCTTCAGTCTTGTTTACGATCTTAGGATTTCCTGATGAACTCTCATCCAAGTACTGACCAAATTTGATTTTGCTTAGTTGTTTCAAAGATCAGCCTGGTCCTGTCAGCCCCACCAGGTAGACCAGACCAACAATCAACTCCACAGGGAGGCTAGGACTACTTTCATTGAGAATATATATCAGAATCTTGCAAGTCTGATTATGCTATGCCTTCTCCTCTTCTTATACACATGTGAATTAGGGAGGTCTCTGAGCCACTTCTGCGTACTTTCTGCTTGCTTTGGACTTAAGCCGTGTTTTTCTCCTCATCTCTTTGTCAGCGGATCTGGCCTGTCTTTGTCAAGGTCATCTTCCTTACTGTCTACAGGTCCCTAATTGTAACTAAATACATAGGGCAGCCCTTCACTTTTAAAGTATATTGCCCAAACGAGGGGGTCTGCCTTTGTGTGTGTGTGTGTGGAGACGGGGAATGTTAAAAAAGTCAAGATGGCAGCCTGAATTATGCGACTGAAGCCCTGCCCCTTTTACTGTGCATCAATGCATGTAAAAAAGCAGCGTGGCTTCGCACCTGCAGTCAAATTCTGATTTTTTAACACAGGACCCCAGGAGACGCCCGTGCCTCAGCAAATCTTGGAAATTGTACTTCTCAAAATGTCCTGGGAAGAGAAGTTATTTCATAAATGAAGTAAGATTTGTATACATTGATTTTTGGCTGTTTACCAGATCCCAGTGCCACGTGTTGCCAAAGATATGTGATTAAGACTCCGCAAGTGAGGGTGAATGAGTGAGGGCCACAACACTGGGATAATTTTTTTTCACTTCTTCACCAGTTGAAATCCCACCTAGGACAAGGTGTCCTCTCCCCTGCATTGGAGAAGAATTTAAACAGGGGCTGGCATAGAAGGAAGAGTTTAAAAGGCAGCACAACCGCCTGGAGCTGACTTATTTTCCCTTTCCTGGGAACTTCAGGAGACATCTTTAGAAATGAGAAAATTCCAGAAGAATTTTGGAAAAATAGTAATTCCAGTTATAACAATAAACAGAGCCAGTTTGGTCTAGTGGTGAAGGTCCCAGGCTAGAAAGCAGGAGACGGTGAAGTCTAGTCCCACCTTAGGCACGAAAGCCGCTGGGTGACTTTGGGCCAGTCCCTCTTTCTCAGCCCAACTCACCTCACAGGGTTGTTGTGGTGGGGGAAATAGGAGGAGGAAGGAGCATGAGGTATGTTCGCCGCCTTGAGTTATTTATAAAAAATAAGAAAGGTGGGACAAAAAGCTAAAAAAAAACAACCAAGAATAAAACCCCATGTATTAGGACTGCTAATTTTCCCAAGATCTTCCAGTTTTTGATGCTTAAAACTAGAGCAAAATTTACAAGGTTATTAACAGAAACAAACGATCCAGGTGAATCAAAAACCAGTTTTAAAGTTTAAAAGGGTCCTTTCCCACTCTCTTTTCAACTTCTTTGGGAAGTTGTTCCAAATCTCAGGCAATAGTACTAAAAAGACTGTCAGATATAGACATGGCAGATTTGCAACCCCCTAACTACTTACTATACCTTTTATTGACTTCGTTAATTAATCCATTCATCTGGCCACCTCTCTCGCAACAGTGACCCTGGTTAGCCAACAAAGTTAAAACTCAATTCAAATAGCTGATAACAATAAACATACATATAGTGGCAGTCAAGGAAAACCACAAGCATATCTGTCCGTTGATGGGAAGAAGCCATGCAAGGCTTCAGAAGAATGAAGGAAGCTGGAAGGTTCAGCTGGAAAAAGATGTCTGATGCCAAGATTTAAATATTCGAACGTGGAAAACACCTGACAACCAGAGTAGCAGGTAAGCCATTACTGTAGTGTAACATGGTTCCTTCTAAACTGGTGTTTCTCAATCTCAGCAACTTTAAGATCTATGGACTTCAACTCCCAGAATTCCCCGGCCAGTGTGCTGGGAGTTGAAGTCCACACATCTTAAAGTCCATACATCTTAAAGTGGCTGAGATTGAAAAACACTGATCTAACTCTTGCTGTATTATGTAAAGACACATTACATTACTGTTGGCTTGGAATAACTAAGACCAGATCTGGTTTCTTCATGAACGGGCGCAGTTGGTGAATTAAAGAAAAAAAGATTCAGAGGTAGGGAACACCTGCACCATGTGGTTTTCTCCCTCTATTTATGACCGTCTTCATTGTAACTGCAAATCACATACAATGCATGGCCTAGGGACAGATTATTAGCGGGACCATCCTCTCTCTGAAGGCATCTGCCTGTCCCACCAGATCAGATATGGCGGGCATGCCCCAAGTCCCTTCCCTTAATTGTTGCCACCTAGTAGGACCTAGGGAATGTGCCTTTTCCATAGCAGCACCTTCCCCTTGAGACCTTAACCTTCTGGGAAGTTGTTTTTATTGTTTGTGATTTTATCATTGTGGTTAGCTGCCCAGAGTTGTGTCCCACAAGATGGACAGCTAAATGAAACTTATACAAATAAATAAAATAACGGGAATCCAATGTAACCCATTCATGGTATGGAATTGATGCTCATGGATGTCTTGGAACTGGAAAAGCATAGCCATGGAACATTCTCTGTTTCTTCATTCCCAATCACTTCCAGCTGAAATATTAGGAAAAGTAATAAGAAGCACATCCCTGGTGGGACCAATTCTCTGATCGGGTCCATACCCCATGCAAAGCTGCGATGAGCTTTGTTCCGTGTTGGTTTATCACAGGAGTTCGATCTTTGTGGTTTACAAATTATCATTAGTGGCTCAGTATGTTGTGCTGATAACAGAAATTGTAGTTAATTTGATAAATCACAGTTAAGCCATGATTCAGCCCCAGTTGTGGCTTTCTCTTCCTGACCTGGAGAAACTAAAGAAACTCAGTCAGGACTCTTTTGTCGTTCCCCTTTAAGTTAAGGCAGGAAATAAGCCCATGGTGCTGATGATTTTGTACTTCCTGGTAGAGCCATCACATCCTTCCTGGTGCGTGAAGCTTCGTTGCCTCTGGAGTAGAAGTGCAAGCAAAGAGTCTGCACTGTAAATAATTTAACTCTACAGAGAAGGACTCGGGTAGCAGAGAGAGGTTGCATTTTGTATTCAAAGCTATTTAGCGATCTAGGAAGTGGCAACAACTGCTTTATATTATTGTGACATGTTAGTTAATTATGCCCGTCTCCATCAAAAGAATGTGCAGTCCTAGGCTTTTGAAGAGCTAATGAAATTTGCAGAAGATGTTTAATAAAATATAGAGGAAAATCTACCATGATTCATGTGCTGTGTTTTATGACAGTTATTAATCAAAGCCAAGGTTGCTTTCCCACTCCAGCTAAATGCAGCAATTATAGATAGGATTTTATTATTTACTGCTATTCCCTTCCTTCCCCCAGTGCACTTTTGACTTAACCAAGTCATCATTCGTGGTCTATACCGCTGTCTTGATGATAGGCAAAGGGATATACGCCGGCCCCAATCCTCCACTTCCGCTTGAACAGTCCCTGTTTAATTCAACCACTTGTCAACAGCTCTGCTTGTAACATTGGGTAAAGTAGTTGGGGGGAGTAAAATCAAAGCTCTACGACCCCCTTGGAGCTCTCAGATCTACAGAAGGGCTGTTCCTGGGGGTTACCAGGCCCCAACAGATTCAAACCTGTGGCTAATGACATCAGCAGGATCCCGTTGAATCCGGGCATTGCGGTGCAAACTTTACCCGTTCAGGACCTGCGTGCGACGTTGTAACGCTTGCAGAAAAGGGGTGACACTGCTTTGGTTAATCTGACCCCCCCTCCCTCCTGCATGGATGCTTCTGCTAGTAGCCGTAACCCAGGTGGATGACACTGGGCCACACCTTCCAGGCCATTCCTGAATCCCCAACACTCATACTGCAACACACAGTTTGCTGAGTATGAGTAACCTGCAATGGGACCGCTGTGCCATTCTTGGCTGTGTGAAGTTGGCTTTCCAGAGCAAAAGGTGACATTTCAAGCACAAGTATTTTCCATGGTAGTTGGCACCAAGTTGGTTTCCTCCAGACATATTGGATTACATCACTGGTTTTCAAACTTGGCAACTTCAAGATGTGTGGACTTCAGCTCCCAGAATTCCCCAGTCCACACATCCTGAAGTTGCCAAGTTTGAAAAACACTAGATTACATGGATGATGAAGGCTGTAGTCCAACACAGGTGGCACCCGGGTTTGACCCTGATCTGTCACTTTTAAAGGCAGGCAAATCAGAACAAAACTGAACGCATTTTTCCCCCCTCTTTTGCTCTGAAAAATCAGTATCACCCAAGCTAGAAAGGCTTTTCACAGAGAACAAACGGCTTCCTGGAAAGACCCTTGTTTTGACACAGAACGGGCATTTTTTAAAAAGTCTAAGACAGGGAAGTCATGGTCATTAACCGTAATTGCATGTCACACCCCAGCCACCCTCTTACTTTTTCTATCCCTGATATGGGTATTATTAAGGACGTTTCTATTAGCCTGTCCAAAGGCTCGAATTTTGCTTTGGTCAGCCATTGAGGCAAAGAAAATCAAGCCAGTTCTATCACGTCTCCTCCTGCTCATTTGACTGGTTGACTACATGCCATCAAGTCAGAGTTGATTCCTAGTCACCAGAGGAGACCCTGGCCAGGGTGAGGTTTTGCACATACTAAACCTTTATGCATTTTTGAGTGCATTTTCCCTTGAACTATATGCTACCTCTCCCAAAGGTTTGTAGTTGTGCATCTACTCTTTGAGTTGTGAACTGGTGTGATGGAATGGAATTATGAAGGCCAAGCTCAGGGAGATAAACATTTTCTTAGCTCACCGGAACCGCGTGGGAGGAACAAGAGGATGAGACTGGCACCTCCCTGAGAATTCACACTGTTGTGGCTGGCTGACTTTGGGAAGTGGGGTTTTAGTCTGGGAAGATTCTTGCTAGAGGTTGTAGCTAATAAACATAGCTGGACATCAATCTTCCCAGACTCAAACCCCAGTTCCCAAAGTCCTCCAGCCACAACAGTGTGGATTCCTCAGGGAGGTGTCAATCTCATCCTCTTGTTCCTCTCATGCGGTTCCGGTGAGCTAAGAAAATGCTTATCTCCCTGAGCTTGGCCTTCATAATTCCATTCCATCACAACTGGGTAGTGCCAGGTGGAAAAGTGCAGGTTTCGATCTTTCAATTTGTCATGCATCAAAAGTGGTCACCCAAGACTCACAGGAGGCATCCGGGGCATTGCTCCTCAGATTGCCTATTTGTTAAGTTGGACACTAAGAGGAGTCAATTGGGACTGTTGCTCTTGTACCAGCCTCACTTTTGTGTAGCAACCTCCCTGCCTGAGCTTCTTGACTCTGTGGCCGGATTGGCAGTGGAGTTCCCCAGGCGTATGATCTTGGGTGACTTCAACTTGCCTCCTCTGCGGGCGGAGGCAGAGATAGCTCAGGAGTTCATGGCCACCCTGACAGCCATGGGCCTGTCCCAAGTCATCCAGGGCCTGATGAATAATAGTGGTCATACACCTGACCTGGTTTTTCTGTCGGAGCAGTGGCAGGGTGTTCTGAAATTGGGGGAGATACTGGTTTCTCCCCTGTCATGGTCAGATCACTCCAGTTCTCTGGCACCACCACCACTCTGCAGGGAGGCTGGGGCTATGAGATCAGCCTGCCCCAGATGACTGATGGACTCGACTGGGTCCAGAGGGAGCTTGGGTTGTTCTGGAAGATCTGCTACACGGTCCGGCTGAAGCCTTGGTAGCCACCTGGAATGGGAGAGCAGCTGCAGCTTTGGACCAGATCGTGCCTGAGCAGCCTCTCCAATTCCATGGTTTCTGGAACTCTCCATGGTATACGGAAGAGCTGAGGGAGCTCTTAAGAGGGCTAAGAGACACCTAGAGCGTTGCTGACGAATGACAAAGAGTGAAAACGATCAGACATGAGCTGGTGGCCTTGTTCTGGGTGACCCAGACCCTCTTGGAGGGAATAATTCTGGGGTCTATCTTCAAGGTCACTGTGAGGAATATCTTGAGCATCTGGAGGATAAAGTTTCTCAGATTCACTCTGCGTCGGGGTCCCGAGTGTGTGAAGGGCCCCGTTTCCTGGTTATGCTGACAATGACGGATCATAATATCCCTTGCCTGCTGTCTGGATTGAATTTCTTTTTTGTATTTTGTTTTAACTGTTTAATCGTTTTTATGATTGTTCGCTGCCCGGGGTCCCTGGTTTGAGATGGGCAGCTATACAAATGGAATAAATAAAATGAAATAAAAAATAAAAGACAGAATAAGTGAATTTCTCCCACCCCACCCTTCAGTTTCCACTTTCCTAACCCGAACATTTCATCTGTATATATTCGAATGGTTTGAATTGCTCCAGCAATGATATCTTTATAGTCTACTTCAAAGGACAGGCAAGGCAAATTAATACGTAACTGAATAGACCAATGATAGTTGGAGAATTTGAATATGTTTACTGGAATATTTTTAACTATAACGAATCATTCATTGGCTTAATGTATTTATTAATGAATCACTGATTATTTTCATGCCTGAAATAATTGCTCTGTCAAACTCAAATGAAAAAAACCTCACCCCCCTTCCCAGCCTTCTGCTTAAGTAGGTTTTGAACAAATTACCCCATACTGTTCCAGCAGTCGTGAGGCCATTAAAGTGCTAAGCATTTCCCTTGTAGCCAAATCACTTATTGTGAGTTTATGTTTGCATTTCCTGTTACTCTGAAATGTGAGTTCCTGTTAGCCTATACTTAAAACATTTATATGCATATGTGTGGCATTTATGGATGAAAACAATACTTGTCCAGATCATTTCATCAAAACTGAATGATTTAAAACATTATAGAACACTTTTGCCAAAAGCAAACACTTTGGTCTTATTTGACATGAAAAAGAGTTGTATTGAAGGTGCATCTTTCTACTTCTTTACAGAAAAGGTACTCTACCTGAGAAGCAGGAAAAAAAAATATTGTCAAGATGAGAAGATGAGGAGGAAGAAGAGGAAGAGGAGGAGGAGGGAAGAGGAAGGGAAGAGGGAGGAGGAGGAGGAGGAGGAGGAGGAGGAGGAGGAGGAAGAAGGCCATCCAGCTCCATAAAGATTCTGGGCAGTGTACAACACTGAAAACAGTAAGAACAATAGGCTACAGGAAGAAGAATATACATCTAGAAGAGAGAAGTTTCTAATATAGACAATCCTATAAGCGACTTGCCAGCCACCTAACCCAGGGTATGAGGAAGCAGCCAAATGTTCAAAGGCTTCTTAAACGTTGTCAGGGTGGGGGCCATATGGATCTCTTGAGGGGGGTTGCTGTCCTTCTTCTGCCTTCTCTTTCTATGTTCTAATTTAAAACAAGGAAATGGGATTCCCACTTATCCGCCCTTTGCTGGATAAAAACGTTGCTTAATGGCCGTATACAATCTCATTCCGGTTTCTCCAATAGGTCTCCCAGGACGTGGCTCACTGCAGAGACCATGAAAGGTTGAGACAGCGCAGTTGCAGGAATTCCCCTTTTATGTGAAACAAAAAACTACTTTCTGAAAACAAACTGCAGATGCCTAAAAGCTTTGGGGGAATCTCTGCTGTATTTACAGAGCATTATGGATGACAGGATTTCTTTCCTTGTTTTCTCCCTGCTGAGTACAGACTGCCTGGCACTGCTTAACAAGGTATCTCTCCGCCAGCCGGGCCTCCGTATCCATTCCAGCAAGCCGAATGCATCCCAGTTGGGTTGGGACTATTTTCATGGCTCGGAAGGAACTTCCAGGATTCCTTGCAGAGAATTCCAAGTGGACCTTCCAGTTATGCCCTGGATCCAGCTGGGGCATCAACGTGCCCTTGTGTTGGCGTTGCCAACTAAAAGAAGCCACCTTTCCCACATAGTTTCTGTCCATCCAGCTAGTATAATGTAGTGGGAAGAGGGGATGGCCTTGAAGGACAGGAGGAAGAGCTGCTACCAAGGCAAGGGTCAGATAAGAGGGCCTTGAGTCTGGGCCAAGAAAGTAACCTGAGAAAACGTTTCAGACCAGCTTCTCCCTACTTCACATGAAGATGAAGAGAGGGAGGGGGAAGCCCATTCAGACTTGCAAGATTCTGTTACGAAGGAACAGTAAAAGTTCCTCGTCTGGTCTATCTTGAAGGGCTGACAGATAGCTAGAGGGTACCTACTAAGGATCTCCACCTACCAGGAGGTGCACTGGAGTGTCATCAATGGCAGCTGCCCTCTTATGGAAACTCCTTGTCCCATCAGGTGAGGATGCCCCCCCCCCCCCAATATGGCCTTCCAGGGTCTGGTAAACAGTTGGCTGTTTTGGAAGCAATTTGGGGATTGACTCCCCTCTGAGTCATGAAAATAGTCCCAACCCAACTGGGTCGCATCTGAAAAGCCATAGACATGTATATTTATATTGTCAGGCCTAGCCCAAGGAACTCCAAGAGACAATGCAAAATCAGTTCAGCTATGTTTATTAACTACAACCTCTAGCAAGAATCTTCCCAGACTGAAACCCCAGCTCCCAAGTCAGCCAGCCACAACAGTGTGAATTCCTCAGGGAGGTGCCAGTCTCATCCTCTTATAGTTCCCACGCTCCTGTGGCGAGCTAAGAAAATGCTTATCTCCCTGAGCCCGGCCTTCATAATTCCATTCCATCATGTATATGCATATGTAGGTATATCTGTATGTGTATTTTCTCATTATTTGATATTAGATGATATAGTTGTGTTACTGAAATTTTAAAATGTACTTTGTATTCTTACTGCTATTTTAATATCTGTAAACCACCTAGAGTCCTCAAAGACTGAGGCAATAGAACAATGGCACAGATAAATTAACACAATAAACCGAAGATCAGTCCAGCCGTACAGCCAAATTGTTAGCAGAGGTTCTAATGGCAGGTGGGAGAGCTTGGACTCTGGTGGGGTCTATCTATAGATGCAGAGGAACAAAAGAAGCTGGATTGTAACACGTCAGCCTCTTTGTCAGTCTAAGCCTAGGATGGGCAAGCTCCAAACTTCTTTTTGGTGACCCCTGGACTTGCCAAACAATTAGGTTGCAACGTCCTGCCAGTTTTTGGGGAAAATGAAAAGATGAGTTTAAAATGTTTAGATTTTTTTAAAGCATTCTCCCAGTGAGGCTGGGGAAAGGAGTTGAAAATGCCAGCCTTCTCTTTTTAATAAAGTGGTTATATCGCCACCTTATCTCTTGCCATCCAAGTGGCCACAATGTTGTCCACTCCAGATCTGAGCCCACTGATGTTCATGAAGATCTTTCCCATCCCAGATACCTGGGTTTACCACTACAGATACCAGAAATTGAACCCATGGCCCTTCCGTGCTCTGCTACTGAATTATGCCTATACTGCAGAAGAGATCTTTGATTTAGGTCTCCTGGTGTTTTTATAGGGGTCAGACTCATGAATCTCCAACCTAAATCAGACGGCAATGCTAGCTGTGGGATGTGCTTAATTCTCCCTCCTTGGCTTGGCTCCTTCTCCTAATTTAATAATGGAAGACTTCTGCCCTTGTGTCCATCTTCAGTTGTCCCCAGAGAGACCTGTTTGGCTACTGCTTGAAAAACCATGTTGCCATAGATGGACTTTGACATTCAGTTGAAAACTTTGCTAAAGTTGTTGTATCCTTACTGGTTTTTCCTGAGTAGTAGTTCTGTATGCGAGTCCAATCTTGACTTGTCAGAACTGCTGAAAAGACTTTGACTCTGGTAGGACTCCCTTCTTTTCTCCAAAAGGCTCACTGTAAATACAGTACATTAGCCTTAATGAGTCCTGTTCCTTGCAAGCAATAAATTTATATACAATACAGAAAGGTTTCCCATCTTTACGAATTCATTCCCCTGTCGCGGGTCCATTATCATGTCCATTTGACTTAAATCTGCTCTCTGTGCCATATTCAGCATTAAGGGTAATGCTCAGCCTTTTAGTGCTATTTTTTTGCATCCAGCTCAGTGGCAAACTTCCTGATCACACTGGAGAAATGGGTGGGGTTTTCTGGTGGGGCAGGTGAGGGACCGATGCTCAGAAATGCCATTTCTCCATGGTTCAAAGATTAAAATTCATCTTACCTGCCAAGAAAACATAATAATCTGGATCAGCTGGACTCCATAGTGCTAATCTAGAAGAGGCTTGAGTAAAGTATGGAGAAGCAATGGGATTAATGCTTCATTCAAATATGTTTGTATTGTATAATTGTTCCTTTGGAGAGGAAATTATTATATGTGTCTGTCTGTCTGCCCATCCATCCATCTCACCATAGTGAATCAGTGCGCACTGATGATGTTACCTAGTTGGGTAATGAAATGTCTGCAAGCAAATGACCAAGCTCAGAGAGCATCAAGGTCTCCACAAAATAACAAAATATAATTAAAACAATATACAAGCAACCCATAATATACCACATGCCTGGGTCGAAGTAGAAACCCTGTTCCATTTCAATCACCAACAACCAATCAATGGGGCTTGTTCAATCATCCAGCCCAAATGCCTATGAGACTTAACCGTGAGTCCAGATTTAATACAGTGGTACCTCGGTTCACGAACTTAATTCGTTCCACAACTCTGGTCGCGAACCGAATTGGTCGTGAACCGAATCAATTTTTCCCATAAGGTTCAATGTAAATACGGTTAATCCATTCTGAACCATATGTATTTTTTTTAAAACCACAAAAATATGAAACTAAGTACAGTACAGTACAGTACAGTATGAAGAGAGAGAACACTAACCTTGCTTGAGGCGACTTCTGGCGTGGAGGACAGGAAGGTGGGTGGGGAGGCGGTTATTGTTTGGAGGGAGAGTCCCCCTCCATAAGGACCGTGATCTCACCTAGAGGAAGCCACGACCACATGTCAGAGCAGGGGAGATGGCCGCGGGTCATGTTCGTCACCCGATGTGGAATTCGCGGACGGAAGCAAAATTTTGCGAACGGTGCTGTTCGTGAACTGAATTGGTCGTGAACAGAAGCGTTCGTGAACCGAGGTATTACTGTATTTTCATACAGTCATATTCTTCAGAACTATATTCCTATCCCATTGAAGGTTGATATCTAGACAAAGAATGTAGGTCCTCTGTACCTTATTTGCAACTAAAATTCTTCAAAATTAGAAGGATAAATACACGCTCTAAACTACTTATCTCATTACTTAACATCATGCAGAGTTGAGGTTACTAGCAACATTAGCATTTATTGAAATGTTTATGTAATGTATGTGTATATATGTGTGTGTGTGTGTGTGTATACAGTACTGTATATATATGTATGTATGTATGCATGTATTTCTGCCTATATGCCCTGTATGTTTTTGTTCCTTTTTTAAGTTTCCCTTTCCTTTTATTATTTTTCTTATATATTTGTCAATTGTTTAATTTTTCTTTATTTTTGTTTTTTATTCTATCTTACCATTTTAATAAATCAAATAAATAATTTTCCTAGAAACATAGTCCTATATTTTTCTGTTGAGGACTGGACAAGATGAGGTATAAACAAACTGAAACTTAATTTAAATATCAAAGTACAGGGAAAACCAGTTTTAATGGGCCTCCTTGCAATGCGTTTTTCTGCAGCAGACCACATTTCTGCTGTGATTTGCATCATTTGCAAATGTTTGCTCTTTATGCAAAGTGTATAACTATGGAGCAGAGGTGTTACTACAGTGCACTGATGCTGTTCTTTCTGGATTGAAGAAGAAAATAAAAAGTGTCCCCCAAAGTCATCCTAAACCAAAGTTTTCTCCTATTTGTTCTGAATGGCAATTTCATGCAATAACTCTAATATAACGCCAGTTTTATTATGTGTAGAGGGAGAGAAATGAGTGGTGAGTGTTTCTTAAATTCCTTTAGCTGGGCTTGTACTTAAAATCTGACTTCCATTATTCTTCTTTTTTAAGTCACATATAGTTGCTGAGTAATTACCAATCACGCAATCAAGGCATCATCAGGCATTGGGCCAGTCTTGTAATTACCTGATTACAATCACTTTTAATGCAAGAACAAGAAATAGTCAGTCAGGACCATATGCTGGAGGGGGAGGGGTAAAAAAAGTCAAGATGGCAGTGGGCACAATCAAAAAGGTATGGTTCTTACTTAGAACTCATTTCCTTCATGAGAAAAGATAGTATAAAGATTTAAATCACTGTAAACATTATTCTCAAAACTTGATGGGTGGAACAATCTTCCAAAACACTTTCATTGACTTGGAAGGGACTTCAGAGATCATTTCCTCCAACCTCTGTTCAGTGCAGGATCCACAAGAGCAGTGTTTTTCTAATGTGGCAACTTCAAAATGTGTGAACCAACTCCCAGAATTCCCCAGCCAGCAGTTGAAGTCCACACCTCTTGAAGTTGCCAAGTCTGAAAAAGAGTGATGTAATCCAATATGTCTGGAGGGAACCAGCTTGGTGCTGGCTGGGGAATTCTGGGTGTTGAAGTCCATGCATGCTGGCTGGGGAATTCTGGGAGTTGAAGTCCACACATCTTGAAGTTGCCAAGTTTGAGAAACACAGCTCTAGTGGATCTTGCACTGAGCAGAGGGTTGAAGGAGATGATCTCTGAAGTCTTGTCCAACTCATTGAAAGTGGTTTGGAAGATGGCGGATGACCATCCAGGTGCTGATTGAATACTTCCAGCAAAGGAGGACTCACCGCTCATGTGGCAGCCCATTCCACTGGCTCACAGCTCAAACCATCAGGAATTTCCCCCAGTGTCTAGCCTGAACCTCCTTCCTTGTAGCATTAAATTATTGGTTCTTGTCCTGATCTTTGGAGCAATAGAAGATAACGAAGTTCAGTTGCCCTTCTAGGGAACAGCCCTTCTGATGTTGCAAGACTGCTGTCCTATCTCCCCTCTGTCATCGCTTTGGTTGGCAAGGTAGATGTTCCTTTCATTCGCATAACCTGGTCTGTATATTTTTCTCTCCTGGCAGTTTCACTAGCAGACCACAGGCCTGCTGCACCAGCCTGTGTTTTGTATTTCGTGTGTTTTGTATGAATTTATTTGGCAGCCTAAGGGAGCTTTTGGCACAGCAAGTGGGACTTGTCAATATCTACTCCTTAAGAAGCAGTTAATAAAACAGACTCCAACTTCAGGAAAGCTTTGCTGGAATGGTGAAGCGGGGGAGAACTTAACTGCCCTACTGAACCATCTTGGTTCACCTCTTTTCGGCTTACAAAAATTCAAAGCCGCGGCAATATCCGATGATCTCCAAAAGGCAACCATTTTCCAAAGTGCGCCTCTAAAAAGAGAAGAACAAAATACGAAACTGAATTCTGTGCCATCCCACTCGCTGGGGGTGATGGGAATGGTGGTCCATCACATCTGGAAGGCACCACATGGGCAAAACGGGGCCAGAAGATAACCTTCTAAAGGGAGAGGCAAGGAGGAAGTTTTCCAAAGCTGCTTGCTCACGTTACAGTTTCCCCCAAGAGATTACGCAAAACCACATTAGCCACTCCACTTTGAGACTGTCAGCACACACACACACACACACACCCTTCTCTTTCCCAAGCTGCCCTGCCCTTTCTCAGTACACACCCCAGTTCTAAACTAACACTCTTGCCGTACTGAGCAGAGAAGAAATTGCTCAGAGGAGAAAATGAGGGAAAGGTTACAAAAATGAGGAGGGTTATTCTCCCCCATGCTCCCTCTCTTCACTGGGAGACCCATTTGGAGGAGTTAAGAGTCTCTTTTTGGATTTAATGAAGTACACCTAGAAACTTCTTTTAGGAAGCCAGGAAAAGCAAGTAAGTCTAATTTGTGGTTTATAACTCCCCCGCTCCCTTTATTTCTCCCAAGACAGAATGGTGATATTTAACAGTGGTGATTTTAATGGCATCAAGGTGGATTTTTCAGAAGCTAAATTAACGACTTGGATGCATTTATTGAAAGAAGAAGAAGGAGAGTTAAAAAGCGCCTGCTCTGAAAATGTAAATGGTGCATTAGTTTCATGGGGCAGGGGGATGGAGCAAGAGAGAGAAAGACTTTTCTTTGTGTACGATGCCTTTAATTTCCAGCGATTTTCGAGATGAACAAAGATGAAGTATAACAAGCAAAACCCATTAACACTGAGAGGAATTTCATTGACTGATTATTACAGTCATGAAATCTGAAAGAAAAATGGGTTGATAAATGAGTTGGTCCAAACAATCTGGAACCAGTTCATCTCCCATTATCACCCTTCATTTGCATTTTTCGTCTGTTAATAATGTGAAAATATCGCTGAATCTAATTTCATCGGATGATTACATCCCCGCACCTCCAGCCTAGTAGTATTAGCAAGAGTCAGAAGAAATGTTAATTCTTCTGGAAAAAAAATAATTACATAGATGTCCCAACATGATACACCACAGATTTATCGAATGACATTGTAAATATGGTCATTCTGAATTCATCAGTTTCCCTCATAACTGGTAATTGTGAATTGTTTTTTTTCCCCTTATTGCTTTTATATAGTACTAATATTATCAGCAAACCAACTAATTTGGTAATTACTGTTATAAAAAGTTCATAGGTTAACAGTCTACATGGGAAATTAGGATATTTTGTTTCTCACTGCAGATTCTGGGATTTCCTTCCTAGAATCTCATTTGACTTTCTATATGGAGCTGTTTGCTACTTGTAGTGATGATACATCTGAGTAATTTGATGTTATTTCCAATTTGTCTAAGTCATAGCTAAGTACCTGACTTGATGTACATATGAACACATTTTCTAGCATGCAACATTTGCTGGTGAAAAAAAACCCCAATGTTTATGTCAATCCAGTTTAACGATCTGAAAAGGACCAAGCTGGTTATCCTATAGCCATTACAATTTCTTAGAATATGTTTATAGACGAATTAATCAAAATGTTCTGGAAATCAAACTATATTTGTTGGAGCACTCACTCCAAAAATTTGATGGGAAGTGGTTTCTCATGGTCATTATTTTTCTCTTCCTCTCTGAAAAAGACATATTTTCTGTAACTAATTTTTTTTTAGCCTTTGTAAGTCTTTGTAGGGTAGTATAAAACTTGCTGTGAAATCTGGGTATAAGATTTGATCATAGTTTTTTTTGCTGAGGCTTCTGTGATGGAGAACGCTGATGAAAAATATGAATTTGATGAAGGCCTAAAATCACATTAACCACAGGTGTGGAAAATTGAAAAAGCATTGATCAAGGATAAAGGCACTTCTGTTTTTGAAAAAAAGGAAGAGAAAGGCAAAAAAAAGATGATGATTGGTTTTGCTGACATTTGCTGACATTAAAATATTCTTATACTTATGAAGGTCAGCAATTAATATGCTACAATGTACTCAGTTCTACACACTCAATTAATTAATGAAATACTGAACTTCAAATTTCATGACAATTGTAAGCTCCCTGTGAAGTAGTATCACTTGGCCCAATTCCAGTCCTTTGATTGGACTGAAACTGCCAAGGTAACCTCTTACCAAAAACGGGCAGATAGTTAATAAGCATTTAAAGCCAAAAATGTATCCACTGACTGGGGATACCCATTGCTAGTACATTCCTGTAAGAAAGAGGTTTGGTGCCTATCAGCCTCAACAATATATCTCCTGTTGCCATTTGATGAACTAGAAAGTGCTCAGCCTTCAACCCATAAAAATACTTTGAGTAACTTGGATGTTGATGTACAAAAAGAACACTTCGTAGTGTTGGTGATGATGGGACCCCCCCCCCCAAATAATCCATATTATGGCATCGTTTTATTAAAGCTAGTTGAATTGACCGGTGCTCTCCATGGTGCTGAGAGTCTAATTTTGTTCATTTCTTCAGTTTTGTTTAGTTCCCTTGGCTGCCCTATATCCATGAATACAGATCGCAAATGTTCTAGCAGGCATTTAGCCACAGGAGATCCTGAGAATGCAGTCTACAACACTTACTTTACAGGATGACAGATGCTTATTCTACTACCGGTTTTCAGAGGAAAAAAATATCTTAGAAGAAGAAGAAGAAGGAAGCAGCTGGAAGGATCAGATGACTGCCTTGTAATTTAGCATCAGGTTTCATTGGTGGTGGCCTTGGAGATGACAGGGTCATACCATTATGTTCCATCCCTCTCTGAGGCATTGGAGTGTGCATTTTTCCTATAGGGAGGCTATTGATCCCCCAACAATATAGAATCTGTTGAAAGACCTTGGTTGAAATTCCCTTTCCAGGTCAACGGGTCAGTCCTACGTTGGAGGTATCACACTGTGTCCCTTTTCACTTTTCAGAAAGAACATCTAAACTGCTTTTGAGGATCTTTTCGGAGTTGTTTATAACAAGCCAATTTCTTCTGTATTGTATCTGCTGCTTTGGCTTTCTAGGTTATAAGGCTGTTTATTGCTATATTTTGTATTTGCTTCTTTTACAGTTATCTGGTTTTGGGGCTGTAAGTAGGGATAAAAAATCAATCTGTTTTTGATCTGTATCTATTACATATGGCTTCATTCATAATTCCATGCTGTCTCATTTTCACATTAAGCTGAGAAAGAATCTACCTGAAAATCGGTGTTTAAAGATGTATTCTAAATGCCTTGTTTTCTGTCTTTAAACCAAGGACTTTGGCAGGAATATAAAATGTGTGATCTGGAGGCTTTATTTTCATGTAACTTGTTAGTGACATGAAACCTTCTGAAAACTTCTCAGAATTCTCAATCTCTCCACTCATTTTGCCTTTTGATCCCACCTACTCTGGTTCTTGGTCCCACCCATACTAGCTTTGGGGCTTTGTTCTGACTCCACCACTTTTATACTCTGGTTGCACACACTTTGTGGTTCATCCCTTGACACAACCATTAATGGCCAGTATGCCCTTTGAATTGTGGATTCCTCTAACAAACATTTGACAGAACTGGATATATTTAGCCTGAAGAAGATTAAGGAAATACATAATAGCAGTGTTTACAATTCTAAAACTGTCTTTCAGTTTTCCAGAGAATGGAGTAGAACACAAAATTAAAGTAATTCAAACTTTTTTCAGGAGTACAAGAAGCAATGTCAAAATATGGCTGCCTTTTTGCTAACAGCATTTATTTATATGGACTTGGAGATCCCGTGATAGCAGAGTTCAGCTAGATAACATCCAATTCTGTGGTTGAATCCACAGAATCATGTTTTTTGGGTCTCCTAACCTGTGACACCCACTCTCCATGCCAGTAAGTGTGTCATGGGAAGAGGGCCAACATGTCTGCAACTGTTATTCAAAAGTATAATGCTGTCAAACACGGACTTCCTGTTATTGATGTAAGAATTAGTTATTCTCTTCCCTGAACCTTTTTATTTCTCCCTATTTATATTAGGATTGATTGATTGATTGATTGATGTTACTGGATTTATACATTACCCTAATCACAACTGACTTTGTGGCATACAGTACATCTCACCTTTGTAAGTCAGGTTAAAACAATACAATTAAAACATATCAGTATCAACATCTATATGGCACTGGGAATATTAATCAAGACATCAAGTCAACTAACCAAAAAGAGACTTTCCAGTGCCAGAGGGAACAAGGTCACAACCTTCCAGCCCTCAAGGCCTGATGGAATGACCACATTTTAATGGCTTTCCTAAAAACATCTAGAAGGGGGACCTTTCAGATATTGGGTGGAGATGGGAGATGCTGCTAAAGACATCCTTCTGCATCTCGTGTCCACTTGTGGGCTTCACAGAGACACCTCTTTACTTCTGTGGAAAACAGGATTTCGGTCAAATCCAGTAGATCTTTTCCTATGTTCTTTAAGTAGGAGAATCCCTATCAGTGATTTCTGCAGAAAGAGCAGCTACAGAGAGGAGCGAATGCATCTAATAGGTCACATTATTATTTTCTGATATCCTGTGTAGAGGTTTGCACTGGTGTGGAGATCTGTCCAACCAAGTCATGTTAAAGTCCTTCAGATATTTCTGCGTCTCTCTGTGCATGGCAGTTACATGGACGTTCAGAGCAAAATAAACGATTGCCCAGATGGCTGGATTGTCAGGCATAATCTGGTCAGAACTAACTGATGGGTGTCTGCAGTTTGGCAAAGGGAACAGCTGAGCAATTACGGTATTCCCTCGGTGCCTGATTCAAGAGTGATATTAAGCCATACATAATTCAAAACTAGCTTTTTGAATTACCCTTGTCCCATCATCCCATTTATCCTGAGCAATAAGAACAGCAGTAAATCTTGAACAATATTTATTGGCTGCGTTTGGAAGAGAATATATTCAAGTCAGGTGTATTCTGCATTTGAAAAAAAAAGGATTGGAAATAAGATGTGTGAAGGAAATGAATTCTGCAATCCATGAAACAAATAGTCGCAACCCGATATTTTTTAGGAAGAGACTGTGTAGAGGCCAACTTACCAGCTATAATTGTACTCGTGCCACCCGCAGCATTCGCTGCTGATAGTAAGAACAGTATTGTTCCATTTTGCGTACTTGGGCAGATATCACACGCTATTCTATGCAAGCTAAGATTGCTTGTCTACTTTGTAAGCTGACATACTGCCTACATCCCACCAAAGAAGAAGTACATGCCATGGACTGGCACAGACCAGGATGTTTTCAATGCTGTAAGCATGTTGAAAATGTTTCCGCCATGGTAGGCTGCTGATATAGATGAGAAATGTTAAAATATGGATGTCGTCTGCTTATGGAGTGGTGACTTGTTTAACATGCGTGTAAAAATGGCGTCTAAGCTGTTGATTAAAGGAGGCTGTTGTTATTCTGCGCAAGTGAGTGCAAAAATCCAAGATGAGTTTGTTCAACTTTGAAACTCTTTAACTCTCAGAGAACTGTAAAGCTCCCCCCACCCCTGTCCCATGGTTTTTAGATCTTTAAAGACAGTTTTACTTCACTGGACTTTCAACCTTAGCTAAGCTGGGCAAAGTTTAATTAATTAAAGATGACATATTGTTATTATTGCTCTTCATAATTCTGGTTATTTTATTGCTGCATCTAAAATTTTAATTTGTTGTAACCTGCCCCGAGTCTTTTGAGTTGGGCAGGTGATAAAAACTGTTAACGAACTGACTAACTAACGAAAGTTGCATAGTAAGGTGCTTGTCAGAACTTGCAGTAAGACTTGATACAGAACAGGGTATGCAGACTGGAAAGTGGAAATGGGAGTTGGGAATGTCAGGAGAAACATCTAAGTAAGTGGACTGTAGTGGAAATAGGTTACTTAAGAAAGGCGTGTGGTAAATTAAGAAGCAATATGGCAAATTTTGGAGGAATATGGCAAATATGGTAAATTACGAAGCAATATGGCCAGGAATGAATGGTGCTAGATGAACGTAGACTGAATTAAAAAATTAGTGACTAGTAAAAAAATCATTTACTAGTGATTACTAAAAAAATTAGTGATGAAATACATAAATACTGTATCTTGATATGGTCTGACCATGTAGAGAGAATGAATGAGGACTGAACCACAAAACAAATATGTGAAGGAAGAGGGAATGAATCAAGTGGTAGGGAAAGACTGAGAAAGACATGGTTGGGTGAAGAAAGACATGGTTGGTTTCCTCCTGAAAAAGAGAAGTTTAAAGAACAAAAATCAGTAGAGGAGAATCTCTGTAGCTCAGGGTTGAACTGTAGAGTTCTTGATGCTCTCTGAGCTTGGCGGTTTGCCTGCAGACGTTTCATCACCCAACTAGGTAACATCATCAGTGCAAGTATAGTCAGCAAAGCCCATGCTCACTTGTACTGGTGATGTTACCTAGTTGGGTAATGGAACATCTGCAAGCAAACAGCCAAGCTCAGAGGGCACCAAGAATGCCACAAAAATCAATGTATGAAGTGAAGTCTGGATGTGATGGAAGCCAGGATGGTGTGGAGAGGTATAGTGAAGAGTGTTGGTGTAAACTAGATTTAGTTATTTTTTTTATTTCTTACATCTTAACTTTACTTTCTTTGGCTGGCTATTTCTGACTCCTGTGCTCTGCAGAATGCTGTTGAAAGGGAAGAGCATGATGGGTCCATGGGTCTGTATGAGGCTCGGCGGGAGGTACTTCTGAATCAAGGGGTCACATTTCCTAAACATTCTCCTGTCCCTGTTCCTCCAGGAGTTGCCATCCCAGACAATCAGGAATCACAGCATCATTTCATAGTTCAGTTTGGCTCTAAGATATCATAAATCTAGATACTACTAAAACTCTCATGGTGTTTATCTGTTTGTCTGTTTGTACCTTCAGGTTAGCCCAAACGGTGCATTATACCACAACAATTTTTGAATCAAGGTACCTAAAATCCGCTAACTTAAAGAATGTGTAAAAAATCCAGGACCCATTACTCTTGTGGAATTGAAATTTTCATGATGTTTAGACCAGTTTTATTTGCAAATAAATTTATTGTGGCCATTGTAGCATCCCTGTGGTCATGTGATCATGATTTCCAACACTCCCTGCCAGCTTCCTACAAGCAAACTCAAGGGACTCTGCAGCACTGGGGTAAAAACAAAAAAATACAATCAGCCTAAAATGTAATGTTCATTCTGGTCACATCAGACTGCACTACCTTTCTCTCAAAGAATGACCCAATGGCTCACAGGGTTGTCTAGTATCAATTAAAAGTAAAAATAATGCTGGCTGGACAAGCATTTTCTTCACTTGATATGGCTGGAAACATTCTGTGCATTTGGGATCAGTCACCAAAAGACAAATGTGGTATTGGTGGATATTCGCTCTGTTATCTCTTGGGTATCTGCAGAGATCCCTCTTGTCAATACTATGACTCTAGAATTGACAAGCAAATAATGAGGAGTCCTGAGCAGTACTAGACCAGATTATTAGCTTGTGCGTACAATCTTAGAAGAAAGCTGGTGTGACACAATGCTTTCAGTGCCACACCAGAACTAGATTTGACTGAAATCTAATGAAATCTCCAGTTGGCTGTAAAATTCATCAGGTGACTTTGGGTGGTTTTGAAGTGTGTTCTTGGGCATAATTGAGTATATCATATTATTTTCAAGGTTTCTCACTCACGTTTGACGATCACCCTAGAAACCAAGCAGGCTTCTAATAGCAGAAAGTCCATCCATGGGAGAATCTACCAACTGTTATAGACTGGTCATATCTTAACTAACCCCTTTTTGAAGCCATCTAGGGCACCGGCCAACATCTTCTGCAGAATTCTATCTCTTGAATCACAGTGGAACACTACCTGATTCTGAATTAAATTACATTCTGTGGAGGGCAGGAAGGTTAAATCTGGGCCAGGAACAAACCAAAAAGAAATTGCACCTTAATGATACCTTGTTGAAATATTTTCTGCTACCTGTCCTGAACTTATGCAACTGATGGATGAGTTACACAACAGAGATGAACTTCGTTGGAATCAGTCCCAGTGTTCCAAAAATACATCTGGAGTTTCTTCATTCATGAAGGCATTTTATCTTCTCTCTGATCTTTCTAATCCCCACCCCCTTTTAGGTTATCATTCCATGACGTAACAAGAACAATGCAAAAATGGCGACCATGTCATTGTTGGGGGCAGACAACTTCCGCCGTTTCACTCCTGAATCTTTGGTTGCCATCAAGAAACGTATTGCGGCCAAGAGAGACTTGCCACCAGCAGAGAAGCTGAGGCCTCAGCTTGATCTACAGGCTTGCCAGAACCTTCCTGCCCTTTATGGAAGCCCTCCTGTGGAACTTATTGGAGAACCCCTGGAGGATCTTGACCCCTACTATCATGATCACAAGGTATAGTAGCTTATTGTGACTCAATGGGACCATTACTATCATGAGAAAAACACACATATGTTGTGATGAGTCTTCTCTGAACACGAGAACATTTTGTTAATGCTTGCTTAAAATTCTTACCTAGCTGGGGGCAGCAGGTATCCAAAACTTGATTGAACTTAAAAAGTTAATCAGGGTCAGTTCTCAGTAGGTCTTGGATGGGAGACCACTAGAAAGGTCAGACTAGACTGGGACATCAGGAACATTCTAGAAAGCGGCAAACCACTTCTCTACAATTCATAAATCGACATCCATGTGTCTACAGAGTCACCAGGAGTTAAGCTTCATTCAAAAACATGCTTTTTTATTTAAGTCGGGGATTCTCAAATTGTGAGTCAGGGCCCCCCCAGGGAGTCATCGGGAAATAAGAAGGGGAGAGGTCACAAGTTTTAAAAAATTTGATCCAGTTTTCACAGACAAAGCAAGAGGATGGTCAAAACTCAGACATTGGTGGACTGTTGGGGTCCAGCAAAGTTTGAGAACCCCGGATTTAAACCTTTAAGTCCAAGTCTCTGCATTTCAGAACTGCTCCAGCTAAGTTTGCGTTCTCTGATCAAGTTTGGTTCACACATATCCCTTCTACATTTGTCTTCCTTGACCTTGACGTTTGTAGTTTTGCAAACCTGAAACGCTCCACCTGTGTGCCTAACTTTCCCTTTGTGTATAGACGGTGCTGTCTTTGCTGCAAAAGAGCATATATTTTATAAGATGACACACGTGGGGAGCAACAGTGTCTCGTAAGAATCTTTCTAGTTAATGTATTACTTTCCTCCTACAGACATTTATGGTCTTGAACAAAGGAAAAACGATCTTCCGATTTACCGCCACGCGTGCTTTGTACATCTTCAGTCCTTTTCACCGAATCAGGCGGATGGCCATTAAAGTTTTGATTCATTCATATCCTTTACATAATTGCTTCCCTCCCTCTGTTTTCATTCTGGCTTTTTTGAGGAGAAAGTCCCTCTGTCCTCCAGGAGAGATGCAAGAAAACTCTTGGTATCTGGAGATTAAATAATTTCTCCCTGTGATAGTTCAGAGCTATTTATTTGCATCTCTCTTAAATAAATCTGGAATCAGGATTTATCCGAGAGCAACAATTTTGCATGGACAATGTTTTTCCATATAATTTTTTATTAACGCTTTTAAAAAGAAAGCTTAAAAATTAATAGAAACAAATATAAAGTCAGGAAGAAAAAGGAAAAAGAAAAAAAGCAAAGCGAAAGCAAAAAGTGCAAGAAAACAACAAAAAAAGCTAAAGAAAGATAGAAAAGAAAGCAAAAAGATACAAAGAAATGGCTTCTGATAGTCTTCACAGCAGTTATAAGTACAATTACATTTTAACCTCTCTCTCTAAAGTTACATCACAATACTTTTCTTTCTATAATCTAATTTTATGTGGACAATATTTGTAGGCTGTGAACAGTCAGGACTAGTGTCATGTTAGCAAAACATTGTTTTCCTGAACTATAATTCACATTGTTTACTTTGTTTATCATGCTCACTATTTTAACTAATTGTGTCTTCATGGCTCTTTCGGATTCATCACAGACAAACAGCAAAGAGACATCTTCAAGTAAATACGTTGAGTAAGTAGCTTTGGCAATATTCTTCTTCTTTCATTATGATGCATTATTCCATAAAGGTAGATAAAAACATTTATTCACCTCCAAAGGCTCTGTAAACTTGAAGAATGTGCAAAGAGTAAGAACAGATTGAGAAGCGTCTTGTCTTAGTTTATTCCAAATTAGTCTGCCTTTATATAGAAATTGTTCACGTGTGTGTGTGTGTGTGTGTGAGAGAGAGAGAGAGAGAGAGGGAGAGAAAGGATTAGTACTCAGTATTTAGAATTCATTCTGCCTAAATATTTATTTGAATATCGTCAAATCACACCTTCCAAATCTACAGGCCCACCAGAAAATATTTGCACACCAACATCTGCATTTTTCAGAAGTCTGTGACATGCGTTCAAAACAATAAATCAAATGCATTAATGAAATAAACTTTGATTACAAGACATGTGCACACTAGGAAAAGTGTTAGGGAAGCATGCTAGAAAATGCACAGATGTTCTTGTAGGACTCTTTTTGCTGATTCCAATAAAAGAGAATATATGTCGTTCACGGCTGAACTGTGGAGTCCTTGGTGTTCTCTGAGCTTGGTTGTTTTGGGTTTTTTTTAGATTTTTTATCCTGCCTTTATTATTTTATTTATAAATAACTCAAGGCGGTGAACATACCTAACACTCCTTCCTCCTCCTATTTTCCCCACAACAACAACCCTGTGAGGTGGGTTGGGCTGAGAGAGAAGGACTAGCCCAAAGTCACCCAGCTGGCTTTCATCCCTAAGGCAGGACTAGAACTCACCATCTCCTGCTTTCTAGCCTGGAGCCATAACCACAAGACCAAACCAGCTCTCACTGTTTTCAAATTCTTCAATTTCAAATTGTTTGCAGATGTTACATGACCCAACTAGGGAACATCATCAGTGCGAGGAAGTGTGCGGTTTGCTCCCTGTTTATATACAGTAGCTTGCTCTGCCCATGTGGCTGGGGGGGAGGTTTTCTTTTTGCTGAATTTGTAGGCTGACGAAGAACTGGAGATGAAATGAATTTGCAGTTTGGAAAGGGAGCAAATGAGAACTGTAACAGTGAAAGTGACTCATGCTCCCATTTTATCAGCTCTATGAAGAAGGAACCCTGACATATGCCACACCTTATACCGGTATGGCATCCTTTTGTTCAACCAACCCTAAGTTTCCAACTGCTTCCTGGAGATGAATCTCCTGCAAGAGGATAACAATGGGCATGAACCTGAGGTTTCCAGGTGAGGTCCTTCAAGATCTCTAGGTGGGACTGAGATCTGGCAACCTCACAGATGTTTAAGGATTGGGGGGCGGGGGACTCTGACATCCAAGGTCTGAAAAAATCTCTGACCCTTGCCTGTGCTGACCTGGTTTCCTCTCCTCAGGTACACCTTCACTGGAATTTATACTTTTGAATGTCTGATCAAGATTTTGGCAAGGGGCTTCTGCTTGAACGAGTTCACTTTCCTCCGAGATCCATGGAACTGGCTGGATTTCAGCGTTATTGTGATGGCGTAAGTGATACCACTGTCCTTTGATACACCTGTCGTTAAGGAGCAATTGGCTTCCTTAATTTTTTCCCCAAGAGTCGACTGTACTTTTTATTTGTCTGCTTGTTCGCTGGGGCTTCTTCATCACTCCAGTCCAACCGGCGTCCAAGCAGCTTACACTCCCTTCCCACGCTGAAAAGGTTCAGATGCAAAAATGGTACAATAGTCAAAAAATACAAAATAATAACCACGAAGTTACTGAAAAAATTATTATTATTATTATTATTATTATTATTATTAATAATAATAATAATAATAATAATAATAAAATACCCCCCCATCATCTTGAATATTCTTAGTCTTTTTATCTATATGGTCTTTTTATAAAGCTCAACTTTTGAACTAAATTAATGTGGCTATTTATACTTTTAACTGTTTGGGGGTTTTATTTTAATCGTGAGCTGCCCAGAGTCACCCTCTGGGGGAGATGGGCGGCATACAAGTTTGATAATAAATAAATAAATAAATAAATAAACAAACAACTGGCCTACAAGAAAGACCAAATGAAGAATAGAAAAGAGATATGGCAAGGCAAAGTATTACATGGCCAGTACACAAAAAAACTAGCAGGCAAAACAGATAAGAACAAGACCTGGCGATGGCTTAGAGCAGGAAAGTTGAAGAGACAGAGGGGCTCATTCTGGCTGCACGAGACCAAGCCTGAAGAACAAATGCATACAAAGCCAGAATTGAGAAGACAGCAACCAACAGCAAATGCCACATCTGCAAACAAGCTGAAGAAACAGTGGACCACCTAGGTAGCTGCTGCAAGAAGATCGCACAGACTGACGTCAAACAACGGCATGACAAAGTAGTAACCATGGTGCATTGGAAGATCTGCAAGGAATACCATTTGCCTGCAAGCCAGAACGGGTGGGACCACAAAACAGACAAAGTAATAGAAAATGAAGAAACTAAAGTGCTCTGGGACTTTAGAATTCAAACAGACAAGCACCTGCCATGTAACACTCCAGACTTAACAATTGTTGATAAGAAAGACAAAAAAGTCTGGATAGTGGACATTGCAGTATCTGGAGACAGCAAAATAGAAAGAACTGGAGAAAATCACAAAATACAAAGAGCTGCAAATAGAAATAGAATGATACTGACAAAATAAAGCAAAGATAATACCAGTAGTAATAGGTGCCTTGGATGCAATCCCAAAACATCTGGAGCACCACTGGAAGACCATTGGCATTGACACGATCCCCATCAGTCCCTTGCAAAAGGCAGCTTTACTTGGAACAGCTCACATCCTGCGACAATCCCTTGAACACCATCAAGCAACATGGACGCTAGCAGGGGATGATAGAGCTTGTAGTCCTAGGCACGGTTGCTGAGCAGCAGGCTCCAAGAGGCTGACCTGAAAAGTTAAATGGGCTTTTGTGTTATCAACCTTCATCAAAGATATAAATCTTCTTGGCCTAAAAAAAAGCAGAGAAGAGTGACTTGTGGCACAGTATTAACCTTTCTACCGGTATTGCAAAGAATATAAAACAAGAAGAAAATTAAAAAAAGAAATTCTGTGAAAAAGTAAGCTCTTCCTGCTTGTGTATGTTTTGCAGAATTAGAAGTTTGCATAATGCATGGGGGGTTTACCAGTCAGGGCGGGGAATGAAGAACTACGCTGTTGCCTCATCGCATCCAAAATGACCAGTCCGTAAATGTGGTTCCCTTTATTCTCCACACGCCACTAAAATAGGCCAGTCAGGTTGTCGTCCTTTCTGGCAATTTTCCAAGTTTGCAAAAGCCCGGCCGCCTGGCTGCTAGAAACCTGATTATGGAAGCATTCCCAAGCCTGCATTTTCATGTCAAGGGGAAAAAAGAAAGATCGATATTTTGAATTTCTGACTAGAGCCCTGTTGCATTTTCAGCCTATAAATCCTCCTGAAAGGAAATCAAAGAGGCTAAACCAATTACAAGCCTCCAGAGGGCGTTCCCACGTGCAGAGGATAATCCTGTTTGAAAGATGGGGAGGAATTCTCCCTCTGAGGATGCTGTAAAGCTTCAAAAGCGGGGGGGAGGCTGAGGGGAGGGGGTTAAAAAAGTCCAGGAAGTGGCTACCACCAGGTGATCAAAGCTCCACCCCTTTTCCGCACCGATTATGACACCTACAAAAGGGGCAGGGCTTCAGTTGCATGGTTGGGGCTGCCATCTTGGCATTCTTGACCCCCTCCTTGGGGGCAGCCCTGAGAAAGAGGCCTGAAGGTCTCCATCAGCAGTTAATCCCCAGATGTCAAGTTTTCCAGGGATTTGTATTTCTATTTAGATTGTTGTAACGATGCCCGCTTCTCTCTTTAGACGAGTCAGTCGTCGTCTGCAAATGTTATGCAGATCTACGCCCTCTTTTGTGCCACTTTGGGTGAGGGCGTTTGGGGGGCAATAAGGGGCCGCATCCGGAGGCGAAGAACACATTGCAAATCTTTGCCAACCTGCAGAAGGTGGTGATGCTGGCCGTGCCCCTTTGGAATGGACATGCAACATCCAAGGTGCACAAAAGGGGTGGGGCTTGCTGATTTGAATCCTGTCCCCGATGATCAATGAATTGGCCCTAAGGCATATCTTTCTAATTATCATTTTTACTGCCCCTGTCCCCCAACAGATAGTTAATGATGATTTACCTTTATAAAGTGACGCTGACATTTGTGCTATTTTGATATTGCAGGTATATAGGAGAGTTTATTGAACTGGGCAATGTCTCCGTTCTTCGGATGTTCCGAGTGCTGAGAGCCTTGAAAACAATTTCCATTGTCCCAGGTATGAAACTTTTGGAATAATTTCTCATGGTGATAAGATTGAGCGTGCTCAGGTTTCAAGTCTGTCGTTCAACCCTGTCTGTTGATCCATCACTCTTCAGGTATACCTGTCCTTATTCTACTTTTTTGGAACATACACATGGTGCCTCATAAAATATGTGGTTAATAATGGCTCCAAGAGATACCTTTCCCCAGGATTTCTAAAATACATTTCTACATGGGAACAAATGTAGCTTGATCTTAATGCATGAGTTGGTTGAATTGGTTTGGAACTCTCCCGCATTATCATCTGGATGCATCTAGAAAGCATCAGTTAGAGAAGGCAGACTTTAAGAATTGCTAGTCATAGAACCCTAGAAGTGGAAGTCACTTAGAAGTCATCTGGCCCAACCCCTTGCTCAGTGCAGGATCCACAAGATCATCTCTGACAGATCATCACCTAGCCTGCTAAATCCTTTAAGTAAGAACACTGAGCTAATGTTAAAGGATGTATCATCATATTGTTCTATTGTCTACCCAATGTACTTTGATGTTTTACCTTGGTTGGTTTATGACCATAATAAAGAATCTATCTATCTATCTATCTATCTATCTATCTATCTATCTATCTATCTATCTATCATCATCTCTATTTGTCATCCATCCATCCATCCATCCATCCATCCATCCATCCATCCATCCATCCATCTATCGAATCATCTGTCTGTCTATCTGTCTGTCTGTCCATCCATCCATCCATCCATCCATCCATCCATCTATCGAATCATCTGTCAGTCTATCTGTCTATCTGTCTATCTGTCTGTCTATCTGTCTATCCGTCCATCCATCCATCCATCCATCCATCCATCCATCCATCCATCTATCGAATCATCTGTCTGTCTATCTGTCTATCTGTCTATCTGTCTATCTGTCTATCTGTCTATCTGTCTGTCTATCTGTCTATCTGTCTGTCTGTCTGTCTGTCTGTCTATCTATCTATCTGTCCATCCATCCATCCATCCATCCATCCATCTCTCTCTCTCTCTCTCTCTCTCTCTCTCTCATCTCATCTTTTTGTTTTTAACTTAGTAGAATAGTGGAGGCAGGTTGAAAAAGACTAGATGGCAGCTATGTGTGTATGATCAAAGCTCTACTCCTTTATGCACATCAACGGTGTGGCTGTGGCCACCATCTTGACTTTTTTGACCCCCCTCCCATGAATGCCTCTATCTGAAACTAAGTGGGCACGCTTTACTCTAGAAAATCAAGACATTGCTCCATTTGAGCCTCAAACCTCAAAACTGCTGAGATCTCTGGTGAATGCAGATTGTTTACCCAGTTTCAGTTTTCTTTGGCAGATGATCACAGGAGGCTGAGCAATTTTGAAGTATAATTACAAACATACAAGGTTAGAATAAGGTGGAAATGCTGTTCTTCAATAAAGCAGCTGATTTGGTTCTCTGCTTTGGTTTCAAGAGGAACTAAAGAGTCAGAGGGGTTTTTTTCCTCAGACCTCTCTGCCTGAATCTCTTCCAATCCTATTAAAAAATCCAATTTTTTCTATACAAGTAGCCTGGGCTCAGATCACAAATGGGGAGAAGTGAAACCCTGATTTTTAGAAGACGGCCTCTATCCAGGAGAATCCAGATCCTGGGACAATCCTCTTCAAAAAGCAGAATGCTCAGTTGCTCTGCCAGATCATTCCCTTCTCTGGAGGAGACACGCTAGTGGGATTGCCACAAAGGACACTATCATGTCTCCCCTCAGTCTTCTTCAGGCGACACAGTGTTTCCTTCCAGGCCCCTTATCATCTTGACTGCTCTCCTCTGGACATCCATCTGCACGATGGTGATGCAGTGTGGCAATCAAAGGCACATCCTTTTGATTGCACCTATCAAAGGATCAAGTCTTTGACCATGACCTTGCCTTTCCCATTTTGCAGATGTTAACCCCCACCCCCAGGATCCTGCTGCCTAACATTATGTCTTCTGAGATCTTAAAAGTGGTTCTCCAGCTCTGATGATCTTGACATTTGTTTCATTCTTTTTCTTTTTTGCAGGTCTGAAGGTCATTGTTGGAGCTCTGATCCAGTCGGTGAAGAAACTCACAGATGTGATGATCTTGACCGTTTTCTGCTTGAGTGTCTTTGCCCTAATTGGCCTTCAACTCTTCAAGGGACATTTGAGACAGAAATGTGTCAAGAACTACACAGAATTTATCAACCAGAGCATAAGTAACATTTCCTATGAGAATTTCACCAACAGCAAAGGTAAACATCTCAGCTTCTGCCATGATGATTAATCCATTGCATCTTTGGGCCTCCTCTTTAGAGTCAGCTGTAGCAAATTGTCTGCTACTTGATATTATTATTTGTTCTGCACCAGAATGCTTAAATTTAAGAGGATGGATATGTTTCAGTCCATTTCCTTTGAAGAAATAATAATAATAATAATAATAATAATAATAATAATAATAATAATAATAATAATATCATCCATGTAACACCTTAGCATATTGATGGACATATCTTAAGTTCTTAAGACGTTACTAGGACAATTCCCAGGTTCTTTGAATTTCCAAAGAACACCAATCAAAATCTGATTCCTTTTGTTTGTTCTTTGTGGTGTGTTATTCCTTAATGAATAAAAACCTAATAATGATGATAATTACGACAATAACCACAACAGTGCTTGCACACTCAGTGCTCCCAGGAGGGAAATGATGGTAACTGAAATAAAATGCAGTGAAGAAATATCGACTTGACCTTGGGAAGAGGGAAGGAAAGAACAAAGCATTAAGGGGGGATTTTCAGAAAAGTTTCCAGTCCCAAGAAGGCAAAAAGGGTGAGAAAAAAACCCAAAAAACCTCGCCTTGATCTTGTTTAGTATAAGATGTGGGCGAGAGAAACTGTTAAGAGGCTGTTAAGATTGTTGTAAGCCCTTCAAGGGAGGCCAGATGAAGAAACAGACATGCAGAGATTCCAGGAATACTATTATTGTTGTAGGGTAGAATAACAGAATTATTCTGCTCGTAATTTTTCTCTGCCCCTTCTTATACCAAATATGGAATCTTATTTCTCCAGGGAATCACGGGTTTGTGGGCTAGGACTGGGAAGTAGAAAGAACATCCCAGAGTAAGACATTGGGAAACCAATTTCATATTTGTACTAAGAAAGCATCAGGATGTGGAAAGATTGCCCCGAAAGAGGCAGTCTTGATTTTTTAATTTAATGCAATGACTTGTTCTCAAGAAGGAAAGGCTTCGTTCAAGATATGTTGCTGAAAGCTACTTTCCTGCATTGGTAATTTTGAATTAAAAAAAAAAACATATCCAAGAGGGGAAGTTGCATTTTTTCTGGCTAAGAGGAGAAAGATGCTTAAGAAGAATCAGGAGAGACGGAGCTGGAAGAAAGTTTGGGGAATCAGAAAAGTGATTTGTTTTCAGGTGCTAATGTTTTGGCAATCCAAAATCATGTGTCTGAGGAACTCGTCCATTATTTATAGAGGTCGTCTTTCTGATTTTGCAGAAAATTACAAACTGAAAAACGGCACGGAAGATTATTTGTTGTGTCGCAACGGCTCAGACGGCGGGTGAGTGGGCCTGGCTCTTGTTCCGCACGTTTGTTTGAAAATGTCCTCCTTGATTTGAGAGCCCAAGAGAGCTGGCAGAATCTGCATTTCAACCGGATAGGAATCTGGAGGATTTTTTTCTCTTGCTACTGCTGTGACTGCTCATTAAATCTGGATTCTGCATTTGAACCATTACGAGAGAGCAGTTAATAACAATAAAGATAAAATGCCAGCAACGGACAAATAAAACTGCTGGTTACAGTAGTTGAGAGCACCGGGAAAAAAACCCTCAAACCCTGCATGATGCAAGCTTTAATTTCCCAAAAAGCCTACATTCCCACCTTTAGTTTGGTGCTTAAAGTCGGCTTACGCAGGGGTCTCAAAGTCAGAGTCCCAAGGGAAGCTTGAGGACTAGCACCTTACCCCATGGGCCACAAAGTCCAAACTTTTACTTACTTGAATACAAAAATCAAATCTAAAGCTGAGCCAATGAAGAGTTTCACAGTATCCCGTTGGCTATAAATGTATAAACAAGGAAATTAAAAAAAAAAAAAACTTTATGGTGAAATAGAGCCATTTCACTCAGGCAGCTCAGTGAGCAGGGTTTTTTCGTTAGCCGGTTGTGGCCTCACATTCATGGCCAGGCCCTAACTGTGATGGCACCGTGACGTGGGTCTAGGAAGGCAGGGCCTGCTGGCTACCCTGCCTGTGTGGGGACCCTGTGCGGCTCTTCTCTGTCTCCCAAGGTTATTCTCACAGCCCATTACAGGGACAGGAAACTTGGGAGCTTGCCAGAAACTCTTGTCTCCCTGAACCTCCGAGCTTCTTGGCTCAGATCAGACAGGAACTCGCCGTTGCCTGAAGAGATGCACCATCCCATTCCTGGGGCTTTTCATTTCCTTTATGTTTCTTTAGAACTTGTCCCCATGGTCTCCCAACCTAGCAACACAGTATGCGTGATCAGAAAAGCAGGGAAACTTGCTTAAGTTGTCACAACTTCCAGGGGCTTTTAAGTGGAATGATGGCAAAGTGGCTGGGAAGCCTAGAAAGATATGAATGGTTTCCTTGTTGATTTTTTTTTTAAAAAAAACCATCAACCTTCTCTCATAGAGCTTCCCGTTCTAGCACTCTCTCAGACTTTTTTTTTTTTGCAAAGTACCAGAGGAGTGCACCCCATTGCATGGATGGATAAATATAAAAGAGTGCTGGGAATAGCAATTTATTTTATTCCTTTTTTTGAGTAGCACAGCTGAGATTTTTCTTACTCCAGGACCAAGGGAAGTTCACGGTGGCAGGACAGGGTGCTCACTGGATGATATTCTTTGCACTGCGTGTTAGTCAGTTGTGGGAAAGAGTGAAAACACATTTTGGGAGAAGGGGAGAGAAGAAGGCTGTGGTTCAGTTTCAAACAGCTTTGTGAGGGATTGGGGAGCAAAAATGCTGTTGGTGTGACAGTGCTCCAAACTGAAGATAAGGGGATCAGTGTGGTGTTCATTTAATTTCAACATGTTTAAGCAGAAATATCTACAACGTAGGTAAAAGAAGAAGAAAAAGATGGCAGCTGCAATGGCATGATCAAAGCCCTTCTCCTTTTTTACATGTGCTTGTATAAATGGGTCAGGGGTTTAATTGCAAAGTTGCAGCCATCTTAACAGTTTTGGCTCCCCTTGTATAGCCCCCACCCCAGTAACGTACAGTCTAATGTGTTGGACTAAAAAATCCAGGTTCAAACTCTCACCTGACTTGGAAGTTGAGTAACTAGTCACTCTCTCTCTACTGGTCTACCTCGCTAGGTTGTTGTTATGGGGAAGAAAGGACAAACTCTTCTTATGCTCCCCAAAAGAAAAGGGTGCATAAAGCCATTTCTAATTCTAAAGTGTTAGAATGGATTTCTCTTAATCAGTGCTCAAGACTACAGGTAGTCCTCGCTTAACATCCATTCATTCAGCGACTGTTCGAAGTTACGACAGCACTGAACGAAGGGATTTACAACTGGTCCTTGAAGTTCCAGCTGTTGCAGCACCCCTGCAGTCATGTGATCCAAATTCAGGCCCAATCGGGCCACCTGCATTTACAACCACCTTTTGGCCACCTGCCTACCCACTGCCGCCAGCTGCCCCTATCATCTGGCCTTGCCTGCCGCCACCACCATGCCCTCTGCACTGCACACCACTAGTGTACTGGCCAGGGCTTTCTTTCACACTACCTTCTTCCATGCTGGTGCGGCTGGGGCCTTCTCTTGTGCACCAGCCGGGCCTTTTGCAAAAGAAGGACCCGGTCAGTACATGAAAGAAGGCCCTGGCTATGCCAGGGCAGAAGAAGGGCCCAGCTAGAAAAGTCCTTATTTTGCACCAGCGCAGCCTGATCATTCTTTCACGTGCTGGCCAGGTCCTTCTTTTGCAAAAGAAGGCCCTGGCTGGCGTGAGAAAAGAGGCCCGGCTGGCGTGTGAGAGAAGGCCTTGGCCAGTACAGTAGTGGTGTGCAATGCAGTGGGCATGGCAGCAATGGGCAGGGCTGGGTGGCGGGGGCAGCAGGTAGGCAGGTGGCCAAAGGGCAGAGATGGGGGGAGATAGGTGGATGGGGGGAGTTGAAGTGGAGGCAGCCCTTTACCTTCTTCCAAGAATGGCTTGGATTGGGTGGGTCCTTGCCTCACAGCCTTGTGGAATTCACTCAACGACAGCAACTGGGATTGCCGGAACTGCCGTCGCTAAGCAGAGTGGTCACGTGACGGTTCACTTAATGACCGCATCACTTAGTGACTGAGTTGCCGGTCCCAATTTGGGTTGTTTAGTGAGGACAACCTGTACTCTTGCTTAAAGAAGAACATCATTACTTTTAGCTCCTGCCCGCCGAAATATGTGTGCCTGAAAGTCGGAGAAAACCCTGATTTCGGCTTCACCAGTTTTGATACTTTCGGCTGGGCCTTCCTTTCCTTGTTCCGCCTCATGACGCAAGACTACTGGGAACGCCTCTACCAACAGGTGCGTCGCCTTTTTTTCACTTCTGCAGCCTGGGAAAGTTGCTTTGACTCATGCAAATCTCACCGCAGGCGCAAAACTGGTCTGTCAGACGGAACAGATTGCTTCGTTCCCCGCCTGGCTGCTAGTGTTTTCTTCCCCCTGATTGCTGAGTTTATTTACTGACTTAATAAAATGTTTACATCCCATCTCTAGCCCCCCAAGCGATCCTAAAGTAACGGAAGGCAGTGGATGGTTTTAATACAGGGGAGCATTTTTAATTATGGCGACCCCCCGCAGCCCGAAGCGATGCTGTTCATTCCACCGGCTGCAAACTCTGCCTCCCTATTCTGCTCTCATCCTGGGCATGCAGAGATCAAACCACGTGGGCCGATGGACTGGGGGAATCCCGGGAGCCCAGGGTCTTTCCGTGCTGCTTGAGAAGCAGCTAGACGCGTAGCGATGTGAAATAGCAGGAAATACCCTGAAGTTTTCACGGAGAGAATGTCTTTGCCTCTGCGACCTGTGCTTCCCCCCAGTTCCTCTCATTTTAGGGTGTTACAAAGAATGCCTAGCAAGGGTGTCTGCGCGCAGTCGGACGTTCGTTGCACGGTTTTGGGGCCTCTGGTTTTGAACCCCTGACGTTGCTCAAGTTGCAGGACCTCTTGGGTCAGTCCTACTGTTAGACGCTGCCCTCAGATTTGGGGTGTCATGAAAGGGGTTGGTGGACTTACCTCCCCACTCCAGGAGGGGGATACCACTGAGTAGACCCAGCCACGCGTCATCTCCTGGGTGGCCTTGACCAGCCAGGGGCCCAGGCTCTAATGAACAGTCCCAGGCGTCCGGCCTACTTCCTCAGGAGTAACCAGAGTTAAGAACTTTTGCTTTTTGAGGGGGAGGTGCTATTTTTAACTAAGCAACTGCTCTACTATTCTTTTCCTAGTTTTTTATTCTGAACTTCTCTTATGAAGCCATTTTGGTTGTTCTCAGCATCCTTTGCCAACCTCAGCTCTTTCTGAGCTGTGGCATCTCTGACGTTGTTTCAATAAACCTGCTGTTACCTGCGTGCGCTCTTCCTTGATTAACATGCTTGGTGTTGTTATTGTCACAAAGCGAGGGAGAGAACTCTGCCTCGTGCACCATTACAATGTGGTTGGCTTGGGAAGACAAGCCATCTTGGCTTGGATGCCTTCAGAGCATCTCCAGCTGTATCTCCAGTTACTTGGGCTGAGACTGTCGTCCTCATTCTTGAATGGCTCTGCCTTGTGACGGAGACATTTGCCATCCCAAAGATTATAAAGTTAAGAGAGGTTTCAGGATTCAGTCAGATGATTGGTCGTGGTGATGATTCATCCCCAAAGCTCACATGGAAAAAACAACCTTGATTTAATGGCATCATGTTCATCTTTTGTGTTTTTAAAGAATCTTAATGTTTGTTTGTTTGTTTTTTGTAACAGAAATTCATTCATTCATTCATTCATTCATCTGGTTTATATCCTGCCTTTTCGCTCATGAACTCAAGGCTGTGAATGTAACACTCCCTTCCTCCAATTTTTTCCCCATTACAGCAACCCGGGAGATTGGTGGGCCCCAAGACAACCAGGCAGTTTTTGAAGTGGAGAGTGGCTGAGAAAGTGGCCTTAATGAACTGTGAACAAATAAATTTAATCCAATTTAATTTCTTGCACATAGCTAACATCCACCTCAGAAATACTCCTGAATTGTTCGTTAAAATACCGTAGACTTAGAATAACGCAAAACCCATTCCAGTACAGTACTGATTGTAATTTGGGAGGGACTCTTGCTCGTTTATGTTATAGATTATGTTATTGGGGTGTGATCTGACCTAGCTAAAGTATTTCTGTTACCTTTATTACCCCATTCAACTGAAGAATATACAGCCTTGTCTCCCTCCTTTGCCAAAGTAGAACCCGTCTGCTTCAGCATGTTTTGCTCACGTTGTAACTTCCGGGCCTGTGTAGACATTTTGCATAAGGACAGGGAAATGTTCTGGATCCCCATTTTCCTAACAACATTCCGCAGCTTGACCCGGTAGACATCATCAAAGGCCTTTCTATCGTCACTCACTTCACTTGTTTATCCATGTGGCTTTCTCAATAAAATGCAGAAGTGGTGTCCCATTGCCTTCCCTCGGGCAACGTGAAATGATGCTTTTGCCACGGTCAGTGACGTCAACATCTGCCTCCAGCGTCTTCCTATAATGCTGCTGCCCAGTGTAATGGCCTGCTTGCTTTAGCCTTTACACCTTGGATGATCCTGCAAGGAATACAGTATTCGTGTACTGAATTCTCCAGTGTTCATTGATCCCAGGAACCCCCCCCCCCCGCAGCCATGAGGAGACAGCACAGCAGGACCTGTGGAGACAATACTTTATGCATGCTACTCAGATCTAATAAAGGAGCTAAAACTTTATTAAAGTCTCCAGCCATTATTATTTCAAGATGTTAATTATAACATTTAATCACCAATATTAAAAAAATACCCTGGATCGCTGATTTCTCGTTCCACCATAAATCTTGATTGCGCATTTATCAAAATGATTACATCTCTAGCAGTGAGTTTCCACTTATATGTACCAAACAGCTACATAATAGGGAAAACTGGGAGGGAACGGTTGAAATGCTAATCAAAGATTGGTTAATATATTCTTTTTAATTTCAGACGCTGAGAGCAACTGGGAAGATCTACATGCTGTTTTTTGTGCTGGTCATTTTTCTGGGATCGTTTTATCTGGTCAATTTAATCTTAGCTGTGGTCACCATGGCCTACGAAGAACAGAGCAAAGCCACCATTGCTGAAACAGAGGCCAAAGAGAGGAAATTCCGGGAAGCCATGGAGATGCTAAAGAGAGAGCAGGAGGTCTGTACGTGTGGTGTCTATAGCTCTGGCTGCTTTCATTAAAATGACTGGAAGAGCATTGCGCCATTACATCACAAGCTCTGCTTCTAACAGGAGAGGCTTGTACAGAGCAGGTCAAAAAAGTCAAGATGGTGGCTATAACCACGCGGTTGAAGCCCCTCCCCTTTTTACATGCAACATGATGTGCATGAAAAGAGGGAGGGCTTCAATAGTATGCTTGGGGCTGCCGTATTGACTTTTTTGATGCTCCCACTGCAGGCCCCCCTGGGCTTGCATTGCAATGGTGGAACACAGGCAGTCCTCTACTTACGAACAGATTAGGGTTAGGGTTAGGGTTAGGGTTAGGGTTAGGGTTAGGACACAGACAATTTTTTTATTTAGGGTTAGGGTTAGGGTTAGGGTTAGGGTTCCCTAACCCTAACCGTAACCCTAACCCTGGAAATTTACAGCGTGTCACATACATATGCATGTGTGCTGTAAACCTCCGGGACCTTCCTTCTGGGACCTTCATTGTTGGAGTTGTTGGAGGTTTATTTGTATTGGTGAAAGTTCGTAACTCAAAAGTTCGTAAATAGAGGACTGTCTATACTGCTTCCATCAGACTATCTGGCTTGACAACTTAAAGCAGGTTTCATGACTACAACGGAAAAGAGATTTATTTATAGGAAATTCTGATAGGAGTAGCAAAGCCTAGGACCTATCTAACTATGCCCTACCAGGAGGTGAGCCCAAGAGCATATGCTATGTATGTGTGTGCCAGGGAAGAAAGGAAGAAGGCTCAGATTAGCAAGGAGGGAGCACTGTGTACGTGGCCTTGAACGCCCTGTATGAAAGGTAGGATAGAAATATAACAATAAATATATCTGGGGACAATGCTAGGGAAGTGATGGAGTACTACTGTACCGTTATTCTTTTTAAGGTAATTTGCCTTGGATTTGCAAAAGCACGCTGGAGACTTTTTTAAAAGGAGAATGTTAAAAACATTACAGTTGAGAAGAGCACCACAGTTATGTGTGAGTCTTTTAGACAGGCAGAGTCAACCAGCATCTGCAACTGGGAAGCTGTCATTTTCCATAGTGACGTTTTTTTTAAAAAAAAATGTATTTGAAGATAGAATTGTATAGTTCCATTTCACTCTTCCTGCATTCTAGGAATTATATGCCAGAGAAAATGACAGTATGTCTCATAGCTCCTTTGAAGTATCACCAGCAGCATCCAAGGAGGTCAAAGAACGAAGCAACCGAATGAAGAAGTTGTCCTTAGGGATGGAAGATCTGGGTCCAGGCTTGAATGACAGTCATCGGAAATCGGTACTTTAGGGTTAGGTCTCGCTTATATCACACCCTCCTTCCTTTTAACCTTTGGAAGGAAGCTCTTGCAGAACTGGGAACTTAACCTGAGAAAAAATGCACCAGTCAAGAAAAGAAGACCAAATGGTTTGACTTCAGTGTGCAAATCGTAGTCAGTTGCTGACTAAAAGCCCAGGTGTGGATGTTTTTAGTAAATTTACCTTGAAAAAGTGGCTTTCAAGATCTTTTCCCTGACACTGAAAAGCAGTCCAAACATACTGTGCAATCTGGTATTTTCTAAAAAATTAAATTTATTTTCCCTGAAGCCAGGCCCCTAAAGTAAGTTACAGAAATAAATCACGAATAACATTTTTTACTGAAGGAAAACCCAAACCATTTATGTTTTCTGTTGCATTGGGCAGTGTTTCAGGAAGCACTGCTCACGCTCCGTAAGAAATTCATTTATTTGAAGAAGAACTTCCCTAGCTGATGGAGACCAACATATTCCAACAGTGCTATTGCTCCTCCTTTCTCCCTTTCTTGTTTCCTGCAGGTGATCTTCAACTATGGTTATGGTCCTGCTTCAAACCCAGCAAAGCGGAGGCCAAGTCATGGGAGTGTCTTCAGTTTCCACATATCAGGGAGAGAGACTGGACCAAAGACTGAATTGTGGGATGAGGAATCTAACAGTGTCAGCGAGATGGAGATCCATCGTAGCTGTCTTTTGCCTGCACGGATGGTAAGGCGTCCAAGCGTCCAAAGTCAAGCCAGTTATGGATCTCATCCAACTACTCCTAACTGCATGCAGTCTAACAGATGGAACACTGGAGATGATTGCAACGGGATGATCTCCTTGGTGGGACCTGGTGGAATGAGGTCCTTGAACATGGAACCTCTTTCAGGCGAAGGGTTATTGCTTCCTCCTGTTATGGAAAATCCCCGAATGGGCAACCAGGTAAGTTGAAAATATTAGCAATTATTTGCTCTTTCTTGCAGGGGGTTATGTTCCATAGGCTGTCTGTGGTGCAGATGCATTACATCTGTAAGTATTGCTGTATTTTGGGTAGGGTTGTCTTCTGAAGAACCCCAATATGGAACACAGGCTAAGATTTTAATAAAAGGAGGGATTTTCTGTGTGAGTGTATCAACAGTACATACTGTAATGCATTTGACTGACTGATTGATTATGTGGCATCAAGTCGTTTTCAACTCCTAGCAACCACATTGATAATATATTTTCTCCATGACTATAATGCATTACATTATTTAATTAATTTATTTATTTATAGGCTACCTCTTTAAGCAAGCAGTTTCTAGAATTCATAAGATGTATTTGGGAGAAGGTAGCCATTGTGTGAGCCCCACTGAAATGGTGCTAATGATTTCTCTTGTTAATTTCAGTGGTGCTTCTTATGACTATTTTAGTCAATGTCAGAAAGAGCCGGGTTGCACCTTTTCTGACTAATAAATGCTATTAAAAGGCATAACCATGAACTGCAGCTCCTTTCATTATATTCCTAGAGTGGCTTGACTAATGTAGGATTTAAATTGGGGGGAGTTGGGGGGAAAGGAAGAGGAAACCAAGTTGATTGTGCAGGGGTAAGTTACATATGAGACAGATGATAAGCACCTATCAATTAACAATTGTAATATTGTACAGGTAGTCCTCGACTTACAACCACAGTTAGGACTAGAACTTCTGTCGCTAAGCAATGTGGTCATTAAGTGAGTCACACCTGATTTTATTACCTTTTTTGCTGCTGTCATTAAGTGAATCATGCAGTTCTTAAGCAAATCTGGCCTCCCCCATTGACTTTGGTTGTTGGAAGCCCCCGGGAAGGTTGCAAATGGCCATCCCATGACCCTGGGACACTGCAACTGTCATAAATACATGCCTGTTGCCAAACACCCAAATTCTGATCATGTGACCATGGGGACGCTGCAATGGTCATAAATGCAAGGACTGGTCATAAGTCACTTTTTTTCAGCAGCATCGTAACTTCAAACAGTCATTAAACAAATGGTTGTAAGTTGAGGACTACCTGTATGTTAAAAATCACATTTGCAGTTTGCAATCTACACATTTACCATTTAAATCCTATGTCAGTCAAGCTCCTCTGTGCATCTGATGAGGTGAGCTGTAGCTCATGAAAGCGTCTGTCTTTTAATAAAATGTGTTAGTCTGAAAAAGGATGACCAGATTTCTTTGGACTTTTGGCTACCTTAGTCTGAATACCACTCTTTAAAAATGGTGGTAGCAATTTTGAAACGAAGTCTGAAAGGAAGAGTAATGCTGTGAATCTCAAGCCACTTATTTCTTTATCTATTTCTTTATTTCACAGTTGTTGTAACACATCCCAATCCACAGATTCTGGGTGGCATACAACAGAGTGAAAATACAGAATAAAAACAAAAAGGGAAAAAAAGCAATTAATAGAAATCCCCCAGATGGCCCCAGAAGCATTCGATTCTGGTTGAAAGTAGAGTGCAGTTGTGTTATTTTAACAACTTTACAACTTGCCAGCAGGAAAGGGGGCTGCTTGAACCTCCACAGGCAAGGAAATCCAGAACAGAGAAGATCTGCCACCTGGTTCTTATATTTATAAAGGTGCTAGGTTAAAGTTGCTTTTTGTTCTCACAATCCACCTCTCCAGATGCCAGAACAAGGAACAAGCTATATTCCTTATTAATTTGAAAAGGAACACTAGATTTAATCCAGAATAAGAAACTGTTTCTTGAAATACGGGATAAGTTGCAAGCTTCCTGCAATACATCTCCTCCGAGTTATCTCCTAAAGTTTTTACTACTGAATATTTTCTTAATTTTCTCTGGGTATAATTATTTTCATTATGTGAGGCTTGCCATCTCCATCTCAAACCCATATTTTTTGTTGGAGGGTCACGTCATTTGGTCATGAAAAGATTACCTTTGAAAGGTGAAACATCTCAAAGAGTTGATGTCTAGAATCAAAGACTGAAAACGCGCCTCAGTCGAGATCTTTGGTGCCTTCCCAAGAACGGGATGTAATTTCTAAGGGTGTTTTTATTATTAGAACAGTGAAATACATGGGAAAAAGGTATATGTTAGATAGGGACAGTAGAATGAAACAAACAACTACTAAGCATAACTAAAAACATTATATGAAAACTTTCTAATGACACGTTCTCCCCAGGCCTTCAGTTTGCTTCCCCAACCACAAGCTAGATATTTATTCTTTACACTGAAGGTTGAAGATTATTGCTAGTATCAATTTAAGTCCTTTTGCCTATTATTTTTGATTAGTCTCAGAACTTTTTTTCTAGAAACCCTATTTCACGTGTCTACATTTCCTCTGCTGTGTAATGCATGGTATATAAGGGAGCCATTCTTGCCGAAGTTTAGATAGACTTCTGTTACGGAGATACACTGTCAGTCTGGAAGAATGGAATGTGTGCTTTTCATTCAAGACTGAATTGACTCTCAGATCCCAACTGTTCAAGCCGTCTTCATCATTTGCTTTGCCTTACGAGGGGCCAATGCAGGATAGGACTAATATTTCAGCTTTAAGAATCATTTGACTTGCCTGACAGTATCTTTGTCATATTTGTGCCCAAAGAGCAGGAATGTTCATAACTAGATCTATTGTATATATCTTTAAACAGACTTCTTTGTACGATGAAGCCAACAAGATGGTCCAAGCTCAGCGTCTGTCGGTGGATTGTTACAACCAGCCACTTCAGAGACAACGGGCAGCAAGTGCAGTCAGCATTATTACCAGTGTCCTTGAGGGTACAAGCTTTCCTTGTTGCGTGTTAATGGATACCTCTGTTCTGGTTCTTACCAGGGTCAAGACCGTACCATAGGTGCCTTAAACATGTTGATCTTGCACACATGTGGCTGGGCTACCTATGGATTCTACGAGTTGTAGCCTCAATCTACTGTATCTCTCCTTGTGGGCTTTTGTGGTGTGTGTTGGATGTTTTCTTGGGATAAACCCTTCATAAGTAATGTTCCAAAGGTCTACATCTAATCCAAGTAGGTTAATGACTGCAAGATCATTGCATGAGTAGTTGGATTCTCCATGTGGCATTGAATGGATGGGCTTCACTAAATCTTAGGAGGCAGAGGTGGATTAGGAGGTGGGCTATGCAGGAAGCTGAAAAGAATGGAGGCAATTATGTAGTAATCACACAATTCACCTATCCAGCTCCATTAAAGGTTCAGTAGATACATTCAGACAACATTTTCTACACTTGGATTGTCTGGTTTTGATGGCTTAGCTTGTTGGGCAACTCTACTGTTACAATTCAATGTATTGTGCCCACTGAAAAAAGGAGTGAATTGCTAAGTTTTAATGTGGTAGGTAGTGTATGTGCCGACTCTGTATAGGTAAGATCATTAATTCCTTTCCAATAGAAATTGCAGATTAGGAAACACTGTCATTTTATAGTTCATTATTTTGAAACTTGCGCCCTAGCTTTCTACTGAGTGGAGTTTGCAGTCAAAAGCATTTTTTAAAAACAGGAAGAACAGAAAGCAGAAGAAAATAAATTAAGTTGATTTGGTAGAAAAGTCCAAACAATTCAAATTGCTAAAATTATTGAAGTATTTCATCAAAGAGCGAGACCACTGGATCTCTTCAGGGAATGAGCCGCAGGGAAGTTTAAAAAGGAAGACTCTTTTGTACATACTCAACCAAACTTGATAGAGTGGGTCATAAGAAAAACTTCAACAATAAATGAGCAGATAAATAAGCTCATATGATTGCAAGCTGGCTTCAGATGATCTACAGTTTTTAGAGGTAATGGAAAGCAATTCTAATGAGCCTCCAGAAGAGACTAGAAGCCAAAGAATTTGCAAGGACAGTGGACTGCCAGGTTCAGAATAGGTAGAAAGAGGTGGATTGCCAGGATCAGTTGAACGGTAGAACATTTGTCCTTAAGTACAGATGTCTCCAGCTTCAGAGTCTATCAACTTCATGTAGGGTAGGGCAATTCCAGCCTGGGGCCTTTGCCCACTTGCATTAATCATGTCTTGGCATCCTCTTTTTCTGTGGTGGCCCCAGGACATTATCTTCATCTTACTTACAGATTGAGTGAGACAGACTTAAGCTGTCCTTAGTAGTGTCTTTCCCCTTATTCCAACAGTGCCCAAGGGCAGACGTCTACAGTGTGATCTGCTTTGTCATCCTTTATCTTGGAGGGAAGACAAGGGCTTGGTAATGACTGGGAGCAAAGGATCAACAGAGGGATCAGTAATGGAGATGGCACATTTCAAGCTGGTCTGCTTTCCTGCTGACTCAGGGATGGGTGGAAAGTCCTACCACTCAGCAGTGGGAAAGACCTAAAATCCTTGAGGTCTAAAATCACTATGGAACAACCCAGAGATAGACACACCAACAGTCTGACTATGCTAAAACAGATTCCTGTGTTTGCATCAACGGATCCTTAAGAGATGAATTCCGCTTGCTCCTGAAGAATCATATTTTCTTAAAATTAATTCATGAATAGGCTTCAGGAAAGCCAATTATTCCACTAAGCGCTTTCAAACTCGAAGGGTTAAATATTTGCTGAGGTCTCTCCTTCTAGAACAGATTGGGCTTAAAATCCTCACTGGGGTTGAATGTGTATTTTCATCGCTTTTCATTTCAGGGTTCTTCTCCTTTTATTTTGTGTGCTGTTTAGAACTTGAAGAATCGGATCGAAAATGCCCTCGCCTCTTGAACAAGTTAGCCCGCAAGTATCTGGTCTGGAACTGTTGCCCGCTGTGGCAGAGAATAAAAAAGAAAGTGGGCGTGGTGGTAATGGACCCGTTTACCGATCTCATGATCACACTCTGCATCGTGATGAATACCCTTTTCATGGCCTTGGACCACTACAAAATGACCTCCCGGTTTGAGCAAGCTCTTTCGAGAGGTAACATGGTAAGCGGATCCTGGCACAGAAGAGGATCCACCCCTGATCCTCTTGGCTGTCCGTAAGATGCTAAAGATCTGGGTTTTCCCTTACGCACTTGGGCTGGGATGTTAGGGGATCCCTGCTTTTTTCTTCTCAGCTTGTAAGATGGAAGGGTCTCTTTGGATCTCTGCCACGTGGTACACTGATTGCTGCTGAAACTTCTTTGCTAATGAGTGTTGGCAGTTTTAATTGACTTCAGCTGACCAGAGTTGTAGTAGCGAGATGGGGGATGTAACTTCTTTAAATAAATTAAATACTTTCGCTGTGCTCGTAAAAAGGGGGCAAGGCTTTGATTGTGTGGTCACGGCTGCCATCTTGGCTTGTTTTAACCTTCCTTCAGCCTTTAAACTTTGACCTGTTGACTCCCCCGCTTGTTTAGATTGATAATAGCAAAACAATCCATCATGGATAAGGAGAACAGGGCAAATAGAGGCTGAACTGAATGTACGAAGACTAATGCTTGGATTAAACTCTGCTTGGGTTCACACAACCTGCATTCTTAGCCTGTCAGGGGGTCATGTGAACCAGCCTTCACCTTCCTGTGAGGAGGGAATACAAACCTTCCTTGGGACCTGACTGTGCCATTTCTTCCTCCCCTTCCCCCTCCTCCTCCTCTTCCTCCTCCTCTTCCTCTTCCTCTTCCTCTTCCTCCTCTTCCTCCTCTTCTTCTTCTTCTTCTCCTTCCTCCTCCTCCTCCTCCTCCGCCGCCTCTTCTCCTTCTCCTTCTCCTTCTCCTTCTCCTTCTCCTTCTCCTTCTCCTTCTCCTTCTCCTTCTCCTTCTCCTTCTCCTTCTCCTTCTCCTTCTCCTTCTCCTTCTCCTTCCTTTTACAGATTTTCACGGCCATTTTCACAGCAGAAGTGATCTTGAAAATCATCGCCTTGGATCCCTATCATTATTTTCAGCAGCGCTCCAATGTCTTTGACAGTGTGATTGTCCTGATAAGTATAGTTGAGCTAAGCACGTCTAGCGAGACCAAAGAGAATAGGAAGGGCAAGAAAAGTGGGAAAAAAGGCAGCTTTTCCGTGCTGCGGACCTTGAGGCTGGTAACTATTTGTTCTTTTGCTTCGGAGCTCTTTGTTTTAATTTTTCATGGAGATGATAGGACCGGTTTTCCCCTGAGCCACCTTGCATGCCCGGAGGATTACTCATAATGCATTTATAGAGCATTGGGAAAGAATTGCCATGTTCCTGCCTAGTTTTCTCATGGGAGAAAGGCTCTTTTTGCAAGGGGAGGATGAGCATTAGCAGCAACTTTTCTGAAGCGATCCATATATTAATAGGTTGGCAAGGAATTGCACATTTTCCAACACCACTTCTGCTGGACACTGTGTCAGATTAGACCAATGTTTCTCAACCTTGGCAACTTTAAGACGTGTGGACTTCAACTCCCAGAATTCCCCAGCCAGCAAGGAATTCTGGGAGTTGAAGTCCACCTATCTTAAAGTTGCTGAGGTTGAGGAACCCTGTGTTACAGCATAATATTATGTGTGAATTCAGTTATTGCAGTTTATGGAACAAACCATGGTTAAAACTATGGCATCCTGTAGTGTCAGCCCCACTAGGTAGAACAGCCCCAGAAATCAACTGCACAGAAAATCTAAAAAAGTACTTTTATTGAGATTGGCTATAATAGCAGAATCTTGAAAGTCTAATGGTGCTGGACCTCTCCCCCTTCCTATACTCCAGGGAATTAGGGAGGTGTCTGTCTGATCCACTTCTAAATATTGCCTTCTGTTGTGGACTTAAAATATATTTCCCCCCTCATTGCCCTAGCGACGGATCTTGCCTGTCTCCATCAAGGTCATCTTCCTTTCTCTCCACAATGGTGGGATGATGTATGAACCCTCAAAACGAATTGAATATATGGATAACATTTGCAATTTATGGATCGCTAACATGGATGGGATGCATGTTAAAAAGGGGGGGGGGCTTCAATCACAGGATTGTGGCTGTTACCTTGACTTTTTTGACCCCTTCCCCTCCCTCAGATGCCTTTGAACACAGCACCTCACCAATTATTCTGTTATTTTTAAGCCACAGAATCTGATTCAATCTCTTCCTCTTAAACAGATGAGAGTCTTCAAGCTGGCGAAGTCTTGGCCCACCTTAAACACCCTCATAAAAATCATCTTAAATTCAGTGGATGCTCTGGGCAACCTCACCCTCGTCCTGGCCATTATCATCTTTATCTTCGCTGTATTTGGGATGCAACTGTTTGGGAGCAGTTATAAAACCTTTTGCAACAAGTTAGATCCCAATTGCAAACTGCGCTGGCACATGGAAGACTTTTTTCATTCCTTCCTCATTATTTTCCGAATCCTGTGTGGGGAATGGATTGAGACCATGTGGCATTGCATGGTGGTGGCTGAGCCATCCTTGTGCCTGCTGGTCTTTGTGCTGGTCATGGTGATTGGAAATTTAGTGGTAAGTTTTCATGCGTTTCCTTTCTCTCTTTATGGTCCACCTTCTTTCCCTATTAATGTCATAGAGAAATGTTATTTCTGAATATTCTTAAAGATGATCTAGACAGTCTTGTAAGGAAATGGAACAGCATTTGAATCCACACCTAAGGATTCTTCTGTTCTCCATTTTTTAAAAACTCCTGGAGAACAAAAAGAAATCTCACAATAAAAAGAGGGGAAAATAAGAGGAGACTGTTTCAAGCGTGTAATTAGTATCTCTGGGAAAGCGGACCTCAACATCTTCCCAGCCTCTCTGTTTACTAAAATGTGTTCACCTCACCTACACTCTGGACCCCAATTGCAATGAATTAATAAGGGTGAAAAACGTGGCATTTTAACAAGGAAGCTGTTTGAGAGCTCTAGAAACGTTTCAGGCTAAGGACAAACCCCAAAAGCTATCTCTGAAAGGGAAGAAATGATGATAATGCTCTTACGTCATAGGCGGTGCTTACTGACTAGCAATGATGACATCACCAATGTAACCTCTCCTGCCATCTTTAAGAAAAAGGTCTATTTTTTCCAGCCCAATGGAAATTTGGAGGAACTTACATAAAGAGGTTCAGGACTATGTCAACTAAAGAGTCAAGGTCAACTGTGCCATCAATGCCCCCCCTGCTTTTGACATGTGTCACACATAACAAAGGGGTGGTTTTTCAGTTGTGCAGCCACAACTGCCATATTGATTTTTTTGAGCTCCCCTCCATGGACACCCAGACTGATCGTTGTGTTTATTTATTTATTTTAAAGAAAGGCACACACATGTTGAATTCAAAGGCTAGGCATTTTTGAGATGGTCTTTTCTGCAAATGTTCCTGACTTTTGCATTCCTATGCATTTTTTACCCCATTTATAAAGGAATCAAAACTTTCCTATTTATGTTCTGGGCCACAGAACAGGAGCCTTCAGTTTAGGGCTGTGATAGCTGGTGATCTGCGACTGCTGTTGCCAGGCAGTTTAAAAGTTTATAGAAAGTACACAAGACCATCACGAGAAACTGAATCTTAAGGGATAAAAATAAATTCAGTTACTCTGAATCAGAAACATAGCAAAACCTGATTGATTGTCAAACACATTAAGATTTGTCATGAAAGTTAGAGGTGTGTGTGTGTGCATGCACACATGCACGCATATAAATAGGCAATGGCACACCATTTGCATATTGACACCAACAATTCTCACAGGGATGTATCCATGAAGTCACCAGGAGTTGGACTTTTTGGAGATTTTAGTTTTAGATTCCTACAGAACCAATGTGTTGTTCAAGGAAGTTTTCCTCTTGGGAATGATCTCTCCCTTCCCACTAGTGCTCCTGCTGAAATAGCTATTAACCCTTTGCTCTCTCCTTTCTCTGAGGTTCTCAATTTGTTCATCGCCCTTCTGCTGAACTCCTTCAGTGCTGACAACCTCACTCAGCTCCCAGAAGATGACAGGGAAATGAACAACTTGAAGATTGCCTTTGCTCGGATCCACAGAGGGCTTCACATTGCAAAACAGGCAGTGCTGATGGTTTTCTTCAGAGTTTTGGGGCTGAAGAGAAAAGCAGCCCCAAAGAAAGTAAAATGTGACTTGGAGAAAAGTGGGGTAGAGCTGAGAAGCAGTGGTCATAATTCCAAAGAGGGTTTCAACAGCCAGCAAACGAGGGACAAGAGCAACCAAGATGAGTTCGTCACCAATCCCAGTGTGTTTGTCTGCGTTCCTATTGCTCCTGTGGAATCTGACAGCGAAGGTTCAGAAGATTTGGGTTCAGTCCTGGAGACAGAGTGTACGAAGCAGGTTAGGAGCCAGATTCAGCTGATCTTAGTGGGCAGCAGAGTCAGGCTGGGTTAATGCTTGGAGGGGAGATCTCCATGACATTCCAAGCCCATAAGCTTGGTGGTGAAGTTGAAAATACATCTCTGAAGAAGACAATAGCTAACCATATAAGGATAGCTATGATGGGTCCATGAAGTCATCTGGAATTGAGCTTGACTCAAAGGAGAAGTTGTTTTTTATTAGTTATCTCCCTTAGAGGGTCAGTACTGGTCCACTAAGAGCTCAGAAAAAATCCTGGCTTTGCTGCTTACCTGGAAACCAAATTTTTGTCAGAAAGTGCAGAGTTATGGGAATCTGGCATCTGGGCAGAAGGGTTGGAACATCTGCTATTTCCCCGCACCCTCTCTTTACCCATGAGAACATCTACCCAGGTCTGTAGGCAGAAATGCTGGTAAATATATTCTGGGAAGATGCATATTCTTCTCTCTTGGATAAGCAGCAGCAAAGTGTCTGCAGGGGTGGGCAGAAAAGTCAGAAGGGCAGCCGCAACCATGGGATCAAGCCTCAGCCCTTTTTTATGTGATTTTCTTGGCCCCCTTTCTGTGGACATCCATGAACAGCAGATTCAGGTATGGAGATATTTGTTGGAAAGTGGCACGTGGAAAAGGAGAAAAACAAATTCAGCCAGAAGCCTGGTTTTTGAGCTCTGGGCAGGGGCATTGTAGGGTTGACACCTGCAAAAGAGGGGTGGGGTTTGGATCATGTGATTGGGGCCACCATCTTGGCAGCAAGAGCAACATGAGTCTCAGCAAAGTAGTTTTGGGTCCCAACTACTGCGATTTTCAGCAGGAAAACCAGCTGCGCTTGAGAGGGGAAAAGGCCAAAAACTGCGAAGTCTGGAGTCGGACGTCAGAAATTTCTGTCCCTGAGGAAAGAAATGCACAAGTGAAACTTGGATCCTTGTTGCCCAAGGAAAAAGAGGTAAATACCATTCCCCAGTCCACAGCCAAAGGAAAATGTTGCCAATGTGATATAGGGAGTCCCCAGTTTAAGAATGAGTTCCATTCCCAAGGTCTGTCCTTAAGTTGAATTTGTACGTAAGCTGGAACAGTATTATTGTATATTACTGTATAAGTACTATTGTATAATGAACTTGAACCATTGTGTATTTAACTCAAATTGTTGTCTATTTATCTCAAATTTTGCTATAATAGGCTCCGTTCTTAACTATGAGTCGTCCATAAATCAGGCATTCTTAACCTGGGGACTACCTGTATATTAATGAAGTTCACCCTCCCATATGGATATTATTTATTTATTTATTTATTTGTCAAATTTATATGGCCACCCATCTCAGAAACAAGTGACTCTGGGAGCTCCCCAACAAGGCTAAAAACAATTAACTAATAAATACTGAAAAATAATTATTATTATTAATATTTTAAAAACATTAAAAATTGTAAAAACAAGCTAAAAGAGAAGAAATAGTAGGCAAAGAGATGATAATAATAGTATAGCCACCTCAATAATTCACCAGTCCCCTGGGGTCCCCAGGCCTGAAGGCACATCCAGGTTTTGAGAGACCTGTCAAAGGACAGAAATGATGGATCCTCACTTCAGGGGGGAGGATATTATCTGGGGGACTTGGGGCCAGTCATTCTTTTTCAGCCCAACTTATCTTGTAGGGTTGTTGATACAGGGAGGATTGCCTTGAGTTTCTGGCGACATGGCGGGGTCTAAATCTAATAAATGAGGATAATGAGGATAACCACAACAATATGATCATGAGGCTAGTTTGTCTTGACCACAGAATGAAATGCTTCTGCAACGAGTTAGTTGACATGGAATACCGTAACCAAGCAGATTCCCCATGGTAAAAAGGGACTGTTCCCGGAGATGAACTCAAACTCAAGAGGAGTGTATTAACTAAGATTGTGCAGAGATCCAAATCTGTTTAGAACACCCATAGGTGTGTTCTCCTGTGATCTGGCAATGGCCCTCTTCTATTGCTGCACAGTCCTGGAGAAAGACACATCTGCAAATTACTCTTGCCCTTTGAATCCAGATCATTGCAGAACCCCAATGCTACCATTCCATGTTTAAAAAATGGACGTGTCTTCTCTATGCACTTAATCTAGGAATGCCAAGGGACAGCTGAACCAATGGAAATGTCAGACCTACCTTCTTTGTTTTGTAGACTGCAGACTCAACCAGTTGCTCAGAAGGCAGCACTGTGGATCTGACAGACCCAGATGAATTCCTGAAGAACACTTCTGACTTAGCTGAGGATTTGAAGGAGCCAGATGATTGTTTCCCAGAAAGTAAGGAACCACTTGACAGATCTACATGATTTCATAATCACAAGGATGTCACCAGGGACATCTGTGGGTCTGTGGGTCAAAATCTGCAAGATGGTGGGCATGCCATTTGTAACTGAAGCCCCGCCCCTTGTGTATGTGCATGTGTGTACAAAGGGGCAGGGCCTCAGTCATGATGTCACACCCACCATCATGCAGATTTTGACACACAGAAGTACCAGGGGGTCACCAAAACGGATCACTTTGGATTCCTTCTAAAGCAATGTTCCTCAACCTTGGCAACTTTAAGAGGTGTGGACTTCAACTCCCAGAATTCCCCAGCCAGCTTGCTGGCTGGGGAATTCTGGGAGTTGAAGTCCACACCTCTTAAAGTTGCCAAGGTTGAGGAACACTGTTCTAAAGTATGGTTCTCTGAAAATTATATCCAACTTTCTTAATAAAAAGACTGCCCAGATGATTTTTCTTCCATCAGTCCAATCAGCGCATCTTAGATGTGATGAGAGGAGTTCTGCCTTTAAAAGCTGAAATCCTTATTCCCCCAAACAGATGATTTATAACCATTGACTTGCTTCTTTCCAACAAGCCTTTATCACACCCTAATACTATTTTGTCCTTGACCCAATTTACATGGTTCTCCACATATCCAACAGTGTAACTTGGTAGGCATGTCACCAAATTCATCCCCATTTTTCTCCTCCCTCTTCTTTTGAGTCTAACCATCTTTTCTGAAGACGAACACTTGATTTTGTACAACTTTGGTTACCGTAGTAAGTTATTACCTCTATGAGTTTTATATATTTTTCTCCCTGGCCAGTTCAGCTACAATTGCTTTTGAACACTTCTTCATCCATGCAGTGAGATGGGCAGTGGTCTAAACTTTCCATTATCCCAGAGAGTATGGCCAACTAGATTAGTGGTACCTCCCCAGGGAGGTTCATCAAGCATCATGAAATAGAGGATGCAAGCTTTTGCCCAGTAATACAGGCTGTGTCTTCAATGTCTCTTTCAGGATGTGTTCACCGTTATCCTTGGTGTTCAATGCATACCTCTAAGTTTCCAGGCAAAATCTGGTGGAATCTAAGAAAGACATGTTACCGAATCGTAGAACACAACTGGTTTGAGAGCTTCATTGTGTTCATGATTTTGATAAGTAGTGGAGCTTTGGTACGATAACGCTTTTATTTTTCTTTTCCATTGACTGAAGCAGGGAGGAGGAAGGTGCATTCCCATTTCCGATAAGGAATAATGTAGAAAAATAAACAAAGGGAGGATAGTTAGCTTTGCTAAAACTCTGATCCATCACTGATCTGCTGTTTAGGAAAGACACTGAGGGTTGGATCTCGTTCTGCCCTTTCCATGATTCTTTCACAAAGCTCATTGTTTTGTGGAATCTGGCGGAATGTCTGAATCAAGTTTTCATGGGACGTGAAACTCACACATCTGCTCCCCCCCCCCCCCGGTGTCTGATTAGAGTTGGGGTCTTTGTTCTTTCACCAATATGAAGGCAGCACCATATCAAAGTGACTTTGGTCATTTCATCAGTGTTCAGGAACTGCTTCTGTACGTTGCTCTGCAGTGAGGTGGGCAGTGGCAAACTTGAAATATAAATAAATAAATAAAATGAATAATAAAAAATGAATAAAAATGAATGATAGATGGAACTGAAAACTGCAGCTGTCCTGAGTCAAGTCCACATAGTCCTGTAAACCATGTCTGCAGTGTGGATCGTGTCTGAAAAAAACATGGCAGATGTCACATCTTTGCTGATAGAATGGTATCCTTCCGCAGTCATGAAGAGATCATTTGAAAGCAGTACTGGGGAAATTTAGACTTGGAGAATGTTACAGGTATCACAAATTCATGAAGTTGTTGTCAGTTAGGCAAATCTGGTTGGTTTCATATGTTGTGACATCATTATAGGTATTACAAAATCCTTAATTGCCTAAAGAACATTCAGAGATAGACAGATTGGAAAAGGAAAGTAGGCCAAAGCAGTAGCTAAAGCAACAGAGAAGATAAAGAATTGCTATGAACCGAGGAAAGATTATAAAAGAGGTTTTTTTTAAGACAGAAGTTAAACAGACCCATTTTTTTTCTTCCTGATTTTCATGGATAAATATTTCCTGTCGCTTCCTTGTGTTATTTTCATCTAATGTGCCTGCAGCGTGTGTGTGTGTGTGTGTGTGTGTCAGAGAGAGAGAGAGAGAGATAACGATCTATAAGTAAAAATTGTAAATTTAATAATATTCTGCAGATATTATAGCTAGATATGCCTTCTTATCTCAGGCATTTGAAGATATTTACCAGAATGAGAGGCGGAATATTAAAATCATGCTGGAATATGCTGACAAAATCTTCACCTACATATTTATCTTAGAGATGTTATTGAAATGGGTGGCTTATGGATTCCACAAATACTTCACCAATGCCTGGTGCTGGCTTGATTTCCTGATTGTAGATGTAAGTATTGCAGTTGAACAGTGGTATGGAATGGATCCCATTGATTTCCAAGTGAGCATGAGTTAATTTCCAAGGTCTTGGGGTCCTGGGGCCAACACACTGAAGATTTCAACTCAGAGTATGGACAGTTGTGGAAAAAGGCAAATTCCATGAGATGGATAGAAAGGGATTGAGAATAAAACTGCCCCCACTGTAATGCCCTGATACACATCTATGGTACAACCTTGTCTGGAATTCTCTGTATAGTTCTGGCGGCCATATTTGAGAAAAGGATTTAATAGAGCTGGAAGAAGAAGTGAAGAAGACAACCAACATGGTTCAAATAGCTTTCATACAAGGAAAATATTAGAAAGTTTGGGACTGTTTAGCTTTGAAGAAAGGCAACTGGTTGGGACACGACTGAGACGTATCAAGTTGTATAAAATAATGCATGGCATGGAGAAAGGCGAAGCAGTGCCATCTGGTGGGACCAGGAGGCACGTCTTTTCCATTGCAGCACCTCATCCCTGGAATGATCTCCCCCTTATATACAGTTGGTCCTGACTCTTCTAAAAATTTGGGGGTTTTTCTTGGGCATGGGGGCCGAGATGATTGGAGTTCCCACCTGGAGAAGTGTAACAGATCTGTGAGTCCTGATCACCTATGAATTAATAGGGACAACTGGTTGAATTCTCCCCTGAGACCATCCAAACCAAACTTGAGGCTAAAACATTTTTTACATATTTTGTGATCTAGGCAATGGAAGGTCAGACATAAGAAGGCTCTCAGCTGAGCAACAGAATTTATAGCAGAATACAGCTGAATACTTACAAGTCTGAATATTCATGCTAAGGCACGAAGGGAAGATTAGAGGAATAGTAGATGATCTCTCACTGGCCTATTCTCCAGGTTTGGTAACATCAAACCCTATTGTACCCTTTCAGTTTGATGCCCACTGTTAACATTTATGCAGAAAAGTATTTGTCTGTTTTTAGTACAGAGGGAGGCAAAGCGCATAATAAATTAAAAGCACGCAGTAGCCATTTCAATATTATTCTTCCTGCTTTCTCTTTTAGGTCTCCTTGGTAACTCTTATAGCAAATTTGCTTGGAAAATCAGAGATCGGGCCCATGAAATCTCTCCGGACTTTGCGAGCTTTGCGGCCGCTAAGAGCCCTGTCACGATTTGAAGGGATGCGGGTAAGAGGAATGAAAGCCGTTGCTTTTTAAGCAGCTTCGAGGTTATTTCCACAGATGTGAGATGATCAAAGGATTGGAGCAGAGATTTCCCCAGGGAGATTAGTCTTATCAATGCAACATACAATGGTACCTCTAGTTACGAACGCCCCTCCTTACGAATTTTTCAAGATACGACCAGCTCCGGCCCCAAAAATTTACCTCGACATGCGAACTCCGCCTCTACTTACGAACCGGATCCGCGGCCATTTTCCCTGCTGCCACGTGGTCGCGGCTTCCTGTGGGCGAGATCGCGGTAGCAAGGAGACGTTCAGTGAGGCTTGTGGTGTGTTTTGTGGCGTTTGGAAGGTTTTTGTGGCGTTTGGAAGGTTTTTGAGGTTTAAAAATAAAATGCATTTGTTTCAGAACTGTTTAGCCGTATTTACATTGAACCTTATGGGGGAAATTTACCTCGGGGTGCGACCAAATTCGGAGGGCGGATTAGCCGTATTTACATTGAACCTTATGGGGAAATTTGCCTCGTGGTGCGACCAAATTCGGAGGGCGGAACGGATTAACCGTATTTACATTGAACTTTATGGGAAACTTTACCTGGACTTGAGACCAACTCGAGTTGCAACCAGAGTCACGGAACAGATTAAGTTCGTAACTAGAGGTACCACTGTACATTAAAAAATGGCCCTTTGATCATACCATCATGGCCACCATTGATTTTTTTGGCTATGCCCTACGGATACTCCTGCACTAAAGGCTTTTGGGTAGATATCAGATGGCTGGCATCAGATCTTCAGAATATATGTAGAGGGGAGAGGGAATAGCCTTGAAGGACAGGAGGAAGAGTTGCTACCAAGGCAATGAGCAGATAAGCGGGGCTTGAGCCCGGGCCAAGATAGTAATGTGAGAAAACGACTTAGCCAAGGCCCTCCCTACTTCACAAGAAGATAAAGTGGGGGAGGGAGAAGCACATTCAGACGTGCAAGGTTCTGTTACAATAAAAGTACATGATATTGGTTTCTAAGTCCGGTCTACCTTGTAAGGCTTCTGAGAAGGTATCAGTATTTTTGAAGCGAAAACATTTCGAAACTGGAGTATGGAGAGTGCAGGAAGGAAATCTTCAGCATTCAAACCATTTTCTTCCAATTACTTTGAAAATCATATTTACCGTGTCAGAAGACAGCTAGCAGCCTGATTAAGCCCATGGATTAAAATGGCGTCCCATTATCTCCATAGAGATCAGCAACAGAACTTTACGGTTGTTTTCCTTGATCTCTTCTACTTTGATGCTGCTTTTGGCATACGTTCCAAGGAGCTATTTCTGATTACTTAAGCATTAAATAACTTGATTCCAAATAACTGAGAGGAGACTCCTCTGATATGTCCCTGCGTAGTCTCTGTGGAACACTCGCTACAGTTATCTCATCCCTAACAAATCACCATGGCATTAACAAGGATGATAATGCTGGTTACAAGTGCATCTTCCATTCTGAATATACTTTGCTGAGTTGGAAACTAATCCTACTCATCCAAAATAGCTTACTTACAAATAGGGATAAGCAGTGATGTTGAATACGCATACTAAATCCATAATTGTGTTTAGAAAGATGCTGAAGTTACATTTCATTGCCACAGGATATTTTTTTCCTACTGTGGATACAACATTATATTACAAGAATTTATTCATGAAGATCAGTGTGGATTTTTACCTAAAAGACAATTAAAAGATAATGTTAGAACAGCGTTGGACATTATAGAATATTTGGAACAGCACCATGACCAACAAGCTGCCTTCATTTTTTGGGATGCAGAGAAAGCTTTTGACAATTTAAACTGGCCTTTTATGTTCAAAGTTTTGGAAGATATGAATTTTGGAGAGAACTTTATAAAAGGAGTGAAATCGATTTATACATCACAGAAAGGGCAAATTACTGTGAATGGAAACTTAACCAAATCATGCGAGATACCAAAGGGAACGAGATCAGGTTGTCTACTGTCTGCCCTGTTGTTTATTTTAACTTTGGAGGTTCTGAATAGAGATATAAGGAGAGATTAGAAGGGATAAAATTAAGAAAGAGACATAAGTTGAGAGCTTTTGCAGATGATTTGGTGTTGGTGCTGAAGGATCCCTTGAAGGGGATCAAAGCTTTTACGACCATGCTGACTTACGATGGCAGTTCTGACAGTCCCAGTTGCGGTCGTTAATTGAATCCCACGCAGTAGTTAAGCATGACATCACATGACCATGACTTGCAACTTCCTGCTGGCTTCCCCACTGATTTTGCTTATCAGAAGCCAGCAGTGAAGGTCGCAAATGGTGATCACATGACCGTGGGACGCTGCAACTATTGTAATTGCGCACTGGTTGCCAAGTGCCCGAATCGTGACCTTGGGAATGCTGCGATAGCTGCAACTTTGAGGACTGGTCATAAGTTCCCTCATTCAGCCCTGTCGTAACTTCAAACGGTAGCTGAATGAGTGGTCGGTAAGTGAGGACTGTCTGTATATTTTTCTCTTATGTTAAACAGCTTTCCAGTAAACCATACCCTCTGTGTAAAAGATAATCTCTTATTTCATCACTGTTTCTTCATTGCATAATTTGTTTTTTTTTAATAAAAAAATGCAATCAAACAAACCACAGAGAAGTTTTAAAGCTCATCATGATACCTTAAATCTATTTTATACTTAATTTGGAGTCCTTGGCCTCAAAGGTTGCCCTGGTTTGATGGATAAGAGATTATGTTCATGTATATAATAATTGAGCTAAAGCAATTTAGCCTGGACCGAGCAGAGAATCAAAGGTGTTACCGAGACCACGAACTCTGCCACAGTAAATGATGTAGCACATGGAAACTAAAGGCTACAATCCTTAAAGTAATTATTTTAAAGTAGTCCAGACAATGAGGCTATTTCAAGATGATCCTCATTCTATACTATTTAAATAGAGTACAGAGAAGTTAGTGTAACTTTTCTATCAAAGCACTAAAACTAGGGATGTTGTTGAAATAACTTTGTGTGATCCTCTTTTTCAGTTTGAGGCGACCCTCTAATGCTAGCTAGTCCTATCTGGAGAAGAATTATATTTACCCTCTCTCCTGAGGCCCCGTATATCATCTAAAGCTGGGTTCCTCAACCTCAGCAACTTTAAGATGGGTGGACTTCAATGCCCAGAACTCCCCAGCCAGCCATGCTGGCTGGGGAGTTCTGGGCGTTGAAGTCCACCCATCTTAAAGTTGATAAGATTGAGAAACCCTGATCTAAAGAATATAAGAATAGCATACTGGATCAGGCCAAGACCCATTGTAATCCTGCCTTTTGTTTCTCACAATGGCCAACCGGGTCCCTCTGAGCTGCTCCCAGGCAGGAGTGGTGAAACCCACCATTCTCTTACTGCTGTCAGACACAAAACCTAGTCCTGAGAACTGATTTCCCCAGGGATCTCCCAAGCTGGATCCCGTTCAGCTCTTACTTTAGACACAGAGGCTGCCAAATCTTTTACCAGCATAGGGGTGCTAATGGGTGATCACCATGGGCTCAGGAGCACCCAGTAAGGAAAAGCACATCACCTCTATGATTGTGGACTTTTTACTGCTTTACTTTTGTCATTAGGGAGCAGCATTCAGACCCATGAGGCACATATACAGGTAAAATAGTAACTTGAAGCAATGGTAAATCAGTGAGTGAATTTCCCAGCATGCTGGCTGGGGAATTCTGGGAGTTGGAGTTCACATATGCTGGCTAGGGAATTCTGGGAATTGGAGTCCACACATGCTGGTTGGGGAATTCTGGGAGTTGAAGTCCAGGCATGCTGGCTGGGGAGTTCTGGGAGTTGAAGTCCACTGATCTTAAAGTTGCCAGGGTTGAGAAACACTGTGTTAAGGGAATGAGCAAGGTTGAATGGTTTCCTGAGAGCAAATAACAACTATTAGGATTCAAATTTGAATTGGAAAATGGACCTTGACTGGGTCACCTGCCCTTCCTGAGAGACAGACTGGACTGGAGTTTGCTCCATTAACTATATTAGACTACTAAGTTTGGGTTACAAAATGCCAGATAATCACTGAGGGCAGTGAAAAATTTGAGTTTCTGCATCTCTTGCTGTTTATCTTGTGGCCATCTGGAATTTTGCAGCCCAGAACTGGAAGCGCTAAGTTAATAGTTGGCTGACACAACTTCATCAAAAAACAACAACCCAAACCCAGAATTTCTAGATCTGGGCGAGGAACATTCTTAGCAATTTCAGATGCTGTTGAACTTAGCAGTTCCTCCCCCCCCCCCCCCCACACACACAAAAGGACAAGCTAATCACAGTAGAAACTTCTGTAGTCAATGAAAGCAGGCTGGGGGATTGTTTCGATCAGAAGGTGACACCTACATCTTTAAAAGAAACAACTTGGACAGGATTTTTTTTTTAAGCTGGCATTGAACAACATTTATATTTAAAAATTCTTGGTAATAGGGGATTTTGATTTCAAGCTATTGCAAGAAAAAGAGGCACCAATTTAAAAGATCCAATTGTTTACATTCCCAGTAACCATAATTTTGCTTGGCCTTGCTTTGTCCTTCCCTCCCTCCCTCCCTCCCTTCCTTCCTTCCTTCCTTCCTTCCTTCCCCCCCCATCACAGGTGGTGGTCAATGCCTTGCTGGGGGCCATCCCTTCCATTATGAACGTGCTGCTCGTCTGCCTGATTTTCTGGCTCATCTTTAGCATCGTAGGAGTCAGCCTGTTTGCCGGAAAGTTTGGAAAATGCATTAACCTGACTGAACCGAATAGCTCTATCAACGAAAGTCGTATTATTCGGAAGTCAGATTGCAAGACAAAGAACAGCACCGAACTATTGTATTGGACCACCGTTAAAGTGAATTTTGATAATGTTGGCCTAGGCTATCTGGCACTTCTTCAGGTGGTAGGTTTGAGAATTCTGTGTGGTCTCTCTTCTACACACACACACACACAACCACCCCATCCCACCTCTTATAGATCTATCCTCCGGTCTCAACCATAACTTAGTTACATGCTTATTTAATTTGTAATCTGCTTTTCACTGAGGCTACAGGATTTGCAAGAGGAAGATAACCTGGTCAGCCAATGCTGGCTGGGGAATTCTGGGAGTTTGCTTATTTATTTATTTATTTAATCAATTTATATAGTCTCCCATCTCACCACAGGTGACTCTGGGCGGCGTACACCAAAGCTAAAAACAGTAAAATACATTAAAAATATATAAAACAAAATAAAACAGAGAATAAAAGCAAGTTAAAAATATTTAAAAACCTACCAGGGTTTTTCTCCAGGCACTAGTATCCTTTGTGATGAATTCATCAGTCTTGGATCCTGCAAAAAACAGCCTCTATATTTGATATTATAATAAAAGTATACATACTATATCATAGTGGCATATAATTATAATTAGAAATATATTAATAGTCTTTGTGTGTCTGGAACCAGCTGTTACCTATCCTCTACCTTCTCAATCTTAAAAAAAAAAAGGAAAAGTAAGTATATAATTCTCTAATTAAGAGCCTTCAAAGATATTTGATGACAATAAAATTTCAATATGTAATCTTGGCTAAAATCATATGCATGTTTGCTCAAGTGATTAAACGCTGTGTGCTCCGACTTTCATAACCCTGGGAAGAGTGGTTTTTATTTCAAAAGAAGTGCCGTATTCATCAGATGAATGGTGCTTGCAAATATTTCTGTTATGCTCTTTTATGTGGTCGACTTCCTGACTGACCATCACTAAAAGATTTACATCTTATTAAAATATTAACTCCCAGGTTGCCATTTCGTCCCGGTGATTTCTTTTTATGTCACTTTGATGACTCTATTTGGCTTGACAAACAATCTGTTGATCCCTCCATTAATTAATCAGTCAACTGACGTTCTTGGCTCTTTTGAAGCAACCTAAACTGATTGCTCATCCAACCTCTAAACAAAACATTTCAAATATATGATTTGAATATCAGATTAATCAAGGCAGTGCTGTAGTTGAGAAAAACGGGCCCAAAGTAGCCAAGTCTTGCTTGGGATTTGCTATCGTCTAAGCCAGTGTTTCTCAACCTCAGCAACTTTAAGATGTGTGGACTTCAACTCCCAGAATTCCCCAGCCAGCATTCTGGGAGTTGAAGTCCATATATCTTAAAGTTGTTGAGGTTGAGAAACACTGATCTAAGCTAAGAAGTCAGCATCTTCTAGGCTGTTGGCTGGTCTCAGAAGCTAAGCAGGCTTAGCCTGAGTTAGTACTTCGATGGGAGCCTACCTGGGAATCCCAAGGATGCAGGCTAGACTGGGAAATTAAAAAAAAAAACCCTAGAAGGCAATAGTAAACCACATGGGTAAACTTACAAAGAAAACTGTGGATGCAAATCACTAGGAGTCAAACTTGTAAACATCCTTATCTTTTCTTTTTTAATTCAGAAGCAACATGTGGGATGATCTCTCCGATGTTCTGAATGGAGACTGATGCAAAGCCTACAACGGGCTTCTTTACCGTTCTCCTATTGTCCAGCAGCTTCTCTATAGCCATTATTTTATCATGTTTATCTTGTTTTCTTCTAGGCAACTTTTAAAGGTTGGATGGACATAATGTATGCAGCAGTCGATTCAAAAGAAGTAAGTCTCAGAGAAATGCACTTTTTTCTTCCTCTTGCGCTAATTCTAGCCCATCCTTTCCCCCTCTGTCCAATTGGAAAGTAAAATAAGGGCCTCTGTTCACAGCCCCTATGAAACATGAGGCTGTTCCTTGGCTCTGCGGAGGATGGTGATATCCAGCTGCTTTCTAAAGCTGAATTCACACAATATATATGTATGCTAAGGTGGACTAAAATGGGGTGTGGAAGTTGGTGGTACGTAGTTATGGGAACCCGGCTAGGATGAAAACGGGGTTTCCCCTCAACTTCAACCCAATAGAAATCTTGCCATATAGGCAATTGTTTATTCTGCTGCAGGGACACCCCCATCTTGCACTGCCCCCCTTGACCATTTTTGCTTGGGCTGTGGAAGACCCCTGGCCTATGCAGCTTATGTCTTGTTTGGGGGGGACATGTGGGGATATGGGAATGCCACGGGAGACAAAATGCAGGTCTTCCAAAACTAACCCTCCTACCCAAAATCTGTTCGATATTCAGCTGGGGTTGAGGTAAGCGGGTGTAAGACAGTTTGTACCGGGTTGTGTTTGGCAGTTAAGCACTTCCTCTCTCTTTGGAGGTTCAGAATTTGTAAGAAATACAAATGTGGAAGCCCCAGAACCAGAACTGCAGTTGAAAGGATAACTGGAGAAAAGGAGAGGTTCTGCTGATTTCTTCCAAAGTGGGGAAGCGGATCCCAGTAAATCTCACTCTTCAATTTCTGTCTTACTAACCAGGTTGAGAGTGATGTGGGAATCCAAGCTAAACAAAGCTTTCCTAAAGCCAAACTGCTACCTATAAGTAATGGGACCTTTCAGTTGAACTCAATTCATGTTATTTTAAGTGGACACATCCATGGATTTTACTTGGGGTGATATGGAAGTGATTCGCTGTCGCTTTATTTTGGGTTTTCCCAACTTTCCAGCCTAGCTGATATCACATAGATGTGTATACAATGTTCAGGTTGTTGCAATAAAAGATCCAATTCTGAGAACCTTAATGGAAAAGCTGAAGGCTTCAGGCAGGCCAAGGTAGAACTCAAGTTACCGTGTAGGGCTTGCTAATTTTTTAAAAATTAGTCTGATACTGTTAGCCTTTCTTACAGTAATTGAGTAATTACACAGTAATTGCCCACTTGCAGATACTTCCTCTTCAGTACTGAATTACTGTCTCACCGTAATTTCAAGAGCTTGAATTTTGAATAAAATTTATGAGTTGAAAAAAATGCTACTGAGAGAAGAAGCAGTTGTTGTTGTTTAGCCTAATGGAAAATACAAGGCACATCTCTATTGTCGAAGTGAAGCATCTTGGATTTAATATAAGTTATTCTACTCTGGAAGAAGAAGGGGATCTAAGTAGATTCATGGTGTCTGGCTTCCTGGAGCAACAGTAAGGGAGTAGAGATCAGATGGTATGAACTGTTGAAGTGTCTGCTTCTCAGTTGTACATTTCTCACAACCATTGTTCCAAGTTAATGAGAAACAACACTCATCTTCATGTAATTGCAACCAATGGAAACAATATTAACATCTGTATTGGTCCCCATATATGGAACTGTGCCAGCAAACACAGCTCTTGACTAACTGTGGTTTTTTTGTTTTTTTCTCCTGAAAGCCACATCTCTCTTTGTTCTTCATTTTTACAGGTCGAATTTCAGCCAAAATGGGAATACAACAAATATATGTATATCTATTTTGTGATTTTTATCATCTTTGGCTCTTTCTTCACTCTGAATCTTTTTGTGGGTGTCATTATTGACAATTTTAATCAACAAAAGAAAAAGATAAGTACCCACATTTCTTGCCTTGCGTTGTGCTCGCTGAATGGGGAGCCTTAAAGAATCTCAAGAGCAGTAGGGTGCCACCATTGCTTGAAGGACCTTCTGTAGGTGGAAGGTACCAAGAAGTAGACGTGTATTTACCTTCTCTTCTCCTGTTAGCAGAAAGGAAATTAATTTTTACACACTTGCAGATTCTTCCTCTCCAGTACTGAAATGCTCAGTTTTCTGCGAGTGTCAGAGGAGAAAATCTTGTCAATTTTATTTCTTTTTTTCGAAAATGTGGGAAAATGCCAGCTGTATTATAGGGCAGTAAAACTGGGACATGCACATAAGACTTGTATATATTAGGAGGCAAACACTATTTGGATGAAAACATGTTCATGTTTTTAATTCTTAGTCCTTAAAATAGCAAATCTGGAGCTGAGAACAATGTAGCTTTAGGACAACTTGATTTTGATATGGCCAGCAAAGCGTTTCTGATTTGTGTGTAATAATTCAGCATGAGTACAGAAGAAAGGAAACACGAGTGATGATTCAAAGATAGGGTTGTAGATCGTTGGCTTTGAAAAAATGCAAAATGCACTGTCAGTAATATTTGTTGTGTTTTCTCCTTGCACTTTGGTGGTCAAGACATCTTCATGACAGAAGAACAAAAAAAATACTATAATGCTATGAAAAAATTGGGATCAAAGAAACCTCAAAAGCCTATTCCAAGACCAACGGTAAGAATGTTTGCCAACAGTTTACAGTAGAATAAACTTGTAAAAATGAATAGGGCTACCAACGTCCAGTCAGTCTACTTATTAGCTGTATTTGGTGGACTGATGAAGATCAGCCTTAACTGGTTAAGATGTAAAATTTATTCTTGGGGTTGAGAGTTCAGCATTAGTTATTTAGATGTCATTGAGTATTGTTTGATCCCTGCAAACTTCATTGACAAATGTTCACCATCCTGGCCAACCACTCTTCCATAGATATTCCAGAAGTCTCTTTAATCCCATCCATCTACTTTATCTCTAGTCTTCCTCTTCTTCCACTTCCCTCAAATGTATTCTTTTATAATTTCTGGGGTATGGCTGATTCTGGTAAGTTTGTGTAATAAAGAATGAAGGGAATATATTAAATTATTCTTCAAGTAATGAACAGTAGCTTTTACTGGATTTGCCCAGTGAATTTGGAGCAGGACCCTCCTTCCTTCCACTGTGGCCTGGCCTTATCCATTAGAAGTGGCAGAAATTGCAGTATAGACAGGATAATCAAGTTTATCAACAACAAGCAATTCAGGAGGTTTTTTTTCAGGGCTATAGATACTTCTGCCATAAGAAATGGGAGTATCTTTTTCTTTTCTACCATAACTTCTCCTATAATGTAGAAGTTGGCCTCATAGACAACAGTTCTTTGCTACACAGATAAGAAAATAACATTGAATCATTGAAGCACAAGAATTTATTTCCTGATTGCATTAGATTATAACATAAATTGTTGGGATTAATTATGGAAAATGATGGGTAAGGCTGTGCTTGCTTTGAAAATAATTTGAAAAAAGTGTTTTGGGTGTTGTGCAAGCACAGCAGGCCTCTGCCATCATTAAAGCAATTTCAGCATGAGCCAAAAAAAAGAAGTTTCAACTGCTTTAAGAGTTGCATTAATTTTAATGAGCAGATTCATTAAAGCAGCCACAACTATTTTTCATTCTGGCATGGAAGTCTGAAAAATGAAAGACTGTTTTAATGAAAAGTAGAAAGGTGCTTTGCATGACTTGGGTTTGTGCAAAGTCCAATGCACTTTTTTGCCAATATATTTCTAATGGGCACTGCCCTATTTCTAGCTGACATAACTAATCTTACATTAAATCCTGAACAATCTTGCTTCTCTTCTTCCCACTGCCTCTAGAACAAATACCAAGGATTCCTTTTTGATATTGTGACTCACCAACTGTTCGATATTGCCATCATGACTCTCATTTGTCTTAATATGGTTACTATGATGGTGGAGGCAGATGATCAATCTCCAGAGAAGACCTATGTTCTGAACAAGATTAACATTCTCTTTATCACACTGTTCACAACTGAGTGTGCCATGAAGCTGGTGGCTCTGAGACACTACTACTTTATTAATGGATGGAATATTTTTGATCTGGTGGTTGTGATCATGTCAATTGTGGGTAGGTGATCTTGCTGTTTTTTACCATGCCGGCTAGAATTTAGCATTAAAATTTTTTGAAGCCCCCTGTTAAATCCTATCTGTTGAAATCATTGGTGTCAGGAATCGGATTGTTCTGAGCTCCCTGGCAGCTCTACCTTTTGCCCAACTGAGTTGCAAATGGTGGGACACCATTGCCATACGACTACAAGAGCATTTCAGTGTTGTTCTTGGGTTGTGGTCCCAACCCAGCAAAGATTTCTCCAAAAGTCCAAAGATGTCAAAAAAAAAAAAAAAAAATCCAAAGGAAGCAGATAAGGGTCTCAACAGGTGGTAGAACTTGAGTGACCTTGTTTGGGATCAGAAGCTAAGGCTGTTTGGTCAAGTTAATGTTTGCAAAAGAGACCTCTCCGAGTTGTAGGATAGACTAGAGGTAAACAAATATTCTGGAGGAAAGCAGTAGCAAACCACTTCTGTATTGTTCCAAGGAACCTACATGGACCTGTGCATGAAATGACTAGAATCAAGCTTGTCTTAATTTAATTTAATTTAATTTAATTTAATTTAATTTAATTTAATTTAATAGATTTAAGTGCTGCCTAATTCCAGGACAATTTTGGGTGGCTCACAATAACACAAACAGAATAAAATACTTCTGCTGGTCTTTGACCATAATAAAGATTTGATTTGATTCTGAATAAAATATATTATGAATAAGAAAAAAAAAGACAAGCTAAATAGAGAACAAGTAAAAAATAGAGAGCAAAATGACAAATCAGGAAACATATGCTGTGAAGGCACGCTGCACCAAGGGCTCCAGCCAGCCTAGCCCAGGGCCTGGGAGAATTGAAAGACTTGAAGGAGACATTATTTTAAGCCGATGAGGGCTCCGATGGTGGGCAAGATATTATGGCCAAAGGGACCGGGGGGAAGAAAGTGGCCAGCAAGGTAGAGAATCGTGATCCTTTGTCATGGGGGAATGCAACATACTGTGGAGTCCTCGGGGTTCTCTGAGCAAGTAGCACTGAAGAGGTTACCTAGCCGGGGAACGAAACGTTTGCAAGAAAAGAACCACGCTCAGAGAACCCCAAGGACTCCACCATTCAACCCTGAGCTACACAGATTCGCTTCTATTAATGCAATGTACTGTTCAGAGCACCTGCGTGGTATAACCTGACAAGGGCTGTGTCCTCTGAGATGTTTAGGGGCTTTAAAAGTGCACAATTTTAGCAGCACAGATTAATTACATGTCGCACGGCTTTTCAAGAAAACTGCTCTGGTTTTAAAAGTTGTGCTTCTAAAGCACTCAGGTGTCATTGACGCCACCGCCAACATTTCCATGGGAACACCATGGAGATATTTACCTCTATTCTTTCTCTCTTTCTGTTTTAATACAGAGAAGTGTTAGCCTATGTCAACACCCACTGAGGAAGAATTCAATCCTGTTTTTTCTCCCGTTCAGGTAACGTGCTTTCGGGGATTGTAGTTTCTTTCTCGCCTACGCTTTTCCGAGTGATCCGTTTGGTACGGATTGGACGCATCCTTCGGCTCATTCGGTCTGCCAGAGGAATCCGGACTCTCCTCTTTGCCCTGATGATGTCTCTCCCTGCTCTGTTCAACATCGGCCTCCTGCTTTTCCTGGTGATGTTCATTTACGCCATTTTTGGCATGGCCAACTTTGCTTACGTCAAAAAGGAAGACGGGATTGATGACATGTTGAACTTTGAGACTTTTGGAAACAGCATGCTCTGCCTCTTCCAAATCACCACTTCTGCTGGCTGGGATGGGCTCCTCAGCCCGATTTTGAACACGGGGCCTCCATTTTGCAATCCAAAACTCAATGTTCCTGCAACTTCCTCTAGAGGAGATTGCGGAAACCCTGTCGTCGGGATCATCTTCTTTGTGACTTATATCATTATATCTTTTCTCATTGTTGTGAACATGTACATTGCTGTTATTCTGGAGAACTTCAATGTTGCCACGGAAGAAAGCACTGAACCTTTAGGAGATGATGACTTTGAAATATTTTATGAAGTATGGGAGAAGTTTGACCCCCAAGCAACCCAATTTATTTCGTATTCTGAGCTGTCTGACTTTGCACATGCTTTGGTGGACCCCTTGCGCATCCCTAAGCCAAACAAGCTTGAGCTGATAGCAATGGATCTTCCCATGGTCAGTGAGGACAGGATCCACTGCTTGGACATTCTCTTTGCTTTCACGAAAAGGGTGTTGGGGGACTCTGGAGAGATGGACATACTCAAGCAACAGATGGAGGAAAAGTTCATGGCTGCTAACCCATCCAAGGCTTCATATGAACCCATCACCACCACACTCCGACGTAAGTATGAGGAAGCTTCTGCTACTGTCATTCAGAGAGCTTTTCGGAGTCATTTGCTCCAACGTTCCATGAAGCAGGCCTCGTTCTTGCACCGCCACAAAAACTGTGATGGTGATATCCTTGATGAAGATGCTCCAGAAAAGGAAGGTCTCATTGCACTTTTGATGAATGAAAATTATATCAGAAATCTGGATGAGTCTCAAACACCATCTTTAGAATCTATCCCTCCTTCCTACCACAGTGTTACAGGAGACCAGAATGGTGATGATGATGATGACAAGGGGGGTTTTGAGCAGGAAATGGCAGAAACTTCTAAATGTGACAAACCTAGAGATGGTCAACTATTTCCTGACAAAGACAAGAAATCCAGTCTATAGATCTTTAATCAAAGATGTCTGAGCATATTATTAAAATAAAGAGATGGTGCAACACATGCCCAGAAGAACTCAGAGTTATTTAGATCATGAACATTTAATTTTTTTGACCATATTATGTTTCTGGCAGCATCACAGCAAGGTATTGTGAAGGTTAGTTCTAATTGATCTATCAGGAATCTGGTGGTCAAGCTGAGGTTATAATTTGCTGGCCTCCATTGGACTAAAATTCGGTTCTTTTGTTAAGTAGAGCATGGATCAGGCTGGCAAACATAGAACTTTCTCAAATGTTTTAGGTTCTGATCAGCTTTTGGCTCATAGTTATGACTCTCTGGGACTCCTAACCAAGGAACAGTTTTGATATAGAAAGGCATAATTCATGGTGCCCCCAAAACCACCTTTGGGCACCTGAGCTCTACGGATAAAGCTCACTGTTTTGAATGATGTTTCCCATGCTTTCTGTCTGTGATGAAAGAACATCCAGATTGTCCCCATCAGACCTTTTTGCTGCAAGAAGACTTCTCAGTTCTCAGCGTCCTTCCCTTGCATCCATTTGGGAAAAGACACACTTATGGAAGAGAAATCTCCAGGAAGAAAACTGGGGTCAGGAAGTCTCGAAGGCTTTTATCTCCCGATGGATCTAAAGGCGCTTCCTTACAGCCACTCACTTGAACTGAAATGGAATAATTTTGAACGGAGTCGGCAAAGGACAAGCTGACTTGCCACCCATTTACAGGCCCCACGGTTACGCAAAGCCGCAACCTAATTGCTGATTTGGAATGATGCATAAAACGCTGTCATTAGTTACTGCTGCTCCTGTCATTGTTATTTTCTGTTATATTGGTAATAAAATGTACGTGGCACTTTACAGAACAGCAAATACAAATCAGTGATAACTAACTTCCCCAGGGACATTTTAATTTTAGGGTTCTCCTTTTAGGACTAACATAGAGACTGCATGGTTTTACTGATAGGACATTTGTACTGGAAATGCACTAATATTCAACCTCGTATGACAAACATATCTAGAATCACCACGGTATGTACATCTCGTATTGTAGCCATGTTACTGCCATTGCTATGAAACAATAAACATACCGACTGACAATTCAAATCTGTATTGCTTAGCCGGGACTAACTCTCCAGAAACATTCTGTAGCAGTCAATAGCTTTTATTTTTTTAACTCAATATTTTAATAGTATTTTAGCTAACTTCGATAGCTAAGCAGATTCTATCTTGTACTGGGCAATGGCTCCCCAAGATGGTGCCGCTTTGATGACCTGGGCTGATCTAAAAAAACGCTAAGCAGAGGTTGGCCCTCCCAGGAAATTCTAGAGTTGTTGGTGAGCATAAGAAGAAGAAGAAGGGAAGGGCAAACTACTTCTGTACTGTGGCCAAGAAAACAACGTGAATGCATCCTTGTAGTAACTGGGGGGTGAGTTCAACTGAAGGACGATTTTACCTTTACTGAAAGCTGTTAGATAACTGGCAAGATCACTTCTTGCCTTACTTGAAGATGGATGGAGGGTGAAGGTGGATGAAGATGGTGATTTCTGCCTCAAAGCCAACTGGAATTCTCTTAAATAAACAATGTTCTCCAAGATAGCCTAAAGCTGACGAGTCATCAGGTCAGTGATCTTGCTCAGCAATGGTACTGGGGAAAATTGTCCAGAAGAGAAGGGCCCAAATTCTTCTTTACTAATGGAGTATTTATTTATTTATTTATTTTTCAAATTTAGTCACCACCCATCTCACTCAAAGAGTGACTCTGGATATTACACCTGCTGTGATTTGAAGCAACAGATGTAATATCTTTCCTAAAAGAGGCATTATTCATTTCTGAAGCCAGCTGTATATCTCCAGCCCTGGTAGATTTCATCATAAGAACATAAGAAGAGCCCTGCATGATAAGAGCAAGGCTTATTCTAATCCATGTTTTGTTTCCAGGTGTTTCTGAGATGTTCAGAAGCAGGAGATAGAGACCTACCCCTCTCTCAGTGGTTGTTCCCCAGCAACTGGTATTTGGAGGTATGGAGTCCTCAAAACCAACAGGCCTTGACAAGCTGGTCCTCCAAGAATTTAATCCATCCCCTTTTAAAGTAAATGGCCATCATTGCATCCTGAGATAATTAATTTCAGGTTAAATGCTTTCTTTTGTCTGTTCTAAATCTCTTCCATTCAGATTCATTAGATGGCCGCTGGGCCTAGTGTTTGGAGAGAAGGAGCAAAACTTCCCCCTGCATATTTTTTCCAACCCATACATGATTTTATACACCTTAATGATATGCAATCCCCAGATGCCTTTTTCCTAAGCCAAAGGATCCCAATCATTCTAGCCTTTTCTCATAAGGAAAATGTTCTTGATAATTTTGGTGGCATTCTTCTGCACTTTAAACCTCTACTATACTGTATCCTCTTTCATATATGGCAACCAGAACTGTACTCCAGATGCAGATGTACCACAGATTTGTATAAGGCATTGCAGTGTTCACATTTTTATTTTCATTTCATTTCCTAAAGATCCCTACCATGGAATTTACCTTTCTCATAGCTGCTCCACCGTGCCTAAACATCTTCATTGAATTATCCACTCTCACCCCCACTTTTTCACTGGTAAGTTGCAGACAGCTCAGATTTCACCAGGGTATAGTTGGAATCAGGGTTTCTGGTCTCAGTGGGCATCACGTCAATCAATTTGAACTTTATTTGCCATTTGGGTGACCCTTCATCTAATTGCTCTTCACAATCACTGCAGATTTTCACTACCCTGAATGGTTTGGTATTGTCTGCAGACGTGGTTACCTCACTGCTTATCTCTATGTCAAGTTGATTTATGAACAAGTTAAAAAAAACACTGGTCTCAACACAGATCCTGGAGGGATTACACTTTTTGAGAAAACGGCTCATTTTTCCCCCTACTCTGCTTCTAATCTCTTAACCAGTCCATAAAGGGACAGGTCTTCTTTTCCTGTGACTGCTAAGTTTACTCAAGAGACTTTAATGAGGAACTTTGTCAAACTGATTGACTTCTAAAAATCCAAGTGTAAGTCAACAAGGTCATCTCCTTCAGATGCCTCTTGACACATTAAAAAAAAACTCTACAAAGTTGGTGAGGCAGGATTTACCTTTACAGAACCCATCCGTCAGAAAGAGCAAAAATCAGACGGAAAATTATACATATAGCTCTTTTGGATCAGTCAGTTTTAGATTCACTGTTGTTCTGAACTGATTTTTTAAAAATCCATTCTTCTGATCACCACAAAACTCATAGCGAAATCCATAAAATTAACTACTCATTGTGTGAAGAAGTACTTTGGTAGTCTGCCCTATCCAGTCAGTTTCACTGGCTAAATGTAAGCTCGAGTGTCGCAAGAGGAGATACTGTTTATTTTATTTGTATGACTCATGAACAGTTCGGAAATGGAGAGATAAAGAAAAAGAACATGTTGAGTCACTCATGGACTGACAACATGGAAAGCCTTTGATGTCTCCTCTCTGGAGCCTGTTTGTGACCTTTTCCATTCAGCACTGGTTCAGAAATGGTGAACTGGACTTCTGAGACATCAAATTCAGTTTGTCCTCCTTTTAATGTGCCTTTTTTTTTTTTTCTGAACCTTAAGAACCAGTTCCTGTTTCACTGATCAAGGTGTGGATCTTCCTCATTAACAATGTAGGTCTTACGAATCCATCTGATATTGAAATTGTTGATGTTTTCTAGGAAAATATCAAGGGAAACATGAAGTAAAGGGTTTTTCAGAATAATTGCCTACTTTATTAGAAGATGCTTGTTAAAGTTGTAGCACACTACATGAAATGTTTATATGCATGTCTGGATATCACAAACAGAGAATGTTCTGCGTAATTTCCTGACTATTTTCCCACAGTTCAGACATTCTGATTCCTAATACTGAAGAAGTCACCCTATGGTTTCAACTTCTAACAGGCTTGGGAATGTTAGATTTTTCCTATCCAAGAGTTGCACCTATCCTACACTGCAATCATCAGTAGAACAGATGCCTTTGAGCAAGTAGATATCTTGATGGAGAATTCTGGATATTATAGTTGAAAAAAAATGGAGCGCCTCCATCAGCAGATGGTGGTCCTATGGAATATCTATGGAATATCTAATTCTAGCTAAAGAATGTTCTACCTGAATTACAAAGTACAAGAACAATCATTTGCTGATGTCTGGAAGGTCTTTGTGCAGTCTGGTACTTGTTTTCAAGGAAAACGATTCTTCACAATGCAAGAGAAGGGTTTGATGCGCTCTTTCCCATTAAAACACAATTTCCAAGAATTCGAACAGGCTGACCAGCAGAAATTTAAAAATGCAAGGTGGCTGCTATGGATTTATGTATATGCTATGCTTGGTCAACAACTTCTAAAATAGCTTTCGTCTTCTTTTTATGTAGTGCAGTTTAAATAATGAAATAATAAAGCTAATGGATTTATAGGTAGGCCCAAACCCATCCCCTGAAGTTCAACCCTGCATCAGAAGTCAGTGTAAGAAGTGAAAAAGTCAATGAATAGTCCTAACCTCTAGTTCCAGTTAATCATATCCTGCTAATGTTTCTGGATCACATTCTTTGATAACCCACCATATTCCACCATCATTTGCTGGAAGCAAATTAGTCTCTGGGTCACTCTAGGCCAGTGTTTCTCATGGCTGGCTGGGGAATTCTGGGAGTTGAAGTCCAACCATCTTAAAGTTGCCAAGGTTGAGAAACACTTCTCTAGGTGGTCTCTCCATCTCCAGAGTAATAGCAGACGATTGGCACAAAAAAATTACTTAGGTAGCTCTGATGAAGAGTTTTGTCATGTTGGACTTATAACAAACCTTCCTACTTCAGCTAAGGAAGGTCATCTGAAGATAAGACAAAGCGATGTTCTATTCTTCATTGCGGCAACTTAAAATTGGTCATCAATATTTATAAAAAGTTTCAAGCAAACGAGATTGCTGTGAAGCAGAACTCAAGGCTTTCTAGTGTAAACTTCTCTAATAAGAAATTGGAACAAACAGTACGGAGATCCAAGCAGGGTAAGGAGAAGGAATATTTTCTTTCCATACAATATAGTCAAACTACACAATTTTGTTACTAAGCAACAGATCCATTCAGGTGCAACTTCAGTATTCCTGCATGGCCTTAAAATGGTGCTACAGGTTATGCTGCATTTCAACAGGCTAAGCTGGTCAACAGGTTGCCTAGCTAAGAACAAGTGAGTCCATGAATGTGTGTTGTGTGTGTCAAAAAAAACCAAGGCTGCAGCTGCAACTATCTGAGTGAAGTCCTCTCTGTTTATGTGCGTTGTAACACATGGGGGGAAAAAAGGATGGGGGTTGGCTCACACGGTCAAGGACATCATCTTGACTTTTTTCAACCCCCTGTGGATGTTCCTGGCTGAGAAAATGTCCACTTTCAGTTCCTATATTCCAACACTCAGTGAGCATGCTAAGAAAACATCAAGAAAAATAAATATTTAGTTGGTCAGAAAATAACTGGCATAGAAACAGAAAGAGCACATCTCTTCACAGGCTTTCTAAGCCTGTTTGGTCTACAACAGTGTTTCTCAACCTTGGCAGCTTGAGGATGGGTGGACTTCAACTCCCAGAATTCCCCAGCCAGCCATGCTGGCTGAGGAATTCTGGGAGTTGAAGTCCACACATCTTCAAGTTGCCAAGGCTGAGAAACATTGGTCTACAGGATCTTGGATGGTGATGGTTTTGGAATGAAAACTATTCCATTCTCAGAACTAGAGACAAGATCTCAGCTTCTTCCTTCCAAGCACGTGTCTGCTTTCCACATGCAGTGTTGCGATCTGGTCACAACAGTTAGACCGATTACAGTCAGAGACCTCACTGTTTTCAAAGGAACCTTTAAAAGACTTCTTGATATATAACGATTTGACTTTATCTTCAATCGCTAGGATGAAAACTCCATCCAAAAATGCACCAGGGGAAGAAGTGGTCAGTGTGACACAGCTTTCAGCGATGAATGAAAATAGGGTGGAGGAGGACAGAGAAAGAAACAATTTTTCTGAATAGCTATCCATGTGGTTAATTGGGACGATACTGAGATGTAGAGAGTACTTGAATACACAATAATTAACAATAATTAACCTGTGGGACCACTTGGCTGTACCGATGCATTTATGCTCTCCTGTGGGCCAGATTTATTCAGAAAATAAGTCACAGAGATGCGCAAAGCTTGGAGAAACATTCCAAGTATGCTTAGGAAATTAGAAGGCACAGGAAGACTTTACCGGCAATGAATACAGAAGGCATCTTCATTCTCTTCTCCGGAATGAAATAATGTGTTGCATCGCTGTGTGTGCGTTCTCCCCGCCTGCGGCACCGGTGGGTGTTTGCATGCCTCTGTGAGCCGGGTGGCATGGGGCAGGGTGCATACCCTCGCTCTGGGTCACATGATTTCCAAGGAGGCGGGCTTAGAATGGAGCAGTCGACAGCACTCCGAGGGGCTGGCCAAGGGCTTCTGCCATATGTCCAAGCGGGGAGGGGGGGATTTTTTCTGGAAGTTTTTCCCCTGCAACCCCTGGCTGGATCCACCCACTTGTGAACGCAAATCTTTCTTTGGCTGGCTCGTCCCTCCTGCTCCCTTTCTGGAGAGTTACCCAGCTGGTGGAGCCAGTCCCCTCCTCCTTGGAAACATGTCTTTCCAACATTTGTATTGTTGTACCCCACCCAGAGCGACTTCATGCAAGAGGGGCGGCTGTATAGATTTGATAAATAAATAAATAAATAAATAAATATTCCATTGAGTTGGGAAGAATAAAAGGGGGTGGGGGTGGGGGTGGGTTGCAACCCCTTTGCAACTTCTGGATATTTACTCCCCTGCTCTGAAAATAAGATTGTGGTAAACAAGGATGGTAGGAAGCATCATGAACATGTGTGTTGTGGCGGGGTGGTGGTATTGAATATTGCTCTCCAGTTTGGCTACTGATAAATGGATATGTTGGAATGGGTTAAGCCACCCCAACCATCTTGTGTGAAAGACCACAAGAGGTTCTCCAGATGTGCCACCCCACCTTTAAGCGGCTCAGAAAACATCAAGACAAACCTGGGCCGACTCAGCTGCAACTGCATGATCAAAGCCCTACGGGTCACACAGTCACAGCTACCATCTTGACCTTTTTGACCTTTGCGGACACTCCTGCTACTGCCTGTTATAAGGAAGGCTAGTAATTACTTTCTTGCAGCTGTTTGGGTTTTGGGGCAGTGTTGGGAAACTGACTGGGTCAGTTCCTCTTTACACAAACCTGTGTTGGTCCCAGATCCTACAGTGATCTCTCCCTATCTGATCTGGATTGCCCTCCTTGTGATCTTACCACAACATCAGGCTGTCAAATCCTTCATCGGTCATGAAACCCACATCTCAAGCTTGCCTACCTCACAGGGTTGTTGAGAAGATCAGGTTGGGTTGGAGAAAGAACAACGGACACACTCCCAAAGTAATTAGGAAGCAAGGGGGGGCTATAAGAAACAGACAAATAGATTCCATCCATTTGTACTATGGAACAAAAGAATAATATTAAAACAGGAATTTAAGAGGGGATTAAACAAAAATTAGAAAAAGAAGCCAGGGTAGAGATAAAGGGGAAAAAGAGGGATTAAAAGAAATAAGAACCAGAACACAGAAGAGATAATTAAATTAGCCACACGGGTTGCAATGTTTGATTGGCCCTTGAAGCATCATGTGCTACGATCGGATTAATTCCTGCATGAACTGACTATACACCACCCACTGAAGACCTCTAGCTACCAAAACGAGCAATATTCTCTTTGGCCAGCAGAGGGGGGTGTCGCCTTAACTGTGAAGCTGATGCCACACTCATCCCCTCTCTTGCTAAGTTGGGAAATCCAACCCACACTGATTTCCAGATGTGCAATTGCATCCCAACACATCTGGAGAGTACCAGGTTGGGGAAAAGGTATTCTAGTCTGTGCAACTCTGCAAACAGCAAGGAAGTAATTGAAAAGTGTGTGCGTGTGGGGGTATTATGGGACATGTTTTATGACCTAGGTCCAACCATAGAACGGCTGGAAGGTCATTTTGCCTCTTGAGCTCAACCCCAGCACTTGCAAAGGATGTCAGGATCCCAAAACTACGATCTGCTGTGCAGGGCTACACTCAAGAAGGCAGTAAGACAGTGTTTTCCAAACTTGGCCACTTTAAGATGAGTGGACTTCAACTCCCAGAATTCCCCAGCCAGCATGGCTGGCTGGGGAATTCTGGGAGTTGAAGTCCACTCATCTTAAAGTGGCCAAGTTTGGAAAACACTGCAGTAAAACAAGCCCATGTGGTCAAGGTGTAAAGCAAGAGATTGAAGACCATCTGAATTGCCAAGTTTTCAACCAGCCTTGGCATATTAGCCGTCTGATTTGCTGTGATGGGCAGCATTTAAAAGGAAACCGTGGGGCTCCTTTTAACACAACACAAGGGGAGCACAGTCTAACTGAAGCCCATCAACCAAGGGGCTCTATTTAGCCTTCTCAAAATCGCCAAGCCAAAGGACCCTCTTTTTCTGCACTCCTTGGGCAGGGGCAGATGAATGCCACCTTCTGGAGGGCAGAGAATCCCAAGAGTTGACTCTTTGGCAGCTGATGTTGGAAAAGTCACCCAACTTGGGCTTCTTCATTCTTTTTCTCTGATCTGCCCGACTGTAGCCAGCCTTATTCTCAACTCCTCTCGTTGGGTTGTAAATGTCACCCTCACTTGGTTTCTGGCTTCAAGTCAACTGTGGGAGCTGTGCAATGGCTCTCTGCCAGCCCCGAATGTGAAATGTGGGCGATCTCTCTCTTATTAGCTCCGGTGATACAAATGGCTTGTTACTGTCCCTTGAGGAAGGATGGTTCCTGGGTTTTAATTAACAGAATAAGGCTTAAATAACCGTATCATATCTCCCTGGAGATGCCATGAAAGAAGGCTATAGTTTCCTGATCAGCCTTATCGCAACAGAAAGCAAACCACATCGCGCTAACAGAAAAGGAGGTCACCTTCCTTGGCTCCATCCTTGCTTCCTTTTTTGAGTCCACATTTTTCAGCACAAGGTGCATTTGAAGTGGCAAGAGAAAGAAGGAGGCGAAGACTGTTCCCAAAGTGCCACAAATGATTTATTATTATCCAATGATTTATTTCTGCCCCGTATGTTCCTGAACAAACCTTCTTTCATCAGGGGGCATGGTTGTGATCACCCTGTGAAAGTAAACTCTGCATTTTGCACTTTTCATTTCTCTCCCTCTCAGGTTTGCATCTGATAAAATTGCACAGTTCAAATTTTGTCAAACGGAGGAGGAGGAGGAGGTGAAGGAGGAGAAGAAGAAAGAGAAGGAGAAGGAGAGGAGGAGGAGGAGGAGGAGGAGGAGAAGGAGAAGGAGAAGGAGAAGGAGAAGGAGAAGGAGAAGGAGAAGGAGAAGGAGAAGGAGAAGAAGAAGAAGAAGAAGAAGAAGAAGAAGAAGAAGAAGAAGAAGAAGAAGAAGAAGAAGAAGAAGAAGAAGAAGAAGAAGAAGAAGAAAGAAGAAGAAGAAGAAGAGCCAAAGTAGAACCAGGATGGTGCAGTAGTGAAGATGTTGGGCTGGCAATGGGGAGATCCAGGTTCAAGTCCCCCCTCAGCCAAAAAAGCTCCCTGGATGACTTTGGATTAGTGCCTCTCTCTCGGCCCAATCTACCTCACAGGGTTATTGTGTGGGGAAAAAGAAGAGGAAAGAGCACTACATATGTCATCTTGAGCTCCTGAACGAAAGGTGGGACCTAAATCTAACAATTTGTGAACACATTAAACAAACTAGTAGAAAACAAATTAGCAATGGCACCTGGAATGTTTCCTGTCATAATATTGCCAACAATGCTCCAAAGAGCTCCAGAAAAGTCCAGAGTTCACTGGGCTTGTGGAAGATCTAGATTTAATGGTGAGCCATGGTATTTACTTTCTGTTGTGATCAGTTGGTTCCAGGGGCTCTTCCTGAATTGCAGTGAGAGGGAACGTCAGTGCAATTTTTATGGGCAGAGTCTGGTGCTTTGGTGAAGGGGTAAGCAAAAGGCATAGAGCAGTGTTTCTCAGCCTTGGCAACTTTAAGATTTGAGAGCTTCAACTTCCAGAATGGGAATTGAAGTCCATACAGATAGAAAGAATAATGATCCTTTTGAACTTGGGTGTTGGAGAAGACTCCTGCCCATCTCCCCCAATGGGAGATGCCATAGACAGGCAAGAAAACAACAAATGGATCATTGAACCAATCAACCCAGAGTTCTCACTCGAAACACAAATGATCAGGCTCAAATTATCACATTTTGGACACATTGTATGAAGACCCAGCTCTCTGGAGAAGGCTGTAATGCCAGGAAATGTGGAAGGAAAGAGAAGATGACTGTCAGCAACGTGGATGGACTCACAGTGGTGACGAATGCATCACTGGAAGATCTGAAGGACCAACACATTGGTCTGGGGACAGACTGTCAGGGAGAAAATCTATGTGGTTGCTAAGAGTTGACACTGACTTGACAGCACATGATCATTCTGGCAAGGGATCTGTGTCAATGTTCCGTCTTGCATTGCACAATCTTTTCTCATGGACTCCCTTGCTACCTCGCCTGCAATTCTGGAATGTTGCCAGCTGGCCCTCCTCCTCTTAGGGTTTTTCAGTTTCTTGGCACTGGGAAGGAGGGAACATACAGCCCTGGAAAACGTCAGAAGTGGGAGAGATACATTTTTTCTTTTTTCCCCGGAGAAATCGTAAGTTCCAGTTTTCTGCCCACAAATTTGATGGAGAACTGTAAAAAAAAAAAAAAAATCTCTTCTGCCTGGATCAAGTCTAACTTCCCTATGAAAAGCAAGCTGGTAGTTCTGAAGGCTAAATCTTCTCAGAGGAAAATCTGAAAAAAGTCACTTTGGCTGCAATCTTGTATAAGCTGAACTCAGCCGGGGATTACGTCTGATTGATTGATTGATTACATGCCATCAAGTTGTTGTTGACTCTTAGCAACCACATAGATAGATTTTCTCCATGAGGGATTACATCTAAGGGGTTATGTAATTTGCTTTGCTCTTGAATCTAGCACGGGAACTGGTGTATCCCCAGGAATCTTCAGTCTTACAGCTTTTGGCCTAGCTTAACTTCTGGTGATCCTATGGATATACCTAGTTTTCTTAGCAGCATTTTATCATTTATCATTACCTTCTTCTGGGAAGTTTAGACTGGGAACTTCCTGGTGGTCCCCTATCCAAGGACTAAGCAGAATCAGCCTGCTTAGCTTTTCAGGATGAGGCAAGGCCTGTTCAGTTGTTGGCAGTTGCCTTGTTCCAGGTTGTTTTTGGAGTCTAGCCTACAGCTGGCATTTCCTGGTGATTCCCCTTCCCATCCAAGAATTAATCAGGCCTGAGTCTGTTTATCTTCCCCAAACCAGACAAGATTTACCTGTTAATGAATGAATTTGGCCACACGGTAGGAAGCGTGAGGGTTGCAAAAAGCGGAGAAGCAAATGAAAGCAAAGAAACCCTTCGCTTTAGCCTGCTTTGATAAGACCTGTGGACTGCTATTGCGTCCAGTTCTGGTGACCCTGAAAAGGCTTCAGAGAAACTGGAGCAGGTCCTAAGAGGGGCAATAAGGAAATTCAAGGAACTTGGATAAGAGTTTTGTGGAGAAGGAGGGAAGGAACTGGGAATGGGTTTGGGGGTGGGGGGGAGAAGAGAGTCCTATTCAAGTAAGTGAAGGGCTGTCGCCCAGAAGCAGAGCATGGCCGGCTGACCTTCCTACTCAGCAGCCACAGAACTGGTGCTTTTAAATTACAGGTTGTCATTCAACGCGAGGAGCGACGGGCGAACAGTCGCCTGCCGCCTGTCGCCCGCGCCGTAACGGAGTGGAAGGGCGAGGAAAAGCTTCCACGGGGCGCCGGCGCCGGAGCCGCCAATCCGCTCCCCGCGCGGGGACTCCCGGATAACGCGGCCGAGTTCAGGGCGCTGCCAGCCCGCGCGCCGGCAGGAGCGGGCTCGATCCCGCCGCCCCGCCTTGCTCGGGAGGAGGCTCTGCGCGCAGGCGGGCGGGCGGGCGGGCTCCGGAGCCCCGAGCGGCGCGCGCCGCCCCACCCCCGGCGCCTCTCCTGCGGCCCCCAAAGTTTTCGCCGGCGCTTGGCGTTCCCGCTTCTCCCGGGCGGGCGGGCGGGCAGAGGAGCAGGCCGGGCGGGCGCCGCCGGCGAGAGGCCGCCAGGGGCCGCTGCCTCCCAGCTGCAGCGCCGCCGGAGCGCTCGGGGTGCCCGGCGAAGGGGGCGGCGGGTGGGCGGGCGGGCGGACGGACGGGCAGGGCGCAGAAAGAGCGCGGCGCGCAGGAGGCGGCGCGTGCGGAGCTCCCCGCCTCTCTCCCCTGGCTTGGACCGAGCCAGCGAGCGAGCAGCCAGGCAGTCCGACGGCCGGCCGGTTGGTCTCTCGGCATCCCCCGGGGAGGGGCGGCCCGCCTTCCAGCATGCCGGGGGCCAGAGGCGCGGCGGGGAGCGGAGGGGCTGCTTAGCGCTTTGGAACTATTGGCCCGGGCTGGCGAAAGTCGCCCACCCCCTGGACGCCCGCCTGGCTTAGGCGGGGGAGGAACGCGGTAAGTGGGGGCTTGTTCGCCGGAGGGGAGACCTTCCCTGGCGGGGCAGAGGGCGCGTCTCGGCGGAGCGGGAAGACCCGAGACGGCGGCCTCGCCGCGGCGCTCCCCGGGTCCTCTCCCGGCCGATTCAAAAGTTTGCTCCGGAGGCGATCAAGTTAATGCCTCCTTTTCTCTTCTGTTCTTTTCGGGGGAAACGCGCTGCCGGGTTTTCTAAGTTGGCGGGAGGGAAGGAAGCCTCCTGGGCGGATTTAAGGTCGGCGTTGAAGTCCGAGTCGCCTGCGGAAGAGGAGAACGCGGTCGATCCCGAGGAATCCTTCTCCGCGAGGTCTCCGACCCAACGGAAAATGTAGGGGTTGCAAATAAGACGGCGAAGTTTGAATCTCTCGCCCGTTGATCGAGTGGGTTCCAGAGACGAAGCCATTTACCATGAAAGAGGGAGGGAAGGGAAGACTTTAATATGGGTTTAATCGACGACCGTGGAAAATTAAGATGCTACCTCGCCCTTCTTCGCCAGGGTAGGAATTGAACCTTCTGGGCCGCCTCCACAAACGGCGCGTTTAATTCATTTATTGCTCTTTTTCGTTGTCTAAAGACGTTGCTCAGAATCTGAAGCTCTGTAATAAGGAGTCTTGCGCCTTCCTGAGATTCAGGCTGGTTAAGGTTACCTCGCCCCCACAATAATTTTCATTAGGATCACGGCCAATTTGGGGGATCACCGTTCTGGGGTGAATATGAATGGGTAAATAGAGGAGCCTTTTCCTTCCGCACCAGAATGCTGTCGGAGTGCATTGAAACATGGGGGTGGAAATAAAGAGGACTTCAGATTTTGTTTTATTTTCTTGAAGATGGAAACTGAGCGGCCAGCGGGAAGGCGACTGACCTTTTGTTAAAACCTGAGCAACAGGTTTAGAGGCTCCCCTCCCCCAAATGGTTTGAGCAGAAGTGTCTTATGGAAGAAATCTAGGAAATTTTGGCGTAGGCTTTTCATGCCTCCTTTAACCCTTCCTTCCCCCCCACCCCCACCCCCGCCTTCTCCTTTTTTTTTGAGTCGAGTTTTAAAAAGCCGAAGGATCCAGCTTGGCTCCCTGCAAGATTGATGAGTAACTCCCGAAAGACAGGGCATGTAGCGGAATAAACACTGCAGGATCCAAAGAGGATTTGTCAACACTAAAAATAAACAGACCCACAAATGTCTTCAACAGGCACATGTCCAGTTTCAACAATATTTCAAGAATGATGCGGGCAGAATTTGCTGCTGGCGCTTTCTATTTTTTTATTTTTAAAACCCCGGGCTCTCTCCTTGGTGCTGAAACCCGCTCGCCAGTTGCCTCTTCGGAAGCCAAGGACCGACCGAGACCTCTGCCTGTGCCCGTCCCCGACCTAACCTGGCGTGAATGAAAGAGAAAGTATTGGGGGGTGGGGGGAGGTGGGGAGGAAGAAGGCGAATGTTTCCGAACACGTACGAGCTGACCCGTGTTTGGGCCTGGGTGAAGATGGAGCTCCGGAGGGAAATAGCTCAAAGGTCAATGGGGTGTGGAGGACCCAGGATGGTAGAGCAAGAGTTGGTGTTGCAGAACAAAGGGGTAGCTTAATTTCTGGGGAAGTTGAAGCACAGCAGCTCTGGGTTGAGATGGGGAGAAATAGCTGGTTCTGGGGGGGGGCTTTGCTTGGCAAAAGAAGAAAGGAAAATCCTTGGTGCCGATGGATCGTGGGTGCCCCTGGAAGGCCAAACAAGGTTTATGTGGCATTTTCAAGGCCACATTGCAAATTGGGTAGGGCCAGGACTTATTTGGGGAGGGAGTCTCAAGGGTTTAAATGGGCCTTTTAATCTCTGTAGGATTTAAAGCATGCATTTTGAAAGTCAACCTCCCAACGTCCCTCCAAATACTTCCCAAATGCACCATTTATTTTGGGCCGATCCACTCTGGATCCCAGGCCACACTTTTTTCACCCTTGCTGTGGAAGATGATGGTTGTTTTTCTTGTTCTTCCTCTTCCTCCTTTTCTAATCCTGTACACATCCTACCCTGTTTATTTAGGCAACCAGTTTTTATTACAAAGCACACTGAAGTACTGGCCTGGGTGGGAGTTGTGATATTTTTAGAACTGCGCATGAAAAGATTTCAGCATGAAGAACCTGAATTTGTTCAACCTGGCAGGTCAGAGTTAATGCGAAAAATAATATTGACTCACATGATCCTGAACTCAAGAGATAATTACATGTACATTTTTATAAGGGAAATATGTGGTTTTTCCCCTTCTTTCCCCTTTCCCCATTCCCCATTTTTGTTTCTAATATTCAGCAAATGATCAGCTAACGTAATGTCTTTTCTCTTGGATGTACCTAACATTTCGGGGAACCCAAGGAAGAAGCCAGGGAGAATAAAAATGAGAAGTACTGTGTGAGCCATTGGTTGTGCTTCTCTGTGCATGTTTGCATCCTTTATTATGCTGCTGTGAGCCATAAAGATTGAAAAGGAACCCGTCAAAGACATCCTCAGGATCAGTGGCTTTTATCACAGTGACAAAAGCAGTGTCAAGTTGTCATGAGACAAACTCCACTGCTTCTGAATGTCCAAGTGTTATCAAAATGCATACACAAAAGGGGCGGAGCTAGCATTGTGACAATATGACTCTGCCTTTATCATGTCCCCCCCTCCCACCAGTATAATGTAATGATTAGTTGGCCAGACAGGAACATGAGATTAAATTCCCATGCAGGCCGTAAACTTCACTGGCCAATTAGGTAAAATTAATGTACTTCACAGAATCGTTGGGAGGATAAAATGAGGACAGATGGGCTATGGACTGGAAAAAAGTAACAATATACATTTATTAAATGTGCATAGGGGGTGAGCGCTTATTGGCAGCTAATTTTTTCTCCCCATATCTCACACCCTTTCAGAGAAGGCCAACAGCCATAAAAAGGAAGAAAGCGTCAATCTCACTGTTTATTTATTTGATTTAGCATATCCTATCTTTCTTCCTAGATGTTCAAGATAGTATTAACCCAATATTTTTGCCCATCTTTATTCTGTGTTGAGGGAATAAGGAAAATTGGTGTTTGGCTCAAGGTTGCCCTGGGAATTCCATGGCTGAGGTGGGAATTGAACCCAGATCTCATAGTGTTAGGGTTGATGGTTGCTGTTTGTCTGTAGAAAGAAGTCTGGTTCTTCCTGTTTTTGGTGCTCTCACTGGCTAATGGGAAAACGTAACCAGGCAGATTAGTAACAATCCTTCTAGGCTAATAGCTTTTGCGTACTTTGCAAAGCTGAGAATATTTAAGTGATGGAGAAATTTAAGTGACCTCATGATTGTTTAATGGTGGCTGGCAAAGAGCCCCAGCTATGGGCTATCCTCTGGATTTGCTTATACATTTTCAATACAGTCTTTCTATCCGTAGGGGCTATGGTGAATTCCCCATCCCCTTTCTTTTTCTGTGTCGCAAATAGATACAGGTTGATTCTTCCCAACTTGATTACCGAATGGGTGAGTTGACTTCTTGGGGAAAGAGTGCATTTTAAGGGATGAGGAATGACACATTTTCATGGGTGGGATTGCATCTCTGAGATGGCCCAGTAGCAAATGTGAGTTGTCTGTTGACATTGAAGATGTGGCTGATATGAAGGTTGTCTGAACCAACTCTGAACAATACAGTTACTCATATCTATGTGTATGACATAGCAGCCATGTCATATTTGCTCATGATTTCTTGAAACAATTGCCTAGAATCTGGACAAGTTGCACACTCATGTTTCCCTCCATGTTCTTGAGGTGGTCTCCTTCAGTTCTCCCAGCATTGCAAACCGGGGGTCAGTCTCTGAAAGCATCTTGGAGCCAGTGAACACAGTAGATTTTAGGCTAGGTTTTAAAAACAATGGTCTAGACACCCCTTCATTCTCAACACCAGCTTCAGGATGATGGGAATACTGGAGAAGAGGCTACCTGCAGAACCCTGAACCAGCAAGGGGAGGAGACGTGGGACATGCAGATAGAAATCAGCTCTCCAGAATCTGCTGCCCAGCTGATCCAACAGTTAGTCCAAAAGCATTATCCTGAAGATATCAGTCTGGGACCTCCAAATAGAGCAGATGTCAACAAGAGTGATGCTGGCTGGGAATTATGGGAGTTGCTATCCTACTCATCTGGAGAATGGCAGATGGGCTGCTTGTAAACTGAATAATGTGATGCTGGGTCTGGGCAAACCGTAATTCAGGAATTGAGCTGGAGTCCCCTTGTTTTTGTTTTCTTGTGAATGTATTAATGTATTTTCATGTGCAATGACTTTGACCCTTTATTTGGTTTTCTCATGCAAATTACTTCTCATGCAAATTATTGTTCTTTATGGTTAATGATTTGTATCAGAAAATAGTTTCTTCTCGGTTAACATCTTTAATCACCTTTCTGCCTGACAAATGAACATCGCTTAAGTTCAGTTTTGGATGTAGATGTGGTGAATGGATCATGTCCCCAAATTTGTGCATATGTTAAGTATGAAGTTGCATTACCCAGAAATCAAATTTCAGCTGCAGGTTATGTATGTTTTTATAATTTAACATAATGTAATGTATATTGAGGAAGCCTCTGAATATTTCATGTCTTTATTATTCTTGTTGATATTGTTAATTTTCTCATATCTGCACAGTCGCGCTCTCTCCAGATCTGGCTCTGTGTTTTTAAAAGCAAACTTCGGCAGCACAGTGTGAACGAACGTTTTTATATGAGTGTGTGTTTAATGTGTTTGTGTGTTAGGAATCCACTTAAGCACCGAACACAGTAAAGAAGATTCCAGTATGAACAATGATTGTGTGGAAAAGGGAATGAGAACAACATTTATTGTACTGGTTGCAGAACCTCATTAAACCAAGTTTTGATTATTATTTTTTTTTACCCCATATAAGTAATACTCCCTGAAATACTGTTAATAGGTAGGGTGTTTTCTTTAGATGTATATTTTAACAGATTGCATGAAATTAAAAAAAATGAAGGATTATATTGGTTTATTTTAACAGATTGCATGGAATTAAAAAATGAAGGGCTATATTGATTTATTTCCAAACAAAGAGTGAGAAAAGGGTAAAGTCATCAAGGACTGGAGTAGAATTCAGGGGTGGAAAAGAACCTTTTTTTAAAAAAATAGCAGTAGTAAGTAGAGGAATCTAAGTAATGTTTTGGTATTCCATCAGGAGATTCTTTGAGTTGTTATTTTGGTGCCTTGCTAGGGCTTGTTTTTCAGCAGCCAGACTTCGAGGCCAGATTGGAGAGAGGTGAAGTTGCCCCTTATCAACCAGAGAGAACTGGGTTCGAGTCTGTGTTCAGACTCAGTCAGAACTTGCTGGGTGCAACTGAGCCCAAGCTGAGCCCCATCCGATCTCCCTGGCGGAGCCATTGGAAGATTCAGTGAGCGGGCAGAGAAAAAAAAACTTGCATCTTGGGTTCCTTGGAGGGGAAAAAAGTCTGAGGAGGGGGAGGAAGAATAAAACGCAAAGCATTGGGCTAGATGCGAGAGAGCCCAGTCTCCTGCCTTTTTAAAAAAAGAAAGTAGGTGGTGTGTAAGCTTCTTTTGAGTGAGAGGCTGCCTTCATAGAACAGCTGGTCTGGGCTAAAAATGAGAATGGTGACTGGTGATTTGGCATCATGTAGCAGGGGTGTCCATGAGGAGATCAAGGTGGCAACCACAGCTGCCTGGTCAAAGCCCCACTCCTTTTTATGCGTGTGGTGCAACAGGGGAGATGGTTTTTCAGGGCAAACTCTTGCGAAAAGAAAGTGGCAGGTTATCGTTCTGAGTATAGGCAAGCGAAGGATGTTATGTTCCTGCAGTCACAAGGCCTTTAGCTGACTCGAGTAAGTGAGCTGTGTCTGTAGGCTTTGGGGAGGAAGTTTCTATCTGGGCTTTGGTGAATCATGCTGTAGATCTTATTTTCAGCTTCTTCGTGGCTTCATTTTGGAGTGAACTGTTGCAGCGAGAGCTCGTGGACATGGAGGGAGGCTCATCAGATCTTGGCTGCCAATATCCAAATGACCACTAGAGGGCAGGAAGGAATGTGAGTTTTCTGTATCTCTTTGCTGCCTTCTAGTGGCCAACTGAATATCTACAGCCCAGATTTGGTAAGCTTGAGCTGAGCTTTTCTAGGGTTTCAGGATCAAAATACAGTACTGTAATTCCATATTTGGCACTCTTCTTCGCAGTAGCTCATGGGGAAGAAAATGCTACTGAAAGACCATCATGTTTATATGATTTATAACATCTTTTCTCTTCTATTTGCTCTTGCAATGAATTCAGGAGGACCCATCCTATACTATCTTCACAGCAATCTGGTTAGGTAGGCTTTGTGGAGAGGTAGTGACTGAGCCAAATCCATGTTAGCTTCATGTCTTGGTCAGGTTTTGATCCTGGCTATCTAGTGGGTGACTGGATGAAACTTCCTGTGTGGAAACAAACCTGAGTCTGATGTCATGAAATGGCCGGATTAACACATACCTTTAAAACATGCATTTGCTAGAAACTACAACTGGTTGAATTCACACTGCATGCTGTGACAGGTGTCTTCCACCTGGGCACCTTCCAAATGTGTAAGGATCAACTCCCAGAATTCCTTAACCAGCATGGCCACGGCTAAGAATTCTGGGACTTGAATTCAAAACATCTGGAGGGCTCCAAGGTTGAGATAGTCTCTGCCAAACCATCACGATCCAAGGGTTGCAAACTGCAACGGCTGGATTTCACACGACACGTTAGGCCAAAACTGAGCAAATCACATCATGACATAGCATATGTGAAGCTCATCCAGGTGTGAAAGTGCTCCAGACCAGAACTGGATCCCTTGTTTTCCTTCTCTCCGGTGTGCCTTGCAGTTCACACCAATTGATAGACTCCAAACTGAGTATAGCTTTCTGCTCGGTATTTTCACTGGCATTCCCTGGAGAAATTTTCTGGAGAAAACAGCTGGTGTTAAACTGAGACACATTAATTTTTATGAAGGACCCTGAAGCCTCCAGGGCACTGTGGACGAGGGAAAGGGGGTGCTAGATAACAACCAGAAACACTTCCATTGAAATGTCATTTTGAAATAGCGTAAGTCATGGTTTTTTCGCATCCCTGCCATTGACCATGTTGTATATGGTGTGCTTTAAAACAAAACCAGGGTCTCATTCAGAGGCCGTTGTGTTTCTCCACACTTCTCTTGTTGAGTGAGAGTTTTTAAACAGAGTAGAAATCAGGTAATACTGTATTTCTTGCTGTTCCTGGAGGTATCTTATTTCGATTGCTTCAAAGTAACTGAAGTTACTCATACGGAGAGGGGAAAAACGTGGGCCGATTTGCTGAAGCTGAGAATATACCTTAGTTCCCTGTCCAAGGATGGTCCGGAATTAGAGGCTTGTAAGAACACATTTCTTTTTGCTGAGTTTTGACTGACCAAAAAAACAACAACAAAACCCCATGGAAATGGAATTAAAAGAATGACTGGTTTAGATGCAGGGACATCTGCAGAGGCCATAAAAAAAGTTAAGTTGGCAGTTGTGATTGTGTGATCAAAGTCCTGCCCCTCATTTAAATGTATTGTGTGCAGAATAGATGTAAAAAAGGGGCGGGACTTTGATCACATACTTGTGGGGGCCATCTTGATATTTTTGACTCCTCCTGTGGATGCTCCTGGTCAGCGGGATGGAGGAAAGGGGCACACATACAAAGATACATGCTACCTTCCTTAGGAAAAAAACCAAATGTGGATTAAGGGGAAGATCCTGGAAGAACCACATGGTTACAGCAAAACTTTGTAAGGCAGAGTAATGGTTGACTCTTGCAGAAGGCAGGGGTTGAGAGGTGAAGATTGAGGAGAGAAGGGAATGAAGGGTCTGCAGGTCTAGCTAGCAGCTTATTGGCTGGACTTATGTATCATTTAACTAGTTTAATCTTGGTTTATTGACTCAACCACAATCAACTAGATTCAGATGTCATGTTCAGCAGGGAGCCACGGTCTAGGGTTACAAAGCAACTAAACTGAAACCAAACTACAGAAGGCAGTTTATGTCCACCAGGCCTATTATCTCCTAACATAAAACTATAACCTGGGAATATAAGGCCCATTGAAGTCGAGCAACCAGATCTGAAGATCTTGAAAAACTCTTGATGACCACTAGATGACCCTAAAGAGTTTCCTGTATCTCTTAGCCGCCATCTAGTGAGCACTGGATTTTTGCAGCCCAGATTATCTCATAATCTTAAAGTTATCTCCCATCGAACAAGGATCTTCCAGAAACCCCACAAGCAGGAGATCGACTCGTTCACATCTTGGGGGGCATACAAAGGGGTTGTAGGCACTCTCACAAAATGGCTGCTGGGATGGGCATGGGTTGTGACCACACCCACATTGACCAGAACATAATGCAGTGACCTTGCTCACAACCACCATTCTAACCTTCTGGGATGATCCGTAACCTCCTTGCCCACCTTTGCAATTTTCCTTGGCAACTGGGGCACGTGTGTTAGATGTTGGTGGAATCACTTCTGAACACAGCAGTTGGCTGTTGTCACATAAACTTTTTATTCCCTAAAAATATCTCTGGGGGCCTTATTTATTAACTTTCATCTTTGGTAACATTGAAAAGCCATTATATAAATCAATATAACCAACTTACTAACTTTGGGGGGAGCTCGGGGACTCCAGCTCGTACAGCTTGGCTTTAGCAAATGCTATTTCCCCAACCGTCTCCAAACACAGCACTCCACGGCCATTTCTCAAGACTCTCTAGAGTCTTCATCCAGTCAGCTGCTTCAAGAAAACGATGGCCTGCCCCACACCCATGACCCTCATCAGCATGTGCTCGGTTCCCCGGGGGACGCTTTCTGTATCAGAAGTGATTTTTGAAGTGTGGAGGCATCTCAACCATTGTCAGAGATGCTGGAATTTCTCAGCGGATCTTTTCCACTTTTTGCAGCTGCTTTTCAGGACCCTGTTGCTGACTGTCTTGTGGCTCCTGAGTGGGATGACGGTATCCTCCGTTTTAGGTGTCTGCTTTGTAGACTAAGTTACCTTCTTTTAAAAAGTTTCCTTTTAACTTTCTGTTTAAACTGGCCAGGATTTTGTTCTCCCGCTTTGCTCTGTTTTATCTCTGCCACCATATTAGCCAAGAAAGTGTAAGAAAATAATGATTTCTCAAAAAAGAAAAGAAAAGAAAAGAAAAAAGGTGTGTGTGAGAGAGTGGGTGTAGCATGTCCGTGTGGATGATGCAACATCTGACTCAAATGTTCAGCTCGGTTTGGAAAATGGAGCTGAACCAACCGGGAAGAACATTCTGGTCTTCTGAACAGAAATGACAGGCTGGATGCAGGCTTCTGAATCAGTCTGGAAAACTTCTTAGGTTCCGTGCAGAACCCTTTGAAATGAATCTCCAAACAGTCTGAGTATGTTTACCCCAACATTGCTGTGTTTATAGCATTTGCTTCCTTCTGTCTGTGGGTGCGTGCTTGTGTATCCGTAAAAGTTTGGGTAGTTAGGGACGTTTTTCACTTGCCGAGTTGCCTTTCCACGGAGCATATGGGGTCTGGCTCCCTTGCATGAATTACATTTATTGCTCTGGGAACATCTGCTTGATTCTCCCTGTTGTCTGGAGTGGGTGGAACTGCGCGGAGATCTAAGAAGAACCGAGTGCCAGAACAAGAGGTTTCCCCTTCACGGGGCCTTTGGGCAACACTCTCCTGAAATCCTTGGTTCCTGGATGGTAAGTACACTGCAAATAAATAAATAACCACGTTGGATCGCGCCTTTGGGTAAAAGTGTTGCTGGCAAGCAGAAAAAATGGGAAAAATGCTTTGAGCTTCCTCTGCTGATAGTCGCTTTAGGAAAGCAGGGAGGGAAGCATGAAAATAGGACCCTGCCGTGCCTCCAGCCTGATGGGGTCCAGTTCATGCTACAGCATCAGGACTCTGTCGCCATATGAAGACTAATCAGTTGTCATTGCGATCTTGACGGCTGACTTATCATGAGGCAAGGAATTGAAGCTCGGGATATGTGCCATTGTACTAGCTTCACAAGATGCTGGCTTAAAGATCTCTTTTAGGAGGTTGATAATATATAGCACCATCTGAGGGTGGACGTGAACTTGTGTCTCCCTCTTCTTAGTCCAACGCCTTTATCTCTCCCCCATACTTCTGCATGAGGTCACTGGGTGATCTGGGGATGGTCCATGGCAGGCTTCACATGGAGTTCATGGGTAGTTACTTCAGTTTTGGCTTCATGTGATGTGTGAACCTAGCTACTCTGCTTTGCAAACCATGAATTGTGGCTTGTGTTTGTGCACCAGGCCATTTTGGCTTGTTAAACAAATTGTGTTTTAGCTTGGTGAATGAACCTCTTAGTCTAACCAATTTCATAAGACTGAAGTCAAAATATACAGGGAGTCCTCGTTTAGTGACCACAATTGGGACTGGCAACTTGGTTGTTAAGCAAAGGGGTCGCTAAGTGAAACTGCGACTGTGCTTATGATCTTCCTTCAGCTTTCCTTTGCTTTACAGACCTGCAAAGGTCATAAATGTGAGGATTGGCCAGAAAGTTACTTTTTCTGTCATAACTGTGAACGGTTGCTAAATGAAGACTACCTGAAGTTATGCTGTTAAGGGGAAGGGGCCAATTGTCTTTGAGTTCCCTGGAGGAAAAGTGTGATATAACTGTAACAAGCTAAATAAATGTATAATCCTGTAAGGAACACGAAAGGTTTCAATCACTTTCAGTGTAAGATACTTCACAGGGGTGTTGGGAGATAAAATGGAGATTGCCATGTTAGCTCTCCTGAATTCCTGGGGAAAAAAGCCAGGATATAAATCTAACAAACACCAAAGTAAATAAATAGCACATTCTCTGAGTGATTCCATGAGGATTTTTATTTTCCTGGATGCCGAACATGTACACTGGGCAGTCTGAAATACGTGTAGATTGAACAGACCTTGGGGAGCGTATATGACTGCTCTGGCAACGGCAGGAATTATTGTGGCAAATACAGGCAATCTTCGTTATTTGCGGGTTCCGTATCTGTGAATTCGCCTATTTGCTAAAATTTATTTGCAACCCCCAAATCAATACTCGTGATGCGTTCCCCGTTATTCACGGACATGTGCAGAGCAGCGAGAATGTTGAGTGTTTGCTAATTCAGTATTCGTGATGATTTCACAGGATGTAACTACCGTGAATAATGAGAATTTACTGTATAAGTATTTTGCTAGCCATACATTGGTTGGGGAATTGAAGCCCTATTGTGGTAAGTAGTTGCATTTGGAGAGGCTGGCTGAACTCGGCTTGCTCAGTTGTAACCGTTGGTGCTCAGCACAACCCCCATTGAAAGTAAAATCCAGTATATGCTTTCATGTTTGTTGTGCAAACGCTGGAAACCCCCCTCGGTGGAAGGCAACCACCCTATTTTGCTTTCGCCTAATAAGTTCTAGAAACAACTATTAAGGGGCACTGAAAGTATATATAAATCAGACAAATCTCTTCAGGTGCATTTATTTGTCATTGGAAAATGCCGACACGGCTCACTGGCTGACAACCTTTGGAATTAAGAGCAAGCCTCGCATCGTTGGAAGCTGTTATGTGAGTTGCAACTCCCCAAAATCTGCCTGCGGGGGGAAAATGTGCAAAGTCCAAACAGCTTCTTCTGAATAGAAAGGAAGAATGCCAGGTCAGGGGAAAAAAAGGATAAAGACTTTTTTGAAAGACTGGAAACCTGACATGGGCTTTCATTATGACTGTTTATTTTTCTTTATTAAGAGTTTTCATGTCATAAAAGACAAACCAAAAGACAAAAAAGAAAGCAGAAAAGTGTAAGAAAAAAAAGGAAACTAAAGTTAAGAAACATATAAATGACTTCTGACATTTTCAACAGATAATTACATTCTTCTTGTCCCCCCTCCCTCTGAAATATGTTCCAAGTCCCTTCACCCCCTCATTTAGTCCTTATCTTTCTTAATCTTCAAATCCATAGATCATTTTTTTCTTCTGTCAGCGAAAAGTCCATAAAAGGTTTCCAGTCTTTTATAAAAGTACTTATTGTCCTGTCCCTGACGAAACAGGTCCGTTTCACCATTTCTATCCAGTCTGACATTTTCACAAATCATTCCTCCACGATGGGAATTTCACTGTTCTTCCATTGTGCATACAATAACCTTGCTACAGTTACAAACCTTTTATGGACTTTTTGTTGAAAGAAGAAAAGAATGAATTGGTCATTTATGGATTTGGGGATTAAAAAGGGTTAAAGAGGGAGGGGATAGAGCAAGATGACAATTACTTGATAGACAGAAGGGCGGAAGTCATTCTATTCTATTCTATTCTATTCTATTCTATTCTATTCTATTCTATTCTATTCTATTCTATTCTATTCTATTCTATTCTATTCTACCCTACCCTACCCTACCCTACCCTACCCTACCCTACCCTACCCTATTCTACTCTACTCTATTCTACTCTACCCTACCCTACCCTACCCTACCCTACCCTACCCTACCCTACTCTACTCTACTCTACTCTACTCTACTCTACTCTATTCTATTCTATTCTATTCTATTCTATTCTATTCTATTCTATTCTATTCTATTCTATTCTATTCTATTCTATTCTATTCTATTCTACCCTACCCTACCCTACCCTACCCTATTCTACTCTACTCTATTCTACTCTACCCTACCCTACCCTACCCTACCCTACCCTACTCTACTCTACTCTACTCTACTCTACTCTATTCTATTCTATTCTATTCTATTCTATTCTATTCTATTCTATTCTATTCTATATTATTTTCTGTTCTTTCATTCATTTTTCTCTTCTTTTCCCTTTTTCTTCTTTTCCCTTTGATTTTTAAAATATTTTTGTTGTATTCAAAAAATCTAATAAAAATAAATAAATAAAAAGAGAAAGGAATAATGCCACATGCATTTTCAGCAGACTGCCAAGTACGCTGAAGAAGGCGTATTTGTTTGTATTGCCCTTTCAGAGGAACCAACCTTTAAATAGCACAATTATTTTATGAAAAGGAAGGTCGTTGTAAACATCTGGATTTTTTGGAATGGTCTGAAAGGCCATATATTTATCCGAAGTGTGTTTATCCTGGTTTTCAGCCACCTACCCGCCCCCCCTGCCCCCGCCAAAGAGTATACTGAGTCTGCCCTTCTGAAAGAGGGCTGAAAGATGTTGCAGAAAAGGAGAAAGTGATGGGGAGGAAAGAGGAAAGAACCACACTTAGGCACAATACTGAAAGTTAAATAGCAGCTCATACAACGACGCTCTAAGTGAGAATGAATTCATTCTAAGGGAGAGAATGAATTCTATAGAGATGCTCTTTGAACAGAGCTCGCAGTAAAATCTTATTTCCCTTCAATCTGCTGCAGCTCGCTAGAGGAAAGCGATTGCGAGATATCACTTAAACAGCAAAAGAGCCAAGTCTCAGCATTCCCCCCCCCCCCCAAAAACGCTATTTGGTACAATCTCCAATGGCTACAAAAATAAAATCTCACTGACTCAGTCTTAAAAACAATCATATGCCTTCTAGTCAAGGAGATACCATCCATGGATTTATGCGCAAAAGTTGTCGTCAAGGACTTGGTCCTTCATGTGGAACTCGATGTGGCATCAAAGTGACCATGGGGAATGGTGGTTTTTCTAGCACAGAGTTAAAGAGGTTGTGGTTAGATTCTCACAATGCACTGAACTCCAAACCTGGATCAAATCAATTTTTTTCTTATGGCCTTTAGGCCAGAGAACACTACACTAACAATACATACACCTATAATTATGAATAAAACTAAAAAGGAGACATAAAATACAATAAAATGACATAAAATAAATTTCTGTAGTAACCATAATACAGATGACAGTGACAGTCACCCAAATGTTGATGAAACTTCACCTGTAGGGAGGACGACAAATGATGACCCTAAATTGGACAACCTAGAAAAATGTCAGGATCCTGATTAGGTTGAATTGACAGATAAGCATTATGTTCTCTACCAGGGTAGTTCTTTAAAATGGATAGATCAGTGTTTTTCAACCTTGGCAACTTTAAGATGTGTGGACTTCAACTCCCAGAATTCCCCAGCCAGCCAGGAATTCTGGGAGTTGAAGTCCACACATCTTAAAGTTGCCAAGGTTGAAAATCACAGGGATAGATGTACAATATGTCTTCCAAGATTCCCTATAAAGAGAGGAACAAAGGATATGGGCAATCTGGATCAACAAACCACAACTCCTGTTTTCCCAATGCAAGCTATGCCCCCAAATACCCCCCCTTTACAGCCTCACTTGGTGACTTGATTCATAAAATGTGTTAAGACAATGGCTAGCTTCCCGTAACACCCCGAATCCCATATTAGCCAAGTCAAATAGATTGTGTGAATCAGCCCCTATTTGGGTGTGTTATGGATGTGTGATCTCACTGAGACTAGGGTGCTTTAGACGTAAAGAGGTTGAACCAAAGGCCAACTACAGAGCAAAGTTTCCAGCAGGACTGCTCTCCCCATGTGTGTGCTATTAATTTAAAAAAAAAAACCCGTTTGAACCAGTTGTGAATCTTCCTGTACAATGTCCAGTTTGACTCCTGCTGGAGCTGTACGATCGGTGATGATTTTGAGTCTTCCCTGTTTTTCCTTCTTTCCTTTTAAGATACGTGCCTTTGATCTGTTCGTTTATCCTCAGCCTTGCCCTGGGAGCAGAACAATTAAACTGGGCAGATATCCATGTGCTTCTTGGAGCAAATATTTGCAGCACGCACCATACATACTTTTGGTGTCTCCTGTCTGACCCTTCCCCATCCCAAGCAGCTGAAGATAAATGATAAGGTCAATTATTATAATTTTGGGGGGACACATGGTGGAAATGTCCAACTTGGATGTGGGGCTGGGAGAGAAGGAAGGGGAAAGTTCCCTTCACATAAAGGTCAGAGTGGGAAGATCCACTGGAGAATTTTAGTACTTGTGTGGGGTTGAAATGAACACAATAGAAGCCTGCTGGATTCAGGGCTGGAGCTGGTTGAAGCTAATCAGGTTGCCACTACTAGTCAACCCTTAGGTTGATCCACTGTTAACTACTGTTTTCCAAAATGGTGGCTCTGGTTAATGACGCCAACGGCTTCCATATTTGATTTGGTTGGATGTCCCTTTCAATGGCAGGAGCTGTTCTCGGGAGATAGATGCTACAAGCCAAAATCTGGGCATCTTGTAGCGTAACTGGTCAACTCAGAGCAATTCTACTGGAAATAGACGCAACCCAATTCCTCAGGGATTGTGTGGGGCAGCTTTTCCCAACCTTCCACAAGTTCTGGAATACAATGCCCATCATCCACTGACTGTGGGCTCCAGATTGGGGGAAAGCTGGTCTGGGTGGAGAGTTTTGGAGAACAGGACTTCCCAAGTAAGAGATTGTCAATAGCACTGATATTTGCCTTTCTCTTTCTCCTTCTGGCTAAGATTTTTTTTTTTTTTAAAACCTTTTCGGTATTCCCTGTATGGGACTGACAAGCCAATTTGAAATCTCAAAGGGAAGAGGTCATTGTTGAATTTGGACTCTGACTGGCAAAGCGGGCATGCTGATGCCAATTCTCTTTGCTGCCAGGAAGTGAAAGGGAGGAGGTCCTTTCAAGTCTGCTTGAGTTTTCCTTCGCACTTCCAAGCTTTTGGGACAATCCAGCTCTTTTCCCTCTGCCACCTCTGGATATTGGGATGGCCCTTCTCCCTGTCTGTCCTCTCCTGTTGGATTCCCCATTGCTGCACAGCTTGACATCTCTCAGGAGAAGAAGACAAAACCTTTTCTTATAATCACACTAAGGCGCCCTGGGTGCCACCAGGTCCAGCCCCCTTCTCAAGGCACATATCAGATCAAACCCTCCCCTGATAACATGGCTAGACAGCTTCTGCTTGAACATTCAGACCAGTGTGGTGGACTAGAAACTGGGGGACTGTGTTCTAGTCCTGTCTTAGGCATGGAAGCCAGTGGGGTGACTTTGGACCACTCCCTCCCTCTTCACCCAAAAGTCAATGGGATCTAGTGGAGAAGGTGCCAGATGAGGAGTGGGAAGACTCAGGTTCTGCCCTCCCCCCAGCTCCAGAATCTCCCTGGCGGCCTTTGGGGCAGTCCCCCGCTCTTAGCCCAAGAGACAGGTGGTGTAGTGGTTAAAGTGCTGGCCCGAAACCAGGAGACCTGAGTTGTAGTCCCGCCTTAGGCACAAAGCCAGCTGTGGGACTTTGGGCCAGTCCCTCTCTCTCAACCCAACCCACCTCACGGGCTTTGGGGGAAATAGGAGGCAGAAGCATTGTGTATCTTGCCTTGTTCGTTGTTGTGCCTTGGAGTCAGACTCCTGGCGACTGCCTGGACAAGTCCCTGCAGTTTTCTTGGCAAGGTTTGAGAAGGGGTTTGCCATTGCTTCCTTCCTGGGGCTAAGAGAGAGGGGCTGGCCCAAGGTCACCCAGCTGGCTTTGTGCCCAAGGCGGGGCTGGAACGCACGGCCTCCTGGTTTCCAGCCCAGTGCCTTAACCACTGCACCATGCTGGCTACACATCTTGCCTTGAGTGGTATAAAATAAAGGTGGGATATGAATCTAATAATAATTTAGTAAAAGGGACCCTACCGTCGCTCTGGTAAGTGCTCTTCCTGTTAAGGTTTTTTCCCTCTAACATTAAGACCACTGTTTTGCGTCCTGCGATCTGGGATGACAGAGATGTCAATCTGCAAATTTCTAACATTTAGCAGAAAGCACTCAACAGCCTTTTGCTTGCTAACCACCTGAAAACTTGCCTTCTTGAATGGAAAAAGATGGTCTTCCTCCAACAAAGCATCTCTTAACAGGCATGAAACAAAAAAGATCTCTGTCTACATCCTTAAATCTGTACGCTGTATCCCCCTATATCCATAGCTCTATATCAGATCCAAGGTCCTGCGGCTTCCACTGACGGCGGAAAATGTTAAACTATAGATTTCTCCTTCCCATAATGAAAGGTTAAATAATAAATCTTGCCTGGAAATATTTCCAGGACGAAGATGAGAACAAAGAAGAGCAGATGTGCTGGGCTGGAGCAATAACATTCTTGGTTTGCAGCATGTGAAAGAGGACTCCCCCCCCCCCAATTTGAGGATTTCTTTCTCCTGCTTCCCTCCTATTTTGGGTCCTAGAGGTTGAGCCTTGTGCTAGGCAGCGGTGAGCAGTTTTGTTAATTGGCTTTTAATTCCTTATTGTTTTTTCCCTTCCTTCTTTTGAGAGGAGCCCGGGCCTCATGCTTTGCTTTCTCTGTTTTGCAGAGGTGGGCTTCATCAGACCCCCTTTGCCTCAGTAAAAGGAGTTTCGTTTGCATGCTTTGGCTGATCTCTGGATTCACCCTAACATGAAAGGATCTCCTTTTTGGAGATCTGCCCTAAGATTGTCAGCTGGATTTAGTAGGAAAGGGAATGTTAGCAATTGTAGGTGAGTTCTGAATTTACCAACTCTGAACAGGAAGGGAGGGAGGAAGGAAGGAGAGGGGAGAGAGATAGGAAGAAAGGGAGGAGGGAGAGGGAGAGGGAGAGAGAAAGGAAAGGAGGGAGAGAGGGAGGGAGGAAGGAGAGGGGGAGAGAGAAAGGAAGGGAGGGGGAGAGAGAAAGGAAGGGAGGGGGAGAGAGAAAAGGAAGGAAGGAAGGAAGGAAGGAAGGAAGGAAGGAAGGAAGGAAGGAAGGAAGGAAGGAAGGAGGGAGGGAGGGAGGGAGGGAGGGAGGGAGGGGAGGGGAGGGGTGAGAGATAGGAAGGAAGGAAGGAAGGGAGGAAGGAGAGGGAGAGAGAAAGGAAAGGAGGGAAGGAGGGAGGGAGGAAGGAGAAGGAGGGGAGAGAGAAAGGGAGGGGCAGAGAGAGAAAGGAAAGAAGGGGGAGAGAGGGAGGGAGGGGGAGGGGGAAGGATCTTTTCATGGAGAAATGTGCTTCCTTTATATTTTATTATCTGCTTACTGCTTGAGTGCATCACTAGGCTGGACTCCACTAGCCCCTCCCCTTAACCCCTGATTGTCTGCTAAGCCACACCCCCCTGGCCAGCCCCTTGTCCTGGCCCATCAGCTCATCTGCAAGGGAGTGTTTTTGGTTAGGAACTTTTAGTTTGAAAACGTTGGCATGTATGTGCTCCTTTTGTAATCTGGGTGCCTCTAGTTTCCAAGATTGCAAGCATAAATCAGATGCTTCGTGAGCCCTTGCAAATATCTCACAGACCGTTATCTCTGTGTTCCTTACGTACAACAACCCTGCGAGGGCAGCCATCCTTCTGAGCCCCTCCCCATTGCAGGTATGTGTTTGTGCTGAAATTTAAACCAGGGACGAGTTCTCTGCGCTACTAAAATATCTATGGGGCGCTTTAGTCATTTCTGATGAGGCTTGCGGCAAAAAATAAAAAATAAATCTGGTCGCCTTTGGTTTGCTGTGAATTGCTGAGCTTAGAAGCTTTATCTCAGCTGCAGCTGTTCCCGTGGAGGATCAGACGTGTTTATCAGGATCAGGAAGAATTTTTTTTATGTTATCTTTAACGACATTTCAGCATTGGGCCAGTTGACTGTGACAGCTCCCCCCCCCCAGAACATTTTTTGGCAGAGATTTCCATCTCACTGGGCAAGCCCTAAGTTAAGGAAGTTGGCGTGACATACTGTGTTTACAGCCTCCCTGTCTTTTTTTCCATCTCTTCTCCCCCCCCCCCCCCGATTAAAAGCCGGGGGCGGGTGGGGGAACACATCCAATGCTGAGCCATGCTGGCCGTAGCCGCTGCCTGTCAGTTATTGCCTTATAAACCTGGAGAGAGGAAAAAACGGTGGCTTTGCATGTGGGGGGCAAAGAATCCCTTCTTCAAACACCGCACGGTCTCCAGGGCATGTCAGGGGTTGCCTTGAAGGTTCTAGTCCTCATGTTTGCAGCAAAGGGCTTGAATGAGCATGCTGTGGCTCTTGAATTGGAAGGGGGAGGCTGTGCAGCAGGGGTCAGAAGCTTGGGCTGGCTGTGGGGCGTAGTTAATTCTTTGGACGGGACTGAGGGCTGCCGTGGGAGGGCCCAGCAAGTTAAATTTTAGGCTCTTTCTGGGGAGGGGAGGGGGGCAGGTTTCTATCTTTATGCCACACGCAGCTATTCGGCAGAGTTCTCGGCATTTCCTGTCTCCAAAGCGCTCAGACATCGACTTTGGGGCCTGCAGGTCGCCTATGAAAGGCTTCCCCTTGACAAGGAGGTTTTCTGACATTTGCTGCATTTGTCCAATGTTGGAACATTTCGTTGTTGGTTAGCACGTTTCATGGAGCTGACACTTGATTTGCAAGCATATTTTTCTGACTTTTAAAAGAATTAAGTTTGCATCCCTTCCCCTTCCCTCCCCTTCCCCTTCCCATCTCTCATTCTCTTCCCCTCCCTCCCCTCCCCTCCCCACCTCCCTCCCTCCCTTCTTCTCTATCCTCCTTCTCTATCCTCCTTCTCTTTCCTTCCTTCCTCCCTCCCTCCCTCTCTATCCTCCTCTTTCCTCCCTCTCCTTCCTTCCTTCCCTCCCTCCCTCCTTCTCTTTCCTCCTTCTCTTCCCTCCCTTCCTTCTTTCTCTATCCCTCTCTCCTCCCTCCCTCCTTCTCCTGAACATTAAACAAAAATCAGTGCAAAATGGCCCTGGGAGGATGGTGTGACCAGTTTCACAAGGGAAGACAAACGCTTCGTGCAACTTGCTTCAGCTGTTTGGGTGGATTGTTGACTAGATCTGCAGACAGAGCCCACTTCGGGGCAGGCGACCAGGGCTGGGCTGGCAGCTGTCACAGGCCATCAGGAGCTGGAGCTTCATTGCCCATTAGCTTGTTGTTGTTGTTGTTGATTGTTATGTGTTGCTCCTTGCTGCAGTCTGCCCTTCCGCTCTTCTTTCCATGCTTCTGGCAGCGGAGCCCTTGACCACTTTTCCCCTTTCTCGGTGCGTGCACGGCACCGGCACCGTGCTCCAGATTGCATAAAATAATTCCTGTGGATAAGAAATAGGATTTGAGGCAAGGGGGCATTGCAGTTACTGAATTAGACCATTAAGACCTAAACATTATCTCTCCATTTCTGAGTGAGCTTGGCTCAGTTACTCAGTTTGCACTATTCTGAACCTACTTGGAGAAGCAGAAGGAGAAGGAGAAGGAGAACATCATCAATGCCTTTTAAAATCACAAGTGGTCTTTTTGCAAAGCCGCCTTGGCACCTAATCAAAGCATTGCTTAAGTGCTCTCGGAGAAGTGACTAGAAGTTACTATTTTTGCTAGGAAATCCCACCCTCCCCAGCATCTTTCCATTTTTGGTACTCAACCCATAATTTAAAAAATGGGCCAGACAACTTGGGGATACAGCCTGAGGCATGTTCTCGGGGGATGGGCATCCAAGGGTGGAGGGAAATAACATCACAAGCTTCATGAGGTCATGGAGCAAATGACAGGAGTGATGTCATTCTGTATGATGTCACTGTGGCTTCTAACAAAAGCCTGTGCTTTTAAGGAGAACGGTCCTAAGCTGTTTGAGGCACGGGGTGGATGGGGAAATTTTTATCAAGTTTCTCAGACCTTCAGATGTCTTTATTTCTCGTTTCACGCTGTTGACAACAGTATGGAAGTCATCAGCTCTGCACTGGGAGATGGGTAACAAAACATCTGTAAGAAAACCACCAACCTCAGAGAACCCCATGGACTCCACGGTGCAACCCTGAGTTACAGATGTTCTCTTCGATTGGCATGGGATGAATGCATTGTGGTGGGAATGTGACTGAAAAAAGAGCAGCAGGGCATACTTGGGCTATGATTAGGCCCTAGTGAAGACATGCCCAGGATTATACCAAGGAAAAGCTTCTTGCTGGCCTTTGTCTTGCCCTCTTTAATGTACTCTATGAACCGAAAAAAGTAAATGTTACTGTATTGATTTACCTGTCTCCCTCCGCTTCCGAAATGTTTGGAATTTTTCTGTGTGTAATCCTTGCGGGCAGCTGTCATCTTTAACTTTATGGGAACATTTTTCCTTTGGCACCTAGGAGACGGGTGGAGTGTTTTTGTAGAAATGCTGCACAAAAAAATCATCTGGCACATCTCTTTTTCCTGCCAACTCTCATTCAACTGGTCGAAAGAGAATCGGGTTTTGAACGTTCTTTTCGGAGGAGAAGGATTGATCAGGAAAATTGTTGTGGGTCGCGGGATGTTGATCCGCTTATCTAGGGATGAGGTGGCCAGGAGGTGTGTGTGAACGTCTCCTGTTCCATCGGACAACCCTTTCTACAACTCTCAGCAGCTTTCTGGTTTCCCACCCTTCGGTTAAACCCCAAAAGAAGACATCACAGGGAAAGCCCTCCACTGTGGCTTTTTTCAAATTAGGTTGCGTGGGTAGCCAGGAAGATTTCAGCTAACAGATGCAATTTTCTTGCAGGAAAGGCTGCTGTGCTCCCACCCCAGAAGCATATTTACAGGGGCAAGCAAACTTCAAGATTTCCCCAAGCCACAGTGTGAGATTCCCCATCTCTCTAGATAAACTGTGGCTTTATCTGTCGGTTTCCCTCCCAATCATTATTATCATGATCTGATAATAAAACACATCAGAAATCAAAGGAATAAATTTCTTTTGGCTTAGAAATCATAAAGGGAAGTTGCATAAGATCCAGCATTTCTACAATAGCTTTTTTGGGGTGGGGGTGGGGGTTGGTTGGTTTGGTTTTCAGCTGAGGCAACTTCCCTAGATATATTCTGTGCCTGGTTAAAATGCTCCCTATACGACAGGAGCACAAATCTAAGGGGACAGATTTCAGAAGACTAAACTAACAGGCCAAGTTCTGGCTTTCAAGTGACATCTGGACCTAGGATTAAATTTAAATGCATCTAGAGAAGCTGAGGTTTAATTAAAGCTGGTTTACTATCCTGGATTGTATGGGTACCTTTATGATAAAGGAAGTTCACCTTGTGGATAATAAACCAGGGGAGTTTGAATGACATCCAAAGTAAGGATGAAATGCCATGAAGGAAGCCAGGACTTGTACATTAACCACAAACTTGGATTCAAAGCTAGTTTAGCACGCAATCATAACCCAGGGCTCAGATGTCCCACAAAGGATATAGCAGCACTCAGCTTGTTCATATTGTGGAATATTAAGCCAGGATTTTTGGTTTATTGTTAGGTGCAAATGTACCCAGAGACTTCCTGAAATTGTGACCCTTGAAGGCTAGACTGGACTCATTAACTCTCTTCTTTTTTATCTGGATGCCGAGAAATCAATCTAAAACCTGTGGCTTCCACATCATTCTTGAGCCTTTGTAATGGACAATTATAGGGTCTTTTATGCCTTCCCTAATAAACTCACCTAAGTTTGCCAGAAACGTGCACAGAAGAGACCCAACGCATTTCAACTCCCTGAATGCCAGCCCCACTTTTCAAACGTGCTCCGTTCACTGATTCTCTTGTTCAACTATATACACAAAACTGCTCTGTGTAACCTTAACTCTGAAATGTATGAAATGCCATTTTTGCCTAGTACAAATTAAAATGTCCAGTGGTGGGACCCCTAGTACAAATTAAAATGTCCAGTGGTGGGACCCCAGTATTTTTCAAACCTTTCTATCTCTTTAAACCACCTTGGGCACAATGATTTGTGTGTCTGTGTGTGTGAGAGAGAGAGAGTGTGTAAAGGACAGAACTGCAGATTATGTTCAGTCATTTGCTTTTCTGAAAAAGTAATGCAGCGCTATTGATCACCTTCCTCTGCTTTGGTTACTAAACCACCTGCCAAATATAGAAATCTCTCTTCCAGATCAATGTCCAATTGATTTCTATTTGTGGTGTCCAGTTAGAAAGCAGGAAGAGTGCTTTTTGGACATCCAGTGATGGCAAGTGGGTTTAGAAAACTGCCAAGAGCAAATGGGTTTCTCTGGCAGTGATGAGTGAGATGCGTTAATTTAAGATTGGCACAATATTGTAGATACTTGAATGTCAGGAATTGAGTGTTCCACTCGACGGCGAGCTGGCAGCATCACCCACCAGGGAGACTGTTGCCCAAGTCTTGGGAATTGTAATTTTCAGCCCGAAAGGGGAGAAAGGGCCAATGATTTTAGGTTGCCAGTTCTGCGAGCAGATGTCCCCTCTGCCCCCTGCTTGCCAGAGACAGACGTCTGTCCAATCCTCTGTTCTTTGCAATCCTTCCAGTCCAGGTAAGCAGACATAATGTGCTGGGAGCCAGCAAAATAATTGGCTTGAATGTTAGGCAAACTGGAGAAGCTAGTTGTTTAAAGTGGGAGATGTTGATGGCCTTGGGGTCTGAATGCCTCTGGGCATTTCATAGAATCATACAATTTTAGGGGCAGAAGGAATCTTGGAGGCTTTCTAGTCCAACCTCCAGCCCAGAGCAGGAACCCCACGATGATGATGGTGATGGCTATCCATTCAATCGTGTCCGATTCTCGGTGATTCTACGGACCAGCTCTCTCCACTCTCCAGTTTTCCAATCTCATACGGCTTCTTTCAGTTGTTTTATGCTCTGGTTGGTGTTGGCTTTGATGGTGTCTAGCCACCGTGTTTTTGGGCGGCCTTGTTTTCTTTTATCGCTGACTGTTCCAAGCATAACTGCCTTTTCCAGTGAGTTTGATTGCATGATATGGCCGAAATAAATAAGGTGGAATTTTGCAATTTTGCCTTCCAGTGATATGCCTGGTTTTATGTGCTCCAGAATTTGCTTGTTTGTCACTTTTGCTGTCCAAGGAATGCTCGGGAGCCTTCTCCAACACCACAGATCGAATGAGTTGATTTCCTCCTGTCTAGTTTTTTCATGGTCCAACTTTCACATCCGTAGGTAGCTATGGGAAACACGATGATGTGGACTAATCTACATTTAGTTTAGAACCCCATACATCTCAGATAATTTGAAAACCTCCAGTGATGGAGCCCCCATGACTCCAGAGAGCAGGCAGTTACTAGCTTTCATGGTCAAGAAGTTCCTCCTTATTTCAAGTTTGGATCTCCCTTTGTACAGCTTCCATCCATTGGTTCTTGTTCCATCCTCAGGTAGGAGAATAAATCAGAATATTTACATTTCTCCAGCTTTCACCCTGGTGGCAGTGACCTGACCTGTTGCTGGCTTGCTTGAACTGGTTTCTCCCTCTCCACGTAGCCTTCTCTCAATTCTTCACAGGCAGTGTCTTTGGAGAAGGCCTGTTCCTGTGGGCATCATATATGTGCATGGGTAGCTTGGTTCATGTGAGGCCTGATGGCGTTCTGCTGCATGGCAGACGTTGAGTAATCAGCAAGTGAGGGATAGGCAGAGGAGTGAGCAAGGCATTGGAGAACAAGAGTGCCACATCTGCCAATACAGCTTATCTGGTGCCGCCTTCCCCAGTGACCTTGGGTGCATCCCGTGTCCCTTGTTGGAAGTCAGCCCTGAGTGTTTCTGTAGTAACCTGGCTGGAATTATGGAAAATGTAGTTCAACACAGCTGGAAGGTGCCAAGTCTAGGAAGGCTGTTTTATTCTACCTGAGGTTTCCATATGGTCATTGGCGGGTCCAAATATAGACAGAATAACCTTCTTCCAAATAGGCTTCTAAAGATGTACAGCCATCATCACCACGTTGGACCATGAAAAAAAAGTCATCCATAATAGACAATCCTTTCCTTAGAAGAGTAGAACCTACCCAAAGTGGCCCAAAGAAGTACTAATTCTTCCAGCTATTTCATCAGGCAAGAAGTTACAAGACGCGAGGAAGTCTCAAGATGAGGCTGTGTGTGATCTTCTCACTCCTTTCCTTCTCCCTGTCTTTCTCTCTGCTCTGTCTTGGGGACAAAAGGCCATTTGAAGTGGGGAGACAACTGACGGGATCCTGGATATATTCTTAGGAAGAAACAGGTCCTGGGGTTGGAATATTGTGCAGATTGGAGTTTTTAAAGAAACAGAACTCTTCAGGTTTGTGCAGCATCACTGAAATCAGGGGTACCCATGGGGCAGGGGTCAAAAAAGTCAAGAGGCAGCCACAACTGTGCAATTGAAGCCCCACTCCTTTTTTTTTACATGCATTGCATGTACAATTTTTTGACCCCTACCCTTGAGGGGCACCTTCATCCGAAATGTTCACTTCTTGCAGTGGAAAGACCCCCGCCCCCATACCTGAAATCAGTTAAAATGCCGCCGAAGAAATACACGGGGTGAAAGTCATTGCAAAGCCCACCCAAGAGGAAAAGAGGCACGGCTTGTTTACATTCTCGCTACAAAAACACAGGACGTTTTGGCTCTCAGTCACGGGCACCGTTGTCGAAGCAGCAGGCAGGGACCTGAAGATTGTCTGGGCACCGGACAAGTCTGTGGCTTTGCCATTGCTCAGACTGTGGTTTCTGGCAATCTGCAGAGAGGACTAATGATGATGCCAACGGAACGGGAGGCTGAGCTTCAAGGCTTACTTGTAGCTGACGATCAACAGTGGATCTTGAGTGGGATCTGCTGGAATCATTGCAGGGAGGGTCTTTGACCCTCCTTCCTCCCGACCCATGTGTCGTTTTTTGTGGGACCCAATACTGACAGCATAGCACAGTGTTTTTCAACCTTGACAACTTTAAGAGGGGTGGACTTCAACTCCCAGAATTCCCTAGCCAGCACAGCTGGCTGGGGAATTCTGGGAGTTGAAGTCCACCCCTCTTAAAGTTGCCAAGGTTGAAAAACACCAGCATAGCACATGCCTCATCACAAAGCCTTAAGGGCACCACCCGAGCTGGTTCAAAAATTGCCCTCCACTTGTAACATGGCCAAAAATGTGTGTATCTGTGGGGATCGTGAAGTAACACGTGGACTGATTATATTTGCTTTATTGAATGCATTGGCGTGCCACTGAAATGAATTTCTGATCCTGACACCGTCAGCTTGCCCACTTGCTGGAGCAAGAACACTGAAAGGGCAAGCATAGCCCCTGGTTTAAAGATGATCACCCCCCTCCCTTGACTGGAAGCCTCTTTGCAAGGTAAAGAAAAGACTTCCTTCACCCCAGCTTCAGTCCTGTGACTAAGCTGGGGCCACACTCTAGAGTAGTGTTTCTCAACCTTGGCATCTTTAAGATACCTGGACATCAACTCCCAGAATTCCCCAGCCAGCATTTCCTGCCCTAGAGTTAGCAGGATTGGAAGATATCCAACATAATTCCAGGGTTTATTCAAGCTCCATCATTTCTCCATCATTTCCTAATGCACACTGATTTTTATTCTTTGCAGCAAAAACATTCACCCAACGTACACCATAGCTGAGTCATTTTTACATGTCGCCACTCTGGCTTTTTTAAAATTCTCATTCCCTTCCAAGCTGAAAGCAAGAAAAATCAGGCCTTAAACTTTTTGCAGACTGATGGCCTTGAGATGTGTTGGACCACAACTCCCATTTAGGGATGGAGGGTTTTCTCTCTAATTCTGTGTTTGTACTTCAAGGAAAAGAGTGGGGTCCCACTGGATTGCTTTGGGGACCCCTTATTTCTATTTGTTTGGTCTTTTGCATTTCAGCAGGTGCAAACAGTTTGTTCCAACCTCTATCTTCGGTTTGGGTGATGTTAGGCAGGGCTTTATTTCTTGGCTTCAGTCGATCGTTCTGTAAAATAGGGATAATACAGGCCTACCTCACAGGTTTGCAAAGGAGAAGAAAATGATGCAAATGAATCTCCGTCAAGCTACTGGATGCTTTTCAATTTTTTTTAATTTAATATCTTTACTTTTAACAAAACAATTTTTAATCTTACCAAAAAAACCCCAACCCTGTTAAAAAATTAAAAATACAAACTAAAAATACAAACTAAGCTAGCGGATGCTTTACCACATCAGAAAGTCATCAAGGCTCAATGGTTAATCTGACTTCTCCAATATGGCACCTTCCAGATCAGTGGTTCTTAAACTGGGGTAATTACCCCTGAGGGGGTAATTTGGGCATATCCTGGGGGTAATGGAGCAATTTGTAATTGCTTGTTTGTGAGTTGAGGATCCAACATGGGACTGCTGCCACCAAGATACTTGTGTAAACAGCAGTCAGGTGTTTTTTTTGGTGGGGGTAATGACTTTATTTGAGACCGGGAAAAGGGGTAATGGGGTCAAATGGTTGAAGAACCTCTGTTCCAGATGCTCTGGGATTGCAAATTAGTGTGGCCTCCAGCTAGGTTAGCGTATCACAGCAGATTCGTGCCGGCTCAGATTGTTAGGGAGATCGTAGGGTGGCCTTGGGGCCAGTCACGGTCTCTCACAACCGCCTTTGAGAAGGTAAAAGGGGAGGGAGAGATGTTGAAAGCTATCAAGCATAACACCCTAAACCTTTTGAGCACTGTCGTATGGCTTGTTGTGATCTTTGGGGACTTTGCTGTGTCCGAGAAGCATTTTGAGGAGGGGGAAGGAGGCACCCCCCGCTGGGGACTGTCAATAAACAGATCATAGCTTGCCATAGGATGCAAACCCATGCTATGTCTGCGTCAGCCGCCTTTCTCCTGTCCTTCTCGCCCACTGTGGCGGGTGCAGCCCGGGCCACCTGCTCTTCCTTGCTTTTCTGTTTTCAGCAGCTCTCTGGTACTGGAAGAGCCAGGCCTAATTCTAATGCTTGAGTGGCTGGTGGCATCTGGTGGCATCTGGTGGTGGTGTGATTTAGAGCTTAAGAAACCTCATAGGAAACCATGAAGCAATTATTTGTCTTCTTGGCTCCCATCTGTATGGCATGCACAACAATTGCCAATTCTGGGAAAGCTGCAAAATCAGGCAGGGAAATCTGTAGAGGACAGTAGATGCTGTATCCCAACCCATCTGGAGAAGGCCAGATTGGGGAAGCTAAGCGTAGAAAATCCAAAGATATAGGTGGTGTTTTTTCCAAGTCCGTTTCCATTCCTAGTCTTCACATGGACTTCTCCGTGCAGTATGAAACGGTTTGCCACTGTCTTCTTCTAGAATGTTTTGACCTTCCAGTCCAACCTATAGCTGTAGGATTTTCTGGGGGTCTCCTATCCCAAGAACTAACTAAGCTTGATATTACTTAGCCAGAACAGCCAAAGTCAGTTAGGTGCTGCTGTCTGCTGAGATAAAAGGATTTGCTTGGACACCGTAGGACCTCCTCCCCCCCCCCCCCCGCAAATTCTGACTCAGTTCCTTTGATAAATACAGTCTCCCTTTTTTCCCCGTAGGGAAACTTACAATTTGTAGGGCCTCCAGGGGCAACATTAAACAAAAAAAGAGTAAGAGGATCTGTAACTGGATAGAGGGCTTGAGTGAGGGGCTATCGGCGGTCCTTCTTCTGTTCTACCTTACCACCATCACAGCTGCTGTCTCCACTTGCCAAATTGCCTTGTGGGGAAGAAGAAACTTAAGGGGAAAGGCCTGGACTATCCCGCACTTTATCATCTTTTGCATAAAATCCAGTGGGAGAAGCACCATCAAAGATGGAAGCTCCAGGGAGGGGCAGCGGAAGAGGCAAGCCTCAGGTGGAGCCTGAAAATAGTGACCTTCATCCTTGGAAAGCTCCATGTTTGGCTCCTCTATGTCCAATGGCAACATTGCAAGAATGCCTTTCCTCTGTCGTTAAGCTTGTCAAAAGAAGCTGCCCGGGAAGTCTGGGTCTGACCTAGAAGATCTGGGCCGCAGTTGCTGGCCTATTCAGTAAGAAAGATTTGGCCATGGAGAGACATCTGGTAAACCTTCTGGTCAGGTTTTGTAGGGATAGGATTTGATCAAATAATTTATCAAGTGGCCCGGTAAGGCCAATCCCATCCACTCTTCTTTTCTTCTCTGATCTCTGGTGGCCCTTCCTTCCTTCCTTCCTTCCTTCCTTCCTTCCTTCCTTCCTTCCTTCCTTCCTTCCTTCCTCCCTCCCTCCCTCCCTTCCTTCCTTCCTTCCTTCCTTCCTTCCTTCCTTCCTTCCTTCCTTCCTTCCTTCCTTCTCTCTGTCTCCTCTCTCCTTCCTTCCTTCCTCCGTCCCTCCCTCCCTCTTTTTTCTATTGGAGGCTTTGGAACATATTGAATTTGTCACATTGGTGAATTCCCTTTATTTTTTTATGTTTTCTGAATATGTAGAAGAAATGGCAAGTGTAGGCTTGTTTGTTTATACTGCATTTGAGCATCCATATGCTGGAAAAGTCCCTCACCAAAACATAATATCTTAATTGGTACCACAGTTCTGTAGCCTAGCAGTATAGTCCTATAGATGATGCTCAGAAATTGCTCTGAGCTCAGTGGGGTTGAAAGATAAAAATCTTCTTCAAGCCAAGCACAGCTCCTGTCGACTTTATGGCCATGCTCAGCCATCACGTGCCTTCCTCCAGAGTACTTTTTTTTTAACTTACTAGTCTAGTCTATAATGCTGGGATTTCCTAGCAGTTTTCCGTTCTTGTTCACTTTTAGAGGTTAGCCAAGGTCAGCAAGGTCCTCCTGTTTGGTAAATTTGTATTGGATTGCAACCATCATTTTCTCTAGAAGCACCATGTTTCTGGTGCTTCTGAAGCCCTGATGGCAATAAATCAGGTGGTAGAAGGGAGAGAGGAGAGAAATTTGTGTAGAAGCAGTGGTTCTGAATTTAGCAATGACAACTCAGGGGAGCAAGGGGAGAGAAGGAGAAAGAGAAAAAAAGATTGAGGTGTTTTTATACCACAATCAATCTCCTCCAAATAAATGCACATTTGGGTGCTTGTGCACGGATGCAAGTTCTTGAACAATGTGTGAAGAACAGTTCATATGGTTTTCCATGGAAAAGGCCACAACCTTTCCAAAAGCTCTGCAAGAGAGGTGTATGTATGTTTTGATTCAATGGTGAAAGCATGTGTGGGTACAGGTAGTCTTCGACTTATGACCACAATAGGGCCTGGAAATTTTGTCGTTAAGCAGTGCAGTTGTTAAGCGAGGCATCATGTGACCACACCTGATTTTACAACATTTTCTGCAATGGTTGCTAAGCGAGTCACCATGGCTATTAAGTGAATCACACGGTTGTTAAGTGAGTCACATGGTTCCCCATTGATTTTACTTGTTGGAAGCCGGCTGGGAAGGTCACAGATGACAATGATGTGACCCTGGGTTGCTGTGGCCATTGTAAATATATGCCAGTTGCCAAGCACCTGAATTTTGATCACATAACCATGGGGATGCTGTGACGTTATAAGCGTGAGGACCGGTCACAAGTCACTTTTTTCAGCACTGTCATAACTTCAAATGGTTGCTAAATGAATGGTTGTAAGTCAAGGACTACCTGTAGTCCTTGTTTAGTGACTGCCTCATTTAGCAACTGTTCACAGTTATGATGGTGATGAAAAAGTAACTTTGCGACTAGTCCTTGCATTTATGACCTTTGCAGGTCTGTAAATCAAAGAAAAGCTGAGGGAAGATTGTTAGCAAGTGGTGGTTTCATTTAGTGACTGCTTTGCTTAATGACCGAGTTGCCAGTCCCAATTGTGGTCACAAAACAAGGATTCCCTATATGCACATAAGCTTTCGTGCCCCTCCTTAGCATCCCATTTTTAGTAAACATGCCACTTGATGGGGCAGGACTGATGCATTTCCTTAGTCAGGGGAATAATTTACTATCCAGTGCATACAGTAACTTGCAGCTCTCTGGGTTGGAAACACACAATGCAAATTTTACTTTGCAGTGAAAATGGCCACAGTTAAAATGAGACAGATGCACTCTGTTTTTGAAATGGAAAGGACATCTTTGCCAAGGTGGCACCCTCTGGATATGCTGGGATTGCAACTGCCACAACTCCCATTGCCCATGCCGGCTGGGAGTTCTGGGGTTTGCAGTCTTAAGATATTTGGCTGATACCAGTTGGGGAAGAGAGAGCAGGGATATCCGGGTGCCCATATCGTTTTCGACATTCCTGACAGTGCAGCTCCTGAAGGAGTTCATGAGTTGCTTGGAGACTGTAGGACCTCATCAACTTTCCACAAGAATGACCGCACTGCGACCGTGTCTACACATTTGGTTAAGAGACATTAATGGAAATTAATCATGGTGTCAAGGCCCACGCAGCTGGAGAAGAGGAAGGAAGCAAGAACGGCACAGATTTCAGGAAGGGATCCTCAATGCTCATCTGGGGTAAAGTCAGACTCTTGGAAACTGTAAGAGGAATTTCCCATCCTCATTTGTAGTGAATTAGTTAGGGCAGAGTCTCTTTGAATGATTTGCAACGCTTCTTCCCAGATTTCTTGCCACCTTTACTAAGTTGCTGCCAACAGACTCACCTTCTATCTTTTGACTGCTTATGTCTGCTGTCCCTTCTGTCACTTTCTCAGTCTCTCTACCACCTCTCCCATGCAGCTTGCTGAGTAGGCTATGAAACAACATTTGGCTGAATTTGCACATTATGCTAAGCCCGAACCCCCCTGTTCACAAGCCGTAGTGGCCGGATTTGTGCAAGGTGGCGTGCAACCCATCGAGGGCTGAGCATAATATATGATACCCCACCCTCCCTGATGCATTTGACCATTCCAAAATTCATGGCATAGGCATTGGGAAGGAAGAGAAACTCTTCTGGCTGCTCAGAGAGATACGCTTAGCCTGTTCCAGGTGAACGTGTCAGTCTCTATACACATAGCTGCCCGTTGAATTCTACTCACTTGCTGTAGCAGGAGAATGAATTTCTCATGCAAGGCCCTGGATTTGTGCTGATTTGAACCGATACAGGAACTTGACTGAGGAGGGAATTTGGATCGGTTGCTCCAAACCTGACAACTGAACATGACGTAGATCTCAATCAGGCCAGGGAGCTGAATATTCTCATACCGTAGAACAGCCGATTCTCCAACTGCTCTTGAAAAAGTTTGCCACTGTTCCCTAATTTTTCCCGCAGGTGCTGTGGTGTTGCTGGGGAGTTCATAATTTCTAATTAGACATTAACACCCCCCACCCATCCTTCAAGGAGCCCAACTGACATCGCAAAGTGTGTGGAGATACGTCTCAGCACCATCCATTCCAGGTGCTCTGGCCTGAGTTCAGCGGGGCTTTCCTTGCTGTCAATAACAACTGCATGCTGTTGCCATCAAGCTATTAGTAATCACCCCACTCTTCTTTTAAAAGGTGGCATTAGAGGAGAGCTGCCATTAGCTGATGCTTTCATCTGGGAGGAAATAGCAGGTGGGGGGGGGGGCTGGGGAAGGGGGAAGAATTATGAGAAAGAGGAGAAGTGCAAAGAACCGAGCTGAGCTGGGAAGAAGGAAGCCCACGTACCGAGGGGAGGCGCACCTCCTTCACCCAGGCTGCCCAGCCGGCGTATGGATTCCTTCTTGTTGTCGTTGTGGGTTTCGGAGGAGGCCAAAACTTGGTCAAACTCTGCCAGGATGCACTTAGACGTGGTGTTGCTCTGCCTCGCAGGCTGGGAAGGATGGAGGCAAAACCACTCGGCTGCTCGGCCAAGGAAACCTGAGAGCGCATTTCTGCCAATGCCTGTTTTAATAACATGTTTTAAAGAATAAATAAATGCAGGGTGGCCGCTGTGGATCGCTCCTCTTTGCCTGCAGGTTGTCCCAGAATTCTGGGAGTTGAAGTCCACACAGCTTAAAGCAGCCAAGGTGGAGAAAGACTGGGTTAGGGAGTGATCAGCTGAAGGTGAGGCAAGGACTGGGTTCACACAACATGCTTAACTCAAACCTGAGTTAACAAAGCACAGTTGCTGTATCCCCATAACGTGGGAGAAACAAATAATCTTACGGCTTAAGAGGAAGGCTTGGTTCGCCCACCGTACCCTGGTTAGCACAATGAATGGAAACCAGATCACACCAAATCGCCACCACGTGTTTTAGCTGAGCCTAGCATGTTATCTGAATTCAGTTGTTGAGTTTCATCTCCGGGTATGAATCTTTAATCATAACGCAGTTCCTAATCCAGACTTGGCCAACGTGGCACTTTTTGGATTGCAGCTTCCATAATGCCCATCGGTCCTGATTGGGGATTCTGGAATTGCAGACTTCCGGGACCTCAATCTTAATCCTGCCTCTGGTTGGCTAATGCTTCCTCTGAGAGTTCGCTTGCACACTTCCAAGCTTATTTTTGCAAATTTGGAGAGCTAAAAATTTGCCGTTCCCTCTCCCCTGCCCTTACAGCCAGCATGATCAGCTTTTGCTTTAAAAAGCATGGCCTCCGTGATCTGGGTCAGGAGACAGAGATGGGGCTGGTTCTTCTCACTCAGCGGGATAGAACAGTTAAAGAGTGGGACTAGGAGTGGGGAGACCCAGGTTCAGAGGAGACCCATGTTCCAGTCCAGCTTCAGCCATGGAAGCTCTTTCTCTCAGGCCTAGTCCCTGTCCTTCAGCCCAACCCACATCACAGTGTTGATGGTGGGAAAAAATGGATAAAGACAGGGCTATCTGCAGGGAATGGTCCAAAAAGTCAAGATGGCGCCCATGGCAGTGCGATCAAGCCTCTGCCTGTTTTTTTATGCACTTGGCACGTGACACCTACAAAAACGGGCAGAGCTTTGATCTCATCGTCACGGTTGCCACCTTGCCTTTCTTGACTCTGTCCTGCAAATACCCGTGGATGAAGGCGAACGGAGCAAGGCACATCCGAGATGGTGTCAATTCTTTTGAAGCTAAACTCTTTGACGGGGAAGAGCAGAATGCCATTTTTGTGTAGGCCTTGATCCTAATTCAGGGCAAGAAATCATCTCTGCCCATTGGAACAGGAAAATACAGTGATGGCCATGGGGCAGTTGATGTTCTCGGCTCATTTTGTGCGAGTTTATGCCCTGTGGACTGCCAGTGCCAATTCCAAAGTGAAGCCCTCTCCATGTGCTCTCAGAAATATGTCTAACTGTGAGAAATGATGCACGTTTCAGGCAACGTGTCATGCAGCTCTAGACTCATCCTGTATGTCGGAGGGCTGTGGGACAGCGACATTTCTGCAGGCTTTAGAATGTGTGTATTTTGAATTGCACAAAACATGCTTTTTTGGGGTGAGGGGGCTAAAAGGGACGACGAGATATAGAGGGTCTGTTTGTAGGATGCCAATGATCCAGTCATCCTGCTACCCAATCAGTTCACTCAACTGTATCTGCCACAACTAGGGGTGTCTGCAGGGTGTGGGTCAAAAGAGTCAAGACGGCGCACATTAAAAACAGCCTGCGCTTCAGCTGCATCTCTGTGGCCGCCATCTTGTTTTTTTGGTCCTACTCTGTAGACACTTCTGACCTCAGTGCATAATTGCAGCTGGCTTGCGGCCATATTTTTAATTGCAAAGGGGACAAGGGACCTGTTATCTCCCTCCTAGTTGGGTCCCTTTGGATTCTTTTCCTCCCCATTTGGAAGGAAGAGAAAAGATGGCGGCATGATTGGGGTTAGTGCTGCTACAGACGACTCATTTACACATATCCCATTCCTTTGTGCCCTTTCCTTATGCACCCAGATATCCAGGGTTACCCCGGGTGGTGTGAAAACTACAGAGGAGAGAGGTAGGAATTCCTAGAGAAGACATTTTAGGAGAAGACATTTTAACTCCCGGGTGAAGAGAGTCAACCTTCTCGCTGGACAATCATTTGCAGAACATGCAATGAGTTAATTCAGCAATAGGAAAGATCCAAAATCTAACTGCTCTTGAGTCAGCTCAGTGTGTCATGCATTTCTATGATTTATATCCTGCCTTTCCTCTAGGACCGTGTTTCTCAACCCTGTCAACTTTCAGACGTGTGGACTTCAACTCCCAGAATTCCCCAGCCAGCTTAAGATGTGTGGACTTTTGGGGAATTCTGGGAGTTGAAGTCCACACGTCTGAAAGCTGACAAGGTTAAGAAACACTGCCCTAGGTGCTCAGCACTGCACTATAGCTTGCTTCCTCCCCAGTTTCCCCCACAACAACAGCCCTGTGAGGTAGGTTGGGCTGAAAGAGAGTGGTTGGCCCAGAGTCAAACAGTGAGCTTCTGTGGTAGGGGTGGGGGCTCCTAGTAGTCCAAAACCTTCACCACCACACCACCCTGGCTCTCAACTGTATGTGGTTTACTGCGTTGCAGAAGAGTTAATCCTCCCCTTGACCCATTTAAGAGTACTGAGCAAACAGAGCCCTTGTTTTTCAAATCAAGATAAAATTATGGTTTAAAAAAGGGCTATTTTTTCCCTTGAATCGAGCTTGGCTCCTGGCGATGTGCATGGGGTTGTCTTGAGAGCTGTTCAGAAAGGGGTTTGCCACGGCCTTTGTGCTGCCTAACCTACCGTCCTGAGAGTTTCTCTTCACTTTTAGGATCAGCGCTGCAGACAAGCTTATACATAAGAGAACTATGAATAAAACAGCACTAAAATGGCTCATATATGTTTCTACTTCTCTTCCTCCCTCCCTGCCCAAAGCTATCTGTGTGGATAGTTTTAAGTGGGTGGTTAGGAATGGACCAGTTAGACTATTTCCAGTCCACGCGTGTGTTTCAGTCATAATTCAGTCAGAATTACGTTAAACCTCTTGAGGTTTTTTAAAGCCCAAATATTCCCATTAAGTTTGGTACACAGTTTCACCTGTGGTGCACATTTTTGTATGCACATTCAGAGCTGAAAATTACATCCCTGAATTTAGAGATATGCACAGTCGATAACTGCATCCCAATCTCTCTGTTGGTCCATGGAGTGCGCATTAGGTTAATTGACTTGAAAATGCAAGAGAGGAAAATTCTCTCAACCCTAGTGGAGGTGCATCCGATTTCTTTCATGGCCTATCTAGGTAGTGGCAATTATAATAATAACAATGATAATAATGATGATAAAATTGCCTCTAAAGAAGTTTGCGTATGTTACTTGAGTATACTTTGCACAAAGTAGGGCACGGTTGTCCTCATATTCCTGATTTGGGGGGTGGTCATGAAACTTCATGCCCCAGTTAGCAACCCAGTCCCCACAACATGCTTAACTGGGTTGTTGGGGGGATTTGTGTCTGGGGATGCCAATAAAGAACCAGCTGGGGGGTTACGTTAATTCTGAACAGACTCAATAGAGTTCAAAGAGGGCTACCAGATCTGGATGGCAAAGAATCCAGTTGGTGCTAGATGGCAGCATAAAGTTCAAATCTCTTTGCTCCATTTAATGGTCATCCCAATTTTTGTACCCCAAATCTGGTAGCTCGGTCAAATTAAACCAGTGATGCACAGCACTAAACCAATTCCATTAAATCCAACATGTTGTGGGAATTTTTTATCTATTCATCGAATGTATGTAGCTGTTCATCTCACTTGCATGGGACTGTGGATACTAAACTTACTTAACTGGCCTGTTTTGCATATTTAGTCTTCCCAGAGAAAAAGACTAGAGCAGTGTTTCTCAACCTCAGCAACTTTCAGGTGTGTGGACTTCAACTCCCAGAATTCCCCAGCCAGCATGCTTTGCAACATGGAACATACCTCTGGGATTGGCTGCAGTAGACAAGCCACACCCACTGCTGCCTGGGTGACCAATGGATTAGCGGCTAGTGAGGTCATGAGGTCTTGCCAGTATTTTCCTAGTGCAAGGGTTGTGAAATACAGGTATCCCTTGATTCTGTATTCCAAAATGGTAATTTTTAAACCAGAGAGCCTGTGTGGTGTAGTGGTTAAGGCACTGGGCTAGTAACCGTGAGTTCTAGTCTCACCTTGGGCACAAAGCCAGCTGGGAGACCTGGGGCCAGTCCCTCTCTCTCAGCCCTAGGAAGCAGGCAAGGGCAAACCATTTTAAAAAATAAAACCTTGCCAAGAAAACTGCAGGGACTTGTCCAGGCAGTCACCAGGCGTCGACGCTGACTTGAAAGCATCAAAAAAAGGTGTATTTGTAAGGAAAAGCGCTAATAAGAAAAAATTGACTGTGGCTCTGGGTCAAGAATGCTGCGTGTTGGCCCCAGAGATGAGACTTGAAGCATCGTTTCTCAAGCCTTCATACACAAATCCCCTGGATGTGAAATGCAACCAGTAATATATCCCAGACTGAGTTTAATGAGTCTTCACCACGGCTTGTATCTCTAGATCTGGAAGAACATGTCTCTTTCCTGCTGTTCCCTCCCCTCCTATGTCATGCTTTAAACATCACTGCTTATAATCCCTGGAAGAGAGGGAGGTGCACTTCGTGAGACTTGCCTTCATCTCTTGGCTGCTAAACATGTGGAAATGCTACCTGAGCAACAGCATTTTGCTTCAGCTGTGGAATCAGAGCCCAGAAAAATAAGAGACGTAAGAGACATTTGGCATCTGCTGCTTCATAGAGTTTCTACCTTTCCTTCTGGGAGGAGAAGATACCAAGCTGCCATTCTGTTTGATTTAAATTATACGCATGCACGTTTTTAAACAAAGGCCTGCTTCAAACCTGAAGGCTGGCCGCATTGCTTATGTGCATGATTCATGCGTGGAATTTTCAGCCGCTCTCATTCCCAGACGAAAAGATCTTGGGTGGAAATGTAGCAAGTGATGATTCAGACTCCTGGTCCCTCCAAACTATTATCTGTACCGCAGGGATCAGAAATGTGCAGAAGAACCCAGGAACTTGGAGAAAGCATTCCTGCTCTAAAGGAAGCAATAGTATGATTGTGCAGTCCCAAAGATGGTGTCTGATGGCCTCGGCTGCCTGTGGGCACCTTTCTTGGCATCTGGTTAGCTCTCCGCCACATTTGCTAATCTCCAGAATCATCTGGATTTCCAAAATGCTTCTTGGCCCCCATTTGGTCCCCATCAGGAGTCTAAACAGGTTTTTAAACAGTTCTAGCTTTAAATCCGTTTAATGTTTCATTTGTTTTATCTATTGCTCTGAGGCCAAAAGACAGTTGGCACGCATTTATTTATTTAATTATTTGTACAGTTTAGGGGCTGCCCAACTCCAGATGACATGGGGCAACTTGCACTTTTAAAAAAAGCAAGAAACAATGAAGTAGAAAAACAGATCGTGCATATCCATAATTAAAACCATATGCGTCTAGCAAAAGGAAAATCCTAAAAGGGGTCATAATCACCCTACCCTGAGGCCTGGGAGAATAGCCAGGTTTTCAAAGATTTTTGAAGCATCATCAGGATGGGAGCAGGATGGAGGGATGTTATTCCAGTGGGCAAGTGCTACAACAGAGAAAGCATTCTTCCTTGGTCCTGATTGTTTGATGGAAGGGCCTGGAGTTCAACATCCAGCCTCATCTTACTGGACTTTCAGAAACTATCAGAGACAGGAGATTCCTCAGACAACCAGGTCCTATGCCATATTCCAATGTATTTAATAACTCTTTTGTATCATGAAAATGGGGGAAAATTGCCTGAGACCCCCAACTAAGCAGTTTGAGGTTTGTGAAATAACTGAATGTGACTTCCCGAATACTAAATAAGTTGGGCAAAGTGGGAAAAGGTGTTATTGAATGCAATGTCTCACATACATAATCAAGAAAACGATGATTATTCCGCACAATGGTCAAGGCTGCAGGGGATAAGTGCTTGGAAAAGGGGCAACAGAATGTATCTATTAAGATTACTTATGCAACAGTTTTAAAAGTATAATATTTTGTGCAGTTTTGTTTTTTTCTTTTTCTGAGCTCAGCAACTGAGCCCAAGGTAGTATGGAAGCCATACTTGGAAGTACTAATGGATAAGACCAGTGAAATTTGGGTACGTACTATGAGAATCCATAAATGCATGGATTCTTTTCTTTACAGAAATCCATCTTATATTTCGGGCTTTTTAAGAAATGCAAGCTTGTGATTCTCCAGCTGGTTTATTAATTCACACTGCTCTTCAAAGCTGAGATGAGGGGTTCATCATGGAGCTGGCAGTCTGTTCAGTGCCCCTAAAAACAATTACTGTTACTGTCATTCTGGAATATTCTGCTTGCAACCTTGTTACTGGATGGTACCTCTCTGTGACCACCCTAACAAGACAAGTGACAGAAGGATTAGTCTATGATTTTGACTGATTGATTGATCATGTGTCATCAAGTCAGTGTCAACTCTTAGCAACCACACAGATAGATTTTCTTCAGGATGATCTGTCCCCAACCTGCTCTTTCAGGTCTTCCAATGGTGTACCTATTGCTGTTGTAATTGATTCCATCCACCTTGCTGTTGGTCATCCTTCTCTTTCCTTCCACCTTTTCTAGCATTATAGACTTCTCTAGAGAGCTAAGTCTCCACATAATGTGCCCAAAATATGATCATTTGCTAACCCTGAGCCACTGTCTTTTGCCATGTTCTGTCTGGATTGTGGCTTCCTTACCTGTGTATAGGTTTTGCAGGACAATGAGATGTTCTGGAATTCCCATTTTTCTAAGGACATTCCACAGCTAGACTTGATCAACACAAAGAAAGGCCTTCTATATAAGCAATGAAGCAGATAGTGACTTCTTCTGGCATTGTCCAATGTGCATCAGCAACAATGTCTTGTGTTCCTCAGCCTTAGAAAACTTGAACATCTGGCATCTCCCTTTCCATGTACAACTCTAATCTGTGTTGGATGATCCTAAGCATTGTTTTGTAGCATGTAAAATTAAGAGTTCTGTATAATAGCTTGCATAATCTATTAAGTCCCCTTTCTTTGGTATAATTTATGATACTTCTGGAAATTTTGTATTAGAATATCCAAGGATGTTGCTTGGGACCTAGAGGAACACTTGACGAGTGCTGAGTTGGCTGTCTCATCTCTAATGCTTGTTGTAGCCAGGTGGATGTCTTAATAATCACACTTGGCCTACAGGCCACAGACGTATTGATAGCCAGAGATCAAAATGCCATCACTTTTCATAAATTATGCGTCTGCCTTTGTGTTAATGGATTCAGAGCAAGATAAAAAGACCCTGCAGAGATCAGAAGGGAAAGTGCTAGAACTGATGTTCTGTGGTTCATATATTGCAGCTTATGATCAAAATTAGTCTGCAATACATGGGAAATGCCAGTTCTGGATATACTTTGCAGAACATGATTGCAACCACTTAGTGACCCATTGTTCTGCTTAGGAAGATATAACAACCATGCATTCTCTTCTCTACATTCCCAGATCTCCTTCAAACCAGTGGCTCTCAGTTCAGTTATTGACAAACCTATAATAAAATATACAAAGCAGATTAATGTTCCAGTTAGCCAAGATTGCCTACCCAGATACATAGAAGCTGTCCAAACTATTAGACAAAAAGAGGTTTTTGCTTACCTGTCATCCAAGATTCCTTTTAGCTACAGATTCACATAAATGGATGACTGCTCCCCCCCAAAAGCCACCTCTACCACATTTGACAATAGAACAACAGTGTACCTAAAACTGAGGGGATTGATAAAAAGGCAGTTGAAAGGGTGAATCAAGAAGATCAGATCTCTCCAGAAAATTTGGAGATTATTCAAAACTAAAACTGTATTAATGGCTGCTGAGCTAGAATGTATATGTCTAACCAGAAAATATATCAAAGGGGTCCAAGAGGCACAGTGTGGTTAATAAAGAAGATCAGAAAAGTTATTAGAGGCATGAAGGTTTGGGCAAGACTGCTAGAATAACTTTCCTTCAACCTTTGCTGTATTTCCTTATCTCGTCTTCCCCATACCCCTTTCCTTTTCTGGCAATAAAATAGTGGCTGGCTCTTCTTCTTTTGATCCCCTGACATCTTTGCCTATGGTTATAACTTGCAGGTTTATTGAAAAGCAGGGATTTTCATCAGAACCGATCAGATCTTTCCAATCTTCCAGTATTAGTGTTCAAGATTCACTCCAGGATAGCCTTCAGCTTTTCATTTGCTCTTTAGCTGTAGTTCGTTAATGAAGGACCTGATTGCTTTCATTGGTCTTTTGTTCATTTTTTGGGTTGTGAGAGATGAGTGACAGCCAGGCCCCTGGAGGGGAGGGCAGTGCAATATAAAGCAGAGAGTTGATCAAGACGACTGCTGGAGTGGACAACATGGAGCCTCGGGGGTAGACATCTTTTGCAGGAGGAAGAAAAGCCATCACATCAACAATGTTGATGTTTCACAAACTGTTATGGTTGCCAAACTAGGATTTTACTTTCTGAAAGAAGAATTTCATCCCCTGTCTGGTTGCCAGTCTGAGAGGATGTGAACCCAAAAGGGAAGAAAAGAGAGATGACCAGTTTCCCAAGGGCCTGTAACCCAGTCTGCTTCAACTTGGTTGCCCTTCAGAGGTGTGGACCAACCTCCAACAATCCTCACCCAGTGGGGCTATTGCTGAGAATTCTGGGAGTTTAAAGCTGGATGTTTGGAGGGCATTCATGATGGGGAACTTTCTGTAGGTAACTTCAGATGCTTTGGGATTTATTTATTTTACCCATTTCTGTCCCATCACAATCAAAAGACTTGGCAGTTTACATAGAATATAAAAACCAGTTAGACCATCCATGATACAAGCTTCCATAAAAACAATAATAACAGCACCAACCAAACATAAGACTGAGATTGGTCCTTTGTTCAACAGATGCAGCAAAGGTGGAATTGTATAGGAAACTTCTACATGTTCCCTGACATATGCCTATGTCTGTTTGAATCTCTTCCCACAATTACACCTCTTATGTTTGCAAGGTATCCAATCAGGTGAGTGACATATGATGGTGCAAATGTAATTGCACCAGGACAATGACAGTGATATGAACTGTGCACAGGGGAGATGTGAACCTCACTAGCCATCCCTCCCTGTGTGCATTCAAAGGGCAAAAATGTCAAAAATGGGTTTGTGTGAAAGGTCAGATTTCTTAGTCCAGGACAGCTTCACTATGGGCAAAGATATTTTTAATCCAATTGTATTTCTTCCATGTCCTCCACAGGCTTTTATAAATACCAGCTTCCCGTATTCTCTGCCTTCCAAGTATATTATATTTTGATGTTTCTAATTAGTTCAGTCTTCCCTAACTCAGCCCCTTTCAAAAATGGTGGACTAAAGTCTCATCATGCCCCATTGGAGTGAGCATTGGTTGAGGATGGAAGGCATTGTGCCTGTTTCCACTTTTGAACGTTGTGATTTGCACTGAATTTCTCATGCCAGAATCAGCATTTTTGTGTTTCTTGCCATAACGTTTTGCTTCTTGAGTTCTTGGGGTACTTGTTATGAGCTCCCACACAGCTTTATAGAATGAGACTCAGTATAATTCATCTCATCTGCATGTCAGATACAGTCTCAAAAAACAGCATTTTCCCACTCCTGGTAAGTGCTCTCGATTATTCCCCTTTTAAGCTTTTGATCTACTCATGAAAGTCCCTGTCTTTCCTAAAATCTCATTAGTTTTCAGTTTGTCCTTTGCCCTCATCTGTCTTCGTTTGCCAAGCCAAAAATTCCTATTGGCTTAAGCCCTTTTATGATCTTACTGGGTCAATTACTGAGTGAATACTGAGATACTGGGTGGATTACAGAGTGAAGTGTCCTCCTCTTCCCCTTCTTTATCTGCCTCTTCTCCTTCTCCTCCTCCTCCTCTCCTTTTCCTCCTCCTCCTCCTTTCCTTCTCCTTCTCCTTCTCCTTCTCCTCCTCCTCCTCTCCTTCTTCTCCTCCTCTCCTCTCCTCTCCTCTCCTCTCCTCTCCTCTCCTCTCCTCTCCTCTCCTCTCCTCTCCTCTCCTCTCCTCTCCTCTCCTCTCCTCTCCTCCTCTTCCTCCTCCTCTCCTTCTCCTCCTCCTCTCCTCCTCCTCTCCTCCTCCTCTTCTCCTTCTCCTCCTCCTCCTCCTCTCCTTCTTCTCCTCTCTCTCCTCCTCCTCCTCCTCTTCCTCCTCCTCCTCCTCTCCTTCTCCTCCTCCTCCTCCTCTCCTCCTCCTCCTCCTCCTCCTCCTCCTCCTCCTCCTCCTCCTCTCCTTCCCCTTCCCCTTCCCCTTCCCCTTCCCCTCCTCCTCCTCCTCCTCCTCTGGGGTTTGGATTCAGGATCATATTCAAAGCAGATGGAGTCTTTCATGGACCTCTCCTCTGTCAGAGTAGGAATCAATGCACTTTCTGCTGCTAGTCTAAGTGCTTCGTGAAACGACAGCTTTGGCCTGCTCTTGCGTTCCTAATAAAAATCAGAATAATTAAAGCAGTGGCCTTTTCAGTGGGAATGTACGGCTCCGAGAACTGGACACTGAAAAAGATTGAAGGAAAATAAGCACCTGAAAGTTACAGATTTGAAGAAGGTTATTATTCAGCTTGAAAACGCGAACAGAATTTATTATGGTTTATTCAGCAAAGTAGAGTAAAACAAACAATTACCTTGCGAGATACGTGAACCAGGCGCAACTAAATGCTGGGAGAAAGTAGGAAATGGCTGACCAAAGGTTATGCAGTTAATCCAACAGACTAAATTTTGGTCAGCAGTTAGAAATGTCTTGCACAACTTGAAGAAAACTACCTCTTTTCAAAAATTCAGATTGGCGTCTGAAGTCTCAGAATTATATGATCTGCTGTTGGATCTATTAGAAAAGCGAAGAAGCTTCTTCATTTTCTTTTCAGTTTTACCGCAATGGTTTCAGTGGCCACTTCTGTGGATGGTAAAGGACTACAGTTTTCATTATCCTCTCCATACTGTATTGCACAGCAGCATTTCCCCCATCACCCCTCCTCTTAGCATTAAAAAAAAAAAGACATATTTTTAGAAAGGAATGTCTATAGAAGGACAGTTACTACAATTTTACAAATGATGCTCAATATACAGTAAAAACAATAAACAATAAAAAATACCAATATGAAATCTTCAGCTTAGTAACAAAGTCTCCACAAAGTTATTGTTTATAAATATTAAAAATAAAAGAAAGGGAAGGGAAGGGAAGGGAAGGAAAGGAAGATAAAAATATCCCTAAAAATTATATAGATAAATATTTGATTTCTGACTTCCCCCTTCTTTGTTCTCCAACTGACTTGCACTATCTTTCAATATAAATTTCAGAAACCATGTTCTAAATGTTTATATTGGCCTTGCTGAGTACTGTGGCTCCTCTTGGGGTTTTGGTGTCTTTTACAGGTAGTCCTTGAGTTACGACAGCAATTGGGACTGGAATTTCATTGCTAAGTGATGTGGTCATAAAGCGCAATTGCATCATTTAGCAACAGCAATCTCTGCAGTCCTGGTTGCCGTCATTAACTGAATCCCACAGTCATTAGGTGACGTAACTTCCTGCTGGGTTCCCACAACCAAAGTCAGTGAGGGAGCCAGAAGGAAATTGCAAGTCCCAGGCCGGAAGGCAGGTAAGTGGCTGCTGCTGGGTGGGGGGAGGGAGCAAGGGTGTGTGTGGGGGTGCGGGGTAGGATTGGGGAGGGTGCGTGAAGGTGTGAAGGAGGGTTGGGGTGGGTGCATGAGGGTGCGAGGGGTGCGTGAGAGGCATGGTGTGGGTCAGGGAAGGTGTGTGAGGGTGTGAGGGCATGTGAGAGGCACAGCGCGGATTGAGGAGGGTACAAGAGGTGCAGCGTGAGTCAGGGAGGATGTGCAAGGGTGTCAGCGGGTGCGCGAGAGGCTCAGTGTGGGTCAGGGAAAGTGTGTGAGGGTGCAAGGGGGTGTGCAAGTTGTGAGGGTGTGTGCGAGGGTGTGAGGGAGGCATGGCGAGGGTCAGGGAGGGTGTGCAGAGGTGCACAAGTGGCTGGTGCAGCACTATCACAGAATGGCTGGGGGAGGGTGCACAGGTGGGACGTGGGTGGGGGAGACTTACCCCAGCGACTTGTGATCTTCCCTGCTGGCTTCCCCATTGACTTTCTGGGGAAGCCGGCAGGGAAGGTTACAAATGGCAATCATGTGATTGCAGGGTGCTGCAACCAGTGGTAAGTGCAACCAGTTGTTGCCAAGCCCCTAGATCATGATCATGTGACTGCAGGGGTGTTGGGACGTCTGGAACTCTGAGGACCAGTTGTAACTATTATTGATTCAGTGCCGTTGTAACTCTGAACAGTCACTGAACAAATGGTCGTAGATCGAGGACTACCTGTAATTTCAATCTTTTCACAGATAAATTGTAAGCAAACCCTTTATCATCTGCCTATCCCAGTGGTTTCCAACCTTTTCTATGCCCCGCACCTCTAAGAAAAGTTTGATTAATGTTCGCACCTGTCAGGTTCAGCCCAAAGAACTCCACGAGACTGTACAGATACAGTTCTGTTGCGTTTGTTAGCTTCCACCTCAAAGACAGAAATCTCTCCAGACGGAATCTAAACTTCCCAAGCCAGCCAGCCACAACACCGTGAATTCCTTAGAGTGGTGCCAGCCTCATCTTCTTAACCTTCCCACGCTCCTGTTGGGGGCTAAGGGAACGCTTATCTCCCCGAGCACGGCCTTCGTCAAACCATTCCATCACAGCACCCCCTACAAAAGTAATATCACATCTGAAGATGAAGAAGTCTAATTGCTAATGTGGGTGAAGAAATTGAACTTTAAAAAATAAGCTTTTAACTCAGTGCATAAAATTGTCACGCCCCCTGAAATTCCATCTTGCACCCCCTGGAGGTGCAGGCACCCCAGGTTGGGAACCCCCGGCCTACCCTCTGAACTGTATTTGTTCTCATCCTTCTGCAGTTTTCCATGAGATGCCATTTTATATATAACATTCTGTTGAATAAAAATTGATTTAAAAATGAAACCTAATCTGCTTGGAAAATAAATTAATTTCTGATGTCATTCTTTAAAAAAATACCAATATGATTTAAAAGTCTGAATCCAATGCAATCAGACAAGTGAAAGCTTACCCTGAAAACTAAATTGTGATTATTTATCTGAAAGGATCTTTCTGGTCTGATCACCACTGGCTCCCACCTCACCATCTTTAGCCCCTTCCCCAAGTTAAGCCATGCTGTGTTTTAATATGGAAATGCGGAAACTGTGATTTCTAAACCTGGTTTTAAGATTTAACAGCATGAAACAGGCTGTCATGTTAAGCCAAGATATAGCTTAGGTGTTTGGGCATAGTAGGTCGTGTAGGATTCGGAGTTAGAATTACACATCTTAAGTGAACACAGCCGCTGAATTAAATGCCGGTTTTTTGTGCAGACGAGGGTTTTATTTTTAGCATCTATTTAGGCAGAAAGGTTTTCTCATTTGCCAAGCTGGCTGTGGTAGCATGGATGCTTGTAAGGTGGAGTGAGGGGGCAGGTGATGTCATGAATATGATGACATCATTGGGCAAATGACACAATCCATGTCATTTGCGTGATGATGTGTGACATGTGGTTTCCACTGGGTGGAAAAAGGATGCTGGCTGTCCGTTTTCAGCTCTGATTGGCAGGTGGTCCTCCACCAATCAGGAGGCCCAGCTTGGATAGCAGCAAGGGAGAAGGGAGAGATTTTGGCGGGAAAACAAGAGAGAGAACAAGAGAGAGATAAAGACCAGGCCAGTGGGCGGGCCTAAATGACACTAAGCCCTCAGGAAAGATTCCTGATCAGGATTGTTGGGCTCTGATTGGTGAGTAGTCCTCCACCAATCAGGAGGCCCAGCTTGGATAGCAACAAGAGGAAGAGAAATATTTTGGCGGGAAAAACAAATTGGGGGGGGGGAACAACCTATGAGACCTGTTAGAAGCAGAGTGTGAATGAAAATGGAAGGGGTGGTTTACTGGTTCAGAAGTTCAACATTATTGTTAAGAAAATGTTCCACAGTGTCATTGGATACTTCTGTCCTCTCCCTCTTTGGATGGAGGGGGCGCAAAGGGAAGCAAACACCCCTTTCTGAGCAGGTGGCCATTAGGGTCCTAGTAGAGGCATCTTCGGAGCCATGCGAATTGGGAAGTGGAACTGGAAGGGAAGAAGCGTCCTATGGAGTTCCCCAGCTCAGTCTGGTTTTCAAACAACTGAGAAAGGGCGTCCCTGGAGCCCTAAGAAGGCCTGAGAAAGGGAACTCCACAGAGATGACAGATAAGAATTTCTAGGAATTTCTGGGCACAAGACCCTGGCTCTCTACACTGAAATCTGTAAGTTGGATTATTGCTTTTTAGCTGAGCAGATTTCTAGAGAAGTTGAGAACTCAATCTCCCTGTTTTTCAGCACTGAGCTGTCTGGGAAAATTAAAAGTGGACTTGGCACAGAAAGCAAGGAGGAAGTTCTTCGAAAAATATTGATCCAGTGACAGAGGCTTTGCCAGCCAAGGAAGACATTCCCTTGCGTTGCCTTTCTTCAGGAGGCTAAGGGAGAAAGATAGACCCTGTTGTGGGTTGTGTTACCAAGGACTGCCTGCCAGACAAGGTGGTCATTTGGGGCATTAATGCCATAGGTTGAAGAAGCACTCATGGATTGGAAAAAAATGTCCACGGAGCACAGTTGTCCATGAAGGGAAGTTGGGATGTTGATGACAAGGGCTGGTGGTTTCTTACCTCTGTTTCTCATCATGGGCTGCTTGCTTCCAGGATTGCTAGGCACAAAGGCTTTGCTGTTTGGGATATTAGCCATGCAAAGAGATCTGAGAGGAGAACTGTTAATAAATGTAATGGAAGTTGATGTTGCAAAATTTATTTTTGGCTCTCTAAGGAAGAGTTTTCACTTGGTTGGGGCAGGGAGAGTATGTGTGTGCAATTTCTGGGAAAGGCTGTCTGTCCAAAACCAAACTGGTTACCTAAGCTGTCTGTGTCTTTCTGTTCTTGCTTTTTTTCTTCTTCTTCAGATATTACTTTCTTCCACCTAACCAATAGCTCAGTGGAAGCAGACCGATAGGCTCACAGAGGTTTGAGCATGTTGTGATTATTACTGTAAGCTTGCAGAGATATTTATTTGTGCATGTTCTGCTCCTCAGTGAATGGTGTGAGCTGTTAATTTAGAGCAGATATGCATTGGGGATGTGAGGTTATGTTCTTTGAAGGGTTGGTAGGGCTGGGATTTGGGGAAAACAAGATACTCTGGGCCATAGTAGGCAAGATGCGATTTGCACAATTAGCAACTGGGTGAATAACTTGACAAACAATAAGTAGCAGATATGGGTCTCCATTCCCAGATGGGACAATGGAAGGTGGAAGGGTGCATGGGTGTCATGTGATCCTGATCCAAATTGCCTCTTCCAGTTGCTACTTGTATAGAGGAAATGTTTCCATTGTTAAGCAGGATGTGCCTAGAGGCCAATCATGATTAGGACTGAGCAGGGGTTAATAAATTAAAATTAACTTATAGGGCTTTTAACTACTAATCATAATAGTTACTTTTTCTGCCACTCTCTTGAAAGCCAGCTGTATGGGAAAGTGCATATTTGGGTCCAACTTGTAGATTTCCTAGGGACAGAATGCTGGGCTAGAGTAAATAAAAGATAAATAATAAATAAACAAACATACCTTTTCTGGTACTCTTGCAGAGTCCCATTTTAACTCAGGTTCAGTTACCACTCATTGTGCACTTCCAAGTTCAAATTGATGAAAATTAACTGTTCTGTAATATACCATAGAATGTCCTACTGCTGAACCTGTAAGTTGGAGATAATATTTAATATCCTTCCATGTTAAAACAAGTCCAAAATACAATGTAGAATAAGTTGAATTTTGCCAGTATGAAAAAAAAAATCATGTTAATCGAGTCTAAATTCCTGTCTCATGTCAGGGTTGTGGTGTTGACCATAATGCATGAATAGTTTGGGACTCAGGTTTCAGAAAGACAGCTGGTTCCCATATCATCTTTTTCACTCAAGACATTAGCTAGGAAATGGGAGAGGTTTAAAGAACACCAAAATACAGAACAGTACTGCAGTACTTTAGGTGTTTTTTTGGATGACCTTTGGGTCCCTCCTCCAGTTTATTAGATGGCATAGAACCAAGGAGCTTTGAGCATCTGCAACCCAGTTGTAGAATAGTCACATCTGGATCATGTGACTTCTCCAATCCTTCAGTTTTTTAGGTGCTAAGTAAAATCAATATTGTTCTTCCAGAATTTGGCTGTTTTTAAAACATACAAAGACTGCTTTTCAGAAACTAATAGATAAGCATGATACAATAAAAACAAAACAGAACTTGATACAAATGAGATAAAATTCTGTAGTTAGCTATTCTGCACTCTATTTGTGTGTGTGTGTGTGTGTGTGTGTGTGTGTAACATGCCAACAAGGGATCTTGTTGCTTTGCTTCCCACCATCTTTGCTCTGATAGCTGTTTTTAAATTGTGCTTTATGGAGGGAGATGAATTGTTTTGTTTTTAATGTATTATCATTAGCCTCTCTGTAAAGAATTGAAAGGTACAATATATCTGTTTTCAATAAATAAAAAGAACATAAGTTTCTAATAATGCCTTTAGGGAGCTGTCAAAGTTGCTAACTTGAGTTTTCAGCAGTTATTTCTTAGGTTTTTTCTTTATCATTACAGGATTATCTGTGCAGAGAGTTTAAGCGTGTGTGTGTGTGTGTGTGTGTGTGCATGGGCAGTGGAATTTCATGTCAGCCATTCCTATGTTACATGGCTTGGCTTGCTGTCGTGCCCCAAAGTTTGCACTTCTATTATAATGTTGAAAAAGGCAAGATGATCCTCATATTGCAGTACTATTTTGTTAATACATTACTGTAATGAAATGTTGTCTCTCAATTTCTTGCAAATTTTCCACTAATTTGGTTGGCTTTAAAAGGGGATTGAATAAATTCATGGAGAGCAGTTCTAGTCTAGAAGATTCCATGTTACCTCCAGGTTGGGGACAATATGCCTCCAAATACCAGTTGCCAAAACACAATGGTGAGAGAAGGGCATGTCTCTCATTTCCTGCTTATAAGCTACCCAGAGGCACCTGGTTAGCTATTGGCTTGATCCAGCAGGGCTTCTCTTAGATTCCTCTATTTCCTTGTAAAAGAAGCTTCTGTTTTTCAACTTCCTTCTCACTATACTTTTCTGAATGATTTCCTTTTGTTTTTGATCTTATTCTATTACCATGAGGTGGCAAAGGATGCTATGCATTATTCTTATTTTTCTGTTAAATGTTCCTCTGTTATTTTTTCTCTTCTTTGGTCGCCTATACTGTCTGATCTAGAAAACATTATGTAGGAGGAATTCCATTAGGAGGGAATTGAAGCATGGGAAGCATGGGAGGCTGTAGACCACAAAAGATTGTGCAATAAAGATAAGATACTCACACACCTGCTTGTATTACTCTTAACTAAGTGAAATGCACTTCAACCATGAGAATTTCAAAAACAATTTCTTTTCTATTAAATTGAAAAAGAACACTAAAAAAATGCAAAGAAATTTAGGCACAGTATACTGTTGTCTCTAGAGCTCTTCCTGCATTTGTGTGAATATTGAGTAGAAAAAAGGTCTGAGTTAGATCTACTGCCATCTACATACATACCCATTCTACCTCTGACTTTGTACAATCAGTATAAAGGCCTGAATAGAGGTTTTAAAGTATATCCCACCATAGTGAATTGGATGTTTTCAGGAATTTTCAAGCAATGAGGCTGCTGCACTGAATGTGGAAAATTTTGAACTGAAGCTTGTGCATCAATAAATGTTGAAGATAGGGCTTTTATGTATCCTTTCCTTCTTTACATTATGCATACCATAGATATCGGTAAGTCACCATGATTATGAAAAAAGATGGAGCATGTGTTGTGATGTCATAGAGAAAACCATTTCCTTTTGTACTTGCACCTGAATGTTAGACATGAATGCCTAAGCCATTATATTTGCATAATAATATCACAACATACATTTCATCACTTGCCCTCTTGCAGAATAGATGTCTTAAGCCTTGCAGAGTCTTAACACACTTCTTTGACCCAAGTATGACCCAATATTTGGGGATTTGGGCTTTTCAAGGGGAGAGGTATACCCTTTTAAAGTATACATTTTGCCCCTTAGAAACCCAGAATCCTGAGAAAGAAAAAGGTAAACAAATATTAGGCCTATTCATTCTAGGAACACTCAGAAGTCAGCAAAGGAATGCGTGGGATGGTATGTGGCCTCTGGGCCATACAACCCTGCTTTGGAACTGAATTCCATCTTTGTTGTAAATGCTCTTGAAATATTGGATGGTAAGTTGTCATGCATATCGGTGTGCCTTCAGATATTGTTCAGCCATAACTCCCATTGGCAGTCATAGTTCAACTATACCTGCAGGCATCACAGAATCTCCATGCCTCATAATATATATTTCAATCCATACAAAGCAAGCAAAGGACATTATTTGTCCAAACCTTAAACAGGAATTGGAGCCACCATTTTTTAGTTTGATTTGGTTTGAGTTTGTTTGGGAACCTTACCTTTGTTGTGTATCTCATGAAGAAAAGTGTAAACTGTGGAGAGTAGCCTTTTCCAATCTGGTGCCCTTTGGGTGTACTGGAACTACACTTCCCAGAATGCCCAGTGAGCATGTTGGGGAAGGCTTATGGAGAGAAGTAAAGACAGAACCTGAATAAGAGAATGACAATTTAGATCCAGGCCACTGTGTGATGTATTGTATAGAAAAGGGAGGGGCAGGGAAAGACTGTGGAAGTTCTTTTCCTTTTGATGTGCCTCCAATCAATAATCACATAATGAGACCCTCATAAAACAAAGTTGAAACAAGAAGAGTTCGCATTGTGAAAGACTCCTTCAGCTGAATCAATAAATGTTATCTTTATCATGCTGGGACTGGGAAAGCTTTATTTGCTAACAAACCTCTGGGTGTTGTGGGAAATAATGGCTGTGAATTATCTTGAACTGGTAGCTGCACAGCAGGACGATGGGCCTTGTGACAAAGTGGTGTTAGAAGCACCATCTGGCAGCTAACATGCAAGGAGAGGAGCCTCAGGGATACCCCATGTATGGTTTTTATAGGATAAAGTCACCATGAAGTAAGGGAGATGGATTAAACTGATTGGGAAGCTTCAGTGTCAGGTACGGTGCTGGTTTGAATAGAAAAAAAATGTTGCTAATGATTTTGATAGGGTACCAAAAAAACCTGTATCAGTCTACCTGTTCTTGGGCGGGGGAGGCATATTTCCCTGCATAATGCATAGAGAGGCCAGAATTGTTTGAACTGCTTGATTTGGATTCAGTTTGCTACCATAACTGCATACAGTAAAACCTCAATTTAACAGACCTCCATTTAGCAGACTTCAAATGTAGTAGACAAAATTTCTATGTGGACAAATAACAAGCAAATTTGTTGCTTCTGAAGTGGTTCAGTTAAGACACTTAAATTTATATTAAGATACAACATGTGTATAGTGGTTAAGATGGTTAAATTATAGCATGGTATAGTGGTTAAGAAGTGCTGGGCCAAGGAGATTCAGGTTCAATCATTATTTCTCAGCCCAACCTATGTCACAAAGTGATTATGGGAAAAAACTGGACAGGGGAATACTGACTATGCTGACTTAAAATTCTAGAGTAAAGGTGGGGTGTGAATTGGAAGGTAAGATATAAATTGCTGTTTCTCAGTTTCCCGAAAATTTTCTTCTCCAGAAGACTGCATTTTCTATTTAATTCTCAAGTTGAATGACTTTTGATTGTGTTTTTGAGATTCTTTTATTATTGCTAAGTTGGGAGGGGAGGAGTGTCACTGGTGTTATTATTTTTTATTCCGGTACACATATTTGAATCACTCTGAATCATATCTGAATCTGTGTACAGATCTGAATCACTCTATGACCATCTTGGCTGCTCAAATTTGTGTTCTAAGAAAGCCTATGGGAAGAACTCCCTAGGCTGAACTGAATCATGGGAAACCAGGGAACTGCAGACCATTGGAAAAATGACTGTAAAATGAAAAATGGGGCATTCACACACTCCCCTTGGCTACTTTGCAATTAAAGTAAGTGCTGGAGTCCATAATAATGTTACCATCTTTTTTCTTTAAAACAAAAACCTAAATGCAATCTATTTTCCATTAACTTTGAAGGAGGATGGTTAAAAAAGGAAGCAAAATAAATGTTTGACACAGCACTAGTTGTCACTCATAATGAGTGCTACTTACCTATATTTCCTTTTTCTTTCTTTTTCAGGGTTTTTGTTTTATTTATTTATTTATTTTTACAATTAGGAGTAACGGCCAGTACAAAGAAGAATCAGGATGAAAAGATGGCTGACTTCTTGTTACCACTGGGTTCTAACAGCTTCCACCGGTTCACACCCGAATCCTTGTCTGAGATTGAAAAGCGGATTGTGGCAAAGATTACGAAGGACACCAAACAGGAATGTAGGGACCAGTTGGGAGAAGAAGAAAAACTGCGCCCCCAGTTTGACTTACAGGCTTGCAAGAAGCTGCCCGATATCTATGGGTCTCCTCCATCAGAGCTCATTGGAGAACCCTTGGAGGACATTGATCCCTTCTACCATGATCATAAGGTCAAATCTGTCACCTCTGCACTTATGATTAAGAATAATGGAAGGGAATGAGGCAGAAGGCTGTTTTTCAGAGGAAATGATTCCTTCCTGGATTAAGGATGTGAGAACTAGCAGGGTCAAACTCCTGATGTGTAAGATGGTTGGGTTCCAAACAGGAGAATTGTTGTTGTTGTTGTTGTTGTTTATGCTAGTACTATTTCAAATAGAAATGTGGGGGGGAACGATATATGAAAAACAAAGGTGAGATATAATCTCAAAATGCCTGATTTATTATGCACGCTTATCGTGGAGAGCAACTCCTCTCCTTCCCTGCACTTTCAAAGCAGTTTTTTTATACTGTCTCATATTTGTGGGAAACATTGACCAATGATCATGACCCCAAACCAGTGATCTAGCAAATCCATATAAAATGTGTGAATGGGGGAATTGGAAAGGACAACAGGAACTGGTGGAATTAATCTTACCTCTAGTGCTTTTGGTCATGAAACCATAGCAGCATCATTTCTTTTGCTCTCAAGGAGAGATTACTGTACTTGTAAAAAAAGAACAAAAAAGTACAGGTGGAGAAGAGATTAATCCCTCCCTTTTAGTACCGTAAATTGTTTGGCATCCCACCACTATGGATTTTGCAGCAGACCTGTTTTTTGTACTTGTGATCTTTTTGCTTATGCTTAATTTGGCCTTTAGCTTTCTGTGTCCAAAGGCTACTTACTGTGTGATGTTTTAGTTCCACTGAAATAGACAGTCTCCCTGTCCCTCCAAGATGTTGGATTGCAAATGATCTGGTTCTTTGACACACTGAACCTTTGCAACAGCTCAGTCAATCAATATCAGATGCTTCAAAGCCCTAAGGACTGCCCCTTATTAATTTCCCCCCTATATTCTGTGGATGAACCTCAGCCTTCCACAGTTTCTCTGGACTTTTCATTCCCAGTGTAATTGGAAGTGCTTCATTGGAGTAGGCTGATACAAAATTTTATTTAATAAATTTTGCACCTAGTTAACCTCAAAAACAAAGTAGGATCAGGCCTGGTTAATACTCCAGGTAATAACAAGGCTATTGGCTAGACTGGGAAGTTTAAAAATATTAGAAAAAGGCAGTAGCAGACCACTTCCATATTGTTGCCAAGAAAAGTACCTGGATGTGTCCATGAAAGTCCCCAGGAATTAAACTCAATTTGAGGGGAACTTTACCTTTCATAAGAAGATGTTAGTTGGTCACTTAAAGCAACTGTCCTTAAATGTTTTTTAACTAATCCAATTCAGGTGTCAGGGCATACAAAGGCAGACAGGTCATGGAAGGTGGATCTCCAGTACAAATCAGGAGAGGGAAAGGGAAGGGTTGCATGTGACACATGTTTAAAACTTCCATAGCTTCCATTCTTTTCACTTAGCAGATGTCCCTATTCTGACTGAGAGTTAAGTAGTTGAAGAAGATATGTCCAGGATTATAAACTGTGATGTCATAACAGCCTTCCTGAAATTGAGCATCCTTGAATTCTGTAGACTTCAACTCCCAGAATTCTCAGCAATGGCTGTGCTGGCTAGGGAATTCTTGGAGTTGAAGTCCATACATCTGGATGATACCCAGATTGGGGGATATCTGGTTAGACTGTTGGATTTGGACCCGAGAACCAGTTTCAAGTTCCTTTCAGCAATGATGGATTGTGACCTGTCACTTGCTTGATTCATACAATATACTAACTTATAATGTGTCTTAGTGGATTGTGTGAACAAAGCCATTCAGTAAACCATAGTAAAACAAATCATGTCCCAGTGTGATATGTGATCTAAATCACTATGTTTTAATCCAGCCTATCTCAAAGGGTAGCTGTTGTGGGGCTAAAGTTGAAGGAAGGAGTATTATTTGTGCTGCATTTTAGAAAGGGGGTGGGGTGGGGATTTAAAGATGGAAATATAGATAAAATAAATAGCAAATCGGAAAGGTCTAAGTTCTCCTTCAAATCAAGTAACTGTCTCTTTTTAGATAAATGATAGAAAGCTAGGTCTCTGCCAAATATCTTTTGATCTTAAGGCTCAGCCAGAGACAGTGGTATTTTTAACTATGTAAGATGCTTCTTTGTAAATGAGTATATCCCAATAGAAGAGAGTATATTTAGCTCAGGGTTGAACTGTGTAGTCCTTGGTGCTCTATGAGCTTGCAAACATTTCATTACCTGACTAGGTAGCATCATCAGTGCTAGTGGGTGTGGGATTTGCTCCCTGTTTATACAGGGTAGCTTGCCCTGCCAGTGTTGGTAGGGAGTGTGGTTTTCTCCTTGGTAGTTCCTTGATTAGGGTATTGTTTTCTGATTGATTGTTGTCTGGTGTTAATCCCTGCTTATCTGGGTGTTGGCTGTGGAGGGGATGTGTTCTGGTATTTTTGTTTCCTTCTTAGCTTTTTGTTGTCTTCTTTGAATGGTGTATAAATATGGTTTATTTCTGTGTGTCTATCGATGGCTGATTTGTCTGAATGCTAAGCTTTTAGGAATTCCCTAGCGTTTTTGGATTTGGCTTGGTCTAGGATGCTCACAGTTTCCCAGTTAGTGAGTATATGTTTGAACTGCCTATAGATGAAATGATTGTGCTTTTCCTTTTCTGCAATCCATAAAAGCATTTTGCTACACACAGTTAGTAATATATGTTATGGGATAGCAGTAGCAAGAATAGTTGAAAAAAGCTAGACAGATTCCTAGAAGCTGATCAATTCTCATTGCTGATTAGCGATAAATCTATAAAAACAAAATATAAGAAGCATTTTTGGTGGGATAAGCAATACTGTAAGCTTTATGGAATTATAGAGAGAAGTTCAGAAACGTTTCTTGATGGAAGATCACTTTTACTAGATAAATTTGATTACATTTCAGTAGATCATGTGTTTTCCCCAGTTGTACAGATTTAGTGATGTGTGAACTTGTTTGGGTCTTTGCTTTCTGCTCACCTTTTTAAAGGCACAGGAGGCCTTAGCAAAAAAAAAAAAAAGTTTGCAACTTACTTGTACAGTATGTCAAAAGACTGACATCTGCAAGGCTAAACTGGAGTATCAGAGAGATGTGATCTGAAAGGTCTCTTGATTCTTTAAAAGATGCATGAAAGGTATACTTCAGGAAATCTTTCTTCTTGCTTTGGAAGTGACAATAAGTATCTGAAGGGAGCAGCCAGGTTGCAGTGATAAGAAGTATTTGAAAAAGGGAGCTGAGCCTTGCACAATCTGCTATTTTTATATATGCAACAGTCTTCTATGTGGGGCAGTCTGAACCAGTTGCCCCTGCTGTCTTATTTTGTTCATAAAACATTCCATTGTACTTTTGTGTATAAATGTTCACCATGGTATCTAGACATCACCCCTCTTTCAAAAAGAATATGAGCTGCATATTGACTGGGAAATCATGTTTGCTTTGTTTTTACAAATAGCATGATGTGCAATAACTTAAGCTCATCATATACAACTAGATGTGTTTAACTCCATGGGGTCCAAGAAAAAGTTGTGGCTACTTTAAGAGTTGCAATAACTTTAATGAGTGGCTTCGTTAAAGCAGCAATACCTTTTTTCCCAACTCAAGCAGAAGCCTAAAAACAGTCTGACTGCTTTAATGAATAGCACAGAGGTGCTGTGATTGGGTGAGATCTGAAGCACTTCCTCTGAATAATTTCTGAAGCATGCACAGCCTTAGAAATAACTAGTGGTTACTGTAATGTGAGATTTTAATACAGACCTTAAATGTTTTTTATCCTCTCCTTTGTTTTCCAGACATTTATAGTACTGAACAAAGGGAAGACCATCTTTCGATTTAGTGCCACTCCTGCCTTGTATATTCTTAGTCCTTTTCATCGAATCAGAAGAATAGCAATTAAAATTCTGGTACATTCATATCCTTTCACTTGTTTTTTCCTGCCCAAGCTATACTCATTAAACAGTGACACAGGTCATATGAGTTGGGTTGGTTGGGTTGCTTTTATTCATTTAGAACTGGACCTGATGGTGTCTCCCAAATGTTTTGAAATATTTCAAGTTTTTTTTTAACTTTCACAGCCTTAGTCACAGATCAAAGATTATAGGAATTGTAACGCAATACATCTGGAAGGCACCATGTTGCTTCCTTCTGCTCTTGTTCATCTGAATGTATTCAAAGTTGCTGACTGTTAGAGATTAAAGACCTATTTGGGGGGAAGGGAAGTATATAACATAGCAAAAATGAAGTAAAATCTCTCAGTTCTATAAACCAAGAAAGCTGAATTTTTTAACTTGCATAGATGATGCAAATTGAACCCTTTGCATATTTCCCCCATTATTTTGCATAATGCTTCTTTGCAGATTTCCTTTTATTTTGCATAATTCATTCTGCTTTGCTTATCATGGGAAGAAACCACTTTTGACCATCAAATATTATTCACCCAGGGTCATAGCCATGGGAGTGTGTTTCAGAAAAAATAAGTCTTATCATTGAGCTCCTGCAAATATTTTTATTTGTATTCATTAACTCTTCAGACTTTTAAAGGTTAACCCTTTAACTCCAAATTGATGGAGTCGTGCTTTCAATTTAAAAGAATGCTTACATTTGGGGGGGAGGTGTAATCTATGCTGACTATCTCATTATGCACTGCATTTATGTGGATATGTTAATTAATTTTTAATTTTTGAAGCATGCACACAAGCCTCTTTAAAACTTGCTTATTTATTTGCCTTGGTGAATATACTAAATGGATAGGCAGCTGTATTTCATTTTTGTTTTTTAAAATAACTGACCTGTACTTTTATAAACTAACATAAACAGCCATAACTGCAGGAGATACAGCTTTTCCCATAACAGAGACCCAAGGAGAAAGTAAGTCCTGGATTTCAATCATGCAATGATGAAACTCTATAGCTATATTGTATTATGAGGGTTAACAAAACAGTGTTGCTGTATTATATTATGCATTTTTGCTGCTCCCTTTTTTGATATCCTGGGATTGTTGAGCAGAAAAAAAAAATCTGTCCAGGCTTTATGCTATAGCTCTGGGGGTGTAAGTTATTAGTGGAGAGCAATTTGTCTGTCCTGCAGGTACTTGAAGGATATGCTATAGTACAGTGGGAGAAGCCCTGCTCTTCATAAAGCAGATACCAGTATGAACACTATGCACTGAACCACATTTTAGCCTAGGCTAGTTTATGGGTCAGTGTGTCATATGAATCCAGAGAGCAAGGTTAACTTAAGGTTAAGCCATGGTTGAGGACAATTATTGAGAACAGTGGTTGAGAACAGTCTGTCATTTAAATCCAACCACAATCTGACCTAGCGTAACAAAGTTTCTAGCTAGCATGTGTGCTCCAAATGCCCCAGTCAGGCATCCAATATGCCTTTTCTATGAAGATAAGCAGGTCCAGGCAGAACTGCAAGATTGGAATCACATTTTTTTTAACCAGGTCAGACTTAGGTGTTGCATTTGCCCAAAATGCTAACTTGCTTTGTTTTAAAGAAATGAGCCTATTTGTGGTTCAGTATATTGTATGAACCCCCAGAATGGGATAATTTGGTAATCAAGAGAAGGATGTTATGAGATCTAGCCCCTGAATTTTAGGCCTGTGTGAAGTGACTACTATTAATTTCAAGAAAGTGCTTCAGGCCATGGTAGAGATTTGATTTACTTTGCTGAACCAAAGAGACCACCTAGTTTACCCTGATAAAACAATTTGGGTGGTCTGGAACTGCTTCAGCTTAGCGCTATGGGAAAAAAGTTCTTTTCCATCTTTTTGCCCAGTGGTTCCAGCCATACCAGAACCTTGGATTACTTTCTGCCATGCCCCAAATAGGTGACTTGAGGATGCATGACAGGATTGTCTGAAGAGTTTGCTGAAGCCACTCATTTAGAAGACCTTTGGCCACCACTGGTGGAGAAGCTTCTTGAGTCTTTCCCAAGTGGAAGCTGCTCAGGAGAAGGCCATGAAGGCTCTGAAACAGGGCAGGATGCTCTTAGATATAAGGGGATTACATTGCTTCTTGAAGCAGTTTCAAAGGGGAGCTTTATTCAAAGCACCCTTTTGAAGCATCATCTAACCCTAATGAATACTGCATGTGCAAGGTGCCTTGTTCAGAATGATGTTTAGCTGAAGACTTCACTACCTCTACTCTTCTCTAGCACTTCTTTATGTATTGAGATTTTATTGGGGATCTACAGGAGCAGAGCCAGGCTCCTTATTCATGTTCAGCCCTGTGGGTGGCCAAGAATGGCCTTGCAGCTGTTGGGTTAGCAGTTTCCTTTAATGGCTGACTTTGATCTTCTTGCCTCTGAATGACTGGACAGATGATATGTCAGAACTAGAAGAGCCTTAGTGACTGCCGCCCAGGCTGAGTGTATATGCATAAATTTAGGGATGCTGCAAACATCTGGCTCACAATTTGCAAACCAAAGTTGGCAGTTTTGGTTCCATTTTAAAGATTATGAAATAGTGGTAATTTTCTCCCTATGGTAAAATGGAAACTGTACCCATCCTTTCCACATTCTCTCTTCTCCTTTCTCTTCCTTTATTTAGGCTTTTTTTTTTAACCAGTCCAAAACCCAAAAAGAAATAGAGAAAAAAAGTAAAGACAAGCTTCTTCCTGAAATACCTTGTCCCCTCTCCTATTTTGTGATGGGACTAGCTAGGTATACCTTTCCCTAAATTTGAGTAAATTCCTGAAACAAAAGATTATTATACTGTAGTTGTGTACAATGAAAAAAAGGGGTGGAGTGACTTTAAAATTTGCCTTTTAAAAATCTTTCTGTTATTAATTACAAGGAACAATTACAACGGCTATCTGGTGGGGAAATGACAGAATGGAAATAATGGGGGCACACAACATTTTGTGTTCATGGGGGCTTGCATAATAGCTTTGCAACTGCGTATGTACAAAGGGCATAGTGACACTAACAAGATTTCACCCTGACTACCTTCTGAATTAGGGGAAGCTGAGATTGATAAAGATTCAAAAGATAATTAATTTCACTTCTCCACTAAAGAGGCTTTCCCCAGCTTCAAGACAGCAGTTTCTTTAAGGGTAGATCTAAAGCCTTGTACAAGGAATGCATACAGTAAGGGTAAAATGGAGTCACTCTGTAGTGAGATGGGCGGTGACAAATTTGAAAAATAAATAAATAAATGAATAAGGTTCCCCTTTCCCACTTCTGCAGAAAGTTCTAACTTTTCAGAGCAGAAGTGAGTTCAGGCTTGCAGTTCTTTTTTGAGAGAAGGATTGGGGAAGTTGTCCCTGTAGCTAAGGATTAGACAAAAAGGATGTTAAGATATCTTCTTCCTTTTCAGTTTTGGAAGGAAGGGCTTTTCAGGCCTTAGTACATAATTAGACACCCAACTGGATATGTTTCTCTTTTGCATGTCTGAACAAGAATTGCTCAGCTTTTGTGACAGAAAATAGCTGACCTTAGTGGATCCCAGAAATTAACAAGGGTTGAATCTGATTAGTATTTGGGTGGGAGCCACCAGGAAATCCAAGGGTTGTAGGATAGACTGAGAAGATGGAAAAAAGCCCCAGAAGAAGGCAAGACTAACAATTTCATATTGTTACCAAAAAGAGTTGAGTTTTAATTTAAACACAAAAAATGCAACATACTTGACATTATGCACAAGAATTACTACATGTTAATGTTAGCCATTTCCCCCTGCAGCACCTATTCCAGAATAAAATTTAGTCTAACAGAATTAGATGCAAAGGGAGTCCAGAATATTTAACCACCCCAATATCAACCTAGGAAATCAAACCTGGTGGAGAACAATTGCACTGTAAGCAAAGAGGCAGAGACTTTTTGGATGGTGCTTTGCATAGTTGAGCTGAGGGTCAGATTTCTTGCTCCCAACTATATTCATTGGCTACAAGACAAGTACACCTTGTGACATTTCCTCACTGTTCTCGGGAGCTGTTGCTTTTTGCTCTGTGGATGCTGTCAATATAATGAGTCTTTAAGAACGTTAAGGCCAGGCAAATGTCATTCTTCCCTCTGGGTTTCAAGGAAAGGATTTCACTTCCTACATCCTGGAGGAACTGAAATGTGTGGGTGGGTTTATACCAAAAATCAGATATAATTCTTCTATCTGGCTTGAAAATATGAACAATGTCAGGATCATATATATAGGCAAAAATGCTTAAGTCTCTAACCTGTGTTACAGCCTGCAGTATCTGTGAACAGAGCTGTAGGCGAAAGCATAGATTTTATGGCCTCATTCAACAAAGTGTGTACTTTACAAATTGCTTGAAACAGATTTATTAAAATGCATGTCACCCATGACTCAGCAAAGCATGTGTTATGCTTCTGCTTCCCTTGATACCTTACCAAAAGACAGAGCTCATGCAGGATAAATGTGCATTTCATAAGTCTGCCTTATATTGCAAGAAACATTGAATCTGGAGTTGTGAGAGGATCATATGTCAGTCATGTGCCCTAATTAAAGCAGTAACAAATCAAAATCTCTACTAAGTTACCTGAACGGGGCAAACAATTTAAATTAATCAAGCAATGTTGTGTGATTTCTCATCTTTTAAAACCATGAAGGATAATTTATTTTGTTAATCATGAGGAGGGCTTTAGTCCTACTTCCTTTTATTATTAGCCTTATTAATCTTATCAAGACAAAGCAGATTTACTTATATGTACATTTATGGCAGTACACAATTCACAGTGGTTCATGACTGATGGAAACAATAATATGACTCTATTCAGCAATTTTTCTGGATTTTTTTATATCACCAAGAAGTTCTCAAATAGTTCAACATACATTCACTATCATAAAGTCTGTAAAGTTGCTTTATGAAAAAAACAAAAGTAAAAACTTGACTCAACTTGGCACATAATAGCATGCAATACTTGAACAGCTCTTTGGTACTTGCAAATGCTTCTGTGTACATTCACCCCCTGCAACTAGATTTCCTCAGAAGAGAAATATTTCCAAGTTCTTCTGAGTTGGGGTTGGGGGAGACTGGATCTGAAAGTATGTGAAAACAAACCTTGGTACTCATAATATTTTAAATAAGGAGCTGTAAAATTGGCCTAGTGGAAGATTTCTGTGTTCTCAGTGTTTTCTTTATTTCAGTGTTTCTTAACATGTGGCCCTAGGACACCTGAAGATCCCCCAAGACCCTCTCAGGGGTCTGGGAAATCAAAATTATTTGCCAGCCTATGTTGAAAAATAATACAATATTAAAATCCCATCAAGCAATTGTGAGAAGCAATAGTGGCAGTGAATGCATCAATTTAAATTTTTAATAGGGTAAATATTGATAAATATAACCCATACAAACAAAAGCTCTTTTGGGATCTTCCATAATTTTTAAAAGTGGGAAGGGGTCCTGAGAGAAAAAGATGTAAGAAATGCTATTTCAATTGAGCATTCACTTGGGCATATATTGGACAAGGAGATCTGTGCCTTTTGACCTGGATAGGATTGCCCCTTAATTCCAAATACACAAGGGCTACTTGCAGTTAATTATCAGGGAATTACACGAATACAGGACAGAGCCACCAAGGACAATGACAGGCTTTCCTCCAGGAATGGTGGGAAATTTTAGCTCCTCAGTCACCATCCCTTATGCAGGAACTGGCTTCTTGACAGAAGGCTCATGAACAGGACTCAGCATGGGTGTCTGTTGCAAGTCATGATGAAGTTAAAATGACATGTGCATTATGATGTCATAATGCAAGTGATGCCATTATGCCATTTGCATCCCTTGCGTCACAATATCCAATTTAAATGTGTAAGCAATATTGTTTGCACAGTGATATCACGATGCATATGCTGTCATTTGTCCTTTGTCTCCCCCTGCAGACCCTGTGTGATTACAGTAGATTAATTATTCTAGAGAGGAAGGAAGTCACATACAACAAAATAGCTGCTGACTAGTTCTCAACAGTCAAAGTCTATATATATATGGCTGTGCTCCAGGATTTAAATCCTAGGCTTTTCCTTCCCACCTTTCCAAGTCAATGGATAGCTTGCTGCTCTCTTCAAGACCATGGGAGGTAGTTGGGATGTATTGAGCCTGGGAACTGCTCACTCCTGTCTTGCCAGCTGCAGGGAAGAGGTTTAGATCCAGCAACCAAAGATCTTACAATGGCTTCTTTTGAGATGATCGTATTACATTTCAGTTGTGTAGCTAAACATGAATTTGTTTGCTAATGTTTGCTGATGCAGTGGCTAAAAGCAACAGAAGATTGCATTGACAGAAGTATAATGCCAGATGTGAGGAAGAATCTTTCTGGTCACTTTTACTTTGGGTCAGCCTTCCTTTGAAATGCTTACTGGGCCACAGTATAAGAAGAAAATAAGTGAACTGGAATGTGTCCTCAAGATCCCGCTGCTTTTGTCAAAATGAAGGAAGCAGCATTGTGCTGCAGTCTTCACTCTGTTTATATATGTGTGCATGTACGAAAGGGATGGGACTTATATCATGACAACATAACACTGCCCTCAGTATTCTACTCCTTCTGTAGAAACTGCTGTTTCAGTAAAGGGCAATGAAGATGAAAGCCTCTTCCAATTAGTGCAGGAATCCTGAGGGACTTCAGCTCCAGAGGAAATGTTACAAAGGCAGTTTAGTAGCACCCCCTTTGGAGCTGCAGGTGGTTTCCCATTTGTAGGAATTCCTGTCCCTCCTGCTTCCCAGATCCTGATATTTTACCCCTCTCTTCAGGTGGAAAGGGGCTGTTGTGTCTTATCCTCATAGTTACACCAAGGGGCAGCTTTGCTGCTCACCTGGACAGCAGCCACCAATCAGGGTTTTTCTTTTTTCCTGGCCATGAATAATCACCCTGGCAAGTGAAGAATAAGAAGGGGTGGAGTACTGAGTATCATTTTAGCCCCTATCCATTGGTAATTGGAAGGAGCACTGGCTGGCTCAAGAAGTGGGAGGTGATGACACTCAGTGAACACAACAGAGCAGTGTGAAAATTCTGCTTAGAATTGGTAGCGGTGGGGAAATAAGCAACTGTGTGGTAGGGTGTCAGCCCTTGAGGTAGGACAAGTCAAGAAACAGGCATAGCAGAGATTCCAGGAATGCTGTTTATTGTAGTAAGGTAGAATAAGAGGATCTTGAAAGCTTTTCCAAGTTCTTCTCTGTTCTGTGTTACACTAAACAAAATCAAGGCTGGGTTATTTTAAGTATCTTTCTTAGGATTCTCTCTGCCTCTGGACTGGGTAATCTTTTCTGCAAGTCCCCCCCCCCCCTTATTACCTTGCGCCTCCTTTCCTCTCAGGCTCTCTCATACCTTCCCCAAGGTCAGCTTTAAATTTCTTTATATACGTCCTGCATTCCAGTCAGAAAGACTGATACAGTGGCTTATGTTTTGCATGGAGAAGTGATTTAATTTTATGACAGCTGCCATGAAAGATTTAAGGACTGTCAGATAGCTGATGGAGTAAATGTCTTTTCTATTGGTTTGAACGGTAGGACTTGAACCAAGGAGCAATTGCAAGATTCCACCTAAATAGTAGGAAGAGGTTTCTTCTCGTAGGAGTGGCAGGATGTTGATACAAATGGCCTTGGAAGGTTAGAAGATAGCAGCTTGTCAGGAAGATCATAAGAAGCAGCTTTCCTTTATTAGCATTAGATTGGACTCAGTTACTTTTGAAGTCCTTCCAAATCTACAAGATAAAGAGTCCAGTTGTACATGTGTAGGCTTTTCTTGTTCAATATTGAACTGTTGCTTAGCTGATAAAGCAGGAATGACTAATCTTTTGGTGGCTGAGAGTCACCCTTAATGGGGGGAGGGGAGGGAAGGGAGGAAGGTGCCATGAACATGTGGACAGGAACAGGATTTTCCATTTTCTTGTTTTGAGGTAAGCAAGATTGGGTACTTGGGTTCAGGGGTTTCATGCTGTCTTGGACAACAGATTGTCTGGGTGAAAGGCATAGCAACCCCTTTAGGCTGACACCTTTGTAATTCAATATGCTGTTTGTGCAATAGGCAAAGCTGGAATTTAATTTTGTTTAAAATAAGTATCCTGTGTATCCCTAATCAGATTGCATTTCTTAACTGTACTTCATAATTTGAACTAAACAAGAGATAAAGGGCAGGTGACATTGATTCTCCCAACCAGCTCCAAGCAATGTGCTTGTTAATCCTTCTCTGCCCACAAAGGAATTCACAAGGACACTAACTCCTTCCCTTTTCCCCCACATGAGTAGCAATCATTTAGTTTTCTTCCAACAACCTGCTTTCTCAGTCATGAGAAAGGCATGTAAACAAAGGGTCTTCTTTGGGAGTGTTGCTGGGAAGAGTGAGAGGGAAAGAGAGAGATTCCCCAGGAGTTGAATTGGGACCCCAAGCCTCTAGCTGCTTAACTAGAATATAAAAATAAATGTTCACCAAGTCATCATGGCAGATAGTGAGGCTGGCCATCTGCAATTCTCTACAGCTATTCATCGGGAGAGATAGATCCCAGGAGTAGAACATGTTTTTGATTACTGTTTTTACTCCTGAGTCCAATTATTAGTTTCTAAGTTTTCATGTGGGAATTAGCAGGCTAGTTAGCAAACCAGTGAGTTTTTGAGAGTAGATATGGGGCAGGAAAGAAAATATCCCATTTCTCCTACTACCCCCTACAATGGAAAGGGATACCTTTGCTTAAAAGTTCACCTTTGTGTCAGATAACTGTGTTGTAGATATTGTTTTATGACCTGTGGTTGGAATGCTGTTCTCTAGCTTCATTTTAGTGTGTGAACAGGCATAAAAAGAAGGCAAGAGGTGTGGGCAAATGGAGATGGCCACTGATTAATTAAGCCAAATGGGGAATAATTAAGTAGAACACAGGACAGCTTTGGCTTTGTCAACAATTCTTGGTGAATACCAAGTTATATCATTGCTTCTTTCAGGGGTCCCTACATTTGTAATTTTGGGAACATTTTGTAAACAGTCTTCCAAATTGCCTGTTAGACAATGTGTGACCAGTTATAACATGCTTCTTTGCTGGAAGACAAAATGGTGAGGTTGGTCCCCATCTTCTCTGGACCAATAAGGTGATATCCAACAACTCACATTACTTGTGTCTTTTGGAGGAAAAGGGGAAGCTGGAGAACTTCCAAACAATGTACAGGGCTGTCCAAAAATTGCTGATGGGCACCAGATTGGGGAAGAAGGGAGGGAGAGAGAGAGAGACTCTGTACATTCTTACTTTCATCCCTTGTTCTCTAGCTTCCTATTTCTTCTGTCATCTTTCTCTTCTAAATTTAGGTTGTAAGTTCCTTGGGGCAGGGAGCTGTCACTTTTCCTTATCTGAAGCCCTGTGTATACCAATGGCATTATTAATTAGGGTGCCACTTACAAACATTTGTTCAAGAGAACCCTATTCTCCTTAAGCAAGCCTCTGTTTGCTTGGTCCTCTCTTTCCATCCTACCTCCTTCTCCTTTATGAATCCTCTTTATTTTCTTTTTATGCTGAATTGGCACCACCACACCTGTGTTCCCATTCAACATGAACCCTTTTAAAATATATTTTAAGAGAAGCTAAACTTGGCTATTTTGCAGCCCATCTCCCTGGGCTCTCCTTCTCCTACCCCCCCTTTTTTTCCTAGGCCCTTTTTGGGAGTATGAAGCATCAGTTTTCATTGAAAATATACATATGGATGCAACTTCTCCTATATATTATTATTTTAGGCTGTAATAAATAGCAAACTTACAGTTCCTATGGAGAAGAAAGTATATTTTATTATTTAATCCAGGTTTAAATCAGACTTTTTATACATATTTATGTATCCACTGATAAGTCTATTCTAGCCCATTTTCATGTTAAATTGAATTTTTTTTACAGAGTAATCTTTGGTTTTTAACAAAACTAGTGGTTTCAAGCATTTAGGATAATGTCAAGGTTTAAAACAAATGCTATTCAGACATTTTGCTATTTAAATTAGAGCAGGGACATTCCCAAATGTCCCTCCTCCCCCCCACTTTGGTGATTTTCAACACCCCAGGCAGTAAATTCCACAAGCACCTTGCAGCAATAAAAATGTAACTCCAAAATATTCAGCAACAAATCATTTGCTGTCCTTTCATGGAACCCTGAATCAACTGTTTATGATGGCTACCTCACCCTGTCCAAGAGTAGAATTGGCTCTAGTTAAAATAGTTGAAAAAAAACTAAGTTGGAGTAGATCTGGTTAGTACTTGGATGGTAGATCACAAGAAAATCTCTTTATTGAAGACTAGTTCTGGGAAATTTAAAAAAAAAATCTGGAAAAGGCAGTGGCAAAGTTACTCCTGTTGCCAGGAAAACTACCTGGATTTGTCCATTTAATCACCAGGAATCAAGTTTCACTTGAGTGTGCCTTTACTGTAATAGTTAGCCCAACTAAATTAAAGCATGCAAAGGCAGAAAGGTGGTGTCTGTCAGTATGAACCTCTGGCATATCCCCAGGGTGTACAGTTGGGTGGAAAGCTTGAGACCTTCCAGATATCGCTGAACCAACTACAGTCATAATGGCCATTTGAATTCACCAGAGGCAGCAGGGGGATACATAGCAGAGGTGTTTTTGTCCCAAAAGAAATGATTTCATTTGAGAAAAGCTTGCATATATTGAAACATATTCAAGAATATTCATTGACTGACTAACTAGATGAGCATAATATTTGCAATATTTGACCTCTGACTTTGCTTTCAGAATTATTGTCCTGGCTATGCAATTTGCTGTAAGCTTCAACCAAACTTATATGTCTTTGTGTGTTTGTGTTTGTACTCATATGTACATATTGTACATAAGTCTGTAGCAAATACAAGGGTTGCATTTTATGGAAAGGATGAATAGAAACTATGAAACAGGAAAAACATTACAATGCCACAACAATGAAAGTGTGAGGGGCTCATTTTTAAATACATTTTTAAAATTCAAAACTCATTTAAAGTTACTTCCTTGACTCATACTTTTACATTATTCAGTATGTTTATTATGTGCACTATTTTAACCAACTGTGTGTTTATGGCATGGTCCGAACTCCCTCAATGGAATAAATATGTAGAGTAAGTATCTTTTCAGAACTCTCTCTCCTTTTTTCCCCTATTTGTGTTTGCATAATATGATAATCCTGCTACATATAATTTACTTGGGGTTGGGGAATGGGCAGGTGAAGACTGGCAAAATTCCTGTGACCACGTTATTCGTGTTCCCTAAAATAATGAGTAGTTGTGAGCAAGGGCTAAATCACAGATTCAAAATTTATAGAAACTAAAGCATTAAAATGGATAGAATGAGTATTTATTAAAATATATGATTAAATTGTGTTTTGTCAGAGTGTATCTCGAATGCATTGATAGAACACAGTTGATTTAGATAAATCATATTGCCTTTGGGGAGGTACTTTTTTCAGAGAAGCCTGTAATCCAAAGGCTAACAACATTCTGATCTTTGTTTGAATTTGAAAAGTGCATACTAGGCACTGCTAGGGGTAGAGACAGATCACTCTTGGCAGAAATTAGAAATGTTTCGTTTGCAGAATTGGGATGAGAGTCCAGACTGGCCATCTCTTCATCAAAAGTAATGTTGAAGTGATGGAACTAAACAAACTGGAGTTTTATACATAAATACTCCTGAAACGTACCTTTTGTATGAAGATTCAGTATGGCAAGCTTGCACTTCTGCAAGTTCTTACTGAAATGGATACCAGATGCAAAAGCTTAATCTAAGTGCAGTGCATTAAACAATTAGTGTGGCTCATTGCGCCAACCAGAACACACTTTTTATTTTTGACTGATGGATGATAAACACAGCCATCTGCTCCTGACTATGGGCGCCAGAAGGAAAGAGGACAAAATGCCCTTCTTTGAGGCAGGATCTTACAAAGCGGGCAGCCCCAACTTCCAGGCGCAGTGAAAATCCTCTGAAACTGGGGGCATATTTCCCTTCTCTTTTGAAACACTAACTGTAGTTACAGTTGCATATATTTGAGATTTTGTTTTAAAAAGCCTCTCTTGTGCCATTTGGGGGTTATTATGTTTCTTACATGCATGGTATGTGTGTGTATCTAATATACAGACACACACACATACATACACTACGGGTAGAGTAGCTTTCCCCAATGTGGCCTCCAAATATGTTGTTGGATTTCAACTCTCAGAATTCTATGTCCTGCTTCATTATACAGATGGGGAATTCTGGGATTTGCAGTCCAAGTGCAGCTGGAAGGTACCAGTTTAAAGAAAGCCGATTTAGAAGATTGGACTAAAAGGACTAGTGACCCTTCCAGTTGTGTGATTCTGTGAATTCCAGATATAATTGATAGATGTCAGCCATTTCTTGTTATTTTTTAAAAACTTTTTGGAGTTTGAAAATTATAAAGGCCAAAAAAATGCACAGTAGAGAAAATGAGATGCTTGAGTAACTATTATTGATAGTTGCATGCTGTTGGTTCAGCAAGAATGAACACTGGTGGTAGGGAGGAGAAAATTCCCAAGGTTTCAATTGCTGTCCTGCAAAATCACATTCTCAATTTATAATAGAATGACAATCCTGTCCATTGAAAGAAATTGGTGAGTCTCAGCTGCAATTAAATTAAAATCATTTTGAAGCATGAGGCCCTATAGGCATTGCTGAACTACAACTCCTGGCAGCCTTAGCCAATGTGGCCAGTGGCAAAGGATATTAGGAACTGTAGTTCCATAGCAGTTGGCAGGCCCTAGGGTAAAACTTAGGATGAAGAGAGATGGTAGCTGTGAGAGGAATATGGTAGCAGCAGCAGTTTCACAAGCAAATTATCTGCCTGTGTATGTGTATGTGCATATATAGATAGTACATTTCAATGAAAGCAGCATGCATGTGACTAGTCCTTGTGATGGCAATGTCTCCAAAATACATTCCTTGAGCTTTTTGGACTATGTATCTCAATTTGCAAACTGTAATACCCCTAAACATGTTGTGGTTTGCATGTATAAACAGTTTCAAACATAGTCTGTTTTAGGTCAGTGTCAGGAGTTGAAAGTGTGGCATTGTTTTGATGAAGTGGCCACTAGATTCAGGCAGATTACTAGGTACTGAGGGATAAATGGACGTTTATGGCATTTTCCTTTCCTGTCAGTTGCTAATACTCTCACTTTTTTCTTGGATTCTTAACTCTTTATAGGCACACTTTTACTGCCATTTACACGTTTGAGTCATTGATAAAAATACTGGCCAGGGGATTTTGTATGACTGAATTCACCTTCCTTCGAGACCCATGGAATTGGCTGGATTTTTCTGTTATTGTCATGGCGTAAGTAACTTTACTGTATTTTTTTCCTTCATCTCCCTGGCAGAGCTTTACTGAAGTTTTATGGTACTATGTATGTGTTGCTCACCCCTTCCTTCCTAGAGAATTATTTTTGTGTTTTGATAGCTTTGGAGCAAGGAACTGAATGAACTTTTTTAGATTAGCCATTATCATTCTGCTGCCCTCCAGATAGGTTGGAACAACTACTCTCATAATCCCTAGCCAGCATGCCCATTATGGAATTGGTCATCCCAACTCATCTGAAAAGCGCATGCTTGAGTGCTTTAGATTTTTGCTGGCAACCTATTTAACTAAATAAACTGGATAACTTGCTGCAAAGGAAATTCACAATATACTGAAACATATCCCAGAGAAGCAGACAGCTTTATTAGTAACAGTAATATCAGCTACAGTGAATAGTGCATCTAACTGCTTTGGCACATGTTAAAGGCTGACTTAGCTATTGGCATCTTTTCTCTAACACTTTGATATAGTGTCAGATTTCAAACGGTTCTTCTGCTGAAGTCCAGACTAGATGCTTTAAATAGATTTCTTAGCAATTTCCAATCTGCTTAGCTTCTGTGTCCATTATAAAACAAATGTAAAAGTGATTCCCACTCTGCAGGAATTCCCTGGGAGCTGTAGTTTCAAAAGGAGAGGGTTATGCCCAAAGTCCCTCTGTTGAGATGCCCCTATAATTTTGTGGCACAGAAACTCTGACAGTCTACCATTCTCAGCATTATATTGGAAAAGCCATCACTGCTAAATTGGTATAAACCTTTATCCCTCCTGTCTCCAGACCCAAGAAATTGAATGGAAAAGAGTTTATGCCTACTGTATATAGCTTGGGTTCACCTATTGTACTAAGTCATCATATGACTTGCTTGGTTTTGGCTTATTTGTAATGTGAAGCAAGCCAGTTGTGGTTTATTTAATAAAACATGGTTAAAGAAATCACAGTTTAGAGCCCTATGTGAACCCAATCATACTTTGAGTGGGAGTGTGGTATCCTAAAACCATGATACCAAATCCATTGCAAATCTATGAGAATCAACGGAATTTTTACACCTAGGGCTATAGACATGATTTTTCCAATAGAAGTGATTAAAATTCTTATTAGGAAAATAACTTTTTTTAAGCCAAAACAAATATTTTAGAAATGTGTGGGAATGGGGAAGAGGTCAGAAATTTCATTGGGCCCAAATATGGGGTGAATAAATTTTTTTTCCTGTGAACTTGTGATTAAAAGATCTGGATGTGCATCAAAGCAAAATAGCTAATTCAGCCAGATCACCCACCCTCCTCCTTCAATGCATCATCAAAACTTCATCAAAGTCTTGCCTCTATGATGCACTTTGCCTTGTCATGTCAAAGTTACTCCCCTCTGCAAGACAAGGCACCCCATTGAGGTGGACTGTGGCTGAACTGCAAAAGCCAGCCACCTATGACCTTGGCAGGGCTTCTGTGATAGTGAGTTTGACTGAAGCAACAAATCTATGAAAGAGTACTCTCCTATTTGTCCCCTACATATTTTCATTTTGGGAAATCCATATTAAAATTGGTTAGCCAAAATTGCTATAGACATAGCTTTTTCTTTTTTAAGATTCAGCTCCCAGCACAATTGCCTCTAGAAGCCCAGGCCTACCATTAGGGAACCAGCCTAAAATGGCAAATGCTAGGGACAATAGTAGTGGCAACATCCCAGCTATTCTTTTTGAGGTTCCCAGTCTCTCCTATCTCTTAGAAGACAAAACTCTGTATGTTAGAAAGGCTGTTGTGTACCCCTTGCTCCTCCTAGGTCTGTTGGCATACTCTACTGAGTTGATTTATAAATAGCCAAAACATTTCCCCACTTTAATGCTTAATTTGTGTTGGGGGTCTTTTCTAGTATATCTGGGGAAGGAATAAGTATCCCCTACTTAATATATCCTTCTCAATTACAGTTTTTCTCCTGGGTGGTCAATATTTCCCCTCTCTCTTTCCTTCTTGCCTCCAACTGCCCTGGTCTCCAGCTCCAATTTTTGTGTGTGTTTTTTTCATTTCAGAGTGTGGTTGGGTGTGAGAGACATATCAGTTGTGTGTAAATTCAATTTTCATCAACCCTCAAAGTAATGACAAAATAGACATAGATCCCACAACCATAATTAATAAGTATGAGCAGAATCACTTCATTCAGCTATATGTACTGTTGTGAGACTCCAAAATCTTAGTGTTGGAAGGGGCCTTGGAGGCCATCAAGTCTAATCTCCGGGTCACCTTTAACCATTCCAGTCAAATGGCTGTTTGAAAACATCCAGTGGAGGGGAGATCACCACTTCTCTGAGTAATTGGTTCTTCTGTTAAACTGCACTTATTGTTAAGAAGTTTTGTTCCCCCTTTTCCCTCAAACATTCAACTGGAATCTGCCTTCCTATATCTGAAACCATGATTTTATATCCTGCATTTTGGAACAATTGAGAAACAGATCTTTGCTGTCTGTTGCGACAGATATTCTGTTGTGACAGGTATTTAAAGACTGTTGCCATATCTCTCTTCAGTCTTCCCTTCACCAGGCTAAACATTCTCAGATACTTCAATTTCTCATTACAGAACTTGGTTTCTAGCTTCCCTCCCTAGTTTCTGTTGATCATCTTCATTGTTCTTCTCTGAACCAATTCCATTTTCTCTGAATCCTTTTTAAAGCAAGGTACTCAAGGATCTCACGAGTGGACAATATATAGAGAACCTGCTATGTATGCAGACAGTCTTAGATTTGATCCTCAGCATCTTCAGGTAGGAGCAGGAAAGCTTCCTCATGGAAACACTGGAAGCCCGTTGTTTGTCAGTGTAGAATCAAGGTCTACAAACTGATATAGAAGTTTTGAACTACCCTCCGAATCTCATTCTCATGTTGAATGGGGCAGAATGTAACAAATTAAGCTGGTAAGGTAGAAACTAATCATTCCTAAGCTAGAGACAACCGTTATCTCAGCAATAGTCAGGTACTCTCCAAGGCCTTAAAGAGAACAGTTAAATATCCATTGATTCAAAATGGTAGAAGAAAATGTCTAAACTTAGAATATAGACCTACATGAATGTTTTGACTTCTGTATACTGCAGTCTGCAAATATTCTGTGTGTATATAGTTTCATTCCTGTCTGAAATAAAGACAAATCTAGCTGACTTGTGACTGAGAGCCTTCTGCCAAGTCAGCTCATTCCTGAATAAGGAGTTAAGAATCTGGAGAGCCAAGATTTACAGATAATCTGGATGTAAAGCCTGACAACAACTTTCCTCATTTCTACCCCCATCACTAAGGAAGGAAAACATTAATCAGGACCAAGGATTAAATAATGGCTACACACCCTCATGCAACCCTGCTAACCATCAATCAAAGCATCAGAGTCCTCCTTCAGTAGCAGAACCAAGTGGCAACCCAGATGGATTGGTAAGGCCAGATAGTGAACCAGCTAACCCAGCAGATGGGACAAAATCTACCACAACCAGTGGTCCCTATGCTAGTTCTGGCCCAAGACCCTTTAGCTGTTGCTGTAGCAACTGCAGGTTTGCACTGCTATGTGCCTGCCTCCTTACCTGATAAATAGGATGGGAATTCAAGCAAATATACTGCTTTCCTCATTCAGTGTGAACTATACATCTCCCCAAGACCTGATGTTTTTCTCATCAACTGAACTCGAGTAGGATGACTGAAGAAGTAGGATGAATTCAAGCCTAATGACTGAAGAAGCTGTAAGATGGGCAAACCTTGATTCAGAATAACCCAGACTGGGAAAACAACCTGAGGGGGACAAATGAGGAAACCATTCTGACTTATGCACTTCTATCAGATGTCAGGAACCATGTACATAATTATGTGCATGTTGATTTCACCATGCAAGTGTCATTGTGATACTTCTGTCTGTTCTGTGACTCCATTCTTGTCTGAAATAAATTTATTTATTATTTATGACTGAATTTATACTCTGCCTTTCTGTTTATTCCAATACTCAGTGCAGCTTACAGGAATAAGAAAATACAAAGTATAAAATAAAGCAAAGGTGATCCAAATAAAGTTAAAATAAGTTGTTAAAATAATCAACATCTAAAAGCTTGGCAAAAGAAATACATTTTTATCATCTTTCTAAATATTGAGAGAGTTGGAATCAAATGCACCTCTTTAGGGAGCATACTATCTAGCCTGGGAGCCATACCAGAGAACTACTGGTACCTGATAGTTGAGCTTCTGGCAGCTGGGGCAACTTCAAAAGAACCTCTCCTGTTCATCTAAGCCACCAGACAAATTCATAGAAGGAGAGGTGGTCCTTCCCTAGGCTGTTTAGATACTAAGCTAAAGCCCTAAAAAGTCAGCACCAGCACTTTGCGCCCAGCAGGCAATTAGTAGCCAGTGCAGAACTTTCAGTACAAGTACCATATGATCCCTGTACCTTGAAATGGACAGCAGTCAAATTGCACCAATTGCAATTCATGAACAATTTTCAAGGGTAGCCCCAGGCAAAACATATTGCAGTAGTTGAGACAGGTTGTAACCCAAAAATGGATAATTATCACAAAATTTAACCAGTTCAACAGTGGTCACACTTGTTGTACTACAATAGTTGGGGAAGCATGCTTTCCGCTATAGCAACAACCTGCAAATCCTGTGACAGCTGATGGTCAGGGAGCACTCCCAAATTAAGAACCTGCTTTTTCTGGAGGGGTAGATCCTCAGCCAAAACAAGCTTTATTTCAATCACCTTTTCTTTACTAACTGCACCTCCATCTTTTCTGCATTTAATTTCATCTTGTTCTTGCTCATCCAGCCCATTACTGAGATTAGGCAATTTAAGGTTATTGATAGCTTCTTTGGAGGTGGGAAGCAGTAGAGCTGGGTATGATCAGCATACTGGTGGCATTTTACTTCAAAGCTCCAAATGATTTCCTCCAGTAATTTAATATACTGGAGACAAAATAGAACCCTGTAGATTAGGCTGGAAGTGGTTTGCCATTCCAGTCTAGCCAACAGCTCAGGAATTTCCTGATGGTATCTCGTCTAAAGTCTAACCAGACCTGGGCCTGCTTAACTGCTGACGCCAGACGAGGTCAGCTAGATGTTGCCACCTGCTGGGACACTGAGTTGAACATGTTGCCAAATTAACCCAGCATAAGAGTTTGGGAGAAGACATTGTGAAGACATTGGCTGGGTTTCCACCATAAACTCTGAACTCTAATTCAGATGAATAAGATACAGTTGCCATATTCATATAATACGTAATGACCAAACAAATCTTATGACAACTGATTCACATCATGTGCTAAGATAATGACTGAACCACAAACTACAAACCCCATGTTTACTTGATCTGTGGAGTGGTGCAAAGCTAGCTAATCCTGTGCTGAACACCCAAAGTTTTTAACTGGATCAGTCCTTTGATCTCAGGTGGTGCAAGGCAGCCTGTCATGTTTCTTGTTCTTCCCGTTTATTTCCACTATACTTTTTGATCCTCCTGGTTTTTTTGTCTGTTCCATTCTTTGCCTCTTCCTTTTCTGCTCTCTGTCCATCTGCCTCCTAAGAACTGATCTCAACATCTCTTATTAACTGCTTTTGCATTTTCATTTGGTTCTATACCTCAACCTGACGCTGTGGGCAAAACTCAAAGACTTGTGTGGACATGACAGGCATGAATGTTTGTAGGTCTCATGTCTCATTGAGGGAATCCTTTTAATATAAAAGGATCCTCTGATATTTACCCATTCATCACACTTAGGCCAGTCTTTCCCAACCTGACCCCTTACTGATTCACTGAGCTACAGCTTGCATCACCCCGGTTACAGTGCTGGCTGGCTGAGGGAGTGATGGGAATTGTGGCCTAATTATTTAGCAGCATCAGGTTGGGGAATGCTGGCTTGGGCTAAAGGAATGAGGAAAGCCAGGAACGTCTGAAATATAATGAGGGATACTAGTTATTTTTTACATATTTTCTTGGCATCTTGATACAAGCTATATTCCTTCATACACTACATGATCAGGGGGAATAATGAGAAAAAAGTACACATTTTTGTGTTCACACATGCTTAACAAGACTGTTTAAACAACTAGTGGCTACCTAAGTACAACATGCTGGACTTGGTTAGTTTTAACCAGTTTGCCTTTTATGACATAGCATGGTTGCAAATTCTGCTCACTTGATGGTTCTTGCATTGTGCAAACGTGAAAACACCATAGAAATGTTCCTCCTCTGATCCTCTCTCTGTTGGTCTTCATATAATGCTTTGGAGACCACAGCAGGCTGATTGTAAGCCCTTGCTCATTCTGCATCAGCTCTGATGTCAACTGCTAAACCTCCACAAAGACTCTAACCAGGGCTGTTGTACAAACTGGCTGCACATAACATCAGGGCAGTTCCCACTGGAATTACTTTCATTGTAGGTCTGGATATCTTGCAGTGGTATTCTGTAGCAATTTTAACTTCCACCAATTAGTGGCTGCTGACAACAGTTTGACTTGCCATCTTCCCTCCTGCCGCTTTGGAAGGATGGCTACATACTTCCCTAGCTGTTTGCTAGCTTGCAATGCAGAAGCTCTATCTTCTCTTCAAAGCAAATTCTTAATCAGCTTTAAGTCCTACATCCCCTCCCATCCCACTGAAATGAAACAAAAGATCTAAGTTCCTGGACCAGCTGCAGCTTTGGCCAGTTAACAGGAACTGAAATAGCATCCTGAGCAGTACAAACTGTGAGACCCTAAAAAAATGTCATGAAGTGGGAGCTGATAGCCAGTGAGCACTGAGATTTTCAAAAAAGGCAGAAAAGCAGCAGAAGAAAATCAAAGCCATAGTGTGGGGTTTGGGGAAGAAAAAAAAGCCCTGTTTTTTTTTTTTTTAAGTTAAAAGGATTGGTATGGAAAAGGGCATTGCTACGACAACGAGGCAATTCTGCTTGGATTTAAAAACTTGTCAGTTCACTTTTAAATACTGTTTAGCTGCAGTTCTAGCAAGCAAGGGGAACATAAGCTTTAACTTCAACTCCCTTCAATAAGACAAAATTGGCTCTTACGTCTTGAAATCTTTACTATTGACTGCCCTAGGGAGACAGCATGTGTGCAAAAGCAAAACCCCCAAAGAAAGAGACCAACTTATTTTAAAAACTTTGCTTTAAAGATCTCCGCTTATTCCTATTTTAATAAATGACCCTTCTTTCAACAGAATTCCAGATATTAAGAATACCTATAATATTAAGTTTCCCAAGTTATTTGAAGCCTCAGGTACGGATATCCAGTTATCTGGATAGAAGTACCATAGCTTAATTTAGAATCCCTTCTTTAAGGATTCCTTTAGATTTCCTGTTCCTGTTTAAGCACATACAGATTCTCCCAGGAGGATTCACAAAAGTTTAAAAAGTCAAGATGGAAACCATGATCATGTATTCAAAGCCCTGCCCATTTTATATGCATGTCAAAAAAAGGGCAAGGCTGTGATCTGTAATTGGAGCTGCCATCTTTTTTTTTCTTTTTAATTTCAGCCCTGCAGATGTCCCTAGTCTCAGCAGGCTGAAGGGAGCATGCACACATTATACACATACACAACATACCACCCTTCTTAGAAAACAATTTCTTTCCCAAGAGTCATTTTACTTTCACTCTAATTTCTTCTTTTCCTTTCTTCCATGTCCTTTTTTCCTGATACTCCACCCTGCCCATGGTATGCCCCACATTCATAACCTCTCATTACTCTTGTATTCTTCAGGAAATCTCTCAATTTTGCACCATAAACCACCAAAACAATAATAATGGGTTCATATTTATATTCATTCCTTCACCATATGCATGTATGGATAGATTTAACACATAAACCATGTATTCAAACTATTTCTAAGGTACTCATCAAAGAGTACCATTTTCATTCATTGCTGGGGCTGTGGAAAAAGTAAAGATACTTTTTCTGTACTGTCTTGTCTTGTTTCAACCCATTCATTGATTTAATTTTTGTCTTGCATTCGTTCAGAATATTCTGAGGTTTTTCCAAAAACTCATCTCTAGTTCTTCCATTATCATCATTCACTGGAGTATAATATGTGACTATTACCAACCAATGGATTCCTTTTTTCATAGGCACTCACAGTAATCTAGGTAACACAAATTTAAACTTTCTAACTCACAGTTTGCCCTTTCATTCAGAATTAAACCTATACTTCCTGCATGTATCCATTTATCCAATTCCTGCATGTATCCATCAACTCTATTCCATAAGCTCAGATAGTTTTTATTCAGATCTATTTGATCCTTTCCCTTTCTCTTAGTTTTACAGACATACTATATCTAGTTTTCTTTCATTTCATTTCATTTGCTAATTCTTACTTTTTACCATTTACTCTTCTTACAACTCAAGTCACAATCTTCCATATGACCCAGTATGCTGTAGTAGGTAAGATGTTGGACTAGAAGTAGAGAAACCCAGGTTCAAGTCCTCCTTCAGCTAAGGAAGTTCTCCAGGTGTCTTTGGATCAGTCCTTCTCTCTCAGCCCTACCTACGTACAGAGTTGTTGCTGTGGGGAAGAACCGGAGAAACTTAGAAAAGGTGGGATATATATCTTAAAAAAAAGAAATATGCCATGATTGCCACTAGATTGGTCTATAGATACTGCTCTGTGCAGCCCATTGTGTCTTTGACCAGCTGAGGCTTTCACATAATACTTCTTAGAAAAGGTGTAGGTTAGGTAACTGTCCTTAGTTGTTACTTATGCCACATTACAGGATTCTCTGCTGATAATAAAGATGCTAACAGTCAGTTTTGGCACAGCTGGGCCAATATGCTCAACCAAACCCCAGTTTTATGCCGAACATACTATTTTATGTTAGCTAGGATCTCTAATCTAAAGATTACCTTGCAAGCCAAAATATTGTTGCCTGCATCCCACCAACTAGGATATATATGCAGCATACTGATACACACACAGAGGATACTTTAATAAAATTTGATTAATTTTGATTTTAATCACAGCAATTAAACTCCAACTAAAACAGCACTGTGAAGCACAAATCTATTACAAAGGAAATAAAAGAGCAGAAAGCAGCCAGCAACTGCATTAAGCTGCTAAAAGCATAGGGTTGCTGCTAAAAGTGGCATTGCTTGCTGGTTTTGCCCTTATCTGACTAATGCCCTATTAATGGCAGTTATTGATATTGGGTAGGATTCAGGAAAGAGTGTTTTCTAACTAGACTGGCCTTCCTCAAGCTGATGCCCTGCACATGCCCTTACACCACAGATCCCATAATTCCTATTCAGCATGACCAGTGCTGGGAATTCTGTGTAGTGCCCATAGCTCTGGTAGTCATTAAGCTGGGGAAAGCTAGCCTAGGTATTATAAAGGTAGAACAGGTACTCAACTTCTTCTGATGTCCTGCCTTTATTTACAGCCCTACAAATGCCTTAAGACACTGATGTGGGAAGAGTTCAATATTATTCCTTTAGAACTTCATAGTCTATGCGATTAAATGGTTGATTAGTTTAACAGGACAGTTGCCAGTTCTTTTTTGTTTGTTTGTTTTGTTAAATTAAATATTGGTGCCATCCAAAAGCAGTGACCAGACTTCATTAGGTTAACAACTAGAATTGAAAACCACTGGTTAATCAGACCAAATGAAGGGCTGCCAATAAAATTTAACTTTTTAGCTCCCATGGTTTTTAAAAACCTAGTACAATCAGAGATTTCTCTTCCGAACACTGGGAAACTATGGATGCCATAAGTTAGCCACCAGGGTTGTGCAGTACTTGGGATTTGATTTGGAATATGTGGGAGAACTATGGGGCTGCTTTAACAACTCACAGAGATATGTTGTGTTCATGCTTCCTCAAGTTCCAAAGCACTTCTTCCAAATGCAACCCAAAACTTTGCACAACCCTTGTAGCCACTTAGTGCCATGAGAGATGACAGGCAGGATATTACTACCAACTATGTACAAGAACAATCCTAGAAGTTGGAATGTCTCTTTTGCAATACTATTTCTTGTATTTTTATTTATAAGTGTTTATATTGCCTCCCCCATCATCTTGAACATTTTTTAGTATTTATGTATAGGGTTGTTTTTATAGTTTGATTTTAATTGATTAATTAATTTTAACTATATGGTATCATTGTTTAATGTTTCTTGGGTCTTTGGTTTTATTGTGAGCCGCCCAGTCACCCATTGGGGGAGATGGGGGGCATACAAATTAGTTAATTAATTAATTAAATAAATAAATAAATAAATAAATGTTGCTTGTGAGCTGCTTTGGGAACATTGTTGCCCTGAATAGTGGAATAATAATAATAATAATAATAATAATAATAATAATAATATCATCATCATCATCATCATCATCATCATCATCATCATCATCATGAAGGCCTAGCCTGGATACCACTGCTTGGGAGAGGGTATTCTTAATTGTGGGCCTTGTTTGTGGAAAGCCTTCCCCTAGAAACCTGTCTGATACCATGCTGATATCTATTTAGCACCAAGCTTAAACATTCCTCATCTCCCAGGCATTTTTATTGTTGGCATTATTGTTTGTTTCAATGTTATGAGCCCATATTATTCTGTGTTAGTGGTGTTTATGTTTTTATTACAACTTTTATTTATTATTTATGAATATATTTTATTATTTTATTGTGTTTAATATCTTTGTCATCTCCCAGAAAACTCTGGCTATTGATCATATTTCATGATGATGATGATAATTGTGGAAGCTTTAAGGGAGCCACTAATACTTTGAGAGCACAGTTGTAACCACATTTGGGTCAATGTATTAATGGAGCTAATGTGGCATTCCTATTAATAAATCATTTATGGAAGGACAATAGCACCAAGTAGGAGAATCTTACTCCTGAAGATGATACTATGGGAATAATCTTTTCAATTGCATTTGCATATTCTTGGCTTCAGGTGCCCAACTGGTATAGTGGCAGCATAGCTCTTCTTTTGGGATGGCCACTAAATGCAGGGTTTTTACCCCTCCTACTTTTATTCCTTCTTTCTCTGTCTTGTGTCATCTAACAATCCAGAACATGTGATGCAATGTGATCTTGCTCCAAATTCCCTTCCTTTCCTGAGCTGCATTTGCAGTGATAACATTTTGGAATGTAGCTGGTATGATTAGATGTTACTGAGAGAAAAGAAGTACAAAACACAGGGCTCCTGTTTTTGGCATTGTCCACATATCCAGATCAGACTCTCAGGCATAAATCCACTTTTGAATCATCACTCATTTTTGGAGGCAGATAAAGAGAAATTCTCCAACTGTTTCTCAAGGACAGGACTCCCTGTTAACAGTGACAAAACTGTTTAAAGCCAAGGAAGCAGATCAGTGGGGAGATCATATAATAAAAGACAGGACATTCATATACACCCTTCATTGCTTAACTAAATACATGCAAAAACACTGTGATCCTCATGAGCATTGCATCAAAATACTCAGATCCTTTGAGGGAAATTTCTAAAGCAAATTATGTTTCAGCAAATTAAACAAGAACTGGAAGAAAACAAATGTAAGAGAATTTATCTGCCCAGCTCTAATCTAGTTTGGTACAAGGCTTTTCCCACAACAGTGTATCAGTGCACTCCGTACATCCCTGAGTCAGCAAAAAATTACAGCAGCGTGAAACGTGCTGTCCCCACTGATGATCCTCTCCTGCCTTTATTGCCTTTGTTCCAGTCATTCCCAGTCCCTTTACTTTCCTCCAAGGTAATAGATAACAAAGCCTAATAGATTTCACCCATCTTGATGGTGTTGAAAGAATGGCGAAAAATACTGTTTTAATATTGGCAAGGATGACTTAATCTGCTCACCCTCAGGCTGGGGATGAAACGAAGGCAACATCATCAAAACAATTGAAGACAACTTTATGGGTACATGGCCATAATTACATGAAGACAAGTAAAATCATTTTGTAAACCAGCAACCTTTTTGGAGCAGCTTGCAAAGTTCCTGCAGCAGTAGACAAAATAGGCTATCCTTATGGCACTTTTTTCCCCTCTCCAAAGAACCTCCTTTGCTGTCAAATAGGCAATTTTAGCATAATCAGAAGGGGGTGCAGTACTGGCCTAAAGAAAAACAGTCGGACTGGCTCCTTCTAGCTTCATCAGCCTGTATAGCTTGTCTCCTCACTAGAAATGGAACTTCCCAAGTCTGAGCTCATCCTTGAATGAACCTTGTGAATTAAAAACTGCATGTGCCTCTTTAGTGTCTCAGGTGTGGAAGAGAACCTTCAGGTTTTTGTAAATCAATACTCTGTTTGAAAACATGGGGCCACCCAGACTGAACAACTGTTCGCTCTAGATCACTGAGGGTTTGGTTGTCATGCTGTCTCAATTTATAGCTCAGGTAAAATCCTTGAGGTAAGATCAGGGGGTGATATCCTGCCCAGATGAAATGGGATAACTAGAAATGGACTTCAGATGAGTAGAACTTCACACCTTTTCAGAACTTCACACCTTTTCAGAAGGTGAATTGAACGAAATGGTGAAAAACATCAAGATATAAGTGCAGTTATGCCCTTGCTTTGGCGCATTAGAAACTAGACTAATACAATGTGCCTTCTCCAAATCCAAATTTAAATTTTCCAATGGGAACTTTGTTGATGATATCTGTATACCATTTTTCTTTCATATAAATCTCAAAGCAGCTTAGAATGATTCCAGAGAATGTAGGAATCATTGCAATGAAGGAGAGGGCTTAAAACATTTTTTAAAAATTATTTTAACCTGGCTGGAGAAATGTTATGCATTTGGTTTCCCATGTTTCAAATATTTTGAGACATGGGAAGCCACCATGCTGCAGACCAAGCAACCATCTCCAGCACTACCTCTATTTCCAAGCATGCCTCTGGATTTGTATTATTAAAAAGTACAAATGGTGGCAAGTTGCAGTTCAGGGGTTTGTTTGCAATCGTGGTGACTACCCAGAAAAAGAACTGTAGCAGGAAGTGTCCTGTTGTAAGGAGGCATTTAGCACTCTGGGAAATCAGTGCTTTGTATGGGAATGGCAGCCATTTTGCAAGAGCACCCATAGCTCTAAAAGGGTTTGGGGCATCTGTGCTAAACTGTGCTTAAAACTTAAAGCTAACAGAGTACGGGTGATAGCTTAGAGTAGGAGGAAGAAATGAAAAGAAGTAGAATTGGGCTGATCTGGCTCAGTCTTTCAGCTCCACAGAGGTAGCCAATGTGATTCCATGGCAATGGTTGGGGGTTTCTTGCAGCCTCTTAAAGGTCTTGTGTCTTTAACTGCCATGGATTGATGCCCACTGCATAAGCCCTTGCTTGGCAAATATTAGAGGTGAAAATAATAAACAGCATTGTCCAAAGGCTACAAAATGCCTGTGACATTTCTACAAAAAGCTCCAATACTGAAATAGAAGATAAGTACACATCTGTTCCTGACTGCAGTAATTAGTGATAAGACAGGCCTTCTAGCTTTGACATTATTTTAACATATTTTGATCTTTTATTCCTTTGTGCAGCTTTAATATGTAAGGGTGAAAGGTGGAAGAGGTTTTGAAAAGAGAACACATTCTCTCCATTGAGTTAGCTCTCTGTAATAACATGGGGATAGTCTATAAAAAAAACTACCCACATTTTAAAATGTGTTCTGCTTGTTTTAATCCTATTATTATTATTATTATTATTATTATTATTTTTATTATTATTATTGATATTTTCAGTTGTCAGAAGCTGCCTTAAGAGTCATATTTTGGGGTGGGTTGTTAGGATTCACATTTGGAACAATATGTATAATTTTAAACATTTTTTTTAAAGAAAGCACATTTGTAATAGTTTTTTTTACAAATGGTGGGAAGTTTCTTTTCGGGGCTACACACATACATATAATTGATTGTAAAACCAGAGGGCTAAGTTTAAATAACCTACTAATTGACAGAACATTTGCTTCATGTGAAGAAGGTTCTGATTCAATATCTGACATCCCCAGAGAAGAAAGAAAAAGAAGGATCAGATGGAAATTGTATCTCTTGCTCCAAAGAAATTCCCTTCTAGCCCTTACGTAGAACAGGTGGAAGAGAGATTTGCAAGAAATTTGGGTACTGATTGTTATAATTAGATTGTGCATTTGGTACACAAAAGTTACTGGAATTCATAATCGCTTCATAATTTTGCTGCAGTAAACCTACTAATCTGAACTTCTGTGTTATGGTTAATATATTCTATAGCATTTTGCTGTTATAGTTGAGAAAGGCCTGAGAATGCCAACAATATTGGGAAAAATAGATAAAAGATCTGACTTGGCATAAACTGGCTTCCTGTATTCCTTTTTAACTTCAAGAATGTTGGATTCTCTCCTAGGAATCTTTAAATCAATAATAAATAATTTGGAGGAAATTCAGTTATGTTCTAATGTTGGAAAGTACATTACAGTATAAAAAAAATCATGAATGTTTCCCCACTCCTTTCACTTTCATAGGAGCTACAACTCTCTAAACTCATGTATTATTTTGACTTGTTTGCCCCCTACCTCTTCAACTGCTTAATATTTAAAATGTGTGAGTTATGGGTTTATCAGATTATGACTAGTTTGTAGATGCTTAGAGTCTGTTTAACATTATTTGGCCCTAGACATATTCCTTGTATTATAGGAGAATTTTGAAGCAGTGTATAATTATTCACCAATCTGTGATTTCAGGCAGACTGAGAATGAGAGCTGGGGAAAATTTATTCCCTTTTGATGTGAAGTAGGGTTCCCATTTTCAGTATGATTTGGTTGGCTTACAAATCCTACCCAGTCACTTTGCCTCATTCCTGTTGCAAGGCCAAGACTTGAGTGATGGTTTTTTTGTCTTTGCATACATGAGTAGTTTTCACTTGCATTACCCTGGGGTTTTCTGCATATCTAATGTTCTTCAACGAGAAGATCAATAATACTGGGCAAGAAAGAGAAATCACCTAGCACTACTGATCTTCCTCATGTGTATCTGCAAGAAAATTTTGGAAGTATTTCATGGTGACCTGTTGAACTTAAGACAGATCTATGCCTTTGAATAGGAGACCACTTTGAGAATCCTGTGCAATTGCCTTGAGCTTCATCATGGAAGGAAATAGAATATAGGAATGCAATAAATGAATCTATTTTAAATAGGTAATAGACAGAGTGGTTTGCATGAGCTAGCCAAGCACCCAAAACATAGACCAGAAATGTCCATAATGCGCAGCATTTTTAGCAGTAGACATGCAGGAAATCAGTGTTGGCAACAAAAGTAGAAGATCCTTCACCCAATTCTAAATGAGGCAGACCCATTTAAGACAGTCCCTAGTTGTGTGTGCCTTGCTGAGTGTTTCCAAATAACTCTGGTTTAATTCAACAGGTTTGTAAGAAAATTGACCAGACTAGGTAAAAATTTCCACACTTTGGAATGTTAGGATACTGAGAGCTTTAAAAAAACTGTTTCATACATACCAGGTAAGAAGCCCTGATCATTACATATCTGCTCTCAGCCTCAAGTGACTATTTTTTTCCCTGTCCTCCCCATCCCTTCTTTCTCTTCTTTTCTTTCTTTTGCTGTCATTATTTTGCTGACATTCTTGTCATGGTCTTCTTCTTGTCTGAAACTTTCCTTGTTTACAGATACATAACTGAATTTGTGGACCTGGGCAATGTCTCAGCCTTACGAACATTCAGAGTTCTTCGGGCGCTGAAAACAATCTCAGTCATTTCAGGTGAAAAAATCAAAATGGGGTTAAACACTTGGGCTGCACTCACTAAAGCTTATGTGCCATTCCCCATAGCAAAATGGCTGTTGGTAGAACATGGCTTTAACATTGATCGACACTTGATTTGGGAATGGATGAGTGAAGGGAATGGGAACCTGTCAATAGAATGCTTTTTCATATGGCCTTCATCCACTCCCCAGACTTTATTTTGTGGTGAGCATCAAACATTCTTCATAGACCCATAATTTCTGAGTGGAAACACTTTTTTGTGCCTTCAGGTCAGTCTTGAGTCATGGTGACTATACAGACAAGTCCATACAGTTTTCTAGGCAATGTTTTCAGCAATGTTTGCCGTTGCCTTCTTCTTAGGGCTGAGAGAGAAGGACTGACCCAACATCACCCAGATGGCTTTCATGCCTAAGGCAGGACTAGAACTCAGGGTGTCCCAGCTTCTAGTCTGGCATCTTCCCCACAGCACCACACTGGCTCTTGGGCTGACAGGGAGGGTCAGGTCCAGAGTCCCCCAGGGAGTTCTGTGAGTGAGGAGAGATTAGAACCTGGGTCTCCTTCTAGTCTAGTACCTTCCCCACTACATCACAGAGAGAGAGAATGACTGGTCCAAAGTCCATCAGTTGACTTCCATCAGGTTTTCATTCTCCTAGTCCAGCACCTTAACCACTAGCCCAAACTGGCTCTCAGAAATACGAAATACCACTTGCAAAGTTCCCCCATCCCCATTTTAATACAGTTTAGGAGTCAGTCCAATATTTCAAACCTTGCAGTTGTTAGAAAAATAGAATAAAATGTAAAAATAGAGTAAAAATATGACACTCCCACTGAAAAAAGTAATATCATTCAAAAAAATTACCTTGCAGGCTAAATGCTATTTATAGCTGGAAAAAAAAAGCTCTAAATAGTTTGAGAGATGAATCTAGTCTCGTTTTCCCACTTTGATGACTTCCAGATGTATTGGACTGCAACTCCCATCATCACTTGAGAAGATGGGAATTGAAGTGCAACATGGTTGGAGGGCTGGATTCATCCTTTCTCAATAACATTTAGCCAGGCAATTTAGATTCCAATCAGTTGAACCTGGGCACAATCCACTAGTGCTTTTTTCCTCAGAAGCCCCATTGAGACAAATACAATAATAGTGTGGTTTTCTTATGAAACTTCTTTTAATTTTCAATGGTGCTAGCTCCTGCCCTTTGACATCCTCTCACCTTGCCTCATTTTAGTAAAAAATGAAGGCAATCCCTATTTTCCTTGTCCCTTCTTATGACACTTAGTTATGGATGCTTTCATCTTTCTCTCGCCCCCTTTCCCCCTTCCCCCCTTTAAATTGGCAGTGGAATGTTCTCTAAAAGTGGATCGATGGGGAGAAATAAATATGCCTGTGGCGTATCTATGGACAGGTCTCCTTCAGCCTTAGTGTTTAACATCTTTGACCTGCATGGCAAGGTAGAGAAAATGGCAAAACAACCAACCCCGTGCATGACAGATTCTGTGTAGATGATTATCCTGAACAGATGTTGGCAATTATAGGTCAAAAATAGTCTAAAGAGACTGTTTATTTTATTTTATTTTATTTTATTTTATTTTATTTTAGAAAGACAGAGAGGACTGAGAGACAAGGGGTGGCAGAATCAACATCCATTTAGGACCTGGGGAAAAAAATTCACTCCATTAGGTGGCAAATAGTCACACTGCGACATTCTCCACTGAAACTAAAACAACGACACTTGTTATTGGGCACCTGTGGAGCATTTAAGGGATGAATACCATGGCTACCACAACTATATTTTCCAGAAGGCTCCATTCTTGGAGTATGGTTATTCTTGAAAATCCATGGGAGGAAAATGCAATTGATTTTAATGGAACTGGATTTCCTTCTTCTCATCCACCCTGATCCTGAACAGAAGTGTACACAAACTAATTGCAAGTTGTAGACAATAAAATACTTTTGGCTTTCCTCAAAAGTCTTTGCCTAAACATGCAGAAGAAGAAGGTAGTTCAGCTGTCAGACTGTACAAGAGACTGTGTACCCACATGTTTATATATAGAAAGGTAAAGACTTCCTCAAGTGATGCTCAGGTCCTGGCAACCACATGCCCTGCCCGTGTAGATTTCTTAGCAGCAGTAACAGTGGTTTGCTGTTGCCTTCTGGGATGTTTTTATTCAAATTCCCAATCTAGGCTACAGTCCTGGGATTTCCTGTTAGTCTTTCACCAAAGTACTAAATGGGTCCAGCCCCGCTTAGTCTTTTCCAAGAGCAAAGTAGGATAATAGAAGAGAATGTGTGTAGCTCAGGGTTGTACTGTGGAATCCTTGAGAACCCCAAAGTAGGATAAAGTCTACCACACTTTGCTAGTACCAGTGAGCTCATCAAGCCGTGCTCATTTCCTTGATGAGATCCAAGTTTGTTTGTACATTTTTTTAAACTGGGTGAACTCTTTTCAAGGAGTGTGCCCTCTTGCTGTTTGCTGTCTTACAGTCTATCTTAGCAGCTCAGATTTTTTACTTAGAGGAGAGATCACCATATTCATTTGGGAATTCACTCTCAAGGAAAATCTAACAGTGGCTTAGGGCTTTGTGAAACATGGGGCTGACCTACCCACACATAGTTGGTATGATACTGTAGATGTATTTCAGTGTTGGTAGTCATAATGTAGCTTGTTGGCTTTCCCCAAATATATCCTTGGAGGTTGGAACTCTAGATTTTCACTTCACATTCACTTTCACTTGAGGTTACGTTTTAGGGATGTTCCTCAATCAAAGCATTATTAGACTTCCATTAACTGGATGGGGATCCAATATGTGAAGTTCTCATTCTGGATTTGTGAAAGAAGGCTGTGCTCTCTAACCTGGTATCTGTAAGATTGTTACCATTGACTAGTCAAGGCATTCCCACATGAGGTGTTTGTATAATTTCCAGTTCTATTACATAACATTTTGTATCTTTGGCTACTAAGCTGTCTTTTAACTCAGTGGCATCCTAGCTGGCAAGGCCTGTATACACACTGGATTAGTCTGTTGAAAAATCAGAATCTTCCTGTTAGTTAACAAGAACTTGACAACACCACAGCACTAGTTGAAGTTCTACTGCCAAACTCAAGTTACAAAATGTATTGTGAAATAGTGGAAAATTTAAATTAAGCAACTTCAAGGATATCTCTCCCCCATGTTCTGTTGGAATTATGTATCTGTTAATTCCTCCTGTACAAAATATTTATTTATTTATTTATTTATTTATTTATTTATTTATTAGAGTTATATCCCACCTTTCCTACAGGAGCTCAAGGCAATGTATATGCCCCATATGCCCCTTCTTCTTCCACATTTCCCCACAACCACCACTCTGTCAGATGGATGGGGATGAGACAGAGTGACTGGCCTGCTTGAGCTGTTATATGTTCTCTAGCCTGTTTGTGACCACGTCTTTGCTGATGGCCCAGTTTGCTATTGCCTGTGTGTCTTAATCTGAGAAAGCACTGCGGCCCACTGCAAAGCTAGGCTCTGGGTGAGACATAGTCTTTCAGATGGCTTAAGGCAGATGTCTCCCTTCAAATGAAGCTGAAACTCCCACAAAATCCTGAAGGAGAATGAATACTTTACCATCCTAATAGTACATCCAAGTAATTATGCATCCCCTCCAAGTTTTCTTTCTGTAATCACAGAATTCCTTCTTTTGTGGAATATCCCAGGATAAAATAATAAAATAGGTTTAGGTTGTATTAGAATGCATATTTCTACATCAACTGGATTATCTCCAAGGGATTAAATAGGACGGAATCCTAACTAAACTTTTATATGCAATGATAAATTTAATGGAATAGTGTACTTGTCACTGTTAATTGAATATGAAGGTCTATTAATGGTGTGGGTGGTATATTCAACCCCTCACCTTTTATTCCAGAGATATCTCTAAGGTATATCATTAATTTTGGTAAAAACTCTTTTATTTACTTCCTTACATCTAGAATTATTCAGGTGGGTGAGTTTTGGTTAATGAGAGCTTTGAAAATCAATACATTTTTTTAATCTAAAAGAATTTGTTGGCTGCTGTTATTTTGGCAGAAAGCTCAGATAATCCCTGTTGGTCATAATACCCTATTCCCACATCACAGTTAACTGGGTCAATGGAGGGTTAGTATATTTTGGGAACATCAAAAAAGGATCAGTTGACCTAGTCAGATAGCCCACAAAGGATTAGATTTATCCCCAGAGTTAAATTAACTCCTCCAGACCAAAACTCTGCCCACGTTATACAAACTCCTTCCTGCAAAATTAACTGTTCCAAAGACTGTGACCAATTTCTACAGAGACCAAACAAAAGTGAGAGTGATTTACACAATCTGTCTCTATAGTTATTTCTGTTTCTCGGTTGGAATGGTAGAAAAGGGACAGAAATGGGTAGGAAGTAGCTATAGTCCCTCAACCTGTCCACAATGACACTAACCTGATTGTGCCACCATTGATTTTAATATTGGAGTTGTTTCAGAGTATGTTGGCACCTACATCTAATAAAATAAATGAAAGAATATTTTTTCCATATCAAGGAAAAATAAAAGGGAATTAATGAGGGGCAGGGGAGTGAAGTCCAGCCAGCCTCCTTCAAGGCAGCTGGGGGGATATAAAAGATGCAGTTTAGTGAGAAAATATGCTGCTGGGTATGGGATTGACTGGGTGAGATGATGAGGCCAGAATATGTCTTCATCAAAGTAATGGGAGAGCCAGCATGCACACACGCACACATATGTGCACACACATTAAAATTCTCACAATATGCTCAATCAGATCACCTGAAGACCTAATCATTGCATCCAAGCAACATCCAAAGTTTGCTTAATTTTAACTTTGGTTTATTTTTCTGTGGCTTAGTGCATTGTACCTATCCAAGCCATTTGGTTAATTTATGGTTCAGTGGCTTGTGTGAACCAGAAAATGAGTTAATTCAGCAACCAAGTTAAGGTGTTTTCTGGTGCATCCAGCCAGAAAGAAGCTGTTTCCAGCACTTTCAAGAATGTGATCGTAGAGGATGGGATCATTCAAGCATTCTGTGCCAATACTTTCCCCTGAAATGTTTATTAGCTATTTTGTCACTGTTACTGCCTATTGATTTTATGTCAACCTTTTTGCTGTACAAAATGCTGAGCAATTTTTATCGCTTTCTCAGCCACAGGTAAGGCAGGTCACTGGTATTTATTTCCACCAACAGGAAGATGATATAGTCCATGGCAGATGTGGAAGCTGAGTATTTACCATTGAGGACAGTGAATATCTCACTAGGCTGATCTGGCTCTTTGATCTGGAGGAATAATAACCTATTCTTTGCAGTATTTTATATTGCAGGGTTGTGCATGAAAGCCATTCTTATTAATCTGCTTGAAATCCTTCCTGCCCCAAATACCACTTTGGCTGATAGCTGGTAGTAACTTTTTTTTTTACAGCATAGTCACTTGTCTACAATACACAGGTGTATAATTCATTATTAGGAATGATGCTTCACCCAAAGAGAATTCAAAGCTCATTTGGGAGTTCAAGGTGGGATATAAATCTAACAAACAAACATTTATGGAATGTCAAGGCAGAGGTAAACTCCAAGAGTGTTGAAATAGAAGTGTGACAATTCCCTAGTTACCAGAGTCTGTCAAACAATAAGTCTGTCAGGACTTTTGAGGAAGAGCCAAATGTGTGCATTGTATAAGACCATCAAATAAATACTCATCTAATATAAACTTCTAGAGCAAGTGTTCATCCTCCAGATGGGTTGGGCTACCAAAATTCCCATCTAGCTTGGAATTCTGGGAGTTGTAATCCAACATATCTGGAGCACACCAGACTGAGGAAGGCCAAATAGAGGAGGCTGGATTGTGAAATGAAAATTAAAAATGGACAGTTATATCCTTTTGCCAAGATTGAATGAACCAGCACTGAAGCATTCCTTTGGTACCCAAGAATAGCTGCATGCTTTTTAGAATGTTATCTTTGCCATGTACAAGCTCATCTGATTCAGAAAGGCACTTTTTAGAAAAGGAAAAGGGGGGAAAAAAGGTTCATATGAAAGATGAAACCAGATGAGGTGCCAACGGGAAATCTATCTATCCAAGATGCAGGAAGATATTTTATATTCCTTCTTGTAGATTGCCAACATCTGCATGGATGCTTTAAAGATCAGTAACATGAATAATGCAGTCAGTTCTCATAGGAGAACCAGGGTAGTATTCAGGGATGCTCCTGGATTTCCAAAGTTTGGTGTTGCTTGCTATTTTAATGTGTTTTTTTTTAATGGCTTCTTATTTGCAGTGGAATACCTGATTGGGGCACAAACTAACTGATAGCTATCTTGCACTTGGTAAACACTGAAACAAAATGAAACAGTGCATGGCCATACAAACTGCATTTCTTTCAATGGGGCTTGGGCAGGAGAACTGGAAGGATTGTGTCTTGTGGGATCAATTTCTAATGCTATTCCAATGTGTTTGATTCTGCTAACCTTAACAGCTGTAGAAATTGTTTATTATTTAAATGAGACACAACTCAAATGAGGAAAGTGACAACCTTTTATTGGTCAGTAAAGCTGATCATTCTAGAGGTCTCGCCTTACTTACTTTGAGTTTTAATTAAAGGAATTCTACTTATTTACTGTTCTTGACCAGTGGGACTGGACTAAAGTTCTTGATGGAATAGAACTCTTATTTGCAACTGTGTAGACAGTAGGGCTGTGCAACTTCAGATTCCACCAAGTTGTGCTCAACTCATGTACCATAGATTGCAATTTGCCAAAATTTGGTAAAACCTCTTGTTTCTGCTGTTCACTTGGGGTCCAAAGAAAGATTGATGAAATAATTAGTGGATGTTTCTTTGTTGTATATGTAGCAGCTCTCTTCGCATGGATACTCTTGTATTTCTATACATATAAAGAGAGAGTGAGGGAGAAATAGAGAATGAAAGAGGAAGGGGTGAAGGAATAAAAGAGAGAGAGAGAGGATATAATGATGGAGGGATGGAGAGAGAATGAGAGGGAGAGAATGAGAAAGAGAGGGTGAAAAAAGGGGCAGGGAGAGAGAGAAAAAGTGAGGGAAGGAGAGGGAGTCCTCATGGAGACTTAATGGTACAACCGTAAAAAAAGGAAACCAGCTATTTGAAGTATGTTGGGTAATTACATGTAGCCGTTGACCAAAATCAAAATGCCCCTTCTGTTCATTTTTTGGCATCCTTTTACTTGGGCAAGAACAAAGTGTGGCAGAGAGTGAATGGTGGCCCCACTGGGTTTGGGAATTTGTTCTGCCCTTTCTTGTTTCAGCCTTGCCCATCACTGGCATATGGCTCCCAAGATTAACCTTGCAAGAATTTGAGAGAACAAGGATGTCTAGAAAGATGTTGGCACTACTTTATTGGAAGTTTTCCCTAGAGACTGGATTGCTACCTGTTATAATGCATGGATGATGACCCATTCCCCATGCATAATTAGACATTAGTCATTCCCGAAACAGTTCCTAAACATAAAATAATTGTAATGTTTTTTAAAAATGGTTGAAATATTTGCAATGTTGTGTGATATAGCACCCCCTTAAGATACTTCCCTTACTCTGGCTTCCCTGTGTTAAGCAGAGAGTCCTACAAGTTGATAAACAAGTCTCCCTCCAAATCTATGATGCCCAGACCAGATTCAGGTAAGCTATATTTTGCCTAGATGGCAACAGAAAAAAGCAACAACTTCCCTTTCATACTATCCCATATTCCTGATTATACTCAGGAGTCTTTCTCCTCCTACTACTTATTTTACAAATGGGCTACATGAATTACATTTATGCAAGTAACCTCATGACTGGTTTGGCTCTGAACATGCAAAATGTCAAGAACTGAGCAAAGCACAATCCAAGGCTGGTGGACTTTGAGGATCACTTACCTTGTTACAAATGCACACATACTGGCCATCCTGGGTCCTTTCCTTCCATGTTATCAATGTTCCCATCTGGCTCTTAGGAAGTGTGAAACTGCCTCCTATTGAATGAAACCCTTGGTCTGTTTAAACCAGGATTGTCTACTCTGATTAGCAGTTTCTTCTAGGATCTCCAGCGTATGTCTTCCCATCCCTTGCTGCCAATTCTGAGGGCCTATGTTCCCTTTTGGCTGAGTGAGGCAAGTGCCTCAGATGCAGAATACTGAGTGACAGGTCCCTAGATGTACTTCCTAATCACCCTGGCTATTCCCTTCTATTATGGGTTCATGCTATATGTACCTCACCACCTGTCCTGTACCCCCAAAACTAGTCTGCAGTTCACAGGTGTGTAGAAGGACACTTATCTCTTCACATGCACTGATGTAAAATCAACTGCTAGTCCAAAATGCTTCTATAAATGGATTTGGAAGATGCCATCAGGCAGCAAGATATCTTGAGATACTTCTTGCTGAACCTTTTATTGGAAGGTATACAGGACATTTAACTTTCTATGTGCAAAGCCTGGTCAAGTTACAAAACAACAGCCCCGCCTTACAAATACATTCTCTTGTGAAGCTTAGCCTTAGTTATTAGCAGATTATGAATCATTTATAGATCTGACATCAACAAGGTATTCTTAATTAATTTGTATTACCTTTTCTCAATGTAAGGTAGTCTTTCTCAACTTCATGCTCTCCAGAAGTACATAATTCCCAGCTATCAAACCCATGTTGGTTGAAAATAATACTTAATTTAATAAAATTTGGATCTAGCAACTTGACATAGGTGGTAATATATTAAATCTGCATTCCCTCTGTCCTTAGGCTGCAGACCCTAATGCATCTGAAAAGTTATTTAGTTTCAGTGATGGTTTGTGGTTGAGTTGTTTGAAAAATGCACATTTGAAGCCCCTTTGGAATACTAAGTTTTATACAACATTTGGATAGTTCAAATTGTGCCAAATATCTGCCTGTTAATTCCATAGAGACAGTTTTATTTTTATCTTTCTTAAATTCCAACTTCTCTGCTCTCTTTGGGAACCCATCTACTCAAATGCCATTTCTATCCCAGAACTATCCTCAACTGGCAGCCAGCCAGGGATCTTGTGGTAAAAGAGAGATCATCCCAGTCCTGAATGGTCAGTTAGATTCTGGATATACAACAATATTAGAAAATCATTTCAAAGCACTGTCCTCATTCTGTCATTGAGCAGGGCAGAAAGACAGCTTCAGTTTGAACATCACAGTTCCTTAAAAATTCACAGAAAAAAAATCCTCAGTTTGCTGCCAGCAGGTGGGCAATGAAAATGAAAATGGGTGTGGCATTTTATTTCAGATTGATTCAAACGTATTTTTAAAAATCCATACCATATTGTATAGGTTCTAAAGCACGTGTCAGAAATGCCTCATATGTTCAAAAGAAGAACAACTGCGTTGGTCAAAAATATCTCTTCCATCAATAAGAAAGCTCAACTCTGCTTTGTTTGTATGTCTGTTTATTTATGCATTCTTTAATATCCTACTCCTATTCCAAGATTCTGGGCTGTTTACAGAATAAACAATACAGTGCCATAAAAACCAATAAAAGCATACTTAAAAAGCATGCATGAACACAAATAATAAAATCAGATCCTGGCCAGATAGCAACCAGACCACCACTAACCTTCAAAAACCTGCCTGAACAAAATTGCACTTACTATCTTGCAAGACAAAAGCAAGGAGTCCACATGCACTTCTGGAGGCAAGTTCTTCCAGAGCTTTAGCACCACACATACAAAGTCTGCCTTGTGACCATGTCATCCTCACTTCTCAAGGGGCTGGGACTATAGGCAACCTCTTCCTTGATGACTACAGAGGATAAGCAGGATCCACCTGGAAGAGAAAGTCCCTAAGGTATCCCAGAGCTAGGTTGTATGGGGCTTCATAGATTAAAAGCAGCACTTTGAATTGGGCCTGGAAGTCCCCCTATATTGGCAGTTGACTTTCAAAGTATGCTAACTACTTGGAGGTATAACACACATTGAGCCCCATTATCTCCTATTCTTCTGCACCCTAGACACAAGCAACATCACTGGCAGTTGGGTAGGATATGATCAGATTACCAGGTTTGTTTTGTTTTTGGTTTTGTTGGCCCTACTCTGGTTCTTTTAACAGCATCCCAATACGTTGAAAAGAAAATCTGAAATTTCTTCAAATATAGGTAGTCCTCATATAGTGACTGCAGAGAGGAAGCAGTCTTACATGAGAGTAAGTAGGCACACAATGTGGAATACACATCAAAAGAAATGTGCTAGCACCAGCTGTTTGCCTTATGTGCTTGCTGTAAGCTTAGGAGACCAACAAAAGCCTGTTTTAGTGTGAATCTGGTTAGGGTCTTGTCAATTTCAGGCAGCAGCCTCAGCTTTCTAATCAACTAATTAAGGTCACAGAACTGAGCTTGTTATCTTGGGGTTAACACTTTTTAGGAAAGCACTGGACTGTGGAGAAAAGCAGCTCAGGAAGAGATTGCTTGTTTAGGCAATCTCTGCTCTGTGGGTGGGGTGGGGAGAAAAAAACTTGTCAGGCACAGGAAAATGCATACTAACTGGCTGTAATGGTAAACACATGACTGAGAAAATGCTGCAAAGGTCATAAATGTGGGCGTTGGTCGCAAAGTTACTTTTTCATCATTGTTGTAACTGCGAATGATTACTGAGGCAGTCACTAAATGAGGACTACCTGTAGTGTCTATGATTGGAAAATCTTCACAGGTCTAGTTTTTTACATACAGGTAGGGCTAATGAAATAGTCTGGTAGATGACATGCATGATTCAGAACTTTTAAACAACACTTATTTTGAGATCCAAGTACAGAATTTACCTTTCAGATGAAAACAGTGAGATCTAAAAGAGATTAATTCTGGTGGATTCTGCCCAGAGCTGTTTCTTAAGAGGGACAAGATGAATTATTTTTTAGTAACAAATTTGCATTTCCTGCTATTTTAAAAAGTGGATGTGTAAGGGAGAGAGACTGTTTGATACTAACACAAGATGATCCTGGATTATTATAATACATGGAACACAAATACACTAAAATCAAACATTATTATCCTTATTTGGTTTTGGTTTTTTTTTGGTGGAGAAATTTTTTTGGGAGGTAATAATAATAAGTAATGTTAGTTTATTGCCATCAGTGCAGTGTTTAGGAAACTGCCTCTAAAGTTTGCTTTGTACCATGACTTTCTGCAAAATTTGCTCCATATGGGAACAAAACATATGCCCCCATGTGTTGTGACTTGGATAGTTCCTCTCCCCTTTGTAGCCAGTTTGGCCTCAGTAGCCAGTTTAGACTTATGGAGTCGTAGCTGAGCACCATACAAGGATTGCATTTGTCTGTATATGGGAGGGTGGAATGAATATCAAAATGAAATATTCTGATACTTGAGAAGATTAAACATGAAAGAAAAGCATGTGGGGATTATTTATCTATAGAAACCACCATAACTTAAAATTAGCAGCATTGCACTACATCTTTCAAAAAAAAAAATAACAGTTTGGGGTAACAGTTTATGAAAAATATTTACTTACTAAGCCTCTACACTAATGTTTTTAAGGTCACTTTTTTAATGATGGGATGGTTCTTTTAATCTTTAAATGCTTAAAAGCTGCTTTACTTGTTGTATTTAGGGTAGCAATGACTGCAGATGCTAGTAACAGATTTGGCTTATGATTCCAGTGATAAAAGTAATCTAAGAGTTGACAAAATGCATCTAGTAAGTTCCTTTAAAAACAAACGAATGGGTCACAGTTTTAAGTGTACCAGCCTCTTTTTCTGATACTCAAATCTAGCCAGTCCTTCCAAGGCAGGCAGGCATTTATAAACTCCAATGAGCTCAGGTCAGCTCCATTATTCTCCAGTTTCACCTTACAGTAACCTTGTTGTAGGTAGATTAGGTCGATCAAAGGCCACCTCATGAGACTTGAACCTGGGTCTCTTCTTCCCTATTCTCTACAACATTAGTTCTGTAGAGAATATAGGCTAGTGGTGGAAGGCTAAGCAAAATATCATGATGGGGAAGGGTGGAGACATAAAATGTAAGTAGCAAACTTTTATGTGATTTGCATTAAGAAATTCTATTCCTGACTTGTACAGTTTTGGGATTCAACTGAGACAAAGTCCTGGCAACAAATTGCATACTGGTGCATTCCTGTCTCTGCTCCCATCTCTGATTTCATTAGGGCTATCTTAGCACACATGATTTTTCAGATTTTCTATTTCACGCTTAGATACAGGTTTGTGATCTTGAAAGGGCAATCCATCATCAGATCTTCCATCTTGCTACTCTCACTATCCTTCAAGACTGGATTTTTCAGACATTAGAAGCTCTGATGATTAGAAACTGGACAACTGGTACAGTGAAAGTTAAAAAAAAAAAGGATTAACTGGGCGTGGCTTAGGCTCCCTGAGATCCTAAGGCTCCCTGGCCTGTAGGAAATTTAGATCACCAGTACTTGGAATGAATTTTAAACAAAATAAAATGAAACAAAATAAAACAAAAAAATGGCCAGAAAGCGGGCAGAGACATGCCAATTCATCATCTTCTACTTCCATCTTGGCAATGCAAAATAAAAGAATGACACCGATTTTATACATATCTACCTGTTTACTGTAAATATGATCTGGCTCTTTATTTCGAGCACATGGGTAAAAGGAGGATACTTCTTCTTTTGCCTTGTCTCACCTAGTTCACTGTCTTTGGGGATGGGTTCATATATAGACTGTTATTTTCACTTGGTGAACTTGGCAATCTTGAGTCTACATGCCCCAAAAGTTGCATAGAGATATAGCAAGGGAGTACAATGGCTGGGGAACAAAATCCAGCCCATGTTTAACCAACTGCAACAGGAGAAGCCCCAATCTGCACATAACTTTAGAAATTGTATCCAAAAAGATTCCCACTTAATGAGTGTTCTGGCAGCTCTGTTCTCATGCTGTTCAATTAAAATTCATTAGCAAACTGATTTGGCAGCTTTTTATGGTGACCTTAATGCTGTGATCTTCTGTAAAAAAAAAAAAAATCCCTTAAGGAACTCAGTTTTTTCAGTGGTTAGGAAGACACTTTTTTTTCTTTTAGCAACTGTAGACCACACTCAACATTGTAGTGACAGTTTTTCATGGATTTTCTCACTTTTTTATATGTGCATTTTGAGAGGTTGAATTTTTTCCTTTTCTTTTAGTTTTAAGTATGTTAAGCCTATCTGGTTTTTGAGAAATCAGCAGCCTATAAGTATTCTACTTGCAGAAAAAGGGGAGAACTCACATGCAAGGCATATACCTTACATGCAGAAAAATCTAGCTTTCAATCCACAGTAGTTTTTTTATAAGCTAGTGCTCTCCAGATGTCTATCATTCCCAGATTACCATGGGTCAATGTTTGTTAAGGACCAAGTTCTGAAGGACTGTTTTACAGCATTACTAGCTGAAAAGGAACTTATAGAGCCAGGAATGGATAAGGCTTTGGATTGATAATACTGTAAAAGCGAAATGGTTAACTCCAGTGAAATAGCTTCATATTTCTGTCATTACTGATCTTCTCACTTCATGCTCCACAATAAACTTTCAGGAAACCAGGTTTTCCCCCCAGAACTGCCAATCTGAACCCTGCTTTAAGGAATATAAGATTTGTGTATGGCAATGAAATATGAAAAACAGCTAGACAAATCAATTCTGGCTTTGGGAATCCATTGTCACTCTCCATCACATAACCAAAATTTTATCAGCCTACATCCAATGCACTGTGGATCATTTCCTAACAAGCAGTGCGCCAAAGCATTATATCATGCATCTTCAAAGGTTAACTATTTTTTTTTCCAAATTTTACCTCAAATAATTCTGAAATGCGGCAAATCCAGAATTGCAAATCTTAATATTTCTAGGCTTTCATTCCTTATGGGAAAACAAGAATAGTACAGAAATTCAAAAATGCTGTTTTCTTATCATTTATCTTCTTTGAAATATGTCAGGAATACAAGTCAAGGTTCATTTATAGATATAAATACCCACTAAGAGTGTGCAGATTGTAGTGGACTTGCCTTAACAAAGAACTTTACCTAACAAGGCATGATACTCTACCTCAGTGTAGCAAAGTCCTTTGTAGAGCCAAGTTGCTCTAAAGAGCATTAAAGCAGGGCTGACCTATCTCAATTAGTTCCTTAGCTTTAATGGAAGTGGTTTCTGCATATGTGCAGAAACTACTTTTAACAAGCAGAGCCAGTTAGGAAATGCCCCTTTGAAGAACAAATAAGCAGTACAAGTAAGTCATAAGGGTATGATATTCCTCACCTACCCTAGAGATTTTCTGCCTGAGCAATGTCAGTACTGTTTACTATTCCCATAATTCCAACATATTTTGCCTAAGCCAGACACTTGAAAATCTCTCAGAATTTCATTAGTGGTGACATTCATTGGGAATTCTATCTTTTGCCCTTGTGCAGTCTCAGGAAAAAATGAGGAATTGCAGACAGGAGTTACATGCTTGTCCTATGTGCTTTGAAGCATTGTTTTGCCTTTGAATCCGAAACATTGCACAGCCATACTATCTATACCATACATTTGGAACTGGGAAATATTTGGGATGGGTGTCTTATAGTTGCTTGAGTTTTAATTCCTGTACACAGCTCATATGCTGGCTGCTTTCACATGCCAGCCTCTTAAACTCTTAACCATTGTCTCCTTAGGTTTGAAGACCATCGTTGGAGCCCTTATCCAGTCAGTTAAGAAACTTGCAGATGTGATGATCCTGACCGTTTTTTGCTTGAGTGTTTTTGCCCTCATAGGACTCCAGCTGTTTATGGGAAACCTCAGGCACAAATGTGTTCGAGACTACACAGAATTCAACTCCACCAACGGCACCTTTGTTTCAGATCAGAAGGTCTGGCAAACCTTGGATGAATATCTCAGTGATCCAGGTAACTTCATTCCTTTGCTGCTCTTTGTTAAGTTCAATTTTACTTCCATACAGTGGTTGAAATGGATCCAGTCATTAAAAACTGAAATCCTGAGAAAGCTCCTAGTTTTTTGCTAAGTCAACTGAAAATAGGCATGTAAAATTGTAAAACTGCCAGTTGGCAGCTTTTAGCAATCATTCATTGTTCAGTATGTATTATAACACATACATATCCTGTGGTGGTCGTTGGATGCTCTTCATGCTGGGGGGTGGGAGGGGGAGCCCTGCTCATTTTTTTTGTGCAACTTAGCTAATCAGCCATTAATTGGGAGACAGAGAAAAGACTACTATGGCTGTATACACAGAACATAGTTACCTGATTACTGACTTAACCCATCTTCTGGGTTTGCACAATATACTGAACCAGATGGTTTGTGTTCACAAAACAAAGTAAATGACACACACAAAAAAAACCTAATCAAAACTAATATTAATCAAGCTTAGCATGCATTGTGAAGGCATCTGCTAGGTGTTTACTAGATGTGATTAAGGGTGTTACGTGAAGATAGTCTATTAGTACCAATAGAAGAGAATACGCATAGCTCAGGGTGAACTGTGGAGTCCTTGGAGTTCTCTGAGCTTGGTTGTTTTCTTGCAAACGTTTCATTACCCAGCTGGGTAACGAAACGTTTGCAAGAAAACAACCAAGCTCAGAGAACTCCAAGGACTCCATAGTCTATTAGTAGCAATTGGACAGTGATGTTATTAGGATCAATGAAAGAGAAGGCTTTATTACCCTTCTTTAAAGATTGCGAGGCTGCTAAAAACCAAGTGCATTCTCATAGCTTCCTAATAACAGCAGAACAACAGTGACCTTTAACGGAATGACAATTTAGGCAAGAGGTGAACAGTGAGTTTGTTTGCTTGTTCTGATAATACTGTAAGAGAGATCTCAGGGGCTGACTCTAGGTCTGGGAAAGAAATGGAGTATCTCAAAACATTAATGACAAGCAGAATATTTCAAGATCAGTCTTATCTGGGAAAAGGATGGTTAGCTTTTCAATCCTGTATTTTGGGAAAAAGAGGTTAAATTAATCTAAGATGATTAATTATCTAATAAATGAATTCTAGAGTTTTGGCTTATTCCATTTCCAAGATTCTGTATATTAATCTCTTACTTTCCTGACAATAAAGCTAATTAATAAGACTCATTGTGAATCTTTGGGCTCTACTTTGTTTTTAGGGCCTTGACACTATATTTCTCAATCAAAAAATAATGAAGTAAAAGGAAAACAAAATGTATATATTGTGCCAGACTGGAGATGTTTGTTTTTTGACAATAGGACTATGCAAAGCTTTGATTTGGCGATGCAGTTGAAAGATGGTTTGACTGAATCTCCAAATTAATTGACAATTTGGATTGAGTTGGATGCCTCCACATCAATTTGATGATTTTGAAAGCCTCATGTGCAAAAGCCCTTTCTTTAATGATTGACCTTTCTAAATGAAATCAACTGAATTCAATGATTTGAGTCAAATAATCAAATATGGGTTAAATCAAATATGGTTTCCCAAAGCTTCAACTTGAAAATTGTTGTGCCCCTCTCATTGAGATGCTCAGACTGAGAAATTTAGTTGATGATTGTTCTTGCCCATTGTTTATTTCAACTTCTTGTCATAGTGCTGGCCCTACCATGAAGCAGAATAAGGTAGTTGCTTCAGGCAGCAGATACCAAGAGGTGATGGTAAAGAATTGTCCCTTAAGCTAGTCTGCTGCCTTCAAATGCAGTGGAGGATGCTGTCCTCTCTGCAATATTAACAAAAGATGTAATCACCAGTCCAGTCAGATTCTGTACAAGGAACGGGACTGGCGTCATCTTGTCCTTTGGTTCAGAGACCAAAACAATTTTAACCCTTGTTATAAAAATATGTTAAACTGCCATCCTTGTTATGGTTCCCTGGCAGCTGTGTAGAATTGACTTTTTGTTTTTATCATAAGATATTATAGATTTGTAATGGTTGTTGCAGTTATCAGAAGAATCTTCTTAGAATCAAGAATTGGGAGAGGTGATTTAAGCCATAAATTCCAATCCTTGTTCAGTGTATGAATCCAAATTAAAGCGTCCCTAGCAGATGCCAAGCCTCTGCTTGAACATATCTATTGAAGGGGAAAACAGCACTTCTATGGATGATTGATTCAAATAGGTTAGTTTGTGTGCCAGAAGGTGCAGAATTATACATCAAATCAGTCTGAAATCTTTTGGAACTTTTGAGCTGAGAACTAGGGTAGGTAAACTTAAGGAAGGATCTCTACGCAGGAAACAATTCTGAGAATCAATTGTCACTTCCAGAAAAAGTACAAAAGATACTTCATCCTATTTTTTGGTGCTGAGACCAAGCCTCTCAAAAGTTTGGTTCAGTCTCCAGTCATCAGCATTCCACTCTGTTCAATACTATGTTTTTAGCCAGACAACAGGCCCAATGATGAATAAACAATAATGTGTTTTCTGGTTCTACCAAGGTTCAGGTTGCCATGGAATAGTTTGTCCTTTCCTTGTGGGACAAACTATTCTATGAAAATGTGAACTTCATGGCTAGATCCCAAGTGCTGGTGTGTGTGTGTGTGTAAATCTTCCAGATCTTAAAACTTGCATCTCTGCAGGCATCACAGAGCCCCCACATGGTTGGACTTCCATGAGATGATTTAGATGGTTGCATAGACATTGTCTCAGATAGCTTTTCATGCTGCGTCTAAGACTTTCAGGCCTCAGAGGGAGGAGGTTAAATTGAACATCTCTAAAGAGAACAATATTTGAAACAGAGTGCTTTTTGTTTGGAGGGGATTGCTGAAGAAAGCTACTACATCTGAAAACGGAGATGGTATAGTCCTTGTGGGTACTTCCAGATCAAATAATGTTTGAAAGACTAAATGAAGTAGTTGCAGAAAATCAGTAGGCCACATTTTGGAAAGGGATGGGTATTGATTACTTTGCCATCTGTTACTGATGCTATAGTGGGTTTAAAACCCTATAGGTTAACTGATATCTGTAGTAATTCAGTTGTTTGGTAAAGCCACTTTCCTGTCCTCTGGCCAGGAATCTGTTTGAAGAGACAAACAGAAGTTTCTTTATCCACAGCCACTTATCAACTATAGATCTTGAGAGTAGCAAGAACTGTGGAAGTAGATTTCTTGACTGGGCCTAGAATTCAGGCCTTCTGCTCCAAAGACCTGGGAGAACTAGAACAAGGCAGGAGAAACAGAGGCAGAACTCCAGGGATGATTTATTTATTTTCAGTGTTGCTTTGCTCAGTTGAATAGTTTTACATTTACTCACTTTTCCCCCCCAGTAATGTTTTGCTTGTCAGTTTTGCTGATTAGCAATTCCTAGCACTTGTATGAAGATCTAGTCCTTCTATAACTCAGTCCAGCTGTTTTATTTCTCAGTAATCACTTTGTTGTACTTATTAAAATAGAACTCTTTTATTCATTGTTATTTTGGTGGTGGGTTTACACTAGCACTGTGTACTGCAAAATACTTGAAACAGCACTTGAGTTAAAGGGGGAAACTGGCCCCCTTTGAGTCAAAGTCTTGCCCCATCCAGATTCCAGGTAAATCTACCACTTCAAGAGCAGGTAGCAACAGCTTAACTATCTTAAATGGCTTCACTACCTGGCCTGTATAAAACCCTTTCCCCTGGGGAAATAGCTACAAGCAGATACCTTGGAACTCTGTTTTAGGGGGTAGAGATCCCAAGAAAGGATCTGGCAAACTCGTTTAGGTACTTGGGATCAGATCCTTTGCCACATATGATAAACTGGATTTTCTCAATATGCTCTAAAATGTGCAATTATGACCATTTAAGTGCTGTGATGAGTCATACTATGTTATGGAAAAGAAAAATTAAGGCACTCTGATGCAAAAGAGGGCAGGGCTTTTGTTCTTTTCATAGGTGTACAGAAGTGGGCAATTGCAAGGTAGATCTTGAAATAGGGTCACTTTATACCCTGATGTAATCTGGGTTCTGTGGGGCTGTGCAAAAAATAATGGAGGAAAAGGTAGTCAGCTGCCTTGGTTGGGGTTCGATCACTTTCTGAAATATTTTAAAAAACAATAGAAATGAGAATATGGCAAAAATAAGTTTCTTTTACAGGAGGGAAAAACTTTTGAGAAATTGCAAGGCAGATGTGATTCAGAAACCCAAGAGGACATCTTTTTGGAACTCAAGTTGCAAATGTACTTTTGCAGCTGTGATCTACCTGGACTGTATTCCCTTTTTTCCATGATTTATATTTCTGTGTTATAGCTCACTCAGGAATGATTTAATTTAGCAAGGATAAAAGTAGATATACTTGAAATTAAAAAAAAAAAAGCATTTCAAAGTTTGCATATCTGCTCCTTCAGGAACAATTGGTTTTACCATTCTTCCTGCAAAACAAGTTACTCCCTAGCTCATCTAGACCCTGTCTGACCAATAGTAAATCATGCAATTCCAGACTACTTTTGGATTAGTCCCAGCTTTATTAGGACAAGAAAACTGACAAAAATATCTAGCAGTCCCACAAAAGAAGCATGCTTTGACAGGTGTCTTGGGGGAAAGCGAAGAAATCAAATTACTAGAGGAAGCATTGTGGAACTGTGGTATCACAGGCTAAGGAAACGAAGTATCAGTGTGGGCAGTGGTGCAACAAGATAATTGTAGACCTTGGACTGAAATGTTCTTATAAACGGGCCTCTTGAGATGGCCATGCATTTCTAAGAAATAAGCACTCTTGTGTCATGGGAAAGAATATTCTGTTTTTTCCAAGTAAAAATGATAAAATGAGCATTTTTAATTCTACATATGGCCAACCACCCATCTTGTGACTATTCACTTCTGTGGCTCCCCTGATTATACTCCCTGTTGATTTCCCCCAATCCCTGGAGTACAAAGCACTGGATGTCACCTTGAGATCCAGGTGGAAGCAGGGATGTATTTAAGCAATGTAGGGATCCTTTGCCAAGCAATATTCTTAGCCAACAGCATTGGGGGAGGGGGTAAAAAATGTCAAATGGCAGTTGCAAGCACCGAGTGAGAACACTGCCACTTTTTAATATGCAAAGCAGCTGCTATCTTGTGAGCTGCCCAGAATCATGTATGTGAGATGGGAGGCTATATAAATTGAATAAATAAATGAATAAATCTTTATTTATTTTTTTTAACCTCTCATATCGACACCCCTATCCTTAGCAGTAGATAAGGTGTCAGACTGGGTCCCTGGAGATCTGGGTTCATCCTTGACCAGGGAGTATATTGGGTCATCTTGGTTCACAACCAACCTACTTCATAGATTGGGGGACAAAATGAAGAGACTCTTCCTGATGTATGCCACCTTGTGAATAATAACAACAATGATGATAGAGTATTAGCAAAACAAATTGAAATTGTTCTTTGATTAGCCACACAGCAGGACAAAATTCAATAGCGGCATCTTTCCTGCAGTGTCAGGAAGCATGTGTTTTGTTGAACATTTTCCAACTGTGCAGTGACTTTAAAAGGTAACTAGTCTCAGCACATGGATCTGTAATGGATGTATTGGACCAAGAATTGGATGATGCTACATCCTTAGATGGGTTACAGAAGTACTGTTCTGTATGAGGTGCTGTTATACATTTTAAAAAAGCCAAATATGAATGGCAGCACTCGGAAATCCATCATTTTGTAAGTATTATGCTGAGATGAATGACTTAACATTGTTTGAGGGTTATTGATTACTCTACATAATAAGATTGTGCATTTCAATGGTTGGAAGATTGATGTGGCAAATGCAGATAAAGTGAGGATTAAGATGCTGAATTCAATCAAAGTGGGACTAGATTAAGTAAAAGCCTGTCATTGTTCATTAGGAAGCAGCATTTCATCTGGAATCTCAATAGCTGCATTTGCTCAAGGAATTACAGACCACTGAAGAAATTTTGTATAAAACTGTGGCGGGAACAGAAATCTAGCAAGAAAACATCTAACAAGATAAAATCTAGCATCTACTAATATCATGTAGTACAGACTCCAGATATCTGTGAGCCTCTAGCAGTTTGCACATATTGGAACATGCCAAGAATTAGACAAAACAAGGAGAAATTTTTGGTTTTTTGGTCTCCTTTCTCCTTCCTTAGCTGGTAGAGAAGCAACAAAGTTAAGTATGATAGGGAAAGGTCCTAGGGCTTGGTCCAGGCAGAAAAATTCTCCTGCATGTTTCCCTCCAATTCTTATTTAAAGTGGTGATAGAAAATGTTTTTGCAATGTCTTTCAAAGGAGAAGACTGTTGATGAAAATCCCTTGAGTGGTGTATCACATTCTTGCACTTAAGGTATGAAGAAGACTGTCCTTAAAGCATTCCATAAGAGGCTGTGATTTTCCACTGTGCAGTCATCATCTCAGCAGTGGCCTTCATCTCCCTGGCTGGCTTTTCACACTTCCATTAAATCCCAAGGGGAACTGTCTTAAGAAAGGGTTTTTCAGTATCTGTGGATCTCTGTGGTACTACTATCATTGTTAAGGGAATAATATGACAAATGGTTACAGAATTTCTTCCACTGGAAAAAATCTGGAGACATTGTCTACTTTTCAGCTCTGCTTCAAGAAATTAAGATAGGTGGGCAAGTCATTGAGGTGTCTGATGCTCATGGGAAAGGCTTGGAGGAAGGAACAACTGTTTCACACTCCCCATGTTATCAAATTAGAATGAAAATCAAATACAGAAGACTGAAAAGCCTTTAAAAATGGGAAGATTTGGGATTTGAACATAAATCAGCCTGGAACTTTTAACAGTATAGATTTTCTTTTAAATCTATTTCAGCAAGTTAGAAAGAACTATAAAAATAATTCATGAATGGTATTGCCTCCCGCCTTTTAAATTAATATTAATCTGGGTCTTTCTAGACTGGGTTGCAAACCAATTGGTACTGTGCTTTTTAAGGTCTCTGGTGGCAGTGCCCATTTCTTTCCTCATTTTGGCTGAAAGCTTTTGAAGAAATTGGAAAAAATTACATAAGTCTTTAATAATTAATACTAGCATGGGTATATTGCCCATTTTTTTCTTCAGGATTTATAAAATGATGCAAGATAAGAAATGTTGTTAGTTGCTTGATTTATCAGAATCAAACACTGGAAAATAAAGAACATGTTCCTAAACTTGGGCAAGGTGATCTAGATCCGATTCATGTGACAGAGGTGACTTGATTCTGTTTGTCAAAGCAAAGAGGTGTATGTACGTTATCTTTGGGCTTTGGAACCCTGGTGAAGGTAGAAAGCTATGTTCTCCAGACTGGGCTGTGCCTAAGTAAATAAATAAATAATTTTAAATTATTACGGCCAAAGGTGAGAATCAGCAGAGTCAAAGCATGGGTGAACCGTGCCTGAGAAAGCAAAAAACATGCCAAGGTTCCTGGAAAGAATACCAGAAGTGAAATGCCTTACTTTCACCTTAAGTGCTGTTTAAGACATATTGCTCACCTCCTCCAGATCTCTTACTGAAACATTTGGCCAGTGCTTTATAGACGACCTGTAACAACTTTTGGGGAGCCATGCCAGAGAGGCCTCATCCAGTGCAGTGCTTGCTGAACATTTTACAAAGTAGAGGAAAGGAAGCAACATGGTGGCTTAGCTTGGCGGAATATGCTTCAAAAGAATGCTCTGCTGAAATTTAAAGCATCCCTTTGAAAATTTGCTTAGTATTTAGATGGGTGGCCAATAGCAATGACTGAAAAATTAACACAGCAGCAAAGAATCTTGAAGAATCCAACAATTAACTATATTGTTTGATTGACATGTAGTCTCCATTTTTTAGTTACTTCAGCAAAGTAACTCCTAATAGGTTGTCTTCTAAAATATTCAATTACTAATCTATTAGTAATTTCAAACAGGATAGAAATAATAGATATGGGAGTTTAAAATTTTATTAAAATCAAGAACCTTACTTTGAGCAATATCATCTTATTCTGCTTTTCTTTTTTCTTCTTCTTGGGGGCTTCATCTGGATATATTTATCTGATGTTGTAAAAGTTCATTATGGTACAAAGTTTTTGGAATTTTATTTCATTTTATTTTTCTTAGGTTTGCTGATCACTGCATGTTTAAATAAAATTTAATTTTTAAGAAAATTAGATTCAGAACTAGGTCTAAAAAGTTTTTAAAAGTTCTGTTTTTTAAAAGTAGTTTTTATTAAAAGATTTTACATATATAAGAAATATTCAAAGAAAAAGTATAGTAAATGTGAAAAAGAAAAAAGAGAAGAAAGGAAAAGAAGAGACAAAGAAAAAAAGAGATAGGAAAAAGAAAATAAAAAACCAGAAAACATGAAAAAAAATATAAAGAAGGTCACTGTTTTCAAGCTGGGAAGTAATAATCTGTATTTTCTGGATCACCAAGTGCATTTTAAAAAATAACTACTATGTTCAATTTAATTGCACATGGAAGAGAATGTTTTAGTATTTGGCCTCATCCATTGCACTAAGCTATAATAGCTCATCTGGGTTTGGCTTAGGAGTGTTCTGTAAACCCAACCACTGTGGTTTATAAACTACAGTTTATGTCTTAGACAGCTTGGAAACCTAGCCAATTATGGCTTATTCAGGCAAGGCATGATTAAGATCATGTGAACCAGCTTCCTGATCCCTTACTTACATACATATGTCTCTGCGTGTGGGTGTGTATGGCAAATCAAATAAAATGCAAGGTAGTTTCCATCTTGGGGTCCTCTTAATGTGTTGAGAGTACAACCAACTCTCAGAATACCTAACCAGCATGGCCAAGGCAGGAAGTGCAGCATCTTTTTGTTTTGTCAAAACTGAGGCATCAAGCAGGGGAAGACCTCATTATAAGAAAAATATTCAAGAACACCCAGCAGTCACTTAACTAAAATTATAGTGATGCCAAGAGATGGAGAAAGGCCTCATCAAGATGGAACTATATGCCAGGAATATAGGAAGGTGGTGGATGAGAAGTTAGAGTAATACCCAGAATGGGGAAAGTGAGGCAAGATAAATAGAGAGATGTGGCAATCAAGGTACAAAATACAAAGAGACACAAACAGTTGTCTGAAAGAGAACAGAGAGAGAGGGGAAAAAAAAGCTGGAATATCTCCACACTATCCAAAACTATGCAAAACTGCCTGGAGTGTTTTTGTGAATAGGAAGAGCAATGACTTTCAGAGCAGGAATGTAAGTCCTGCTAAAGGAAATGATGAAGTCACCTAACCAATGAAAGATTTCTTTTATTTAGGAGTGGAAGGGATGTCTAAGGTATAAGAACTAATCCTTGATCAATGGATATTCAGCATTGCCCTAAAGACTTTCAAGGAAGAATTGTATGCTACCTACTGTTACCGTTACTGTTAGAAAGTTTATCCTGATGTTAAGCTTGCTGAAGAGTCTAAAGCTACCTTCCCCAATTTGGTCCTCAGCAGATATATTTGGCTACAGCTCCTGCTACTTCTTTCAGCATGGCCAATAGCCATTGGTTGTGAATGACGGAGGTTGAAGTTCACAGTCTCTGGAGCAGAGAACTTTTTTTAGAGTATTAGGAATTATGACATGAGGATTTTGATGATCATCTGAATATTGCAAACAAGGATTTTAATGATGGTGATGCTATTTGTTTAATTGTGTCCAATTCTCGTTGATACTATGGACCAGCTCTCTCCACATTTTCCAATCTTGTACAGCTTCTTTTAGTTGTTTTATGCCCTGGCTGGTGTCACTTTGATGGTGTCCAACCACCATGTTTTTGGCGGCCTCATTTCCTTTTACTGCTTACCATTCTTTTTTTTAAATTATATTTTTATTAGAGTTTTACATAGTTAGAAGTTAATGCGGAATTAGAAAAGATATACAAACAAAAAATAAGAGAACAAGAGAAAGAAAAAGAAAAAGAAAAAAAGAAAAAGAAAGACATATAAAGAGTGACCCCTCCCTCCTCCAAACAAGGATAAGCATTTACAGTAACCTAACACCTTCTCTAATATTACAGAAAAAAACCTCTTCTTCCCATTTCTCATCACTAAACAAAGCCAAATTATAGAAAGATTCATCAATCAGTCTTACCCAGCAAAACCATTAAGAGTATCAGTAGTAATAACCTATATGTTTTAAACTTAGACAAATAAATCTATTTTGCAATTTGACTTATAACTTTCTCTAATAAGTAAGACAGAAAAGATTTATCCCCATAGGTATAAAGAATATCAATAATAGTAACATATATATATATTTTAAATTAGATCCAATAGGTCCCTTTTACATTCTAACCTATAACTTTCTCTAACAAGTAAGAGGTAAAAGATTTATCCCCATATGACTTTATATCGTCTTGCAATCCTGGTAAAAAGAAAAAGAAAAAAAGATTCCAATAATAACAACCCAAAATCAGAATGTATACAATTTAACTCTGGTCAAAGAAGTCCACTTTGAACTTCTTTTTCTTCTTTTTAAGAGGCATAATCCTCAGTTCCTTCTGCAAATAAAGTCCCACATAGTGATTTCTTATCATTTTTCTCCCTGTTTCAGTTGCAACTTCAGATTTAGTGCTTCCCTTCTGTGGATCCAAAATAAGATAACTCTCCAAATCACTCTTCTGATTTATAATCAGGATATCCCCTTTAATTGTTAAAACGTCAGCCAGCATAGTTTGTATATCCATTACAACTTCTTTCTCCATGTCGCTCTTGTAGTCAAACATTTTAAAGTCCATTTTCAAATCCACGGTATCTTTTTGCATATCTTGCATATCTCTTTTATAGTCTGGCAATTCTTTAAAGTCCATTTTAAAATCCCTATTCAAATCATCCTCACCTTCTGTTTTATCCAGTAGAATCTTTTCTTCTTCTATAATTTCTGTTGGATCCAATTTTAAAAATAAGGCCTGAACATATTGTTCCCAAACAGATTTAAATTTTTCTATACTAAAACAATGTTCCTCCATTATGTTAGGAAGTATCTTTTCCTTTAATTGCTCTCTGGCTCCCTCTCATTAACCTTCAAAGCCCAGTCTTCTCTTTTGTTTATTTTCAGAAGCAAAACTTGCCCATAATAAGTTTTCTTACAGTTAATTCTAAAATCATCTGCTGTATTTTTATAAAATTTAAAACAGCCCATAAAAAAACTATTCTTTCAAATCCATCTGCCCCTTAACTGTCCACAGCCAACATTCTGGCTCTTTGGAACCATCTCCAGACAAAGGAGATGACTGGATCACCCACAAGTATCTTTACAGAGGCTCCCTGTGAAGAGATTTCAATTTAGCGATCTCCAGCAGGTTGAGTGCTCTGGGAGCCGCAGGAAACATTGAGCCCAAGCAGCAGTCTGGGGCCTCCAAAGAGACACTAGATTCGCGTTCACTTCCTCTTTTAATTAACATAGGAAATTACTGATTAGCGATTTACTTGGAAATTAAAAATCTTCTGAAAGGCAACTTGCTGTACATCGGGAGAATTTCCTTCTATCTTGGGAGAAAGAAGATTTAAGTAAGTTTAAAGATTAAAAAGAAAATTTTTAACTTCTTAATCTTACTCAGCAAAAGCATTAAGAGTACCAGTAGTAATGACTTATATGTTTTAAGCTTAGACAAATACATCTATTTTGCATTAACTCCATTACTCCCCTGGAAGTCCATCACTGACCATTCTGAGCATAACTTTTCCAGTGAGTTTGATTGCATGACATGGCTGAAATAAGTAAGGCAGAATTTTGTGATTTTGCCCTCCAATGATATGTCCGGTTTTATTTACTCCGGTACTTGCTTCTTTGTCACCTTTGCTGACCAAGGAATATGCAGGAGCCTTCCCTAACCCCACAGCTCGAACGAGTCAATTTTCTTCTTGTCTAGTTTTTTCAAAGTCCAACTTTCGCAACCATAGGTAGCTATGGGAAACATGATAACGCAGACTAATCTGCATTTGGTTGGCAAGCTGACGTCCTTGCTTTTCCATACTTGCTTCATGCTCATCATTGCTGTGCGATCCAGTGGGATTCAACGCTTTATTTCTGGACTGTGTGCACTGCTTTGATCAATCTGCGATCCTAGGAAAGTAAATTCTTGCATATATTTGATCTCTTCATCACCAATAATTATTTTAACATTTCCATTCCTTGCAATGGTCATGAGCTTGGTCTTTTTGCTGTTCAGGAAGAGGTTACATTTCTTGCTTTCTTCTTTAATCCTTTTGATCAGATGTTTCAGGCCTTCTTTGGTTTCTGAGAGTTGTGTCGTCAGCATATCAAGGATTGTTGATGTTCCTTCCAGCCTTTACTCTGATTTTTGATTCTTCAAGTTCCAGCTTCCTCATGATCACTTTGGTATACAGGTTGAATAAGAAAGGTGAAAGAATGCAACCTTGCCATACTCCTTTTTCTGTCTTGAACCAATCACTGTCTCCATATGGTGTTCGCACAGTGGCTTCCTGATTTGTGTACAGTGACTGCCCCAACTTGACCAGATGGGTTGGCACCCCTAGGTCTTCTAGGACTCTCCACAGCTTGTCATGATTGACACAATCAGAGGTTTTCTGGTAGTCAATAAAGCATATGTAGATGTTCTTTTGATATTCTTGAGATTGTTCTGTGATCCAGTGTAGATTTGCAATATGGTCACGAGTGCCATGACCCCTTCTGAAGCCAGCTTGAACATCTGGTAATTCCCTTTCAATGGTCAGTGCCAGACATTGTATGATCTTAAGGAGAATCTTGCTAGCGTGAGGGCAACTGTGCAGTAATTGGAGCAATCCTTGGAGTTGCCCCTTTTTGGCAATGGAATGAACACTGATCGTTTCTAGTCCTGTGGCTATGTGTTTGTTTCCAAAATTTCCTGGCACGAGGCTGTGATGGTTGTGGGTGGTACAGGCCTCAGCAATTCTGCAGGGATGGTATCAACACATTGGGCCTTGTTATTTGGCAGTTGGCTCATTGCCCACATGACTTCTTCCTGAAGGATGGCTGGTTCTATTTCTGCTACCCTTTCCTCATCATCCAGAGAGGGCTGGGCCTCTTTGTTGCTGGCATACAGCTCTTCTGTATTCTTCTGCATCTTCTGTATCCATATCTTTTGTATCTTCTGTAAAAAAGGATTTTAATACATTGTACTAAAGTCAGATAGTATACAACTTCAGTTCATCATGAAACTGATGAATTATGTATGTTTGTGGCAAGTGTGTAACAACAGAAGGATGTTTTGCTGATCAGAAGAAAAATTCCCCCATATATGATTTTTTAATGTGTGTTTCTAGGAAAGAAGCTTAGGATTTGGCAGAGAAAATAGGTCTTGATGGAGATACTAAGGGTACACTTAGTAATAAAGTGCCATTTAAGAGTTATGAGTCAGCCTAGATTTTTAAGAGGTAAATAGCAATAAGCAAATGTGCAGTTCAGTCTTCCCCTTTGAGAAAAATTAAGCTCAATGACTGGTCAAGTCTGAAGAATGCATTCCCCCGGCTCCAGATTTTTTTAGGTGAAGGGGTAACACTTGCTTACTCTATTAGTAAGGCTGGGCATGTTTTGAGAATTATTTAGAAAATGTGTTTCGGACCTCACAGAAGCGCAGGGTCTGCTTTCATTACGAAATTGGTGGTTCTTCAGTCTTCTGTATGAGCCTGAAAAAAAGTTACAGCTGTTTAAGACATATTTATTGCATTCTTAAAGGAGTTGCAGCAACTTTTTTTCTAGTTTTAAAGATTTAGTTAATGTTTTAATGACAGCCTCTCTATCACTCTAGACTATTCTGACATGCTACTGATGGTATATGTCTCACAAATTGTTACCTGCCTAGTTTTTATATTGATATAGATATTTGGGGGGGGGGGGGATAGAGGGAATTATTGCTTTGTTGGTTGCTTTGACATGGCCTTTATTATTAGTTGTTGTTGTTTTCCTCCAAAACTTTCTGCTTCTGAAGGCATTTCAGATGTCATTGAGGCCATTCAATTTATTTTTTGAAACTCATTATTAGGTAAAAGGACCCTTTAGGAAAGGGAACACCATCTCAGTGAGGTCTATCACATAGAAAAATACTCTGTGTCACTTGTTAGAGACTCCCACAGTATTTGTATGCCTTCTACAATTTGGCTGTGGCACGTTGCAAAAGGGAGGTGGGGAAGTAGGCCCTTATACCTAGGTAGAATGATCAGATACAGAGTGGAAAAATGTGGACAACCATTAGATGGCAGCAAAGAATATAGAAAACTGTTGGGGCTGTTGTCTAGTGGTTGCCTGGATGGTTGGAATGCCAGAGAATCACATTTTTTTCCAGCTTCTAGAGAATTCTAAAAGTTGTGTTTTTCTAGACAATTCTGTAAAGATAGGTGAAGATAAGATAAAACAATGCCCATCAGCACTACTTTGCCTGAAGATGCCTGCCTTGGAAACTGCCAGCCACACTGTGTCTGTTGACATTTACTGGGTTGGTATAAACCAAGATGTCAACCTTTAGTATCCTACTGATCCATGTTTTCAGTGACAAACTTTCTATTTGCCTATTTTTTCAGTTGAACAAAGGGGTTATTAATCTTCATTTACCAACAGAGATGGATTAAAAAAAAAAAATCAGATCCTGCTTCTTCCTGACATGTCTCATCCCCAAATGATCCTTACAACAATTCTGCAAGGTTGGGCAGTATTATTAAACTCATTTTACAGATTGATGGGAGCAATTTAAGGGTGAGGGCCAGGGGACCTAGAGAATTTGTAGGTGTTATAGAACAAGGAGATAACAGTAGCTACATTTCTGAGGCACTACATAACAATTCCATAAAAACAAAGAACATGATAATTAAGGCTCCTTTGTAGTTTTGAAAGGCTGACTTTCAAACCCAGTTATTCACAACCCCAGAGTTAATACCTCTGTAAGAGACAAGATTGACTTACCTGCCCAAGGGAGTGAAAGTTTATTGATCTGTGGGAAGCCTATTCTGGATAATAGCCATGGAAAGGTTGGGAGTTTTCAAAAAATTTGAAATGTGGAAGGAAGTCAAAGGATATCTTCCCAACTTTCTTGCCGAAATAGCATGCCATGCTGATGATATTTTTCAGTGCTCACAGGCTCCCATTTTTTAACAACTTGGTTGCAGTTCCTGTAAATTCATTGCTTTTCTTTTGCCCTTTGGAACAGGATTTTAGGGATTACTTTAAAGGAGGGTGAGTAGCTTGGCTGTAATTGCTGCTGCAGAATGCAAAATGGCTTTGTAGAATGGTTTCCAGGTTCTAGCTTCATAACTCGAAACTTAGAGTAAATTTATGATGTCCTGTGAAAGTTTGACTTTGAAGCAGAGTATGCTATAGTATTCAGTATAGGAACCAGGCTTGGTTTAATCCTCTTTTGACTGTTGACTGTTGATCTAAAACAAAATATACAAGACTCCTGAGAAGACATGCTTTTTGGGGGGGGGGCACTCATGGATACATTTTAGGGCATTAATGAAAAATCAAATCTATGCCTGTAAAAATCTAACAGATAATAGCACATAGCTCACCATAGCCCACTCCCTGAGACTCTACTTTACCACATGCAAAGAGTTTGTTGCTTGGGGAGTGATTCAGAGGACCCAAGGCAGTCCCTGTGATGACCACCCGGCACCTAACCCCATTCTGCATCATGCACAATCCTAAACCTGGCTTATGCACAGGGATAATGAAGTCGTAGATTCTTGCAGTAGTGCTCCTGGACATCGATCAGGTTCGGATGCCTTTTTTATTTTTTTTTTACAGTTTTTGCGAACTCCTAAACTGGAACTTGGGGAGAAAAAGCACCCTTCTGAGTTACCTTTCTATTTTCAGAGGAGAATATGACATAGCAGTCATAGTACAGAAAGTACTATGGAAACTGGAGGAAACTATACAACAGGAATTATAGCGTGCACCATTTACAGCCATTCTCAGATGCTCTGAAAGTTCCTAAAAAGATATTGCAAATTCTGTAATCCTGTCACAGATACTACAATTATGCCTTATAAGCATTTTCTTGTATTATTTAAAAATTAGCATTCCTTTTATTGCTGCATATTTCATTTCACCCCTTAATCAGCCTATAAAGAGTGCCTCCAAACACCCTTCTCTTTTTGTCACCTATAGTGATTTCCCCTTGAATTTCCCCCAGGCTTGCTGAGTGGGGGAGCATGAAAGGATAGCTGGCATTGCTTTTTTATCTTTTATCTATCCTGTAGAGGCATGAGATGGCTCGTTGCACATTCCTTCCTGCCACAGTCATGCTGTTTTGCTTTATAAGCGCCTTGTCACTTACAGAGATAGCTAAGTTCTACTCAACACCATCACACCCAACGTGAGGAAAGAAAAAATTGATGGGGTGAATGCTTGAAAGAAAAGTGGCTATTTATCGATTGCAAAAACAGTGCATCATCTCAGGACATAATAAATGCTTTAGGCATTCTTTTGTTATTCTAAGCAGAGATGGCCAAGTTTAGCAGAACTTCCTGCTGTGTGAGGGGAAGAATCCACGATGCAAAGCCTTCCCGAATCTCTACCTATAGTGGTCTAGACTCATATGATGGTGGTGGCAGTTAAGGGGAAAGGAAAAGCAGGTAGTATTGATCTCATCCTGCCTGTTTCCAGGGTGAGGCCACAGAGTTCTTTAATGGGTTGGTAAGACCGCAAGAATAGTCTGGGTGGATCAGGCCAAGACCTCTTTTAGTCCAGCATTTTGTTTCCCTCTCATCTTGACTTTCACCAACCCGGCCTCCCGTAAATGTGTTAGAATTCAACTCCCATAATCCCCAGCCAATGTACCCATGCCTGTTTTTGCCTATTACTATATGTATAAATGTTAAAGTACTTCATATATAAATACACTCCAAGTTGTCCTTCACTCCTGATGCTACCTGAATGCATCCCTGACACATCCTAATAGTCTAGAATTTCCTGGTGGTCTCCCATCCACGTACTCTGATAATATTAACTAGGTGCTGGGGTCTATTTATTCAGTTATGTAGAAAACAAGAATGTCTGGGACGGGGAGAATTCTAGCATAGACGCATCTCTTGGTGTGCAAAGGTGTCGTACATTCAGATAATTTTGAACAATTCTCCATTTACACTGATAAAGGGGATCAAATTTTTTTCACCTTGCACTTTTTGCTAATTAAAAACACTCATTGATTGCTTCATTTCTATTACAGACAACTACTTCATTAAAGAGGGCACAACGGATGCATTACTGTGTGGCAACAGCACAGACGCTGGGTGAGTGTGACTTGATAATATTTCAAGGAAGAATGACAACTAAACTGCTGCTGTTATAGCTACTCTGACAGTTTTTCATAGCTTTCCTAATGTTTTGCAGAAACCACAGTTACATCATGTATGTTGCAATGTCATTGTGCAAATGATGTGAATTATATAATTTGCATTATTTGGATAATGATATCATGATCTCACTTCCCCCCAATACCTTTACAGATACCCCTGATAGCTTCTACATTGGCATTGTTGCTTGGAATGAAGTTTCTGAAATAGTAAAACAAGCTCCCTGTGTATTTCATAACAGGTCTTCAAAAACCTGGTTACATAGTTATAGGTCATGCTTCTCCCCTCCTCCAGCTCCCAGAAATCCTAGGCTGGATCCAAACTAAACCGGCTAAATGGATCCAGACTAAATTAGCTGAATTTAGATGCATTGAAATCTAATTTAAATGTATTAATAACACATTGCATGAATTTCAGTAAGACAGTACAACACAGCCTGATGTATGTTTACTTGAAAGTAAAATTCAGTAAGTTCAATGGGATTTACTTTCTACATTGATTTCCTTGGGAAAGTACAGCATATTTCTATAAATGTTTATTTGAAAGTACTGTAAAGATTCTAAGTTCAGTAGGACTAATTTACTAATTGTATTTTTGACTGCTTAAATTCTGTGGAGCAGCTCATAATTGTTAGTTCAGCTGTAGATGGCAGTCACACTTCAGAGGGTCAATAATAATGCAAGTGGCAAAGATGGTGAATCTTCCAGCCATGATAACACTGCCTGCAGAAAGAGATCAGGCTAAGTCACTGATACTTTTTCAAAATGTTATTCTTAGTTCTTTCCCCATCCATTGTCCACCTCCTCCTCCTCCTCCTCCTCCTCCTCCTCCTCCTCCTCCAGCAGAAACTATTAATGTGCTTGGCTTGGCATTAGATTAATAAAAAAAGAGAGAGAGAATGCTAGAAAAGGGAAAAGAACTTAAGAAAAAATTGAAATGGAGACATGAGAAATGCAAGAATGAAGATGATAGTTGATTAGTTGTAGTGTTTTCCCTTCCAAGGAACAGAGCATATGTTTTTAAAGGCCTTTGGAAAATACTTCCATGATGTTTGACTAAGGAAATCTAAATGCCACGGTTATGTTGAAGGCTGACATAAAGCCATCTCCAGGTGTGTAAAAATCTCCTCCACTGTGTAGTGTTTGAATTAAGGAGGTGCCGATAGGATGCTACAAGGTGCTTCACAGCAAGCATGGGCATATTACTCAAGCATGTATTTTTGCGTGGTTACTGTGCAAGCTTAGGAAGAGATGTAGCTTCTTTAAGGAAGTGCTAACTGGTATGATATCTGCAACCATTCTGAAGCATGTTTTTGGCTTCAGTTCTGAAAGACTTCACATTCCTATTGGGTACCATCAAAACACATTTTCAGTACACTACTAATTGGCTGTGTCATTGCCAGGGTCAAGGGGACAATGGAAAAATGTGCTCTCTTTTCTCATGGAAGCTGTGCTCTTCCTTCTCCTCCTCCACAGTTTCTCTTCCACTCTCAGTTTACCCACCTACAGCTCTTTCTCTCCCCAGGACCTTCTATCCATCTTCTTTCTCCACCTTATCAGACAGCAGAATTTGTGTTTTTTCTTTCTTTCTTGACATTGTTTTTAAAAGAAATTGGATGTACTGCAGTTGAGACTGGCATCTTTGTTTCTACAAAGAACCTCTAGGAGAAGGAAGAAAAGTTGAGGGACACTGAATTTGGAAGCCTCATCTGTTGTAGGACCCTGCCTTTAGACTTTCTCCTAGTATTCCATTCCTGGTCACACCAGAGCTGTTTTGGCAAATGCCAAGCAGAGAAATCAAGGCACTCCAACAATTGGAAGATGTACCAGAATACCTTTGACAACTGCATCCTAGTGATAGTTACTATAGAAACCTTAATTACCTTTATCCTCTCTTGAACCCTGATTTTCATTTATAGATTTAGACCAAAATAATTTTTATGCTGTATAGGAAGATGCGTTTTTCTTCGTTGGTTTCCAATTGCATTGTTTTACCTCATCTATAAATACAAGTAATTTAGAAAGAGAATGAGGCCTTAGAAAGTTCTCCCATGAATTTCAATGCTATTTTAAAGCTTCTTTGGGGAACTATTTCTGCTGTTGTTGCCAGGGCTTTTCTTTAGAAAATCCCTAAATGTATTTAAAAAAAAAAAAAAAAGCAGCTTTCAGACACCTGTTAAACACGATGCAAAAGTAGCAGTATTTTTTCTAAAAAAAAGTTTTGCATGCAAATTATTTCCTATTTGCTGAAATCTTCAACACATATGGCGTGTGATATAGAAGACTGGTCCCCCCCCCCCCCAGTTGCAGCCATTCTTTTTCTAAGATTGTAGTGACTGAATTAGGAGTAGGCTGGAGAATAGACCTTGGCAGGGTCAGGAGTCGTGGACAAAGCTAGTATCAAATTTTTGGTATTTGTTCTCCTGACTGGTGGTGGAACCAGAATGGGTTTAGACTGGAATAATAGAATTAATCTGGTTACACAGTTTTTCCTGCTGGACCATTGTGTATTAGGACCTGGCCGTGGATGGTAGAGAAAATGTAGGCAGAGGTTAATTTTTTGTTTGCTTTTACAAAGTGAAAATTCTGGGTAATCTGCTAAAACAGATGGAGGAGAACTTGCTGACCTCAAAGGTGGTGATAGTTTTAAAAGGAACTGGACAGAATCATGGAGAATCAATCTATTAATGGCTACCAGTCTTGATTGGTGTTTACTGGCCCCTAAATCACAAGCAGCCTTCACTGAATACATTGAATACCTGCTGCTACAGTAACAGTGGAAGAGGACAGTCACCTTCCCATCCACACTTATGTGACACAGAATGCCTGACTAGATGAGTCCTTGGCCTGATCCAGTAATAGGTAGCTCTAAAAAGAAATGATAATTCCAGATCTTCCACTGACATCTGTTTGACCATCAGGCACAATGCTGGCCTAGCTAGGCCTTCAGTAAGAGTCACAGAGGCCTTCTGATGTCTCAATGTACTGTAGTAGCAACCAAGATAAGGAAGCCCAGCAGCAAGAATAAGGGTCCAAAGCAAGGTGGTAGAGTTTTTCAAAGTTTAAGCATATGGAGCCCCCACTAGTGAAATGAACTACAAAGATTCAGGACCATGCTTTGAGAGTGAACTTTGATAAGGCTTTCTGGCCATAGTACAACAAAAGTTGTATACCCTGGTCCTTTTGGCTGAAGTATCTTAGTTAGCATTTTAAATCATAAATCCATCAGGCAAGGTCTATGCTGGAAAGTAAATCCAAATCCCAAAAGTGACAAAGTTCTCACCAGTCACCAAAGTCTAAGGGGCAAGCAAATAGCAGACACAAAGGCCAGGAAAGGATTGAGGTTTCTGAGGAGGTTGTGCAGCTAGGGACTAGACATGGGGTACACAAGGTCAGGCTGTAACAGGGTGTTGTTGCAACCCAATATCAGTTTCAGGTAATACAGGAAACTCCTAGTCTCTGTCTGAACACAGCCAGCACAATCAGCTCTAAGGCCCAGCATCAAGACTATGTTGAATAGTTCTGCCTATTCCATGTGCTTCTTGATGTAGTTACACACTCTTCTGCCTTCCTGTGTCAGACTTTTCACATGGAAATGACGTTCTTGCAGATAGGATTCTGACTGAAGGGTTGTGTCAGGCTAGAGTCAATATCCCAAGATCATTAAGTTGCATGGCTTTATAGCTGCTGAATGAAGCCACATTGATTCTTGGGGCAAATTCAGTTTTTATGCTCAATCCTCTGGAAGAGTTATCAGGCTCTTAACATTCTGAGTGACTTCTCTAGTAGCATCTTAGACTAGGTGGATGGATCCCTAAGCACCATTTAAATTCCCCACAACACCTGTGAGTGATGCTACATCAGGAGCATTGTGGGAAAATAAAATAACAGCTTAAAGATGCAGATCCTGGAAGGGGGGAAAGGGAGGGGGAAAGGAATATAGCAGGGAGCATCCAAAACTCTCTGAGCCCATGACACATTTACAAACATAAGTTAAACCCAAAATGCAACCCAATTTTTTATTATACTTCAGTATGTTATGACTTTAGCATAAAGGCCCTGAAATCTGTTTGCTGATTCCTCGTTTGAGATTAAACCTACCCAAATGCTTACAATATCTGCCCCATTTTCTTCTGATCTTTCACTGTCCTTCCCTTTCTTAGCCCATCATATATGTTTATCTCACTTGCTACTAGAGCAGAATGTATGTAGGAAGACGGCTGTCACAATGTATGTATTTTGCAATTTCACTTAACAACTAGGTCTCAAGTTAACCATTCTGCTTCAGTGGGATTTCCTCAGTTTCCATTTAATGGGATCAGTTCTGAATAGCCTTTATATCTGCTCATGTTTAACCATTTATTTAATAAACAAAATACATTGTCCATGATATCATTTATATGCCAATATATCTGAGAGCCTTGTGTGTGACTGTGTTTCAATCTTAGAGTAATTTTTCTTCTTTTCTTTGTTTCAACCCCCCGCCTCAGCCAGTTAGTTAACATGCAGTTTGGCTTGTCTAGAGTAAAGGTTTGGCTCATAGGATTTTTTGAAAAACAAGAATATAATATACATTCTGTTATTTCAACCAAAGTTTGGGGGAGTACAGGTTTGTATTTACATCTCATTGCTTCTAAGAATTTAAGATGCATCAGCTTTCCTTGAGGCTTGAACTACAACATGGAGGCTCCACTAAATTCTTCCTTGACTAATGGCTAGTGAGAGATCTTTCTCTTCAGAAATTCCTCTAATCCCCTTTAAAAGGATCATTGAGATGAACTGTGGGTCCCTTAGCTATTAATATCAGAGATTCCAATCTGTATGGTTGATTCAACAGAGACCTTTTAAGTGTCCTCCATTGGAGCCTGCTCACATTGTTGAGGACAGTCTGATGGATGTTAACTGCCGTTAATCAATAGCACTGTAATTTTCTATTGAGATTTATTGTAAATAGTTCTTTGGAAAGATACAGGTAGTCCTTGACTTACAACCACAATTGGGACTGGAATTTCCATCGCTAAGCGATGGAAATTCACTTAATGAAGGCAACGGGGATTCCTGGGATTGCTGTCTCTAAGTAATGTGGTCATGTGTAGTCTCACTTTATGACCTTTCACTTTGTGGGAAAGAATTGGGGGTTGGCTCAGGGAGCCGCGTATAGGAAGCATTCACTGAAAAAGCTGTGCCTGGGATAGCATGGCTTCCTGAGCCAATCCCTGGCGCTTTCCCATTGGGTGAAACCTCTTCCTGCCCTCCCCATTGTCTGGCATTGTTATTTGTGCTGTGCTGTGCTGTGCTGTGCTGCTGGGCAAGGCTGAGGAGCCACATGTAGGAAGTGTTCGCCAGAGAAGCTGGAGTGCCCGGGGTATTATGGCGGTCACAAGTCTGAAAAGGAAACAGCAAAGGCAGCGAGGCACTTCTGCTTTGGCTGCAGCAGCTAGGCGCAAAAGGCAAAAGGCCGGTGTGGGGAACTAGAAGAGAAGGCAGCTGGATGAACAAATGATTGCTGGCGCTTTCTGGATGCTATGGCTTACTGGAGCTTGCTGGGGCTTTTTTTTTTGCAGTGCAAATGGCAAGCCCCATCCCGGCCCAGGGTGGGCATGCCTCCTCAACAGCGGGAGCAAGAAGATGGCGAAGGTCAGCTGGGGTGGCAGAGTGCAGGGTGGCGGGGGTCTCGGTGTGCAGGATGGCGAGGACAATTGTGGCTGGGACTGGGTTGGGGTGGCTGCAGCTTTCCAGGGTGGCCGAAAGGGTGGGTGGGGAATAGGTGGGTGGGGGAGTTGAAGTGCCCTTGTGGTCCTAAGTGCGGGCAGACTGCCAAGTGCCTGAATTTTGATCACATGACCACGGGGGCCTTGCAACGGTCATAACTTTGGGGACCGATCATAAATCTGTTTTTTTCAGCACCGTCATAACTTTGAACGGTCACTGACTGAATGGTCATAAGTCGAGGACTACCTGTATTGTATGCTAATAGAATGCACTGGCACTGCCAGTCTCTTTAAATAAACAGATAAGGTGATAACTGTTCAGGTTTATTCTCTTCTGCCAGGTTTGTATGCATTCCAAGCAATGTTTTCTATATTTTAACCAAGTTCCTAAGGATAGTTTACTTTTTTAAAAAATATAATTTTTATTGAGGAAATTTTTAAGAAGATAAAAGCAATACAAATATTAGAAAAGAAACAGAAAATAAATATAGTGAATAAGAAAGAAAGAAAATAGAGAAAGAAAAAGAAAAGAAAAAGAAATATTATAAAGAAGCAGCTTCCAGTCTTTTTGACAGCAGTTATAAACGCATTTATATTTTACCCTCTCTCTCTCTAAGGTTACATCATAATTTCCTTCTTCCATAAGCTACCCTTTCTAATAATCAAACCACAAGTTCAGTTTTTTTTTCTTTTTTCAGCAAAAAGTCCATAATGGGTTTCCAGTCCCTAATAAATGTAATAGTTGATCTTTTTCTAAGGAAACAAGTTATTTTGCCATCTCTGCTTGTTCCATCATCTTCACTAACCATTTCTCCTTTGTGGGTATATTAGAGTCTTTCCATTTTTGTGCATAAAAGAGTTTTGCAGCAGTGATCATATATAAAAATGGTGTCCATGTTTCTTTTCTAGTTGTCTGTCCTTTAATCCCAACAATAAAAGTTCTGGTTTCAGTTGAATCTTAGTCTTTAAAATTCTTTGTATCAGTGTATGTATTTGAACCCAAAATTTTCTGGCTTTTTTACAAGTCCACCAGACATGATAAAATGACCCTTCATGTTGCCCACCTTTCCAACATAAATTAGCCAAAATTTATAAGGGTACTTCAAATTTTTCTGGAGTCATATACCAACAGAAATTTTCTTTTAAGTTATAACATGATGTGAATTTCAATCCTTTCAACCACATGTTTTTCCACTGTTCCAACAATATGTTATGTTCAAAATTCTAAGCCCATTTTATCATACATTCTTTCACTTGTTCATTCTCCTTTTCAAATTTCAGCAAGAGTTTATACATTTTGGCAATTACATGGTTATCATTTATACATAATTCAACTTCAAATTCTGTCTTTGTCAATTCCAAATGCCCTGTTATCTACTTTGAATCTTTCTTGTAGCTGTGCATATGAAAACCATTTAAAACTAAATCCTTCTACAGCCAATTGTTCTCTTGATTTCATCTTATATTCTCCATGTTCTTGTTCTAACAACTCTCAGTAGATTAACCATTTCTTTTTATCTGCTGTTTCTTTCCTATAAAATGCTTCTTGTGCTGAGACCCATAAAGGCATTTTCGGGCACAGTCTGGGTTTATATCTATTTCATATTTTCAATATGGCACTTCTGACATAGTGATTTTTAAAATCTACATTAACCTTAATGCAGGAAGGTTAATGGAAAACCGTGCCATCCAACCCTCAGATTGTGCTCCTCTAATTTTAAAATTCTTTTATTTCTCAGCAGCACCTACTCTTTCATCCAAACCAAACAGCTGGCCACAAAATACAGTTTTAAATCAGGCAATCCCAATTGTCGTCATTCCTTTGCATCTTAGAGGACTTTATATTTAATCCTTGGCTTTTTTCCCTTGCCATACAAACTTAGATATATCTTTCTGCCATTGCTTAAATGGTACATTGGTTGTCAAAATAGGTATTGTTTGAAACAAAAATATTCTAGGCAGTACATTCATTTTTATAATAGAGATTCTTCCCAACATAAGGATTCTTTCCAAAGCTGATAAGATCAGGAGTTATTCAGCATTGTCTGGACAATCTGGAGGCCTCTGCTGTGACTTCCTCAAAAGCAAAGCCCCAGAGCCCATTATTCAGAGATCTTTTGTTAGAACCTGCAGCTGCAGGAGAGGGCTATTCTAGGTTACCTATCACTGACATTTGCAGGCTTCAAATTTATGCTGTGCAGAAAATTCTCCTGCATTTTTTCTCCTATCAGTTCTATGAATGAAATTTTGCTTTCAGCTTTTCTTTCAATGGGGAAGAGAATTGGAGTGATATTCTCAGGAACAGAATGTTTTGAGACATTACAAGGGAGATTTGGGCCCAATTACCTGTTGCAATGCAGAAAAACATTTTAACTGTTACTGTAAAAGAAAGGAGACTTTATTTAGCTACATGGTACACAAAGCATCATCTCTTGTCTTTGAGGCATCCAGTAGAAGCCACAATGATGTTGCACATGCCACAATGCCATTGCACAAAAAACCTAATTTACATAAATGCACAATGATGTCACAAGACATGTGACATTACTAACCCCTCTTTTCTTCCTTATGGATGCCCATGCAGTCTTTTCTCCAGCGATATGCAGTATCCCAGGCTTCCATTTCAATCCCAAAGGAAAATATTGAGTAGAATTCAGTCTGTTAAGTTTTTTCTGACTGGGAAATGGGAGCAACCAGGAAGGCTTAAGAATAATTGAAAAATATGTAACACACCAGCAGTAGCCCCCTACCTTAAAGAATGTAGCGCAAAAATTCCACCAAGGGAAATTTGAAAGAAAATCTCAAATACCCTGAGAATAAGATAAAAAAAATGGAAGCCTCTTTTATAGGGGAAGAAAGCTTTTGAGACATTATAATGAAAATTTGGGCTCAGCATTACTTTCAGCCTAGATGCAATTATTTTAAATGTTTAAAAAAAGGAGAAAAAGGATGGCTCATTCTGCAGAATATTTTGGGGTCCAACCTAAAGAAAATCAAAGTGTCTGCTCCAGTTTACATATTAGTCCATAATGGATTATGTGCTGTCAGGTTGGTGTCAATTTTTAGTGACTTTTAGTACATTTTTTCATGACAATTTGTCCCTAACCTGGTCCTTCAGGTCTTCCAATGGTGTACCTATAACCACTGTAACTGAGTCTATCCACCTTGCTGCTGGCCACGCTCTTCTTTTTCCTTCCACCTTTCCCAGCATTAGAGACTTTTCCAGAGAGCTAGGTCTTCACATAATGTATCTGAAGTGAGATAATTTGAGCCTGGTCATTTGTGCCTTAAGTGAGAATTCTGGGTTGATTTGTTTGATGATCCATTGGTTTGTTTTCTTGGCTGTCAAGAAATATGGTATTCTCAGAGGTTTTCTCCAACACCAAAAGGTGTCAATACTTTTCCTATACTCCTTCTTCAAACTCCAAGTTTCACTTCCATAGAGTGTCACAGGGAATACCATGGCTTGCATGATTCTGTATCATGGGATCTGAATATTTTTTCCAAGGTCTTCATGGCTGCTCTATCAAGTACTAGTCTGTGGTGTATTTCTTGACTGCTTGTTCCTTTACTGTTGATGGTTGATCCTAAAAGGCAGAAGCTATCTACCACTCTGATATCCTCATCTTAATTCTAAAGCTGGTTGTTGTACCTTTTGTCACTAGTTTGGTCTTTTTTATGTTTAATTTTAGTCCCAGTTTTTCACTGTGCTCCTTAACTTTTATTATTAGTGCTTCCAAATCATTTGCATTTTCAGGTATTTATTTATTCAAATTTATATATCTATGGAAGTGGGGTCATCAACATAGCATCGATTATTGATGTTTCTTCTTCCAGTTTTAAAATCATGCACATCTTCCTTCAATCCAGCTTCCCTTAATATATATTCAATATATAGGTTGAATAAATAAGGGGAGAGTATACAGCCTTGTCCCTCTCTCTTTTGCCATGTTCTGGAATACAGGAAGCCATGTATTGTTGCTTCCTGACCTGTATATAGGTTCTCAGCCTTTTGACTAACATCAAGCATAGTATATTATGGACTAGAGATGGAATATATTAGCTGATTTTTTAAAATAGGCTTGTCTGGTTTTTAGGGGGGATGGGGAGTTGAATATTCAATAATATTTAGCATTGCTGACCCAGATCTGCTTTCCTTTCTGCAGCTCGTGTCCAAAAGGCTATAGGTGTTTAAAGGCTGGAGAAAATCCTGACCATGGCTTCACAAGCTTTGATACTTTTGGCTGGGCTTTTCTCTCCTTATTCCGCCTCATGACGCAAGACTGCTGGGAGCGCCTCTACCAACAGGTAGCCTTGTTGTTTATTATCATGTTTATTTGTTATATCCTGCCTTCCTATAGGGTCTCAGCCGATGGCAACACTTGGTTGATCTTGCCTCAGCTTAGAAGATAATAGGCTCAGCGATGGCTAGGAATCCCAAAGCAGTAGGCTAAACTCTAAAGTTGAAAAAAAATATCCTATAGAAGGCACTGGCGAACAGTTTCTGTATTGTTGCCAAACTGGCAAGCAGTTTCTATGCTGTAAGCTGTCCAGAGTCTATGGGAGTCAGTGACTATAATAAATGTAATGTTAAAAAAATGTTCATATATATGTCCATGAAGGCACCTTCTGTTTTTCCTCACAATAATCCTATGAAATAAGTTAGCCTAGCTCATAAAGAGACTGGTTTAAAACATCCATGAAAACATCAGTGGCTGAAATTGGATTCAAACCTGTGCAGTCCTTTTTCAACACCATACCGGCTGTCACATGTTGATATTGTAAACTGAGAAGGGTCCAAGTTGTGTAGGAGATCTCAGTTGACTTTATTCTGTTGCTGGAATTGGGTTACAATATGTTTGGATTCAGGTTACAATATGGCTCCCATCACAGAGTCACAGGTCTATGGGAAAGGTCTCTCTGTAGAGTATACCTCTGTGAAACTGCCTATAAGCAGAACCAATTATGTGAGTCAGTCCTGTCTGATTGGAATCCATCTAGAATTGAGGGTGATGATCGGATGGGAAATTTCTACCCCAGCAATCACCTTATTAATGTGATTTTTGCTATGGAGAAATGATTTTCTGTAAAGGAGACCTTCAGTAGTTGCAATTACAAAATTCAAGTGGAATTTTATTAGAATCATGGGGACCCTCTCCATGTATCACTCTTTCCCAAACTGGTCCTCTTCAGATACAATAAGATTACACCTTCCAGAATTTTTAGCCAGGCTGTTCAATGTGCCTGCTATATGTGGATTTCAACTCCCAGTTTCATCAAGGACCATGTTGGATGGGCAGTTCTGGGAGCTGAAGTCCACAGGACTGGAGATTACTTAGGTTGGTTAATGGCTGATATTAGTAGTAATTAATGCATGTAAATAAACACAGAAACTGTTCTGCATCTTTTCCTGCCTGATCATATCTGTTGCTGGTCATCTCTGGAAGATGCAGTGAGCTCCACAAATGTTGTGATTCACAAAAGTTTATGATGAAGTATGCATGGTTCTAATAACTCTTCTGAATCTCTCTTTCTCCCCCCCCCCCATTTTTTGTCTCCCTCATTTATATAGACTCTGAGATCTGCTGGAAAGATCTACATGCTTTTTTTCATGCTGGTCATATTTTTGGGGTCCTTTTATCTAATCAACTTGATTTTGGCTGTGGTGGCCATGGCATATGAGGAGCAGAACCAAGCCACCATTGCAGAAATGGAGGCAAAGGAGAAGAAATTTCGAGAAGCCATGGAAGCACTGAAGAAAGAGCAAGAGGTCTGTAAGCTTCTCACCTTGGAGCAGTCTTTCTTTGTTTTATGCTAAAGGGCTGTGCTGCACGATCAGAATAAGCATTTCATTGGTTATCAGCATTAAAACATGGGGGCCATTACCAGCACTCCATTTCCAGGATAATTTTGAACTAATAGTGTGGTGGGGAGCAGCTGACCCTTTAAATCAAAAGCTGCGATGGAAGACATGAGTGGGGAGGGTTCTGGAATGGAGCTTCAAGGTTATGGGGTGGGGAGAGTGACATTCCAAGCATCTCCTTAGCCCCCAGCTGGACTGTGTGAAATTAAGGAGGAAGAGACTGGCCCCTCCCTAAGGGTTTAATGGTTATAGTTGCTCTCATTGGGGAATTGGGGTTAGTCTGGTGAGATTCTGTCTCCTAGGTGTTAGCTAATAAAGAACCTGAGCTGATTTCTGGACTGTCTCATGTGATTCTTGGGCTGAACCTGACAAAAGCCAGCCTGATGTGCCCAGACCCCTGAGGGCCAATCAAAGAAGATAAGGGGATTCTGTCAGGTTTTGGCAGGAAGAGTTTTGGGTGTCCTGTGTGAAGGAGTTGGCTGAAGTCCTGGATGAAGGGACTACCTCAGGCAAGGTTGAAAGTTATTTAGCTAGAGTTAGAGTTGTGTTAGGGTTAATAAAGCTGATTTTTGTTTCAATACTGGAATTGACTGGTTGCCTTCTATCACCTGCCTCATTTGGCTAAGCTACTGATTTCCCAAAGTTTTTGTTTTGGGTTTCTCTTTTTGTATTTAGCCAGACCCAGGATGGGGGTGGGATGGGATTTCCCCTTCCATCCTCTTCTGATTCCCCAGAGGGCTGGTGGGGAAGGGAGAAACTGGTGGGGAAGGGAGAAAATGGTTTATAGTGAAGGACGGGGTGGCAACAAGGATACCTAATTTGGCAGTAACTGTTCACCTACAGGCACACTTTACCTGGTTGGAGGGGCTGGTTCCACCCTGAGGGCGCTTTTTTCCCTTATTAATAATGGTAGAGGCTGCAAACAAGACGGTATCACCCACCAACCAGGATAAATCTGTGGCGCACCTGAACACTAGGAGGGCACCTTCATAAAGAAGAAGAAATGGGATACCAGCTAGCTGAGAGAGCCTCACTTCTAAAACTCATCCCCTTCACTGCATAAAAGAGAGTTCAAAGATTTGAATCTTTCCATTTTTTTTTTTAAAAAAAAATGCACATGCACATCAAAAAATAGCCCCTCAAGATCTAATAATTCTGTCCCTGATTTTGTCATTTTCGGATAGTAATTGCATTTTGAACATTCATTTACTGGAAGATTATTTACTTTGTAGCCCTTTGCCTTACCAGTTTGTAAAGGAAAGCATGTGGGTTCTGTTCTGCCTGACTTGTGCAATAAGATGGACACTTCTGTATGTTTTTGCTGTATTGTTTTTAACTGTAAATATAATTTTTAATTGTAAATCAGTTTGAGATGTCTCAGGGAAATGATATAGAATTGCTTTAAAAAAAAACAAATATATAAAACTTGCCCCCATTTTTCACACCTGCCAACAAGCTCAAAAGGACCAACAGATCCTAAACAATTCAATTACATTTGATTAATACTTAGCATAATATAGTACTAATACAAGCATTGTATGTAAAGCATTGAATGTATGTAAGTATGTAAAGCATCCCCTTCATGGATCACTGCCTTGTCGTGGCGAAGGGGCTTGCGTAACTCAGTGAAGCCATGAGCTATACCGTGCAGGGCCACCCAAGACGGACAGGTCATGACAGAGAGTTCTGACAAAATGTGGTCCACTGGAGAAGGAAATGGCAACCCACTCCAGTATCCTTGCCAAGAAAACCCCATGGACAATGTTAAAAGGCTAAAAGATATGATGCCGGAAGATGAGCCCCTCAGGTCGGAAGGTGTCCAATATGCTACTGGGGAAGAGCGGAGGGCATTTCCAAGTAGCTCCAGAAAGAGTGAAGCGGCTGGGCCAAAGCCGAAAGGACGTTCAGCTGTGGATGTATCTGGAAGCGAAAAGAAGGTCCGATGCTGTAAAGAACAATATTGTATAGGTACCTGGAATGTAAGATCTATGAACCAAGGCAAGCTGGATGTGGTCAAACATGAGATGACAAGATTGAACGTCGACATCTTGGGAATCAGCGAACTGAAATGGACAGGAATGGGTGAATTTAATTCGGGTGACCATTATATCTACTACTGTGGGCAAGAAACCCTTAGAAGAAATGGAGTTGCACTCATAGTGAATAAGAGAGTGGGAAAGGCAGTAATGGGGTACAACCTCAAAAACGACAGAATGATCTCAGTGCGTATCCAAGGCAAACCATTCAATATCACAGTCATCCAAGTCTATGCCCCAACCACTGATGCTGAAGAAGCTGAAGTTGACCGCTTCTATGAAGACCTACAACACCTTCTAGAACTAGCACCAAAAAGATGTCCTTTTCATCATAGGGGATTGGAATGCTAAAGTAGGAAGTCAAGGAGTAATCGGAATAACAGGCAAATTTGGCCTTGGAGTACAAAATGAAGCAGGGCAAAGGCTAATAGAGTTCTGTCAAGAGAACAAGCTAGTCATAGCAAACACTCTTTTCCAACGACACAAGAGACGACTCTACACATGGACATCACCAGATGGTCAATACCGAAACCAGATTGATTATATACTTTGCAGCCAAAGATGGAGAAGCTCTATACAGACAGCAAAAACAAGACCAGGAGCTGACTGTGGCTCAGATCATGAGCTTCTTACTGCAAAATTTAGGCTTAAATTGAAGAATATAGGGAAAACCACTAGACCACTCAGGTATGACTTAGATCATATTCCTTGTGAGTACACAGTGAAGGTGATGAATAGATTTAGAGGATTAGATTTGGTAGACAGAGTGCCTGAAGAACTATGGACGGAGGTCCGTAACATTGTACAGGAGGCAGCAACTAAAACCATCCCAAAGAAAAAGAAATGCAAGAAAGCAAAATGGCTGTCTGATGAGGCTTTACAAATAGCTGTGGAAAGAAGGAATGCGAAAAGCAAGGGTGAAAGGGAAAGATATAAGCAACTGAATGCAGATTTCCAGAGAATAGCCAGGAGAGATAAGAAGGCCTTCTTAAATGAACAATGCAAAGAAATTGAGGAAAACAATAGAATGGGGAAGACTAGAGATCTCTTCAAGAAAATTGGAGATATGAAAGGAACGTTTAGTGCAAAGATGGGCATGATAAAGGACAAAAAAGGCAGGGACCTAACAGAAGCAGAAGAGATTAAGAAGAGGTGGCAAGAATACACAGAAGAACTATACAAGAAAGATCTTAATGTCCCTGATGTCCACGCTGGTGTGATCACTGACCTTGAGCCAGACATCCTAGAGAGTGAAGTCAAGTGGGCCTTAGGAAGCATTGCTAACAACAAAGCTAGTGGAGATGACAGTATTCCAGCTGAGTTATTTAAAATACTAAAAGATGATGGTGTTAAAGTGCTGCACTCAATATGCCAGCAAGTTTGGAAAACGCAACAGTGGCCACGGGATTGGAAAAGGTCAGTTTACGTTCCAATTCCAAAGAAGGGCAACGCCAAAGAATGCTCAAACTATTGCACAATTGCACTCATTTCACATGCTAGCAAAGTTATGCTCAAAATCCTACAAGCTAGGCTTCAGCAATATATGAACCGAGAACTACCGGATGTACAAGCTGGGTTTCGAAGAGGCAGAGGAACTAGAGATCAAATCACCAACATTCGCTGGATCATGGAGAAAGCACGAGAGTTCCAGAAAAATATCTACTTCTGCTTCATTGACTATGCAAAAGCCTTTGATTGTGTGGATCACAACAAACTGTGGCAAATTCTTAAAGAGATGGGAATACCAGACCACCTTACCTGTCTCCTGAGAAATCTGTATGCGGGCCAAGAAGCAACAGTTAGAACCGGTCATGGAACAACCAATTGGTTCAAAATAGGGAAAGGTGTACGACAAGGCTGTATACTGTCACCCTGCTTATTTAACCTATATGCAGAGTACATCATGAGAAATGCCAGGCTGGAAGAATCACAAGCCGGAATTAAGATTGCAGGGAGAATCATCAACAACCTCAGATATACGGACGATACCACCCTAATGGCAGAAAGTGAAGAAGAACTAAAGAGCCTCTTGATGAGGGTGAAAGAGGAGAGTGCAAAAGCTGGCTTGAAACTCAACATTAAAAAAACTAAGATCATGGCATCTGGACCCATCAATTCCTGGCAAATAGAAGGGGTAGAAATGGAAGCAGTAACAGACTTCATTTATTTGGGCTCCAAGATCACCGCAGACGGAGACTGCAGCCATGAAATTAAAAGACGCTTGCTTCTTGGGAGGAAAGCTATGGCAAGCCTAGATAGCATATTAAAAAGCAGAGACGTCACCTTGCCGACAAAGATCCGCATAGTCAAAGCTATGGTTTTTCCAGTAGTAATGTATGGCTGTGAGAGCTGGACCATAAAAAAGGTCGAGCGCCGAAGAATTGATGCCTTTGAACTGTGGTGCTGGAGAAGACTCTTAAGAGTTCCCTGGACTGCTAGGAGGTCAAACCAGTCAATCTTAAAGGAAATCAACCCTGATTGCTCATTGGAAGGATCGATAATGAAGCTCAAGCTCAGATATTTTGGCCACCTAATGCGAAGAGAGATCTCTTTGGAGAAGACCCTGATGCTGGGAAAGATTGAAGGCAAAAGGAGAAGAGGACGGCAGAGGATGAGATGGTTAGATAGCATCACTGAAGCAATGAGCATGAAACTGAGCAAACTCAGGGAGGCAGTGAAGGACAGGAAGGCCTGGCGCAATATGGTTCATGGGGTCACGAAGAGTCGGACACGACTTAACGACTAAACAACAACAACAACAACAAATGTAAAGCATTGTAAAATGCTGTTTCTCAGGGTGATAAAGGCAGAGGGCAATGCCATGAATCTGCCCCCTCCATAAAAATTTTTGCAAATCTTTCTTTTCCAACAACAGAGTTCAGTGCCAATAAATGCCAAAAAGTTATAATTTAATGTATAGGTTCCAACATCTTCCTACTTCCCAAATATGCTCCCAAGATGGGAAATGTATGCTAGGTCTACATTTGGTAAGGTATTCCCCTCCATGGCTACTAATGGAAGGGAAAAAACACCTTACTTCCCTTTTCCCCTGCCCCCTTTTGGTTGTATAAGTGCAAGTTTTTCAGGGTATTGTAGAAGGCTGGCCCTTGTCCTTCTTTGAAATTTCTTATTTTTTTTTACCAGTAAGAGTGCTAGATCTGGTTATATGCCACATAGAAAAAATGGGCACGTTGCATGCATGATGTGGAGTTCATTGTCTCTGCCGGTATCTATTTTGCCACAGGACGGGCTGCTTGGTCAATCAGGGTACCCCAAACCATGCACTTCATCACATGACAGCAAGGACCATCCATTCTCTGTGCTTCTTCCATCCCAACTAGGATGCGTAGGTCCAAAATTCACATGTGTTCTGTTACTCTCAAATCCCCACTGTAGCATCTGGTGTTAGTAGACAGGAGGCTTTGTGAAGCACCTGTTAGAAACAACAATCTGTTTGTTAGTGTTGTTATCATCTTCAATGATATTCTGTTGCATATTAGTACTAGAGGGAAATTAATAGCTTTTTGTTCAATAGTGGCAACCCTCACCATCCATTCCAGTTAATTAGCAGGGTTTTTTTTTTCCAGATTTATTTTATTGATCTCCCAACTTCAAACAGCCATTAGGACCTCATTAGTCAACAAATAAAATAATGGAAGGGGTCAGTTGTTCAAACAGTACTGAGCTTTCCCTTGTGCAAATAAAATAACTCATTGAACAAAAGCCAAGGACATGCATGCAGAGAGGCAATACAATAGTGCTGGCTAGCGTGAGCCAAGTTGCATTTGAGAGACGGTTGTAGTGGTTAAAGAGACTGCTAGAAAGTGGGAGACTCTGAGTTCTAGTTCTGTCTTAAGTCCAGAAGCCAGCTGGGTAGTTTTGGACCAATCCCTCCCCTTCACACCAAGCCATATTGTGGGAAAGATACAGTACTAGATTAGATGTTGGGCAACTGTGAATTTTAGCAGTGTTGTAGACATAAAAGCCAGCTGGGGCAGGTTAGGCCAGTCTCTCTCTCTCTCTCAGCCCTAAGAAGAAGGCAATGGCAAACTACCTCTGAAAATGTTGCCAAGAAAACTGCATGGACTTATCCAGGAAGTTATCAGGAGTCAAAACTGTCTTGAAGGTATAAAAAGAAAAAAGAAAAAAAAAAAAAGCACTTACTAGCTGTGAAATGGGCAACCCTTAATAATGCATGGCTTTTGTCAGTGAATATGAATTTGGTCAGTTTTGCTCTTCAAGAAGGCAAAATGCCCCAAACTGGGAAGTAACAGTAGGATAGATAATCCTTTGGAAGGTATAACTATTTATAAAAACAATGCACTGGACTGTAGGAGATTTTAGAACTCTGGTGGATCTGTATCAATTGAGACTGCATATCTGAAAGTATAAAATAAATTACAGCAATAATTTACTTTATTTATTTTACACATTATAAATCATAATTTATTCTATCCAATCATGGACAAGATTCCAAGCTGATCCTCCCCATTGTACAGAATGGAGTAGAAGACTGGGTGATAGAATTACCAACTGTCCGGCCAGTGTTAAGCCACTCAAATGTATACCCTGGCAAAAATCTGGAAGCCCCTCTACAATAAATAGGATTGTGCCGCATTCTGGACTGGAAGGCAAAAGGTGCTTTGGGCCATGCAGAAGTATACACAGAGCACCTGTCTATGACCACTGAAGCCAAATGGGTCTTTTCTGGGATTGGGTTACAGCTGTGGAGGAGGCAGCTGCTTTTAGGAGTTGGAGATGGATGTTGCATTCACACTGCCATGTGCTCCAAAGAACTCCAAATTTGAAGCACTGCACATTCTAATAGGTTAGCCATCTCCAACCTGATGTTCTACAGATGTATTGAAATTAAAACATGTGCAGAACATTATAGGAGTTATAAGGGTCCAGCATGCGAATTAATTATTAAGAGGAAGAGGAAGGTAGAATGTAACTGAGTTGAATAGCTGAATCCCAAACAGCCACATTTCATGCTGTAACATTTTATTGTAGGGTCCTGCATCATCACTCATTATGGCTAACATATGAATCAAAGGGAGGACTTTGTAATGAGTACTGTAGCCTCACTTTCCCTAATTTGGTGCTCCCTAGGCTTGCATAATGTTCACTGAGTAATCAAACCATGATTTGTCAGTTTGACCTACCTTGCAGGCTTCATGCAGATAAAATTCTTTGTTCAAGAGAGAAAGAGGGATGTACTTTGTATGTCACTTTGAATCCCTTGAAAATATGGCAAGCAGGGTAACAAGGAAATAAAAATTTATTCCCTTATTTTTAACAATGTGAAGATAGAAAAATCAGATTAAAGGGAAAGATTCTGACCCTTATGATGATGTGTTATTTGCTAGTTGATGTCCATTTTCTAGTTGTTGTCCTCTTTTTTTTCATAAACACTACGGGATGTTTCTTATTGCTGTTTCCAGACCACCATTATCATCATCATCATCATCATCATCATCATCATCATCATCATCATCATCATCATCATTTTCCCATCATCGTTTTCCCAAGTGACAAATTTGGCTTCAGATCTGATACCCCTTGGTTTTGGCAGACTATTCTTGCAGTGATTGAGAGAGCTGCCCAGATATGTGAAAGAGCAAAGACCATCTTATCTGTGTATTATATATTCAGTTTGGTTTTTTTAAGCCAACAGCTTGGGTTTATTACTCTGGATCCTTGATCACAGCATGTTCTGTCATTCTGTGGGATAAGAGTCTGATATCCCAGGTCCTTGGGAAGGGCTTGATAGGTGGATAAAAATGCCAAATCCAGCCTAAACATCTGGCTGACTGTGCGACCAACCATGATGATAATAGCATTCTGAATCGGCAACAAGAATATAGGATGGTACTTTTGCTTTCCTAAGAGAGGAGGAAATTTCACAGCAGTAGATGCCTCTGCCCAAATGTTTAGATGCTGAGAGTGCTGGCACATGACTGGTGAACATGGGGATGATGGATACTTATCTTGGATTTGAAAACTGGAGATTGAAGGGGAGGGTGGAAATTTGTCACAAGCTGAGACTGTTAGAAGGCTGATGGTCCAATTAGCAAGAGGAGCATGTTCCTTTTGCTATGCATTGGGGGGAGGGGTATGCAGCAGGTATACAATCTAAAGTCTTATATCTATGAAGGTTAGATTTGTGCAATCTTGCTCGGTTGCGCTCTCTCTCTCTCTCTCTCTCTCTGGCAGGTAGGTGGGTGGGTGGGTGGGGGATGGGAAGGAAAAGGAGAACAATCCTGCACCTTGGAGAATCATGCTGGCTCTCCTCATGGAAAGTTGGAAAGCTCCAGTTAGCAAAAGTCTATTCTGAAATGTCCAGCATTTTCCCTGGGGCACCAGCATGTCTGTCAATGCTTCCTTTGCTTCATGCTGAGCATCTTCCCTCTTCCCCAATGTTTTACATACTTAGAACAATATTTTTGTTATTATTTTTTAAATGGTAAGCTGGCATGCTGCAAAGCAAAATGTTAGCCTCCAGCATGATCTTTATTTCCAGGAACATTCCTTAGGAATTGAAATGGTCAATGGTTGCATGCCAATCCTTTGGGAGTATGGCCATTTGCTGAGAAACAGGGCAAATATAAGCCAATAGAGTACAGAGTACTTTGAGAGAAGTAAGGCTGGAGTGGTGACAGGTAGCAAGCTGCAGTGTTTTATAAATGGTGAGGTCATAGAATCCTAGGGTTGGAAGGCACCACAGGAAGGGGCCACAGAGGGGTCATCTAGTTCAATTTCCTCTCAGGATAGGAGTCCACTGGGTAGTCATTTTGTGAGAGAGACTACAACATGTTCTATTCCTAATTTTGAACGTCTCTATCGGCCCCAAAGGTTTGGAAACCCTGATCTAATGGACATTAGTCACTGAAGGCATGAACCAGGGACGAAAAGGTCCTGTTCCCCAGCTTCTCTGCAGCCCTTGCCTCAGAAAAGGGGATTTTTTTTTCAGGATTGAAAGTCAGGCAAATGGGAATGATAGTGCGGCTTTACTATTGGGCATGATGCTCTTGGGGGCAGAGGGAGGGCCCTTTTGGCCTCAAGAAATTGCTGTTGGGAATGAGAGGAATGCCCCTGCAAGATTTCTGTTAGTAGGGGGGGAGGGAACATTTGTCTCAGTCCAGGACACTTCCCTTTCCTCTAGCTCCACATTTTTCTTACGAGAATTTTCACCTCCAAATTACACTGGGTTCCTTTTTTATGGAGTAAGAATTCAACTTCCAAGGATTGCTTTGAATAGAGATGTATGAGTGCCCCTGAAAAAAATCACAAACACTGAGATTTTTTGCTTTGTTTTGTTTGAGGAGATACAACAGAATCTTGGGTGTCATTAATGCAAGTAGCTAATGACTGCATGGTTATCAAATAGAGACGTCAAGTTTAGGTATTTCTGCTGTTTTATTTTCTTCAGGCTTTAGCTCGAGGAATTGATTCATTGTCACTTAGCTCGTTTGAAATGTCACCTTTGGCTTTGAAGAACTCCAAGGAACAAAGGAGTCGAAGAAGAAAAAAGAAATCTTCAGGGACGGAAGATGCGACAGAAGATCAAGAGGGCGTAAAGTCTGAATCAGACGATGGCCAACGAAGACCGGTTAGTCTTTACACTAAAATGTCAATCAAAGGAATGTCATAACTGTTTTGTGTAGAGCTTAGCATATTCCTTTTCACAGAGATGGATGCATTATCTAGGTTAACATACTTAGAAACAGATATTCTAGGCCTTGTCTGGAATTATTTCAAGTCTCTTAATTTAACTACTACTACTACTACTACTTAATTTTTTTACTTGTACAAGGCATTATGCCTTGAACAGTTACTGAAAATCAGAGAGAACAGTCCTGGGACCAAGAGACTTCATATAAGATGACTTTTGATCCTTGTATCAACCCCTTCCCTGCCCCTCTCCTCCATCACAGATGATTGCTCTTTCAATCCAGAACTCTGTACAACACACTGAAGTTCAGCACTGATGAATTCAGTTACCTAAGGATGCTAAGGGTGTGCAACATTTGGATTTGTCTCCAAAGGGTGTTTTGGAGAGTTCAGGAGTATGAACACAGCTCTTTCCTGCAACATTTTAAAGCAGGTGTATCCTTTCCTGGGTTTGCACAACAGCTGTAGAGAAAAGAAATAGCTGTTTTAAGGAGTCACAGACAGGTGCTACATTTGCATTCCTATATGCGCTGAACTAGTTTTTGGAGATTGATTCTGAAGTGCTGTAACCTAAAAAAAAATATTACAATATTTTTTTACAAATATTATTTTTTTGAGAGATTTTATTCTTCTTGTTTAATTGAGTGCGGTGCCTTGTTAATTACAAGATTTTTTTTTAGATTTTTTATCCCGCCTTTATTATTTTTTAAATAAATAACTCAAGGCAGCGAACATGCCTGATACTCCTTCCTCCTTCTATGTTCCCCACAACAACAACCCTGTGAGATGAGTTGGGCTGAGAGAGAGGGACTGGCCCAAAGTCACCCAGCTGGCTTTCATGCCTAAAGCAGGACTAGAACTCATAGTCTCCTGGTTTCTAGCCTGGTGCCTTAACCACTAGACCAAACTTTTGAGTTGGTCTGTTTTGAATGGGTTTTGGTATAGAAAATAATAATAAAGCAAATGCCAGGCTGGATGTGAAATGAAGCAACATGTTTCTTGGTGTATTCCTTCAGCGGATGAGTTATCTTTTCATTTTGCATTTGTGCATTTGTCATCCACCTATGTGCCAAGTACATACAAGGTTCAAAGCACTTAGCACCTTTTGGGAAGCTGAGCCCAAATCTGATCAAAATCTGTTTAATTATCAGGACAAGATTAATCAATTTGATTATGGCTTTATAGAAACTGTTTTTCTCTGATTAACAAATGGAAACTTCTCTTTCTCTTTCAATGTCCCTATTCTATCCTGTTTCTTCTTCTACTCTAATCATTGCATTGGATCATGGCGAAGTTCACTTTGCTATTATGGCCATCAAGTTTCTCCATATGGGAATATTTTAAGTAGTACATTTCTGCAAATGTGGAAAAAATACTGCTGGTGGCATCTGTGCATCTACTCATTCATGTGTGTGTGTGTGTTGCAGCAGTTTTCATTGTTCCCCAGTTGTTAACTTATTCCAGCTATCACCCTGATTGTAGGAACTGCCATGGCTGTGTATGCACATTTCATTGGTTAACATTTCTGGATTTGGAAAAGTTAGGACTATTCTAATGGCATGGGTCTGAGAGGGCTCATCTAATGAAGGATGTAATTTATTAAGGGCTTGCTCTTCTTGAATCCATCTTGATGTTGGCATGATTAAAACAGAATTGTGTTGGGGAGGGCTTTTGCTTCAGAATATTTTCTAAGAGTTTGAGACAGCAGTGGGAAAGAAATTGTGTTAATAAAATGCATCTACAATAGGGATTGGCAGCTGGAAGCCAAGTAGGTGTGATCTAGCCCAGGAGGATAAGCAGGTGGGCTTCCAGGTGCCAATGTAGTGGCAGGCAAATTGTGCAGAGCAGATGAGGTCCCACCCCATCTGTCCGCAATCATTCTCCCAAAATTGCTGTCTCATAAATATATGTGAAGAGATTTGCTATCTGATAGAAGTTGACACCTTCCTAGCACCCAATAAATGCATTATTAAATTAATTCCTTTCTATTTCTCTCCCTCCGTGCCCCCCCCCCCAACCTCCTCCATTCTCTTTGGGTCCTTCAAGACTCTCCTGGGTTTTACTTCTGGCTCAATGGAAAATTCAGTGAAACGTAAGACCAGCCATGGAAGTGTCTTCAGTTTCCGGATACGTGGCAGGGAAATGGGTTCAGAGGCAGATTTTGCTGATGATGACATTAGCACCGTTGGGGAAAGTGAAAGCCAACATGGGTCGCTGCTAATTCCAAGGAATGGGAGACGGCTGAGCATGCAGAGCCAAGGGAATTATAGCTCTCCAAACTACACACACAACAGCAAAAGGAACAGTTCAGTGGATTGCAATGGAGTGGTGTCACTGATTGGCGGTGGAGAAAACCTGGATCCAGCTACTCCAACAGATGTGCTGTTGCCACCAGTTATCACAGAGAAATATGGAACAGCTGACACGGTGGGTCTACTTTTATTTTTGCCTTGTCATTTGGATTTTCTTTGTCAGCTGCCAGGCTCACATAGCCCACCAACCAACCATATACTGTAACTTACAGAAGCTTGTCAGACAGACAGACCAACACAAGAAGACGGGTAGTAAAAATAGAATATTTACAGAGCCTTGGTGAGGATATTTATATAGCCCATGGCTGGTGGGCTGAGCTAGGCTTGCTAGATTAAATAAATAGAGTTTATTTAAGAGATACTCCTAAACAATGAGTTACTGTAGTTACTGGGGATTGGGATTAAGAATTCTTCTATCCATCTTCCCCCTATATATTAAGTGAAAAGGTCAGTTCCTTATGTTGCAGCCTGGATGCTTTATCAGTGAACATGATTAAGATTTTGGTTAAGATGATAATTCAGATGTCAGTGACTGCTAAAAATGCTTACTAGCCAACCCCTTGTCATTCCTAGGAATCAGTAGGCAAAAAAAAAAAAAAAGGTGTTGGACTCATTTGTTCTACAATACTTTCTAATAGTCTTTCCTTGTGTCTATAGTCACAAGTTGCTCTTGCTCCTGGGTTGGCTGTCTCATCCTTAGTAGATGTTGCTCTGGTTTAACTTTTCTGGAGAATAAAGAAAGCCAGTATAGTGTAGTGGTGAAAGTGTTGGATTGACCCAGGTTTTAGTCCACCCTCAAGAACAGCTCCTCACAGGGTGACTTGACCCAGTCATTCCCCTTCAGCCCAACATACTCTCCGGGAAAAAAATGGGAGGAAGGAGACTTGAGTTCCTGAACAAAAGGTGGGATATACATCTAAAAATAGATACATAACTAAGTATGTTCAGAGCTCCAGGGCTTGATTCCATGTTTCCACTGACCTTGACTGCCTAGATTGTTTCTCTGGTCTTGATTTGTGGATGCTGTTTATATTTCAACTATCCCTGCTTATAGTTCAGTGCAGATTTGCTAGTACAGCAGAATTAAACATTCTTCAGGGATGAAGGCAGAAAAGGGGAATTATGGCTATATTATTATGGAGGAAAAGCCCATAGAGAGACACAGTAAAGGGTAAAAGAGAATATGAAATTGTGACACATGTTAATACTACAATTGGTTAACTATCTACATGTTCTCGTGATTCTATCCTATTTAATTCCATGGAAATAATTCAGTTGATGTAGAGTTGCACATTCTAATGCAACCCAAACCTATTTTGTTTATTGTTTTATCCTGGGATAGTCCACAAAAGAGGGAATTACTGATTTGTAATTACAGAGGGATAACCTGGAGGGGATGCATAATTACTTGGAAGTTCTATTGGGATTGTGAAGTGTTTGTTCTCTGTCAGGATTTTGTGGAAGTTTTAGCTTCATCTGAAGGGAACCATATGCCTTAAGCCAACTGAAAGACCATGTCACACCCAGAACCTAGCTTTGCAGTGGGCTGAGGTGATTTCCCAACCTGAGACAATGATGAACTAGGCCATCAGTAAAGATATTGTCATGAACAGGCTAGAAAACAGATAAGAGATCAAATTTTGATGCGGCTTGGAGTTCAGTTTGCTTTTTGATGAGATGAGCTAATGAGACTGAGGAACTAACTTGACAGAAAAAGTTTTATAAGGCCTGAAGTGACCCCAGTGACTTCTGACCTCAGTTGTCCATCTACTGACTAGATGTAATCCAGAAAATGCAGGATTGTGCACGCTGGAATGTAGCATATCTAGAGGATACCAAGTGGGAAGGGAAATGTTAGAGTGTGGTGTTAGCCAATGCTACAGCCTAGAGATTGCCCTTCCTTCATAGAGTCCAGTTGTCTGGCCAAGTTGGAAATAGGAAGATGGATGGATGAACTTTCCAGTTTTTGTAGCCCACCCCAATCCACAGACCCTAGGTGGAATACAGCAGAATAAAAATATAGAGGAAAAAATACAGTTAATAATAATTTCTTTCAAGATGATCACCATAAACATTCAATTGTGATTCAAAACATAGTGGATTGATTGGGAAAGAAGAGCCTGATTTGAGAGTGCCCCCAACATCTTCTGTTCAGCCTACAAAGAAGTGTACAACTGATGAGTAATTTTCTATTAATATGTATATTTATTAAAATGTTCACTGGACCACATCAGGAGAACACCAGCAGCTTAATGGCAAGTGCAGTCACCCTTCAGTTTTACTCATTTACTGCTGTTGTTCCACCAAGCAAAGAGCAGGCAGGCTCTCATTTCCCACTTCAATCAGCAGGAGATGAGAACCCTCAGCATTAGCAAAATGGATATTGGTCTAAATCCTCTGGAAACTGCTGGGAATATTATCCCAAATTCTTGAGTGGTGTGTAAATTCACACAGAAATAGCTAATGCAAATGGTGCTTGTTATATCTTCTCCTCCATTAAGATTATCTTCAGAGGGAATGCCTACACTGGATCCCATATCAGAACTGTACTGTAGTGGTTGAAAGCATCACAATTTCCAGGAATTGTATCCAATGGGGTACTAAGAATCTTCCATTCCAATTTATGAATATTTCTGATTTATTTAAAATTTGGAAGTTGTTTTGGTCACAAGATATTAGAAGTTTGTTTATTATTTCAATTTCTAAGGCTGCTCAGTCACCAAGAACTTTGGCTAGTTACAGAAAGTTAGAGCAAGTAAATAATAAATTAAAACAATACTAAAAAAAAATTAGCCTTGCAGGGGCAGGAGGGGGGAGAAACCATAACAATTGAACAATAGCAATTCAAATGATGGACCAGCTGTAGTGATCCTCAAGGGCAACCCCATACAGAACATATCACAGTAAGTTTAGTGTAAGGTGACTAAGGCATGGGTGACTGAGAAGGGTCTCCTAATCTAGGACTGGGTATAATTGCCATTCAAGATGAATCTGTACAAAAAGGAGCAGTGAGTCTAGTATAGCTCCAAACTACACAACAGTTCCATCTGGGGAAATGCAACCCCATCCAGGACTAAAGGTGGCAAATCTTCAGACCTGATTTGTTCATGAATCTATAACCACTTGGTCATGCTAGGGTTCAACCAAAGGTTTTTCCTCCCTATCCAGATTCCAAAAGTTTCCAATCACTGTAACAGAACTTTGACAGCATCATTTTGTTGGCTTGGGAACAAGATAGACAGTTGGGCATTGTCAGATGATATCTGAGCCCATTTGGTTGGATAACTTTCCCCAAGGGCTTCATGTAGATGTTCAATAATATAATGGTATGTGGGAATGCCCTTGGGAGACAGGGCAACAAGACACAGCCAAGGAATGGTCAGATAAAAGGCAGCTGAGCCCATAGCAGGAATGTGGGTGGGGCAAGAGGCTTAGAAGACACCCTCTCTAGTTTCTTGGGATGTAAAGGGGACGGGGGAGAGAAGTACTTTCAGACTTGCAAGACTTTGTTAATTTAACCTAAGATTGATGTCAGCCTTACTAGGTAGACCAAACAGGAAACATGACCAGATGAGCTAATTCTACTTTATTGTAAGGTTACATTAACAGAATCTTGCAAGTCTGAAAATACTTCTCTTCCCCCCGCCATCCCTTTTACAGCCCAAAAAACTAGGGAAGGTCTCTTCTGAGCCTCTTGCCCTGTCCACATTCTTGCTGCGAGCTAAGCTGACTTTTATCTGACCATTCTCTTGGCCGCGTCTTGTTGCCCTGTCTCCCAAGGTCATTCCCACATGCCAGTACAATAGGAGAGGCAACAGCATTGTTCCCTGCCAAGAAAAGGGGCCTTGTCCTTGAGGTCTTCTCCCAACACCAGTACTGGAATTGACCATGGAGAAAGGAAGAGAACCACTTAATACTGTGCCACCCATTCTGAATCCTCATATCTGATTAATGGTATTGAAAGCCATTGAGAGAACAAGAACCAGGATAGATACACAATCCCTATCCTGGTTCCACCAGAGGTTATCCACAAATTTTGCTGGGGTTGCGGGAATTTCAACAAGTGAACTGCATAGGCTATTTTGGCACAGGCAGCTCTCTCTATGGTGTTCCCCAAGCTGGGTGTCTAAAAATGGTTACAAAAAATACCCTTTCCTGCTCAAAGTATCTTGGAGCAAAATGCATAGGGATCAATTGTTATATAAATATATAAGCAAAGAATACTTCAAATGGAACTTATCTTAACATCATAATCTTTAACATTAATGCCACCTCCAGCAAAAATGAAGCCAATAGCTTTACTGTTTACACTTGTGCTTAATACTTTATGAAACTATAATCATTAATAAAACTAGAAATAGCCATAAAATACAATAAAAATACATAAAAATACATAAATATTTTTATTACATTAATACATTAATAAATAATAATAATACAGATAACAGTCACAATCATCAAAATTTGTACTACTAATACTTTATAAACAGTTGTGCTATTCTAGTACTAGGAAGATAAACCAGGTGAAATCCAGACCATTTCTTTGAGTTAATGCGGTAGTATTCTGGTGTTTTACACTTTAATTCTTTTTTTAAAAAGGTAAATAATATATATTTTTTTAAAATCTGCATTAAATTGTTGTTTGCAACTTTCTGTAGACAAGGAGCTTTGAATGCAACTTCTCCCACAATATATGGTTTTTAATGTAAATCTCTGGCATGCCTTTTTCAAACAAATTTACTAAATGCAGGTGTTTTTTAACATGAATTTTTCTGATGTAAGCTTTTTTTCTGCCTTTGCATAATAATCATATATATAAATTCATAACACATTTCCATTACATAAATTATGGTAGGAATTTTCAACAACAGCTGCTTATATTCTCCACAGCTTCTATTCTATGTAGTGTTAACAATATCTTTTTAAAGTTTACAGTATTTCATTGAGATTCACCTTTGTCTTTGAAGACTTCTTTGGCTTTATGAGTTCCTTACAATTCTATAGATCTTATTACTTGCATACATTTCAGAATATAATGTTCCTTCTTTAACTCTGTTGTTTGTGAGTGTGAGAAGGAGCAGAATTGCTTTTGCCAGTTCATCCTGGTTGTTCTAGTTTCCTAGCATATCTTGGACACTGTTTCATTTTGAGCCAGCAGTGATAGAAGTGGTAAATTGGCAGTTGCCATTTTGATTCCTGGTCATTCTGGAAAAATAAAGCAGTAGCTACTTATTTTTGCAGCTGTCAGGGAATAATAATGCCTTACATCCACAAACAAATGATGATGGGTACTAAAAAAGTACCCATTTATTACCAATTATGTTCGTTTCAGAACAAATAAAAAAAGAACCAAATTGAAGTTTTTTTAGCGATGGGTTGATTGATTGCATTTTTTTCCACAATTTTTAGGGCTTTGTCTCCCTTTCCCCCCTGCAATGAACAGAAAAAATGGGAAACATGGTATAAATTAGAGATCATCAATACAGATGCTGAATTCACTTCTGACTTTTTGTTAATGGAAGTCCTAGCTCTGATATAATGAGAACTGTGCCATATTCCTTGAAAGTTCATTTGTATTCAGAACACATATTTGTCATAATAAAGGGCATTCTATACTTGACCCTTTGGAATTTGTTGAAATGGACAGTCTCTGATTATTTTTATTCAACTGTGAAATATGAACCAAGGGAACATTTCTATATAACTGTGGAGCAGTGCATTCTTTTTTATCCTATTTGTTGGTACACACTTCCTCTCCACATGACTTATGTTTGGGTGGCATTGTGCCAATTGCCTTTTTATCAAAGGAAATCTCTTCCAAACTAGATTTGAGTTTAACAGTTCAGCCATCTTATTATATCCAGTGCATCGTCTGCTCTCCCAAGCATCTCCTCCTCTGCAAAACACAACACTTGCCTGCCATAGATCCACTCCTACTATTACCACACCTGCTAACATCTATGTGTCATTTAGAAACATTAACAGAAATGGAGTTTGGAAAAACAAAGATCTTAGGCTTGCCAAAAGTGACAGATGAATATGTTCAACAGGCACCACAGGGAACTCTATCATCACAGCCACAAGAGAACAAAAATTGAGTTAACTTTAGCAAGCTTGGGCTCTTTCCTAATGACTTCCAGGGGGGTGGTGAGGGTAACCTAGATTTGTCCATTACAGCCAATATAACTAGGTGAACTTTTTCATATATATATATACATATATATATATATATATATATACATATACATACATACATACATACATATATATATATATATATATATGAGATAAAGCATTATTATTTAGAGCAATCTGGCATCAACTGGGAGAGGGGGGGATGCAGTCCTCCAGATGTTGTTAAGCTGCACCAACTCCCAGAGCATGGCTAACAACAAGAGATACTGGAAGATGCAGTCTACCACATCTGAAGGCTCACAAGTCCCTGAATTAATGGATTGTTCCTGCAGGCTTGGACATGAACAAGATCCATGTAATATGTAACTTGATTGCTTAATTGAGACCTTCACATACTCTTTGTTTATGGGATATTTTTTGGTTTGGTTGGGGTTATCTCCTGTAGTTGGATGGTCTTGTTTTGGATAGGATGTTGATTTTACCTCCTTTGTATTGGGCAGGATGTGGTGGTAAGGAATTGAGGTAGAATAGTAAATTAGGGCTACCAGCTACCAGTCTTAGGGCATTTACTTCCTGGGCCACTGGCTGAGTCAACAATCTCTGCTTCTGATGCCCTCCAGGCTGAAATTCTGGCTTTGTCATCTATTATTTCCACACATGCCCCCTTTAATTAGATTGATTAATGGTGAATGATATATCCCAGCAACCAGGGGTAAGAATAGTCTCTGGTTATGGACTAGAGAGTGCTGCCCACTTTTCCTCCACCACAGCTAGCAAAATGCATTCTAACAATCTTTTTCCCTTTGAGGAAATTATTCATACCAGAGACTTTGTTTCTTTGGAAAGAGCTATGGGAATAAAGGCAAACAAATGAAAAAAGAAAATCACATTCACGGGATAAGATCTGCATCTGTGTGGCTTATATGAGTTATTCATGGGGTGTGTTTCTTGACACAGACCTCTCCATCTGAAGACCTAAACAAGAGACAGCTTTTATCACCCCATCGCCTTTCTATGGATCAACCTGAGGAACATTTTCAAAGGCAACGAGCTGTGAGTGCTGTTAGCATCATCACCAGTGCCATGGAAGGTAAGACTTCCCTGTGATGCAGGGAATATATTCTATTCTGTATCATAAATATCATGTTACAGAATAGAATATCAGGTCATGCACCACCTTGCCAGTTGCTTGCTGAAATACATATTCTATATCAGCCTTCCTCCTAACCTAGCAGCCTCCAGATGTGTTGGGACTGCAACACCCAGAATTCCTGGGCAACATGATCTTAAGCTCTGGGAGTTGCAGTTCCAGTGCATGAGAAGGATACCGGGTTGGGGAAAGGTGTCCTAGATGAAAGTATCTCTAAGAGATCTTTATTTAACCTTTGGGAAAGAAATCCTGCTAATCTCCTCTTAATAGGATTTTCTATTGTTTCATTCAGAAACAACATTTGGTTAACTTCTAGAAGCTCAGAATTCCACAGAGCAGTTGTATAAATATCAACTCAGAAGTAAGTAAGTTGCATAATATGGCCTGAATGTAACCACTTATTGTGCGGAAATTGCCCTACAAAGTGCACAATTGTCATTGTCATATTGTTCTGCAGCTATGTTGCAGGTCATTTCATGCTCCCCTCTTAGATGCTTCCCTAGATACTCCAACATGTTCCTTTCCACACCAGATATCTTTTCCTTCCTAATTTTCTCATCAACAGCTGGGTCTATCTGCTCAGAGGAAGAGGAGGGAATAAGATGGTGGAATCGACTTCCATACTTTAAACTATACATGGGGGAAATAATAAGTCTATCTATGGAACATCCTCCCCCTGAGATCTGACAGGCCCCCGCCCTTTTAACCTTCAGGAGAGCATACAATACTCTTCCCCCAAGCTTTGAGATAGAGTGAGGTCAGAGTGGGAGGGGAATGTTGTGGGTTGCATCAGGAAAGTGTGGCTGAGGTGCCAGGTTTTTCTATTTTTTTTGTTTTGTTTTTACTGAGGATTTTTGTTTTGCTTTTATTATTGTCCTGTTTTGTTTTTTGCTTTTTGCTTTTATTGTATATATTGTTTTATTCTTTGTTGTAAGCCCCCCAGAGTTTGGTTTAAGATGGGCAGCTATACAAATGTTATAAATAAATAAAATCTGATACCCCACGCACAAACTGCCTCCAGAGAGAACATGATGAATGTTCTGGCCTAGCCCTTTGTTGACTTTCTTGGAGGGATTTTTCCAGTTTGAATGTGGGAAAGAATTTGGAGATGTGATACCCCCCTCCCACCTCCCCAATCTTATATTATGAGGTGATGTCTCCCAAGACCATCTACCAGTCTGCTGCCTGTGTTAAACTGGCAAAGAAGGAAGGCTGGATTCTGTTTCAACAAACCAATTCCTAATCATGTGTCCTAAGGATAAATGAGAGCTGAGAGTCATTGGGGGTGAGAGAAGATGATATGCATTCCTTAACCAACCATGAAGACAGAGAGTGACAATGGCCTGAATGCTTCTGCATGGGTCATCTCTAACTAAAACTCTCTGGGCTGCCTTGGCTTTCAGAAACTTTTAAGAAAGAAACAGAGCTCACATGGTGCCAGCTTTGTCCAAGTATCAGGAACCAAGTCATTTGGAGAAGTATAAATTCCACTTTGCCTTAAATCAACCAAAAGTAGAGGAAGTGGCAACCATGTTAGACTATTGCCCATCTATTTCAGCTAGCATAAGCTCTCCATATTGGCTAACCATACCTGCAAATTAGTGTCAGATGCTTAATTCAAGTTCAGTCCAAGAGTAGGACAGCATCATACTTGTGTGTATGCTTCAGCACATATTAGGTCTTCCTTCCCAGCCACAGTTTCCTTGGAGAGATTCTGCATCTAGTCTACTTAGCTGTAAAGATGATGGAAGAAAGGAAAACAGGGAGGCACTTAGGATTGGCTCTGTGCGAAGGCTAAGGAAACTATAGACCTCCAGATGTTGCCAAACTACAACTCTTAAGAGCCCCACCCAGTTTAGCCAATGGCAGAGGATGTTGGGAGTTGTATTTCAGCATTCTCTGAAGGCCCACAGACCCTTTACTCCTTTTCTAAACTAAGACCTCCTTTCAACCAGAATGTTGTAGCTTCAATTATCACATTCTGTATCTGAAGAACTTATTCTGCCCCTTTTAAAATTTTATTGCTTTTTTTAAATGAAAGAAACACATCAAGCATTTTTTTTCAAATGCAAGATAATAAAGTAAAAGAGCAAATAAAACTTTGGCATGTATATGCATGATCATGTAAGTAATCTTAAGGAAGAATACAGAAATTAAAAATATAATATTTTTACACAGAAAGACAAAGATATAGGTAGTCCTCAGGTTATGACGGCAATTGGGACCGGGATTGCCATCGCTAAGCAATGCAGTTGTAAAGTGCAACATCACATGACTGCATTGCTTAGCAATGGCAACCCTGGCAGTCTAGGTTGCTGTCGTAACCCCAAGATGCACGGGTCATTAAGCAGGAAGTTGCAGGCATCCCAGGTAAGGAGCAAAGGGGTGCCACGGGTGGGATGGAAGAGGGCTTAGGAGGTCCAGTGTAGGCTGCACATGTATCGAGGGAGGCCAGAGAGGGCTTGGGAGGCCCAGCCCAAGCTGTGCACGAATTGAGGGAGGCTGGGGGAAAGCTTGCGAGGGTCGGTGGAGGCTGAGTGCAGGTTGGGGGGTATTGTGGGCAGAAGCGACTTACTGGAGTGACTTGTGATCTTCCCTGCTGGCTTCCCCATTGACTTTGCTTGTGGGAAGTCGGCAAGGAAGGTTGCAAATGACAATGACGTGACCGTGTCTCCCTGCAATATCATAATTATGAGCCAGGCACCCAAGAGGGGTGCTGCGATAGTTGGATCTTCGGGGACTGTTCGCACTTCCATTTTTTCAGCGCTGCCATAACTTTGAATGGTTGCTGAATGAATGGACATAAGCCAAGGACTACCTTTAACATTTTAGGGGGAAAAAAAACTTTTGTTAATATATGTAAGAAATATCAGCATTCACTTTCCCCTATGCCAGCAATTATTATTGGATACCAACATACTAATTGGATACCAAAAGCATCTGCCCCCAAACAGATTGAAACACATGAAACCAGGGAACCCCTTTGTAAATAAAGAAATAAAATCTGCTGAACGTTGCAGTGAATGCATTTATTTCCTTTCCTGTTTTCTGCTTCTGCTACCTATCCACCATGTGCTCTGCTCCTTGTTACTTAGAGCTTGAGGAATCCCAACAGAAGTGTCCTCCTTGCTGGAAACATTTTGCAGTAAAATTTCTCATATGGGATTGTTGCCCACTATGGCTCTTGGTCAAGGAGAAAGTCAAGTTCATCATTATGGATCCTTTCAGCGACCTCACAATCACCCTTTGCATTGTGATGAACACACTCTTCATGGCCATGGACCACTACAAGATGACCAAAGAATTTGAGGAGGTGCTCAACATTGGGAATCTGGTATGTAGTCATACTTCATGTGTCTTGCTGCCTTCCTCCAACTGGTAGCCTTCAGATACGTTTGGACCACGTCTCCCAGAATTATTTATAATTATTCTCTGGGAATTACAATCTCAGTGTATCTGGCTGGGAAAGGTGTCATAATGAACAATTCATTCCAACAGGAAGATAAACAAAGTGACATGATGGGGCAGATCAAGGGCCTATCTAGCCCAGCTGCCTATATTTAACAATGGTCAGTCATATGACTGGAAAGTTCAGAAGTGGAACTAAAAGCCATTATTTTGTCTTCTTATTTGTCACCTCTGTTCACAGTGCACAGATTTATTTATTAATTTATATTTATTATTAATTTTATATGGCTGCCCATCTCACTACTGTACTGTGACCCTGGGCAGGTTACAAGGTTAAAAATCCAAACAAAAAAAAACCCAGTACAAAAACAACCAAAAACAAACAAACAAAAAAACCCCACAGAAATCATTAAAAACATCAAAGAATAAAACTGTTTAAAACCATAAAACCATCCTATTGGTTTTATGCTGTTAGCATTGCTATTAGCAAGATGCTATTAGCTTTGTTCAGGTCATTCCTTTTAGGAGAAAAAGAGAAAGAAAGAAAGAAAGAAAGAAAGAAAGAAAGAAAGAAAGAAAGAAAGAAAGAAAGAAAGAAAGAAAGAAAGAAAGAAAGAAAGAAAGAAAGAAGGAAAGGAAGGAAGGAAGGAAGGAAGGAAGGAAGGAAGGAAGGAAGGAAGGAAGGAAGGAAGGAAGGAAGGAAGGAAGAAAAAGAAAGAAAGAAAGAAAGAAAGAAAGAAAGAAAGAAAGAAAGAAAGAAAGAAAGAAAGAAAAAGAAAGAAAGAAAGAAAGAAAGGGCTGAAATCCTGTGCTTCATGTGACATCAGTACGTCATCATCCCTGACCCATGTAGCTGTTGGCCATGAAGAGGAAAATAAACAAAAGGATATTGCTTGCCACAAAGATATGGCCTTTTAGCTGTATAGGCTAATAACAATTGGTTGTCCCACCTGCTATGAAACGTCCTTCCTGCTTTTCCTGACCTTTACAGGTGATGAACATCCAAAGATGAAAAATTCTAGCCTAATCCAAGGGTGAAAAAAGTGCCCTGGGGAAAGCATGTGCTATTATCCCTTGTGCAGCCTCTTGAGATGTCACATAATGGGGTGGGGTCAAAATGTGGATTACTTTTTGCAGTTTGAATGAATTACAGGCTTTTTCCACTTACATAACAACTTTCAAAAGCTCCCCATTATTGTAAATAACAGTTGTGACTATTTCCAAAAGTGTGGAGACCTTACCAGGTAATCAATGTGGCATATGTGAAGCATGACCACTCCTCTTTTTGGCACAACCCATAGCAGGCACCAATGGCTATATGAGGGCCTTCAGTGCATGTAATGATTAACTAATAATGTATTACGATTTCAGGGTAGATATTTGGATGAGAATTAAAGGAGAATGGAATAAATGCCTAAGGAAGGTTTCAGTGCTCCAGAATAAGCTGGTTGAGTGATCGATTATGGTAGAGGAGTAGGGGACAGCTGAAATTATTTCTAAAGCAAATGTACGCCAGCCTTTAGATTTTTAAAGAATTCTGTGGTTGGCTATCAAACATATACTACAGCCAGTGCTGCCTTCCCAGAAGACCACATAAGCTGTTTCCTCATCAATCTGGAAAACCACCCATGATGAGCCAATCCTGCTTACACTGAATATCCTGTTTCTTTTTGCAGATCTTCACTGGGATTTTTACAACTGAGATGGTGTTTAAGCTTATAGCATTGGATCCATATTACTATTTTCAGCAAGGCTGGAATATTTTTGACAGTATAATTGTCACGCTAAGTTTGATGGAACTAAGTCTTTCCAGCATGGGAAATGTGTCCGTGTTACGCTCCTTTAGACTGGTAAAATATTTTATCTCTCTCTTTTTCTCTGAGACATAAAATGTGAAGCCTTTGCAACAATTTTAGCAGGATTAAAAAATAAATAAAACTGCATACAGTATAGTAGTTAAGTGTTGTTCTAGGACTAGAGAGAACCAGATTCTAATCCACCCCCAGCCAAAGAAACTCACTACATGAATTTGGGCCTGTCACTCTCTCAGCCCACTCTATTCCACAAGGCTAGTCTCTTTGGGATGAAAGAAAGAGAACCTGCTTCATGTATGCTATCTGGAACTCCCAAAGGAAAGGCAGAAAGAAAAAAGACAATATGACTGCTCATCCAGATTCTCCTGTGGAAGGTGTCTAATGAATCTTACAGAGCAACAGGAATGGAGTTTTTTTAATCCCCACAAGTCACCTCAGATCCTTTCAAAAATTTCCCTCTTCTTAAACCATATAACAGAAAGTGGCAATAAATACATTTACTTTTTTCCAACTAAAGAAATAATGCATTTGAGATTAACAGTCCACTAGCTTGGGCTAAGATGAAACCACTTATTTTGGTATTGGTTGTCATGCCTTGCTGTTTTAAGGTATTGGGGGGGGGGGCTTGTCATAAGCAGATTCATAACCTTTTGATCCTAGTCTTCTTGGCATTACTGTATCTCCTTTCCTCTGTGTGGCAACTTTGAGTCCTTGCCCATGTTTACCATTTCATCCAATTTCCTGGGGTGAGCCATGTGACTGTACTGATGTAATTATGATAATGTGGCAGCTCCTAAATGCTATGGACACAACTAGTTAGCAGCATGTGGGCAAATGAGGACAAATGAAGCCAAGATTACTAAGGACAGAGAAGGCAAACTACTGAGCCAGCTTCCCCAGCCTGGTCCCCCAGAGAGCCTTAAAACTGTAACTCATCTCAAGGGTACCAAGTTGATATAGGCAGTTTGACATATGATAATTATGGCTGGACACAGCCATAATTTTCAAAGCAATCTGCATAGCAAAGAATACTAATTTAATTTATTTAAAATAGTTTTATACCAATTCTCATGTTTATAATCTCAAAGCAGTGTAAGCAGTATACAGAGAGCAATACTAATATTCCAGAGGGCAGATGCCATGATAGAGAAGGATGACCTGCAAACAACAGCAAGATATCACTCTTTCAGTCCTACACACATAGTACCACCTCATCTGATGATTTTGGTCATTACCCAACTCTGTAAGAGAAGACAGTGATCAATCAGGTATCCTAGTCCCAAGCTTTATCATTCTTTATGTGGGTAGTCCTTGGCTTATGATGGCAATTGGGACTGGAATTGCTGTCTCTAAGAGACACAGTCATAAAGTGCAACGTTGTGTGACCGTGTTGCTTAGCGATGGCAATTCCACCAGTCCTGGTTGCTGTCGTTAAGCAAGGACTGTGCAAGTTGTTAAGCAAGGACCTCACATGACTGCAACTTCCTGCTGGCTTCCCCATTGACTTTGCTTGTGGGAAACCAGCAGGGAAAGTTGGAAATAACAATTACATGACTGCAGCTCATTGAGACGTTGTAATTGCGAGCTGGGTGCCAAGCAAGTGGATTGCAATCACGTGACTGTGGGGACACTGTGATGGCCAGAACTACAAGGACCCATGGTAAGTACCATTTGTTCAGCACCATCATAACTTTGAATGGTCGTTGAATGAATGGTCATAACCTGAGGACTACCTATATGCCAAAAATGCAACCTTTGAACCTTGCTTCATTCATGTCTGCTTCAGCACAGTTCAGTGTAGTTGCTTCAGCCCAGAGTTACATGGCCATCTGTTTGCTGCTTTCTGCATCAGCTACAGTATCCGGACAAAATATAAAGATAGCCCCACATAGAGTGCATTAGAATAATCTTTTCCTGTGTGAATGATTAAGGCTAGGCTATCCCAGTCAAGCAAAGGATTTAGTTCATGCCCACATTAGCACTCGTGGGTATAAGTAAGCAAGCTGTAGTCCATAGCTTGCATGGAGCTCTCAGTTCCATCTTTGCAGCCCCCACAGACTTCCAAGATTGCAATGCTTATTTTTAGGGGAGTAGGCAGAGTTAGAATGCTTGCTTTTTTAAAACATTACAAGCCCCAAAATAGGTGTGATATGGAAGCAGTAAGTAAAGTAAAGTAAAGTCTCCCTAAAATTTTGCTCAACTTCTGGTGACTTCATGTACACATCTCTGCAGCTTTCTTGGCAACAGTATAGTAGTGGTTTGCCATTGCCTCCTTGAGGGTGTTTCATTCAACTTTCCACTCTAATTTAAAGACCTAGGGTTTTGTTGCAGTCTCTCTTTCAAGTAGTAACCAGGTCTGACCCTACTTAGCTTTTTTGAGATCACCCAAGATCATCTAGATGTTACCATCTAATGTTAGTACCCCTATTTTGAACCTCCCTCCAAATGAGCCAAATGTCTGCTCCCTCTTCCCATTTCTGGTTGTAACTTCATTGCCGTATCCCCTACAGACCTTACAAACACCTTGCTCCCCCATCCCCCACAATTGCCTGTCTTTGACTAAAGTTTCTGGAGACAGGATATGACTCCCCTCTCAATGAAGATAAGAGGGTGCATTCAAAACACCACTAATTGAGACAAGTGTGTGAGTGGTGCCTGCCATATCCAAATTCAGGCTGCTGTTTTCTTCTTTTGCAGATACTAAGGGTTATACATCAACTAAAATAGAAGGTGAAGGATAGAGCAACAGAGCTCTTACAATATGTTTTTAATCCAGACTGGCTCTTCCTCTTGTGTTTTTATTCCATCCCTCCCTCCCTCCATGCATGTATCCATGTTTTTATTAATATTCAGTGCTTCTTGCCTCTTCTGAAAGACTCAGTTGTGTTTTTGTGATTTCCCTTACAGCTGAGGGTCTTCAAGCTTGCAAAATCTTGGCCAACATTAAATACGCTTATTAAAATAATTGGAAACTCAGTGGGAGCCTTGGGAAATCTTACCCTTGTTTTAGCCATCATCGTCTTCATTTTTGCCGTAGTCGGGATGCAGCTCTTTGGGGAATTCTATTACAAGAATGTCACCAAAATCAGCAGCACTGGACAATTACCACGCTGGCACATGAAGGACTTCTTCCATTCCTTCCTCATCATCTTCCGCATTCTTTGTGGGGAATGGATTGAAACCATGTGGGACTGCATGAAAGTTGTTGGTCAGCCACTGTGTCTTCTGGTGTTTTTGCTGGTCATGGTGATTGGAAATCTGGTGGTAAGTACTGAAAAATATTTTGGGGGTGGGTGGGGTTCCTTCCATATCTTCACTACAGCGTCTAGTTTTCATGGGCTACAAGAATTACTATGAGAACTTCATGGCTAAAGGATGGGACATTGTTTCTTCAGCAATCAGGTTCTACGCATTGCATTACTGCTTTTGCAGTACAGTCATCAGTCAGTATGAAGATTTGTAGGTATTGCAGACATAAAAACTTTCCCGAATGATAATGGATAAGAAAAAATAGAACAAATATATCCTTGATGGTTGCCAGCTCTGAGCAAAGCCAGGCTGTGACTGTCCAGATTCTCCATCACAATCCTTCTCCTGCCCCAGGAAACTTAGTTCTGGTAGGAAAAGAGAGGATGGAGATTATGGTAACAGGTGAACTGAGATAGAGAAAACATCTTCAGTATGCAACATATGATCTTGGGGAATATCTTTTGACAGCCATCTCATCCTGGATTCAGATAGTACAGATGTGTCCATTGTCTTGTCTTATAGTTGATGATACAGCTGTGTGTTGCACTCCTGGTTTTTTTTCCAGGAATCATGATTTGGATTTGGGCTTTTTAAACATGGCACAATGTCTTAAGTATATTTTACCTCTGTGTGTTCTGAGGTTATTGACCTGCCAGTATGCTAAATCTAAAATGGGAGCAGTTACTGTAAGATAGATTATGAGTCCTGTTCCAACAGTCACATTGCTATTTGGGAGGCACAGTGCCTCATTTGATTGCTGCATATCTGTATGTCTGCATGAGCTGGCAGTTTTACTCATAGTGTTTCTGGAGGGCACCAAGTTGTGGAAAATGACATCAACTTTGCCTGTGCAATTGGAGCCATCTCTGATATGTTGGGAGCTAGAGTTTTCTAGAACCAGAACAGCAATTGTTTCAACAACCATCACCTAGCTTGAAATCCAAGAAATGCAAAGCAAGATTCTATTAAGTCATGAGAAAGGTGGGAAAAAGAAGCACTGGAGTTAAACTTGTGTGGGTACAAAACTGTATCCTCACGTTGACAGAGCACAATGAATAGTTTAAGTAGCTTCATTTAGTATGCGGTGACGATTGTTATTTAGCCATGCCTTGTCTAGTGTCTTGGTAGCTTCTGCCAAGTTTAAGCCATGGGAGCTTACTGCCATCCATGTTGTGAACATGCAGAATTTGAACATGCATTACAGCTCTGTGGGATGGCATCTAAGGAAAGTAGGGTCAATGGGATTGAGTATATGGCTGTCAGCATGTGTGAAGGACAACTCACACTAATCATTGTACCTTTAAAATATTGGTCTGTCGAGATTTGTGAATTAGCTCTGTGTTCTGGAAACCTATCCTCCTATCTAACAAGCCTTCAAAGAGTACATTCAGTATAGAATAACTTATCTGAGCTTGAATTTAAGATAACATGCAATCATCTGGGTGTTAACATTTGTGGCTTGCAAAGCATCTTGGCAGTTCTGAAACCCTTGGTGTAAATGTGTGCTTCCTGCTGTCCATTCTGGCTCATCACAGCATTGCAGTATGGCTGCCAGTGTTCAGTCAGATGGTGTTCATCATTCCTCTAGGAGAGTATCTTGACCGCAGTATCCAAATTAGGGACTGTGTAGCTCTTTTTAGCATAGTCATGATGCACCACTATAATCACAATGCTTTTTGAGTGCCATTGACAAATGCCATTGAGGTTCTGATGGAAATGGAGAAGGAATAGAATGAGACTTAGACATTCACAGGGAAAGGGGATCAGATGTATCCATATCTTTTAAGGATGTTGGCAGTTCAGTTTTGCAAAATGGCTTAGCTGGTATCAGATGGAAATGGGCATCATGGAGAAAACTGCAGTTTGGCAAATTATGAAGAACAAAGAAGTGCCTCAGCAGCACTACTAGCCTTCTTGAGTGATTGCCAACAAAATGTAGCTATATCCCTGTATTGTGTCATGTGAGCTGACACTATGGAGTCATGAGGTGCCACCTGTCTGATCTGTGAAGTGATTTTGTAAATGGATAATATGCTTGCTTGACTGGATGTGAGATAAAGAGATAGCTTTAGGAATGGTGACCTCTAAGCCATTGGGCTAAAGTTTCAACCCTGAGATCCAGTACATATGAGCCCATGGCTTATTTTATTTCTAGACAAAGGTGGCAGATGAATGGGATCATGTGATTTATTTATCATGCCTGAGAATCTGGAATTTCCTGTGTCACCATTTCGTAAGTATTGAAATCCTTCTGAGCATTACCAGAAGGTCAGAAATGCTAGAGGTATCCCAATGGAGAAAGCCAAAGATGCTCCTTCTAGAAAAAAAATCCCACCAGAATAATAGCCAACCCACTGGGTTAGCTGCTGTAACTTGAAAGTAAAAATGCAACACAAAAATTGGTTGATTCATCAGTGTGTTGTCTTTTGTTGTTGTTAGATTTATATCCTGCCTTTCCTCCAAGTGTTCCTCCAATTTTTCCTCACAATAGTTCTTTGGGTCAGTTGGGCTGAGAGTTAGTGACTGACCAGAATCATCCAATGAGTATCCCTAATTGAGGACATGAACCTGGCTCTCCTTAGTCTTAGCCTTCCACTGCCCTAGAAGGTGATTTTTAGAAGCTTTCTACAGTTTCAGTAGTACCTGTGTTGATAATCAGAGGCTGGTATTGGTGCTGCATGCTCAGCAAGATCAGATGACCTGATGAATCAGGAGGATTCCATCTTATCTGAAACTACAGATTTCAGCATGGTTCTTCAACAGTTTTTCATTTGGATAGACATGTGTCTGTTTCCAGATACATGCTTCACCACCAGCCTACTTCCCAACTGATCTTCAGAGAAACTGCCGTCACCCAAAATATGGAACAAACATTTCCAGAGTTCTAGGAGGAGCAGCACTGCAGCATAATACCTTTAGATGGTGACAGTAGCGAGTAAGAGACCAAAGACTGGCACAAGACATAGAGGGACTACATAGAGTGACTGAATAACCAAGGTCATTTGTATTCACCAGACATTTTAAACATCAGAGATAGGCTAAAAGAGGCAGAGTGACTATCTGTGGGGAATGCGAATCTATAGGTACCATATTTACTCAACAGTAAAATGCCCTTGAATATAAGGAAGGAATAATATAATATATATGTAATAATACAAACACATACATACACACACATAAAAACAACAATTTCACACAATACCCAGCTTTTCTATTATGTCACCCTCAGTTGCCACCACCAGTTGAAACCAGCATAGGAGATTCTTCCTCACAGCTTTAATGTGTGCACGATGATATATTTGTATATGTGGGTGCATATACACATGTATTCATATATACCAGCCAGGAGGCAAATTCAAACAAACCTGAAGTGGGTGGGATGGGGAGACAAAATCAGGATGAAAATAAGTATATTTATATTATTGACAGTTAAATTTAATGGGGTACACTATTTACAATATTATTTGATCCCTGTCTGCATATACCAATCATTATCTCTTTCACACACAAGCCACATTCATAGGTAATCCATGATTGGGATTGGATACTCCTAACACTAATTGGGAGTGGATACTCTGTTGTTAAACTACATGGTCGTTAGTTGAAAAACCATATGACTGCGCTGCATAGCAACAGCAGTTCCAGCAGTCCCGGTTGCCATTGTTAAGCTAGGACTGTGTGGGTCATTAATTAAGGATTGTATGGGTCACTAAGTGACTGCGACTTCTGACTTCCTTTGGCTTCCCCATTGACTTTGCTTGTGGGAAGCTGGCATGGAAGGTCACAAATCGTGATCATGTGACCGTGGGGACACTGTGAAGGCTGTAACTACAAGATCCAATTGTAACTGTCACTTGTTCAGCACTGTCATAAATTTGAACTGTTGCTGAATGAGTGGTCATTAAAAAAGGACCACCTGTACATAGAAATGTACACAAGTTTACCTCTGCTCTGTGGAAATGGGTTAAGGGTATCTGGAAAGGAAAGAAAATGGAGAAAAGCCTTACCTAGATAGCATATAAAGGGTTAAATCCACCAGGCAAGCAGCAGCTAATCTTCAGAGACATCTACACTTTGCAATGGAGCTTTCAATACCTTCTAGTCTTATCAGTGAAAATGATACCCTCTTCCTTATGATAACTGCTTTTTGTCTTAAACTTTGAGAGAAACCTCTGTTTACAATTGTCCATTGGTAATAGGATCAGTAGATTCCAGCATAAAAGGGAAGGTGTGAGTGCCTTTAGATTCTCCTTATGAATTTTCCAGAAGCATCTGTTTGGCCACTGAAGGACAAAAAGCAGACTTTAATCAGATATGACATAGCTTTTCTGCTGTTCTTAACCAACCTTGGACAGATAGCATTTTCAACTTCATTGAGATTCTTTTTGTGCAGTGTTTTGAACTAATATGAGTATTTTTAAAATACAACACAAGGAATCATTACTATATTTACATCAAATATTCACATTGTATTCTCTGTTACATTTTACTGGTGAAGATACATCAATTTTAACACAAAACAGATGAAGCATACAAATGTGCTAAAGGAAAGAACGTATTAGGGGAAATGTACATGATTCTGTACTGGATAAAGCATTACAAATGGTCTCCCAGTTAGATCAAAATGCAGGAACCCAAGACCACATTAATCTGTGTACAGTAATCGTAAAAAGGTCCCAGTAGATGAAACTCCTTCATTCCTGTGATGTACCTTGGATTTATCCAGAATTACTTGTAGCTCTTGTAGGAATATATATCCAAGGCAAGAGAATTGTTTGTATCATCATTTTTGAAAGAATGATAATATGCACATATTTGAAAATAAACCATCATTCATCATATCATATATAAATTAAAAAAGTTACACATCAATGTCAGTGATAAAATAAAGCAAAAATACTGATGAATTGTATGTATGTATGTGTTTGGGGGGTGAGGCAAACAGAGAGTTCATGCATCTGTGGATGATAACAGGTTTCTGCATAACTGAAAAGGTTGCAACTGAGTTTTGTTAAAATAATACTCCTGCTGTCTATATCCCGCCTACATATGTAGGTCAAACCGGCTGGAAAGCAATAGACTAACATTTGAGATGATGCTTATATTTAAATATTCTCTCCTTCCAGAAAACTGACTTCATACACATGCATATATACATGCAGAAACAAAATGTCTGAAATAATACTTCTTAATTTGCAGAGTGGGAGGAGGCAGACTCTGTCATATGCATTTCTAACAAGTGAATATATTTCTTTTTATCAATAATATTCCCAGACTTCTAACTATTTAACAGATGCAAAATAGCATGATTTTAATTCAGGAGATAAAGAGCAAGAGTTTTTCCCCCCCTCATTGTGGAACAAGCAGATTTGGAAATGCCTGCTGAAAGCAAGCATTTCTCCCACTCTCAGAGAATAAATAAAGTATCTGAACTCTGCAGTGGTAAAATAATTTTAAAAATTATTCAAGACTGGGAATATGTATGAGCAAGTTTATGAGTGTGCTGAATTGTATACAAGTGGAAGAAAAAAGATAGGGGTATAATAGATGGAGAATGTAGCTTCCCAAGATTTTAGCATTTTTAAAAAAATATTGTTAATTGTAGCTCATATGATAGGAAAAATGTTCTAAAGAGCCCCTAGAAATTTCTGAAGTCAATCCTGAACAGGATTCAGTCTTTGTAGTGTTGATGCATACAGGACTAAGAAAAACAAAACCAAAAAGGCAAAAATGTCAGAATCAACTGTGTAAAATATAGTAGTTATGGATCTTCATTGGTCACAATAATTCTACTTTTCAGAATGTTTGGTAGCAGAATTTTTAAAATTATTTTGTATATAGGATTTACACACTTTATTATGGGATAATAAATGGATATCATATACAGAATTAAAATATGACATTATGGGAAGGTTTATAGCTTAGAGGAGCACAGGGTCTGCAACTCAAGTTTGGTTTCCAATAAATGGTCTTCTAATAGGTGAGAAAGGACTGAGAGGAATTTCCCAGCATAGGAAGAATGGAATGGTGCCAGTATTTTCACTCTGAGGAACAGTTCTCCATCAGAAAGGAAAGTTGGAATGGGTTGGCTGATGAAAGAGAGCTATCTGAGCATAAATTTACTTTCTTCAAGCTGCTCCTTTCCAGAGGACCAGTCCAACATATTCAGCTCCTGAAGCTGAGAAAAAAATGGCACCTCTTCCCTTATCCCAAATTGAAGGTGTTTACAGTCCAAGGTAGAGAAACCTACAAAACTTTTCCTTGACAATAAAAAATATACATTGATAATTCATAAAGTAACAAAAATATGCTGCATGAGGTGGTAGCATCACTCTGCATAATGGCAAGACTAGCCCTATATCAAAAAAGGAGGGGAGAGATTAAATTCAACATACATGAAAGGCACCAGGTTGGCTGGTCTAGGAGATAAACTAAGTTGTTCAGAAGCTACCCAGGGTTAATTTTGCAGAAAGTGTAAGAGCAGCAGTTTGCTACTAGTAGTTTCTCAGGAGATCCAGGTGTAGTCACTAGCAAATTTCAGGAACTGCATTCCTGGAAGACCAAACCATAGCAGTTTTCTGGGCTCTAAGATAGTCTAGGAGCAGCATATTTCCAGGACAAAATCCCCGGAAAGCCTAAGAGTAGCAAATTGCAAGAGCTGCATTCCTGAAAATTTCAGGCACAGTGGCTTTCTGTACTCTAAGTTCCAGGTCTAGTTATGTATCTTGGCCTTGGGCCATACAGGCAGTGCAGTGTAGGTGCTAACCCAGTGCCTGGAAACTGTCACAGTCTAGATGCAGAGGAGCAGATTCAGATTGAATCCCTCCGAGATAGAAAGGCCTTGGGTTTGTGGACCAAACAATTCCAGACTAGTACCATTCTCAACTCTGAATAGGATTGTACTACCCCATTCTGAGGTGGTCTATGATTTGGGGGTTCTCCTGGACTTACAGCTTCTGCTCAAATGGCAGGTGGCAGGTAGCTATGGCTAGGAAGCCCTTTCCACAATTATATCTTGTACACCAATTGCAGCCATTCCTGGATCAGAAGGTTCTGATCAACAGTCACTCGTGCCCTAGTTACCTCCACTTGGATTACTGTTAAGGGCTTTACATGGGGCTGACCTTGAAAAACATGCAGAAGTGCACTGACACAAAATGCAGCAGGCCAGGCAGTGAGATGGGGATACCCCAACATGCGCAGGTGATCCCACTGCTTTGGGAATTGTATTGATCACCAGTGGACTTCCAAGTGTGATTCAAGATGCTGGTTGTCACCTTCAAAGCCCTACATGGCTCTGGACCAGATTATCTGTGGGACCACCTTCCCTCACATTAATCTGCCTGTCCAATCAAGTCAAATAGGTACACCTCCCTCTAGGTCTCATCTACATGAGAACATTGTCTGACAGGACCTTGGAAGTAGGCATTTTTTATTGCCATTCCCATACTTTGGAAATAATTTCCCCTCAGCTGCCCAGAGTCTTTGAGAATGGGTGGCATACATGGGATGGTGGAAGTGCGACCATTCTTGCTCTCCTTGATCTCTCAGTGGCTTTCAATACCGTCGACCACGGTATCCTATTGGGACGGCTCAGGGATTTGGGGGTGGGCGGCACAGTTTTGTGCTGGTTCACCTCCTTTCTTCGGGGCCGGTCCCAGTCAGTGGTGATAGGGAGTGAGAGGTCCCATCCTCGGCCCCTCCTCTGTGGGGTGCCGCAGGGTTCGGTTCTCTCTCCGCTCCTTTTCAACATTTACATGAAACCGCTGGTGAGATCATCCATCATCATGGGATGAGGTATCATCAGTATGGTGATGATACTCAATTTTATATCTCCATCCCTGGTGAGGTAAGTGATGCCGTGACCACCCTCTCGCGGTGCCTGGAGGCTGTGAGGGTCTGGATGGGGGACAACAGGCTCCAGCTGAACCCTGGTAAGACGGAGTGGCTGTGGGTTAATGGCTCCTCTGTATCTGGGATGTTGTCATCGTTGGTGCTGGATGGGGTAGCACTGCCCCAGACAGACCCAGTGCATAATTTGGGGGTCCTCCTGGACTCACGGCTCCTGCTCGAAGAGCAGGTGGCAGCTGCAGCCGGGAGGGCTTTTGCACAGCTTCGGGTTATGCACCAGTTACGCCCCTTCCTGGATTGGGATGCCCTTCGAATGGTCACTCATGCCCTTGTTATCTCCCAGATAGACTACTGCAATGCACTCTACATGGGGCCACCCTTGAAGAGTATCCGGAAGCTTCAGCTGGTCCAGAATGCAGCCGTGTGAGCTATTTTTGGGGTCCGAAGAAGGACCCATATAACACCTTTGCTCCATGAGCTGCATTGGGTACCAGTTTGCTTCCGGGTCCAATTCAAGGTGTTGGTTATCACCTTTAAAGCCCTATGTGGCATGGGGCCAGGCTACCTGAGGGACTGCCTCACCCCCACGATTTCAACCCATCCCACCCGATCTCTCAGAGAGGGCATGCTCCAGACCCCCTCGGCAAAAGAACTCCGACAAGCGGGGTCCAGAAGGCAGGCCTTCTCTGCTGTAGCCCCTGCCCTTTGGAACATCTTGCCCCCGAGGTAAGACAGGCCCCCTCACTCCAGGCCTTTCGGAGGGATTTGAAGACCTGGCTCTGCCATCTGGCCTGGGGCGGGGAGAGAGGGAGAAATGGGGTTGGCTAGCCCTCTAGAGGCCTGGTGTGGCTTCCATCGGCCTCTTGGATTTTTTTCTCTTCCTTCCATTTGTGTAAATGTGTTTTTCTTTTATAAATTTTAATTATGTATTTATTTGTTTTAATTTGATGTAAACCGCCCAGAGTCCCCCATTGTGGGGAGATGGGTGGGGATAAGTCTATGTATAAATATATAAATATATATATATATATATATATATATATATATAAATAAATAAATAAATAAATAAATATTTATTAAATTCCGTCAGTCAGTCTAGGAGCAGGAAGTTACAAAAGCTATGTATATTCCTAGAAGGTCACAGAGCAGCATTCCACATTCCAAGAAAGTCCAGGAGTAGCAGATTGCAGGAGCTGGGATCTTCCCAGATGGTGTCTCTCTTGAGCCTACCTTTAATGGGATCTAACCATGGTACAATACACAGAGCCTCATTGGCTACCTGGATTTTTCCAAAGACCCCTTACATCTTCCATTGCAATTTTTTGTGCAGCATATTGTGGCTGCTCACATTTTCTTCTGACACTGAATATGCATAATGCATATCTCTGAATGCTGGTTACTGGAAAACTCAAATGAAAAGAGCTATAGTGCTTGTGTTCATTTGTGGTCCTCCCAGAGGCATCTAGTTTGTGACTGGATTGGGCTGGCCTTTGGCCTGATCTAGCAGAGCTGTTCTTATGTTCAATATATAACTGAAAAACATTGGAGTAGACTATTTAAGAAATCTCAATTCCCTCCCTCCAGCATGTGTTAGATTGCTACCTGGGTCGCTCTGACCCATATTCAAGTTTAAAGAGAGAAAGCACCTGCCTCTTTTCCTATCACAGGACTGTAATTGCTTGGCCTCCTTGCACTCCTCCGGGGGAAAAAAAAAACTTGCTTTCAAAGCAAAAGCTGCACTCAGAGTTGATCTCTGCACAATCTGCAGCTGGACCAAATAGTCTTCCATCACTGTCCTCAAATGCAAATTGAAATATCCCATGTCCAACAGAAGGTTAATGGGTGAGGATTTTGCAGAGGAGGGGATCTCCAACATATACTCCCAAGTGCTTCCTCATAAAGGATAGCAGAGCACAGAGTGCCCCTGGTACCTCCTGACAGAGCCCAGCATTGTTTCAGCTGGGATCATCATTCAGTACTAGCCTGCTTCTCAGATTATCAAAGCAGAAGCATCCCCAAACTGAAGGATTTGTTTAGCACGCAGTGAATTCAAGCAGAAATGGAAAGGAATTGTTTTGAAGGGTCTGACCAAACATCTACTCAGCCCAGTCTCCTGTTTCCAGCTGTGGTCAGCCAGATATTTCCAGATGCTCAGAAACAGTCCTGAAAGGTTTGTTATTTGTCTAGGCTGGTAAGAATTTGTCTCATTGTTTGTACACCTGCTGTGGAGGCACTTTATCCTACTGATTATTTCACTGGAGGGTTTCATTTAGCTATCTGGCTTAATACCACAGCTAGATCCAATCCCCTTTTAAAGCCAATGGACATTGCCATTTGTTAAAATGTATTTTATAAAGTACATTATTTGTCCAAGCAACATACCACTTATGTTGTATTTCCAATTCTGTCTTTAGTCTTCATCTTACAAAAATTATAGTTTTAATAATTATAATTTTTATAATTAAAAAAAGTGAGAAAGGAGTGCAAATATTCAGGATTTTGACTTCTCCACCCTATACTGGCTTTCGTACTTCATCTGAGCATTGTAAGAGAATATGCACATAGCTATAACAATAGGAAAGGCATATTTGAAGGAGATCTGGGAAGCAGCCAGAAAGCCCAAGGCAACATTTGAGATAAGGAGAGAGTAGTCAGAGTATATTACATCACCTTGGACACCTCATTAAGCCAAGCAAATTCTCCAGACACATCCTGCTTAGCTAAGGAGAGGAAGTGGTAGCAGATGAATAAGCACATTCTGGGACACAAGCAAGAGATGATTGTTATCACATTTATAATCTTTGCTTCTGTTATACTTCTGAGGATGCTAACCTGGTGTCATGTTCAAATGGACACTTGTGAAAGTCAATTTTTCCCTTTTAGTTCATTTTTTTCAAAAAAAAAAGAGTACATATTGAGAGCCAGTATAGCTTCAAGGTTAGCAGAAAGACCTGGGTGAAAATCCATACTTAGCTACAAATCCTGCTAGGAGTTCTTTAGCACTTCATGGCCTCTGAAGCATGCCTACATACCTCTCAGGGCTTTTGAGAAGATAAAGAACAACCATCATGCCCTCAGCAGTGAGAAAGGAAAGAGGAAGGTTGATAAACAGTTCATATGAAAATCTTCAGAAGTTCACTGCTCCTCTGTTTAAGGGTGGAGAATGAACTTTTTACAAGGGCAGCTTTCACATGAATGATCTAGGCTGGAGTGCTAGAACCAGAAGCTAAAGTCCCAAGTGTATAGAACTGGAACCAAAAATGGGTGGAGCTGAAGCTTGAAATGGGAAGATCTGGAATCCAAGTAGGTGGATTTGGAACCCAGAATGAGTGGAGCCTGGGTCCAAAGTGGGCAAGACAGAATCCAAGAAGGATTTCATTTTTTTTTTCTTTTGTCTCTTTCTCCCCTCCTACTTTTGCTCTTTTTCTGGCAGTCACTTGCTTTTCTCCATTCTGCTAGTCCATGTTTTGAATTAAGAATCCCATGACTCACAGCTCATTCATTTAACATGTGTGCTATAGTAAACTGACTAGAGAACAAGAGTGTTTCAGAATGCTGGAAAAAAACAATGGAGACCTTAGTTAACTTCCTGTTCAACAATTAAGTTGGGTGATCTAGGAAACGATGTTAAGGAGAAAGCACAATCAACAGATAAACAACACAGGAGCTCGCAGGAGCTCTGGAAGTCCTTGTTAGTCAAGGAAAGCTCAAGTGGAACAGGAAGCCCCTTTATATTTTTTCCTGCCCCAGAGGACTTAACTGTGAGCAGAGTCAATTTAAGACTTGAAAGTGCTTCAACCAGGAGACTTCTTGTCTAGCTCAACAGTTTACCACATGGGAGAGATGTGTAAAGACTGATTCCTAGAGATTTCACATATGCTTAAATAATTTTTATTTATTTATTAATTATTAAATTTATAGGCCGCCCATCTCCCCCAGAGGGTAATTCTGGGCGGCTTACAATTAAAAACCAAAACAATAAAAATATAAATATCCCCCAATTAAATCACAAATAACAAATCTATAAAAGCAGTGTACAATTCAAGATGATGGAGGAAGCAGTATCAATCATCCCATGAGCCAGTTCCAGCAATGCGAGCCCCCATCAGGCTCCCAGGCCATCCGGCATAGCCATGTTTTTACACTTTTTCGGAAGACCAGGAGGGAGGGGGCAGCCCACAGCTCAGCTGGCAAGCTATTCCATAGGACAGGGGCCACAGCAGAAAAGGCCCCCTTCCTAGATCCCACCAGCCAAATACAGGCAGTTTGTTTGACAACAGTACAAAAATTGTGGCCATTGCTTTCTTATAGGATTTTTTTCCTTCACTTGATGATCTGTCATTGAAGTAGTAACAAAGCTTGAGCAGACTTAGTTTCTGAGCCGGGACAAGATTAATCAGGTGCTGCAATCAGCTATGATAAAGAACTTGAATCTGTCCTTATTTTTCAGCCTAAACTACTGAATGCTATTAGTGGGAAGGGGGAAAACTTTTATGTTTGTTGAGATCCTTGGAGGAATTGAGGAAAATGCAAGAATTTTTCTGTTGCTTTCTTGATTTTGGTTTACAAGTATTCTCTCACTTTGAAGAAACTCTGAAATGGTCCTTAATGTGAATCTCTACACCAGCACTGCTGTATATTGCTTTCATTTCACTTTCCTGGAATTGATCTTCACACTTTTTTCTTCCCTCAGAAATTGAAGACTCTGCTTTATTATTATTTTTCCTTTACTTTAAGAAGAAGAAGAGGTTCTGTAAACTGTATTATCAAAATTTAAAAGTTTAATAATAATAGTAGCACTAAGCCAGACAAACTGTATTACAAACATTATCAGTGTGGAAAAAGGCAAGTGTACCTGTATATAGCATAAGATGACTAGAGTTTTTGGTAAATGACAGATTAACTGTTTTGTGGCCAAATGGTAAGTTGAACGTGGAACTCATCTGACTGGTTCTATTTGTTACCCACTTTGAATTCTACTGAGTGGAGTCAAGAATGTCTTCAAATACTGTTTCCGCTATTACTACATGCTAAGAAATGTCTGCACTGTATTGATTGATTGATTGATTATGTGCCATCAAGTTGTTTTCTACTCCTAGCGACCACATAGGTTTTATCCATGATGATTTATCCCTAACCTCTTCTTTCAGGTCTCCCAAAAGTGCACTCATCATCACTGTAATTGAGTCTGTCCACCTTGCTGCTGGTCGTCCTCGTGGTTTTCAGAGGAGTTAAGGGTGCTGAAAAGGGCCAAGAGATGTCTAGAGTGCCACTGGTGGAAAACTAAGGACAAGTGACCGAACATGGGTTAGAGCCACTATTAAGGCCTACCTTGTGGCGGTAAGGGTGGCGAAAAGCCATTATTTCTCCGCTCTTATTGCATCCACAGAGTGTTGCCTGGCAGCCCTGTTCCGGGTCACCCGGCCCCTCCTGGGAGTGGACTTACCTAGTTATCTGGGAATGATTCGATCCTATTGGACCTGAGGAAGTGGACAGGGTCCTTGGGACTGTTAGTGCGGCCACCAGTGCATTAGATCCTTGTCCCTCCTGGTTGGTTAAAGCCACCAGGGAGGTGACATGGTGGTCAATGGGTCCCATGGAGTGGGAACTAGTGGTTGTCAATTCATTCTTGCAGGAGGGGGTGTTCCCGACGCCTTTTAAAGAGGTCCTAATCCACCCCCTCCTCAAACCATCACTGAAGTTCCACCCTTTTGGACAATTTTCATCCAGTTTCCCACCTGCAGATGCGGATCCCACCAGTCAAGGAATTCCGGCTGGCAGGGTCTAGGAAGAGGGCCTTTTCTGCCATGGCCCCCAACCTGTGGAAGAGCTTGCCACCTGACATGCAGGCTGCCCCCACTCTCCTGGCCTTCTGAAAAGGTGTAAAATCATGGCTATGCCACATGGCCTGGGGGCCTGATGGGGGCTCACATTGCTGGAACTGGCTGGTGGGATGATTGATACTGTTTCCCCCATCATCTTGAATTGTATACTGGCTTTTATAGAATTGTTATTTGTGATTTTAACTGGGGATATTTATATTTTTATTGTCTTGGATTTTAATTGTAAGCTGTCCAGGGTCACCCTCTGGGGGAGATGGGTGGCGTATAAAGTTAATATATGAATATATAGTCCTGATGCATCTTCAGATGATAGCACCAAAAATTTTATTTTGAAGATATTTGCATTTAAACATTGCAGTTAAAATGTTGACATAGTATTGTAGTTTCACAACTCACCAGGAACATTTTCATGGCTCTTTCCACTGAGTCTTTGTGTTATATTCACAGGGCGAGCAAAACTGGACTAGAGCCAAATATCTTAGCATGCATCCATGTGCTGATATCTCCAATTTATAATGTGCATCTCTGGAGGCCATTAGTACATTAATATAGAAATGAAAGGTAAAGTCTCCTTTGAGTCAAGATCTATTCTTGATGACTTTATGGACATATCCAAGTAATTTTCTTGAGATCAGGATAGAACTGGTCTGCCACTGCATTAATCCAGACTGGGGGTTTTTTTCTTCTTCTTTTACTTCTCAATCTAAATTTCAACTCTGGGATTCTCTGGTGCTCTCCCATCCAAGAATTAACCAAGGCTAACCCTGCTTAGCTCTTCCAAATTCAGCTAAGGATGACTAAATGCTACCATGTAGCTGGGCAATATTGATTGATTGATTGATTGATTGATTATCAGTGTCAACTCCTAGCAACCACACAGATAGATTTTCTCAATCACAATCTGTCCCTAACCTAGCACTTACAATGCACGCATTACCAACAGTGCACCCCATCATCTTTGTAATTTAGTTCATCCACCTTGCTGCTGGTCATCCTCTTCTCTTTCCTTCCACTTTTCCCAGAATCAGAGCCTTCTCCAGAGAGCTAGGTCTTCGCATAATATGAGCTGGACAATATAGGAATAAATAAAAAATAGCTCACAATTCAGATAAAATGTGCTGTGCTTTGGTGTTGTGAAAACCACCCATACGTAATGTGCTGGAGCAGAAGTTTAGCTAAGTTCAATTTTTATCTTAGACCTTAGAGCAGCTCTAAAGACTTAAATCCAAGCTCCATCAAATTCAGAGCCAGGCAACTTTGGGATAGTTGAATGTAACACTTGGGAGGAATCAAAGAAATATTTGGTTAAAAATATTTCTAACTGTGCAACTTCTGGGAAAGAAACGGTGGACTGAAGACAGCTCCACAAAAAGCGGAGCCGATGACTGTGGTGGAATGAAGAGCCGATGAGTAGATCGGCTCTTTGATAATTCCTCTTCAGACAAGGAGAGGACTTGAGATTGCCCACAAGTGCTCCAGACTCACAGGGAGACTGCAAGACAGTGGTCTCTGGTGGGTTTAGTGCTCTGGGAGACAAGGGATTTAGCCATCTTGCTCAAACCATCATCGGCACCTTTGAAAGGACACTGGATTCACATACTTCCTTTTCTAATTACTTTTGGAAATTGCTTATTAACTGCTTTTCAGCTACTAGGAACCTTTTGGATAAACAGGTTTTACAGCACCAAGTGAGTTTACTTCAATCCTTAGCAAAAGAAGTTTTAAATACAAGTTTAAGGACTTAAAAAATTGTTTGGAATAAACAGCAAAAGGGTGACTAAAACTTTGATTTTAGAAAGTTACAAACGGACTAAGGGTCCAGATAAATTTGAAATAAGATTTTGGAATTAATTATAAAGAATCCTTCCTATGGGAAAATGCTTTTGAATTCTTTTAAAAAAATATAAGGTAAGACTTTAAAAATTGGATACTAGAGGGAACTAGAAGGAACTAAAGATTACAATTAAAGGAGAAGAACTCTCACATTCGACTTACAAATACAGAATGAAGCAAAATATTTTAACATTGAACCTACTGAAGGATATTTCTGAACACTGGACCCAGAAGTTAATTTTAAGAATGACTGCCTCTATAGATAGACTGTGTTTAAAATATGTTATGGAAGAGGAATAGGTTTTACCTGACAAGATTGAGACTGATTTGAAAGTGAATTTTAAAATGACAGGCTACAAGAATGACATGGAAAAAGATGTTACACTGGACATACAAAAGATACTGGCTGATGTCTTAATAAGTAAAAGGCATATACAAATAACAAACCAAGAGAGTGACTTGGATAATTTTCCTATATTGGATTCACAAAAGAAGCTTGTTAAAGCTTTGAAGAATTTTGTGAGAAGGGACAAAGAAAAAATGAAAAGAAATCAAGTTCTAAGACATTATTTGAAAGGACTAAAAATCAAGATTGTTAAAAGTAAAAGGAAGGAATATAGAGTTGGTTTCAAGATTAAAACAGACATGTTGTTATTTCTGGTAACCTTTAATAGACTTTTGCTGACATCAGGACTGAAATGACAAGGCTTTAAAGATTTGTTTATAGATAAGAGATGAGATATGGAAAGAAGAGATCATTGGCTGTATTTTAAGAGAAGGTGATAAGTTACTAAAATTGTTTATACTTGTGAGGAAGGGGGAAGTTATTTCTTTATATATTTCTTTTCTTTTTCTTTACTATATTCTTTTTCTTTTATTTTCTATTTTTCTTTCTATTTTATTCTTTTTTTCTTTTCTGCACCATCTATTTTTTATTTTTATCCTTTTATTTTTTTAGTTTGTATTTTTATTGTTGTAATTGTAATTTTTAATAAAATGACTATTAAAATATTTCTAACTATGGATAGAAATATTACACAAATGGATGGAAGCAGGATTTTTGTTTTCTTCATTTGCAAGGAAGAGTTATGAAGACAGTATTTATTCTTTTTAAACTGTATAAAGACCAGTTTAGGTCTTGTGCTATAGATTTCATATGTTCCTTGCTTCAGAATGGTAGGAAACCAGACCATCAAGTTTGAGCAATTATGTGGGGGGCTCAGGGGCTAAATGGGACTCTACATTACAGATTCCATCTCTAATCTAGTTCACAATTCTGCTTCCTATAATGGCTGATCAGATACTTCTAGGGAAGTCAGCAGATAAAATAGGCAATTATATTCTCCCATTTTTTTCTTCCTGATACTTGGCATTTAGTGAATGCTTTCTTTGCATATGAAGATCTTAGCTAACCAGGAGTTGTAACTATTTTAGCTCTGGTCTTGCTGGCTAGGAATTCTGGGAATTGTAGTCTGACATTTCTAGAAGATACAGGTAGTCCTCACTTAACAACCATTTGTTTAGTGACCATTCGAAGTTACAATGATGTTGAACAAAAGGACTTATGACCGGTCCTCACACGTACAACCATTGCAGCACCCCCGCAGTCAAATGATTGCAATCTGGGTGCTTGGCAGGCAGCTTGCACTTATGACAGTTGCAGCATCCTGATCAGTGATCACCATTTCTGACCTTCCCAGCTGGCTTCCAGTAAGCAAAATCAATGGGGAACCATGTGATTTGCTTAACAACTGTGTGATTCGCTTAACAACCATGGTGATTTGCTTAATGAATGCTGCAAAAAAGATCATAAAATCAGGTGCAACTCGCTTAACAACCACCCTGCTTAACAATGAATTTTCTGGTACCTATTGTGGTTGTTAAGCGAGGACTACCTTAAAAGATTAGGAAAGGCTGTAAACCATGAATAAATTGGCAATATCTTTCTCTAATCCCCTTTAAAAGCCATTTGTACCATGGCCATTGCCACATTTTGTAGTATCAAATTCCATAAATTGATGATATGCTATGAGAGGAAGGACTTGGCTTTCATTTGTCAAGAATTAATTGTCAATTTTATTAAATGGCCCCAAGTTAACATTTGTCTGAAGTCTTATCTTACACTTGGACCAAAAGGGGTCCCAGCTATTTATTTGTTTGTTTATCTAATTTATATGGCCACCCATCAGAAGTGATTCTGGGTGGAGAACAGAATTAAAATAAAATAAAAACAATTACAAACATTACAAAAGTTAAAATACAAAGCAGCCAAGAAACAACAAACCCAAATCACTAACACAATCAACAAGTGGGTCTGTGGAAGTAGAGAGAAGGGCAGTTAGACTGGTCATTAACTTCTTTTTGAAAAGGGGATGTTCAAATCAAGTTAGGAATTTGGCAGTTTATCAAATTCATCAGAAGGATGGTGTTTTATTTTACATAATCATAACCATCCAGTAAAAGCCATGAGGAGGTGAGATGATGTCATGACGATTACACAAATGCAAATGACATATATAATTTCTGCCATAAGCATGACATCATGGTACACATGAAATCATTCTTTCCCCCCTGGCAGATGCCCATGAGCATGACTGAGAGTGTGAAAGAAGAAAATGTTGGTTGCCATTATTCTGAAAACATGCTGTCTTTTTTTGTCTGAGATTTAGATTTTGGATCTTCTTTATTGTTTTGCATTGTAACATAATTATCGTTACTGTACTGTTTATATTTCCTTGTAAGATTGCATATAGGGAGGATTCCTCATTATTGTCAAAAATTAATTTGTGTCATGGGCCTTTGGGATGAGTCCTGCTCCAACAAAAGATGGGTAAAGAGCTGGAGCAAGCACTAATAACTTGGCAGGACTATCCTCCATTGCCCCCAATTCAGAACAGAAAGAAAGCCTACAGGTTTGCAAAAACATTGAGAACTAAAAAATGGAGAGATGAAGTAGTGCCAGGTTGCTGCAAACATGTGATCTTCTTAGGACTAATGGTCTACTTTGGAGTGGGTTATTACTTAGTTTCTGCAATCAGCTTTGTCAGTACCACTTATACTTAGGTGGAAGCCAAAATTTTCTAGTATAAGTCTCTGTGTCAGGAATACCAAATGGTGGAACAATTTTTGTGACAGCTGATGTTGAGCCTTGATTGTAAGGCTTGTTGGATAATGCCTCTTTGCCTTGTTTAAAACTTTGGAGTGCGGGGTTTTCCAGGAAGCAATGCTTATAGCCTTGTGGTGAGTATCATGAATCCCCAATATATCGTAGGTGCATCTTCCAAGTGTTAGGAGATTTCTGATTATTCTTCTCTGTGCTACAGTCAGGGACAGGATAACATGACTATATTTTAAGATGACTGATGAGAGCTCATTGCTGCTGGCTTTTACCTCTGTTCCTCCCAATCTTTTGCTGGTTGTTCTTTGTAGGATACCCATTTTGTTGCTATTTTGATACCCCACGGTGCCCTGGAGCAACACTGTCTTGCTCTAGAGCATTGTGGGGAATTACAGTAGTGGCACATAAAACTTAATGGCAGTGTGCCCTCCTCAATATTCTTCTAACTGGGGAAGCTGAACCTCCTCCTTACCTTCCTACTGAGTAAAAATATAAAGCAGAAACAGAAGGGACTATCCACTTACATGTGTGCCTAGAACAAAGTTACTGACCTTGGGTTATTGCCCAAGGATACTTGACTACATATCTTTAAACTTAGAACTCACTCTAGCTAAATCAGGAAGCCAGGACATCCAATCCCTGGCTGGAAGAGCAAAAAACAGCCAATAGGATTTTACTAGATTAGCATTACAGTTATGGTGAACAGATAATAGTCATAAGAGTCCTTCAGTGTTTCCCAAACTGGACAACTTTGAGATGTGTGAACTTTAACTCAATTCCCAGTCAGAATGACCATTGCTAAGAATCCTGGAGTTGAAGTTCACATATCTTGAAGTTGCCTAGGTTGGAAAACACTATTCTATGCAAATTTCTCAAGCTTTCCAGATATGAAAGTACACTCAAACTAAGGAAAAATGTTTGGTTGCAATCAGGAAAACCAACATGTTGCACCTCTGTGCCAAGATTCATGTCTGGCAAGAGCAGGCAACCTGTAATCCCAGACTCATACTTCCTTTGCAAGCAAATAGTTTAAACTTCTGGCAAAATCTCCCAGTTTCCTTGGCAGCCTGCTCATGAGGAGGAACAGAGAGAGAAGAATGACTGAAGCAGAGAGAGAAAGAAAAAGAAAAAAGGGTGCCATAAAAAGAATAGGGGCCTGGCAACTGTGGCTTCACCACCTGATTGTTTCAATCCTGCTTATCAAGGATGAGGGCAAGGTAGCCCCTAAAAAATGGGCTCTCAAGAGAAAAAAGTTGTTTGCACTATATGGTGAGCCTCAGAGGTCTTAAGAAAATAAAGCTCTTCCTTGCTCCTTGGTAAGAACTACAGGAAGAAAACTCAGATCATTAAGTATATGACAGGCCGCAGTCCTCCTCCCTCACTTCCTAAATGTGTATCCTTCTGTTTCTTGTATTTTCTTCCCACTTGGCTATGTACTTGATTACTGGTTGTGGAATTTGTAAACTTTCAGCCATTCCTAAATCAACACTCTAGGATGTGAAAAGCATGGGATTATGACTTCAGTGCAGAATAAAGGTGAAAGTGAGGTGGGAGGGAAGAAATGAGCCTTTTAGCCCAGTGCAAATATTGAAAATAACTCCAAAGGGAACAATACTGCAGAAATTGCTTTTGGAAGGAGTACATCATTCTTTTAAAAACTTGAATCTGGGCTGGTGATGTACAAAAGGGCTGGATAACGTACAACTGTTATAAGAAACTATTTTCACTTGGCAGAAAGTACTTAGTTTCAAAAGCATTAATGCTACCAATTTAGTGGGATTATCTTTTTTATGTTTATTTTTCTTAGTATCTTCTCTATTTGCAGACCCTTTGATTTAGATATTTCATGAAATAATTGATTGATTATTATTATTATTATGGCTGAATGTAAATTAGCTGACAGAAAGAGGACCTATGGCCCTTCAGATTGCAAAACAAATCTTCTAACATCCCTTGCTCTTGCTTTCAGGGGCTGCTGAGAAATGTAATTCTTCAACTCCTGGAAGGCCACAGGTTCTCTACTTTTGCCAAGTATTAATTGACCATGCTGTGTGACATGGTGAGCTGGTGGTTTAGACTCCTTATTGCAGTTGGCATTGACAATATTGCCAGTCTCTGTTATGAACATATAAGTGTAGAAAAAATCCTTCTCAATTTTTGGAAAGATAATGAAGACCAGGCTTGTCAACAGTCAAAAAGCATTGTGAAAGAGTGGCAAATAATTATTCGTTTAACTTATACAGCTAGTCCTTGACTTACAACCACAATTGGGACTGGAACTTCTGTCATTAATTGAGTCATGTCCGATTTTATGACCTTTTTTACCGTGGTCGTTAAGCGAATCTGGCTTCCCCCATTGACTTTTCTTGTTGGAAACCTCTGGCAATCACATGACCCCAGGACACTGCAACTATCATAAATGCATGCTGGTTGCCAAGTGCCTGAATTTCAATCACGTGACAGCAGGGACGCTATAACAGTCATAAGTGCAAGGACCAGTTGTAAGTCACTTTTTCAGTGCCATTGTAATTTCAAATGGTTGTTAAATGAATGGTCGTAAGTTGAGGACTACCTGTACCCACTGTCTTTTTGTTCCCAGTATATGGTGTTCACTGGATTTTTTTCATTACAAGTGCCAAAAAAACACACCCTCGTCTACCTTGTTAGGTAGTATAAAGGTAGCAAAATGTCTTCAGTTTTCCTGGAGAGACATGCATACATTTATTGAGGACAGGGAAATCTCGCAAATTGCCCTCAGTGGAGTTGGCAAACTGAAGCTGGCACGATGGGGAAGCTGGGCATTGCATAGGATTTTTATCTAATGGTTATAAGGGACAGGGGGTATTTTATATTCAGAGTTGTCTCCCTTTTGGTTAAATAGAGTACATAGTTGCTCAAATAAGGACAGTAACCACAGCCACAGAAAAGTTGTATCTGCTCTAATTCCATAATGCAATTCAGGCAGCAGGATCCCCCCCGCCACCTCATTCCCCACAAACTCAAGTTGTGAACAGTGATGAGTACTGATTGTAAATAGAATGAGGCAGGGTTTTGTTATCTGGACATTTATTGACAGACAGAAGCAGGTAACAATTCTGGCTGTCTCTTATGGATTTGAATCTGAAATAGCTCAAAAGAGCTGGGTATAAACATGAATAGAACAAAACAAAAATGGCCTCCTGAAATTGTTCATACTATTTGCAAACATATAAAATAAAACTTGACAACTGAGGTTCAGATTTCAAGTCATCCTTCTCAGTTATTTGGTAGACCAGTTACCATGACTCGTAAAATCTCATGGCTCCCAAAATCCCTGGATATAGAAATAAGCCTAAACTTTGGCATCCATGGTGTCCTATGGTAATCTCTAGAGTTGATGCTGCATCCACCCACTCTACACAGGAATTTGCCCATGGAAATTGTGTAAAGGTGTCTTACCAATGCTTATATGCGGCAATGAGGCTATTTCATTTTTTAAATTCTTCGTTTGTATTCTGCCTTTTTTTTTCCATCATGGATCTCACAAGGAGTTTCCCATCTAGATGTTGTGCTCTGGATCTTTCCTCCTTTTGCAGGGACCAGGAACTTAAGTTACTTCAAACCCTATCTGGAGTTGGATTAACTCTGTGGATGTTTAGAAAAGATCTAGGAAATTAATTTCAAACCAGATTTGAGGTTGCCCCTCTTATCACTAATACAAGAAACTTTACGTCATGCCATTTCAGAAGAACAGTAATATTAGAACAATGCAGATATTAGTGCAGAAACTGGGCAATGTACCCTGGGTATTTTAAAAATTGTTCACAGTAAGAGCACCAGAAGAGGAACTATAAGTGAAGTGATATGAAGCAAATGGGCACAACACATTAATGGTTTGTTCTGTCTAAACACTAGACACTGTGTCTCCAAGGCAGGCTACTCAAAAATAAAAGCAAGCAGTGATACCTGAGTGATGGAAAGCGCAGACTCCTAAGTTTGCTGTGTGGGTGCATGCAGATTGTAAAAAATCACAATAGAATGCAAATAGCCTATGATAAATGATACCCAGAATGAAAAAAGCACCTTCTGTATAAGTGCAGGTGTGCTGGGATAAAGTTACCCAGTTTCAAAAAAGGGAGCTCTTACAATGCTTATATAAAAAGGGGTAAAGTAGGGTTTTCTAAATGGTACATAGGTGAAATGGACACCTGCTTAGAAAGGGTACAAATTCTGAACTGTTACAGTTAGCAGAGAAAAAAATGTTCTTTTCTGATTGAACAGCTTGTGGCCAATTTTGCTTCAGGGGTAGGAAAGGTGTAGACCTGCAGATGGTCTAACTCAGTTTTCACCATAGCCATTCTGGAAGCTGTCACTGAGCAAAATTGGCAGGGCAATAGATTTCCCATCGCTGAAAAGATGAGTCATATCCCATGGCAGCTATTGTTTGAAAGTGTTTTCTTTCTTGAAATGATTGAATATGTTCTCAGAAGGTACACATACTACTAGAAGGGTCCTGGGTGATATGTGAACTGTTGCAAGACATGAATGTTTGAAGAAGCAAAAGTGGTTCTGTATACAATAGCAGCATGCTTCTGTTAGAGGAAATGAGAGTTGACTATATCAGGAGAAACATAAAAGTGCAAATGGGGTGTTTTTAAGAAGTTTGTATGCTAAAACAAGAAGACATGGAGTCAAGAAGGAAGGGTGCTGAAATTGAATACAAATCTGATTGACCAATATGAAAGAAATGTATTGAAATTATTTGGTTATATAGAGAGAATAAATTAGGATCACACAGAAAAAAAATATTAAGGAAGAGTGAATGGGTCAAGAGGAAGAAGACCAAGAACACTGTAGCTGGATGGAGTTGATGAAATTTTCAAAAACAAAGAGGTGAGAATTTTAAAACACAAAAGGCAGTGTATGAAGAAATGGTATATGATGATAATGGAAGCAAAGATAGTTTGCAAGAACAGAGAGGTATGGAGAAGAATGGACATTGTTCTGAGTATAAACTAGATTTGTTTAGTTTTCCTTTTCTTTTGGTCCCTGGCTTTAATTTATTTTGTTCACTACTTTTACTCATTTTCTATATTTTGTATATTGCTTGATTCAAAAGTGAATAATGGACATATATCTATGTAAGTATGATGAAAAAAATAGCCTCGTAAACTCCTTTCACTTTTATAGTCATCACTGGTGTATGCAGAGTAGGAAGTCTAAATCCTGTCAGTTAGGAACTTTGCAAACTTTACTTGGTACAGAAGTAAAACAAACTCAATATATCTGCAAACAGTTTTTAAACAGCCCTCAAAGCAAACTAGGAGAGACTTGTGATCAACGGAGAAAATGGATAGACCATGCAAAGCCTCCTTATTCACAGGAATTCAGCATAAAGACCTGCTGTTGGGTGTCTTGGCTTTTGTATTTTCAAGGCTCTAAAGACAAGGCAGTCTTGCCAACACGATAGCAGCCCACAACCATGTGATCAAAGCTCTGCCTCTTTTTACATGCACCTGATCATGTGGCCTCCAACTTGACAGTTTTACACACATACACACACACACACACACACACCCATATGACTACTCCTGGCACAGTCCTAAAGTTTAGACTCAGAAAAAGAGTAATACATGGGATATGATAGTGCTTTTAAGTAGCTGATGGAGTTTCCCACAAAAGAAAGTTCAAGACTTGCTTTATGTCACCCCAAAATGCAGGTCACAGAATAATAGCCTTCAGACACAGGAAGGCAGATTCAAGTCGAATGTTCAGAAAACCTTCCTCACCATAAGAATAAGTCAACCCTGAAACCAATTACTGAGAAAGGTGAATAGGCTCCCAATAGATGGATGAGTTCAAGCAGAGCCCAGACAGCCATTGGTTGGGAAGGCTTTCAGATGGATTCCTGAACTAAGCAATACATGGGCATCCATGGGGAAGGCAAGCAAAAACACGTGTCATGACATCTTCAAGCAAATAATGCAAAGTATGTTATTTGCTTCAAATGATATATACCATCTGTGTGATAGGTTGTGGCCTAAAATTTAGCAGTAGGCATCATCTTTTCTTCCCTTACATAGGAAGAAGCAGCTTTACTGATTCGAAAAGTATAAGTATCTTTTTGCTCTCCTCCTTGGGTGTCAGAACCACAAAGGTTGGGAGCTAATTGTGAAGGATATTCCATATCTTGCCATCCCAGCTATTTTAAGATTGTGGACTTCGTGTTTCCCTTGTCTTCACCCCTGGTGCTTGCTGGTTTACTTTCAGTCTATTCACTGAATTCAAGCAGTTCTGCAAACTATAAAGGTCATCCAGGCAATGGGTGATGTCCCATTATTGCCCAAATTTCTTCATAGTAATCATGATTACCATGATTGCCTTTCTGGTAGATTCATAATGACAGGGACACTTCAGATCAAGTGCAATTCAGATCACACTGACTTGCAAGAGTTCTTAGACTTAGTTTTTCATGATTAAACACAGAAGGCAGCAGCCGTCTAGTCAGCATACATGGGATTCCATCCAAAGTTGGTATTTGGACACTTAGGACCTCACAGATGAAACATAATAGGGACATCCATGCTGGAACCCTTGCATGCATTTGAAGTAATTCAACTGACTAACAAGTCAAGAGCTTCTGGTATTTCCCTATGATTGCCAGCCAATACACCTGCAGGTACAAATTGGAGAAGACTGGAGTGGTTTATTAGAATATTGGACCAGGACTGAAGAGAATAACAATGGAAGAAAGTCAAGAAATTTCACTAGGGTATATAGTTGGGATTAATGCTTTGCAATTTCCTAAGGTATTTCTCCTGCAAAGAGACTTCTGTTTATTTTCAGAGTGCTTGAGAATTTCTTTTGAATTTATCCTGATAGTGTTTTTCTGAGCTGATTTTATAGTTGGAAGAGTGAAGGGGCTATTGGAGGGGTTATTTCACTGACAGATTTTCCCACCACATTGAAATATCCCTAAATGCCATGCTTTCCAAATTGCAAAAGCCCAATGGGAATACTTCTCTCATAACTTTTTCCCATGGGATTTAAGCAAAGGAAGCTAGGAAGAGAGCTGGAAAGAGGATTCTAGAAAGAAAGAGTCTATGTCTGCAGACCTGTTGGCCATCTTATCACTAAAGAAGAGCAAGAATACCCAGCTGAAAGACTTCCATTGAAACTCTCTGAAAGAAAGTTCAGTACAAATTCTCTGTCATTAATTTGAATGAGAACCGGTACAAAAGTGTTGGATATTTTTTTCTACTGCACTGGTTGGGATACACTAAAGGTTCCCACAGAAATTGTTTGGAAAACTGGATTTTGTTCTTTCTGGCAGGTGAGGAAAACACATCTGCACTCGAGTAATACAAGGGTCCCTCCAAGTCCCATGAACTAATACCTTTGCATTGCAAGGCTGTTCTATTTATCCTTTCTGAATAAGTGCATCTGCACTGATGCTAGAATGTCCTGGGAGGTATAAATATAACAATACAAAGAACAAAATGTACCTCTTTCCTACTGTCCCTCTCTCTTTTTTTAAGCTCCTAATTTTAGAAGCACTTTCATTAACTCTGCATAGTAAGAATAAATGTGTCTCATTTGGAAACCAGGGTGCTGACTGCAATAGTTGACAGTGATCTTTCACCATATGCCAAGGTGTCCTAAAATAAGTTTTTAATTTCCCAAATGGGGGGCTAGGAGGGGTTCAGCAAAAGAGAGCTTGGGAACCATGGAGCTCCCCTTTTCTCCTGTGAAAAGATGCATTGAAGGACAGGTGTGTGTGTGCATTGTGTGCTTACATAGAGTAAGAAAGCATATAATATATTAGGTTTCCTTTTGGTGCCTCCCTCCAAAGATTGATTAAACTCAGGTTTGTGACATTATTTATTTGAAATTTGCTTTTTAACTCTGCTCATCAGCCTAAAAAGTTTTCAAAATAAATTGCATACAACAATCCAGTTCAACCTGTGAATGAGCTTAAAAAGCTCTGTTCCGTTAGACACCTTGATGCTAAGGTATCTAATGTAATCAATCTTCCTGAGACTGGTACCCACCAAGTAAGTTGGATTGTAATTTTTATCATTCCACAGTTTTCAAGGAAAAAATCATAAGAAAGAACTGTACGAAGGAGAGTTTGATTTAGTTCCAGAAGCCGTGTGGCCAACTCCTCCCTGTAGGATAGAGTTCACCATGTTTTTGTAAAGGTTGTAAAAGTTCATCCTCAAAACATTTATAATAAGAACCTGATAATTCATCTGGTCCAGGCATCTTTCCTAGTTTAATCTTTTTTATAGCTTCAGAAACTTCCCTTATTGTTATAGGTCTGTTCATAATCTGTCTCTGTTCCTCTGTAATCCTTCGTAAATTTTGTCTCTTTAGATATTCATCTATTTTTTCTAAAGAGATGTTACTTCCATTATACAAATTGGGATAATATTGATCAAATGTTTTTTGTATGGCTGCATTGTCCATTAATACAGTATTTCCCTCTTGTAATTTCAGTATCATTTTCTTTTCTTTTTCTTTTTGTAATTTATAAGCTAGCCACTTCCCTGGTTTATTTGCAAACTCAAAATTTTTTGCTTTATATAATTCATTTTTATTTCCATTTCTCTTAGTATTAACATAAATAATTGTAGTTATAAAAACTTAATTTGTTGAGAAATACTTATCTTCTTTGGAAATTTCTTTCATTCTTCTTTTCTCTTTATTTCATTCAAAATAGCTTGGGTTTTCTCTTAACTCTTCTTTTTAAGTTCACTATTATGTTGGATAAGATAACCTCTAATAAAAGCTTTACTTGCATCCCAAGCCATTCTTAAATCAGTGCCTTTACCTAAATTATTTCAAAAAATTCTTTTAATTTCTTTTTACAATCCTCCACTATTGCTTCTTTCTGTAGCAACATTTTGTTTAGTCTCCATCTAAAAGAATTAGATTTTCTTTTATAAACCTAACTCACAGTATTATGATCTCAAAGATCTTTGGTAATATCTCTACTTTAGAAACGTTAGTAGCCAAGTTCTTTGAAATCCAAATCAAGTCTATTCTTGAAAAGGATCTATGTCTTTCAGAAAAGTAGGTACGCTCTCTTGAATTGCCATTTTTCTATCTCCATATATCAACCAGCCCTAAACTGTCCATCAAATCAAAGAAAAATTTGGTAATTTGCCTTGCGTGATTTTAATACTTTTCTCAGAAGTTCTGTCCAGTTTTGGGGAATCACTCCATTCCAGTCTCACATCAAAGACCAACTTTCATAAGAGAAACCTATTAATCTCTCCATAAGTTGTTTATAAAACAATATTTTGTCCTCGCTTGGGGCAAAAATTCCCAGTATCAAAGTCTTAGTCCCATGCAAATTAGCTTCTACCCCAACAAATCTACCATACTCATCAGTCAGTACAAGTTCTGGTTTTAGTTGGGGATTTATATACAAAACAACCCCATTTCTTTTTTCTTTTTGTTCCTGCTGAAATAAATTCTTCACCCAAATTTTTATAAATCAAATATTTTATGTCCTTTTTTCTAATATGTATCTCTTGTAGGCAAATTATATCTTGTTTTAATTTTTTAAAATAATGATTTTTTTTCTCTTTTGAAGAGCATTTGCTCCATTTATATTCCACGTTAGGCATTTGTAATCCATAATCAAGCCAAAAATTTAGAAAACTCAATACCTGTAGCACCTAGTTCAATATAATCCCTTCCAGTTTCCCATTGCACTTGTTGGAGTTTTTGTGTAGTCTCCTCTGACACCTCCATTTGAATCTCCTCCAATTCCTCTTTGAATTTTTCTATAAATTCCCTTACCTTCTGGACAGAATTTAATCAAAACCTCTGCTGTTTAAAAGTAAAAATCGCATGTTCCAATTTGTCCCATCGAAATGGGATCCTTTTCTGCTTTAATCTCTCAGTCAAAAAAGAACACTCTTTTTTCTTATGCAAAATTCTAATAGGAATTTCTTTAAGAACAATTACATCTATATTACCAATATTCAGTCTTGTATTAAAATGCTGCTGCAAAACTTGATCCCTTGTCTGCCAGAGAGATGGAAAGAGTCCAATATAGCATTAATACCTAAAGTGGGACAAGATTTGACTTTAACAAGAAACTATAGGCCAATATCATTATTGAATAATGACCACAAGTTGTTCACAATGATTCTAAATGATAGACTGAAAATAATTTTGCAAGAATTTATTCATGAGGGTCAATGTGAATTTTTACGTAAAAGACAGTTAAAGGGCAATGGTAGAATGGATTGGATATTTTGGAATATTTGGAACAACATAATGAAAAACAAGCCGCATTGATTTTCTTAGATGCAGAGAAGGCCTTTGACAATTTGAACTGGGCTTTCTTGTTCAAGGTTTTGGAAGATATGAATTTTGGAGAGAACTTCATAAAATGGGTAAAATCGATTTACACTTCACAGAAAGCACAAATAATTGTTAATGGAGATCTAACAAACCCTGTGAGATACAGGTAGTCCATGGGTTAAGAATGCTCAGTTTAAGGATGACCCACAGCTAAGAATGGAGCCTATTGTAGCAAAATTTCTTTACAAAAAGGAATAAGACGTCCGCTGTCTCCTCTCTTGTTTACTTTGGTTCTTGAAATACTGAATACAGATATAAGACAAGATGAGAGGATTGTGGGAGTAAAGATTAGAAAAGAAACTTACAAATTAAGGGCTTTTGCAGATGACTTGGTGTTAGTTCTGGAAGATCCTTTAAAGGGAATTGAAATATTAATGGGCAAATTAAAAGAATTTGGTGTGCATTAGCAGGTTTCAAGATTAATTAACAGAAGACAAAGATGTTAACCAAAAATATGAAAATAGAAGATCAAACAGAATTGATGAATAAAACAGGTTTTAAGATTGAGAAGAAGGTAAAATATCTGGGTATCACTATGACATATGAATTGTACATTATTTCAAAATAACTATGTTAAGACGTAGAATGAGGTTTAAAAAGATATTTAATATGGGAGAAACTACAACTGTCATTGCTGGGGAGAATTTCGGTGACACAAATGAATGTCTTGCCTAGAATGATGTTCTTGTTTCAGACAATACCTGTTTTGACAACTGATGCGCCATTTAAACAATGGCAGAAGGATATATCTAAATTTGTGTGGCAGGGGGAAAAAACCACAAGTTAAATATAAGGTGTTACAAGATGCAGTGGAAAGAGGAGGATTGGGTCTGCCTGATTTGAAATTGTATTTTGCAGCTTGCTGTTTGGTTTTGATGAAAGAGTGGGTGTTGCTGAGAAATAGAAGGCTCTTGGAGTTAGAAGGACATGACCTGGGATTTGGGTGGCATGGATATTTGTGGTACGATAAAGTCAAGGTTAATGTGGATTTTAAAAACCATCATGTTAGACGTGCCATATTGAGAATATAGAATAAATACAAACCCAGTTTGTGCCCGAAAACACCTTAGTGGCTCTCAGCACAAGAAGCATTTTATAGGGGAGAAATAAGAGGCAAACACAAATGGCGAATTTATCGTGAGATACCAGAATTTTGTCAAGGGAATGTAAAATAAAATCAAGAGAAGAACTGGTGGCAGAGGGATAGAGTTGTCAATGGTTCTCTTATTTACAGTTATTAGAAAGATTTAAAGTAGACAAAAGAATTTATGGTTTTGAACATTATAAGATTGAATTTGAAATAGAAATGGTTTCAAATGATGAACATGTAACTGCTAAAATGCATAAACTTTTATTGAAATTTGAAATAGAAGAACAAGTATGATAAAGTGGACTACAATTTTTGGTTATAATATACAGATGGAACAATGGGAAAATATGCTGCTGAAAGGATTGAAATTTGCCCTATGTTATAACCTTAAAGAGAATTTTTATAAAATGATGTACCGTTGGTATATGTCGCCAGAGAAATTGTCTAGAATGTATAAAGGCATTTCAAATTTATGTGGGAAATGTGAACAACAAGAAGGGTCATTTTATCATGTTTGGGGGACAATTCTGGATCCAAATACATATACTGACTCAGAGGAGTTTAAAGATTAATATACAATTGAGACTAGAGGTTTTTCTTTTGGGACGGATAGACAAACAGTTGGAAAAAAGACATGGAACTTTGCTTTTGTACATGATAACTGCAGCAAGATTATTGTATGTGTAAAGATGGAAAGATTCGGCACTACCCACAATGGAGAAATGGTTGGTGAAGATGATGCAACTTGCTGAGATAGCTTTTTGTTTCCAGTGGTGAAACAATGGGAATGTGTATGTGAGATGGGCTCCTCATCACTAAAAATATTAAGCAGAGGGTGAACAATAATCTTTTGGAGAAATTTTAACAGAATCCTGCATTGCAGATACTGAATAGAACAGGGAAATTGATTAGATATCCTCCAGGATCTCTTCAAAGTCATTATTATTATTATTATTATTATTATTATTATTATTATTATTACTACTACTACTACTACTACTACTATTACTACTACTATTATTATTATTATTATTATTATTATTATTATTATTATTATTATTATTACTGATGGCCGTGGGCATAACTGTATCCACTGTATTCACCCAAACATAACAACAGAATGGAGGAGAACATTCAAATAATACTTTTTAATATTGTATTGCATTTCAGGTGCTGAACCTGTTTCTTGCCTTATTGTTGAGCTCGTTTAGTGCTGACAATCTTTCTGCACCAGATGAGGATGGGGAGATGAACAATCTGCAGCTTGCCTTTGCACGTATCAACAGGGGGCTTAACTATATCAAGCGTACAATGTGGGATTTCTGCTGCAGTGTCCTTCGACAGCCAAAGGCAACTGCTGAAAAGAAAGCTATAATGAAGCTGGTGGCCCAGAACCCACCTATTGTCCACAACTGTATCAACAACCACACGGCTACTGAGTTTGTCAAAGAAGAGCAGAACCAGAAGGAGAACCACACCAGCAATGACAGAGCTGAAACAAACAAAGTGGAGCAGCAGGTAGCTGATGACCACAACAGTGACTTTATGACCAACCCAAACTTGTCCATTTGTGTCCCTATTGCTGTGGGAGAGTCAGATATTGAAGATGATGAGCAGAGCACATTCACAGAAACAGACCAGGTAAGTTCCTCCTTAAAGCAATCCTTGATGTGGTCAATGCGCTTTTAGGGAAAGTATGAGAAGGAGGTGCATGCTGCAGGATAGCCTTCCCCAAACATAGTTGGAAATTTGGGCCATTGTAGTTCCAACACTGCTGGAGTACAGCAGACTGAGAAAGGCTCTTGCTATATGGATAATATGGAGTAGAGAGATTTTGCAATCTGCTGGGTTTTCTGAGCTGGTGCAGGCAGTGGTGTGGCTCTGGAGAAATAGACTATAGACTAGCGTCTATATAGCGTCTCAGCTTGTGGGCAAACTGTTCCACACTCATTGCCTGTGTGACTGAGTGGCACCCATTCTGCAGACTAATGGCCCTGGAGTGGTGGCAGTATTATAACCATCCAAAATTAAAACCAAAAAGAGAGCCAGTTTGGTCTAGTGGCTAAGGCACCAGGCTAGAAAGCAGGAGACAGTGAGTTCTAGTCCTGTTAGGCATGAAAGCTGGCTGGGTGACTTTGGGCCAGTCCCTCTCTCTCAGCCCAACTCACCTCACAGGGTTTTTGTTGTAGGGAAAATAGGAGGAGGAAGGAGTGTTAGGTATGTTAGCCGCCTTGAGTTCTTTATAAAAATAATAAAGGTGGGGTTAAAAAAAAACCTTTAAAAAAAAACAGCATCATTGATGCTTTAATTGTTCCGTATATTTGTAGGTCTAGGTGCTAAATTGGAATATCCTTCTGTGATAAACTACTCTTTTATGTATTACAGTACCAAGGTTTTCCCTTTATAACAACAGGAATGGTTGCCATGGTGGCCTCCGAGGGCACAACTATGCAACTGGATTAATTTAGCAGTTAGTTAGTTCCTCTCTCCAGGGAATTCTGAGAACTGTAGTTCAGTGTGGAAATTTAGGGTCCTCAAACAGAGAATTCTCAATACCAGGATGAAATTTCTAGGATACTTTGTTGGAACTCATGAAAGTTAAAAAGATATGATTGTCCAGATACAATTTGACAACACAGATTTGTTCTATTGTGGTTGTCTTCAAGGCCTTTCAAGGTAGAAATGGACCTTTATTCACAATTTGATATTGTGTTCTTTTGGGAGGAAACTATGTGAGTTGGATATAGATATTTTGTGAATGGTTTATGTAAGTTGTAAAACACAAGAAAGCTTGTGTGTATGAAATCTGAAATTTGTTTTGATTTGTGTCATTGAGAATTAACTATTGTGAAATACTCATTGAACACTCCTGCAGATGCTGAAATGTTGCTTGGGGATGACATGCAGGTAATAGTTGTAGCTGCTTCAGAAAGGCAAGGGAACAAATGTGTTCCTTATCCTCATGTGCTTTAGATGTCCTGAGAGAAATTGGATAAGGGCTTGCACACCAAAATAGGAGTTTTTACAGCATTCTAATTTACGTATTTCTCTATTTCTCTCTCTCTTTCTTTCTACATCAATGAGATAATTAGACACACATGATACAAGTAAAAAAGTGGGGAAACTATTTTCTTACAGTTAGAATTGTTATGATTTTGGAGAATTCCTAGTGAACCCTTACTTGGAGAAAGAACTGAGAATTCTATTAGTCTGTACCTGATCATTTTGATTAGTCTGAGAATTGTGAAAAATGAGGGCAGAGACCCTCCTAATGGTCTTGAAGCCTAGACAAATGTTCAGTAATACTATCCCTAGAATCTTCATTATTGCCAACCCTTTGTATCAGGTCTTAAAAGCAGGAGACAATTTTGGAACACTGCAGTAGCTAAACAAATCTGTAAGCTTTGCTTAGTTACTTCTACTGTACTTCCATTTGAGTTTTTTCTTTCTTCCCCTGTCTGACCAGCCACAGAGGGTTTGCAGACACATATAGTAATGCCATGCTTACACTTTTCCTGATACCTCTGAATGTGTCACTCTGCAGCGAAGCACACAATCTCTAATCTCATCAAATATTTCTATTTCCATACCTAATTCCCTCATCCTGATCCCAGTCTTCCAAGTTTGCTTTCAAACTGCTTATTTGCCTTATACTGTCATTAGCCCCAAACCCCACACTAGAGTGTATGCCTGGCCTTTAAATTTCTGTGAAGAAATTGCTGCTGACTTTACAACTGAGAGTATGAAAGGAAGTAACCACAGGACTAGTAGAATGCAGGTAAAAAAAAGTCTTCTTATAGTTTTCTTGGCAAAAATAAGTGTGATTTGCAGTTGCCTTCTTCTGGGATGTTTTCTCCAATTTAGCCTACAACCTGTCTAACCATTGGTTTATGAAGATTGCTGCTAATCAAAGTATTGGCTTCTGTGTAATCCACAAGAATTTCCTGGCAGATGTGTCTAGTGTGAAGAGGTCTACAATATTTTTTAAAATAATTCTCACTGGAAAGGGAGCTTATGTCGATATTAAAAAGATAGGAGGCTTAAAAAGATAATGTGTATATTAACAATAACAAATGTTTCTCAGTAGTTGAGTTTTGGAGCTTGTTCCATAAACACTCTTCTTTGAGTGAGGGGGTTGTTCCTTTACCTCTTAAGGAGGCCTTGGTTTGCTCCCTTCTTAAGAAGCCATTGCTGGACCCTATCATACTGGACAGTACGTAACCTCCCATTTTGGGGAAGGTGATTGAGAAGGTGTTTGCATAGCAGTTTCAGAGGACCTTGGATGAAGCGGATTATCTGGATCTTTTTCAGTCAGGATTCAGACCAGGGTATGGGATGGAAATGGCATTGGTCACGCTTTTGGATGATCTCTGGCGTGGGCAGGATGGAGGTTATGCATCCATCCTTGCCCTACTTGATCTCCCAGCAACTTTCAATACCATCAACCATGGTATCCTTCTGGATTGACTCCAAGGATTAGGGGTAGGCAGCAGGGTGTTGTGCTGGTTCACCTCCTTTCTCCAGGGTCAATTCCAGTCGGTGGTGATTGGGGAGGAGAGATCCCGCCCTTGGCTCCTACTGTGTTGGGTGCTGCAGGGATCCATGCTCTCTCCCCTTCTATGTAACATCTACATGAGGCCGCTGGGTGAGCTCATCCATCGCCATGGGATGAGTATCATCAGTATGGTGATACCCAATTATTCATCTCTGCCGCTGGTGAACTAAATGATGCTGTCAATGTCTTATCCCGGAGTCTGGAGGCTGTGAGGGTCTGGATGGGGAACAACAGTCTTCAACTGAACCCTGGTAAGATGGAGTGGCTCTGAGTTTTGGGGCCTGCTGGTTCTAGGACTATGCCATCTTTGGTGCTGGATGGGATAGCACTGCCCCAGACAGACCTGGTACACAATCTGGGGGTCCTTCTGGACTCATGACTCCTGCTCAAAGAGCAGGTGGCAGTCATAGCTAGAGGGCTTTTGCACAACTCTGTGTTATGTGCCGGTTGTGCCCATTCCTAGATCGAGGGGTTCTACTCATGGTCACTCATGCCCTAGCCACCTCCAGGTTGGACTACTCTAATTTGTTCTACATGGGGCTGCCCTTGAAGAGTATCTGGAAGCTTCAGCTGGTGCAGAATGCAGTGATGCAGGCAGTTATGTGTGTTTCTAGTAGAACACAAATTACACCTCTGCTCCGCAAGCTGCATTGGTTACCAGTCTGTGTCTGGGTCCAGTTCAAGGTGCTGCTTTAAAGCTCTACATGGCACGGGACTGGGTTATTTGAGGGGCCACCTCTCCCCAGTTACATCTGCCCATCCCACTAGATCCAGCAGAGGGGGCATGCTGCAGGTCCTGTCAGCTTGGGAGCTGCATTTGGCGGCAGGTCTTTTCTGCTGTGGCACCCACATTGTGGAATATCCTCCCCACTGATGTGAGGCTGGCTTCATCACTTCCATCCTTTTGTAGGTTCCTCAAAACCTGAATGTGCCATCAGGCCTGGGGACTCCAGGGCTGGTGAATTATTGAGGTGGCTATACTATTATTAACATCTCTTTGCCTAATATTTCTTCTCTTTTAGCTTGTTTTTACAATTTTTAATGTTTTTAAAATATTATTAATAATAATTATTATTTGGTATTTATTGTTTAATTGTTTTTAGCCTTTTTAGCCTACTTTGTACACCACCCAAAGTAACTGTTTGTGAGATGGGCGGCTATATAAATTTAATAAATAAATAAATGGGATCTCAGGATGAACTGAAAGCTGTTCTGAAACTACATATAGTTACAGATTGTGCTGTAAGTATAATTGCCTGCTAGGCATTCATCCACATGGGAGGATTAAAAAAATGTCAGGATGGTGGCTGTGACTGTTTGATCAAAGCCCTGCCCCTTTTTTACATGCAGAAATAGTTGTGGCCGCCACCTTGACTTTTTGACCCTCACTTTAAGATGCCACCACAAGCAGGGGTAGTTATCCATTGTGGATTCCATTCTTAAAACTACTTGTTAGTTTTCTAAGATATTCTCCTGCCCTAGCCAGTCAGAAAGTTTCCAACATAGATGACTCGCATATGATTTACAAATTGTAAATTAGGTCTATAGTTTGCAGGATTGTCCCTGTGTCCTTCTTTTCAAGATGGGGACAATATTTGCCTCACTTGAGTTTAGGTCCATCCTCAGCCATAGAGGATCACTGGAGGACTTTGGGCCAGTTGCTCTCTCTCAGCCACTTCTGTCAGCAACCTACCTCACAAGGTTATTGTTATGAGGAAAAAACAGAGAAGGGAGTGCACCGAATAACACCTGGAGAAAAGTCAGGTTGTAAACCTAAGACGACATCATCATCATCATCTCCCCAGGGATTTTACATGCCTCACTCTTTTTCATTACTTTTTTAAAAATTACCACTGAGAATGCTATTAGCAAATGTTGTTTATAATACAGAAAGAAAGGAAGAAGTGGGAATCCCAAACTGAATGTACCTGTATTTTTCTGTTGTGTGCTTGGCATTTTCCCCCAATCTCACAGATGTGTTGTTTCATCTTACTTGGATCTTCTCCTTGGCCTCCCTTACTTTATGTAAAAAAAAAAAAATGACTGTAAACATAATTAATGTTAAACTGCTAATAAGCCCTTCTGATGATGAATTATTGTCCTCTTTGAAATATCCACCACTGTTGCTTTTCTGACAGGATCATTACAAGCCTTGCAAGAGATCTTACAAAGGAATATCCAATGTTTTTGGAAATTCTGGTTTTATCTGTTGTTTTTCAACTGATGTTACTGCTTGGACAGAATTTATGAAATTGGTCTAGGAACTGACTCGCATGTTGACTATCAAGAATACTTTTTAAATAAATGTCTTATTTAATTGCTCTTTGCTTTGTAGTTGATTCTAGGTGAATTTGAAGATCTTTGGGGAGAGCTCTTTTTTTTGAGTCATGACTGGCCTTAAGTCGTTGCACTTGATTGTTGGCTAACACAATATAGTCTGTACATTAACTAAGACTCTTTTCCTAATCTTTACCAGTGGATTTTGTTGGTGTTTCTGCATCTGATGCACAAAAGCAATCTAACATCTTGATTGCTCCTGGTGGGGCTACTTTGTTATGTTTTTGTGTGGCTCTATTAGCATATTTACTTCTGTTGATATCTTGGCAGCAAGAGAAGAAGGGCATCGAGCCATTTCACCATAACCACAGGAGCAAAGAGAAGTATTATCCCAATTGATAGCAGAACCGGGTTTGTTTGTTTGTTTATTACTTGTATTTATCTTCTGCTCCATTAGTTTGAAGGTTTTTAGAGTGGCTGACAATAAAATATTCTAAAAACACATAAAGCAAAAGAAACTATAAAAGGAGCAATACCAGCCCTTTCTCAGCTAAAAGGAAAATATAACATAACATAATAAGAAAAGGCTCTGGGTTTAAAAAAAAAAAAAAACTTTGCAAGTCACCAGAAGGGAGAGCTAAGGAAGCACCATGTGAATTTCCCTTGGGAGAGCATACTAAAATGGAATTACCATCCATCTCACTTTGGAAAGCAACAAAAATCACAAAGGGCTTTCCCAAGATGATCCTGATGTCCAGGTAGGTTAGCAGAAGGAAATACTTCACATATCCCAAGCTTAAACTGTTTAGACATTTGCAAGCAAAAACCAAATTCTTGAATTTGAGTCCAAAAAAATCTATTTCAAAACAGGAGCAATATGTTCCAATTGGTTAAGATGTTAAAGGTTGTATTTACTAACTAAAGGCAGCAAGACAGGCACACCTATAATGTGTAATAGTACTCCAGGTGGGATACTATCAGACCATAGATTAATGTAGGCAGGCTGCTTCTATCTACAACAGGATGCAACTAGTAATCCAGCAAGCATTAATGAGTGGGGGTGTAGAACACAGAAGTGACATGGTCCTCTAGAGGTAGGGCAAAATCTCCTAAGACCTCCACGTTATGAACTTGATGATGGATATCCAGTCCCATCCAAAAAGGCTGACCCCTTACTCCCAATGAGTGACATACCATTAATAATTCGGAGTATCAGTTTATTGACCTTCATTCATCCCATTACCAGTTCAGGATATTGGCACCAAATTTCTACAATGTTACTTGAGATGGATGAATTGAAAGTTCATTTCAGTATTTATTGTCTTTTGGGAGAAGCACTTGCAGATGCATTCCATTTGTGGAAGATTTCATCCTCATCAGGGTGACTGTTTCTCTATCTTAGGCTGGCAAAGAGCCCTCTAAGTATTACTAGCCCTCGTGGTCTGTTTGTTCCCACAAACCTGAATTAGGTTGCAGTTCTTTACATGCTTACTTAAGAGGAAACCATACTGAATTCAGTTGAACTTATTTCTGAGAAGACATATATAAAATGGCACTTCTGGTCATTTTGGCCATACTGCTAGCTTAGAAGTGGGAAGAGGAAGCAACTACCATAAAATTTACAAAAGCTTTGTAGAGTGACTACCTTTTCAACACAGTTATTCATCTGTTCATTCATTCATTCATTCATTCATTCATTCATTCATTCATTCATTCATTCAACTAGAACTCACAGCATTAACAACAAATGCATAATATTAAAACATCCACGGTAGGAAAAAAAAACATCCACAATAAAATCAATAGGAAAATATCATCAAAATCAGTAATTAACAACCCTTAAAAACTAAGCCTCAGATTCACAACAGCATGTAATCTTTGCTGGGATCTGCTCAGTCAACAAATGCTCTTTGGAAGAGCTCTGTCTTTTGTCTCTTCCATTGAAATTGGGGGGGGGGGTGCGTGGGAATTTGACCTCAGCCATGAGGCTGTTCCAAAAAGCAGGCATTGCCATTGTAAAGCTACAGTCCTGAGCCTCAGCCTCCCTTTTCATGGAAGTGATTGCTTTGCAAATCTCTTCTGTCTGGAGATCTAGCTAACCTGGAGATGTGTTACGTTTTGGGAATCCTGCAACCATGTGACAACTGAATAAGAGAAAATGACAGGGAACAAAAAGCCACAAGAAACACATTTAATGCAAAGGCCTCCTGCTTAGAATCTAGAAGAAGTATCAGCTCTTGGAAATGATATTGGCTGAACTGGAGACAGTTCTTGGGAGGATTTTAACTGGTAGTCCAGAGCCAAGAATTACTGTGGGGGTAAGAATTAGGAAGCCACTCCAGGAGAATCGAAACTGAACAGGATACCTTAGAGCTATTCCTGAAATGAGACTCAGTAGCTAATCCAAAGGAGGATGGCCAGTAGAGAAGTTTTACTACTCTTTTCAACATAGGTAGATACTCCAAACTATATCCCTAGTTATTAGATACTCCAAACTATAGCTCCAGTTGTTCACATCAATATGCAGTTCTACATAGAAATATTAATTCTACATTGTAACCCAGGCAGATTTGTGAAAGGATCCATCCACCAAGTTGGTAATGTATTTATTTATTTTCAGGGCTTGTAGAATGCTCCAATCCACCAATTTGATGTAGTGCTTTTGAGCACCAGGCATCCTTTGGAACATTAGGATCCTTGTTGTATCTTTTTTCCCCCCCAGGTTTGGATGCTTTTAATTAAAAAAAGAATTCAGTGGGAAGCAAAACACCAATCTTCAGTTTTGTTATTTCCAAGAATACACCTGTCTTCTTATAGAGGGCTAGTATATAACAGTTGAAGCATTGGAGTAAATGGGGAGACCCAACTTCTAGTCTGCCTTTAGCCATGGAAGCTCCCTGGATGACTTTGGGCCAGTCCCTCTCCCTCAGAGCAGGAGCCAGCCTGATGAAGTGATGGAGGTGTAGGAGCAGGGAGGCCCAGGTTCACATCCACCCTCAGTCACAGAAGCTCACAGAGTGATTTTAAAGTCAGTCTCTCTCTCTCTCTCTCTCTCTCTTAGCCCTCCCTATCTCTGGTTTGTTGTTGGGAGGAAAATAGGAGAAGGGACCACTTTGTAGGGTAAATCTAGTGAAAAAATAAAACTGCTAAAAATATAGAGCCCAGTGCTTTGTTTGTAAGCACTCCTAAAAATATAGAGCCCAGCGGATTGTTTGGAAGTATACCTGATGCTCAAAACCACTACATCAGATTGGTGGATTGGTGCATCTTACAGACCCTGAAAATAAATAAATACATTACCAACTTGGTGGATGGATTCTTTCACTTATATTTCTGTAAAAAAGTATTTTTTAAAAAATGGATGCTTGGATAACCAGTATTATTTTAGAATTAGAAAGCTTTCCAGGACAACTCACCAATTTGCCCTCTGCTAATGGATATTTTATATGACTAACTACACCCAGCATGAGAGGCACTATCATTGGACAAGGCTCCCCCCACCCATTTTGTGAGAATGCCCACAATATGCCTTCAGTATTCCAGATACACAAGCCCAAAGAGGTTAGCTACCTCACAAAATTAGGAAATATATTATAAGGAATGCTGAAAGGCCAAAAATAAGAAATGCTTTTAAAATAAAGACACCCACTTGTTTATCCTTCATAATTTGGCCACCTCACTACAGCTCTCTGTTGCTTTCATCTCCAAGTAGAATTTGTTGCTGTTCACCAGAGAAATGAGGTGAACTCAGTAGATTGTCCCATGTTTCTTAATGACTATTCTCATTGGACATCCATCACAAGGAAACACAGCATTCTGGACCCCTTTCCCTGGGGAACCCCATGATGAGGTTTGCTACTGGTGTAAATTAGAATACGTGAAATAAATTCAGGTACAGATAATGCAAATACCAGAAAAGAGGCACATTTTCTACAAGCACAAAAATTCACTTTATAATAACATTGCTTGCCAATATGATTAACCTGTTATACTGGGAGAGCTAAGAATCTTGTTTTGACATGTGTAATGTAGATCCAATCCCAAAGCTGATTTAAGAGAGCTGAACACTCAGAGAAGACTCAGGGCCTTGCCTAATTCAGTTTTGTCAAGAGCCCTTGATATGACTACAAAAGAGTGTTGTGTCTAGGAGATGCTTGCCTTGGGGCTTCCTACCAAGTCAGGGTCTCTGTATGGGTGGCACAACAGAACCATTGCAAATGTTAGTCTTGACTGGCAGATGAAGCAGCCGATGAGTTATCCATATGGAAAGAAATGCCTGAGATCTGCAAGCAGTTATAATTGGATTATTGATAGATCTGAATGCATTATTACTTCAAGAATGTTAGCCTAAGGTTCCTAGCCAAACATTATTCCCATAATATTCATAGCGAACTCACAGAATGCCAGTTCACACAATTATTCCACCATGATAGAATGTGGTTAGTAGGTACATCAGAGTTACTTAGGCTGAGCTGAAATGGGAAAGCACTTTTTCATGAGTACTGTATGTCTACTGCCATGACATTTCTGTTGTCCATTTCAGTGATTTGAGAGCAGAGAATACTTTACACAGGGCGAAAACCAAGGATCTAGCATAGCTCCCTATCACAAACCTACTGAAAATAAAGATGACATCCTGGCACCACTCTGCATTGCTTTATGATAAGGTCATGTGCTTAATCAAATTTGGCTGTGATGAGCTACAAGCCAATTTAGAGTGAAGACAAAACTTTTCATCTTCTGAATTGGCTTAATGAAGTTGGAATATAGTTAAACTTTGTCAGGCTGCATAACGTAACACTGTTTATTACCCAGTTCCTAACTGGCTGGGATCACTCCAGGAAGCAAGACATTTGGGAAGAATGGGAAAATAATAACATACAGGTAGAAATGTCCATGAAATATGCAAAAAAAAAAAAAAAAAAAGCACACACAAGTAGGGTACATTACATTTTTAATTTCTCCAGTCATCCTTGCTTTAAAGTTTTTGTTCAGTGTGCAGTTCCATTTTACCCCATCTTTTAATAACATTTGCAATAGGCAATGCCTGGATAAACTCAGTAATAAAATAATTCAAATTTTGTACTAAGAAACTTCATTTGGTTGTCAGTGTTATTATGCAAGTTGTGCTCCTTTACATAACTTCTCTCACCTTTATTCCACAACAGTATTTGAGGCACCTATGGCTTCCCTTCTTTCTCACCTCCAACCCATAAATCTTATTAAGTCATCCTTTTGTAATTTCAGCATCCAAAAGGATTAGAAACTTCCTTATTGACAATGAAATTCTGCAATTTAGCTAATGAAAAGTGAGGGTCTTGAACAGAACTCTGCACCCAATCTCTGTTGTTTGCATTCTGGCAGTTCTGTGGATCCACCAAGCCTTACACCTAATGTAAGTGGACCTGGCCAGAGTTGGGAGCGGTGGGCTAATAGCTTTTCTTTGTGTTGTATGGTTATATAAAGTTTGTGAAATTAGCAGCCAAGGTTATTTTTTTCCCCCTCAAGTGCTTGTCCAACCAAAGCCCCGTTCTGGTGAAGAGCATCAGACAGTGTTTTTAAGAAAAAAGCCGGGAAGCCAGCTGGGTGACTTTGGGTCAATCATTCTCTCTCAGCCTAACTCACCTCAGAGTTGTTGTAGGGAAAATAGGAGGAAGAAGATGTATTAGATATGTTCGCCACATTGAGTTATTTATAAAAATAATAAAGGTGGGATAAAAAAAAAATTGAGTCTGAAAGAAACCCTTTGGATTTGAAAAAAGCCAGTCCTATTATGCTGTGCAACACAGCAGTCTCAAGGTTCATATGGTGAGATAACATTCTGTTGAAAGGTGTGGCATTCCAGGGAGAAGAATTTGAATTTCTGTGAGTATTTCTATTATCCTAGCTGAATTCTGGGCTGTAGCCACCTGACTGGACAAAATTTCGCTTGAGCTTTACAATAAAGCAGCACACGTTAAATATCCTATGCATATAAGGGACTCAGGCAAAGGAAAGAGTGGACTGGAGAAGGAAAGGGTGCTTACCAGTTGGCTGTAAAAAGAACCTCTGGCTTTTCCATTACCGGTAGTCCTCGTTTAGTGACTGCCTTGTTTAGCGATCATTCACAGTTATGACAGTTATGAAAAAGTGACTTTGTGACCAGGCCTCGCATTTACAATCTTCACAGATCTGCAAAGCAAAGGAAAGCTGAAGTAAGATCATAAACACAGTTGTGGTTTCACTTAGCGACTGCTTTGCTTAACAATGGAGTTGCTGGTCCCAAGTGTGGTCACTAAATGAGGACTACCTGTAAATGTTTTGTCCACTTCTAAAATTAAAGCTAAGAAGGTCTTTTTTCCCCCCAGTGATTGGTTTAATTATTTTCTTGAAAATTGCTAGGAGAACAAAGCTTCATGAATATATGACTTCATGCTCTCCTTTTAGAAGAAGGTCATAGGCACTTGACTTGTATTGTAAAGGATATGAGATGGGTTGCTCATATCTCCACATAGGGCTAAAAGAGTCTGCCCTCCAAAATGGTGCAGAATGCAGTAAACCAACTCTTTCACTCAGTATAAGGAGCCTCCTGTGCAATGCTTAACTGGGCCCTTAATTATCTTTGTGGTACAGCAGGAATTTCAACTCCTGGTTTAGTGCACAGTTGCAAGCAAATAATTAATAATCTTGGATTCAAAAATATGTGCAGCAGTGTGCTAAATTGGAAACTAGATTTATGGGGGCGGGGATGCATAGAGAGCTTCCAAAAGATAGATAAAATGAAAAAAGGGGTTGTATAGATTAACTATAAGAGAAAATTTCAGATTGAACTTGACTTCTAGGGACAGCATCCATGCAGTATTTTTGGCGGTGTTCTAGAAGTGGCTTACCATTGGCTTTTTCTGAGATGCTTTTTCAACTTCCGGGTCCAGGAAACAGCCCTGGAATTTCCAGGCAGCCCCCACTGAAGTATAGATCAAAGCTGACTCTGCTTAGCTTTTGAAATCAGCTGAGGTCTGCTAGGTGCTGTCACCTGCTGAAGCAAAATCAATAATGGACTGTTCTAGATGTTCTTGAGAAGTTTTCTTTCTACATGAGTCCACCAGGTCCATAAAATTTCTGTAATCTGTAGAAGATTACATAAAAAATTATGTAATCTTTCACATAATTATACAAGAGGAGAGCCTCATTTAATACTGTGATGATTTCTGAATGATTATGCATAGTATTGCACTACTCCAAACAGGAAATTGTATCCAGTTCGCAGGATCTTTTTTTGGCTATGGAACTGTACAACACAGCCTTTTGTTGTTCTACATTTTTCCAATGTCTCCTTTCCTAGACTGGTAAATTCATTGCTTTCACAAGACTTTTGGGATTTAATTAAAATTCTGTTGTTTATATTGTTTTATTATGGCAGACTAACATATGAGAATGAAATAATTTGCAGATTTTTCACACATACATGCATACAAACACACACATACACACATGTACTTTGTACTATGACTGTTTTTAGTTGTCTTTAAAAATATAATAAGCTTGTCTCTATATGATTCTACATTGCTCATATTTATTGGGAAGTACAGTGGTACCTCGGGATACGAACTTAATCCGTTCTGTGACTCTGGTTGCAACTCGAGTTGGTCTCAAGTCGAGGTAAAGTTTCCCATAGGGTTCAATGTAAATCCGGTTAATCCGTTCCGCCCTCCGCCCGAATTTGGTCACAACCCGAGGCAATTTCCTCTTCAGAGCCTGACTCCTGCCAAGCCTGCTCTGCATTTTCTTTGGAGCCATGCTAACACGCACACCAAAAACCTTCACAAAACACCGCAAAACACACCACGAGCCTCACCGAACATCTCCTTGCTACCGCGACCTCGCCCACAGGAAGCCGCGACTGCGTGACAGCAGGGAAAATGGCCGGGGATCCGGTTCGTAAGTAGAGGCAAGTTCATAACCCGAGGTAAAATTTTCCTGCCGAAGCTGGTCGTAACCCGAAATGTTCGTTAGTAGAGGCGTTCGTATCCCGAGGTACCACTGTATAGAGTAAGGTTCTCCTGAACTAATACAGTTTGCTCACTCATATTTGAAAGTTGCTTTTATATATTTATGATGAGCTGACTAATTGGGTCAACTGAACAGGAGTGAGCTGCCATCTGCTGTGAGGGAAATACTGGCATTTCTTTAGCAGATAAATTTAACTTCTGATAAATGTGCATGTGGACAGATCTTGCGGTTTTTATTTATATTTTAAGCCTTGTTCTTCCATATCTGCTTTGGGCTAATGCAATTTTATGTACTAGAGAAAAACAGATATGTAAGAGGCTTCTTTAAATCAAGTCAGACCCTGAGTCCACCTAATTTAAAACTATCTTCCACCCTGACAGCTGCTTTTCAAGATTTCAAATCACAGTCTTCTTGCACTTTATCTGGAGATGGAAAAAAATGCAATCTGGGAAATTCTGCATGCACAGCACATCCCCTGCTACTGAGCTTCAGCCCTTCTCTCAAGAAAAGGGTTTATCAAAGCACCCACCAGACCTGCATTCTAGGCTGGAATGATGGCCTAGAGCATTAAGATGGTAATCTGACTAGGAAACTTTTATGGAAGGTGCCATAAAATTGCCATAGGAAGGATATAAATGTAAACTTTGTTGTGGCGATCTAGAGCAAAATTTGCACCTTTTGACCCTCTGCATCTTACAGAGATGCATTACAACCATATGGCATCTCTGTAGCACACAAACCAACAAAATCACTCCAAAACATCCCAAGTAAACCAAAAGACCCAGTTGCCCAATGTTCAGAGCATAGCATTATAAAACATCCTTACACTTGGTCATTTGTTTGTTTGATTGTTTGTTTTTAAGATTTATAAGGCTGCTCAGCTCAAACAATGTGACTGTGGCCAGTATACAGCATAAAAAACAAACAATAACCAGAAATAACAACATAGCAAAAGAACTGACAAAAAAGCTTGGACACCTCACAGAGAACACTGAATATTTTGTCAACTCCTCACTACAGTGCCTCCAGAAAATCAAAGATGTGCACATAGATGAAGATGAAATTATGATCTCATTTGATGTCACAGCACTCTTCATGTCCATAAACCCAGAACTAGCGAAAGAATCCATATCAGCTGTACTACACAACACACCTGATTTAACCAAATACACCCAGATCGAAATACCCAGAATCATGGACCTCATCAACCTCTGCCTCACCACCTATTTTCAATTCGATGGACAAATATACCAACAAATCAGAGGCACACCCATGGGATCACCACTGTCAGGACTCATAGCAGAGATTGTAATGCAACACCTAGAAGCTATAGCACTTCAACACATACAGCCTAAAATATGGATCCGGTATGTAGATGACACATTTGTTATAATAAAAAAGAAACAACTAGAAAAGACATGAAACCATTAACAACATCTTCAAAGGAATAAAATTCACCAGAGAAGAAGAAAACAACAACACACTACCCTTCCCGGATATCCTCATCAGCAGAGGAAACAACGGGAAATTAGAAACCCAAGTTTATCGGAAGACAACTCACACCAATCAAGTACTCCACTACCAAAGCAACCACCTGACCTCCCACAAGAGGAGCTATGTAAGAACATTATTCAAGTGAGCACAAACACATTGCAGCAACCCAGAACAGCAGAAAAAGGAAAAAGACCACCTATACAACATCTTCCAACAAAATGGATACCCACGTAATTTTATCAAAAACTGCCTGACCACTCAACCTACTACAACACAACCCACACAAGCCATGAAAAGGATCACACTGCCATACATCAGAAACGTCTCAGAAACCACCAACAGATTATTACAACCATATGGCATCTCTGTAGCACACAAACCAACAAAAGCACTCCAAAACATCCTAAGTAAACCAAAAGACCCGGTTGCCCAAGAAGAAAAAACAGGAGTCATCTACAACATACAGTGCAAGGACTGTAACAAACACTATGTAGGACAAACAGGCAGAAGACTAGCAGAACACATCCATGAGCACCAACTAGCAGTCAGAATGAAAATTCCTTAATTGCACAACACATGGACAGACTCAACCACAGTTTTAAATGAGAAACTCAGCATTTTAGACCAAGCCAAATCCAAACATGCAAGAGAATTCTTGGAAGCTTGGTAGTCTGACAAGGCAGCAATTAACAGACACATAGAGATAAACAGCATCTACATACTATTCAAAAGAGACAAAAGACCAGAAGATCGCCTCACCAGCATTCAATCACCAGCAATCATCTCCAGCAATCATCACCCAAATAAGCAAAGGTCACCACCAGGCACACAATCAAGCAGTCAACATACGCTAATCAATGAACTACCAGAAAAGCAAAACAGAACCCCCACCCCCACCAGCACTGGCAAAGCAGGCCACAGCAGATAAATAGAGAGCAAACCTCATCCCATTTTAGCACTGAAGATGTTACCCAGCCGGGTAATGAAACGTTTGCAAGAAAAGAACCAAGCTCAGAGAACCGCAAGGACTCCACAATAACCAGAAAGAAAAAAACCTGCCATAATATCAAGCATATAGAATATATAAATATAAAAGATAAAAGATATCTGATCATCTCTAGTTTCTGGGAATGGGTCCTACCCTCCCAACTTTTCTTTGTCTTTTTTCTTGATTATATGTGTGCACTTTCAAAGTTCTAAGCTGTATCAACCCACTATTTATATTTTTAAGAAGTCCCTGTGGACCCCATTTGGTGACTAGAGGCATTTGTGGAAATAAAAACAATTCTGGAAATTGTCTGTGTGCTTTGTACTAGGCCAATTTTGCATTTATTATTTTTTCCCTTAGTACCCCCCCCTCCAATTTTTTTAAAAATCAAGGAAGACAAATTGCTGTCAGCTATCAAAAGATGAGTCCTTTGGTATGTTGATGATACTTCTGCATCACATTGATGTACCACATTGGCCAGTGCTGTGATTGAGTGATTAATAAGTGCCATCAAGTTGGTGTTGACTCTTAGCAACCCCGTGGATAGATGCTCTTCAGAATTATCTGTCTTCAACTTAGCCTTTTAGGGTTTTCAGTGGCACATTAATTGATGTTGTAACCAAATTTATCCTCCTTCCCTTAGCTGTCTCTTCCTCGTTTTGCTTCAACTTTTCCAAACATTATGGACTTCTCAAGGAAATTGGGTCTCCACATGATGTGTCTAAAATATGATAGTTAGAGCAGGCCATTAATCCTTAGTTGTCATGGAGAAAATCTATTTATGTGGTCACTAAGAGTTGACACTGACTTGATGGTGCATAATCAATCCTTTGAGTGAAAATTCTGACTTGATTTGTTCTGTGATCCATTTGTTTGTTTTCCTAGCTTGCATGGTATTTTTAGGTCTTCTCCAGCACCAAAGTTCAAATGTGTCACTTACTTAGGTATACCCTGCTGTATCTGAAACAATAATACTGTTATCAGGTTGGCCACCCTGTGATCTAAAAGCTCTCTACCTATTTTCATTCAGCTTCAGAGAAACTAAAAGCATTTTAGTCTTTAAGATCTTATACAGAAAGATTTCTGCAGGCTTTTTCAGGATCGTTATACTAATGCCCATGGTTTGTAAAGCTCTAGAAGGCAAAAGTCTCAAAACAAATGACATAAAAAGGCATGGAATGAAAAGGAGTGATAACAGACATTGCTCATTTGATGATACGCATTTGGATAAATGGCCAGACTGCAGTCTATATGTGAGTTGCAGTCTATTGCAGACACTCCATTTCTTTTCCAGAAGAAAATCCTGCTCAGAAATGAGTATTTCACATGATTTCTGCCCTTAGAAGAAAGTAGGCTGCTTTTCAGAAATAATGTCCATGTGTGTGATTTTAACTGTTTGAAGTTGCAAAATAACACAGAATAAAATTTGTCTTTTAAATCTGGCAATCTTTTCTTCATCTTAACCCTTCAGATTCATGGGGCATTTTCCACATCAGTTCATCAGCCAATAGAATCCTTGAATGTTTGACTTAGGAAGTAATGCTTGCATAAATAACGTCTTGATATTCTTCACCTTACCTATAGGCTAAAAATTTAAAAATTTTATTCATTTTTTCTGGTGATTTTCTGTGCTCATATTGGTGTGCGCAGCAATTATTTTGCTACAGCCTCCTCCTCCCTTTCCCCCTTTTCTCCTCTTCCTAAGCAGTAACTTCACTTCCCCTAATAGCAGGGTTGGCCCTACTCATATAATTCTGTTTGGTTTCATTATCATTCTGTAAGCTCAGTATGCACCCAGAAATTTCCTGCTGCAATTCCTATTGAGGAAGACTAATTGTACATGGGTGTTTGTTCTTTTCAGTAAAGGTTATCTGCTTCTGGAAGCTTGTCTACTCTTCTCCTTCAAGGCAAAGACAAAAACTGAACAGTTGATCAGGATACAGCTTGAAAAAAATGCTGACTAAATGCCACTTCTGCTTGTTTGCAATCTTGGTAAAATTAGTCTCTACAGCTTCTAGATGACACTTGCCCATATCTTCTGTGGCAGAGCATTGATCTCAGTTGGCTTTGAAACATCTTACATGAAACCAAGCCCTCCCTCTGGAATATAAATATTACAAGGGTTAATATTTACAAAACATTCTGGAGAGTAATTGAAAGGGAGACCTATTCAAAACTGACAGACTTGCTAATGGAGTTTGAGGAGCCATTGGCTTGGTTCTGGAATACCTTTTAGTTTTATTTTTTTCATATAATTTTTATTAAGAATTTTGATTACAATAGTAAAAACTAATACGAACTAAACTTAGAAGAGAAGAGAGAAAAAGTGCAGGAAAAAAGAAAAAGCAGGAAAAAAAGTCTTATTTTAACCTGGATCAAATAAACCAACTTTATATTCCTTCCTTTTACTTTTAACAGTCTTAATCTTTACTTCAATCAAAGATTGTCATAAGATTTGATTTCTCTTCAATTCTTTATCCCATCCCACAGATTTCTTCAAGGCTTTAACAAGCCTCTTTTGTAGATCCAATAACAATACATTTTCTAGGTCATTCTCTTGGTTTATCATTTGTATTCCCCTTTAATTTTTAAAACTTCAGCCAATTACTTTTGAATATCCAGTAAAGTGTCCTTTTCTAAATCGTTCTCTTGGCCTGTCATTTGTAGTTCTTCTTTCAGTACTTTCTGTCTTGTCAGATAAAATTTCTCCACATCTGTCATTCCTTCATTAACATCTTTTGAACATAGTCTATCCATAGAAGCAAACATCATTACTGACAGTATTGATATTGTAGTTACTAATTTCTGGCTCCATTCTTCAAAGGAGAATATTCTTTTAATATTTCCAATGTTATACTGCTTTGTGACATTTTGTAAGTCCCAGTATTAACTGACATCAAGAACAGGCTTGTATTTTTTTTTTCCTTCTGCTTAGAATCTTTAGTCCCCTCTAGTGTCCAGTTTCTAAAATTATAAAATATCTTTGTTATGGTTTACAGTAGCCAGGATAGCCAAAATAAGTCTGTTTCCCATGAGAAGCTATTTATTTTTTATAGTTAATTCCAAAATCTTAGAGTAAAAGTCAATATTCCAAATTTATCTGGGCCCTTAATCCATTTATAACTTTCTTAAATCAAAATCTTATTTAGCTTTTTGCTCTTTATTTCAAACTCTTTAAGTTCTTAAGCTTACAATTAATTTTTCTTTTGTTCAGAGTTGAAGATAAACTCACCCCATGACTTTTCAAATTTGTCATTCCAAAGGTCTGTAATAGCATTAGGATAATTAATAGACAATTTCCAAAAGTGATTAGAAAGTGTGGCTTGCGAACCTAATGTCCTTTAAAAGGCTCCACCACGGTTGCAAATAAGATGGCTGATCCCTTCATCTCCCGGTGCTCAAACCCATGGAAAACCGCTGTCCTGTGGTCTCCTTGTGAGGAGCAGCTGTCCAGAGCATATATAGACAATCTCCTGTCCTTTCCTTATCTGGAGAGATTCTGAGGAACTGATCTACTCATCAGTTCCTTGGTCTTTGCTGTGGTAATTGGCTCCACTTTTGTGGAAATGTTTTTAGTTTGCCATACCTCTCCTGGAAGTCTGAATATCTTTTAGTTTTATATATGGTTTTGACATAAGAATAATTTGGATAAAAGCTCTGCACCAGTCTTCTGCAAGTACACTTTCATGTGAAAACTCTCTCTTCCTTTCCCTGGTAGGGGATTGAGATTCATCTTAATGGTGATCCTTAAAGCAGTATAACTGCCAAACAGTCCCAGTTTTAATGCCTATCATTTCCATTGCTCTGGCAGGGGCATGATGGTTCAGAGCCTCCTTAATCATGACCAAAAAAAAAACCTTGAAAAAGCCTTAATTGATTGGAAAGCATCTCCTGTGGCTATTATCAGTCAGTGCCTGGAAGTGCCAGGCACTCCCAGCAAACATTAGAAAGCGAACTCCAACCTTTCAGAGATGGTATTTGTCAATGGAACCCATTATATTGCAGTCCCCAATTCTTCATATCGCACTGTGAAGAGAGCCCAATTACCAAGAGGAAAATAAAGTGCACACTGATTAAAACATTGTTGATGAGCAATTTTAGCTGAAGGTAGTAGCTTGGACATGCACAGTGAAGACTTAGGAAGTACTTTTGTGCCTTTTGAATTCATAATGGGAGAAATTAGCATTGCCAAAGCTGCCCTCTGCCAAGTTCTCCCACTTAAGACTAATTTTTTAAAAAACAGACCCCTTAGAGGAATGATGTGCTGTATGTTTTATGGCTCAACAATAGAAATTATGTTGGGCAGAAAGGTTTGTATGAATACAGAGATTAGAAATGCACTGAGTGTTCATCTGGAATCATTTATCTGTTTTAAGAGATTTAGGGGATGATTGCATTGTGCAAACTCCCCACTTTTAATTGAAGGAAGTTGAAGTCCCTGCTGTCATTCTCCTCTTGCTCTTTATTGCCAGTTTTTATTGCCCTTTACATTGTCCTTCCTCAAGTGAACCTAGCCAATCAGGGTTCACATGAAAGATACAGTAGGGCCATATCACAAATCAGAATTAGGTTGTGACAGTTTCACACAGAACAAAGCTTATTGTTGTTGGTATAATGGTTGTGAGTATTAAATCAATATATAACCTGCCTCAATTGCCAAAACAACTCTAGGCAACATACAATATGTTAAAAACTTTAAAGTGAGGCATGAGAAAACAAACCAATAACAAACCAGTATTAAACTCTCATACTGGGGCAAGAACATGCCATAAATACCAAGATAATAATATCTCAAGATCAACGTGGGACCATAAATCACCTTGCTCCGAGGCCTGCTGAAAAATAGCTATGTTTTTATAGCTTTCCTAAGCGATTACAGGATTGGACTTCACAGGTGGGAATGCTATTCCAAAGGGAGAGGGGAGCCACAAAAAAGGCATATCTCTAAGACCCACAAGATAACATAACTTCAATGGGACTTGGAACATACCAGCCCTACTAGATCTAATAGAATGGGCAGACTTAACTGAAGAAGGACTGTCTGATCTTTTCTCTGTTAATTTCCATGTTTTGCTTGCAACGTTGAATTAAGCATTCTCTGAAATGCAGCATGGCAAGATTAATTAGGAACATCAGCAGCTGTTTTATTCCAAATCAGACTACTGGAATTGTGACAAGGATGGTTATGGGCATAGGAGTCTTTCCCAGCCCTACCTGCTGGTTTAATGTGGCTCTTTCTGCATGCTGTGCTCTTCAGCTGAACAATGGGCCTTTCATTTGAAAATATTTGTTCAAACTAAAACAATTCTTGATTTATGTGAATGCAGCTTCAGATATTAACAGAACCCTTATCTGCTTGCATGCACAAATGCCTTCACTGCGGGTTGTTGAGCTGCTCTTTCGTAAGGAATATTAGGGGTGCAGTTTGAAAGCTTTTTGGTGTCTATTCATTCCATTAACTGGAAATAGTGTGGCAACTGTGTGCCCAGAAATAATAAACCTCAATGTTATGGTTCTCTAATCAGTGAACTTCAGATGGAATGGACAATGTCAGAATGAATGAATGAATGAATTTAATGAATTTATATTTCTGACCATCTCACAAAAAGTGACTCTGGGCAGCTTACAAGCAGAACAACAAATTAAAACAACAAAAATAAAAAACATAAAAGAATAAAACATTTATATAGAGAGGGTAAAATATAAATGCATCTATAACCGCTGTCAAAAAGATCGGAAGCCTCTTCTTTATAATCTTTTCTATTTCGTTTTCTATTTTATTTCTTATTCACTATTCTTAATTTTTTTTGTTCTTTTCTAATATTTGTATTGCTTTTATCTTGTTAAAAATTTCTTCCATAAGAATTATGTTAAAAAATAATAAGAATAAAAACATAAAAACATAAAAGAACCCCAAGATAGTGGGAGAACAACCATCATTTAGCCTCATACAACCACTGAATTCAGACGACTTTGTCAAAAACAAAGTCCATTGTTTGGTGAATCAATGCAGGCCCATAACTGTATATTTTACATAATTTATATAAAATGTATATATATTACATACATTGCATTTAAATTATATAAAATTAAGTACACTATGTCACCTTTATATATGTTATGTACATTCATATTTAATGGTCATTAAATAATTAAATAACACTCCTTCCTCCCATTTGGTCTGTAAAATCAAAGATTTATTGTACTTGCAGTTTCATAAAGTCAGGGAGTGGGGGAGAAGATGTTCTTTGAAATGCATCTGATGTTGGTGTCACTCCACCTGATTACTGGTAACCTGTCAAACAAAATCAAGTATGGGTCATCAGTGTGTCTGCATCATTTGGTTAGGCAGCACCTGAGGAATCTTAGTCTAACCTTGAAAAATGTTGGGTTATGTGTTGATAGTAGGGCAACGTGGAAATTAGATGGTGCTTGAATAGTGACAGGTCATTTTATACCAATATTAAGATCTGTCAAAGGGGCTCTCCGCTGCTTCCCAACACTAGAAGTAATATAATATGTGGAGCCATGAGAGACAGCTTTCTCAGCTAGGTCATCCTAATTATTTAATGCTTTCTACCCAGAGGCCAGGTTAACATGCTGGTTTCATTTCAGCCCCAAGCAAAGACCTGTCTGTTTCCCCAAAAGGGGTTTTGTGATGATAGTTGACTTTTTGCATGCAGTTTTGTTTTCTTACGGATTTTATCCTCTCTTTCACATTTTTTTTTTTAATCTGCGCTCAGTCGTTACCGACTCTGCAGTGACTGCTTGGACAAGTCCTTGCAGTTTTCAAGGCAAGGTGTTTCGGAAGTGGTTTGCCAGAGCCTCCTTCCTAGAGCAGAGCCCAGCTGGTGAGCACAGGAGGTGGAGTTTCCGTTGCTTTGCGCCCTTTTCGGGCGAGGGCGGTTCCGCACTTACCGGCAACTGCTCCTGACTCCTTTTGCAAGGCGCTGCCAGCATTTTTCCTCCCACCGGAGTGAGAGTACCCATTTATCTACTCACATGAGTTTTCGAACTGTTGGGTTGACAGGAACTGGGGAGGAAACAGGAGCTCACCCTATTAACGCGAAGGCTGGACTCGAACCGCTGAAGCGTCGACCATTTCTGGCCGGCAACTTTCAGTGTCATTAAGCCGCTGCGCCACCACATCCCCCTATCTCTTTCACATAGTATGAGTTAAAATACTTTAATAAGGAATAAAATGAGTCATCTACCATATAATTATATGAAGTCGCAATCCATTTTCAAAAGCCATCATATATGCAAGGGGACCAGGAAGAATATAAACTCAGTGGAAAGACCTTGCCTTGCCTATGTCCCTCTCACTGCTTTCTGTGCAAGAAGGACCATTGCCTTCTTTTGGTTTGCCAGCCAGATAAAGGAAGCTTAGCTTGCTGCTTGGTGTAGATTATAATCTAATTGTGAACTGAATGCATTTAGATTAAGAAAGTGACTGGTGGGTGAATCTGTAATCCATCCTACCTCCAGTCCTTTAATGAATGTTGGAAGAGGGCAGCAATCATTGGCTAGCATTGTGCTAAGCTGTAATGGAGTTGGCTTGGTTTGGGAGTAGCAAGCTTGTGAATTCAACCTTGCCGTTTTCAAACCATTATTCCTGGCTTAATGTGGTGTCTGAACCCTTTATAATTTTATAACTGATTAAACAAACAATATCTTACTGATATGCATGAACCCAGTCAGTATTATGTATGTGGGAATTGGTCCTGATTAAGAGAACAATACTGAATTGTGAACTGTCTTATATCATATAGGTAGTCTTTGATTTACGACCACAATTGGGACTGGAACTTCTGTCGCTAAGTGATGTGGTTAAGTGAGTCGTGCCCAATTTTATGACTTTTTGCTGCAGTTGTTAAGTGAATCACAGTCGTTAAGCAAATCACACGGTGGTTAAGTGAATCTAGCTTCCTCCATTGACTTTGCTTGTTGGAAGCCCCCTGGGAAGGTCATAAATGGTGATCACATGACCCCAGGACACTGCAACTATAGTAAATACATGCTGGTTGCCAAGCACCTGAATTTTGATCACGTGATCGTGGGGATGCTGCGACAGCCATAAGTGTGAGGACCGGTCATAAGTCACTTTTTTCTGAGCTGTTGTAACTTCGAACAGTCATTAAATGAATGGTCGTAAGTCGAGGACTACCTGTATTTCTGGAAGGAAGTAGAATGGTCCCTTAAATAGATAAATGTTAAATATTAACTGAAGTGTCATACTCTGGGTTGTTGCTGAAATAATAAACCTGTATCTTGGCTCCACCACTTCAGAACTGGATGCTATCCTTTAGTAAACCTGTATCTTGGCTCCTCCACCTCATCTAACTGGATGCTATCTTTTATATAATTAAAAAAAACAGTTCCCTGAATATGAAGAAATGTTGAAGAGTGTTCTCGGCTACAAACCATATCCCTGAGATATTAGCTTTCTATTTGCAAGGATGGTGCTGCTCAATTGCAGCTTGGCTATTGAAGGAAAAAGTAGGTCATAGTGGCATAATTTAAGCTGCAGTCATGTATCTGCTAATTTGAAAGGAAAATCCACTGAACTCAATAGGACTTTCTTCTAAATAGACATATATAGAATTGTTCATTTAAGTTCCTGTATCTGAAAGCACTGGACAAATAGCTACTCACCTCCAACCCCATCCTCTTTGTTTATCTGCCTAATTATTGTCTCACATCATGATTTGTATTTTATAAATTAAGGAAAACATTGATTCAATAAATATTGTTATAATGAATACTGCCTTGGCAACACAGTGCTTGACATCAAACACTTACAGGCAGATTACATAAGCCTCCCACAGTGGGATTCTGTATTATCAATAACTGCTATTGTGCCACAAAAATAAGTAATTGTTTGGCAGTCAAAGGAAAGTAATTTTAACACACGCACACAGACAGATTTCCTTGGTTTTAGCTCTCTCCTCAACTGTCACACTCACCATGGTGAGCTAATTCTCATGAACTGAGGGATGTTACCAAAATCAGAAAATAAGAGTATCCTGCCCTATTCCTGAATGATTTTTTAATATTCATATTCAAAAAGAATTCTTCACACAGTGTGCTAATGCAGAGGTGGACAAGGTTCTTCCTGTTCCCCCTTTTTGGACTTCCAGAGCATTAAGATCATGCCACTGAAATCACTAAAGTGGTGGTTTCCTTCATCTTCTGATGAAACACAGAAAAATAAGGTGCGGATATGCAAAGAGGCATCCCTTTGCATTCATGTCAGCGCGATTAAGACCTCACCCCTTCATTTCAAATGGGGGAAATACTAATTTATTTATTAGATATCTATCCTGCCTTTTTACAGGAGGGCAAGGCGTGACACTCCTTCCTCCTATTTTTTCTCCACAACAACCCTGTGAGGTAGGTTGGACCAAGGGAGAAGGCTTGGCCCTAAGTTGTCCAATGAGATTCTGTGGTTGATGGTGGACTAGAACCTGGGTCCCTCCACTCCTAGTCCAACACCTTCACTACTACACTGCCTGCTCCCCAATGCATTTCAGTTAATTGCAGTCAGTTTCCCTTTTCCAAACTCCATGCTATGCTGACGGCAGAGCCAGGACTTTTTGTTTCAATCCCTTTCTCTGTGTTAGGATTTCTCCTTATTTTATTTTTTTCCACATCCCTATGTGGGCATTCAAACATACAGTCCACATACATATTACCACCTGCCGTTATTCAATCCAAGAGCAAGAGATTTCATTTCACGTGTTTGACTATTTTGAGCTGATTGATGAGGCCCAAGATCAGGACAGTGGCTGATTTTCTTGCCCTGTTACACCTGGTTAGAGACTTGGGGTGGGGGTGGGGGTTATTCCCTGTGAATTTAAGAATTGTGCCTGGTAGAGTCCTTTTGGCATCTTTTTCACATCTTTCTGAACTTTATGTATTATGATTCTGTTTGGTTTCCACCAAACTATTCAGCTACCCCCTTCCCAAGAAAAAAAGCCAATTAAACTGTAGAATTTCTGGGCTTTTTAATTTTTAATATGAATATACATCCTTTTTGACATAGCAAAGGGTAGAAGATTTGGAGTGAGCTCTCTGTGGGGTTGCCACATGTCCCGCTTCACAGAAGAGAGGCTTCTTGTTTGGAGACACTCTGTCTTTGAAAGCCTGTGAGGCTAAAACCTGGTTTTAAAATAAAGAACTATTAGAAAGGACAGCAGAGATTCTTTGAAGGTGTCCGTCCACAGTTGTTTGCATAGCAGTCAGAAGATTAAACATCTGAGTCTTCTTAATAAGTATTAGATGTACAGTGGTACCTCGGTTCACGAACTTAATTCGTTCCACGACTCTGGTCGCGACCCAAATCAAATTTTCTCATAAGGTTCAATGAAAATATGGTTAATCCATTCTGACCCCTCCGAATTTGGTTTCGACCCGATTTTGGTTGCGTCCCGAATCAAATTTTCCCATAAGGTTCAATGTAATTACGGTTAATCCGTTCTGAACCATATGTTGTTGTTTTTTTAAACCGCAAAAATATGAAACAAAATACAGTACGAAGAGAGAGAACGCTAACCTTGCTCGACACAACTTCTGGCGTGGAGGATAGGAAGGCAGGTGAGGAGGCGGTTATTGCTTGGAGGGAGAGTCCCCCTCCCTACAGGAAGCCACGACCATGTGTCACGGGAGGGAAAATGGCCGCGGATCCTGTTCGTCACCCGATCTGGCGTTTGCGAACGGAAGCAAAATTTTGTGAACAGTGCTGTTCGTGACCCGAATTGGTCGTGAACAGAAACGTTCGTGACCTGAGGTACCACTGTATTAGGGTTTGGTGCTGGGCAAGCAGCAGCACTGAGCTGACCTTAGCTAATCTTGAAAAAGCTAAACAGAGTCAGACATCATTGAGAATAGGATGGGAAACTGCCGGGGAATCCCAGGTCTGTGGACTAGACTAGGAAGTCAAGAAAACTTCCTGGAAGAAGGCAATGGCAGAGCATTTCCTTATTGTTAAGAAAACTACTATGAAGTATCCAGATACCGAATTCAACTCAAGGGAGATTTCAACTGTACAGGTGTTTACTTCAAATTAATTATTTTCAATGAATATAGGTCAACGTTTTGCAAGTCTCTTTCCTTTTCCATTCTCCATGGCCACCATTTTCCTTGCAGGGCATTCCCCATTTTGTGGCAATCTTTCAGAGGCCACTTTTAGAAGGAGGGAGGAATTGCCCCTTTCTTTTGCCTCCTCCACTCAAAATGTAACTTCAGATGGAGTCTAAAATTAACTGTCTCAAAAACAGAAGAACAGATTCTGAGCAAAGCTATTCTGCTCCCAACTCATCTTTGTGTTCATTACTATTCATCAGATAATATAAGGCACCTCAAGACAGGCGGCTTCATTTTACAATATTTCATGTAATGCTCCAATTAATGTAAAGAAAATGGATGAATTAAATTATTTGCATTATGATTGTAATTGGGGTTGAGCAGGAAGGAATTTCAATCTACCAAGAAGAAAGGAGAAGGAAAGAAAAAAATTACATGGCAGAGTTCTCACACTGAATTACAGTTTATTCCCTTGCACATTATAGTTTGTTTCCGGTGGTGACGAAAAATTAACTCTCCTGACTATAAATTGATCTTTTGGCCTGCAGAGAATTGATTCAGAATCATGCCCAGCAATTACATGGAGCACTTTCTTAAGCACAGGGTACAGCTTCAGGCATGAAAAATGAAATTTATTATAAATTAAAATATACATGGAGCCCCATGTCCTCTGCAGCAGGAAGTCAGTATTTAATTTTAAATTAATTTACTGTGAAATCAAAGCAGCTTTTCAAAAGGGGTGGTTAATGGGAGCTAGACAGACTGAGAACATTTACACGAAAAACGTTTTTTTTATCTTTACTGTTCAGTTTGAAATCAGACCTTTTTGTTTCCTTTGTTCTATTTCCTACTGAGAGGGAACTATACCATTAAGGCAGATTTGCAAAAGTAACTGCTGTATGATTCAGAACAGTAGGTAGTGACTTCTATATTTTCAAAGTATGAACAATATTATATTAATCAAGCATGTCCAATAAAGCAGAAGGAATGAACTATGAAGAGATGAAGATATTATTTAATAAATCAGTTCTACCTGAAAATATCTCCTTAAGACCCCCCTGGTGAACCTTGGAAACCAGGGAATACTTCTTCAGTAGTTCCTGTGGTAAGAATCATCTGTATGGAACAGTAATTTGAGAAGGAAGTTGTATTGGTTGTCAGCAAAACCTATACTAGCATTCTTCAACATAGACTTCCATGATGTTCAGAATATTTTGGAAATAAAACCAAAATACTAAGAAAGTATTGGTTTGGAGAAGTGCTGATGGAAAATAAAACAGATTCTGAATTCACTCTGTTTTATTTATAGCTTGCTTATATATACATAGACATAGACATGGATAAGAAATATTGGTGAAATGACTTTTGGGTAATGCCATGTGAGACAAATCCACAAGTCCTCCTCAAACCAAGATTGTCGAATGACAAAACATGTGCGGTGAAATCATGATGCAAATCTGCCCTTATGTACTCCTGACGGATGCATGCAACTTGTGGATTTTGAGTCACGATTCCATGATGTGTCTTTTTGTTACTTGTCCCCTCTTGCTCCCTGCATCAATGAGTGAGACAATGAATATTGTTATATGGCATTCCCCAAAAGTATTTTTTCCAATAAACAGTCACAGAAACCAACATTATAAATAACATTAATGTTTTATTTTTTAAACCACTAGGTTACTCTAGTTGACAATTGGGTACAGTATTACAACTGCTGCTCATAAAAACTGGTAGGATAAGGCAGTGCTTCCCAGTTTAAATTCTAGAAAGAGGGGAGGCTGATAGAAGAGGGATTGGGGGAGGTTTGGGTAGAAGGACAGGTATGAGAGAAGCTCAGAGTCCCAGCCCAAGGAATAGAAAACCAGTTTTAGAAGAGATTTGGATTGCCAAAGAAGGCAAAGATTAGTTGCATATAGATATTTTGTACCATAGAAGTTATAGGTAGTCCTCACTTAACAACCATTTGTTCAGTGACCATTCAAAGTTATGATGGTGCTGAAAAAATGGACTTAACAACCAGTCCTTGCACTTATCACCATTGCAGTGTCCCCGCAGTCACATGATCAAAATTTGGGTGCTTGGCAACCGTCGCACATTTAGAATGTGGAGTCCTTGGGGTTCTCTGAGCTTGGTTCTTTTCTTGCAAACGTTTCATCACCCGGCTAGGTAACATCTTCAGTGCTAAAATGGGATGGGGTTTGCTCTCTATTTATATACTGTGGCATGTTTTGCCAATGCTGGTGGGCATGGGGGTTTTGTTTTGCTCCTCTGGTAGTTCCTTGATTAGCATATGTTTACTGTTTGATTGTGTGCCTGGTGGTAACCTTTGCTTATCTGGGTGATGACTGCTGGTGAGGCAATCTTCTGGTCTTTTGTCTCTTGAATAGTATGTAGATGCTAATCTCTATGTGTCTGTTAATTGCTGCTTTGTCTGAATACCAAGCTTCCAAGAATTCTCTTGCACTTTTGGATTTAGCTTGGTCTAAAATGCTGACAGTTCCCCAGTTAAAACTATGGTTAACTGAAGATGTTACCTAGCCAGATAATGAAATGCTTGCAAGAAAAGAACCAAGCTCAGAGAACCCCAAGGACTCCACAGTTCAACCTTGAGCTACACATATTTGCCTCTCTTGGTACATTTAGAATGGTTGCAGCATCTTGCCTATCTCTCTCCCCCCAGTCTCTGCCCTTTAGGCTGCCCTGCACAGCATGGCTAGATGAAGAGGCTGCTGCATTCTGCCGCCGCCCCAGCGGACCTTCCTCCTACTTCCTCCTCCTTGTCATCCTGGGGGCGGGGGCAGCGGTGAGGGGCAAGGGTGAATCCAGTGCCAACAGAGTCCCCGTACCACCCTGCCAGCCCCACTCCCCCAGCAGACCTACTTCCTCCTCCTCATCAGGGGGCAGCACAGGGGCTCTGTCAGTGTTGGGCTTGCTCCCACTGTCCCCTGCCACTGTCCCTGCCCCCAGGACGATGAGAAAAGTCTGCAGGGGGGTGGTGGGGGACAGAATACAGCAGCCTCTTCATGCTGTTCATGGCAGCCAAAAGGGCAGAGATTTGGGGGGAGATGGGTGGTGGAAGTTGAAGTGGAGGCAGTTCACGCAGGGCAGGAGAAGCGAGTCAGCCTCTTCTGGCTCAGTGATCCCCTGAAAATGTCCCTTGCCCCGGAAGAACCGAGGCTCAGGGCTGGGAGGGACCAAGATAGGAATGGTTTGGATTGGGGTGGGTCTTCACCTAATGACCGCACAGGATTCAACTAGGACTGCTGGAACTGCTATTGCTAAGCAGCGTGGTCATATGATGTTTTGCTTAATGACTGCTTCACTTAGTGATGGAGTTGCCAGTCCTAATTAGGGTTGTTAAATGAGGACTACTTGTACCAAAAGTCATCTTGCTGTGAGAATGAAGAGAATCATCTAAATAAATTAACCTAGACCTGTATAAACTGTCCTGGATACAACCAGCAAATCAGAAATTATGTAACCTACCTTCCATACAACTGCTAGTGGAATTATAAATGTGCAGCTTGGTGCTGTTCTTCCTATGTATCAGTGGGATTATGTAGCAGAAGCCCTTCTTGGATAAAAGCTGAATTCAACCTATCCAAGGCTCTCAGGATGAGGTCAATTTGCTAGGTGCTTTGGGGCACTGAAAATCAAGGGGACTGTCACAGGTGGGCATATTATGGAAACAGAAGACTAGCCTACAGGGTGCCCTGTTGTATAAGACTGACCTAAGCCACTAATGCAGATAGGTGGACCTTGGCTATATGCAACCAAGTCCCTCCAGATATTCTGGACTTCAGCTTCCATTAGCCCAATAAGCATAGCTAATGGCAAGAGGCTACAGAAGTTGAAATGCAGAGTATCTGGAAGATATTAAAACAGAGGATCTAGTGCTATTGAATACCTAGGAAAATATCTTCAGGGCCAGGATCAGGAGTTGAACAGGCAGGGAGTCCTTGAGTAATATATTCTGCCAGCTGTATGGGAAAGTTGTTTTATTATACAAAGACAGCATGAAGAGGAAATCTGTATCTTGAAAAGAAAAAGTGAATAGTCACAACAGGAAAGATAGGACAAGAATTAGTAAGTAGCTTGGCCCCAAGAAAGCCATCTATTTTCCAAAGACCTCATTGGCTCAAAGAGTACAGTCTGAATCTGCCTGTGTCCCCTCAGTTAGTGGAATTATTGCCAATTTGCAATATGAATAATTATCTGAGTTCTGTTTCTTTCCTTTCCATGATTTGCCTAAGGCATGACTTTCAGTGAATATCCTGGAGGCTGATTTTCTTTCTCACTGGACTGGGTGCACAACCCACTTTAAAAACTACCATGCTACAAAAGAAAATGGGGGAAATAAACACATTTAGGGTTCTTTCTGCCAGGACAAGCAGCTGAAGGAGCAGTGCTACATAAGCCCAGCCGTTCAGAGCCAGACTTCTGAGATTTGCGAAGAGTTAAGTGAGTTGCAGATGGACAAGCTGTCAAAATCAGAGGTGGTTCTCCCACCAGCAGAGCAACAAGAGGTAATGGTGGTGGCAAGTGCATTCTGCTTTTTGCATGCCATTGGTTACCCAAGCTTGAAATTGCATGGAATAAAACAAGGTGGGGGGTTGCATGCCATAGGGTGCATGTGAATCTTATGTTAAAGAAAAATCAATCAGAACTAGCCAGTCTTCATAATGACTGGACAGCGCTTAGAAAATATATTGTTATGAGTTCATAAAGAAGAATCTAAATAATAAATATGAAAAGTATTAATGCCAAGAAGAATTTCATTGTAAGCCTATGGTTGTTTGGGGTCCAGCTCTACTTCACTGGAATAAAAGACAGGAACAGGAAAATAGTATCCTGTGTTAATGAAGTGCAAAGTCAGACTTTCCAGTGTGAAGTAGAATGGAGCAGTGGCAGAAAGCAGCAGCCATCAGTGCTTCCCCCCCCCCCCCACTTTAAACTGCCTCCATCCCAGAAAAGAAATATAATCTTTATGGTGAACATAAACAAAGAGGAGATCAGAGAACGTGGCATCTTGCCACAGAATGCTGCAGAATTAGGCAGAAGTTCAGATGAGGAGGCCAAAGAGCCAACTTGAGGGAATGTTGCAGGAAGGTTGCTATTTTTGAAGACTTGGCTCTATACAGGATACTACACTAAGCCTAAATTCTGCAAGGTCTCATATGATGAAGTTTAAACTGTTAATCTGTGTGGGAACTATCTTAAGAATCATCTCAGAGCTGAGCTGAAAGTCCACATTCAGGTACATTCAAAGTAATAGAAGCAGGGGAGAAACAACACTTCTTTATTGAAAGTTTTATTTTCCCGGGAGCCCTATCTGACCAATCATGTATCACAGTGCACCATTCTAGCTAGATGGAAAGCAAGCATAGCTGTATTGATCTATGAAAAAAAAATTCAAAATCTGCAATTTGATATAATATCCTTACTGTATTAGGATCAACCAGAACAACTCAAAAGAGCATGCAAGCTTTTGAATTTCCCAGAACTCTCAATCTGGAAGGATGTTGTAAAAATGAAGGCATGGGGAAGAAGAAAGTAAGTTCTAAAATAAGACTGGATCTTATAGCCTTGAGGTTTGTGGATCAGTCTCAGGATAAAGTTTGTAAACTGAATGCCTTTGGTAGTGGTGGGTAAAAAAATCAGGAGTCTGGTAGCACCTTTTTCTACTAACACGTTTTATTAAAAGGCAGAAGTTTTCATGAAAACTTCTGCCTTATAGTAAAATGTGTTAGTTGAAAAAGGCGCTACCAGACTCCTGACTTTTTGTCACCATAGAGTAACAAAGCTCTCCTCTTACAAAGGCTAGCAGTGGGTGTAACTGACACCAGGAACCATTCTGGGACAAAGAATTCACCCAGTATTCAGGGAATCCTATTTACTTTGCTTCTCAATGCCAGGTGAAATCTGACACTTGTTACTCCTACCTAATAAAAAAATACATTTGGTCTACAGAGCCCATATGGCCATGGCTGCTGATGAAAATATTAGGTTTTCTTGCTTCTTCCCCATCCTTTCTTTTTATGGACTCTTGCCTGATGAAGCATTCTGGAGAATTTGAACATGTGCTTTATGGCATTTTGGTGGAGCTTAATGAAAATACTCCCCAACTGTGAATTTTGCACACTCTCCTAGGAGCATTCCCCACTATTGACTCAAAGTGCTGCCCACCCATCCTTGAGTCAGCATAAAACCATGCCAGGCATAAAACTGTTGTCCCCATTGCCAATTCCTATCCTGTTTCTGTTGTACCTGTTCCAAGTTTAGGATCTGTATACCAGGACACTGACATTGATTAGCAGTTGGGCAACCAAAAAGCATTACCAATGTTACATACCTGGACCTTGAGTTGGAGAGAGGCCAGCTTGAAGGGGAGAACAGTACTTTAATACACTGAATGACAATTCAGGCAGTTTCATTCACGAGTTAAGGACAAGTTCAAGTCATGGGACCAAGGTGGAAGATGTGTTGTCAGAGCATGAATGAGCATGGTGAAGTGCAGACAAGACATAGGTTCTGAAAGCCAGTGGAAAAAGCAGCTGCTCGTTGCTGGTAGATATACCACTGCCAAGGAAGTTGGGAGTAAAAGGATATTATTGCTAGATTCCAATCAAATTTCACTTGCTCCTGAAATTTTTCCAGTGCCTCTGAATACCCTGAAAAAATTGATTCTGGGAACGGGGAAGGTATATCACTTCAAAGTGCAGTACTGTAATACTTCTCTTCTTTGCTAACTCCTGTCTGCCTTTGTGTACTCTGCTTACCCATTTCAAACAAAAGTCAGATGTTGTGTGCAAGGATTTTGGAATTTTTGCATGTTGAGCCACAAATGTTACAATTCTGCTATAGTAAAGAAATGATGGGTGGGAAAACATGTTGGCGTAAAATGGGGGATCAAAGGAGCTGCCTCACTTTAAAACAGTCTTCTTTGAAAAAAAACCTTGAGTGCTTTTTCCGTTAGTTATCCATTAGTCTAGCACTCATTAGCCAAGCATACCAAAAACTAGGACCAAATTTGCTTCTTCTTAGGCTACTGGTCAAACACTGTATACATATTTCCCTTTAAAAAACCCCAAATAAAAGGACCAGGGATTTGCTTTTGTTTTTTGTTTTAAAAAAGGCGAACAATTCTACAGGTTTGAAATAACTGCTGTCCTCCTTAATTATTGTTATGATGAAGATGGCATAGCTTTCCGTTGATCCCACAAAATGCTTCATTTCTCCCCCCCCCCCAACCCAACCAGCAGCATTCACATTGCTTTACACTGAGCTCTCATCTCTTACTGTGCGTTGTTTTTAATTGTGTTTCTTTGTTTTTGGTTTCTTGACTATCCCCCCTGTGGTTGTGCTGCTGAGCTCTACAAATATTATAATCTTTCCTTTTGTCACTGCCTGGTAATTCTTGCTGCAGACCCTGTTATTCTCTGTTTACCTGAGTTAATTCAATCTGCTACTTCTTTCGGTTGGAATCTTTGCTTTCTACTTTCCCAGAATTAGTACCAGGAACCACCAAAGCCATTGGAGACCCTAGAATTTTGTTCTTGTTCCACTTAGATGCCTGCTTTGAGGATCAGAGATTCTAATACTTTGAGAAATGACTTTCAGCATCCTTTTCTCAAGGCAAAGTCTCTTGATGCAGGAATCTGCTCTTTGGGAGGGTTAGGAGAATATGAAGCTAATAGCAACTCCCAGATATTTGCATCAGAACATGGAGCTAAACAATAATTTTCCTCAAATATCACATTCCTGAATTTCATCATATGAAATTCCTAACTGCATAACTTTATATTCAGAATTTAATCTCAATTGTTTTCAGTGTGCTTACTGTAGGCTAATAGATTGTGTTGTAGCCAAATTAGCAGAATGAAACAACAGGCACAACTCGTGCCCAGGACTGTCTTCCAGGGTGTCAAAAAAGTGAAGACAGGGCTGCAACCACATGATTGAAGCCCTGTCCCTTTTTACATGTGTTGCAGTGCACCTAAAACTGTGGCACACATAAAAAGGGACAGGGCTTCAATCTTGTGGTTGCAGCCCTGTCTTGACTTTTTTGACACCCCTGCAGACAGCCCTGGGCACAACACACTGAAACCTAAACCTGTATAAGAAAACCGTTGCTGTGTTCACATAGCATGCTGAGCCCAAACAGATCAGTTATATTATTGTGACATAATGTGACAATCTGATTTACAGAGCATATTAAGACAAAGGCTGGTTTCCTGCAACTTGCTAAATCACAACCATCACATTCTCCTTTAGCCTAGTTATTTTGTGAACTCAGCTAATGTGTCTTTCTTTTCAAAACACGATGAAGTGGTTTCGAAAGTTAGGATCTTGGTTTCTTTAATAGCATGGGGTTCTATTCCCCAGAGCCAATAACATAGGTAGCAATTCTAAATGCATGGGTGATAAATTCCGTTGGATATACATGGGGTTAGACTGCTAAGTTCTGTGTCCTCTCCCCACCATGTTTTACCTTGCATTGCCTTTGCTGTTGTCAACTATGTTCCCTCGGAAATAACTTTGGCAGCACATGGTCAACCTTGTCTGGACTAGGAAGATACCTCATCCCAAACTGACAGATGACCTCTGTCAGTGGCTTCATATAGTTGTTAAGTAACATACGGGAGACAACTGAGCACTGCAGTTTTAAAATGCTTCTGTATAGTTACTTTTCTCTACAATTTTGCTTTTTGTTTATAGCAAGCTTCGCCCTTTTTCAATGCTTGTTGGAAGCCATGTGAATCTCTTGAAGAGTTCTTTCTTTCCATCTTTTATCCTTTTCAGAGCTGACTGAATCATGCAACACAAGCAGGCTTTGTTTAAAAAAAAATCACAGCAACTTCCGTTAAGACTAAGTGATGAAGTCTCTGCTCTTCTTTCTTCCCTAGAAATTCGATGAAATCAGCCTGTCGGAAGGAAGTACGGTGGATTTGGCAATTCCGTCAGATCTTCTGGAACAGATGCCTGAACTGGCAGAAGAACTGATGGAACCTGAAGATTGTTTCCCAGAATGTAAGGATGAGCTGCTTTTCTCTTGACCGGAACAATTCAGGAGCACAGCAGATGTCCTGCTGATAGAAATGAACAATCCACATGAGGCAGCTTGTACAGGGCTGTTCTGCTAAGGACCGCAGCTGGAGAATTACAGCCTTTGAAAGGAAACAATTGCTGGCTTGGCTGATTAAAGAATAGCCTAAAAAATGACCTCTACTTTAGCCTAGTCTCTCTCTGCATTACCATAATAGAACTCTAACCAAGTTCTCTGAGCCCCAGTAAGGAAACCCCATTCCTTGGGCCTGGTGAAGTAATCCAGGAAAAGCTGTCTCTAGTTCAGAGTGGAGTGACATTATCCTTTACATGCTGGCAAGTTTGCAGCTGCCTCTCCTATCCTTCCTAGACACGAATAACTATCATATGCATGAATGAGGGATAGAATGCCCATTTTACATGGAAGAGGATATAGGTTCAGCTCCTGTCATCCCTAAGGAAGGTTGGGAAAGATCTCTGCTTGGAATCCTAGGGAAGCGATGTTGCATATATATTACACTCTCATACAGTGGAGAGATAGAAGGAAAAAATGTTCCTTCTACAACATTCCTTTCTCCTTAAAGCCTGTTTGACTTGTCTTTCTCTTATCTGGCCCTGTTTCCTCTTGCCTTCCCTGTCTTTCTTTACATCATTCCCTTCTATTCTTCTCATTCTGTCCCAATCCATCTTTTTTTTCCCAGTAGGGTGTGAGTCCTTCGAGGTAGCCAGGTCAAAAATAAGGCATGGCAGGGATTCCAGGAATATTCTTTGTTGTAGTAAAATAGAATAGCAGAATCTGGAAAGCCTGTGCAAGTTTCTCTCTGTTCCATCTTATACTGAACAAAATCAAAATTATGTAATTTTGAGTTTCTTTGTCACAGTCCTTTTTCTCAGGACTGTGTAATCTTTTCTGCAAATCCTCCCTTAATGGCTCATTAATTCCTTCCCCATCCCCATGGTCAGCTCTAAACTCCTTTACATTGGGCAACCATGACATTCCAGATGTTATGGAATCTCAGCTTCCATTACCAACAATCAATGGATGGAGGTATTGGAGGTTATGACAATTTGTGGAGAGCCAGTTTCCTCATTCCTACACTACATTTTCACTGGCAGGGCCCACCCATGATGCTATACCATACAGTTTGGTTCCATCAATGGTTTGAACCCAGTTACTGTACTTTGTAAATCTTGGTTTATGGCTGAGCTTGCAAGGACCAACCAATATGACTCTTTCACCAAATCTTGGTTAGTCAAAAGTTGGCTTAGGGGTTTCATGGAACAGGTAGAGAGCCACGAAGCAAAACTGAGTGGGCCTAATTTGGAGGAGAATGTGGGGTGTTTTTTTTTAAACAGGGGAGGGTCAGAAAAAGTACCACAAGTTTCTATAAACATTAGTGCAATATGTGAACCCTTTCATTATTTGCAAAGCAAGAATTCTGCATCCACATCAATGCTTGATTAGAATGTATATTTATAATTAGTATTCTCTCCTAATCAATAATAACAAACCAGTTTCATGTGTAAAATTTCAATTTTGCAAGGACTATGTCAAATTAAGTTTTTGAGTCCTACTGATAAAAAACAGGATAAGTTACCCTTCACAGGTCTGAAAATTGCTGTACCAAGCAATCTAATAAACCCCAGGAATGTGAAAAATCTGTTTCTAAAACATGTAAGGGATTGAAGCAGTAGAATAAATATGAGAATGACCCATTAGAACATTGCAAATTCATTGAAATTCTGCTTAAATTTAAGAGTCCCAGCACCAAAACTGGGATAAGCATCTGAGGAGAAAACTAAATGGTATTTTTAAAAAGTGAGCTTCTCCTTGTTGAGCTTTCTCATTCTCACTACTGGGTTATTAAACTCATATCATATCCAGATTTTTAAATACTGGGCAGGCATTTCTCTATCCCCAACTTTTCACCATGAGCTGTCATTGAGAAGGACAGTAAAGTACTCAGGCAGGAGGACAAAAGATCCACCCAACAGACTTAGGAAACTATTTGACCTGAGACGGGAGTTATCTGAAGAACTGCCTTCTCCCACTTGTCCATGTACTAAGACACTGTTCTTCCCCCTCCCTTGGGTCTCCTCACAATAATTTTTTGAGGGAGGTATTTACTTCCTTACTAATTAGATGTACATCCCCTACCCTTTTTCCAGGAGCTCAGGATAGCATATGTAGCATTCTGTCCTCCAATTTTCCCTACAATAACATAATTGTGAGATATATCAGGTTGACAAAGAAAGTAGCTGGCTCATAGTTACTCACCTAGCTCCCATGACTGATGGGGGGCTTGAACCCGGGTCTCCCAGGTCCTGTCCAATCTCTTAACCACTGTCTCTCAGTGGGGCCTGTCTGAGATTACTTTGAACCAACCTCTTGCTTGCTTGCTTCTCACCTGATTCAGTACAGGGGTTCACCAGAGGAGGCTCTGTTTCCACAGAGAGGTTACATGGGTGGCTACTGTAGGCAGCAGAGCCTTCTTAGTTGAGGCATCCCAATTTGGAAAAGTTTCTGTGGACAGATTCACTAGGCCTACATTTTCTAGATGAAGACTGTTCTCTTGTCTTTTGCTTTAAATGCAGCCTAGCAGTGAATTGGTTTAAGCTTCCTTTGTCACCTTGCTTTCTTTTCAATAATTTTTATTATTTAACTTAATTCTTCTGCAAGGGTTGCTTGCAGAAAATGGAGAAAAATGGAGTCTAAGTTTCCCCACCATTTCCTCTCCTCCCATTCTGCTGATCTGCAGCCATTTTCTGTAACCTTTAGCTGATTACATAAAATGATGTGACAATTTTTTTTTCAAGATTAAAGCATTCCAGGTTTGGGGAAACCCAGTTCTACCTGCCACTAAAATGGAAAGATGAGAAGGGAGAAAAATACTCTTAATTCTCCATCTAATATACGCAATTACTCAAAAGGCATGAAGTTCCATTGCAACTGATTGTTCCCTGGGGTGCTATGAGTGGAAGCAGGAAATGGGGGAATCAAGATAGGAACTAAGATGTGATGAGCTGTCAGAAAGCTGCAAGCATACACATCCCCAAGGATTATTTAACTTGGGAACAAGCCTGCTCCAAGGAGATTAGTTGGAGATAACTTGCCAGGCATAGGATATGAAAGATGATTGAATGAGATAATAGAACCCCCACAGGACAGGGAGAGGCCCTGAAATCTAAGACATTTTCTTTGTGGTTTTGCTTCCATGCAACAGTCAAACATTAATGCAGTCAATGGAAAACAGCACAGTATAGCAGAGTAAGCATTTTGGCATATGCAACTGTCAGCCCTTCAGATAGACCAGATTAGGAAACCAAACTCATGCAGGCCAATATTACTTTTATTATAAAGATATTGTGACTGAATCTTGCAAGTCTGAATGTGCTTCCTCCCTCCCTCGATTTATCTTCATAAGAACTAGGGAGGATTTTGTCTAAGTTGTTTTCTCAGGTTACAGTTCTGCCTCAGACTCAGGTTTCTTTTATCTGAAAATTCTCTTGGTAGTAGCTCTTCCTCCTGTTCCTCAAGGCCATTCCCTCTGTCTACTACAGCAACTCTTGGAGAGATTCTTTTCAAATACTTCTCTTTCTGTTGGCTTTCAAGACCAACATGCTTGTATTAAATTGCTTTACCAGTCCCTCAGTTCCAGTTTTTTCTGGGTGATATGAATTACTTACAGTAACCTCAGTTTGGTGGCTGAACCAGGATTAGTCACCTGCTGGCTGATCCTATAGCAAGAATTGGACAACAGAGCTTTTCCATTTGTGCTATTAGACTACTGAATAGCTTCAAGACCTTCAACCAAGGCATCTTTCCACACCAAACAGGGGACAATTTTAGTTTCCCTGGTCTTTCTTAGATGATCACTTTCAAAAAATGGTGCTGGGACATTTGATGTATTCTTAAATAAATTATGGGTTTCATGGAACTTTTGTTCCCTCTGTTATTACCTGAAATCGCTGGAAGAAATCACCTGAGAACTTGGACTCTCATATCACCAATATGCAGATGACATTCAGCACAATTTCTTCTTTCTGTGTTATTCCAGGATATTGTGGACACCCTGAACCACTGCCTGGGAGACAACAATGGACAAACAAATTCAAACAAATAATTCAAATTGTCCATCGGCCCTTTTTGTGACCTAGGGCAAATCCAGAAATAGGTTCAAACAGTATTGAAAGGAATGGCACTTCCTTTGAAAAATGCAAGTTCATGCTTTGGGGGATCTTTTGAATGCAGCATTGACTAAGGTCTTTAGGAATTCCTTTGCCCATCAAGGCACTCTTCCAGTTTCTCTTAAATTTTGCCCTTATAGTGAAGTGACAGTGGTGTGGGTGTTCTCTGAGACCCCTTCACCCACAGCACTTTCCTTGGAGGAAGATGCCCTTCCTCATAGGAACTCCAGAGGGCCGTATAGGAGCGATGTTCCTGCAGCAACAAATACTACTCAAAGTTATTGGAATTGCTTGCCCATGAGTGTGCAACAGGTGCTGAGGAGCTGGCAGCATTTGATAGCCCTGCAGATGGGGATACAATTTCCAATTCCTCCAAACTAGCTTGAACCTAGTAGTTCATCATGGCTCATGGCAGGCTTGCCCTGGGTGTTGTCCCTTTAATTCTTAAAAATATGTCTGATGGTTCATCTATCAAGCTTTGTGTCATCAAACATGGTGATCAAAGCCAAGCTAAGGGCAAGGATTAGCAGGCTCTGTAGTGACATCTCCAGGGGCCAAAAGATGTGGTGCAGCTTGCAAGCTATAGGTTGCCCATACCTGATTTAAAGAAATAGATGGGAAGAAAAATCCACTCTTCCCTTATTTACCTTCCCAATTCTGCTTCTTTGGGATTTTCCCATAGCCTCCATTGTGACTTACTTCCAGTCCCAGAACTGGACTCTGGGAAAATGTTTTAAAGGTATTGAATTGAAAGGCATGGGAAAGCCTGGTGGATCTTGTTTCAACACTCCCCAGTTTCAATTCAATTTTAAAAGTTAATTCCCTAATCTCCATTTGTAACCAAACTGGTTAGGCTATGTTTAATAAATGTGCAGGGTATCCACAGGGCACATTTATTAAACATAGGCTAACCAGTTTGGTTACAAATGGAGATTAGGGAATTAACTTTTAAAATTGAATTGAAACTGGGGAGTGTTGAAACAAGATCTACCAGGCACAGGGACTGGGGACGCAGTGGCGCAGCGGCTTAATGACGCTGAAAGTTGCTGGCCAGAAATGGTCGACGCTTCAGCGGTTCGAGTCCAGCCTTCGCGTTAGCAGGGTGAGCTCCTGTTTCCTCCCCAGTTCCTGTCAACCCAACAGTTCGAAAACTCACGTGAGTAGATAAATGGGTACTCTCACTCCGGTGGGAGGAAAAATGCTGGCGGCACCTTGCAAAAAGGAGTCGGGAGCAGTTGCTGGTAAGTGCGAAAAGGGCGTGAAGCAACGGAAACCCCACCTCCTGCGCACGCCAGCTGGGCTCTGCTCTAGGAAGGAGGCTCTGGCAAACCACTTCCGAAACACTTGCCTTGAAAACTGCAAGGACTCGTCCAAGCAGTCACTGCAGAGTCGGTAACGACTGAGCGCAGATAAAAAAAAAAAATCCACAGAGGGTCAAAAAAAGTCAAGCGGGTGGCTTTGATCACATGAGAGAAACCCTCCCTCCTTTTCACAGTACATGCATCACACGTGTGGTTGTGCCCACCATCTTTACTTTTTTGACCGTCCCTGCAGATTCCCATATAAGAGTGCGTGTATTTATTTGCTCCCCTTGGCTTCATCAGTCTGGCAGCCTCAGAGGTGTTGGACACTGCAGTGTTGGACTGCAAGCCCCAGCAACTTCACGATAGCAGAGGGTGATGGAAACTGTAAAAAAATACCTGGAGGAAGGATGGCTTTGAAGAGTTCTCTAAATATCTTGTGTTCATCTGCAAACATTTTCTGTCTGATCAAGCCCTCCTGCTCTGTGACAACCTAGTATTATCTTCCTTTCTCATGGCAGTAAAAGCCTGCTATTTTAAAGCACGCTATGCTCCACTCTCTTTCTCTCATCCATCCATCCATACACACAATCAAACACACACACAATAAGCCATTGTCACATTGCAGATTTTATCGTGATGTCACTTAGGATTTTGCCTGCAATGAAATGGTCGTGCTTTAAGGGAAAGGATTGGAAGGAAGGAAGGAAGGAAGGAAGGAAGGAAGGAAGGAAGGAAGGAAGGAAGGGACGGACGGACAGACAGACAGACAGACAGACAGACAGACAGACAAAAGTGAGAGTCTCTGTGAAAATGGCATGCATCATTTTAAATTGCATTAAAAGCCTTGCTTTTATTCCTAGAATGATTACCCACCACCACAGTCTGGACCAAAGTTATATCTGTTACCAATGAATCATAAGAAACATTGTAAGCAAACTTTAGCTAGGAAAACTGGAGCCCAGTAAGGCATTAGTTCTCATCAGCAGTCATTAAATGAAAGGGGCAGAATGTTGATTTAGCTCAGGGATGTGCAACCTGTCAGCCACATGGCTCAATTTCAACGTTGCTTTGTTCAGTGCAAAACCAGGTGCCAAACAAAAGGATACCTACTGCTATGCTTCAGGGACTCTGTCCTTTATTCCCATAAATGCCCATCATTCTACTCCTTTTTGGGGATAAGCAGCATTGGGCAAAGCAGAGAAAAGGAATAAGGAGTAATAAGCCAAAGAAATTAAGGCATGAGGTAAACAAAGAAAAGGATATATAGCTAAATTTTGTTTGCATTAGCCTGCTTCACTATAACTCTCCACACCTTGCAAACCAGTCATGCTTCCCTCATGACCATACACCATTTCCTATATTACATTTAAACTCTCTCTTTTTGAGGACCTCATCAATTCTATCCAACCACAACTTTCTCAGTCTCTGCCTCCTTCTTGACCCAGTCACTCTTCTTTCATGAGTGTTTTGCAATTTGATCCTCATTCTATGATATCACCTCTGTGTACATCTTTCATACTAGTCACTCATTTTCGTATTCAATCATTCGGTGCCCATCCATTCCTGATTCTATCTCTTCATTGTTATCACATATACTCACTTAGCCCACTTCAAAACTGGGCAACAATAATTCTAGAACATATGTTTTGTATGCCCCAAGGTGTCAGGTTCAATCTCCAACCACCCCAACTGAGGCTGGAAAAAAAATATCTACCTGGATTCCTGAACAGCCTCTACTTGAGCAAGGTGGAGCATGATGGGAATCCAGATGGGAAATCTTCTGGTATCCTTATATTCAACTTCTTGTTGAATTCAGCTATAAGATTAATCCCAGCAATTTATTTTGTTTATCATAAAAGGCATCCCTTCCATAAACGTGTTTCTGATGCTCTTGAAATAATCTTTTGCAGATTTTTTATCCAAATTTTTGGGATAGTTTGTGAAATAAACACAAATTATTGTATTACATGCAGCTGCATAATATGCCTTTGGGGGTTGGGAGACAAAAGAAAGGTATTCATGGCTTAATATTTGGTCCTTTTTTTTTAAAGCAACTAAATATCACTGAAATATTTTGAAATAGGGTAGCAAAAATAATGGACAATACTCGAAATAATGTGGAGCATCCAAAGAGATCCATCCATAGTAATTTCCAATGTTAAACTGATTCTTCCTGCCCTTTTGTCTTTTTTAGCTTGTGTCCGAATTCTTCCATGCTGTTCAGCAGACATCACAAAATTCCCTGGCAAAATTTGGTGGCGGCTGAGGAAAACCTGCTATCAAATTGTTGAACACAGTTGGTTTGAGACTTTCATCATTTTCATGATTCTTCTCAGCAGTGGAGCTTTGGTAAATATAGAACCTACAATTTCCATCCCTTATTTTTTTTTAATACATGTGGTCTGTATATCAGATACAAATTTCAGGAGTTTGTAAGAAATGAATGTTCATTCTCAAGGGTGGTCCTACCTTTAGGCAAAGCAAAGTGGATACTTCAGCAGATTGTGAGAGGCAGAAAATTGCAGCAAAAGGTGGATAGGATAACACTTGGTGGGGAATGAAACTTGCCCTATACCGCCCCCCACCCCCCCACAGTATGTGGTTCCTCTTAGATACGATAGAAGATACCACCTATTGCTGTTTTGAGGAAAGATTCAAGGCTTAATCTGGTTGTCTTTTGTTGGCATAAAGGGGTGAATTCTTCTTAGAAAATCACAGATTTGAGGATAAATTACTAATTAGAGGCCCTGAATCCTCTAGCTTAGATGAAGTATTCCAGGCATCTCAGGTAGCAGCAGATAAGTAAGATCTCTGGCTAAGACAATGGAAAACAATTGGTGGTCAAAAAAGAGTATGCAGCGCTGACTTGCTGGAAACTGTAAGTCACATGTCTATGTTTCTTCTGCATCCCAGAAGGTCAACAGCCCAGTGGCTGTTGTCATACAACGGCAAGTGCGAAAATAATGATTCTTATGTTTTGGCAGCAAAAAGGAGAGATTTCAGGACTGGGTTCTACTGTAATGTAAATAGTCTTTAGTGAGGAGAGCTTTGGCTTTACTCTCAGCTATCCCTGCTACTGAGATCATGTGTTCTCCACCCATCCTTGAGTTGGTAGAAATCTATATTAGCATGAAGTGTGCTGTTCCTGCCTTTGTTGCCTCTATTCCCAGTCACTGCCAGACCCCTGCCAGGCCGCTGTCTCTCCCTCCCCCCCTCCCCAAGATAATAGGGAATACATCCAGACAGATTTTACCCACCTTGACATTGCCCGTAAATGGCATTGGAATAAGAGGAAAATGCTATTTTAATACCAGTTACAGCTGAGGAGGACATAAGGCAGTCTCACTGATGGGCTGAGGATGAGATGAAGGAAATGTTATGGGGCAAAAAAAAAAAAAAAAACAAGTTGCCAGGATATCTTTATGCCATAGTTTGGTGCAAGTGAGGTCATGATCAGCCACGTTTAGCTTATAGTTACTATTGACTCTTTCTTTCTGTTTTCCTGGAATCTCATGTAGGCTCTTCTTTTCAGTGGCTTGCCACAACCTACCTGATTACAAATGTGTATTTGCACTGCAGCATTTGTTTGCTTGGTGAGGAAATGCCCTCTTCCTTAGGGGCCTATCCTATAGTCACTGCAGAAAGCCTATATGCAGATAGTTTTACTGATTCTGCATACAGAGCTGCTAAATCAACAGGCAGTCTAGAGCATCATTTTAAGGCTTTCTACCATATTGGGTATTTTTTGGTGGCAACAGTTTTCCTAAAGATTTGTTCTCATCCTGTCATTTATGGATAACTCCTTTGAAGCTCTATTTCTCTTTTTCAGAAAGAATATCTGGAATGTGTAATGCTCTAATATGCCATTTTATTCTCCCAGGCCTTTGAAGACATCTACTTGGAAGAAAGAAAGAACATTAAAACCATGTTGGAGTATGCGGATAAGATCTTCACCTATATCTTTGTTCTGGAAATGCTTCTGAAATGGGTAGCCTATGGCTTTAAGAAGTACTTCACCAATGCTTGGTGCTGGCTTGATTTCCTCATTGTCGATGTAAGTACTGCATTTCTTCTCCAGGTGGCATCATACAGCAATGTGGACGTGGGCACAGCCCACAGTCTGAATGGGGCCTAAGCAGATTTGGCTTCCTTAGGGTGGCATAAAATGAACCCATGGCATTTGGTGTTTCATTTTCTATGTAAAATGAAATCTACAGAATTTGCCTTTCTTTTCACTCTGGAATTAGACATCTGGATGCAAATGTGGCTTTGAATGATCTCTTTGTGCCAAGGCAGAGATCTCATGGCTCAGTAACCTTTTCTTTAGTAGAAGAATATGAGGGATGTGAAACCATGATGGTTTGCAATTGCAGTCCCATCCCTAAGTTATTCTGAAGAAAAATCTAAGTTCATTTCCCCTCTAGCAGCTTTTTGTTTTTTCCTCTTTAGTAAGATTTATCAAGAAGAAAAGAATAAGATTACAAGAATTCCAGCAACTGAACTGAACATTAGAGACAAAAGTACCATATACTGTATATTAGGGTGGAGACTTTCTAGTGCCCTTCTCACAGCATTCCTGTGATCTGGCAAGGAGGCAGGTCTCTTCACCAATAACAGAGAAGTTTGCAACTGTGCATTTACATAATTAGAACCTTAGGAAACCAAATTTTATACTATCAAGGAAAACAAAGCCGCCATAACTATGAGCAATTGTATTCCCCAAAGCTTAATCCCCAAATAATATGCTCCCCCATTCTTGACTGCTTATCTCCACAGTCTCTTCTTGACATACCTTATTCCTAAGAGAAATCTTTCTAAGGTCATTTCCTCACAAACAGCATACAGTATCTTCCAGAATCATCCAACAGTCATTTGTCCCAAAATAGCAGTAATGAAAACAATCTTTATATTACTTCAGTGATGGCTGGTTGGTGCTATAAAGACACAGTAAGTCTCTAGTAGGGAGATGGTCTTTGTTAACCTTTGCAACAAATTCAGACCTCAGGAATACTGAATTATTCTGTCCAAGCTTTTAAGAATTTATCTAGTCAAAAGGTTTCCATTAAGAAAAGGAAGAACAATGGCACACTGGTGGTCCTAAAGGGAGATCAGTATTTAGATTTAAGGTAACAAATTTAGACAGGTTGTCAGAAAATACTTTCATCCTAACTACATCCTAACACATTGGGAGCTCCTCAGGTTGGTTGGGAGCTTATCAGGCTCCTTACCAATAGAAGCAAGTTTCAGATTGGGTGAGTCTTTGCTGAAGATGGAAAAAGAATAAGAACTTTGATTTTTATAAGCTGTTTTAGCCGGTCACTCTTGAAAATCCGTTCAAGCTCTGTGGTCATTACACTGGCTGCTTACATGCCTGAAAAAACTTAAGGGGAAAATTCACTTGCAGGGAGCTGCCTCAGCATGGGTATATTTCTTTGATTGATTGCAACTATTTCTACATCACTTCAATTGAGCCTGCAGACTAATAACAAAATATATAAGGTATAACAAAATATAAATAAATTTCAATAAACCATAATTAAACCATCAACTAACTAAATTAACTAAACTATAAAAACTATAAATTAATTGACACCAATGGATTATAATATCTCTTGGATGCTATTTGTATATAATTTCTTTTTTGTATTGTATTTTAACTGTTTCATTGTTTTTAAGATTGTTCACCACCCAGAGTCACAGGTTTGAGATGGGCGGCTATACAAATTGAATAAATACATAAATAAGTGTCATAAAACCACAGTAAACATTACCATACAAATCCAAATGTCTACTTATCACATCTCTGGATCCCCAAAATCTATTTAAACAGCTAGGTTCAACAGCTTTCTGAATGCCACTGATGGACACACTGTTCTTATTTTTAAGGGTAACTGGCTTTAAGATGAGTGGCCAAGGCTGAGAAACACTGCACTAGGGACTTTTTACAAGTACTCAGTTTTTAATCACCTCTATTTTAACAATAATGGCTGTATTTTTACAACTGTGGCCCCTACCATCCTGTCTTCGGCTCAGTCTTTTCCCCAAATCCAATTTAAAAAAAAAATTAGTGGTATAGGATATTCAGAGGCCAAGGGCTTTTTTTGTCAGCCCTAAGAGAGTCAGGAAAAACAGTAATCAGGTTTCCTCTTCCTCTATCAACACCACCACTCCACTTCTACTGAGCTCTTTTCTTTCAGGGGGCTATAAGCTTCTTTCCTCACTATTTTCCTAGTAGATTGTCCCATGAAAGGGTCAAGACATAAATGTATTTCCTTGTAATCATCACTTGTACCTCAGAGATTTCTCAGTTCTAAAGCATTAGTAACCATGGGATATCTCTGACCTTAGAGTTTCCTCCCAACTTGCATCTCCTTAACCATGCCTCACATCAGCTGCAACCACCTTCAGAAGCTTATGAGGTTCACAGATGATTGTCCTTGGCTGCTGATCCTTGGATCACAGCCAAGCATTTTGAAGCTGCCATTTGTATATTTTCACAGAATGACACATTGGAAGTATAATGAGGCATTTCAGTGGTGGCTCCTAGCCACATGATATAGATCAGATGATTGTTGGTTCATAACATTGCCAACTTGGGATAAAACTTACAGGAGGCAACTTTTCATGCCTGATTTTTTTTGGGGGGGGGGATCAAAATCCCTGCATGACAACCTTTTCCTTCCCTAAGATCTCCCAACTATGCAACATTTTCAGAGATTTAAATTAAGGCTACACTGAAACTCTTCCTATTTTCTCAAAAGTTTTCTTTCCCTGTATATCCTTGGTGGTTCTATCTTATATTATGAAAGTTTGAGAATTTATTTCTGAATTCTTTAGATAATGTTTCCAAGCTGACTTTAGTGTTGGAGGCAGTGGCTGATGCTGCTTTCTGTGGCACGTTTGTGATTCCCTCGGAAGCTTCCTAGGGGCTGCCCATATTTCCCAGTCTGAAAAAGCCTCTTATAGGGATCCCCTCCTGAGGTCTTCCTATAGGCTGTGAGATGGAAAGATGGTAGCTTACTCTCTTTCTGATGTCCTCAAGAAAGAGGAGGAGATGGAGGATGAATGGAGGTGGATCGCTTACCTTTTCTGCTAAGTTACTTTTCACAGTTGATGAAAGGGCCATCATGAAGAAGAGAAATTGGAGCTTCTGCTGATGGCTGTCTTTTTTCCCCTCAGAAGCCTCCTCTATTCAGCTCAATTTTGAAATAACTCTGCTGCCATATTGCCATGGAGTGATCCAACAGCAAAGAATACTACAAAGTAGTTAATTGTTTTATCATGTCTTTCAACCTGAAGCTGTTGTAAACTCAACCCAGACCTGGTTCAAAGAGATTGATGTGTCACTTACAAAGTTAGTCAAAATGAATGTATACAAAAAGTAGAACCTGGATGGTGCACTGGCTAGAGCAAGAATCTGAGATATTTTGGAACCAGTGGGTATATTAGGAACTTGGATAACATGTGGACACTCTCACAAAATGGCTGCTGCATGGGGGAAGTCTTTCTTATGGGACATAACCAGTTACAAAACACTGATTACTAAAAGGTTACCTGCGTCCTCCTCCACAGGATACTCTATATTAGTTCTACTTACCTTTTTGGGGGCAGGTTGGGTAGCTGTCCAACATTTTTTATTTGCTCAGAAAGCTTTTGTGGCCCATATGGGAAAATTTCTTCCTAACACCTTGGATTTCTACTGTCATTCAAGGCTCAACATACAGGACCAAGGGCCTGATTCAGCATGTAAATCTCCTGAATTCATAACCTTGGCTGTGAAACTCACCAAGTTACTCTGTGAGGCTGGCCTAATTTTGTATCATCATAGTGAGGATAATAAAGGTATGCAGCAAGCAGTACTGCCTTCCAGTTCTTGGAGGAAAGGCTGGCTAAAAACATCATAAATGAATATCAGGCTCATTAGGTTGAGAGCCAAACACTGCCTGCCTGCCTTTATTTATTTATTTAGCCTTTCTTTCAGTGCCTTTTATATGTATCTCAAGAGTAGGAATGGACAAACTGATACCATTTTCCCCTCTCCATGGCCAGTTTTTTAATTTTCCCCCAACCTCTTTTTTCTGGAAATTGGCAAATATTGGTCCTTGCCTCATTAAAATAAAACAAAATGAAGTCCATATCCATCTGTATTAGCCAAATTTAGTAGGTGCAACTTTTCCCAACTTGGAAAACTCCCTGTACTCGCCTCCTTGATGGGTTTTAAAGAAAAGTCAAGGCAGGGGATCTGAATTCAGTACCATACACACAGGTCAATACACAAAGCTGCAAGTCCAAACTTCTGTTTTGTTTTTTATATTTGTATGCCGCCCATCTCCCCCCAGTGAGTGACTCTGGGCAGCACACAGTGAAAATCAGAAACCCCATCAACAATTAAAAATCCCCCATAAATAAAAACTAAAAACATTCAAGATGACGGGGGGCAAGGTCAATCACCCCACACGTCACCTCCACTGGTGTGAGCTCCCATCCAGCCCCCAGGCCTTCTGGCACAGCCAGGATTTCACCCCTTTCCTGAAGGCCATGAGAGTGGGGGCACACTGGACCTCGGGAGGCAGATTGTTCCATAGGATGGGGGCCACAGCAGAAAAGGCTCTCTACCTAGACCCCACCAGTTGAAATTCCTTGACCAGTGGGGTCTGCAACATGCTCCTGCTGGACCGAGTGGGGCAGAGTGAAGTAACTGGGGCGAGATGGCTCCTCAGATAACCTGGTCCTGTGCCATGAAGGGCTTTAAAGGTGATGACCAACACCTTGAATTAGACCCAGAAGCAAACTGGCAACCAATGCAGCTCGCGTAACAGTGGTATTATATGTGCCCTCCTAGGGGCATTTAGAACTGTCCGCGCTGCTGCATTCTGCACCAACTGTAGCTTCCGGATACTCTTCAAGGGTAGCCCCATGTAGAGCGTGTTACAGTAATCCAATCGGGAGGTGACCAGGGCATGAGTGACCGTGTGGAGGGCTTCCTGATCAAGGAAGGGGTGTAACTGCTGTACAACACGAAGTTCTGCAAAGGCCCTCCTAGCCATGATGCCACCTGCTCTTCGAACAGGAGGCATGAGTCCAGGAGGACCCCCAGATTACACACTAGGTCTGTCTGGGGTAGTGCGACCCCATCAAGAACCAAAGATGATAAACTCCTGGATCTTGAGGCTCCCCGTACCCACAACCACTCCATCTTACCAAGGTTCAGTTGAAGCCTGTTGGTCCCCATCGAGGCCCTACAGCGTCCAGGCACTGCGAGAGGGTAGTCACAGCATCACTTAGGTCACCCGGGATGGAGATGTATAATTGGGTATCATCAGCATACTAATGAAACCTCATCCCATGGTGCCAGATGATCTCACCCAACAGTTTCATGTAGATGTTAAATAGGAGCGGCAAAAGCACTGAACCCTGAGGCACCCTACAGAGTATGGGCCGTGGGTTGGACCTCTCGCTCCCTATCAACACCTATTTGGACCGGCCTTGGAGGAAGGAGGTGAACCAGCACAAAACTGTGCCACCCAGCCCCAACTCCTACAGCTGACCTAAAAGGATACCATGGCCGATGGTATTGAAAGCTGCCAAGAGGTCAAGAAGAGCAAGGATGGATGCGCTACCCCCATCCCACTCTTACCAGAGATCATCCAAAAGTGTGACCAATACTGTTTCTGTCCTATAACCGGGCCTGAACCCTGACTGATAGGGGTCCAGATAATCCTCCAGGATCCTCTGAAGCTGCCACACAACCACCTTTTCTACCACCTTTCCTAGAAAGGGAAGGTGGGAGACTGGATGAAAATTGTCCAGAAGGGTGGGATCTGGCAATGGTTTCTTGAGGAGGGGGCAGACCAAAGCCTCCTTAAAAGGCTTCGGGAACACCCCCTCCTGCAAGGATGAATTGACCACCACCAGTATCCACCCTAAGGTCACCTCCTTGGTGGCTTTAACTAACCAGGAGGGACAAGGATCTAAAATACAGGTAGCCGCACTAACAGCCCCGAGGACCCTGTCCACTTCCTCAGGGCCAACAGGATCAATCCGTTCCCAGATAACTGGGTAAGAATGTTCCCTGGGCAACTCCACCAGACCCGCCACATGCTTGGCCTCCAACTGAGAACGGATCTGAGCGATTTTATCCATCAGGTGTTCAGCAAATTCCTCTGCACGGCCCTGTAAATAGTCCTCCGAGCCCTCCCTATCCAGGAGGGACCGAGTGACCCTAAACAGGGCTGCTGGACAACACTCTGAGGATGCAATAAGAGCAGAGCACTACTGGCGTTACACCGCCCTTACCGCCACTAGGTAGGCCTTAATAGCAGCTCTAACCCGTGTTTGGTCAGACTTGTCTTTATTTTTTCGCCAGCAGCGCTCTAGACATCTCTTAGCCCTTTTCAGCTCCCTTAACTCCTCCGTAAACCACAGGGAGTGCTAATGGCGATGGGCCAAGGGAGGCCGCACAGGCACGATCCTGTCCAAGGCTCTAGCCACCTCCTTATTCCAGGCTGCAGCCAGGGCATCTGCTGGACCATGCAGCAAGGCCTCAGGAACAACCCCCAGCTCCCTTTGGAACCCTTGCGGGTCCATCAGTCGCCGGGGGTGGACCATCCAAATAGGTCCCGCCTCCCTGTGGAGGGGGGCAACATAGGAGAATCTCACGGCCACTAGGGAGTGGTCTGACCACGACAGAGGAGATAATATAAAATCCCCCACCAGATAATGCTGCCACTGCTCTGACAAGAAAACCATGTCTGGAGTGTGACCACTGTCCCAAGTCGGGCCATAGATGACCTGGGATAGGCCCATGGCTGCCATGGTAGCCATGAACTCCCGGGCTGCCTCCGAGGCCAACCCCAGGGACGGCAGATTAAAGACCCCCAAGACCATAAGATGGCCTCCAGCAGCTTGGGCAGGGAGGATGCTGTGCAGCAGGGAGGCTGGTACAATAGCAAGACTCCCAACTGATCCCGTGTGCCCAACCTCAGGAACAGGGTCTCACATCCAGCAACTTGTGGAGCAGAGCCCCTGAAGGCCAGCAGAGATTCCCTGATGGCCACTGCCATACCCCTTCCCCTGCCCTGGGGTCTTGGCTGGTGCCAAACCCTAAACCCAGCTGGACACAATTCCGAAAGGGCTACCCCCCCCCCCTTCTGGTGCCAGCCAGGTCTCGGTAATGGATGCCAGGTCGGCCTGCTCCTCCCCAGTTAGGTCATGAATAAGGGGGGCCTTATTATTGACCGACCTGGCATTCATCAGCAGCAGCCGAAAGCCCGGGCCTCCGTAGGCCTGCTGATCAGGGTCTGGGCTTGAGCCCCGAGGGCCGGAACACGCCACCAGTATAACGCATCAGGGGTGTCTTCCCCTGAAACGGCCTGCCCTCTGGCTCCTGTCATACCACCCCATGCCCATCACCACCTGAATATCCTCCCTGAACCGCCCAAGGTGCTCCTTCCCCCACCCTCCTGGCCTCCAACTTAAGGGGCCTGCCATACCATACATCATACAGGGAAGAGGGGAAAAAGGGGGTGGGGAAACGAGCCCCTGTGGCACTTCAGCTAATTGCTCTCAGCACCAACAGGGGCTCAATCACCCCAATCGCCCTTTCTCAAACACTAACCCTCTCTCCACCGACTTCTCTCACTGGCTGGGGAGAGAAGGGCCACATTCACTCCTACCCTCTCCCCGTCTCCCACCCGGGCAGAGAGTAGCACATTCAACTCACAAGCACGCACCATCAGAACCTTCTGGCAACATGCCAAATCTGATTGCTTTTGCATCTTCCTCTTTCATTTGACTCGAGAATGTTGTTCTTTCATGCTTATGTAGAATTTTGCAAAGCTCTCATACCAAAACTCATACCAAAATAGGAACTTAGGCAGATTCACACCCACCCTTAGTCAGGAGATCCTCTTAGGAAAAGCCCATGTCAAGTACGGTTTGCTTCTCTGAATGCTAAAGCCAATTTGCCTTTTAAATTAACCCTTGCAGCCTCCCCCCCCCCCCCCACTTTAAACCAATTCTATGTCAGAAGAGAGCCAAGACCATTTCATCACTGTGGATTACCAAAGCCAATTCTTCTTGCAAAGCTGGGCATCAGAGAAGCTACAGTAATCCATCAAACAAAGGCTATTTTTGTCCAGTAGAGAATCCCTGAAGGATGTGCTTGGATAATGGACTCTAATACATCTCAAAGGAATGTGCCTCTTCTGCAAAAAGGGAGAAACAATGAAAAAAGCTATGTAAAAGGGGCACATTATTGGTTGTGCAGCAGGCACAAGATGGGAAGGGAAAATGAACAACTAGCCAGAGCATGCAGGGGAAGACAAAGTGTCCCCTGGTTTCTGCTAGTTGTTTACCTGAAGTCATTTCTCTGTTGGGTATCTTTATATCATATTCTTAAAGATAGGTGTGTAAATAAGTTACAGAGCGTGTAAATAATTACCTTGTGGTATTTTTTAAAAGATGACTTCAGATATTAGCTGTATTATTATAATGGCCAATTTCAGAAAATGTTGCCAAATAAACAGCCATTTTTAAAAAATGGGTTGTTATGCTTCCCATCAGGTCTCCATTCTCTTTTCCTCCTTCTCTTGTCTCTTTTCATTCCACATTTGAGCTCTTCATCTAAGGACCTTTTATTTTTAAGGGAGACCAAATACTTTTTTGTTGTGATGCAATTTTTTTTCAAACACTTTTTTTGACACAGACATGTAGAAATCTTGCTTAGAAATGTCATAAAAGAAGAGTTTTAGAATGCAGATCCACCAGTAAAGTGGGGTTCATTTCTGGTCCCTCTCTATGTTGCATGGGCTCAGTATTTAAATTCTGCTGTTATAATATTTTTTTCAACTTCCAAAGTTAGCATTTAAGTTGTGTGCTTGATATGCATACATGTATCCATAAAATATACAATATCTGTATGTGTTAACTTCTAAAACACACATTTTTACATGCAATTTTCTTTAAACTATACATGTGCAATTTAAAAGAACCCTAACATACAGTACATATTTCTGTATGCATTGTTTAGGTAGAGAACATTTAAGTCTACATTTGAATTCAGGAAATGCAAATTAGATTGATTCAACTCTACCGCCCAGAGTCACTTGGATTGAGATAGGCAGCTATAGAAATTTAATAAATTAATAAATAAATTCAAAAGAACATAGGGGAATTTCCCTCATCCTATACAAAGAATTACTGTTTTGATGAAAAGATAACTGTACCAACTATGATAACTCTGCTACTTCATTTTGCAACTAGCAAAATGTGAGTGAGGATGTGTATTTATGAATTAATAGTACTTATATACTGGCTAGAAATTAATGTTCTCTGGGTGGTCAATAATGGCATTTTAATTCATAAAAGTTGGAACATTGAAAGTGTTGAAAATGTATACCACATAAAACACATATATTAACATAAATAAAACTGGTAGCAGTAATAGATGAAGAGAGGAGAGCCAGAGCAAAAACATCTGAAGATTAAAATACCTGGGAAAATAGGTCTTCAGTTTGGGCCCCCAAATCTGTAACCAATACTTTTTTTGCAGCCAAGACTTGCTTGGAAGGACATTTCACAACTGAGGCCCATACCTTGCAGCCTAACCAATAGCCATGTGTTCTGTTGTGTTGTGTTGTGTTGTGCTTTTACTTTTACTTTTTTTTTATTTTATTGTTTTTTGATGGAGGTTCCCAGCAGATGGTAGGTCCTAGTTAGACACTGTATGGGCTCAGAGGCTAAGCAGGGTTGGACTTGGATTGTATGTGGGTGGTAGGCTACAAGGAAACCCCACCCACATGTTGTAAATTAGCATGGGAAGATGCAAGGATAATGAACTTCCTGGAAAAGGGGAGTGAAAAACCATTTCTGTATTGTTGCCAGGAAGACTATGTTTATGTGTATGAAGTCACCAGAATCTGGCTCAAGAGAAACTTCCTTTACACCTGTTCAAAATTTTTGTTTAATCCATAGAAGTTTGTTTCTCATTGGAAAACGGTGTGTCTTTCAGGATGTCTACTTTAAATTTGTAACACTTCAGTTTATCATAGATAAAAGGCCCAAATAGGAGTTTGTAACATTTGCCTGTCATACAGGAAATACCCACAAGTTGAAGCCAAGAAAAAGAGGGAATCTTTGGTACAGTGTTTGGGTAGCTAGTAAGTTAACAACATCTTATTCAGGAATCAAACTGAGTGCCCGCCGTCTGCCAAATCATCTTGAAAATGAAGCTGCCATATGGAGTAAATATACTGATGGCTTGTAATGACTTTAATTGTTTTCTGAATTTCTTTCTCTGGTTGATTAGCAAGATGGAATTTGTGTGGCCTGAGCCATAATTGGGCAATCTGCTATAATCAGTTATTCTCAAACAGCTCTAGCCAGATTCAAAGCATGTCTTTTTTTTTTTTTTTTTTTTGTGGAGCTGTTTTAAAGTCTCTTCTGAAGAGGTATTGAATTTCCTAGTCATCTTTATAATAAGGGGTAGGTGGGGGAAATAACAGAGTGATTCCAGGAAAAATGTGGCATCAAATGCAACAGTAATGATGTATCCACTCTGAAAAAGGTGCCCTTGGAGACTGCTGAGGCAGGGAGACCCAGAGAATTTGGCAAGACACATAGGGTCTCCCCCCCTTTCTCCTTCTAACTAGATGGCAGTTATGTGTGCAACCCCAAAGACAACCTGTAATGCTTGACAAAACACATGTACACAGATGTGCTTTCCTCAGATTCTATTTTATTTTAGACCTAGTGCATTTGAGCTATTGGTGCTATTAGGAGCCAGTTAAAATGCCATGACATCATTTCAGATCTTTTCATGTCCTACTTTTCTTTCCACCAAGTCCATTTTCTAGCAGCAAAGTGGTTTGTGATGACCACAAAAGCAAGCTACACTCAACTGTTTGTTTGTTTTTAAAAAATAGCTTTCAGGGTTTTAAAAATAATAAAATAACCATCAGTTTTAGAAATAATTAGCAGATCAAATAAAATCAGACCAACAGCCAATTAAGATGATAAAAACAAGCATGGATTAAAAGTTAATTGAGTGAATAAGGAGTTATAACATGATGCCTGAGATGGCTTCCCAAATTTGTTTAGGGAAAGGTAGGGAGTAGGGAATGCTTCTAAAAAAAGAATTAATCAGATTAAATAAGAAGTGTTGTTCACTGCGATGCTGGAGAGGAGTGAGCAACCTGCAGGTCTTGAGTTTCCCCTCCAAGCACACATTCTGAAAGTCCCTATGGCAACCCTCCAGGCAAGAGTGTCTGCAGGGGGTGGGGGTTAATAAAAAATGTCAAGATGGTGGGTACAACTGAAGCCCCACCCATTTTTAATGTGCACTGTGCACATCACACACATATAAAAAAGGGCCAGGTTTAGATTGCACAGCTGTATCTGCCAGTTTAAATTTTTTAAAGTTCCCCTATAGACATCTCTGTCCCCAGATCACTCAAAAATGCTAACTCAAAATTCAGTAGCAAAATTTTTCATTACTGTTAATGCAATTTTCCCAACTATGGTGAGGTTTTGGCAAAACAGGAGATTTAATTTATGCATTCTGCTTCTTAACATTCTCCTCCCTTGTTTCAAGATCCAATCTGAGTGTCTTGATGGACACATCCATGTAGTTTGCTTTGCAACAATACAGAAGAGTTTTGCCATTGCCTTCTTCCAGAATGGCAATCTAGCCAATACAGCCTTGGGATTTGAAAACTAACTTGATCCAACCTTGCTTTGTGAGATTAGCCAAGGTCAGAATAATCCTCTAATCTGATTGTAAACTTCTATGAAACCCCAAAGTTGCAATTTTACTTTTTTTTCCTTGCAGGTGACAGCACCTAGGTGACCTTGGCTAGTCCCAGAAAGAGAAGAGAGGAGGGTAAAGTCTCCTCTAAGTTAATTTTTATTCCTGGTGATTTATAAACATGTCCATGTAGCTTTCATGGTAACAATGTAGAAATTGTCAAAGGCTTTCAAGGCCGGAATACGATGGCTGGTGTGGGTCTTCCGGGCTGTGTGGCTGTGTTCTGGAAGTTTTGTTTCCTAACGTTTCCTAATGTAGAAATTGTTTGCCATTACTTTTGGGGCAATGTTTTTTTTCAACTACCCAGTCTAGTTTATAGCCCTGGGATTCTCTGGTGGTCTCTCGTCCAAACAATAACCAGGCCTGATCTGCTTAGCTTCTGAGCCAAAGTAATATCACCTGCTGAAAACCATCCCCAAATCTCAGATATGGGGTATACACTATTATTGTATTTCATCATCACATTGGCTATCACATCCTCTGCTAAGCATGTCACTGGGGGATGGAGAGTGGAGGGAGATGTTGGGCAAATGGTGAAAGTAGCATTGCACTCTCCTGGAACAAGCTCCAAATTAGCTGGTTTGGTGCCTTCTAGTGGTTGCCTGGAGTGTTGCAGCCCAGATCTGGCAGCTCTAAATTTTGGTGGATCGCAATCAGGATCCACAAGAAAATGAGGTGGGAGGAGGTGCAAAATAGATTGTTTAATCACTCATTGAAGCACTGTGATTTTGTCACTAAACAAACACATTCACAATCAGTGACATGAAAAGAAGCATTGACTAATTAGCCTTTTGACAATTCGTATTTCCTGCCAAAATGTTATTAACACCATGTGATTTAACAAAATCTGATGCTGTTCAAGAAAAGTGCTTAATAGTAATTTTCAGCATTTACATACTGTGCTTGATTTTTTTGTCACAGCTGGTAGCAATGGTACTATTTGCTTTAATTAGTTGATGGCTTTGCACTGCCTTCCTTTTGTAACCTGGACAATGCATTTTGCTCCATCTATGAATTTTCCTCTTCTCCAAATCTTTTAAAATACTGCTTAAGGAAGGGTGACATCATTGGTTTGGCCGTAGAGTAGAATGGGATTCTTCAGCTGAACATCACAGATAGATCTGTAGTGTATTATATATGACAGAACCAGTACATTTCTAGCTCAGAGAGTTGGCAGCATGGTGACCAAGGACACATATGCAGAAAAGATGACCATGTGGAGTCCTTGGGGTTCTCTGAGCTTGGTTGTTTTCTTGAAAATGTTTCATTACCCAGCTAGGTAACATCTTCAGTGCTAGAATGGAATGGGGTTTGCTCTCTGTTTATATATTGTGGCATGCCCTGCCAGTGTTGGTGGGGGTGTGGGTTTGGTTTTGTTCTATTTTTTTCTCTGGTAGTTCCTTGATTAAGATATTGTTTACTGCTTGTATGTCTGGTGGTAATCTTGGTGTTAATCTCTGCTTATCTGGGTGATGATTGCTGGTGAGGAGATGTTCTGGTCTTTTGTCTTCCTTTCTATTGTCTCTTTTGAATAGTGGGTAGATGTTGTTTATGTGCCTGTTGATGGCTGCCTTGTCTGAATACCAAGCTTCCAAGAATTCCCTTGCATTTTTGGATTTAGCTTGGTCTAAGATGCTGACAGTTTCCCAGCTGAAACTATGGTTAAATCTGTCCATGTGTTGTGAGATTGAGGAGTTTTCATCATGTCTTCTGACTGCTAGTTGGTATTCATGGATGCACTCTGCAAGCCTTCTGCCTGTCTGTCCTACATAGTGGTTGTTACAGTCCTTACACTGTATGTTGTAGATGACTCCTGTTTTTTCTTCTTGGGCTACTGGGTCATTTGGTTTGCTTAAGATGTTTTGGAGGGCTTTAGTTGGTTTGTGTGCTATGGAGATGCCATGTGGTTGTAACAGTCTGTTGGTAGTTTCTGAGATGTTTCTGATGTATGGCAGTGTGATCCTTTTCATAGCTTGTGTTGGTTGTGTTGTAGTAGGTTGAGTGGTCAGGCACTTTTTGATAAAGTTGTGTGGATATCCATTTTGTTGGAAGATGTTATATAGGTGGTCTGTTTCCTTTTTCTGCTGTTCTGGGTTGCTGCAATGTGTTTGTGTTTGCTTGAATAATGTTCTTACACAGCTCCTCATGTGGGAGCTTGGGTTGTTACTTTGGTAATGGAGTACTTGATTAGTGTGGGTTGTCTTCCGATAGACTTGGGTTTCTAATCTGCTGTTGTTTCCTCTGCTGATGAGGATATCCAGGAAGGGTAGCATGTTGTTGTTTTCTTCCTCTCTGGTGAATTTTATTCCTTCGAAGATGTTGTTGATGGTTTCATGTGTCTTCTCTAGTTGTTCCTTTTTTATTATAACAAATGTGTCATCTACATACCGGATCCATACTTTAGGTTGTATGTGTGGAAGTGGTATAGTTTCTAGGTGTTGCATTACAATCTCTGCTATGAGTCCTGACAGTGGTGATCCCATGAGTGAGCCTCTTTTGTTGGTATATTCACTTATATTGGTAAAAATGACCATGAAGAGAAATTGAAAGAAGAGAAGGAACATCTTTGCAGCCGGCACTTCTCCTTCCATCATAAGACAGCTTTTTCAGGTCAAGATACTGAGTTGCCCCTACATAGGGCTTGCCCAGGTGCAATCATCCAAGTGCTGCTTCGTTTGTTGGGTGCAGATTAGAAATAATAGGAGTCTGTCAGTAACTGTGATGAGTTGAATGCTGAGTTTGTCCAAATGCCAAAAGGAACATAGTTTTTGCTTGTTGGGATATTAAGCAGCAATTCTTCATGTAGCTTAAAGTTAAGTCACCATCCATGACCAACAAAAATGTTCACAAAGCCATGAGAATCTGAAACAGGTGGGCCCAAAGCATCAACATACCCAGGAATACAGAAGCTGTGCAATGCAAGACAAAGAAGATAGTAAGGGTATGAGAATATTTACCAGTTCTACTACCCCTCTTTTCCACATAACTGTCATTGTCATTAATTAATATCACAGTGTCCGGTGAGGACCCTGAAGAAGAGAGTGAGAGCTATCCCAAGGCTACCCAGATAGATTAATATCTGATACTGGGCCTGAAGCTGCATCAGTTTGATTTAAATCAAATAATATTTGATCCAAATGTGAATTAATTGTGGGACCCAATGTCTAGAGAGATAAGACTCCCACTAGGACTCCTGAGTCCAAATCTAATGGGCCTTGCCTTCTCATTGTGGGGCATTGTCACATCACAAGACTCCACCATTGGAATGCATTGCAGATTATTAAGTGCTACATAAATTTTTGCAGAAGTAAATGAAACTGCAGGATGGATAATTTAAGGAAATATTTCAAGGTGTGCCCCTTAAAGATTACTTCTACCTGTCTGGAAACATTTGTTCATGTATTTCCCACTTTTCTAACACTGATGATCATCTTTGATAATCATATGGATACATGCAGTGCATCTGTGTATTGGAAGAAATACTTACCAATGTGGCCACAAAGTTAGGCTGTGGGTAAAGGCTGTTTTTTACTTACTTTTGGATGTCTGGATTTTTTTATTGACCTTTACTACCAGAACTTATAAAAATAGTTGTCTTTGACTCTTGCTTGCTAAAGTGAAAAACAACTTCAGAGGAAAATGAAGATTTGGTGAGAGTTGCTAAAGTTGCATAAGGATTGAATGGCCTCCTAGTGCTGTGCCTAGGAGAAATAGGAGTTATACAACCTATCACCTCAAACAAAACCATCCAAATTACACTTTCCACTGTTGAGTGGCTTTAACAGCCAGCAATGTCCATGACATGTGACATTATTCAAAGCGATCTTGAAAAGTTAAAGAAACGGGCTGGAAATTACAGAATCACATTTATCAGAGACAACTGCAAAGTCCTTGATTTAGAAAATAGATATGAAATGTACTAGTATAGAGTGGTAGAGTTGCTGGCTTTCTAAGATGTTTCTAAGATCTTTGTGTAAAAGATCTTGGAATAGTAGCCAATTAGAAGCTGAATATAGGAGACCAGGTGTAGTGCAGCTGCAAAAAAGGCAAGTGCAGTTTTAGACTGCATAATCAGATATGTAATTTCCAAATCACAAGAAGAAACTGTTCCACTTGGTTCTGTTTTTGTCAGGCCCAGCCCAAAAACTACAGGGAAACAGTCCAACTGAGTTCAGTTCCATATATTGCTTCTATAGACTACCCAGCAACTAGTGGATATACCCTGCGAGAGTTTAGAGAGTGGCTATTCTAAACCTCTTATACTTTCCATGTTCCTGCTCCGGACTGTGGAGTGGAATGCACCCCCTCCTTCCTGAGAACAATCACCACATCAATTACTGTGTCCACTTCTGGACATACATTTAAAGAAAGATTTAAGCAAGCTGCAACAGGTTCAGAGAAGGGCAAGGAGGATGATCAAGGGAACCAAAGCAGCATTGTGAAGAGAGATTGAATGAGCTGGGCATGTTTAGGCTTGAGAAGAAAAGAGTGAATAGGGGAATATGCTAGCTTCCATCCATATCCAAAAGGGTATCACAGAAGAAGGGCAAAATCTGAAAGGCCAAAGAACAAGAAAGAAGAATCTGATTAGTAGAATATTAAGGAAATAAATTCTAACAATAACAGTTGGACAGTGGAATCAATTAATCAGAGAGTTGGTAGGCTCCCCTTCATGTGTTCAAGGGAAGACTGGATAGCCAATTGTTGGGGATGGTTTATTTTAGGTTCCTGCACTGAGCAAGCGGTTGGACTCAATAACTTTAATGACTTTTTCTAACTCTAGGAATTCCATGTTTCTATGGTCAACCGTTACACTAATCTGCATCTTGTCTCAAATTCCTTTTTTCACACCTAGCAATGAGTGTGCTAGAAAAAAAATGTCACTTGCCTCTTTTGTCTGATAATGTCTAACAGTAACTCTGCCACAAAAGTTCAGGTGAGAAGGAAAATGTAATCAGATAAGGAAGCCTGTAAGGACAGTCTTCTGTAGGAAAAGGAATGTTATAATTAACTAATGGCCTTTGCCAGCTGAACAACTACTTTGCTTTCTTAGAAGATTAAATTCATTGGTTTCTCCAGTGGCATAAAACAAGTTCTGTAAATATAGGAGACTTCTATCCTTAAGAAATGAGCTGGAATTCCAACTTTATTATGGAGATCTCAGAAGTTCTGTAATGGAAACTTCCATGGAATGACATTTCAGCAGGAGGAGATTATGGGTGTGATATTCAGAGGAAGAGAAAGGATCAAAGAGATGCACTGAAAGAAGCAAGTCTTAACAATTTGTGTTGAGTCAATCAAAGGGGAAGTGGGTGGGCAAAAGTCTTATTAAAAAATACTGATATTCACTTTTCTCTAGTTGCTCAAGACAGTGAGCTTAGGTTTTGAAAGCTGCCTGTTTTTGTTTTTAAGCCCACCTCAGGTCACATTTAATCAAGCCCACAACACAAGACTAAGCTGTTAGAATTTCTCCTACAAACACAATTTAGCAAGAAGAAACGAAATACCTTCAAAATCAACAGCAAGTGATGCAGACAGCTTGTTTCAACCCATGGAAAGTCTCTTGTTTCTCAAGACATTGCCAATCAGACAACCCTTTATAATGAATTTTTGGAACAGACATCTAGTATAGTCTAAATTTGTCATCAGGGCAATAACACCACTGGTGCATTTGAAGTACTGGTCACCAGAATAGACACCATCTTCATCCCAAAGAAAGACTTGAATCCCAAGTTTGCCTGGAAAGAAGACTCCTGTGGGCCTTGGAAGTGTGCTACCTTAACAAACTACTTCAATCCATTATTGAAGATGCTAATGTTGTATAGAAGCTTACTAGAGGCTCACCAAATTGATCAGTATCTGAGTGACCAGTTTAGCTTCATTATTCATTATGACATCTTGCATGGTGTCCACCAGTTTTTAAATAGGGAGGAAGAGAAGAAAATTGGCATGCTGCAAAGCAAAATACCAGCCTTAAACATGATCTTTATTTCCAAGAATGCCTCTGAGTCCTACATGACTCCCAAAGGCATTTTTAGAAAATAAAAATCAATGCTGTAGTTGGTGCTTTGCTTAGAAAGGTGCCTACCAGCCCCCCAAAAGCCATGGAGAACCTGCAAGTTGGCCAGTGAGGTCTTGTCAAGCTAGAGGAGATGGCAGGGGACAATCTTACCAGTTTGCTTTTAGGGAAATGGGTGTTTTGTGACTGACCCTTATGGTAGGCATTTTATATGCATGTTCATATTGGAAAATGTTTTCAAAACTTTAAATGTGTCCACTGAACTAAAAAAGGTGGGAATTCCTGTGCTAGATGGACAGATTGTATGATGTGGTATAAGGCAGCTTCCATTGTTTATTTTTTTATTTAATCAAGACTCTGTGGAAATAAGAGTAGGTAGGCATTCCTTCTACTTTCTTCTTTGTACTTCATCATTTGAAATGTGCCCTCCCCACCCCAGCCAGTAAATTGGCTTATGGTCCTACCCCAAGTTTTAGACACAAAAAGAGCAGTTATATGAGGAACTAACATAAGAACTGTCTTGCCAATCTTGAGCAACAAGCTTTCCCATATGTTGTGCTGAAAAATAATAATTGCCTGTCTTATTTTACATTCTTGATGCAAGCAAAGAAAACGTATTTATTAAAGAAAGCTGAAAACAGCCATAAACCATCTGGGACAGATACTAATTCCCTTACTTCATTGGTGGAAATAGAGCAACATGCTAATGAAGTCCAACATGCTAGTTTTATTTTCCTTCTTTCTTTCCTTCTTCCTTGGTAAACCAAACTTCTATCTATAATAACTGAGATGCATTCCAGCAACCATTTTCCTCCAATATACTTCAGCAATGCTGTAGTAGACATCATGTACAGCTGTCTGCATAAGAGTATTATACAAGATGCCTTCTCAGACTCTTCTTGATCAAATAGATTCCCAAGTGCTCTGACAATGGTTGCTGTCATTCTACAGATCCTAATAATGCCTGGTTCCTTCCATCTGACTATCTCAAGTGTGGGAGTAGTTCTAACAAAAGACTGGGTTCTCCTAACCATCATGCAATATTATGAAAGAGAGGGCAAACTTGTCCTCTGTTGTTATTAAGGGCAAGACAAGAACCAAAGGAGTGAGATTTAAAGAAAAGGAACTCCAGACTGAATAGTAAGAAGAGATTCTTGATGGTCAACAGTTGTTAAGCAGTGGAATGTTCTGCCTAGAACTGGGTCCCTCACGGGGCTTTTAAAGTTGGATGGCTACCTGTTCGGGTGGTTTAGTAGATCCCTGCACTGAGGAGGGAGTTGGACTAGGTGACTTCTAAGATCCCTTCTTCCAACTCATATATTCTATGATTCTAAGAAAGGGAGGTAAGCACAGAAGAATTGCCATTCTGCTTGCAATGACAGCAACTGTGAAATTGCCTGACAAAGAGCATAGTGTGCGGCCCATCTGACATTTCCCATTTGACTAGAGCTGAGCTAAAACTCCCCACCACCACCTCACTTCCACAGCCCACCTTTCCAGGCTGCAAAGCAGAAGAGTAATTTGGCAATGGGGGGGGGGCAGATTTGGGTGTAAGTTGAGAAATGTTCAAAGGGTAGGTTGTTGGGACACACTATTGTAGTGGCACCATTTTTCTCTCTCTTCCACTCTTTTTCTAAAAACAATTTGGCCAGAAGTAATGATCCACCTGCCTCGTAAGTGGCTATGTCTCCTACTGTGTCTCCCTTGGAATCATGTTAGGTTAGGTTATTGCCAGAGGGTTGCTGGAGAGAGATTATGGCACCTTCCATATTGCCATTTGCCCTATCACTACACTCTGCAGATGTCTCATTTTTTCCCCCCATTTCCATCAAAATCAATTTGTCTCCCTCTCTTTTTTCCCCAATGGCTCCAATTTTCAATTTAAAAAAAAATCTCAAGCAGAACTTTCTTCCCAGCCTTAATTCTGCCACCCAGTTCACTCTTAGTTTCCTTCCTTCCTTCCTTCCTTCCTTCCTTCCTTCCTTCCTTCCTTCCTTCCTTCCTTCCTTCCTTCCTTCCTTCCTTCCTTCTTTTCTAGAAATGAGCTGGGGAGAAATGACTTTATTAGAAGTATAATTTGATATTTATTACAAACTTAACCCAATTTGTTCACAATCCACATCCATGCTGCCTTGAAATGATTGAAATCTATCCTGGTTATTGGAACCTTTCCGTAGGGTACTATTCACTCCCCTTTACTGTCTTTTTTTTTTCTCTCTTTCTTTTAAAAATCCTGTTGTTGCTTATCTTGAACAATAATTTCAAATTCCATTCAATCTGCACAGATTTCAGTTATTTGCCAGATAGCTACAATTCTCGGTTATGACCACCTGGCTGCTATGAAATCTCTGAGGACACTGAGGGCCTTGAGGCCCCTCCGAGCCTTGTCCCGGTTTGAAAGCATAAGGGTAAGGGTTGATACCTTTCCGTGTCTATGCAGTGTGTTCCTCTAAAATAACAATCACCTTCTCTCTTTCTTGCAGGGAACAGGCTATCAAGCACTTGGCTTAAGGTGCTACAAACATGGCAGCTCCATTTTCGAATCAGTGCAAACTGCATAATTTTTAGGGAAAGATTCTTCCAGGGAGGTTAGGTTAGATTCCGTGGCAACAGCAATGTTGCAGGCACTGTGGGGGTGATGGGTATGTGGGTATAATGTGTGGGTGCGTATGTGTGTGCGTGTGTATGTATGAGTAAATGAGTGGGGAAATTATATATATATATATGTATGTATGTATGTATGTATGTATGTATGTATGTAAATTTGGCGGCATCAGCAGCATACTTTTTGAAAAGGTTAATAAATGATTGGGTCCTATACATGATAAAGCCATTCATCTTAAAAGTACAAAATTATAGTGTTTGCATAATCTAATAATGGGGATGGTGCCTACATCTCTACTGCTTCTTTTCAGCTGGAGAAAAAAAAAGGGAAAACTAGTTTTGTGCTTCAAGAACTGACTGTCCACGCTGGACTTTCTTGTCTCTCTTTTGGCCAAACATTGACATCTTTGGAACTCAATGTGCTCACCTAGAGGGAAAGGGATCAAAATTAGGTGGGAATTCCAGCCAGATTGATGTCATCATATCACTTGACAGTTCCTAATTCTTAGGTTTCATTTTGCATTGGAAATCAATAGCTCTGTGTCCTGGAAAAAATATTTCGGTAGGTGCTGCTTCCCCCTATTTGTCCTGTGAGTTAATGGTGCATTTCCCTCCAATTTAGGCTCTTGCTTCATCAATCAATTAACCGGGTTTATCTTTACAGGTGCATATCCAAAGAAGAGAAGCTGAATGGTAGGACTTTTGCTAATAGTTTGGACTTCTCCATTTTGTGTCTCCCTTCAGGTCTCATTAATAAGCCTCATAGCTAATACTCTTGGATACTCCGAAATGGGTCCCATTAAATCCCTTAGGACCCTCAGAGCTCTGAGGCCTTTAAGAGCACTCTCACGATTTGAAGGGATGAGGGTAAGACTTCAATTTCAAAACAACAACAACTACTACAAGACCCATCAGCAGAGCCTCTCTGTCCATGAGCATCCTGCAGCATGCTGTGAGGCCCTTCCTCCATCCCACCATCTGTGTGTTTGTTGTCTTTTTGTTCTCATTTTTCATGCCAGGCTTTATGTAAAATGATTGGCGCTGATCTTGTACCCCGCAGTGGACCTCTCTCTCCTCCTCCTCTTCTTGCTGCTGCTGCTAAAAATTAGACCGCTTGCTTGTGGAAGTATCTTTGGCTTGGACTGATCCCTTCTTTGGTGGATTCTGTTTCATGTCTTGTTTACGGAGAACCTGACATCTGGTTGACAATCAAACCTCAATTAGGACGACTTCCACTCATCTCCCCTGTCTCTTATTTTCCTTTTTAAAATTTTGCACTGTCCTTTGAAACAAAATTTTCCCAAGATGGTTTGCAAGCATTTAAACTTCACAGTTTAAATTAAAAATACACACGAGATAAACAATCAAAGCAGGAAAATGCTGAAACAAGCTCTGTTAAAAGGCTCCATTACATCATACAATGTTACTATATAAATATATTGGAAAGTTGGAAGAATAAAAACATAAATAAATACATAAATAAATAGGCATACTTTTTGGGGGGAAGGCATTCAAGAAGTGGGGAGCCACCACAAAGAAGGTCCTGCTCCTGGGCCACCATCTGATATGCTTCAGCCTTCAAGGCTCTGAGTTCTTAGAATTAAAGTAGGAACATGAGAGGAGAGGCGTTCCATCGATATTGTAGTCCTGAAATGGCTGAGGGACCAGGATATTTCTTTTCTTTTTTTTAAATAAGAACTTTATTAACTTATAAAAAACATAAGGATAAGAGCAGACAAGAACTAATAATCGAGAAGAAAAGTAGAGAGCAAGAAGTTAGAAATAGAGTACAAAAATGTTGGAAAATAGAGAAAAGGAAGAGAAATAAATACAAAAAGAATAACTTCCGACTTCTTATACAGCAGATGTAGATGCATCATATAATAACCTCTTACTCTAAAACTATTTCTTGACATACATATTTTGTATAATCTATTAATTTAACTAGTCATCAAATCCATATATCATAATTTCATTTTTTTTCTGTCTCCTGCAAAAAGTCCAAAAGAGGGACCAGAATATTTCTGAGTCACCCTTTATCCCAGAGATAGAGCAGATTAATACTTTACCATCTGAACACAGATACTAAATAGCAAGACTGATGCATGATCAGTCTTTCTGTGTCTGTGCTCATGGTATTAAATGGCTAAATTTTCTCACAGCAGGAAACCACTGTGTTCAGTGAAAACAAAATAAAACAGGTTGCTGCTAATCCATTGATTTAAGAGAAACCCAACCCCTGAAATATATGTGCAGAAAATAGTCATGAAATAAAAAACTCTGTATATATTTTGCCTTTTGGTTTCCAAACACTTTGGAGCCCATGCTAAGCATGTCAAACATATGAAGCAGTTTTCATTTATGTATTAATATTGGCAGGGTAGTGCTTTAGCATCAGTAACACTTTTAGGTGATACCCATAGATTAAATATTTAAATAAAATATGGCTGAAATGTCACAAGATTGCCAAACCTCATAGGATTTTGGTATTCTCGTTAGGATCTTGTGAGATCTCAGAGGTGAAATCACTAAAATCTTACAAAATGTTGGGCCCCATTTATGATGTTTAATGACTCCTGCTATTTTAAATTTACAGGAAAAACTATGTAGGAAGGTAGATATACTAAAAGGTATAGAGCTTCCTGTACCATAAATAGGAATACAGTAGGTGATTCACAATGAACCATTTTTTGGTTTCCTAATCTGGGTAGATTTAAACTTGACTTGGTTTAGGAAAGTAAATCAAAAGCAAAAAAATGTATGTGTATGTGTGTGTGAATATTACACACCCATACATTTACGAAAGTTAAACAAAGCAACTTAAAATAATCCAAGCGCTAGGAAGTTCAGCTTTCATTTTTTTTAAAAAAATTAAAAACTAGAAAACAGATTTTAAAAGGACAGGGGTATCTGTTTGACGTAATATTCTTTTACTTGAGTAGAAGAAAGGCAATAAGTTTGAATGCTGAAAAGCCTCCATTTTGGATGTGGCTATCAACTGCTTTTACTAGTCATTCTGAATTCATACCATCAGCTGGCCTGTATGTCATTTTAAAATGAGGATTCACAACTTGATCTGTGCCTCACTGTTTTGTTTTTTTAACTGCAGTCCTTCTCACCTCTTTGGTATTCGTAATACCATGGTACAGATAAATCCATACCTTCTCCTTAAATCTCTCCCCAGCTTCACCTAATTCATCACATCAGCCCACCACTGTAGACTTTACCTGAAATGTTAGTTACAACTTCAGGCCACTAAAAGCTGGTTCTCGGCTGTTTAAAAGCCATCTGCCTGGGATGCTTTAATTGGATGTCTACCCTAAGCAGGGGTTTTAACACGATGGCCCATATAGCCCATTCTAACTCTGATGATCTATAATTTTAAAGAACTAGGAGTTGACCACAAGGTTTTGTAAGCTTTCCTTCAGAAATTCACCCATACATCTCTGCAACCAGACACGGACACCAACATGACAAAGCCTGCATTACAACATGGCAGTGTTTTGTCACTTGCTCCCCTTCCCCACCCTTGTAGTCACCCATTAATTTCTATCTCTTTTACAAATTCCTCCAGCATTGATTATGCTACTAACTTAAACTTCTTAACCATGGTAGCCTCAGCTCCCGTAATTCAGAACAGAGAAGATTATGGGACCTGAAATCTAACACATCTGAAAAGATTCAGGTTGAGGAAGGCTCACATAACAAGAGCTAATCATGATGAATGCAAACTCTACTTTAGTATTGATTATTTCCCATCTTTACAACCTGCTGTGAAAGGCAAAGGGCTGACTGAACACAATCTTTCTCTTTGGATGAATCCTGGTAAAGGGAGGCCTGGATTAGTCATACTTTGCTGGGTCTTCCATCTTTTCCACGGCTGCTGTTTGCCTTTCCTGTTTCATTGCATATGTAGCCATATCATTGCATAGGTCATGTATGCATGTTTGCCCTCGGACAATTGCTCATTGCCATTCTTTGCTTGTGACATTTGTTACAGAGATTTTGTGTGCACTGCACAAGGTGTTGACGACCCTGTTTTTAAATTGGGAGGTAGCATCAGTGAGGTTCTGCTCTTCCCATTCTCTAGTTTCTGTCTGCAGTATTTCAAGCTACCGCTGTTTTCAAGAGTTCTGAGTTTGGTGCACGTAAATAAAGGAAATGCAAACGTGAATACAAAGTTTGCATTTGCAGATGAAGTACAGATTTCTGTTTGCTAAATATGTTATCAAGAGTGGAAAAAAATACTAAAAAGAAAAGACGCGTTTGCAATAAGTGAATATTGTATGTCTTTTGCTTGCTCGCTCTTTTTTAACCATGCTCACAAATGTGCCAAATTATTTTCTGATAACTGATGATTTGTAAAAACTTTGCAAGACTCTGAAAGAGAGGGTTTCTGTTTGCAGCCAAGTTTGTTACAAGGTACTTTTGCAATTGGAGAGATGTTCATTTGTATGCTTGGTTACTATCTCACCTTATTTGTGAACATGGCATTTGTGTGTGTGTGTGTTTGTGTGTGCATGTATGTGTGCATAGAATAATTCCTTTTTGTTTGTTTATTTTTGCATGATTGTGCCACATTGGTACATTTAATCATCTATCTAATCAAAGAATAATGTAATACAATCTGTTTGCATAAAACCAAAGGAGCAAAATGTATTATTTGTATTTAAAAGCATGGATGAATTCCTTGATGGATATACTGTATTTGGTTTGATTGGTATTTCTTTTAAATGCACACTTCTCTTTTCTAAAAAATTAGCCACGCAGCCAATCAAACAGCTGAGAGGAAATGAGCTATTTGTGACTAAGTATTCATTAGTTCAGTGACTTAGACACAATTTTCAACCGGGTCAAACAATTTCCTAAAATGGAGAACTCCAGTTATAAAGTAGTCCCTTTATCAGAAACCAGTTCATACAAAGCTCCTTCTGCTTGATTTTACAATGTGGGTAAATGCAACCCAGCAAGTTTGAGACAGAATATGGAGGACAAAAAAACCAGGGACAACATTTGCAGTTGGCAATCTCAAACTGCATTTCCATAGCATGCCAAGAAAACTGCATGAAGGGTTGATGGAAGTGATGATCAACCTCAACCAAGTTGCTGTTAGTTCTTCTCACCTCCACCACCTCTTAGCCATTGTTTGCTGGGCAGAAGGGACAAGGGCTACTGGAAGCACAGTAGTCATGTCCCTATTTTGCAGATAATAGTCTTCTGTTGTATGGATTCTCAAAGGACAGACCCTCATTTGAAAGACTTTCTGGTCCCTGTCCAGATTAAGGGTAAAAAAAGAAGGCAGGTCAGAGGCCCTGACATGGTCCATCTACAGCCAACTTAGCTGACATTACCCAGTCTGCATTGCTGCATTCCTATTCATATAAGCAAGGATTGCACCAATCACTGCCCTCTTCTGTTTGTTTTTCCTCCTATCTTTCCTTCCTGAAGCTTTCTGTTTTCTCTGCCCCTCTTTCCTCCCTCAACCCATTTGTCCAGCTGAGTTCATGACAATCCAAAACCTTCCTGCTTACCTCTTTGGGACATGAGATCAGTTCAGTCGATCAAAGAGATAAGCAAGGTATTGAAACAGGGCATCATTACATGGGCTTTCAACTGCAGTGGGTTAAGAGCAAGTCACTATAGAGCCGTTGAAGAAAATCATCCACCCCAAATGTCTTAAGTACAGTTCATTAGACTGGGCAGACTAATAGAGCAAAATCAATATAGAGATGAAAGCATTTATCAATGCCCAATTTGCCAAATGCGTTTCAAACTCTCCAGCTTCTGCAGGTCTTCTGCAGCTGCTCACAATTTTGTGGAATTGAGGACCTTGAACTACAGTGAATACTCTCACAGCAATGAGATCACGTCATCATTACCACTTAAAATTCATCAAATTTGATTTTTCAACCTGTTTCGGCCAGTTGCAAATATTATTTTTTAAAACAGGCTTTAGTTTCCAAATGTGATTGAATTAAGTTCTGTGTATCCTATTCCCTTTGTTGCTAGGGTTTAGTTTGTTGTTCTGTCTTACCCAGCTAGTGCCCCACAGATGGCAGCAGAAATGTTAACTGGGAATTCTGGGAGCTGTAGTTTCAGCACATCTGGAAAATGCCAAATTGGGGAAGATTGGTTTGTGTTCCTCCCACTCTCAGAATAGAGTAATGCTTTTAACAAAATCTCTCCTTCAGGAGCTCATCTGAATAGAAAAGGATGTGAGAATACAACCCATCTTTCTAAAAGAAAAAAAAAAGGGGGCCTGCTTAAAATATACAGATAACTAGCTTTTGATGAAGTGCAAAACATGTAAGCTCAAAAATTACTATCCACACAGAAATGTAGGAATACTTTTGAGCAGTTACAAGAGCTGAAATATCCCACAACCATTATGATTGTTCAGAAGTCAAGCACCTGATGGTTAGATAGCATCACTGAAGCAATGAGCATGAAACTGAGCAAACTCAGGGAGGCAGTGAAGGACAGGAAGGCCTGGCGCAATAGGGTTCATGGGGTCACGAAGAGTCGGACACGACTTAATGACTAAACAACAAGCACCTGAAGGACTGCATTCAGTGTGGGTATTTTGTAATGGGATTATATAAAGAAGTCAGCATCATTCTGCATGCTTAGAACTGTGGTGTGCAAGAACAAGGCAAAACCACCTCAGTCAAAACAGGTCTGCCAGTTATGTGAACTTAAATAGCTTGTGGTCATTTTGATAATGGTCATGAGGGGAGGAAATTCAGCATCCGTAGTAGAGCAAGACCTTGGTTTGGGCCAACCAAAATGGCACCAAAGAGCCCATAAACATTTAGGTTCTCCATAAGTCTTTAACATGCAGGAGATGGGGAAAGAAGTAAGGTAGTCCCAATATTAGGTTAACTGTTTGTCTGAGCTCCAGTTTAAAGTCAGGATAGAGCTCATAGAGCTCAATCGTATTCATGAAAAATGTAGTTTATGTCAGGTTAAACCTAGCATGCAGAGACAAGATGTGCCTATCTTACTTCCTAAACTGGTGGGTGACCTGTGTCATGATAATGAGTGCACCCATATTGGCTCTTTTAGACTTTTGGTGGCCTTTGGTCCATTGATCATAGTATCCTTCTGCCTAGGAGTTGAGAATCCTACTTGTAGTGATTCTACTCCTTCCTGTATTGTGCCAGTAGATGGTAATAGAAGAGATTTCATCCAGGTGGTTGATCACCTGTGGGGTGCCACAGTGCTCATCTCTGTCCCCCCTACCATTTAACGTCTACTAGAAGGCACTGGAGGAGCTCATTTGTTAGTTCAGGGTGCGGTATCATAAGTACACTGATAATATCCATACATTGCAACTCCAGGCACAATGGGGATGTAGTGGAACTCCCGACCCGTTGTCTAGAGACTGGTAGAATCTGGGTGGGAAGAAACAAGTTGAAATTGAATCCCTGCAATACAGAGGTGTTGTTTCTCCAGAAACATCTGGCCCCTTGCTTGTTTCAATGATACTCTAGACAAGGAAGCAGTCCCTCTGAAGGATTAGGTCTACAATCTGGGGCTTTCTAGACTCAGCAGGTAGAGGTCATGTCTAGGGGAGGGTTTTGCTGAGCTTCAGCAGCCCTGAAGTTGCAGCCCTTCCTGGAGCATGGTGCCAGGTTATCCGTGGCATCATTGCATCTCAGATTAATTACTGCAATGTGCTTTACATGGCCCTGCCTTTGAAGGCCACCCAAAAACTTCAAGTACTTAATCATGCAGCAGCCCACCTCCTGGCAAATGAGAGCCACCAGTGTCATAAAATGTTGGTTTTGCAAGCACTGCATTAGTTCCCAGTGGTACGATTCTGAGTGCTGGTTTTAACCTATGACTTGGCACCTGGTTTAATCCTAACCCCATGTGAAATGGGGAGAGGGGAATTTGGGAGTATACTGCTTCTCTGTACAATACTGTACTGTACCTCCAGAGACCAGAAGGTCAACCTCCCTTGCCAGAGCACTTGCAAAACAGAGCTTTTCCACAGAGCATTTAATTGTTCAGGAACAAAGGAAGTCAATTATTGGACTCTTGTTTCTCTTTCTTTCAAGGATGGGGTTTGTTTCTATGGTTCTGTGGAATTTACATTTAGTTTGGGTTAACTCCCTATGAAGTTGGTGAGATAAAAATGCTGCAAAATCAATCAATCAGTCAATCAATCAATCAATCAATCAATCAATCAACTCTTTCCGCACAAGCCACAGCCATCCGTAGAAGTGAGGATAAGGCAAGCCAGGGCACACACATCATGACGCAAATGACTTGCATTAGATATCATGACATTCCATTGGGCCATTTGTGCAATCGTGTCATGATGCTCATGTCATTTAAAGTCACTATGGCTTGCTACAGTTGCCTATACCACAAGTATGTATCCCAGCTGAATGCAGTTGGATCAGGCATTCTGCCTGTGGTCTTTGACTTGTCAATTAGAGTGAGGAATAATTAAAAATACCTGTCCTGGATATTCTTAGTAAGTTTAGCCACATTTAACCATGACTCAGATACTCTAAAGCTTAGTGTTATTACCAGGCTATGATATACATTACAGTGTGCCAGGGGTGGGGTGGGGTGGGGAGGGGAATTAAGTCCCAGAAGAGATGTATTAAGTGGCTGTAATGCCGAGGTACAAATACATCAAGCAGGAAGGATGATAATAGCCAGTGGGTTCATCCTCAGGGAACACATTATGAAACCAAGAGCCTAGTTTTGAAATTAATGAACTCAGCATAGCTTCTTTGAAGTTAATGGTGCCTATGATAGTGGATTGATTGAAGCATCAGAATTGAATGGGACAGCAGCTTAAGGCAAAGATGGAATGGGTCTTGTGTCATAAAGAGCTTCCCCTACATATCTATTGTGTGCTGTCCTTGAACTTTCCAAAGGAGATACCTCTCTGTTTGCCCCTTCTGATTTTAATTTTCTTGGCATTCTGACTAGTGATCAGGTTCCAAAGAAGGCAAAATATGACCCAGAATCTATACAATATCTAAGAAAGCTGCCACTCAGGTTCTGGAGCTGATGGCAAGAGGGGTGATCAGGCAGTTTCTTTTGATGGCATTGATAGTTTAAAATCTTTGAGGTGGGCAGGAAAAGCCCTCCAAATGTTGCTTTATTATAATTCTTGGCAGCATGGAGGGCCACACAGGTTTTCATCCCTTGCATTAGAGCATCATAGGGCCTGCTGGATCTTAATTGGCTTTAGGAGTCAGTTTGGTCTAGTGGTTAAGGCTTCAAGCTAGAAACCAGGAGAGTGTGAGTTCTAGTCCCGCCTTAGGCATGAAAGCCGGCTGGGTGACTTTGGGCCAGTCACTCTCTCTCAGCCCACAACATCAGGCTTGGGCAACAAGCTGGTCGGTCAATTCCTGTTGCAACCAATGGATCAGCATTTGGTTGATCCGAAAAAAGCAGACACTCCACCTGCGGGAAAAACACTAGGAAGAAAAAGAAAAATACTAAGAACCCTCTTGAGAAAACCCTGAGTTACAGAAGAAAAAAAGTGCTGTAGTGTGTCCTGACTTGTACATACGTATATCTGAATGAAGCCTAACATGAGGTTTATACTTGGATAGAGAAACATCTGGAAAGTCCAGGAATGTACTTTAAACAGAACTATTGTTTTTAAAAAATCCCTAGCAGAAGGCAGTGGCAAATCGCTTCTCTGAAGTTTGCAATAAAACTGTTTGGATGTGTTTGTGATATCATCAAGAGTTGAGCTCAACTCAGAGGTGATGTTTACTTTTTTAAGAAATAAAGGCCCACATGGCAATCGTTAGGATGGGGATAAGGTGGGTTGAAAGGTCTTCAGTTGTCTCTCCTCTATTTTTGCTTCCATTCCCACCCCCTACTACCATACCTTGCTGTCACTCACTTCTACTGCTTTAAAGTTGATGCCAATCCCCATTTTTAATTAGTTAAAGAAAAACTAGATATTATTTGAATCTCACTATTGGCATTGGCATGAATTCTTTAGTAAATAGTTGGTGTGAGGCACCTCTGGACTAAGACCATAGAAAGGGCATTGCCTACCAAATGCAATAACAGGTATGTAGAGTTTAGTCTAGATTGATCTAGATCACTGTCAATCTAGATGGTTTCTGCAGAAGTCCTGGAAATTCCCTTCATCCCACTCTCTCAATTCCTTAAAAAAGATTTTTTAAAAACAAAATTAAAATAATAATCCTTGAGGAAGTGCTACCTCATGGTGAGGTTGTCCCTCAAAAAGGAAAACTATGCATGGACAGTTAGAGACACACGGTCCATCCTGGATCTTGTTACATTTCAAGACAGCACAATGTTAAAAGTACCTGCTTTCAGACTAAACAGCAAATGGACAGCCAAAACAATACACATAAAAAAATCTTCCCCAACTCTAGAGAAATTAGCTTTGTTAGATTTGTAATTCATCCATCACATTCTATCACAATAATAGTCTTCTCTAAGCATCCAGTAGCTGGCATTGATGGTTCTCAGATTAATTGGCCTAAAAGGGAACTTGGCCAGGATGTAAAACATCTGCAGAGCATTATGCTATTAATAATTCACCTGGAGAAGTGTCAAATATTTTGCTCCAAGTTTTTGTGCCTTGTCATGTGACTTCCCTGGGTGGTTTTGAAGAGCTATGGGGAAAGCCTGGATATGGGGATGGCACAGAATGCATGCCCTAGGTATTTATTGTTTTCCTTTACTTGCATGATTGTGTTCTGATCTTGTGCATGTTTCCTTACTCTGCATGGTGCTCCCATTTGCAAAATCCACCTTTTTTAATTTTAAAATGTCTTGTAGTGTATTTGCAATAATTATGGGCTAGCAAAGATGGTCACTGGACAAATTTACTCTGTCAAGGACCAAAATATGTGCGTCCTTGCCGCCCATCCTTACCTTGACTACCAGCGTCACCCAGTCATTTTTCTAACATGGAATTGTTTCTCTTCAGAATTTTATTTTGGCTAATAAAATTTCTTTATTCTATTTTTAATTATGCCCAGTAACAAACATTCTCTGGACAGATGAAAAATGAAAAGAATGAAATGACAATAAATCAAACAACAATTACCACCATGGGAAAAGATACCATATAAATACATAACAGCTGCCCTTCTAAGACAGTGCAGGCAGTAATCAATGGAATAACTGAAATCTAAAATGCCTGGGTGATAAAAGAAAGGAATGTACAGAACTGATAACAGTGTGGGTGTCAGGCAATAGTGCATTCATTTGGTCATTAAAAATGGCACCCACAAAATCAGTGAGACCAGACTTATTCATGAAAGTTTTCGTGGACCATCAGGCACATAAACTAAATTGTTTCATGTCTGTTAACTTTCAGAAGAAAAGTGGGGGGAAATCATGCATACTGTCATACCGCCTCCTCAAATACCCACCAAATCTTTCTCTGCTGGTAAAATATTCTTCAGTGCAGAGACCACTCTCCTATCCAGTCTCTCCAGGCTATCATTAATATAAATATTTTTTCATGATGAGACATGGTTGCTGATTGATGATGAAGATGCAGCCATTGTGACTAACTACAAGGAACTGTGACGGGGCAGTCCTACAGAGTGGCAAGTTATCCATTCGAAGTTATCCTTTATTGTTTAAATCCAATCAGTGGCATACCTCCCACAGTTGGGGATGGTGTTGCAAGATTTTGGTAAGGACTTCAACACCACTGGGAGCATCTTCTCTTGCTGAATCCAATACAAATAATCTGGGTCTAGCCACATGAAAGATTGCAGCATAAAATGATGTCAACACAGCACAGATCTGCACTGACTGGCTCTAGCCAACGTTTAATGTATTAACATACATCTCAACCACCTCTTATCATATTCCTAATTCATATCCTTCCTCCCTGTAATCACTATTGGATATGCTGTCAGCGTAATCTTGTTTGTTAGACTTATATCCAACTTTTCCTCAAGAGCTCAAGGTGTTTTCCAAAGGATCTCCCTTCATTTTATCCCAATACCTGCAACCTTGTGAGATAGGCTGGGTTGAGATAGCATGACTGACAGAGTCACCTAGCAAAACTCTATGGCTCAGGATGGGCTTGGACCGGGGTCTCTGTGCTCTTTGTCCAACACTTTCACCACTACACCACACTGGCTCTTTTGGAACATTCTGGAGTGGTGTCTCTATGGGGAATAGTCAATGACCATATTATTTCTGTTTCTGGGAAAATACTTCATCCCACACAACTCTTCCTGGTTTCCTCAAGCCACTATTAGACATATAACTTCTATCTCTGTGATAGAATGAGTAAGTTATAACATTTAAAATGAAAGCTGTTGATGTTCTGAACCAGCTTCCCCTTACTTATTGGGTATTGGGTGGGGGAAGGCTGTTTTGGACAAAGAGAAAAATGTTGTACAAGTCCAAAACTTGACAACAAATGAATCCTCCATGTTCATTTCCTCCATGTGGTGTAATGGTTAAATTGCTGTACTAAGACAGGAAACCCAAGTTCAAGTCCACCTTCAACCTCAGACACTTACTGGCTGACTTTCTCTCTGTCAGCCCAACCCACATCCCTTGTTTGTTTGAAGGGATAAAATTAAAGGCAAAAACGCTGCATGTGCCACCTTGATTTCCTAGAGGAAAGAAGGGTGTAAATCTAACAAACCATCATTATCTATGAAGTTTTCAAAAGAGTTTCATAATATAAATATGTGACTAAAATATGATAAATTATACATTAAAACACGCACGCACACACACACACGCTGTATCAAAATAAATCAACTGTATTATTGGCTTGTCAGAAAGCTTACCAGTGACCCATTAGATAAGATGTAACATTTCCTATAATTCGATTCACACTTGAAACAACGTGTTATTTCTTGAGATCAATACAACTTAGCCTCCATTTCAGAAATCCAAGGAAGGTGAAGTAAGACACTGGCTGAAAAGCTGATGCGAAGATCAAAGACACAAATCAACAAAGGGACATATTTGCAGTTGATAAAAACAAGGAGAAGAAACATTATTGAGCTGGCAAGGTTGTCTGAGCTGGTGAAAATAACAATTTTGAGAAAACTTTCTGCCTTGAAGTAATGATCCAGCAAAGTTTACCCTGACAAAACTAACTACAACTCAAATCAACTGAATATGAGGCAATTGCAGCTCCACTCTAAATTTTTTGTTTAGTCAACATTGTCTTTTGCTGAATGGTATATTGGATCTTTAATGTTTTGTGTGCATAAACCCCCCTTTATACTGGAGATTGGTGATTGAAGACTTTGAGTGATGTGTCTGTAATTTGATTGTTGTATTGTCTGCTGGAGTGCATGTCAATATTACTCAAATATTTCATGCTTGAGGTGTTAATTCTTATCCTGCTAAAAAACCCATTTTCATTGCTTCAGTACAATATTGCAAATGTGACTTTTCTTACCATGATGGTATTATCTTGGTTGATGTATGTTTCTTTGGTCCTAAACCTTTCCAAAGTCGATTGGTCTCATTCCAATTTACATTCTTGGTCTTTTGACCGGATCTTACATAATTCTGTCCTCAGCTATGCAGTATTATTTTTGCATGCCTCGTGAAATAATTTATATTGCTCATTGATCCTGCTGGGAAGATACAGGAAAGCAGAAATTTGCAAATATATGAAATATATATGAAGACTTGAACAATGAAAACAAGGAGGAAATCATGTTAATTTCTCTTACTAGAATGTGTTCCAGGTCTAAATGAAGGACTAGGGAAACAGTCCTCCATTATACTCTCAATAAATGTTCAAAGTAGATACTAGCATGCATCATGACCATATCAGAAAATGGGGAAAGGATTGTGCAGACCAGACCGTCTTGCAAGCCACCAGGCAGAGCATTTGTCCTCTTATCAATGTCTAGTAGAGAGAGGGATACCTTCTTCTGCCATATGAGTTGGACCATTTAGTACCTGAATTGAATTATTTGATGGTAATTGCCATCAGCCTTCCAGGATTTCATTGATTTACAATGTCTCATCAGTAAAATCTTGATCTCCAATCCAAACTGTATTTCAGTTTTAAATGACATTAGAATTTGGATAAGGATGCTGATTTCAATCAAACTGGTTGTGGTGATAGAAGATCATAATAGGCAGTGAATGGAACTGATGTATACAAGTGTTTGCACCAAAGTTTTGAACAAATGAATTGTTTCAACCATGTTGAGCCACATACTCATTTGGAGAATGTGATGTTTACACATATGACCATGAATATAATTGGCAGCAATTCTCATAACTATGTCCTAATATTCACGTCCACAGTACTTTGACTATGCGGTTCATAGATTACATTGTTCCATATGAATGCATACTCAAACATGTTGGAGTTGCTCATACCTATGGTGTGTGTGTGTGTGTGTGTGTATGTGTGTGTGTGTGTGTGTGTACAAACTGAATGTGAGTTTCAAAACATATTTTGGATATATTTGTTAATTAGAATAAAAACTCCCTTTTTCATTCTTGGCCTATCTAATAGAGCCTTAGCTATGCTTAGCTAAGCTATACATCTTAGAGATTTGATAAGCAATATTATATTAATTATTAATCAGAAGATAGGTTCCTATAAATATTAAACATGTAGTAAGCTCTATATAGTGGACTCTGAGCTGGCAAAAGCATTTTATGACAATAGCCATACATAAAATAATGCCCTTCTACATACATTTGATGACCAAAATAAACTAGGAAGCAGGAAACGACATTATGAAACCACCTTTTGTTCCAGAAATTGAATATTGCTTTAATGGCTCCATGTCAATGCAACAAAAGGGGCATTTCCCCATTGTGCTTTACCATCTGCTATAGGAAGTAGAACTCAAGTTGTGAGTCTGACAATTGTTTTCAGCTGCCAAAGGAAGGGAATCATATCTAGGTGAGAAGAGCTTAAATATCAAAAGCAATGCTAAATAAACTAGATACAATATCAACCAATCTTTATTATTAAAAATGGATGGGTAATTGAATAATTCCCCAAGTTGAATGAACTTGTGGAAAGTCTATTGGACCTGTCTTTTTTCCCCCTTTCTTTCTTTAATAAAAACACTAAACAGAAGGGACTTCCATAGTTACATTTATTAAATACGTTTACTGTTAAATTACCTTTCTTCAGAGTTCATATTTTGAGTTAGGAAGTGTCTAGAGCAACCAGTTTTTAGGTGGGGCATACAGCAGATCCTTTGTAATTAACTGTATGTTGTCTTCTCCTCCATCAAAGGTGGTAGTCAATGCCTTGGTAGGTGCCATCCCTTCTATCATGAATGTGCTGCTTGTCTGCCTCATTTTTTGGCTCATCTTCAGCATCATGGGAGTCAACCTGTTTGCCGGAAAGTTTGGGAAATGCATTAACAAGACAGAAGGTGATGAGCCTTTGAACTACACAATTGTCAACAACAAGAGTGATTGTCAAAACTTGAATGACACTGGAGAGTTGTACTGGACAGTAGTGAAAGTCAACTTCGACAATGTCGGTGCAGGTTACCTGGCTCTGCTTCAAGTGGTGAGTTTAAATTTCAGTAAGATTGTCCTTAGAAATGTCTCCTGACCAAGAAGATGTCCACTTGATTCAATATGAGATGTCAGATAATTAAATTTAGATAAAAATATTTTTGGGGAAAAAAAGCCCAAAGGAGAAGGAGAATGGTTTTTAGATTATGCAAGTATGGGTCACGTGATAGCAGATGTCCATATGGAAGGGTCATTCCTAGCACCCTGCCAAAATGGAGGAAATGCCTCTTCTAAGATCATGTCCCCTATCCAGAGTTCCTGAATCAGTATTTGATCTGACATGCATACATCTAAGGCTTGATTCCTGTGCTCTACAGTAGATGGATCTTCTGTGTGCATATTACCTCTTTCATATTTGCAATAAAAGTTACTTATTTAGCATATTCATAAAGTTTCTGTGATTAGCTGTTGAGTGCAGTATTACATTTCTGGAAAGAGGTGATTTATTGCCTGGTCTTTTGTGAAGTCTGACATACTTCTCCCAATATGTCTGGTGGTACATTATACTTTTCAATTATTCAAGGAATTTAGAAGCCCACATTTCAACACAGATCTGGTGCTTCCAGATGTGCTGGACTTCAACTCCCAGAATTCCTAGCCAATGTGACTTTGGTTGGTTGGTTGAAAACTCTGGAAATTGAAATTGAGTACATCTGGGAGGTATCTGCTTAGTGAAGACTGTTCTAAGGTTGCAGTATGATAAGAGCAATAAACTAACTTAAAAAATCAAACATCAGCACTGAGTCATAAAATACTGTCAGGAGCTATCATGTCAGAGGTGAAAAAAAATCTAAATTTGATGGCAAGTCAGCATTAAATGTCACGGACCTTCCTCCCATGGACCACAATGGGAGAGATAGCAAGAAAAAAATAATTGAGGACTCATGATTGCACTAAGACCAGAAGTATTTGCTTTAGCAGTAGTTCTAGTTTCTGGGGATTGACTTGTTCACAGCATCTTTTTCTTTTCATAGCATTCCAAATTATTTAGGAGGGTTACTGGATTAGTTATGGATAACTTGGAATATTTATGGATGCTTCCTTACAAATAGTGAAGTCAACTTTAGAAAGTTGCTACAGCCACAAGTAGGAATGCACTGTTTGCAACAAAAGGGCCACAGAAGGGCCCCCAATTCATAAATGTGACCTCTGGACATAAATGTGACCTGTGGAATATGAGAGGAGGAGGAAATTATGAAATATATTTGATTAATTATAAACTGATAATATTAATATTATAATTATTAATTATAAACATTTTTCTTACCCCAACCCACTACTTACTTTCCCCACTTTTTTTGGGAGGAATCACACACTGAAAAAAGTTGTGCACCAGAGTTTTGTACATAGTCAAAATGTACTGCTTACTGATGTTTTCTTCCTGTTTTCTCCTTTGCACATGAAATCATAACCATGCACCGTCACACATAAAGAACAATCTGCATCATTTTTTAAAAATGTTGCAGTGTAAAAAATGGGAGATTGCTGGTTTTCAAGCTTACATGAATGTTTGTTTCATACTTTGTAACTATGGCTTCCAATGCACTCTTGTCCATTGTCTTTGGAGATACTTCTGCATAGATGTTTCAGAGATGGTCCTACTGTCTGTGCCTCTGACTGTCTCAAGTCCTGGATGAAGGTGATGTTGGGGGGCTGGGTCCTCCATAGGGCTAATACTGTGGTCCAGGATAGAGGACAACTGCTTCTCCTATGCATCTCACACATACGGAATGTGGAGTCCTTGGGGTTCTCTGAGCTTGGTTCTTTTCTTGCAAGAAAAGAACCAAGCTCAGAGAACCCCAAGGACTCCACAGTTCAACCCTGAGCTACACATATTCGCCTCTTTTGGTACATATGGAATGCTAGCTCAGTCCAAGAATATATCCAACCTATGGATATCTTCAGATAGCTGTGAAACAGAGAAAGATGGTGGTAGTCTATTGTCAAGGCCTGTTTCTAACAGGTATAATCTGACTCCATTTTTTTCTTAGATAACTTTCATGCTCCTTAGTGATAAAGACATAAAGGAACTGCAGAGGTGCAGACTTTTATGTTAATCTGAATGTATGCAAAGTTGTCTTGCATTGCAGGTCTCCCTGTTTATTTCAGGCTGACTTGCCTATTTACCACATTGCAAATGAGGCTGTAAACCTTCCCCTTCTCTCTCAGCAAGGATTATCTCTGCAGTTCTTTCCTTCACATGAAAGAATCAGATTATAGTAGAAGGCCCATCTTTCCCTTCCTTTGGGATGAAACAGTTGCACTTAAACTCTTATATGCTTAAGGCTCCAGAGTGAATACATAGTCTGGTTTCCCATTTCTTTGTTGAAAGCTAAGCTAGCAAATATGTACCTTTTATATTGATAAAAATGGTCTCTTTAGGAAAGAAAGGCCATTTTATGCTGTTTTTGCAGAACCCAACTTTCTGGTACATTTAGTAGGGCATTGCATAGATCTATGTCATGACGCACCAAATATTTCTTGACAATGCACAATTTGAGCGCCAAACATTTTTTCTGTTTGTTTTTTCTGCTTGCAATGAGTAATATTGAGATAGGGGGCTTAAAATAGCAAGTTGAATTCTAACACAAAATAGGAGGCAAAATGCAGTGCCCACACTTAGTGGGCTTGTGCTGGATTACCAGACAGTATTCCCATTAGAACTAAGTCAAAATACTGGGCTACAATTTTGATTTGCTAGAAAATATTACATCTGTCTTTTCACCTTACTAGGCAAAATGTCTTGAACTGGCCTAGTCATGATTTGATGAAGAGCAGGGCCAACACTGGAAAACCAGGCCTTACCATGCCTTCACATTATCTTCTTAATACCATGATACTACCTGGAAAAGCCAGGCTACTTTCAACCTGGTTTACAAAGTTCAGTGGCTAAATCACATTATATCTAGGTATGTTATGTGAACCAGTCCATCACATTAAGCCCTAGTGGGATATGTTTGTTCCAGCTTAGTGTATTATGAGAACACAGGTACCATAGTTTGTTAACAATGATTTGTAGTTCAATGTGTTGTTGAACCCAGCCATTATTGGGAAGATCTTGGGAAGATTAACAAGCCAGCCTTGGTAATAATTCCATTATGTTTTTTCAACAACAAAACACTATCTAGGTGGACATCCATGCAGAAAAAAGGGGATGACTTAGCAAAGGCATTTGTAGGCAGCTCAAAAATCCTACTTCCTTGAAAAACATTGGCTTTCTTTTTGTTTATCTTCCAGAGATGCACACTTGAGTAGAATAGGTGTTGATTATGCCTTCTGCAATCTTAAAAGCCAAAGGAGGGGGACTGAACAAAATTTTCTGTGAACATATGAAATTGACTCAGATCAGTAGTTGATGGATATTTAGCCAGCATTGTGACCTCTGATCTGTGGCTGCTTAGAGATTGGTTTTCCATTGCCTTGAGATCCCTTTGAATTGAAGATTAAATCTGCTTGCATGTAGTTTGCCACTGAATTATAGTCTCTTCCCAAAATAAGAGACTAGCCTTCAATGATGGGTGCAGGAAAATAAGCACAGTTCATGAATTAGCTCCTTACTATATCATCCAACATTTCATGGATGGAAATGAAGACTCCCGTTCTCTGTATCACTGCCTGAGCATCCCCATCTCCTGTGTTTTTGTTTCAGTCATGGGAGGCCATTTTGCTGTCTGTAGATACTGATTTAGGATTCAACATGCTGTCATCTATGGACTTAACAGCTTAAGGTTTTGTTCTTAAGATAATTGTCTTCCATGAGTTGAAATGGCACACTATGAACTGCATCCTTCTCAGCATTCCAAGTGTTGGAATAAGATGGACTATATGCGGGCAGGGAAGGTGGGACAGGGACCCCCACATCTACCTATCCTTTATCCTCCATTGCAGTAGATGAGAAAAGACCATGGAGCACACAGCCTTTATTAGGTCCTAGATAATGAGGTCATTAGCAGTGTGGTAAGCGAAACCAATAACCATGGCTGCTTTCAAAGAGGTTGATCCATTTCTATACATTTCATAAGACAGGAATCAGAGAAAGATGCCTTATACTAAGGGAAACTTTTGATTCATCTGGTTCAGGGTGATTTGCTCCTACTGATAATAACTCACCAAAGTTTCAAGCAGGGGTTTTCCCAGCCCATCTGGAGTTTTTATTTTTTATTATATTTTTATCCCACTTTTATTTTTAGTCAACTCAAGGCAGCCTACATATCTAATGCTCCCACCTCCTATTTGTCCTACATCAGCAACCTTGTGAAGTGGGTTGGGCTGAAAGACAGCGATTGAACCAAAGTCACTCAAGTAGCTTTCATGCCTAAGGAGGGACTAGAACTGACAGTTACTTGGTTTCTAGTCTAGCACCTTAGCTGCTACACCAAACTGGCTTTCTGAAGTTGTCAGGAACTGAGTATGAAGTGTGAACCTTTGCCATAAATTGGTCTTAATGAAGAAAGCTGTGTATTATCAATGGGAGCAGGGGAAGGTAGGCAGACTTACCAAGTCTCCCACTTGGAAAAGAATCAACATTGCCTCTGAAGTAAAGCTTCCCTGTTCCCCTTCCTGCTTCTTATCTCCCAATTTAGTCTTCTCATGGCTGAGCTGTAGCTCAATTTCATTTTCCTACAGTGTTGCTGGCATTTCAGATAGAGTTGCCAAGAATTGAGTTTTGCAACTTTGCTAACTACAAGTAGCTAGATAGCTCACATGTTTGCCTGGGTAAATGACAAAGATAATATCATCCACGTGAACAGTGGGGCTTTTAATAGACTAGGGAAGGGAAAGAACCAAAATCAAAACTAGCTTGCTTCTATTTGTTGACCGCGGGCACCGCTACCAAGGCATAACTTTTTGACTTTTAAGTACAGTTTGATATTATGGCCTTGTAGGTTTATCAGTTGGATTCATTTTTTATTTTGATTGACAACTGGCATCAGTCCACTGGTTGTGAGCTCAAGGATGTTTGCTGGGTACATTCCCCTTCCCATAAAAATGAAATCTTCCCCTACTAGTATTCCCTGAAATAAATTCATCAACAGTCTAAACACATTCCACTCTCTCACCAGCATCAACACTGATTTCAATAGGAGATAGTATTTACCTGGATGTCTTCCAGGAAGGAGAGTATCACACAACACGCCACTGAAGTTTTTGCCACCTCCAAATCGGGACTGTAAGTGGCTCCTAATTCCCTGATATATTTTTTTTCTCCCTGGCCTCATTTTTCATGCTATCATCACTTCTTTGCAAAGGTGTCTTGTGAAGAATTCCAGAACTCCAAAGAAGCTTTAGATTATCTTACTGCTGCCTTCCCTTGGGTGGAAAGAGAAGGGAACCTTTGCTTCAACAGTTCTGCCTTCCATCAGTATCTTGGCACTATCCGATCAATTCATGAGCTACAATGACTTTTTTAAAATGATAAATGCCACATTTCTACTCCATCTGGAATTTAGCTCAAATAACACCCCCAGGATGAAAATGTCATGCAGAGATATGCAAGACTGCTCCTGTGGTGCAAGGAAAGATTAGGCACACTTTGAAGGGTGTGCTACAGAACCTTTTTCTTCCTGCCCTAAATTTTCAGAGCAGAAGAAATGGTTTTAAGTGAAAAGGTGTTGTAAGAAACTCAAATTTCTAGCCACAAGGTTTACAGAAACATCAGGAGGCAGGGGAAGAAATTATTAAACCACCTGCAGAAGGATCAATATGTAGGATTAGTTCATCATTTGTTTCAGAGAAACAGACTATTACATCATCTGTTCTTCTAAGCTCCAGTTGGTTGGGTTTTTTTTTTTAAATCCATGAATGAGTTTGTCCATTTTCCCAGGATCTATATCAATATTTCCATAACTATCGCCTGCCTTCCTTCCTTCCTTCCTTCCTTCCTTCCTTCCTTCCTTCCTTCCTTCCTTCCTTCCTTCCTTCCTTCCTTCCTTCCTTCCTTCCTTCCTTCCTTCCTTCCTTCCTTCCTTTATGTCATAGCTTAGAGAAGTGTGTATAGCACTCCAATATTTCAGTATTTTCCAGTATAGCACTCTTCTCCAATATTTCCAGCAACATGGGGTAGACTGGGCTGAGGAATAGTAGCTGGCCCCAAGACACCCAGGGAGCATCCATGGCTGAAGATGGACTTGAACCTGGCTCTGTCCTAGCCAACATCCCTGTAGTGCATTGGCCTTTGGACCACCATATCATGAGTAATAGGTAGGGACATTCCCCCAGGCCCTAACATTTGAGGTATAGTTTAGCATGTTGTGTTGTATTCTCTGAGATAGGTTTTGGGATTATAAATGTTTCATTACTATGCTGGGTAACGTCATTTCCCCATACCTCCTGCACTAATGATGTTACCTGGTATGTGCTACACACATTCTCTCCTATCATATGGTTTAGCATTTGAAATGATCAGATAGAGACTTAAAGCCGAGTTAAACAGTTAAAATAATCAATTCGAATATAATTCTAACCATTATTTCAGTACTTAGGGTTTTTCCATTGTCTTTGTTTATGGAGCCATTGACTTCTAAAACTATAACTTATAAAAGCAGGAAGGGAAAAAGTTTTTTTAAAAATGCAAATTGCCCACACTTCTATTACCAGCTTACCAATGCTTCCAAAAAAAGATTTTAAAAATCCTAAAGGAGTCCATTTCATGGTTTCATTCCTCTCAGACAACCCTAACCCTAACTTTGAGTCTGAAGGTAATCTGTCATCTACAAACCCTTTTGTGTAAGGATTTCACATGTGCTCAGTTGGCTTTTATTCAATGTTTTAAATAAAAGTTAATTCAAGTTTAAAGTTTAAATTCGAGTATAGGACCTTTTTGTTTTCATTCAAAACAATGGCCGTTTGGATCACCGGGGAATACACATAATTACTCTCTGATTTATCCCATTTTGCCAAGGCTCAAAAGTAATGGAATGCATGTGAATGTTGCATTTTTAGTAGTTATGAGTTGAATGCTGTGATTTGTTCTTGTTTGCAACAAATCAGTCCAGGTGTGTTCTCACTGGATTGGGATAGATTTGTCTTCATTCTTATTCATTCATCTGTCTTGGCTTGATACATTGGGAATACACAGTTTCACCTTTAATGTGGGATGTAAGGAAGAGAAGAGGTCAGTTTTTTGTCCATGAGCAGAAGGCTGAAACCTTCTCAGAAACTCAGAGGTAAATATACAATTACTAAATTCATGATAGTGAAGGCAATATTTTTAATTATTTTACTGGTAGTTCCATAGAACCTATTGCTCTTATTCATTTACCTTCAGTGTTACACTGTAGCATGCCTGCATTTCAGGAGAGAATCATTAATAAAAAATCCAGTGTTTCTCACTGTCTTCTGGTGTTCTAAATCCACTTTAATAAAGCTGTTTATTGTGAGTCTCAAAAGAATCCCTAGAGGTACATTGCTTACATGGTCAAGAGCTTACCACCTAGATAATTTCCCCTCTTCCCAGCAAGGAAAGGGAATTGACCAATTTAGAGGAACGGCTCAGTGTTCCAAGAAAACAGTATAGAATGAGATGTGGGGGCTATTGGGGGACAGAAGAATTGGCCCAGATTGGTCCCAAAGAAAGCCTTGGAATGAATGCTTATTGTTTTTCATTCCCCAAATCCTGCAATGAGAGAGCTCCACAGGGTTGTCTCCTCCTCCTCCTCCTCCTCCTCCTCACACCCAAGACAATCTCATGTTTTCAATCATTAGAAAGTTCAAACAGCCAACTCAGAAACTATCTCTAGGCTTTAATGCTAGCCAGAATTCAGGGGACCATGTTGCTATTTTATTAATAGCACTGAGAAACTTCCTCACCACCACCACCAACAACAACTTGCAGATAAAGCACAAAGTAAGGAAGTCATGGCTGATTATCACTGCCTAAATCAAATGCACTGCTCTTCTCTCTTTTTTTCCTAGGCAACTTTTAAAGGTTGGATGCAGATTATGTATGCAGCGGTAGATTCACGAGAGGTGGGCTTCTTTTGTCTAGTGCTTTGCTTCCCTCCCCCACTGGCCTTTTTTTCTGACATTCTGCTTGCTAACGATGGGTGCAACTCATGGGGAAATTATTTCCCTATAACTGAGGAACTAGCTGTCTTGGTGGACTATACTGGGCATACATGGCAGCAGGATTGTCCACAGCAAAGCGGGGACAACTTATGGCGAGTCCCGTCTTGCAGTGACCTGTGTATTCCCTTCCTTTACATATCTGTTTCATGACACAGCTGCAGGGCATGGCTTGCATAGTCACATCACTGTGCATGCTCAGATACCATGAAAGCACATTTCTTCCTTGCCAGCAAAAAACAGGCCTGCCAGGCCAGTGTGCTTGTTTTTTGCTAGTAAGTTCCAACTCCCAACCAAGAGCAGACTAACTGCAGCCTGTCACTACTGGCTGTTTTTTGCCAGCAAGGAATAATTAAAGCACTATTTTTTTAAAAATGCCATTTTTCACTTGTTTTTTTTTAAACAATTTTCTGGGAATCAAGTTATGTTAATTGACTTCATTATCTGTAGTAGAAATGCCCATGCTTGGCAGCAATGTTTGAAGCAGTGCTAAATGACTGGAGACCACCATTTCAATCACCCACAGTCACCCGAATGATGCTACAATAGTGGGATTTTAGGAAACCCAAAAAGTCTTTAGGCTCAACTGCCCAGTGTGGTTTAGAGCACAAGGCTGGGGGAGAAAAAATGAAAGATCAAGCTAAGAATAGACATCACTTCTAGGCTCCAGCTAAAATATCGGAGCCCTGCAACTGCCCATGGAAACTGGCCCTGTGTGAAGACCTCACTGAAATAAATAAGAGTGATGCAAAAACCCTAGTTATGGGATCCTCTTCTTGAGCAATCACCATTAGACTGAATGGAGCTGCATGAGAACAATGGGTGCTTTTCATTCAGATGATACTTCTAGAGTCATCCCCCAGTGCCTCAGTTTGTCAATTTGTCTTTGTCTAGAAGTTGCGCTGGTTGGGAAGTCTGGAAATGAAATCTAGCATATCTGAAGGGTAGTAGACTGAGGGATTGCATTGTAGTAATCACACAACAAAGGAGAATGCAATCTGTATGGGGTGATCCTTAGGATTATGCACACTAGTTCTTCTCCTCTGACCCCTTTCTGAAGGTGTGTGCAAAAGCCCATTCTCTCTTTTTCATAATAATTAGCTACTATCTGACATCAACAGGTTTCCCAACTCGATCTGCTATAACGGCTTCCTTATTTTTATTAGCTAAGCCAGCTACTGGTTTGGAATGATGGTAATTGTCATCCAGCCCAATTGGGTTAGAGGAAAGATGGCTTAATTTAGAAACAGTAATGGTGGTGTTTTAGATCCTTACAGATGTTCATTCTGTTCTACTGTTCTTTCCCATTTTGCTTGGCAGAGGGAGGAGCAGCCTATATGGGAATATAACTTGTACATGTACCTCTACTTCGTGATCTTTATCATCTTTGGTTCCTTCTTCACCTTGAATCTCTTCATTGGTGTCATCATTGACAATTTCAATCAACAAAAGAAGAAGATAAGTAGTTCTGTTTGAATCTTATACAACAGCTGTGTAAGATTCTAGCTGTCATTTTCTCTTTTTTAAACCCAAGATGTAGTGCACTATATTGTACTAATTTTGCCTTATTTTTGCAACAAAAAGTGGATAACAAATTTAATGAAAGTAAAATCAACCACACTTAGCAAGAGAGCATATGCTCTCTTGTGGGGAGATGTATGTCAAAAAAGTCAACATGGCAGCCACAACTGCACAATCAAAATCTTGCTCCTTTTTTATGTGTGACACATGTAAAAGAAGAGTGGGGCTTTGATCACACAGTTGCAGTCGCTACCTTGACCTTTTTGACCCCTTCTGACTGACATCCCTATGCATGCTTTGCAGGTAGATCGGACAATACTGAGGTAGATCAGTCAAGAGTCACACTTGATAAAAGAGTTTCCTTTTGCCTCCAACCAAAAGTAAATATATCTAAGATGCACTAGGGAAAATCCACAGCCTTTTGTTTGCAATCAAATTTATTTATTAGATTTCTATCCTACTTTTCATTCAGGAGGTTAAGGCAATGTATGTAGTATTCCCTCCTACTATTTTTCCCCACAACAACTCTTTGACGTAGGTTGGGCTGAGAGAGAGGGACTGGCCCAAGGTCACACAGGGAGTTTATTTTATTCATTAAAGTATTAATTAATTAAATCTATTTACATAGCTGCCCACTTGCCATATGTGACTCCTCTTCAGCTACCATGGCTTGGAGAGACCAGAACTTAGGTCTCCTTCTCCTTAACCAGTACACCACAAATTGTAATCCTTATTAACGTGCAGTGAATTAATGTTACTGGGAACACATGAACCACAATAAAAAGTAACAAACCTGAATATCTAAGGGGTTTTTTCCCCTGCTGTTTTTTCCTAACCAAAATAACATTAGTGGTATCTCCCTGTACTTAGGTGGACAAGACATCTTCATGACTGAGGAGCAGAAAAAGTACTATAATGCCATGAAAAAACTAGGATCCAAGAAACCTCAGAAGCCTATCCCCCGTCCACTGGTGAGTCTTCCCAAGCTAGGACTCCCAACTTTGGACTGCAAATATCCAGCTGGCCGCTAGGTGGCAGCAAAGATCGCTAGGTGGCAGAAAATACCAACTTTTTACTGCCAGTACAAACTGGCCATCCAGAGTGTGCAACCCAGAATGTACCTCTTGTTTTCTTGATATTGTGTCCCTTCCTTTCTGCAAAAGACATTGAAATCTTTAACGGTATATGATTTGTTTGTCATTTATAGGTGTTTCTACAGGCAGTTCGAGCATTAATTCTAAAAAAAAATTTAGAATGTGTGTCTTAGCATGATTGCAACTCAGTTCTGTTCAAATAAATTGGAATATTGTGGTATCTTTAATGTCAGAGAATTATGATCAGGCTGTGTGTCATAAAACATGGTACTCTTCTTTCCTGGCAGTCAAATCCAGTGGTCCTAACCACACCTCATTTTCCCATTTTCTTATAATGGGTATCATAGGAATTAATGCCATAGGTTCAGTATCTCATTTACCCAACGGGGCTTGTAGCTTCTGATGCAGGCCTTCCCTCTTCCCTTAGTGATGTGATGTCTCTCATTTGACTGCAGTTTGCTGCCAAAATGGGAATGGTGTACTAAAGGAAAGAATTCAAACAGTTAAATGCCACTTTTGGTGATTCTTGGAACACATCCAATGTGAATCCATGATATTAATAGCAGTGTGAAAGTGGTTTAGCTTGGTCTTTAATGGGACATTTTCTTAGTTTCCAGTCCAGCCTCCAGATCCATGGTGGTCTCCCTTCCAAATACCAAGCAAGTCCAACCCTGTTTGGTTTAGGTTTTGGGAAATTAGCCAAGATTGGCTAAATGCTGAAAGGTCTACCAATGTAAGGTTTTTTTTTTAATTCAGGAGAGTACTTCAGGAGTCTACATCTCTGAAGCAATGGTCTTCAGCTGTTCTTAAATTATATAGTAGTCTGTCCATTAATATGCTTGCTTACTGCTTTGGCCAGCAAAAGTTGACCTAGCTTTCAGTATCAGAGTCCAAGCAACTATTACAATAGTTACAATGTGCAAAATATTCTTGTATGCTCAGCCATGGAAAAGTTCATTCCAACTCAAAAGGTGTCATTTTCATTTCAAACTTGACTAGATTCAAAGTTATACCATAGTGTGACCTGGCTGCTATGACATACTAATATCTCCTTAATGTCTCCAGAACAAGTATCAAGCTTTCATCTTTGACGTTGTCTCGAATCAAGCCTTTGATGTTTGCATCATGCTTCTGATATGCCTAAATATGGTGACCATGATGGTGGAAACTGATGACCAGAGCCCAGAAAAAGTGAACATCCTTTACAGAATCAACATGGTCTTTGTTGCAATCTTCACTGCGGAGTGTATTTTCAAAATGACAGCTCTGAGGCACTACTATTTCACCAATGGATGGAATATATTTGATTTTGTAGTCGTGATTCTGTCAATTGTTGGTAGGTCAAACTAGACATGTCTGTCTGTTTCCATTTTCAGAATGTTCACGTTTTTTTTCATGTGCGTGTTCATTCTGCCCCATTTTCTCATTAGCTTGCAAAAGAATTATAATCATTATATTAATATTATTAATAATAATGTGCATATGAAATTGCATGAATTTTCACTCACATCTGTGTACTTTTAGTTAATACTCATTTTACACATTTTTGCAACTTTTTTCTCAAATATATGCCATTAATTTATGTCTTTTTTGTATTCAATTTTCTCTTATATACATCTTTGTTATGTATTTTAGCTGAAAAGTTGCATGAAAAAATTCAGAGAAGAGCCAAAAGTAAAAAAATAGTTTTCCCATTTCTTGATCAGATTGGAGGAATTTGAATTCAATTGATTCATATTAAAATACTCCTCTGTGCTCTGTTAAACCCAACAAGTGCAGATGTCAATGGTTTATCTAGATTTATTGTGGTGGGATTCTAGACCATCAGCACAAAAGTACTCACACCAATATACGACCTACACTGTGTTGGTCATACTTTATGGTATTTGGGGATACTGACCAAACTCTGGATTGTCCCTGGATATCTCTGGTTTATCTAGATGACCATTTGTAACTATCAGACACAATGCACAATTTGGAAATTTTCCAGAAGATAATGAGCAACCATCATACAGTATATCAAGTGTATTATGGGACATTCAGAAAACCGATCATCATGCCAAACCAAGGGTCCTCCCACCTATCATCTCACCACTATTTAACGTCAGCTTTTTCAGCCACCTTCTTTTCCCTTCATTAGTCTGATCAAAACTGGACATTCTTTTAAATTCTCAACTGTTTGAAGAATCTCTAGCCTTTAAATGCAAAAGCAGCAAGAGTTGGCTCTTCTTCCATCTTGATCCCTGATAACAATAGCAAGTGCTGGCTATCTTTGAAACAAGTGTCTTTATAGATGGGCAGCCAATCTACACTGAAAGGTTATCTGAACACAGAACTACAACTATGTCATGACTTCATTTGGCCAAATTAGAATTGTTGTATTTGTGAAATCTTCCTGCTCTGGCTGGCCCCTCACATATGCAGTTTTGTGTATGCATTATAACATGCTGACCTACAGTATATGTCCATAGGGACTTCCCTATGCCCCACTGATTAAATAGAGGAATATCTCTATTTATTTAATACAGTGTTTCCCAAACCTGGGTAAATTACCCCAAATTGGGTAAAAGTGGTTTTTCTTTCGGTAATAACACATGAACCCATTCACAACAGGGACATTTAAATTGACTTAAAGTTTACCATGTGTGCTAAAATATATTCAAAAATCTCCCAAAGTATTCCTATTAAAATGAAAATCAATGAAATTACCAATAGTATTTTGTTGAAATGACATAAAAATCATTCAGTGATATTGTTTTTATAATACAGGTAGTCCTTGAGTTACGACCATTAATTCAGTGATTATTCAAAGTTACGGCGGTGCTGAAGGAAGGGACTTAAGACTGGTCCTCAGTTCCAGCTGTTGCAGCACCCCTGCAGTCACATGAACAAAATTCAGGTGCTTGGCACCACACTGTCCTTCCCCCCTTTGCTTGCAGGCACATACCCACCAGCGCCCTCCTTTCCCTCTGAGTTTTGGGTAATGAAGAAAAAGGTTTGGGAAGCACTGATTTAATACATGTATTCACAGCTTTATATGGCGAAGCAACTCCAGATGGTTGACAGTAAAATAGGTAATATAAATAACAATATAAAAACAATATTCAATATGACATATTCATTTCATGAGCTGTTCCCTTGAAGCCATTAATCATGATTCTATGGAACAAGAGTGGGAGAGGACTTCTTCAAGTCCTGCTTGTAGAGGCTTCTTGTTGACCATCAGTGGACAGAAGATGCTGGACAAAATGGACCCATTGCAAGCAGGTCTTCTCTTATAATCACAGTCAGATTTCCTAGGCTACACAGCCAGCCTAATAAGGAAGATCTGCCTTTATGTACTAAGAATTATGTATTTGTTTGTTTATAGTATTTGTTTGATGTTTCAGTCTAAGCAACCACAACTGGTACAATAAAGGAGCCCATAAATCATTACAGTATATACCACACGTAATGGAAACATTAAGAATGCAGTAAATATAGAATGGGAAGGAAAGGGCAGGACTTAGCTGATGTCCATCGCAATCCCTATTTGCATGCTCAACCGAGCTTTCACCTGGATAATTTATAAACTAGTTTATTGTTCTGATTTGTTAATCTGAGTACTTGTATGCCTCTGCAGCCACTATCCTTCTGGTGCACTAACTGGATGTTTATTTTTTACCCTCCTCTCTCTTCTCCCAAGGCTCAGTGCTGTCTGACATCATCCAGAAATACTTCTTTTCCCCCACCCTGTTCCGAGTCATCCGCTTGGCTCGGATTGGTCGGATCCTGAGACTTATAAGAGGTGCCAAAGGAATCCGAACTCTTTTGTTTGCCTTAATGATGTCCCTCCCTGCGTTGTTCAATATTGGACTCCTCCTGTTCCTGGTCATGTTTATTTATGCCATCTTTGGCATGGCCAACTTTGCCTATGTTAAAAAAGAGTATGGGATTGATGACATGTTCAACTTCGAAACATTTGCCAACAGTATGCTTTGCCTCTTCCAAATCACTACGTCAGCTGGCTGGGATGGTCTTCTCAACCCCATTTTGAACACGGGGCCACCATATTGTGACCCCAGCTACACTAACACAAATGGCTCAAGGGGAAACTGTGGCAGTCCTGCAGTGGGAATTCTGTTCTTTGTTACTTACATCATCATCTCTTTTCTCATTGTTGTAAACATGTACATAGCTATTATATTAGAGAACTTCAGTGTTGCCACTGAAGAGAGTACAGAGCCTCTAAGTGAGGATGACTTTGATATGTTTTATGAAACTTGGGAGAAGTTTGACCCTGAAGCTACTCAGTTTATTGAGTATGCTGCCCTGTCCAATTTTGCAGATGCTCTGCCAGAACCTTTGCGCATTGCAAAACCCAACCAGATTAAGCTCATAGCAATGGACCTCCCCATGGTGAGTGGAGACAGGATCCATTGCTTAGATATTTTGTTTGCTTTCACCAAAAGAGTGCTGGGAGAATCTGGAGAGATGGATGCCCTTAAAATACAGATGGAGGAAAAATTCATGGTGGCCAACCCATCGAAGATTTCTTATGAACCCATCACCACCACTCTGAGGCGAAAACAGGAAGAGGTGTCCGCCATTGTCATCCAGAGGGCTTATAGAAGCCACCTTTTCCAACGCTCCCTCAAGCAAGCTTCCTTCTTATACCGCCAAAAAACTTGCCATCTTGAGGATGAGGCACCAGAGAAGGAAGGCCTCATTGCCTTCATGATGAATGAAAACTATGGGAAGCCAATAGACAAATCAGAAACTGTCTCTTCCACTTCCTTCCCGCCTTCCTATGATAGTGTCACCAGGGGCACCAGTGAGAACTTCCAGCTAAAGTTGACAGACTCCAGTGGAAGTGATGAACCGCTAGACGATCAGTTATCAGCTGACCGAGATAAAGAGTCAATTGTTTAAACGTTTCTCGTTTAGAACACTTTACAATATTGTTTACAGAATGTAATGCTGTCACTACACAACTGTTGAAGCAGCCTTGTTAAACATTAGTTGCAAAGGCAGCAGGAAAGCAGGTAAACCCTGAAGGAAGGGTGCGTCACTGTGTTATAGAGGCATAACCTCTGACCCTGCTCTTTTCCACTTTGCTCAATGTTTATATTTATATATGCACAAGGAGGGCGGAAGGGGAGCCAGCACAAGGTCACAGCCGAAGTGTGATTACGGAGACGCTAAACTGTAATACAGTAAATATTTATACCTATACACAGATAAACCTGAGCGCATACTTTCATTTTAAGGTCTTACTTATATTAGTGCATTTATTTATGGCAATGTATGACCTTGCATTCTATAATAAGAACATTGGGATGGAGAGGGAGCAATCAAGTAGCTGCTGTAGCAATGCTGTAATACTTAATGTATATGTTATGAATGGTCTTTCTAAAGAATTTGAATATATATGTATATATATATATATATATATATATATATATATATATATATCAGGTAGTCCTTGTTTAGCAACCACAATTGGAACTGGCAACTCGGTCGTTAAGTGAAGCAGTCGCTAAGTGAAACCACAACTGTGCTCATGATCTTCCTTCAGCTTTCCTTTGCTTTACAGACCTGCGAAGGTTGTAAATGCAAGGATTGGCCACAAAGTTACTTTTTCATCACCATCATAATTGCAAATGGTTACTCAGTGAGGCAGTCGCTAAATGAGAAATACCTGTATGTGTGCGTGTGTGCCTTCTTATCCACAAATATTATCATTTGACATCAGCCTCCCCCAGCCCAGATATGTTTCTCAAACACTCAAATCTTTGGCCAGCCATGGGCACCATTGAGGTTGGCCACAAGGCCGGGAATTCTGGGAGATGTTGTTCCAACACATCTGGGGCACCAGATTGGGAAAGGCTGTTCTACCGGACGCATGAGGAACCAGGCACCATTTCCCAATCAACAGGAGATGCTACCCTTGCTGAGGGAATAGGTTGCAAGACAAAAATATTATGTTGGCAATGTTCTCACTTTATTTTGCAGCCATGCCCCTGCTTACCACATGCAACTGCTTGTCAGCAATTTAACCCAGGGAAAACAAAAAGACAGACGTTGACTTTGGAGAAAGCATGGCTTTATTTTTATTTTTGTTCTATCCCGCAGGATATTAGATACTAATGGATTCTGCTTGTAAAACCGGCCAATAAAAGCACTATTTTTTTACTATGTTCCAAGAATCTACTTTGCGTACAAAAAGGGATCTGCTCCAAGTCCTTTCTAAAATAGCTTCTAGCTTTTGAATGCCCCCTGCCCCCCAAAAGCATTCCCCCTGCCAATGACTCCCAAAACGACAACCTTCCAGGGTTTATTTGCCTCCATTGTTTTCATTCGGTCTGAGCAAACCTTTACTTGACCATGATGAGCTCATATAGGGTTATTTCTGTGAGACTGGCTAACTGATATGGAAGAACCACTACTGACAGTTTAAGGGGACTATAAGCAAGCAGGAAAGAAGGAAGATTTGCCAAACTTCCAGAAGGAGTCACCTGCTTCAAAAGCTGATTCCTTGCCCTCAACCAGCCACCTAATGATGCAATTAGAACTGGACCATTAGAAGTTTGCCCAAATTCAGACCACGCACTTCTTATATTTCAAACATTTCAGACCAGGTCCTATCCTCTCCACTGGTTAGCTAAGTCTTATTCTCTCCCCATTTTTGCTCATTCCCTTAAGTAGGATGCAAGAAGGCTAAGAAAAAGAAAGAAATTGATTTGGTCAGAACATTCTTCAGTTAGGGTATGACCACAGCACCAGCCCACTCTTCTTTGAAAGTTCCTTAACACGACATTTTGGGGTGTTCATAAAAGGGTAAGCAGGATACACAATTGTCTTCTTGTTTCTTGAGTCTCCCATCTTGACCAACAATGGCTGACACGCTCCTAAATTCAGCATGTCAATGCATAATTCACTACTATAATACATAGCAAGGACTTTTTCAAAGAGATTAGACATTTTCACACAAAAGGTAAACCTAGAGCTGTCAGCAAAGACATGGAATTACTTCTTATGTGTACTTCTGTAAAGACTAGATGCTGGGGATGAGTTTACATAGGAGGGAGGTTGACAATATAATGCAAAGGTTAAGAGTACTGCAAGTGGTTTTCCAAGGTGTCACCCCATTCCTAGGGCACAAATTGAGGAGGGGTGGGTTGACAATTTTTAGGATGAGGGGCAAAATCCACTTTTGGCTGCTTGTTCTTGGGACAAATAAGGATATACATCTTTTCTTTGTTACCTTACCTAGATCTAACACGAGGAGGAGACCTTCTGTAACCCTTTCTTTTGTGCCATTCTTAGCTGAGAAACACAAGTAGCAACTGCTTGATAGCCAACCTTTCCTTGCCCCCCCAAAATCGCTAAATGCCATTCCTGGAAGCCCCAAATTAAATAAAGATTTTAAAAAGAGGAAAATGAGCACCGTCTCACAGCTCAGCCAAATATTCACAATGATGGAGCCCCCATCCGATCCCCCAGACCAATGGGTGAGATGGTCAGAACTTCATCTCAGACATTTGGGGTATTTATAATATTGCATATTTGATTCTGTTGACGCCATGTACAAGTTCAGGAACCGGCGGTCCCGTTCAAAAAGACACACATTTTATGTGCCACAGCAGCCTTCCTCAGTTGATGCTCTCTAGGTGTATAGACCAGCAACTGGGGGAAATGTGCAAGATGGATTGGAGAGGGGATGGGGGGGGGGGTCCACTGCACTCCTCCTGTTGTGCAGTTGTGGAAATTGTCTCCACATCCTGTACGTTGTCTGCTTCAGAGTGCAGTTTCCAGAATGGATGCTGGTCACCATGGATCTAGGAGGCTCGTGCTCACATTCTCTCTCTCTCTCTCTGTGATACCCCCTTACAGGCAGGCACAGAAGCTGGCAAAAATTGATAGATGGCACCAGATTTTGTCAAGAATGCCCAACACAGGAAGCTCTTCCATTGCTTGCAGGGTTCCCTTTAAATTGGGCCATGTCCCTTCCCAGGAAAAGGTTGCCATAAGATTGAGGAATTGCAGTGAGACCTTACCACTTTTTCTCAATTTTCCTGTGTCCCTTTTGTACTGGAAGTTAGGCAAACCAAAAAGAAACTGATAAACTTGCATAGCCTGTATTGAGCCCTTTGCAAACCAATACTTAATATTTGGAAAATGAAAAAGAATAACCTTCTCCAGAATATCCATTTTCAATGGCCAGTTCAAAACAAATTATCCTCAAAAGATCTAGGTTGCCCACACTGGATAAAAATAAATAGAAAGGAGAGCATAGATTTATTTAACTGCAGCAAATTTTAATCTAGGCCCAGCCTGAGTTCCAGGGAGGAGCCAAAGCACTTTCATTTGTCATACAGTCCCCAGGTTAAGAACGCCCAGGTTACAGACAACCCATAGTTAAGAACGGAGCCTACTGTAGCAAAATTCGAGATAAATACACAATAATTTGAGTTAAATACACAATGGTTCAGGTTAATTACACAGTAATACTTATACAGTAATATACAATAATACTGTTCCAGCTTACGTACAAATTTGACTTAAGGATAGACCCTGGGAACAGAACTTGTTCTTAAACTGGGGACTACCTGTTTAATACCTTTGCAGGTTGAAGGTTGAAGGATGAAACCTGCATGTGGAGGTTTGGAAATCTCCCATAACAGTGTCTCACTCAACTGAGCTGGGCTGCAGAAGAATAGCAAGTTTACACAGACAGGCACGTGTATTTCCACAACATCCATCTCAGTAGACACAGCTGGCTGAAGAATCTTCACCAAGACAGAAAGCTTTCACCTTCTCAGCCCAATCATAGGTCATTTGGGCTATTGGAAAGCTCAGATGACTGGACATATTGTTAGAAACTAAATAAATAAATGAAGCAGAGGGAAAATGGCCCTTCTTGGGCAAAAGTTGCCAAGGTGGAGAAACGCTGCTCTGATCCAAACAGACCAGAGGACTTGAGCGAATGCAGGGAGGAAAAGTATTCTCTAGACAGGGAACTGGGAAATGCCCATTGAATGCCCTTTCAGAGGGAGTGGGCAATCCACAGAGGGAGACGTCCATTTCTGCCCTCCAGAAACAGGTGGTTGTAAGAGGCAACTCCAGATCTGCCAGAAGAGGGTCTCGCCTCTTCCATGTTCCAACCTTATTGGTGGGTTTTGCCCATTTGCCAGCTTCTGCTTAATGCACTTTAAGGGGACTGATCACACACTGGTCCTGCAGAGGACAAGAAAGGGCGATTTGGACATTGGCTACCCAACTAAAGAAACCCTCTCAGGGAAGGATGCTCTGCTCGTGCCAGGCCGCCTGCTCCTTCTGACAGCCGCATCAATTCTGTTTCTCTCTGTGACTAAGACGCTCGCTTGCATCTTAAGAGGAGGTCAATCAATGGATCCTGCTCAGGTAACCCTTTTATTCTGAGGTTAATTGCAACTCTTTAAAGGCAATCTATAAAGGGAGAGAGGCTTCCATTAATTTTAGGGCGGATGTAAACCGAAGGCTGGGGAAGGCATTCCTGTATCTTACCTCCCCCTTTGCCACATCGGAAGCAACCAAGATGCCCGGTGGTTGGACCATGAAACCAGAGCCAGTCACATTTTGTGTAGCTACTTCCTCTCTGAACAGGGGTGAAATGTCAAGGGGGGCAAGGAAACCCATCTTCACTCAGAAAAGCAATCCTCTATATGTTATTTGCAAAAATAGAAAGTGTGAACATAAGAAACTCCTAGTTGTCCTGCTGGATGACACCAAGGGATTCTCTAGTCTAATATTCTCTCCCCTTGAGACACATCACATTTAATAAGGACAAGTAAAAATGTAGCAGGTAGATTTGTACAACATATTAAGCTTGGCAAGTGCTTTCTTGCCTTTTTTTTTTTTCCTCATTTTTGGTGATTTAGCATCTTGTGTTGACTCTGGTCTTGGACCGAGTTTATGGTTGACTGTTCTGTGTAATCCAGAAAATAACTTAATTCAGTAAGCAGGTTCAGGATGATGTGTGAACACAAGTGCCTGCCAAGCAAGACATGCATCAGACACCACAGGTCCAACATGAAAGTCACAGATCTCTTCCACTCTAGATCCCAGGAATCGGTATTCAGACGTCTCCTTGTGATTAAGCAGTGCTTCCAAAGCCTGCAGTCTTAATCAGGGGCAGATTCTTACAATAAGGGTTGGCTTAAAATGCAGAATTTCATTGTGAAGTACCTTCCTACAAGGCTGTCCATGACAGGCTGTGAGTGTGTGTGTGTGTGTGAGAAAAGTCAACTGAATTGAATTAATTAAATAAATAAATGCATTGCAATATCACAGTGCAAACCCTAGCCTTTAATTGAGGGGTAAGTTTCACCATTTGCCCTCCTCTTAATCCCCCTTGCAGATGCCTATGAGGCCAGTAGCGGTGCTGATATTCCTGCTAAGTGGGAATCCTGCCCATTTCCTCACCTGGAGAAGTTCTCCAGCTATTTCCTTTGCCCATAAGTTTGGTGGGTAATTTTAAAAGGCAATTTGTGCCTCAGAACTAAGCCCTATTACGTTCAGCAAGACCTCTTCATGAGTCAGCAATATAAATGAGGGCCAGGGTCATTTCTCTACAAATGACTGAGTCAGCTTCACAAATCTGAAGTACATCATGGTTTTTCTCCAGTTTTGCTAGCTAAGATGAAGACAAATTCCTAATCACTCGGCTGTGTTTAATGGAGGGTCAGAAATTACGCTCGTCTGTTCTGACCTTCTTAACAACATGGACAGATCTAAAAATTAAGTTATTTGTATTTCGCCCTGGGTGTTCTCCAGTTTTAAGATTGCTGTTCTTAAACCAAAATATCTTCATAATTTAAAAGGCCATTGGAATAGTTTTATTTCTGAGGTTCAATTAATTCTGATTGATTTTAAAACATCTATTTTTAAATGCTGTGAGAATTCATTTTGTTCTAATTAGACAGGCATAAGATTGCACTCTTGATAAGTTGAAGGAAAACAACGACTTGTCACATCTTAAAAAGAGCAGTGGGAAGTTTTGGTGGACCAGAGTCCATCAGCATATATTAAAATTATCCTCTTTTCACAGGTGTAGATGAGACAGATAGATGATCGATAGATAGATGGTGAATATCTACAGTATAGATAGAGAAGACAGAGAACAGAGCCAATGTTGATTATCATTTCAAAGCAATTTTATTTACATCATGCTAGTTGGCTTTCATCTGCTGTTTTTGTATGCATATGTGTAGGTGGGTGGAAGAGAGAGAGAAAGAAATGGCAAGATAAATAAGAGTGTACATGATTAAGCAGAAGCAATATTCATCGGAGTTGCCTGAGACTTTCAGATAAATTTGCTAGTCCATCAGTGAAATGAGTTAGAAGGCATTTCTTCTCTAAGTATGCATTTGGTTCCATGATTTTTGTGTCAAATCACTACTTGTCATCAGCTCCAATGATAATACAATTACCCCACCATAAGCATCTCAAATGGAGCAGGAAATAAATCTTCTGACCCAAGTTAAATCTTTTTAGCATCTGCAATAAAACGAGGCCTTCTAAAGAAACTATCCCAGGATCAAACCACAGTTGAAATATATCCCAAGTAATCAATGCCTAAGAAATCAATAGGCATCAACTTGCTGAAATGTGCTGGTCATAAGCTGGATGTAGCAATCAGGGGTCTCCACATGGTGGGGTCAAAAAATGTAGATGGTGGCCAAGACAGTGTGATCAATACTCCACCTGTTTTTTATGTGCATTGCATAAAAACATGTGCCACGCACATAAAAAAAACAGGTGGAACTTTAATTACACCACCATGGCTGCTATCTGACTTCTTCGAGCATACAGCGTGGACATTCATGGTAGAGATCATGCTGAGTTCAATGCGCAACAGCAAATAAGTTCAATAAAAACCATGGGACAAAGGGGAGGAGGAGGAGGAACCCTCCAAGGTTACTGATTGCCCCAGAGTGCCAAATAGCAGACCAAGGTGTAAACTTGGTGCAAGCTATTTTCACAGCCAGGTGAAAGTCAGGCACTCATGTTACTTCCCGTGGCCCAAGTGCTGGGCACGTGCTTGAAATCAAAGCCATGTTTAAAAGGATTATCATTTTTTCTTCTCCTCTGTCTTCTTGGCACACTTGACAAAGTCATGCATGTTGATGTTACGGCCCTGTTGTTGCATACATTTTTTGTCTGGAGCAGAGAGGAGTCTGCAGTGTTCAAATCAACAGAAGAGGTAACAGCAAAGGCATTCATGTGGACATCAAGCAGATGGTTATGGAAGTGAACTGGCTCCTAGATCCCTTGTACTGAAGACGACTCTGTGTGAGACTTAGAGACACGGGGCTGACAAGAAAGCCTCAGATGGGTTGACTGAATTTTGTCAACCATGTCATTCCATCCACTCCATTTGAGTTACAAGGCTTGTCGGGGCGAGGGGGGGGCAGTTCTTCCTCTTTTATTAATTCATTTTCCTTGTTAACGCATCAAAACATGAGAATCAGGCCTAGGCCTATCTAGGCAGCACTCCATCTCGCATGGCAGCCTACCAGGTGCATCTAGGAAGCCCCCAAAGAGGAGGTCAAAGCAACCCCGCTCTCTCGTGACTCCCATGAAACTAATATATAAATGTGGCCTTTGTGCTAGGAGGCTAGTAGCCATTGACAGACCTGGTCTCTAGAATTGGCCTAGTCCCCTTTTGAAGCCATCTAAACTAGTGGCCAATGCCATGCCTTTGCGCAATGTATTCCTCAAGAAGTTGTGGGCTGCATCTCATTTGCCAAAGTCATCCTCTGAAATGTTGACCTGCTGGAATGGAACTGCATGGATGAAGCCATCCCTGTGAAGCTTCTTCTCATGTGGTGCTGAAGTGACTTCCTAAGGGAAGGTTATATGAATATTTTCAACCTATCAAACATATCCTCAGATCTTCCGTAGACAAAAACTACCTCCTTGTGGTCATCTGACAGATGCATGGAATTCTGCAGCCCAGGTCTGGTGGCCCTACCTCATTCATGGAAGAAGACAGAGTAGCCCTTTTTGTGGCCAGGAACTTTCTGGGAAACAACAGAGTTTTGCAGTTTACTTCCATATTTTTTTTTCCTTATCCCTGATAGCAGCTGCATCTGAAGGAATTAGCAGGGGAAGATCCTTGGTGGGATGAAAATGAAAATTCATTGCATCCCAGAGGTCAAGCTCCTGTTAAAAGACCCAAGAGTTATATTGTTTTTAAGTATGATATCTTGTTGAATATCTTTGTTTTTATAATGTTTTTCAATCATGCTCACCACCTAGGGTTGCCCTGGCGCGATGGGTGGCTCTCTAAATTGGAACACATAAAAAAAAAAAAGAGTTGGTGAAGATCAGATCAGGTTTGCAAAACTCCAGACAATCACTAGGTGGTGACACACTCAAGGGTTTCTGTATCTCTTTGCTTCCCTCTAGTGGACAGTTAGGTCTTCCTTTTTGTGAAAAGCAGCTCCTGGAACAAACTCTGCAAAATTCTGAGCAAGCTGTTTCATAATTGCTCTGTTTCCATCTATTTCAATTTAATGCTATTTGTCAGTAACTTTACAGGAAAAAAATGGGGGGGGAGGGATGTTTAACTTCCTAACCTTTCTGACACTCTGGACTTATTTTGCAAATCATCCCATGGTTCTATTGCTTGAGAATTATTTTCTTCTCAAAACATATTTCTGATTTTTTAGAACCAAAACGTGTTCTGTTTTGATGCCTTCAGAACGTGATAGCCAGGGCTGAGATGAGAACAAGATCTCTTCAAGAAGAGCTTGGAAATGTCCTCCAGCTGAAGTGAAAAACTGGGCCCTGTTTTAGAAACAACCCCCACCCCACCACCCCCACCGCAAAACGACTGCAATTTAAACAAAACGAAACAGAGCAGATTGTAGAAAGAATTCTACGTTGTTCTCCTCTCTGCTTTGCCATCAAGACCCACCCCTCCTTCCCTCACCCCAGTTTTAACGTAGCCCAGTGCTAGCCAACTGTGGTTATATAATCCTGTACTAGCTCTGAAAGAGAAGTTAACGTAGCAGGGCTGGTGGCTTATACCTGGAATGCAAATCGAATGGAAGCTATTAGACAAATGCAAACCTCACTGCCAAAGTGAAGAAGCAAATGTAGACAGAGCCTGCATGCCTTCTCCAGGGACTTCTGCAGGAGGGGTCAAAAAAGTCAAGATAGCAGCTGCCGTGCATGTAAAAAACAGGGCTTCAGCCCCCATTTTGACTGTTTTGCCCCCAACCCATGCATCTGGCCTTCTCCAGTCTTCCCTTCCTAATCATCTCCCTCCAGACATTTGGAAAACTGACCTGGACATCCCTCAGCCATCCACAAATGTGTGGCGAATGGGTGTGCCTGGCACACTAAAATTGGGTTGGTGGTTCAGCAGATTGTGTGAACCACGCCATCCTGGAAATCCATCATACGGTGGATTGGCTTAGCCAATGCTTGTGGGCTCCATTCCAACGGGCTCCATTCACACAGCATACTTAGCTGGGGTCAGTTAAAGAACTTGGAGGTGCCCAATGTGCTAATCTTAGATTCACCTTGTGTGGGTGCGTTGTTGTTTTAGGCTGTGCTAACCCCTTCTCTTGGGTTCAGAAGATTCAGAGCGAGAAAATGCAAAAGGAGGGGTGTTGGAACGCAGCCCTGAGAGCCCCGCTCGGAATCCTGGGGGTTAAACTATTTCAATTTTACTAAATCAAAACTATCCATGTTGGAGCGATTATTACAACTGAAATGAACCGTGGAGGCGGACGATCCCAGTCTTTTCGGCTGCGTTTGTTTATAGCAAAAAAACAGAAGGCATTGGGGTGGATAAAAAGCATGGGGATTGGCAAGCCGGCCCTGTCTTTTATCAACTCCAAATTAATCTACCAGATGCATAGACAAGCAACCCCTGTCTCCAAGCCTAATTTCAGAAAAGAACTCCAACGAGATTCAAAATTTGAACCTAAAGGGCTTAAAAATGGATTGTCTGAGGGTCATCCCTGTCCTACTATGGACGAGGGAGTCATCGAGCCAGAACAACAGTTGCACATCTTTGTCTTCTAAAAATGTCATGTGGGAAGCGACCGTGAGATCCTGCTGGAACCCTTCTATTACAACCCCTGATTCATATAATTTGGGGATGAGGCACATAATTGGGCTTTGGAGGGAAATGCTCTTTGCACGAAGGGTGTGCAACACATGCGTGATTTGCACTGGGAGATGTTTTTCACCATGAAGACAGGGCTGTTTGTTTCACTAAGGCTGTAGCCATCCAGTGCAGGCTAGAATGAAGTCAAGGTGCATCATGAGATCCTTACACAAATAACCAGAATTATGTAATCGGCATCAGTCTTGACTGGTGCAAATTGCAAAATTTGGGTCATTTGTGCAAGATCATCCTGATAGACATGACAGCACATGCTCCCTGGGGACGCTCCAATGAGGTTCTTGGTGTTGCCTCAAATCCTGCAGCTCCATCAGCCAGAAGAGGCTTCTGCACACGTGTGGCACAGATGCAGAAGCGTGTGCCAAAAGGTCACCTTATCCGCTCAACTGAAACCTTGGAGAAGGCTTTAGCTCAGGGACAGAGCAGGCATCAGAAGCCAAGCAGAGTGAAGAACTGTGTCTGCTTCACCGGGCATCTAGAAAGGAGGTGGGGAACCACGTTGCTTTACGAAAATGTTTCTAAGAGGGGCTTCACACAAATTCTGGTGGAAGGGAATCACCCCTTCCAAACTGGGTCAAGGCCTCATATACACATGCCCTCTGCTTACTGTTCCATAACTGAAATTTAGATCTGGAAACTGTTTCTGGGTTGGCATGCCAGAGCATCGTGTCTCCAGTTAAGCCCTTGGTGTGAAGTCTCCTCTTCATGACCACAGATGGGAAGGCAGTCCACTCACCCGCTTAATCAGAATCCTCCCAGCTCAACTCAGAGGAATGTGTGAACAGGTGGAGCTGGAAATGACTTGCAATGTTAACAGGAAGCTCCAGCCTGGTTATCTCATCATCATCCCCGTTGGACATGGTTGATATTGCTATGTGGCATCGAGTGCTGCCTTCCTTTTTGAGCAGGGAAATGCTGCCATGCCCTCGGGCACTCCGTGTCCTTGTGCAAAGAGGAAGAGGCTGCTTTTGCCTGGGAAGCACAGGGAGATTTCATGGAGAGCAAAGAAATCTCTCTTCAGCTAGTCGGCCACTGTGCCAGCAAAGGAGGACGTCAACGGAAGAAGAACGACAGCGTTTGGACAAGGCAAGGGGGGCAGGAAGGAGAAGACATGCTGGATGTTCCTCTAGCTTGACTTCTGCTGGACTAAGACAGCATTCCCCAATAATCTGGGCATCCTCCAGAAGTACAGAACCCCACTTCCAGAACTCCCCAGCCAGCATGGCCATGGGTGGCAATTTTGGGAGTCCATAGCCACAAATCTTGAAGGTATTCGTGTTGGGGAAACCTGGACTACATTCTCACTCCATTTTCTGGGCTATATTCCCATCAGTGCCTTTCTCTAGAGCAGGGCTTGGCAACCTTCTTCCACACCAGGGCCAGAGGCCATGTCTGTGAGTGACAGACGCGTCTCTCTGCAAGCCCCTCCCACACCACACCACAAGCCATGGTGCTGTCAGCTGCTGAAGCACAGACAGAAAATAGGCGCTGCGAGAATCTACCCCAGAATTACCCAGTAACTGTAGAATTACAAATTTGAATTCTTTTTTAGGACCACCATGATTTGGGTGGATATGATATTCTTTTTTGGGACCATGGGCTGGATGATTACAGGGGGTGGGCCACATCTGGCCCATGGCGACCCCTGCTCTAGAGCATTCTTGTAGTTCCCATCAGCACCAGCCAGAGAGAGTGAGGCTTACCCTTGACACTGAAGACATCGCTTATTCTGTTCAGGGATTTGGGATTAGTTGCCACCCCCTGAAATTCTGCCCCGTTGAAGAGTTTTTCTTCACTTGATGGATTTTAGGTCTTTCGCGGTCTCTCTCCTTTAGCCAGAACTACACAATGGGCTTAAGGGAGAATCTCCTTCCTGGGATTCTTTGGATCCACATTTGACTTTCATGGCTATGAGTTCAAGTTCTGGCTGTGATGTGATGTGCCTATTGCTCTAGGTTCATCATGTAAATCAGGGCTAGGAAACGTGTGACCAGGGGGGCAAAAAGGGGTGGGGGGACAAAAATCAAGATGGTGTCACATGAAGCCCTGCCCCTTTTAACATGCACTGTGATACATGTAAAAATGGTGTGGTTTTGATTGCATGCTTGTGACCAGCATCTTGACTTTTTTGACCCCCCAGGTGCTCCCATTCCTAGCCTAATCTTCCATTAGGCATATCCTTCATGTGGCATATCTCAGCCCTCACTCCTTCTCAGCCTTGAAAGGGTTTCCAACCCGCCTGTTTAGTGACTCTGGCCCAGCCCTTTGGTAGCGAATTCCCACAAAGATATTGACACAATTCTTCTGCGTAGCACTGAGACATTCAGATCCAGGGAGGGTCCTGCCACAAGCACCCGGTTTGACCTCTGCTTTGCATCTGTCATGATACCAGCTGTTCACTGCTGGCACAGAGCTGAGCAGGTGCTTAAGGAATGAACCAGCGCGGGGAGAAAATGTTTATCCTCCATTTGTGCACAGCAGATGCTCATTCCAAAGACCCTCCATCCATCTTCTGCTCTATCAGCCAAAATGAAGCTGCTGTGTTGCTGGTGTCAATGAATCCTAGGTAAAAACCGTCAGCATTCGCCCTGCACCTCGTTATACTAAAACAGAGTCCAGTCGATTATGACCAACATTTTGTGGGAATCCAGCAATGGTCAGCCGCATGAACCAGGCCATCAAGTGAAGCCATCAGGTGGTGTGTGAACACAGTGGAGGATGTGTATAATGCACATTCTGTATGAATCTGTTCGCTATGTATCTGTCTGGAGTGTACCCTTGCACATCTGACATGCTGTGTGGAGGAATAATGGAGCATGGCAAATTTTTACAAGGGAATTTCAGATTGGTTGCATCTGGGAACTTGTGACCTCTTAAGTGACAACTGATGACTTCAAAATTAAAATGACAGTCTTAAGAATTTTAGAAGGTTCAATGGTTGACATCTCAGGAGATTGACAGATCTTATGAGACTTCAGTGCAGTGGCATTTGGGGCGGGGGGGGGTTGCATGGGGAAGAGACCTAGTTTGGTGTAAGGCACTAGGCTAGAAACCGGGAGACTGTGAGTTCTCATCCTGCGTTAGGCACGAAGCCAGCTGGGTGACCTTGGGCCAGTCCCTCTCTCTCAGCCCTAGGAAGGAGGCAGTGGCAAGCCGCTTCTGAAAATGTTGCCAAGAAAACTGCAGGGACTAGTCCTGGCAGTCTCCAGGAGTCAACACTGACTTGAAGGCACGCACACACACACACACACACATAGACACAAACATCAGATGGGGGAGGGGGGTCAACCTTGGCAAGAGGGCAGATGGAACATCATGATGCAAACTCTGAACTTTTTGTATGTGGAACATGATGCTCCATTCTCCTTCTTCACCAGAGGGAGAATGACTTTGACTTCTCCAGACTTCTCACTTCTCCTCCAGATGCTGCTGGTTACGTGTTACCACAACTCACTGAAACTTACCAGATTTGGCCAATGTCTACCCTTCAATCACAGATATGTTTCAAAAAATTTTGGATGGTGATTATGGAACCTGAAGAGTGGATTACAAGTCTGGCTTTTGGTAGGGCTCCACATGTTGAGTTCCCTCAAGCCGAGGACCAGGATATGATGCAACCAACTGTGTAAGTTGCTTTGAAATATGAGACAAAATCTGTGGCCAGGATATATAATTGTTCGTGCCAAATCAACCCTTACCTTTGCTTTTTAAAAAAATATCACGAATGCTTTGCTAAAAAAAAAAAAAAAGGAAATCACACACAGAGGAACCATTATGAAGATCCCACAAATGGGGCCTGTTTCAGCACACATCCAGATAAACTGAAACATTAATATAAATCCAGAGCTCCATCTCTTGCTGAAATATACAAAATCTACCTCACTGTAGCCAGAATATTGCCTTATTCTTACTCCCCTGAATCCAGAAAAGGCTCTGTACTTTAAGCTGGGAGGAATGGCAACACATCTTTTTGTGTTTCGTTCTAGGGCACTGTTTCTCAACCTTGGCCACTTTAAGACGCGTGGACTTCAATTCCCAGAATTCCCCAGCCAGCATCGCTGGCTGGGGAATTCTGGGAGTTGAAGTCCACGCGTCTTAAAGTGGCCAAGGTTGAGGACACTGTTCTAGGGCTTCCATATCTGAGCTGCAAAATCCGAACCACCACTAGATGGGAGTAGAAAGAGGCAGAAAACAAACGCTCTGCAGCCCCCTAATGGTTGCTTGATGCCTACAGCCCAGAAAGGGTAGGCCATCTTAATATTAGTTGACACTGTAGGAGGAGAGCCCTGTGAGTCTATGAGGGCAAAAAAATCAGGAGTCCAGTAGCCTTTTTTGCAGCTAACAAATTTAATTAAAAGGCATATGCTTTGGCGAGCTGCAGGCCCCTTCATCGGATGCGTGGAGTGGTTAAAAAATGATGTGGGAAGTAGGGGGAAAAGGGAAGGGAAGCTGAGCTGGTCATGCAGATACGGGTCGCATGACAGAGAGGTGACAAGTACCTTGTCACTTCACCACTGTGATGTGTTAAGAATGTTGGCTTGTGATGTTTCCACAACATGCTGGTAATGTGTGTTTCAACAAACTCGACGGGTGTTTGTCTGATGAAGGGAGCTGCAGTGCATGAGAGGTTCTGCCGTTTAATAAAATCTGTCATTCGGAAAAGGGGTTCCCCGTCTCCTTTTAACATTACTTGGAGTTCCCTGGTTTGGCTTTGGCCAGAGGGAAACACCAGAGCTCAGGCTGAATTTCATGTAAATGCCTTCAATTTTCCTCTAGCCTTGGGGTCATATTTTAATTTTATTTATGTATTAATTAATTAATTAATTAATTAATTAATTAATTAAATTTATCTCTGCCCATCTCCCCCTGATGGGGGACTCTGGGCAGCTCACATAACCCATTAAAACCATAAATATATATACGATCACATAAAACATAAAAACGGTACAAAACGTTACTGAAAGAAAAGGAAAAAGAAAAAAAATCCAAGAGGCTGATGTTTCCAGGTGGTTTCCAGACAAATCCCTTTTGTCTGGTTTTATGTTTGATTGGATGCAGCTAAGCCACTTATAAGAATATGAGGCAAAGGTTTATGGTCAGCTTGCCCAGGGCACGTGGATCAGCAGGCCAGAAAGCATGGCACCTTCACCCATGGTTGGAAGAAATAGGTACATATCCTTTAACTGGCAAGGTCTACTTTCCAATGAATTCCATGGGACTTCGGTCTATCATATTGGGTATATAATTGCAAGTCTCGATTGTCATCTCAGTTTTTTGCTATGGAATGCCTGGATGCCAGTTCAGAAAGGATTTGAGGGGTTCAAGAAGCCCTATCAGAAGTTATTTTTTATTACATAAATTTTTAGATGTTAGAGTAAGGGGTGAATGTATTTTACATCTATGCCTGTAGCAAAGAAAGTTGGAAGTTACTTTTCTTTTCCTATGCTTTTCCTTTTCTGATGTTTCCTGTCTTTTCTTTTTGACTTTTTTGGATTTTAATCTTTCTGAAATTTAATAAAATGTACATAAAATGTACATACATAAAAAAAGAAGCCCCATTAGAAGGAGTTTGGTGGCACTTTTTCCAGCTAACACATTTTATTCAGACTTTCCAGATACAAAAAATATTTTGAAGGTAGGTACACAAGGGAGCTTGCTATTTCAAAGAACCTTAAGTCAAACATTGACAGAGGACATTGATTTGGTGTTTTGGTACAAGAAAGGACCTTCTTTTAATTCCTGAAATGGAATCAAATGGACCAATGGGCTTGATCCATCACCTCTCATAGAGAGGTGGCCTTAATTTTTCACCCTAACCTGTTGGAGAGTTTGGACAAGCCTGTTGGGTCTATGCTTCTTTCTTCATTCCAGATCTTCTGTGTCTTAAGGGCTGAACATCTGCTATGGGAAGCCACAGGTGCTACCTAATTGCTCCACCCATGATTTATTTTAAAAATCCTTGAGTCAAGTTTGATTCCAAGTGATTGCATACATGTGTTTTGCTTGGCAGAGTAGTAGAAGCATTGCCCAACCATTCCATTTATTCTTTCTTTATTACTTTTATTAACACATGGCTTGTGTTATGTCCGCCACCCTGACTGCTTTCAGCAACTCCTGTGTTCAGCCACCAACCTTCAACTCCATATCCATGAGCAATTTTCCCCCAAACTCATCTGTGGTTCCTCCATTATCACCATTCCTTGGAGTATAACATTGCAACTATCACCAACGTATGGACTCCTGTTTTCATACGGAACCATAACAACCTAGGAAGCATCAATTCATGCGTTCTGAAATAGAGTTTAGCCCTTTTATTCATACTTAAACCTACATCTTCACTTCTTGGCATCAGCTCTAGTCTATAACATCAGACCATCCTTATTCCATTCTATTACATCCTTCCCCCTTTGCTTCATAGACACTTATTTTCCTTTCTTTCATTCCATTTGCTAATTTGTGCTCTTTATTTGATTCCATTTATTTATTTATCTGTCTAATTTATATGGTTGCCCATCTCACACAAGTGACTCTAGGCGGCTTCCATCATTAAAGCAGCAATCCCACCAGACAACACCCGTCGCCCAAGAAAACTGTTGATTCAACTCACCCACAACAACAGCGGGGCTCATCCACCCCCTCCTCCAAATGCCTGGGGGAATTGACCATTTACTCCTCAAACACGCCACGGCCCAATCTTCCATATGCCATGGTTGCCACCAGATGGGCCCCCAAATAACGACCTCCACCAGCCGTCATGGCTTTTGTCAGTTGAGGTGTTCACATAACTCTTTTTAATAAGGTAAAGAAGCCTTAGGGTTTCCCACTGCTACATGCAGGATTTCCTGCTGATAGTAAGGATAGTACCAGACAGTTTTGGCACATTTGGACCACCATTATGACATGTGGTCCCCCCAGGCATGGTTCTCAGGCCTCCTCTTTCGTTGTATTGTTGACCAATGTATGGCAGGAAATTTAAACCCAGGACCCAACATTTGTTCTAATCACCATTCTCATGAGACCTCTGTTCATTTATGACCTCTGCCTTCCTCCCCTCTCCTGTCCTCCCTTCCCCTTCCGTCCCCTCCCCTCCCCCTCTTCCTCCTTCCTCCCTTCCTTCCTTCCTCCCTTCCTTCCTTCCTTCCTTCCTTCCTTCCTTCCTTCCTTCCTTCCTCCCTCCCTCCCTCCCTCCCCTCCCTCCCCTCCCTCCCCTCCCTCCCCATCTTCCTCCCTCCTTCCTTCCTTCCTTCCTTCCTTCCTTCCTCCCCTAATTGTGGCTCTTCCTTTCATACCATGCAAGCAAATCCTCTCCATGTGTGCATGTAACGCTCCTTGTGACCAAGGGTTGCTAGATCCTGACTTTCTGGTGCTTGTAAAAGTTTTCTTGGCCATTTGATAATCCCTGCCAAGTGAGGATACAAAAGCTTGGCTACCTCTTGCTTGGTGGGGGAAGAACAGCTGAGCTTCCTGACACGTCCCCAGTGTCTTTTTACAGATCAGTGGCAGTCGTGTTGCAGGAGACAGCATGTGGGGGGGGGGGAGGAGAGGCAGGGGGGATCTGCGTTCCCACATGTATTAGTGAGCTGCTGCTGCTGCTGCTGTTGACTCAGTCATAGTCCTTTGCCCTGAACCTTGCCATGTCATTCTCTCCCCCCTCTTGATGATGCTGGATCAAGTGATTGGTGATTTTACTCAGCCTTCTGTATAATGATGGTGTTCCTTTGCCTTTACTTTCCTCTGGCCCAGCTCAAAACCCAGAACACATCAGATATGATTAAATGCTACTGCCTAACCTAGCAAAACGTGGCTCCATTTCTGACCCGATTCTCCCCAGCTCCCACCCCAAACCACCCTGTAGCTTCGAACTCCTTGAAGCCCAGAATTTCTAAGGCCCAGAAAGGAATCCTTGGGGATGAAAACAGGGTTGGGAGCAGTGTTCATGGAGAATATGAAACCAGATGTCCAGCCATGGGTCAGAGCCATTGATCAAGAGATGGGAGGGCAGGAAGCCAAGCTAGTAGAGAAGTGCAGGCCAGAGGAAGCAACACTTGCATGAGAAAAAATAAATCCCCCCTTAGCAACTTCTAAGGGGAAATCCAACAGACAGCTGGGACTGCAGCATCTCACAGCATCTCACAGCTAGGTTATTCCAGGGGTGGCCTTGTGGGATCTTCTCCCCCTAGAAGTGAGATTAGCTCCATCCCACTTAACCTTCCACAAATCCCTCAAAATCTGGCTGTGCGATCAGGCCTGGGGCTCCCAGGGGAGATTTTGCGATGGCTCTCTTATTAATTTTATCCCCTCCTGATTTGCGTGCTTTTATAGTTTTTTATTTGCAATTGTTTTTATGTATTTATTCTCTTTAATTGTTGTACGCCGCTCAGAGTCACTTTGTGTGAGATGGGCAGCTATAGAAATACGATAGATAGATAGATAGATAGATAGATAGATAGATAGATAGATAGATAGATAGATAATAAAGATAGATAGATAGATCTATCTGACAATATCTTTGTAGCTTCTCCCTCAGACTCAGCCCTGCTCCTCCAAGATCCACCGCTTGCACCGTGACCATACGCCCTTCATTATAAAGGTCTGCCCTTTATTTCAGAAAGCAGTCCGCTAGGCTGATTTAATTTAATTATTAATTTTCTCGGGCTTGCTCTTGAATTTTCCTTGGTAAAGCAACGTTATAAACATCGACAATTAATCTTGTTTTAATCCTTACGAACCTCTTTCAGATTTGCCCTTTTTTGGGGCTTCTCCTTTCGTTTTTCCCAGAAAATGTGGTTGCTGCAATGATGTGGCAATGCTTTGGATCCGAGATGAGTACTAAACGCATTAGTGCTCTCCTACCACAGCCGGCAAGATGGGCAGGGACAAATGGCAAAAGGAGTACCGTGATGTCACGATGCAAAACCGTGACTTCCCGCCTCGCATTAGGTGTTGGGATTTACAGCTCGACGTCACCGTCATCACTTTGACGCAATCTCAGTTTGCTGCAGATCCCTGACATTTCCAGGGACTCATCCCCTTGACCCCCAGCTGAACAAAAAAAGGATTGGATTTAGTACTTGGAAGGGAGACCACCAGAAAACCTAACTGTGCAGGCTCTTTCGAGAAATAGAAAAACATGACATTCTGTACTGTTGCCAAGGAAACTACACAGATGCAAAATAAAATCTCATGGAGACTTTAATTGATAGAATATATAATCCTACAGGAGACCTTCCCATTTGTAAAAGCTATTATGTTATTAGGTTCTAAGGTTGGATTATAAGGTTGGATTCAATCATGGCATTGTGTATAGGAACTAAGTTCCTATATGGATCATTTAAAAAACACACACCTGAAGATCTCCTATTCCAGATGGCATTTGATTAATCCTTTCACTCTGATTTGGAAACAGATTTAGCTGCTGTTTGGTTTTTAAATTATGATTTCAAATGAATGATCCAAGTGTAGATGTTTTAAAGTGCAAATGTTTTAAAACTTTATGGAAATTCTCTTGTGGGGTCCACGTGCCACAGAAATCATTATAAATCTCTGAATGAAATAATGGCTGTAATTTACTGTCAGTTACTTGCAACGTATTTGCATCCAGTTGTTGCAACGTATTTGCAACGTATTTGCATCCACTTGCAACGTGTTTGCATCCAATTGTTGTCTGGTGAGTAGTGGGGATCAAAGAGAACCAGATCACTGACGCTGTGGTTGGTTCACACAACATGGCAAATCCTGAAGAAAACACAACTGTTGAGTTCTCATGACAGTCTGTCCTCAGGAAAGGTTGAAAGAGTGGCTTTTCGTGATGGTTAAGGTCAGTTCTGGGCCCTGCAGGTCAAAAAGGCAGTCACAAATTGGTGCAAGTTCAAAGGAGGGCTATCAAGGCAGTGAAGAGTCTGAAAACCAAGATCCTATTCAAGGATCTGGAGATGTTTAGCCCAGAGAAGAGGCAATGGAAGGGATATATATATCAAGCTTCAAGTATCTGAAAGCGTGTTACACAGAAGAAGAAGAGGACTTAAACTGTCATCCAGACCAGAGCAAATGGGTTAAAACTACAAGAAAGAAGGTTCAGATTAGTCGTGACAAGGAACTTCTCCCTCACTGGAGGTCTTCCAACAGAGGCTGAATGGTCCTCTGTCAGAGATGATCCAAGTGGATCTTGCACTCAGGAGAAGGTTGGACTAGATCAGGGTTCCTCAACCTCAGCAACTTTAAGATGGGTGGACTTCAACTCCCAGAATTTCCCACCCTGGGGAATTCTGGGAGTTGAAGCACACCCATCTTAAAGTTGCTGAGGTTGAGGAACCCTGGACTAGATGACATTTAAGGGCCCTTCCTCCAGAGATCAGCTTCTGAAGTCTTTCCCACCCTCTTTCACCTCAGTAGTTGTAGGAGGCTTCTGTAATTTTCTACTGTGTAATTAAATAATGTGTTGGATATGTCTGTCTCTTGGTTCTTTGCTCATGCTGCTTCTCTGTGTGGGGATGTGCATACGCACACTAGAAAACACAAGTGGGGCTGCATTCTGAGTGATGGCCCAGCTGCCCTTCCTGTAGGAATGTGTAGAGGGAAGAGGGAATAGCCTTGAAGGACAGGAGGAAGAGCTGCTACCAGGGCAATGGTCAGATAAGCGGGGCTTGAGCCCAGGCCAAGAAAGTCACTTGAGAAAATGTCTCAGACGAGCCCCTCCCTAGTTCATACAAACATAAAGGAAGGGAGGGGAAGCACATTCAGACTTGCAAGGTTCTGTTATAATAAAAGTAGCCCTAACCTCTATGGCATTGGTTTCTTAGTCAGGCTGACAGGATGCAATGGGGGATTGTTTTTCTCCGCAGCTCCCAGCCAGAACTGGTCCACGTTGGAGCCCCATCTTTCTGCCCCAGCTTCTCCCTCCACATCAAGTGTGGTCCCGTTCCATTCAAGTGGACAGCTGCAACCCGGTGCTGTGTTTGGAAGCATCCTGCTTAATCTAGAAGAGAACGTAGCTAAGAGCAGGTGGTGAAGAAAATCTTGGGAGACGGTGGGGGACCACCTCTCCAACGTCCTTTCCAGGAATGGACTGATTTCTGGTAGAGTAATATGCCTTCCATGTCCACCATTTTGTGAGAGTGCCCAAGAGAGGTTCTCAGTGTTCTAAATGTATTGATGGTTGAGGATCCCCACATAAGGAAAGAGGGGTGTCTTTAGTAAATAGCACCACGATAAAACATGGGATATCTGTTACATTGGATGGTCAGTGGAAAACATGGGTGGAAAACATTTTAGGGGTTGGGGGGGGTCTGTGCCTAGCAATTTTGTAAGGCTGAGAGGCACTAATGGGGGGCTGTAAAATGGGTAAGGATACCTCATGTATGTGGGGAAAAATATATTTTTTAAAAAACTGTTTTTCCTATTGGGGGCTTTCTCTCTTAAAAATCCACATTAAATCTATTTTAACCCCTATAATTCAATGCCTTTTTCCAACTCCAATGGATCAGGAGATTCCGCTACCAGGTTTTGATTTCAATTTCTGCGTGACAATGTTTTATTATGCACTTTATCTTTTCGATGCGATTGTTATTTTTATAGGATTTTGTTGGAAACTGCCGGAGGCCATTGTCTCTGCTTGGAGTGTGTGGCGCAGAAGCTAAATAAATAAATTATTAAAATACATTAAACAGAAAGTGGCCGGAGAGGGCATCTCCTTTGTCCTTGGAACAGAGAGCGATTTCCTACTTAAAAAACGATTAACCCAAATGCGTTTCAATTTATAAGGTGGAGATCAATCAATAATAATCCCATTTAATCCCAATATAAATCCTTTAATTTTTTTTTTTTTAATTAAAAGCAACCTGATACCACAAGCTAGAGAGGCATGCACAGGACTACCAAACAGGGGCTGCAAAAAATACAGGCCACCGCAAGATGAGACCTGAGAGATAAAATACAACTCTAATTCCAAATTTCATACCCACCAAGGATTAACCCTTTAGGGCCTGAATCTCACCTAGTTTCGATGCCTGGAGGGGATTCCTCTCTGCTGTCCAAACTCCCCCAGGACTCAAGCTGACTTTGCGGTATCAGAGAATTAAAAATGCTCAGAGGACAATATTTGTGTGGCCCCTCCAAGAAGAACTGCTTGTTCTAAATGTCCGCCTAAGTCAAGTAACATATCTCTTTGGCCCAGTGTTTCTCCACCTTGGCAACTTTAAGCTGCGTGGACTTCAACTCCCAGAATTCCCCAGCCAGCATGGCTGGCTGGGGAATTCTGGGAGTTGAAGTCCACACATCTTAGACTTGCCAAGGTTGAGAAACACTGGCTTGGCCTATAGTTAAATTAAGCCCCACTCCCACAACATCTTTGCCACTAACTAGCCTCCATTCAATCCTTTGCAATATGAATCAGATCAGATGAATTCCTGATAAAACTTGGTTAACATGACATTTAATGCACAGAGGACTTAAAGAGATAACTGGGTCTTCTGTGTTCCTCAATACTTTGGCATGCTGGCTTTTTGAGCAAATGTTGAAGGCATCCTTCTTTGGGGCACCTGAAAACATCAAGGAAGGGGGGTGGAGGTATTCATACAGAGAAGCGACAGGAGACCTCTGAGATCAGCTCATTCTGCTGGGTGGCTGTGCCAGTGGTGACTGGGTCATCCATCACTCACTCCCTTGCGCAATGCTCTGCAGAGGGTGGGGACAAGGGTTGGAAAGACCTGAGTTCAAATCTTCACTCTGTCAGACTCTGTCACATCAAGGAATGTGGGTTGGGGGGTGGGGAAGTGGGGACAAAGTTTCAGATACTGCCTAAACTGTCTTTCCATCTATCTCATCTTTATTTCCTGGTCTATTTGGGTCTTTGGGCTGTGATGATGATGATGAAGATACTTTTCCTGGTCACTGAAGAAGCTTCCTTAAAGCAGCGGCTTTGTTCATGCGCAGGAGCACCAGAACACGTGCAGTGATTCAACACAGGCAAGGAACCTCACGTCACTTCAGCGATATCAGCTCCTTTTTCACCCTTTGAGAACAGGGGAAATGTGACTCGCTGAGCCAGAAATCCTGTCTGGCAGTGTCCTTCAACCTTGGGAACTTGAAGACGTGTGGACTTCATCTCCCAGAATTCCCCAGCCAACTGAAAGGGGATTGCTACTGCAGACACGAAAAATGCCTTGGAATTTATTATGTGGGAAAGAAGACACGCATTCGGTCAGATTAATGATATTCCTTGAGTGGGATTAATTCACCTTAACTGCAAAGCTTCATCCTTATTCTTCACCAACCCACGCTCCTCCCAAGTTCAATAAGCGTGCAAACCTGGGCAAACGCACACATTTATTTCACTTAACTCGTTTGCAGAATCAAACTTTTCAGTCTGGCCCGGAACGTCCAAAGTGCAACAGGCTAATTTATACATTTATTTTATAATGCAGGCTATTCACAGCCTAGCACTGGTGGGACTTGGCTGTCTGCAGCCACCAAATTTTGCAAGGGGTCCAGATCATAGTGGTCTCCTCGTCTAAACTGGCTAGGTGGGTTCTGCTACCCCACATCTTCCACCATTTTGTGTTCTGGAGAAGAAGAGTTAGTGGAGAAAAAAAGACGGAATAGTTGCATTTTGACTGGTAACACGAAGAGCACATATGGAAGTATCTATTTGTTTGTGCAAGGTCTCCCCTTCTCAGCATCCCTGTACCTGAGTTGCATTGGGCTTTATCCACATAGCCATGAGGACTAGCACCCTGACTTCTTAAAAGAGACAGAAAAAAATAAATTAAGGGGACATTCTCCAGAGGCTACAAGCCACTTCTTCTATGCCTACATTTAGCCTTTGAGCAAAATTGGGAGAAAGCCCCAAACTTTGAAGACAAGGAGATCCTTGTAAGGATCCCAAGGCTCGGGTAGCGCCCTGCGTGCATTTGATCTTGGAGAGATTCCTCTCCATTCTCTGATCCCTTCCACCGCTGATCGCTAATGCGTTGGAATTCGTTTTCCTGGCAACGCACAACAGACCATCTCCAGAATGTCACCGGGACCTGCTTTCAGCTGCTGCCATGGCAGAGAAAAAAGGTTGCACGCTCGCTTGTTGTTACGGCCGTGGCAGTTCTCTGCTCCAGTGCACAAGCGCTGCTGTGACAACGAGAGTGAATTTCCCCGCGCATTCCGGCAGCTCCAGGGTAGAGAAGTGCAGATCTCAGACAACGATGATTCATCTGGAGACGGAGGGTGGGGAGAAGCGGAGCGCAGGCCGAGCAAATTCAGCAAAGATTCGGAGGAAAACTTCCAAAGAAGCAAAAAATATTCCTTGGAAAGGCTTGCCGGAAAAGTTGTTACGAGTCGGGCGACCTACACATTTAATACATAAATCCTCAGCTCCTGCTGGATCAGGATTTTTTCCCTGCGGATATTTCTGAGCTGTTTCAAATCGGAGAGGCTCGCAGCTTACGATTAATGTAGCTGGTAGCGTTTATGTTGCTCTTCCTACGAAAGAACTCAGATCTTCCCAAATGATTGTTAAATCTTCCCTCTCTCTTGTGGGCACCGAACCTCCCTTTGCGATATGCTGTAAATCAGTGTTTCTCAAAGTTGGCAGCTGTAAGACATGCTGGTTAGGGGATTCTGGGAGTTGAAGTCCACATGTCTAAAAGTTGCCAAGTTTGAAAAACACTGCTGTAAATGGATCTTTAAAATGGGAGGGTTGCCTTAGATTCAATTCATGGCAATGGAAGCCAATGTGTTTTTTCTGCTCAGTCTTAAATTCAGGGTCATCATCTTTTGGAGTGAATCTAGTAGTTCAAGGGCAATTGAAGAAGCAAATGATTATAACTGGAAGAAATAAGAAAGAAAGAAAGAAAGAAAGAAAGAAAGAAAGAAAGAAAGAAAGAAAGAAAGAAAGAAAGAAAGGAAGGAAGGAAGAAGGAAGAAGGAAGAAGGAAGAAGGAAGAAGGAAGAAGGAAGAAGGAAGAAGGAAGAAGGAAGAAGGAAGGAAGGAGAAAACAATTCTGTTTCTCTTTCCACCCCTAAAAAAATCTTTGAGGAAAAGGTGTCTTCCTTCTCATGGTCTGCAAATAGGGTGTCAAAAAGGCCAATGGTGCACAGCTATAGAATGATGGGCAGTTTTGTCCTCTTCCACGTCCCACTCTGTGCTGACTGCCTCAGTATTAAATTTAGGCTCCCTTTCTTGCAGTTACACAAGTCCTTGACTCAATAAGAGTTTTTTCCTGCCAATTTGTGGAGCACCAAGAAATAAGCCTCACTTAATTCTTCTCTTTGGGCATGGGTATCCTCAGGAGGACCCGGAAAGTCAAGATGGTAGCCACTGCTGTGTGAGAAAAACCTCATCGTTTCTACGTTTGCATGTAAAAGAGGGGTTGGGCTTTCCTCACACAGCGGTGGCTGCCATCTTGACTTTTTCGAACCCTTCCTGCAGACACTCATGCAGACGGAGCCTAGCAGATAGACAGTAGCAACAAGAAGAGGACTCCTTCCTGCTCCAAGGTTTCCCCACTTCGGATCCAGAATCCGTGACTCCCATGTTGGCTAACATGGTGGAGAGGTTGCATCATAGATCAGTCTCCTCCCCGGATGGTGCGGTATAAAAGGTGATGAAGATATTACCAGCCCCATAGACTGGGGCCACTAGGGTGGGTGGGGCTTGTATTTTTCACCCCTTTGCAGAATGGGTTTTGGGGTGTAAAGCATAGATGTCGAAAAAGGTGTTCTTCATACGCTGAAATGGCACAGGGTTGCCTGTGGGCCTGTTGATTATGTACACAGATACTCCAGATCAGTGTTTCTCAACCTCGGGCGCTTTAAGATGTGTGGACTTCAACTCATGCTGGCTGGGGAATTCTGGGAGTTGAAGTCCACACATCTTAAAGCGCCCGAGGTTGAGAAACACTGCTCCAGATGGTCCTCCAAAGATACAACTGTTAATAAAAATATGTTGGGAGGAGACCACTCCGCCCTCGTTGCTCGTGTGGCATGTATTTGTGGGACAAATACTTGTGTATTCTGTTTCTTGGAGAAACATGCAAGAGCAAGGCTGGGAGAAGAAGGCCCTCGCAGCTTAACTGCCCCCAGCCAGACACAACGAAGCATCATAACAGCTTTGATGGAACAACTGCAACATGTCAGGTCAAGTAGAGCTCCAAATGTAATTTTACAGCCATCTATCTTTAGCAAAACTGAAGAGGCCCACTGCTCTTTCCACACTCGGAGCACAAGACGTGGGCCTTGATGCCTTCCTTAGCTCCCTGGCTCATATCCAGATGGCAGACTTTTTGGAGAGTCCTCTAAAATAGCAGAAACAAAACAAGCCAAACTAAAAGTGTTGTCTTTGGGCAGAAATGTAAGGCAAAGAAGTGGGGGAGGAGGAGGAGGAGGAGGAGGAGGAGGAGGAAAGCATGCCAAAATTTTGGCAGGGGGAGGTGATTTATTTCAAAAAGCTCATAATAACTTTGTAAGTGTACAACTACTTGAATATTATGGATTTCAGGAACTACTACTTATTGTGTTTCAATGAAAGACTGAGGGAAATGTTCATGTCAAGGACTACCTTGGCATATTAATATGAGATTTATTGATTGTTTTTTGCACTACTGACTTCCATTTTGTGCCTCCAGTTTACATTGACAAAATACATTATTAAATCATTAAACCCCTTATTAACAGGGGGCATTAAGTCTTCAGATGCTTGAAGACCAGTCCCAGAGAACAGGGAGGGAGTTTATTCTCCATAGCTCCCAAGGTAGGACAGGAATCAATAGGGAGGGAGATCCAAACTCTAAATAAGAGAGAATTTCCTGACCGTGAGCACTATTCAGCAGCGGAACAGCCTACTTCCTGGAGTTGTGGGGGCTCCATCCCTGGAGATTTGCAAATAAAGTCTGGGGAACCATTTGTCTGGGATGGTCTGAGGGTTCCTGCCCTGGATAGGAGGTTGGACTAGAAGACCCCGAAGGTCCTTCCAGCAGTGCAATTCTAAGTCCTTTGGAAAGATGTGAAAGCTGTTGATCCTTTACTGGATGTTGGTCTTGGTCATGTGATCAATCCGGGCTTATTGTTTGTGTGTACTGATCATGAGAGAAGTGGGGTCATTTGAGGAATCATCACTGCCACCGGTTCAATATATCTAATGTTTTTTCCCAGGGAAAGACTGATGATTTGCATAAACCCCCTTCGGCCTTAGAAGTATAGAATCTTCCGAGCATCTGCAGAACACCACAACCAATTTTGTTCTGATAATCTCTGTAAATATAAATTGGTTGTGGGAGCAGACTATCATCTTATCAATGTAATAATTCAAACAAAGCTGGATTGAATCTCACAGCCACTATACAAAGAGATCAACAAAGGATTCCCTTTCAACTTCTTTCACCCCCTTCATCAGAGAGGGTTCAAAAACAGTTCCCTGAAACACCACTCCAAGCATTTAAAGAATAAATAAATATAGATGCAGGATAATGCAGATTCAGAGGTGGAGATGGCTGTCAAACATCTTTCATGGCTTTTTGAAGCCACTCTACTGAGGTTATCACTTTCAATCTATTGACTTTGGGGTTCAGCCATTTCTCTACAGTACACTTTGCTCATCAAGATAGCACAGTCCTCTTCAGGCTATCTTAAAAACTACTCCTCCAAACTTACTTCCTTCTGTCGATTCCATAAGCCCCTAGCAATTTACTTGGTTTATGGATTTCTGTTGCAGCATCAAAGGCCACTTAATGTGGCAAGGTTTTTGTTGTTTTTAGTGTCCATCTGATTTATTTAAGTGAAATCGTGAAGTTTTCAATATGCACCATTGCATCTCGTACTATATACATAATGAAGAAATTATGGACTAAGGTTTATTTTAAGAGGCGCAAACCCTCGAATGATCAGCAGCGTTAGCTGTTTTCAGCTATCGTGAATAGCACTGGGGTTCACTGGTCTGATTTGCTCTCCACTGAAAATTGCTCGTGCAACCCCTCAGTTGAGGTGTTGCAAAACTCAAGGAATGTATTGCAAATAAAAAGAGAAATTTGAGAAGTTCTGATGGGTGGAGTGGGTCTTGCATTTCATTCCTAATAAAACCAAGGGTTGTGGGAACATTCTGCTTTTCACCAAAGACTCCTCTCTTCAGTAGCCCTCAGCCTCCCTGTCTTCCCAGATACCCATTCAACCAAACCTTTGGACAATTTGTGGAGATTATTTTTCTCCTTTCCCTGGAGAAATTAGAAACAATCTCTTACCCATTTTCCACACCCAGAGTTCAGGGGAGAATTTTGCAAGCCTACTTGTGCCTAGCTTTGATTCATATCACTCCCAATGGCCATTTGGGGCCTGATATCCTGTGGCATCTTCAGACAGTTGCTAAAACCTTAGTGCTCCTGAAAACCTCAGCCTGCCCTCACTTCTTTCATGGGGAACTAAGTTCTGATCGTTCAGCTGCAAATTTCCTATGCTGCCTTCCTAGATAGTTATTCAGACTGAGACATTTCCTGAGGGGACATGGCAATCGCCGTTGAAGAGTGCTGTGTTGCTGCAGTGGCTGTCATACAGTTTTTCCCACAGTGCCCCAGGCTGTTGAAAGAGACAAATAAAATGGCCAACACGGAGAGGCTGCCCTCTTACAGACTTTTTCCCAGAAAAAGAAGACACCATCATTTATAGCAAGTCCCTCCACCCTATGATTTTACGGGAGAGCCTACCCTTGGGGAGAAGACTTCTTGAAGACCAAGAACCACTTGGACTTTCATGCTTAAGAGTGAGAGGAATTGAAATAGCAGAAGCAAAAAGGCAGCATTCTGTATGTGAGATTTCCCTTCCTGGATGGGGACGATGGCAGTTGTAAACACCAGGAAAACATTTTATGGGGATGGTCTGCTGTAGCCATAGCAGCCTGCAGGGAGCCGGGAGCTCCTTCCAACAGAAGAAGACTGAGAGGGCTAGTTGAGACTCAACTAGTTTTCTGAAACACGAGTCAGATGTAGGTAGGAGATAACCCAATATTAGGTTTCCAAGTTCCACTAACAAGCCTTCCCCCAGTAAGAAAAACTCAAGATATCCAAGGGCTGGATGGACCACCTTATTAGACACAAAGGCCAAGTCCTTCCACATGACTTCAACCAAGCTTAATACTTGGCCACAATCCACAATGCAGATTAATTTAAAAGCTTCATCTGACCATACCTCATCTTTATGATTTCATCTAATATTTTAACATCTATCCAGACTGGCAGTATTGCAGAAGCAGGCTGTCTGCCCTGGAAAAGAAAATGACCATTGCTGTTAAGGAGAGGAATATTTACAGGAGACTGAAGATTCCAGTCTCATTGCAAAGACGGGTACCATCATCCGCTCTATGATATGGCAGGGGAGGTATTCTCAGCTCCTTTCGATCCACAACAAACACAGTGAGGAATTTGCTTCCACGTAGTCCAGCTTAACATTCTTCATCGCTGGCCTGCAGTGTACATCAAGAGAAAATGTGCTCCTCCATGTTTATCTGATGAGGCTGGTATTTTAGAATGTGTTATATTGGAAATGCCCATGGTCCTTTTATCAGCTGGGGGTGGGGGGGACTCTCAAAACTCCCCTCCAATGCTCTGATGGAGACGGGATGACAGACAGACATGAGGACCAACAGCTTCCTCATCTCTGAACAACTTCAAAGGGCAAAACAATAGTCTTGACTCTTAGCACGTACAGATGAACTATTTAGAACACACACTTGTTTCTACTCCAGCAGGATGTCCTCCAAATGTATTGGCCTTTACAAACTCATATCTACAAACATCTACCCTATTTTTTTTCCCCTAGCTTCTTCCCCATTCTTTGATTCTTGTAACGTCTTGAGTTCTGGAGAATTCAAATGTTGTACCTTTTCTGCACCATCTTAGTTGGGACAAACTTGATAAATCTATTACCCACTTAGGTTTTTTGGAATTATGTACATCTGTGGTGGCTTTTTATGAACATCATAGTATTTGTGTTCTTTAAGACAACTTGATTAAACTCTGGGTTTCTAGATAGTACTACAACTTAGTATCACTCGGTGTTTGTGTGTACACACGTGTGGACAGGAACAGTCTGAGCATCCATATGTTGGACATAGATTATGAATTTGATAGCTCTGTTTTCAACACCTTGTCACTAAATTGTTCCCTGTATGGCTTGTATGACTTCACCCTCCACCTGTACTTCCCATCATAAGCCCTCCTGGAGTGAGCAAATTTGCAGACTGAAAAATTAGGAAGAAGAATTCTCTCTATGGGAATTGCAAAGGTGGCTTTTCATTTCTTGGTGGAAGCTATGATTTCAAAGAAGACTGCTCTGGATCCATATTCTGAATTTTGAGGCCAAGGTCTGGTCTAGGGATAAACAAAAAAGAAAGGGAGTTATTATGAAGTAATTCACAATGAAGTCATTCTAGTGCAGTGTTTCTCAAACATGGCAACTTTAAGACGTGTGGACTGGCTGGCTGGGGAATTCTGGGAGTTGAAGTCCACACGTCTTAAAGTTGCCAAGTTTGAGAAACACAGCTCTAGTTGCTTTTTCTGTCAAGTAATGTGGAGAATTCTCAAATTTCTCCACCCTAAATTGGAAGGAATGTTTCACTGAATTTTTCTAGGCAGAGAACTGTCAACCTGCTCTCAGTGGTAGCCCTTCATTGTTAGCATGAAGAAGTAATCCAGGTTCTTCCTCCCAACCTCACACTGACTCCAACTATGCTGGCTATTTGGCTATCATGATTTATTCTCCACAGCACCCCAGATCTAACATTAATCCAAGACACCGGGAGAGGAGTGGAGAGTGAAGGAATGCAACTGACACCCCCACACTGAGAAAGAAAGAAAAAAATATCTGGGAACTGGCCTTATTTTTCTCGGAGAAAAAGGAAAAGATAAATAAATAACTCCCGAGAAATCTCTGCTCAACTCTCGCCTTCACAACCCAGTAAATCATTGCAGTACAATAAACTTTAATTTTAATATATTTGTTTTAAATAACTAAGTGCTTGTCAAACCTCCAGTGTTTTTGCAGTTGTTGGCTCATTAACTTCATGCTGAGCCCCAAGACTAAATTACTGCTTGTGTGGTTTGTCTTACGGCGGGCTAACTAAAAGGTCTAAACCAGTGTTTCTCACCATGGCTGGCTGGGGAATTCTGGGAATTGAAGTCCACACATCTTAAAGTTGCCAAGGTTGAAAAACACTGGTCTAGAAGCTGAAGCTTCCTCCAAGAGGTTCACTGGATGGGTTCAAACTAAGCACCCATTTATCACGGAAGCTTAAATTTAGATTCCTGTGCGAAGCAGGGTTTGGACTCTATAATCTCTTGAGGGCCCCTCCCGAAGAATCGGACGATTCTGTCAAAGCAACAGAGTGGGTCCTGCAACGGTGCAATGCAGACTTCACCCATTCATACATGCATGTGACATCACAATGCAGGTCCAATAGGGGTGGACCTTGGGTTGCAACAGCACAATGTTTGTCTTGTCCTCTGCTACCCCTTGCCATTCCCTGTGAACATCTCTGGGTCCCTGTGAATTTTAGGAGTGCAGAATCAAGTTAGTTGGCTGGGTGACTCATCAGAGGTATTGCTTCCCAGACAATTGAGAAATATTTCTTCTTTTCCCACTTAAACTTCTCATTGAAAAGAAAGATAATACAGGCTTTTAGAACTATACATCTCCCATCACCCACTCCCCTAGAATAACCCTTACTAATTTAATTTCCTATTTGCAAAAAATTGGAAGAGTGCATCACATAGCAATTCTGCTTTTAAACAGCTTTCAAGTTGAAGAGAAGGAGAAGAATGGTGGAACCCATCTATATCTTTTCATGCTAATTAACACTAAATATTCAGGAACAAGACCTGAGAATTACACAGCAGGGTGACAAAGTAGGCTTGTCTCTGATGGGTGCTACGAAATGAGGAGAAGGCAGTGGCTGGAATTGGAAAAAGAAATGATGTGATTCATGTAGAGGCATACCATGTTCAAAAGGCATGGCACGTTCCTAGATCTTACAAAGTAGGTGCATCTTCATTAGGGTTGTGGAATGGTTCCATTTCATTCCCAAAAGGTGCCTTGGAGAATGTGGAAGTGCAAACTTGGCACCTGTCTACAACGCTTTAAAGCAGCTGCCTCTTTTCCCAGAATCGTGAGGGGAAAGATGTGGCTGCTTTAAAGGTTGCAGACATTTGCTGCGTTTACATGCCTGCAAGTTCTGAAACACCTCTTCTGAATTCTGCCCCAGTGTTTACCCTAGGATTTAAGCTAATCTTGGAAGGCCGAACCTCTGTCCACATAACACCACTTTTGTGCTTTTCAATTCCTTTTGTATGAGCAGACTCACAATAAACCAAGTCCCTTTGATCCAAGATTGGGTGAGTTTTTATCTGTTCAGAATCACATCCCTTGCCAACGGTGGATGGGGCTGAAACAAGGAGAGGATCCGGGCAGAGCCCAAAAGGGGTGGGACCCTCTCTTTTCTCTTTCTGTCATCCTTTGTGTTTTTCTTTTTGACAGGTTGTGCTTGCACCATCCGAACTGATTGAGCTTTTGAAATTAGACCAGGCTGCAGGTGGCCTCATGCGGTAGTTTGTCCACTATTGTTGTAATGCAACCCAGAATTACTGCCTCCATTCTTCCATTTGGCAATGCAAAGGTACAAGCTTCTATGGATCTCTGAACATGCACACTCTCTCTCTCTCTCTCTCTCTCTCTCTCTCTCACACACACACACACACACACTGCGTGATCTTGGCTTGAAGGCGAGAGATCGCCAAAAAACGATGGAAATTTTGGGGCTGAGAGACACGGCCTTTATCTGATTTCACCCGTTGGTCTTCTGAGCCCTTATCTTCACCCTGTATAAGATATGCGTGGAGGCGAAAGAAACTAGATGTGACAGAGTTGGACACACAACTGGAAATAAGCAGATGTAAGACTTAAAGTACTATGGTTATCCCTCCATGGAGGTTGATGTTGAATCAATGTCACACATTCTACTGAACTGTCCACCGTACCATTCATGGCACTCTAAATCAGTGTTTTTCAACCTTAGCGACTTTAAGATAGGTGGACTTCAACTCCCAGAATTCCCCAGCCAGCCATGCTGGCTGGGGTATTCTGGGAGTTGAAGTCCACCTATCTTAAAGTTGCTAAGGTTGAGAAACACTGATTTAAATTAATATCGCCCCTCCTTGTAAATTGTTCCAGCCAGCCTGTGCAAGAAAATCCATTTTTCCTATTAGCTGATAAATTATTAGAAACCTCAAAAAGATTAGCAAAATATTGTTCAGTCATGACAGCCATAAGGAAATGCTGGTTGTAATTAAGTTCAGAGAGATTGTTTCCCTGTTAGAAGACAACCGGCTATGCATGTCTCATTTTAACATTTTAGTCTTATTATACGTTCGGTTGCTTGATGTTTATACAGAATTCTGCTCTAGGACCATAAATAAAATTTCATCGATCGATTCATTGTCATAAGATTAAAACAATAAGCTGTAATGATGATGATACTTGATTCAGTAAAGACTTTGAGCCATATGCTCTTCCATTGCTCTCTCAAGCGGGAATCGCAAATGAATTTTATCCACCTGATCCTGAAGGAATTCCCTGGCAAAGATGTGTCTACCATTTCTCCTATCCAACCATCACCCAGACATATCTTTCCATGTTAACCAATTCTGTACCTTGACAGACAGCACTTGCTTTTCCCATCTGAAAATGGTATTCATTTCTTTTCTTTCAAGCCTAATTTTTCCATTTTTATCTCCTTTATTTGTATCTGATTGCTGGCCTTATGGCTATAATAAAGGTTGGGTTTGATTTGGTGATGACCCTTTTATAGAGGGAAGAGTTTTCTCTTAAAAAGTTCTCAGAGGACTGTTCTGTTTTAAAGGCTTTTGGCCCAAGTCTTAAGATAAATAAAAATAAGGGAGATGATTTGTGAGTATAATGGAAAGATGGAAAGATTTTCCACAAGCTGACTCTCTCATCCATTGGCCAGCAATGAAAGTTGACCACTCTACTAGACACTAGACTTAGATAAGTTTGAGAATTTCTGTTGCCCCATCAAGGATCTTGCACATACAGACACCCAGATGGTTCGATTAACTTCATAACATCAAGTTCACAGAGTTGATATCTCAGGTTACTGTAGCAACTTCATTAAAGTATGGCTGATGAGGTCCCAAGGTGCTGAGCAAGAGACCATTCTGATTACCTTTCTTTAGTTAGTGTGGAAATAATTGCCACCTTCTAATGAAATCTTCTAAGCTACTATTTCCAAGCTCAGGAGTCAACACAATGGAGGGTGTGCTTCAAATGTAGCCAAATCATAAATCAAAATGTGCTAATTCAGACAGATTTGGGAGATGTGCAGTCAAAACAAGATTCATCCGAAGCTGGGAATGACTCTGAACCCTTCTGAAATTGTGGTAATGTTTTCACATAAAGAAAACCACAGGGTACAGCTAGAAGTCAAGAAGGGTTATAGAACTGTGACTGATAGCCTCTGTTCACAGTGCATCACTTTTGATAGAGGGATGTGATAGTATATCACCGAGGTGTCCTAGAGTTCAGGGCTGTTTGCTAGCTCTCCTTCCCAAGAGCAAGAAAGATAATGGAGTTTGGAGGAGGACATAGGAGACATATGTAGAATGCTGAATGTTTACATCTTCCATGTCTATCCTTCACCCTCTGTCCCATTGTACTTTCAATGGCTTTAATACTAGGAAAAGCTTTAAACTGCTCACAGTTCAGAAGAAGTCCTGACCCCTGCACCATTTTTTGTGTATGTTTGCACCTTTCTTACCCAAACTTATGCATAGGATCTATGCAATTTCTTGCAAATTCCCACACAATAGGGATGTTTTCTCCTCCCCAAAGGGAACAATCCCCTTACACGAGAATCACTCCATAATCCTTTTGAAACTGTAAAATTTTGTTTGTCCGTGTGTTTTTTTTAAATAGACCTACCTTGTGTTGTTTTCATAATAATTAACCCCATACAGTAGTCCTAAACTTATTAATCTGAAACTTGACAGTTTTGATTCCCCTATAGAAAGGTCAGATTGGTCTGCAATCTCCATCCAACCTGCTGTGAAGCCTTTGAAGAAGTGATTAATTGTTTCATCATTAAAGATCAGAATGAAAAGGTGTCTAAAAAGCCTGGATACTTCTTTTCCTGAAATAGATCAAGCTTCAGTCCTTAATAAAGGCATATTAACCCTGATTATTTCATCCAGTATCACATAGGGGAAAAAGATAACTTGATTTCTAATGTTAGTGAGAGATTTAGATTCTGAATCATGGTTTATATGGAGGCAATAAGCTATAGGGAGTGAGAGAAATATATCGCCCTAAGCAAGCTGTTTTCTGAATCAGAGAATCAGGGTCCAATCTGGGGATGTCATCAAGGATGGGAATCAAAAATGTGAAGACAGGCACAACTATGAAGTTAAAGCCCTGCTACTTTTTATTTGTATTGTACATGCAACATATATAAAAAAGATACAAGGCTCCTTTGGGATAGTCACGGCTGACATCTTGACTTTTTTGATCCCCTGCTAGATGCTCCTGCTCCAGTCTGGGGTTCTGCACCTCAAAATCAAATCTGATTTCACTGCGGTGAAAGGAAAACATTGGTAGGTAAGAATGAGGGGATGTCCTTTTGAGGAATGTTTTGGGACTGCTAAGTTTCTTCTGCTTCTTTCTGATGACAATCAAGGGAGTCCAATCTTATGGTGACCGTCGCATGCATGAAATGGCCATCACAGATATTCAACTGGTAGAGTGACACAACATTCATACATTCACTGGTGAGCAATTTAGAGAGGTCTGTTAATTTATTAATTTGTTTAAAATGTGCATGCCATCTTTCAAAACCCAGTTTTCCCATGACAGTTCACAGCTATCTAAATTCTCGCAAAATTAAAAAAGAATTCAACTTGCCATAACATTACTGAGGTCTAGGAAAGGAATTAAAATCTGGTTATTTCAGCAGGCCTTTGAGGAGAGCTGAATAGAGAAAGATTCCTCCTGTGCAGGAGTATATAATTGTAGGTGTTTTTATGGTTTCTTCACATAGAAAATTTTACACTGTAATGTTCTTTGTTTACCTGATTATTTCTTCATTGATTTAATCTTGTTTACGCACGATGGGTTGGTTTACCATTGGAGTATCATAGAAGCCTAGTTGGATAAATATATAAAACTATAAAATGCAATAATTAAAACATATAGCATTAAATCCATAAGGGCATAAAAGCAGCAACCCAAATGAAAAATGATTAAACAGCATCACATTCCAATATCTGGCAGAATAAAAATATCTTGGCCTAGTGCTCCAAAGTTTTTATTAAGTTCTGTCGGGCGTTACAGGTAGTCCTCGCGTACCAACCATAATTGGGACCAGCAACTCTGTCACTAAGCGACACAGTCGTAAGGTGAAAAATTACTATGACCATGCCTGACTTACGACATCAGTTTGTCAGTCCTGGCTGCAGTCATTAAGCAAATCACCGTGGGTTGTTAAGTGTGATGACACATGACTGCAACTTGCAACTTCCTACCAGCTTTCCAATTGGCTTTGCTTGTTGGAAGCCAGCAGTGAAGGTCGCAAATGGCGATCACATGACTGCAGGACGCTGTGACCATTGTAAATGCACGCCAGCTGTCAAGTACCCAATTCGTGATCACACAATTGCAACGGCCACATCTGCAAGGACCGGTCATAAGACTCCTTATTCAGCACCATCATAACTTTGGATGGTCGCTGAACGAGTGGTCAGTAAGCGAGGACTACCTGTAAGTGCATGTCTGAATCAGCCTTGATTCAATTCCATTTGGAAAAGCCTTTCTCCACTCTTTTTCCTGGAGGAACCCTTGAAGTAAAGTTCAGGTCCACCCCCAGAACATGGAGAGATATCAGCCTGTCCCAATTTTGTGGAATGAGAAAGGAAGGTTGGACCCCAGAGTTCTTACTCCATGGCTGAACTCTGAGCTCAGAGGGAGAAATATGAGGAGCTGGGTTGAGTTTTCACTCAGGTTGGCAGGACCAGCCTAGAAGCATAACATCTCATTAGCACAAGAGGGAGCAAAGGGAAGGCTTATGGGCACACTGAAGAAGTTGACAACAAAGAAAGTGAATGAAACTCTAAACCTTGCTAACCTTGCTCTGACAGGCACAGAGTTTAATGTGATAAATTGCGTTGCCCAGCTGCTTGTGTCAACGCCATCACACCATCCAAGCCCCCTCCATGTTTTCCATACAGGGAGCTGAAGTTGCAATGTTATATATTATTTGCAAGAATTCCCAAAAGAGCCAAAAAATGATCAAAAGCCCCCTAGTTCATGTGGTTGCTTCAAAGCAGGTCCCCATCTTGATCTGGCAGATTTGCTGCAAAAAAAAAAAAAAAAAGGGGATCATTCAATCAAGGTTTTATTGAATCAGATCACTCCTTTGACCCTCCCCTCAGCCCTATGAGGGGCATCTCGCAAGGGAGACATTCCAGGGTCAAAAGAGAGACAAGCCTCATAGGACATCCCCAGTGCAAGGCCTTTCAATGGGGTGGGAGTAAAAATTCCAGCATTCCCAACCGATACTGATAATCAATGGGAGATAAGGAATTTCCCATGAGATTTAGATTCAGGTGTAGATTCAGATTCTGAGTCAAATCATGGAGGTTTTGGACCTGTTGGAGACAAGGAAAGACCGTTTTCTCAATCACTGAACTGAGATTTAAGCCATACTGCAAAAGTCCTAGTGTTATCACTATAAAATCATCCTGACTGGTAATTTGGGGTGCTACAGAAGCAACACGTGAGATGGTAAGAAGTTGGAGAAGACAGATAGGCAGAAGTGAATTGATCAGAGAATATATGGAGTTAATAGTATACAATCCTAGAAGAGACTATTTCCACAGTGTTTCTAGCTTTGACAAGTTCAGCTCCCAGAATTGCCCAGCCAGCTTGGCAACTTTAAGATGTGTAAGCTTCAACTCCCAGAATTCATGCTGGAAGTCCACATATCTTAAAGTTGTTGAGGCTGGGAAGCACTCATTTAGGCCATTAAATTCACCCCTGCTCCGAGCAAAAACCATTTCATTTATCCAAGTGGCACCAGATGGAACTTATAACTTCAGAAGTGACCTAACGTTGGTCTCCTTCAGCCCACAATTAATTTGGGTTAAGTTTTATATAAAGTATTTTTATATCACCTTCTTTCATTCGAAGCCTCAAGGCAGCTGACAAGAGAAACATTAAAGACCCATTCAGTGAAGAGTGAGTATGAAAGACTTGGTTTTATTCTGCAATCAAACTCAGATGATTTTTAACAGAATTTGGCCCTGGGCTGGGTTCATCATCCCAGAGCTGTGCCCAGCTGGAAAGTTTCTGCATGTTGCAATTTGTCCAATATGTTGATCGTAATGCAAAATGCATCCACGTTCATATTAGTCACTGTATCGGTAATAGGCTGTGGTCACTGACCTTGAGCCTGACATCCTAGAGAGTGAAGTCAAGTGGGCCTTAGGAAGCATTGCTAACAACAAAGCTAGCAGAGATGACAGTATTCCAGCTGAGTTATTTAAAATACTAAAAGATGATGCTGTTAAAGTGCTGCACTCAATATGCCAGCAAGTCTGGAAAACGCAACAGTGGCCACAGGATTGGAAAAGGTCAGTTTACGTTCCAGTTCCAAAGAAGGGCAATGCCAAAGAATGCTCAAACTATTGCACAATTGCACTCATTTCACATGCTAGCAAGGTTATGCTCAAAATCCTACAAGCTAGGCTTCACCAGTATGTGAACCGAGAACTACCGGATGTACAAGCTGGGTTTCGAAGAGGCAGAGGAACTAGAGATCAAATTGCCACCATTCGCTGGATCATGGAGAAAGCATGAGAATTCCAGAAAAATATCTACTTCTGCTTCATTGACTATGCAAAAGCCTTCGATTGTGTGGATCACAACAAACTGTGGCAAATTCTTACAGAGATGGGGGTACCAGACCATCTTACCTGTTTCCTGAGAAATCTGTATGCAGGCCAAGAAGCAACAGTTAGAACCGGTCATGAAACAACCAATTGGTTCAAAATAGGGAAAGGAGTATGACAAGGCTGTATACTGTCACCCTGCTTATTTAACCTATATGCAGAGTACATCATGAGAAATGCCAGGCTGGAAGAATCACAAGCCGGAATTAAGATTGCAGGGAGAATCATCAACAACCTCAGATATGCAGACGATACCACCCTAATGGCAGAAAGTGAAGAAGAACTGAAGAGCCTCTTGATGAGGGTGAAAGAGGAGAGTGTGAAAGCTGGCTTGAAACTCAACATTAAAAAAACTAAGATCATGGCATCTGGACCCATCAATTCCTGGCAAATAGAAGGGGTAGAAATGGAAGCAGTAACAGACTTTATTTATTTGGGATCCAAGATCACTGCAGATGGAGACTGCAGACATGAAATTAAAAGACACTTGCTCCTTGGAAGGAAAGCTATGGCAAACCTAGGCAGCATATTAAAAAGCAGAGACATCACCTTGCCGACCAAGATCCGCATAATCAAAGCTATGGTTTTCCCAGTGGCAATGTATGGCTGTGAGAGCTGGACCATAAGGAAGGCTGAGCGCCAAAGAATTGATGCTTTTGAACTGTGGTGCTGGAGAAGACCCTTCGGAATCCCTTGGACTGCTAGGAGGTCAAACCAGTCAATCCTAAAGGAAATCAACCCTGATTGCTCATTGGAAGGATTGATACTGAAGCTCAAGCTCAGATACTTTGGCCACCTAATGCGAAGAGAGGACTCTTTGGAAAAGACCCTGATGCTGGGAAAGATTGAAGGCAAAAGGAGAAGGGGATGGCAGAGGATGAGATGGTTAGATAGCATCACTGAAGCAATGAGCATGAAAGTGAGCAAACTCCGGGAGGCAATGAAGGACAGGAAGGCCTGGCACGATATGGTTCATGGGGTCATGAAGAGTCGGACATGACTTAACGACTGAACATTGGTAATAGAAATGGAAATCCCATTGCTGAGCAGGTTGGGGGTACTTACTTTCTATATTTTCAAGCTCCTTTGAAAAAAACTGGGCTTTCATGTGTGAGGAAAGAGAGACCTTTGGAAGAGGTAGATGTGGGGTAAAGTTGTCCTTGGAAGGGTAACATTCTGCACGGTCAGCCCTTCCAGCAAACTTCTGGCAAGATGATTTGCTTGCAACCATCTGAGAATACAGAATTCTGCAGAGTGCAGTCAGACCTGGGGCACTGCAAAGCACCGTTGATTTATCATGGCTTTTTCCACACAGCATATTTGCTATAGTAGGGGAGAAGCCTATATAGGTCAGAAATGCAAAAATAGGCTCTCATCGCCCCCCTGATTCCGAAATAGAAAGCAACAGCCCTCCTGTGGTTGCAGCCTAAACGTTCAGAAAGGGTAGCCAAGGTGGACCAAGAACGAAACAAGCAGATGTCGAAGCTTTTAGGTGACAGATGTTCAGAGTTATGTCAGGGGACCAAACAGAAAGGGGACATCTTGATCCATCAGGACACAAATGGGTTAGGACTTCTGGGGAGGACACGGCAGATGGAAGTCAGGCCTGTGGATTACAGGTGAGGCATTAACCCAGGGTTTCTCAACCTTGGGAACTTTGAGATGTGTGGACTTCAACTCCCAGAATTCCCTTCTGGGAGTTGAAGTCCACACATCTTAAAGTTCCCAAGGCTGAGAAACACTGCATTAACCAATAGCCAGGGGGTAAATCTGCTCCCTGAGCAAATAGAGTTTATTTATTTATTATTAATCAAATTTGTATAGCTGCCATCTCATGGAAAAGCGACTCTGGGCGGCTTACAACTATCCTTTAAAATCAACACCTACATATAAACCATCAGTATAAAAAAACACAAAAATCAATATTAAAAGATAAATATGATATGAAACAAATATACAGACCTTAGGCAAGAGAGAATAAAGATAGTTAACTCAGCAACGGAGCCATCTAAGCAGGTCTCCGGTTCCTGGGGAGCCCCAGGCCTGGTGACTTAGCTAGGTTTGGAGGGACTTCCGGAAGGTCAAAAGGGATGGAGCTAATCTAACATCGGGGGGGGGGATGTTCTAGAAGGCGGGTGCCAGAGCAGAGAAGGCCCGATGCCTGGGACCCATCAGATGTATGTCCCTCACGGATGATACCCGCAACATGCCTTCTCTGCTAGATCTGATGGGGCAGGCTGATATAACCAGGGAGAGACGGTCCCTCAGATAGGCCGGTCCCATGTCATGTAGGGCTGTAATGGTGAAAACCAGCACCTTGAATTGGACCCAGGAGCAAACTGGTAACCAGTGCAGCTCATGGAGCAGAGGTATAACATGTGTTATCCTAGGAGCGCACATAACTGCCTGCACCACTGCATTTTGCACCAGCTGAAGCTTCTGGATACTCTTCAAGGGCAGCCCCACGTACAGCGCATTAGAGTAGTCCAATCTGAAGGTGACCAGAGCATGAGTGATTGTAAGCAGGGCCTGCCGATCCAGGAACAGGTGCAAGCAAAGGCCCTCCCAGCCATGACTGCCACGTGCTCCTCGAGCAGGAGTGGTGAGGCTAGGAGGACCCCCAGACTGCACACTGGGTCTGTCTGGAGTAATATCACCAAAGGACCAAATCGAGCACCACAGATGGCGTAGTCCTGGAGTTTCCTCAGATCAAGAAGAAACGCAGAGATTGTCCATCTGAATTCCCTAAGGCAGCTCCTCCAGGTGGGATCTGGAGGGACCTTGCCAGCACCTTTAGGAATTAGATTGTTTTGTAATGAAAAAGAATGACGCATCATGTTGAAAGTCAAAATCGTAACAAGAGATCTACAATAGGGTGCATTTGCCAGGGGGTGTCAAAAAAGTCAAGATGGTGGCCCTGACTGTGTGAACAAAGCCACCATCTTGACTTTCTTGATCCCTCCTGCAAATGATCTCCAGTGTTGTTACAATTCCTCTTTCACAGTATTTTTATAAAACCAAGTGGCGTAATTACATCTGTAATGGGAAGATTTGCTCATGAAGTCAGAGAACAGAAAGCTGGGGCTGCCCTCTGTACATGCTCCAGACCTAGAAATGAATCTTAGAAGCTTTCTAAGAATTTAGGGGGAAAGGAACTAACTGAGCAAACAATTAAAGAAACTGAATTGGGAGAAACGAGCTCATTTGTGCAATCAGTGAAGGAGAGTGAGGGGATCAAAGCATCCGTAGTGCGGAATTGCATGTTATTGTATGTTTGAACAAGTTTTTGGAAAACCAATGTGTTAATAAGCCTTTCTGGCAAAAAATGCATTTTCCCAGCTGAGTGTCTGCTAAACCAGGCCTGGCTTATTTTGAAAAATCCTATGAAACTGCCTCTGGCCGCTGGGATGATGAATGAAAAATTGATTCACAAAACACCCAAAATTGAGTTAAGCAGCAAATGCTATAATGGTCGTGCATTTTAACCTCCATCCTGGACCAGATTTAGTGATTTTTGCCCTCTAAGCCATGTTCAAAGTGAGGAGGAACATGTCATGCGCATAAGTAGGGCTGGGGGATTTCCCCACCACCCCCTTTGAAACAGAAGCGGGTTTTCTTCTAAATCTTTCAGCTTTGCGTTATGAACCACTGGAAGCATTTGCCAATGCCTTAAAGCCTACGGACCTCCCAATGCTGAGATCTCTCTGGGCCACCCAAACTCTGAGTCTGATTTTGACCCTCTCCCAAGCCATAGAAAAATTCATCACTGCTGGGAATAGGAATCAGACTTTGCAAACTCTCCAGGTCTCTCACAAGGCTCTAGAGCAGTGTTTTTCAAACTTGGCAACTTTAAGATGTGTGGACTTCAACTCCCAGAATTTCCCAGCCAGCCATGCTGGCTGGGGAATTCTGGGAGTTGAAGTCCACACATCTTAAAGTTGCCAAGCTTGAAAAACACTGCTTTAGGGCACCTGACATGGCATGGTTCTGGGCACTGGGGGGAAAAAGTGGGGACTTGCCAAGTTCAGCTACTACTGCCATCTTGCTAAGGAGCTCTCTCAAATGCAGGCCTCAGATCTTCACCAGGGGAAAAAACAGGACAAATGTGATTTATTGAAGACTCAGAAATGAAAACTCAGGACTGTTTTTGCAATTTCAGACACATGATGCAAAGACCCAGCTGTTTTGAGTAGACTCTGATGCTGGGAAAAAGTGGAAGGAAAGAGAAGAAGAGGACGGGGATGGACTCAGTTACAGCAGTGATGGGGGCATCATTGGAAGACCTGAAGCACTAAGTGAGGAACAGATCATCATGGAAAAAATGATCTATGTGGTCACTAACAGCTGACATTGATCCGATGCCACATAATCAATCAATCAATCAATCAATCAATCAATCAATCTGCAATTAGGAACAGTTGGAGCAGGCAAAATTGGAGAGGAAATCTCCTGAAGTAGCAAGGCCGGGCAGTGCCCGAACTCCAAGGGCTGAAAAAAACCACCCGTAATTTGTGATTCCCAAACCCTGCCTCTCTTTTCTTGTTCCCAATCTGCAGTTATGCCTGTTCAAGAACCCCCTCCCCCCATGTGATTTAGCGAGTTGTCTGAAGCCCTTTTAAGATGGGATTCCCTGCAGGTGGCTCTCAGCCAGGATGAAAAGCAGATTCAATTAACACCTTCCCCAGCACGTCGCTCTGCCAGATTCAGACGAGCCCGCAGTGCCCTCTGCTGCCTGAATCCCTCAGCTGCTCGGCCCATCCAGCCTCAGCATCACAAGGATCAAAGCTCACGCCGGGAAGGGTCCCTGGGAGCTGGTTGGGGGGATGTCAGCAAATCCAGGGAGCTGGAAGCACAAACGTGGGCACACACCTCCTTTGACTTCTCACAACTGGCAAATCTCCTGCCCCCACAACGGGGCCACATGCAGCCCCCCCAACCATCTGTCCCCAATTGCAAACCCACATCGCAACTCTCACAACACCCCCATCACCTACCACATAATATACCTTCCCTCTCCCCGAACGCTTGATGCAAACATGTATTTTGTCAAAAACACATCTGCTCTTTCCAACACCCAGTGTTCTCTGCCTCCTGCTGCTTAACAGGCCCATCTCTTCCTATCTCTGCTTTCCCCCCCAATCAGAGTCTGTCCTCTGTTCAATTCAAATGCCAGCCTTCTGTCCTCTGCTCCACACCCCAACCGCATGAATAACATAAAAATAATACCAAATGCAAATGTAGTAAACAAATAAAGATAATCTCCCATTAACAATTCTATTAAACAGCTCCCCAAACAGCATCTCTCGCTCTCTCTCTTCTCACTATTCAAAAGGGCAGATGCATTGAATGGTGCCAGTTTATGTCTGTAGTAGAGATAGCCGTAGATGCATTACCCAAGGTTGAACACAGGGCATCTTATGCCAACGGTGAAGATCATCGGCAGGTGAATTTCTTTCTTTAGTTGCAAATCCCATGGCAACTCCCTCCACGAAGTCCTGCTCACAAGGAGGTGAGATGACTTCCTCATGAGTAGTTAAACCTCAGGGGTTCTTAACAAGGGGTCTGTGGATAGATTTCAGGGGGTCTGTGAACTTGGATGGGGGAAAATGACTACCGTACTTGGTTTTCACAAACCTCTTACTGACATTTCGCTTGTTACGGATTCCATAACATGAATAAGGGAGGGCTTATGTTGCTATAATCCAGATGTATTATTGTTTAATATTTTGAGAACTTTATTTGAGCATCCTTCCTTTCCCTCTTCTGCAAAAGGGGCCCATAGGGTGCCCCAGACTGTCAGAAGGGTCCCTGGCACAAAAGGGTTAAGAACCCCCTTGCTTTAGTAGTTTCACTCGACTTGCTCAACTCTTGGAAAGTTTATCTTATGGGCAACCCTTGAGGGAAAGTCAACCATTCTGAGTTTTGGACAATTTAGCTCCATGTTTCTCAACCTTGGCCACTTTAAGATGCGTGGACTTCAACTCCCAGAATTCCCCAGCCAGCCATGCTGGCTGGGGAATTCTGGGAGTTGAAGTCCACGCATCTTAAAGTGGCCAAGGTTGAGAAATACTAATTTAGCAAATGCTTGTAAGACTCACAGTCCCTACTCTGCTCCTCTTGCAACGTTTTTTCCTCAATTATGCAGAAACAACTAGAGAAAGACTAATAGGCTCAAAGCACTACTTCAGTAGACATTTAGATTTTTTTTTTTTAACCTGCACGTGGAACAAAACTGCTCCAGCCTCCCTTCCCTCATTAACTTCTCAAATAACCACCCTCCCTGATAGAGGGCTTTCTTTTTTCCTTCTGCCCTTGATATATGCATGCAATTCCCATCTGAGTTCTTCCAGCATTCTGGCAGGAGAATAGTCCCCTATCAGAAAAGGTGGCAGCAAAGAACAACGCAGTGATTAAATGCAAAATTGAAATTATAATGAAAATTGGGGCACTGAAAAGAAATTTAATTAAGTAAGCAACTGCAAATCAAACAGAAATGTATTCATTATTTAATCAAGTAGTGAAGTACAAAATCTCTTCTAATCAGGAAAAGTCTCTGAGAGCAGTTAAAGGACCTGGGAAATCAAGGAACAATTTCGAAGCCGAAGGAAAATACCATCCGTGCCCCACACAAAAGAGCATTTGTCTGAGAAACAAAAGGTTAGCGAGAGGACTTTTTCTTGTTCTTTTTTTCTTAACCCAAACATCAAGAGAGTGTGATTAGCTGAGCTTGGCCAGACTCTGGGCAATTTTCAGAATACAAAATGCATAATGAAGATTAATGGAGCTGACCCCTGTCCCTCGATGAGCCAAAAAATACTATCTTTATGCCATGACCCATAGGATTGCCAATTTTTTTCAGACCGGCTTTGCTTCTGTGGCTTTCATACAGCAATTGGGTAGACAAATATTATTCAGGTAAAGTGTTGGACCAAGACCAACATCAACGTTGCTGTTTTGGCAGTGACTGGATCTCATCTGCTCACAACTAGGGATGTCTGCAGGGGGGGAGAGGGGCAAAAAACTCAAGATTACATCTGCATCTGTGTGAGTGAAGCCCCGACCCTTTTTACATGGAGCACGCACAGTCCTGACTTTTTTTTACATGGAACACGCACAGTCCTGACTTTCTTGAAATCTTCCCCCAGATGCCTTTCCTTGGTTGAACATTCAGAGAAATGAGGTGAGGGAATTCCTTGTTGACCTAGGACTCACGGCATACTTATCTAGATCAGGTAAAGTTTAAAAATTAGTTAGTTTTGACTTTGATTTATTCAGGGGGCTTAGCAGGTGATTAAACCCATCCCATAGATGAGTTTATGATTCAATGCATAATCTCATTTAGCTTGTTTGCTACTTTGGCAGATGTTATCTCAGAAATCCAGGCTGTCTTATTTCTGGATGAAATCTGTGTTTTTAAAAAGATTCGTACCAAAGTGTATACCCAGATACATATTGAAATGCATATTATTACATGGATTTTCAAATGGTGCCTTTCCAAAAAATATAGCTTGAGAAACTCCTTTTGGCTGAGAGTAGCATTTAAATATTAAAAAAAAAAAAATCAAGTTGCTGTGTTGAAGCCTCATGTCACATCAGGTGACGGAGATCAGTGTGTATCATAAATAAAGAATTGTTCGGGCATCTTTAGGAGAAACATCTTCATGATAAACCACAGAAAACTAGGGCTGCTGCTTTGCATAGAATTTATGTTGATGCAAATTTTGAAATAATTACTCTCACGTAAATAGAAATGAAGCACATCTTGTTTTAGGGAAGACAACACCTGCTAATTAAGCTGACTGCCAAATGTTAGTATCTGTCTTTTTCAAATGGTGCTTTAAATAAAGTTTAGAAAATCCTTAATAGAAGACATCTTTCAGTTCTTTAGCGTTGGTCATATGAAGTGGAGACAACAGGAATTGGCCTTTTGCCCATTTAGAAGATTTACTACCTTTGAAATACATCAGTGTTTTTCAAACTTGGCCATTTTAAGATGTGGGGACTTCAACATGCTGGCTGGGGAATTCTGAGAGTTGAAGTCCCCACATCTTAAAGTGGCCAAGTTTGAAAAACATTGCCCTGCACGATTTAAGATCTGCAATAGAGGTTCCTATCCTGAGAAATGGGCTTTGACATATGTAGGACCCAACCTTGAGAGGTTGTGAACATGCTATGATTAATGACCACAAGCAGAATGACAGGATGATCCAGCCGGTCCTGGCATTAGGTGGTGTGAGCTAGCTATAGCAGATGGCAGATTTGGGTCCTGATGAAAAGGCAGCAGATTCTTAGCTGTTCAATTTGCTATCATTCCATTTTCAAGGTCAAGGATGGGAACAGTTGAAAGGTTTCTCTTTAGCCTTCCCCAGACTGGCAAGATGGGTCAGAATTGCAGCTCCTGGGATTTTCCATCAGTATCGGACAGTGGCATTCTGCTACTTGAGGAAGCCTGCTCTATCACTGGGCCAGAATAACTTGGCTGGGCTTGGGTACCTACCACCAGGCGGGCTATCTAAGGATGGAGGAAGACCAGCCATTGCCCCTGGACTCCATCTCTGGTACCAGCAATGCTACTGCACCCCCCTTGACAAGCCAGTCAGCTGGCCACCATAAAGCTGTTCTTCTGAAATGCTATTCAGAGCAACATCCTGTCCGATGGTCATGGCAGCTTCCTACGGAGGCTGATAGTAGTCACCTCATCATGTCTTATCCTGAGGCTTCTTGCCTGCCTTAACCAAATGCATATATGAAGGCCAGCCAGGACAGCTGCTCCAGGAAGCAAGAGGTGGGAGCTTGAAAGATGCCAGCCATCTTGGTCTAGTGCAAGACCTGATATTGACTTGAATGGTTTGGAATACCATTGACTATCAAGAATCAGCCAATAAAGTGTCTTGGGCCAGACCCGTTTGTTGAATTTCTCCCCTCCCCTCCCCTCCCCTCCCCTCCCCTCCCCTCTCCTCCTCTCCTCTTCTTTCTTCTCCTTTTCCTCTCTCTTCCTTCTTTTCTCTCTTTCCTCTCTCTTCTATTTTTTTCTCTTCTCCCTTTCTTCTCTCTTCCTTCCTCTGTTTTATTTTTCTCTTCTCTTTCTTTTTCCTTCCCTCTCTCTTCCTTTTTTTTTTCTTTTCATGTGTTTGTTATCATTTATCCTGGTAGGAGAAGCTCCACAAAGGTCTCTCAGTCTGAAATAAGTGTCCCTATTGGCACTGCCGCTCCCAGAATCCCTTGCATCTGAAGAAGAGATGCAAAGCTGGAGAAGGTTGGCTATACCTCAGGTCAAGTCAGGGGAAGCAATGGAGGCAAGTGGAGGATGAACGCCCCATTATTGCAGCAAAATGAACTTCTCCTTACAGTAGCACTTTGATGCAGCATGTTAGTTGAAGTGCTGGACTGAAAACCAAGAATCTCAGTTCGAATCTCCACTTGACCACGGGGCAAACGCAGTCGCTTTAGACTTCACTCTCTCTTTCCCTAAGCAAAAAGGTCAAAGCCAGTTCTTTGCTGGAATTCAGCATGCACAAAGTGGATTAATTCATTTACAGAAAAGCAGATTGCAGGGGAAGGTTACCTTTAGTTAAACAGTGAAACCAGCGACCCAGAGAGATGGTGGCCTCCCCTTCCCTGGAGCTTTCCACCCCTGTGTTTTGAGGACGCTTTCATTTGAGTTTCCTGCACAGAGCAGAGAGGTCCCCCTGGGCTAACATGCCCCTTCCAGTTCTATGAACCTCTAATGCGGTTATTCTGGGGATAAAAATATGAGAAAACACTTTGTGCTTCCACGGAAAGGCTGGATAGCAATGCAGTAATCAATAATAAATAGAGTAAGAGACATTGAAAAGATAAATTTGGAAGGGAGGAAGAGGAGAAGAAGATGCATATAAGGCAGTGTTTCTCAATCTGGTCAACTTTAAGATGTGTGGACTTCAACTCCCAGAATTCTCCAGCCAGGGAACCCCAAACTCTTCTCTTTCTAAATTGCCAACCGAATCCCACCCACTGAACTGAAACTAAACTGAACGGTTTCTGCTGCATAGCAACTTAGTTTTCGATTGTCATTTTTTAATCGAGGTTTTTTTTTCCCCCACCACAGGAAAGAGTGCAAGTGCAGGCTGGTTTTCGGCTCAGGACTCGAAGGAGGAATTCTGTAGGAGGAGTTCCCTGCCTCCCCCACCTTAGTTGAGGAAAAAATGCAAGCAAATAATAATTTTGCATGCTTTTAAGTACAGCGTGTCTAGAGCCTCAACAAGAGAACCATCACGTTTAATTAGCAGCTTAATTTAATGTTGTGTGAACAGTGACTCACTGTGAGTAAGCAAGGATGAGACTGGGAGAAAGATGTGAGAAACAAGGGGAGGAAGAAAAAAAAGGGGGGGGAGAAAGAGATACGATTCGAGTGCAGCTGAAATTGGACATAGGTGGCGTGAATAAGAATGTGTGCAGTTTGCAACTTGGATAAGTTGCCAATTTATAAACTGGGAAGGCATTAATGGGGGGCCAGTGGGCACCTATGGGATGTTGGGACTGTGTTGTGGGTACTCTCACAAGATGGCAGCCTGGGGGTGCCGATTTGCAGGATAGTTCTGTGGGGACTGGACCAGTTGCGAAGTACTAACTTAGTAGAATACTTTCTGCCACCTCCCAATCACACTTTTCTAGAACAATTCCTATTTCCTTGGTTTACAATTCCCTTTTTTTGTGCAGGTGACCACACTTCTGAACAAAATAAACACTAGCTTGACATTATGCGTCATTTTATTTTCCAAGGAAGCTTAGGGTGGTCATCAGAAGCCAAGAGACAATTTTAGGGGATGAGGATGGAGGTTGGTGCCTTGTAAACAGAGAGATAGGGCAAGGAGCTTGGGGGCAGGCAAAGGAGGGGCCTGCAAAAACACTGGCACTGTTGGGCAGAATGTTGGCAACACCAGAACTATGCAACTTGGGGGCTGAGCATCTCAATCAGGTTGGGATGTAAAAGGAGACCTGAAGACAGAGATGTCCCCAGCTAACCATGATGATGAAGAAAAGATGATACAAGTGCTGTGATGTCATGATGCAACCTGAGACCTCTTGTACTTGTGTTTTGATGTCAGACCCAAGTACCTAGGTCACAGAGTTGGCATCATGAAGTTACAACACATGTTTTGCTACTTCTTCCCCTTGCCCTGTCCTATGGATGCCTATGCCTAGAAAACCACCACTTCTCAATGAAGACCAAGGGTCAGCAACTTTTTCAGGCATCATGGCTTCATATTGTATATATATGATATATTTGGTTCCAGCTGCACGAAACCCAAACCAAAAATCAGCAAAGTCTTACCAGGTTACCAAATCTCATGGAAATGTTGGGAGCTCCTGTAAGAACACCAACATCTTACACAACTAACTAAATCGTGATGTAGTTGGTGATTTGCCAGTCACTGAATTCAAATATCAGTTGGGGTGGGTCTTCCAATATCATTCTAGGGGACAACCAATGCCCTGACATCAGTTGCTCACTCTTAGTATAAAACCCAAGCAAAATGAACTCAACCCTACGTTTCACTCATAAATTATTTATGATTTATTATAGATAATTTATTACAAATAGTCTATTATAAATTATGGATTATAAATAATGTAATAATTATTTATAATAAAGGTTAAATTTATTATTATAAATAATAAGTTGTTGTTGTTTAGTCATTAAGTCATGTCCGATTCTTCTTGGGGTCATGAAGAGTTGGACACGACTTAATGACTAAACAGCAACAACTTATTATTTATAATAATAAATTTAACCTTTATTATAAATATTATTACATTATTTATAATATTTATTTATTTATTTATTTTGCTGCCAGTTAGGCAAAAGAAGGCACTGTGGTGTCTTCTGAGTGGTAGCACAACAAGCAAACTTGCACTGATTTTATATCAATATACTTAGAATGGCTTCCTTCCAACGAAGCCTAGGAACTGAAGTTCGGTGAAGGTGCCATAATGGCTTCGCCTTCTTCTTCAAAGTATACTTTTAGGAAGTCAGAGAAAGAGGGAATATCTGTGAAACTCATTTAACTCTGTTAAAGTCCTTAATTGCTGACCTTCTTGGTGTGGTTGCTACTGAAACTATGTTTGGCTGGGACGGGTCAGCTTGGATGGCCTTGAGAAAGCTCCTGCTTCATGGTAAAAATGCAGAGAGTGTACTGTGTCTTGAAAGCTCCTGAGCTTCCACAAAGCAACTTTTCTCCGAAGGGAACAGCTGAGGAAGGCAGGCAGGCAGGCAGGGGGAAGAGGGAGGAAGGGCAAGAAGAAGGGAAGGGGGAAGAGGGAGGGAGGGAGGGAGGGAGAGAGGAAAGAAGGAAGGGAAGGAGAGGGAGGAAGGGTGAGAGGAAGTAAGGGAGGGAGGAAGAGGGAGGGAGGGCAGGAGGAAATGCGAGGAGGGCAAGGAAAGGAAGGGAGGAAGGAAGGAAGGAAGGAAGGAAGGAAGGAAGGAAGGAAGGAAGGAAGGAAGGAAGGAAGGAAGGAAGGAAGGAGGAAGAAAGGGAGGAAGGGAGGCTCCAAATGTATCTGAACACAACATAGTGGAATATTGGAATAACTCATATAATTTGTTAAAAGCTGTTAAACTTTCTGAGCACATACTAAGAATCCCACCTTTTCTTTAAGCTTTTAACAGATTCTTAGAAAGTTCAACATACAAAACACAAAGTAAGAAAAAAAAAAAGAGTATAAAGCATTGTAGAAAGTCTTTTTGGTGATGTGTCCTCCCCTTCCCTTCCATTTGTTTCTCAACCGCTAACCTAAATACTTTAGGAACGTGGAACAGTGAGGGTCATTGCTAAAACCTCACCTGAAATCTGTATGCATGTGATCACTCTTTCTCCCTCTCTCTCTCTCTTTCTTGCTCACACTCACAGCTAGTCCAATTACTTTTTTGCTAGTTGCCCTTATATCATACAAAACAATGGCCAGGCCAAAAAAATGCCTGGCTAATTAGCCATGCTTGTTCATCTCTCTGCTTCGGTTAGAGATTTAAAGGAAATCGTCCTTTACGTCCTTCGAATTGACTCCGGTTAAGCAATTCTGCTCACGGACCGGTCCTTGGCGATTCTCCCTCTACCTGCCAACTCCCAGCCAAATCAAGATCCAAGGCGGCCGCTGAGTCTCTTGCTCTTTTCACCAACTTCGGTTGTCACCCACTTTCTAATCTCTTGGCTGTGGTATATTCAGCTGGTGGAGTCACGAATTTCACCGGCCCGCCCTGTTGGGTTCTAACAATACGCTAGAAACACCTGAAAGCAATCCAAACGTTTGCTGGAGCAAATGCAATGTCAAAATGGATGACAGGCATCAGACCGATTTTAATTTTTTCAGCCGGCGAGTCTCAGCAGTGCAAATTTAGCAGGAACTCACCCTGAATGCAATTTTTTAAAACGCTCACAGCTCCACCATATCATTCTGCCGTGGATAGCTGGATTTCCTAGGTGTCTTTTGTCCCTCCTTTCCCTCTGCCTTGTGCATCTTAGCAATTTATTAGCAATGCCTTTCTCTTAGCCTTGCTCTAAACCAGTGTTTCTCAACCTTGGGAACTTTAAGATGTGTGGACTTCAACTCCCAGAATTCCCCAGCCAGCATGGCTGGCTGGGGAATTCTGGGAGTTGAAGTCCACACATCTTAAAGTTCCCAAGGTTGAGAAACACTGCTCTAAACTGTTTGAAAAGAAGGAGAATAATAGAAGCGTGGTGGATTGATTGATGCCTTGAGCTAGGTGTGAGGAAATCTACCTTTATATCCACCTTCCCCTTGGGAACTTGCTGATTGTAGCTGTGGGAACAAAGATGACATCATCTTGAGCTCCTGGAAAAATCAGGATATAAATGCAAAAAAGAAACATGCAGATATATACTTCTACCCAAACGTTTATGAAGACTGCAAATAGTAAGACCCATCTTAGAAGCATTTCTCATACGCGCTTTCATGTAAGAGACCACACTTTTCTGAAGAGGATGAACCCCCGTATCGCACGCAGGAAGGTGCTCTGGCACCCTGCCAGTTATTCTACTGGAGTATCCACCGAAGGGGTCAAAAACTCAAGATGGTGACCCTAACCACGCAGTCAACCCCCATCCTTTTTTTTACATGCATCATTGGCGTGGTCCACATAATAAACGCAGGGCTTTGAAGGTTGGGTTTTGGCTGCTATCTTGACTTTTTTGACCCCCCCTCCCCTTCCATGGATGCCAGGACAGAAATAACTTGGGTTCACCATAACATGAACCCCACAAGCCTTGTGGGACATCTCGATCCTATAACGTGCCAGCAAATAGGCATTCTGGGGGTTTTCCCCACGTTGGGGTCAGTTAAACCAAGGAGAACCTAGCAGGCCCCTCCTCCAGAGGATGACCTCATGGGAACCCAGGGCAGAAACACAAGGAGAGAGGGCAATTGGCTTGCAAAGGGGCTTTAGGACTATGACATACTATGTGCAGGTGTGTACAGCAGAAGATGCGTGATAGATACACTTACGGCTCAATGCAGCTGTATAAAGTAATGAGCAGGATTTCAGAGCTGTTTCTTTATTCATAGGAAAATGGAAATGATCAGGGCCTGGCGAACTTTGAAGGTTTACCCTTTCCACAGCTAGGGGGTTGAGGGAAGCCATCCTTGACGCTGCTTTGTGAAGCCAGGCAACGCTTTGTTGCGTCCATGGTGACATCTCCATTTTCCAGATCTCATTTTCTGGACTGTGCATGCAACAGACCGATACGGTTGCAGCTGGTATACAACTGATGCAAATAACAGAAATGATTCCATTTGTGTCTCTGGAATGGCTTATTCTTACTGGGGGATAAGGGGGACCCCCTCCCCCAAACAGTCTGTTAAAACCAGGTTTTATTGTAGTCTGCAAAGCCCTTGGTTTAGGGTAAACCTCACACAGGCAAGGAAATGGGGGGAGGGACTCTACAAGTTGTGCATTTCTCACGCCCTGCAGACCTACCTTTGCAGCAATGTGCAAGAGAAACAAGTTTTATCCATGGGTCTGAATACAGGAATAAAAACTCTGCACAAAAAGAATCTTGATGCAAACATGTGCTTATTCTTTTACGAGCACGTTTGCCATTTTGAGTGCCCCATGTTTTCTGCTCCTGCTGCTTAAAAAAACATCACTTCTTCCCTAGCCCTCAGCCCAGTCCTGAAACTTCCCAAACTTCTACTAGACACCTTTTGTACATCTGTTGGGAGAGTTGCCACGTGCACATGGAAGGAACTGGGGAACAGGCGTCAGTTCTATCTGTCTCCAGCTCTCGACTCTGGGGAATTGTGCCCCAAGACTCCCTGGATGGTCTTTCTCAATGGCCATGATGATCACGTGCCAGCTGCCTCTCTCCTTGGAGCCAGCGCCATTCAATCTGGCCACTGCACACGTGTACATACAGTGAGGCTGGGTTTGCATTGTTAGTCAAGCTCGTGGCAAAAAGACAAGAAATGGCAGGAAACAAACAACACGCATGACAAATGGAGGGGCTTCCGCAAATGTATTGATTTTAGATGTGGCTGGAAGGATACTATTACAGGCCCTGGATCAAGCCTGCTTCCCAGAATTCAGACACATTTGCAGCGGTGTCATTTTACTAATCCAAAAAAGGAAGGTTTGATCTTCCTGAAAATGGGCTAGAACATCTCTCCTGCTTCATCCCTTTATGCCCAGATAGGCCTGGCGCTGGGCAGAAGAAATGAGGTTCATTTGCCTCTGAACCCTTGTTCCATTCCTTTGAAATATATTATCACATCTTTTTCAGAATGCAGCAGGTCTGGAGTGAACTTGAACTTGTGGCTTGTGGAGCCCTTACTATCCATGATGGCCGAAACCTGTAATGTAAGCTCTGAAAGAGGTGCCTCGCTGTTAAAAAGGAATCCTAGAACTGAGGAGCTGGAAGGATTAGTTCAACTCTTTGCCATGTGCAGGAAAACTAATGAAACCATCCTCAAGACATGGCTGTCCAACCTTTTCTTAGAAATCTCTAAAGATGGGGAATCCACAATCTCCGTAGGTCAGTTGTTCCACTGTTGTACAAATGGTACGGTCAGGAATTTTTTTCTTAAATTGAAATGAAATCAAGGTAGCTGCAGGTTTTACCCACAATTTCTCATCGTAGTTTCTATGGTCATGGAAAAGAGTTCTTGATCATCTTCCCTAGTTCCTGTAATGGGCTGTGAGAATAACCTTGAGAAACAGGAAGAAGAGCCTCGACCAAGACAACAGTCAGGTAAGAGAAATGAAAGCAGGAATGTAGTTTGAGAAAACGTCTCAGACTTGACCCTCCCTAGTTCTCTTGAACGTAAAGGCAGGGAGGGCTAGGCGCATTCAGACTTGCAAGTTTCTGTTACTGTAATCTTATAATAAAAATAGTGTTAGCATTCATAACTTTGGTTTCCTGGTCTACGCTACTTTGAGGGTTGACAGTCCCCTTTTAGGTACCCAGACACAGATAGCATGTTTCCCATCTGTCTTCTTTCTCCAGGGTGATTGAACATCCCTGGTTCCTTCAGCCTGTCCTTAAGTCCTCATATCATCTTCATGCCCTTCTCTGAACCTTCTCCAACCTGTCCATAACCGTGTAGGCATGGATGCTCAGAATCATACATAGTACTCCAGGTATGGTCTCACCACGGCAGAGTAGAGAAGAATCAGGACTTCATATGTCTTCTTCTGATGCAGACCAAGACAGCGTTAGCTCTTCTAGCAGCTGTTTCATACCACTGGTTTATGTTTAGCTTCTTAACGTCCACAACCAAATCCTTCTTAGATGTAGAGTTTCTGAGTCATGATTCTTCCATCTTATATGCAAAATATTCCCTATATTTTTCCTCCATAAGTATAAAACCTTACATTTCTCCTTCTTGAAGGCACCTTGTCCATTTCAGCCCAGCCCTCCAATCTGTCCAGATTAGATTACAGTCCTGTTCTTTCCTCCTGGAAATGAAAAACAAAATCCCAAATTCTCCTCAAGCCTAGCCATTCCCAATTTGTATCTGATGTCTCGGGTTATCCCAGGTAAGCCATAGTTAACCATGGTTTAGGTTCCTGTGCAAGCATGGTTCCCTATAGCCTAATGGTTCACTGCAGGGTTCCTCAACCTTGGTGACTTGAAGATGTGTGGACTTCAACTCCCAGAATTCCCCAGCCAGCCATTATCTATCTATCTATCTATCTATCTATCTATCTATCTATCTATCTATCTATCTATCTATCTATCTGATCTATATGCCACTTTAGCTCTGCAAGATTCTGTAACTGTAACCCTATAATAAAAAGGTTCAGATCTGGTCTACCTCAAAGGGTTGACATCAACCTTGCAACTCTGAATGTGCCTCTCTTCTCCCTGCCTTTATCCTAAAGAGAACTAGGGAGGGTCACTCTGAGATGCTTTCTCAAATTACTTCCCTGCTTTGGGCTCAGATTTCTCTTATCTAACCTTTGCCTAGACTGTGGCTCTTCCTCCTCTTCCTCCAGGTTATTCTCACTGCGAGCTAGGAGAGATGACTCGTTGCACAGCCTTGATATTTAAACTTCTTTTTTCCCATTTCCAACCCTTTACAATCACCACTGAAAGACCCAAACTGTTTTATCCCCAATGGACATAATTCTCCTTTTCAACGATGGCCCCTTGGTGGTTTCCCTACATAAAATCCAAGGATGAACAAACAGCAGCCATTTTGTTATGGATCCCGTGACAGCCATTTCCCAAAGCACAGTGTCAACTTTTCCATTCTCACAATAAGCAGCAAAATACTTCTATCACACTTCAGGAAGAGGCTGTTTAAGTAGTGTTACAACCACCACCCAACAGGCCACTAAACCGTATCTCTGGAGATAAGATAAAACATCAAAGTGATTGATTCCTAACTGTATATGTCATAGCTCAACATCACCAGCCAACTTCAGCTTATGAAAACTTAGTCCTTGTCAGAGTGAGACTGAAGGTGGAGAATGGGTTGTCAAATTCTCGATGACTTTTTTTGGTCAACTTTATCTTCCTGCTGTTTGCGGCAATTCCTATGCAAGTCCGGATCATCTCTCTCTCTCTCTCTCTCTCTCTCTCTCTTGCATTTTGAATATATTTTTTAAAGTTCAACGCGGTTTATTGTTTATCTAACAGTATTTATAATCTGCCCCAACATCAGAACACCATGGGTGATGTCTAACACTGTTTTCCACATCCCAATAAAAAACATCATCAACAAACGAAACCAAATTTAGGATAGGTCAACTGGGGCCACAGTTTCATGGGGATAATCCTGGTTTGAGTCACTTCAGCAAAGCAGAGGCTGTGTGTATTTCTGGGGGAAGAGCATTCCATATAGGGGCTACCACACAACTGAGTCTAGAACCAATTTATGAAGTCCTTTTCAAGTTTAGATGTACCTTTGACAAATATAGGGTAATGACAAAATGGCCACCCTGATAGTTAAGCTAGGAAGTTTGTAACTTTTTTCTGTTTAATTCTACAGTCTGCTGCTTCTGTGAATAGCATATTTGGGAAGAATCCAGAGCTTCAAATCCTTCTGATTCACTTCCATGAAAGACATACATTCAAACACTCTGCTCGGAGTGATTCTGGGGCAATATACTTTGCCTTCTCTGAATGAAAGAGACCTGCCAGACTTCAAAGCAGTTTCTCCATCTCAGCAACTTTAGATGGGTGAACTTCCACTCCCAGAATTCCCCAGCCAGGCTGGGGAGTTCTGGGAGTGGAAGTCCACCCATCTTAAAGTTGCTGAGGTTGAAAAAGTCCTTCTTTCCAGAAGTTAACAAATTACAGAAGACTAATAGCAAGTTAACGCAATTATATGCGATGAGTTCACACAGAGAGACATATACTACGTAGACTGTGACTCACTCCTGCTATTGTGTTTCAGTAGGGATATGTTCCTGCAAAGATGCTCATATGGGATCTGATTTTTGTGGCTGCTTTTAGCAACCCCGAGACATAGGCTTGGAACAGGTTGCCACACATTCTGGGTTTGACTCAGTTAAGGGGACATGGGCTTGTGGCCAGAATGGACAGATTAGTTAAGGCATTAATTAATTATTTATATTCTATTTCTTTACAGTTATACACTGTACTGAAGACTTGGAAAGTTGAGCACTGTAGAGCGTTGAAGACTGGATTTTTTAGACCAGGACTATCCTGACTTTCAGGAAGGGAAATATGGCAGAAAAGGTAGGAAAATGACTAAGGTTGTGAGACTAGTCACCAGGGCTGTTGTGGCATTTCATTTATTTATTTATTAAATTTGTATGCTCCCCATCTCCCCCAGCGGGTGACTCTGGTTGGCATAATCTCCAATGCCACAGCAGAGATGGAGAAGGCAGTATACTGAGGCTAGTAGTAGGACTGCTAGTAGTAGCATCAAGGAAGTATATAGGCATGGCCAACAAGAACGGGCAAACTCATGCTGAGAGCACAACTCAATTTTAGGAATGTGGCAAGGTCTGCTGTAGATGCGACAATGACACAAAGTGAGCAAGTAATCATGCAGGTGAATAGGAGTGAGGTCTTCCATTTGTTCCTATCTGGGGAGAGAGGTTGAGAATTTGGGTGGGGGGTTATACTGTGTTAATTTAGAGATCATTATAGTTTTCGTGTATTCCTCCCTCAGCATCTCCTCCTCCTCCTCCTCCTCCTCCTCCTCCTCCTCCTCCTCCTCCTCCTCCCCCTCCTCCTCCTCCTCCTCCTCCTCCTTTACAGCTCACTTTCTATACAGGAGCTCAAAATGGTACTGAATACATAACCACCATGTTGGAGATGGAAATCCAAATGTCTGGAGGGTATCAGATTTTGGGAGGGCCAGTTTAAACTGAGATTGTTTTTGACTCTTTAATATCACTCAGAAATCATGCTGTCATTGAATATGCAAAGAATAAAACTGGTCTTTGAGTGATTTTGGACTAGACTTAAGTTAAGAAAATTGTACCTTTATGAACTTCTGTACAAAGCCCCAACACAATCAGAAATGTGGATCTGTTATATAATGAAGAGATCTGTTATGAAAGTGGACATCATTTGACAATGAAATGATGTCCTGGCTTTGACATAACTTGCTTGTAATCCCAGAGATAAGTAGACACCAAACATGTCCTCTGATATTGGATCCTCTTCCAAGTTTTCTTTTCTTTCCTGAATGGAAGCCAAGAAATCATAGTCTCTTATTTGGCTGAGAAGTGATGAGACAAGCTGGCTCCTGAATTTGACATGGCAGGACTAGAACATTCACACCTATTGTCTATTTGAGAAACTGTGATCCCATTATTCCAGCCCCTTCTGAATGTCCTTTTGCCTCTCATTCAGGATGTGTCATACCAGCCCCTTCACTAGGGCTGCAGGAACAGTATGCCACCAAGGAAATAGATCTTCAGGAAAAGAGAACATCATTGATCTGAGCCCAGAATGGTGTAGGGAAGGTGCTGACTGATGGAAGATAGGAGCAGGCAAGTTGGAAAGATGTAAGAGCTTTTTTTTCATTAATGATAAGCATTGTGGAGATAGCCTTCACCTTCCAAAAAAGTTCAGAACTTTAACAGCCATCAAAAGAGAAGTGTAGCATTTTCATCAATCCAAAATAGGAGCACAAAGGATGTTTTTCCATGTACGTCCTACATGGTTCTAATTCAGCCCTCTCAAACTTGGTGCACTTCAGATGCATTGGTACTATAACTTCCAAAATTTTCAGCCAGCATGGATGAATCTTCAGGTGCTTCAAGGTCATCCTTTCTATTCTGATACCCTTGAATACCTCTGTAAGGAATTATAGGAGTTCTGATCCAACACATCATAAGGCCATCAAGTTGGAGAATGTTAATCAAGAGACACAATCGATATCTAAACTGGGCATTTCACAAGGTCGTGGTGATGTCAACATTTCCATTCTCCCTGTAGGAAATGAAGTTGTACTTTGCAAAGAGGCTGTCAGGAGTGCATTACAACAGTTAATCCACATGGACTGGCAAGATTATCCTTTCTAAGATACGTTGGCGGGCAAAGTGTTGAGCCAGCGCTTGATAAGGCAGATTCCTGAGGTCTTGTTTTCCCTTCGTTTCAAAACTCTGCGTGAGGATGGTGGTCATGCTGAAGCAATGACAGTGGCTTGACCCTTCTTTAACAAGGTATGTTCCCTTTCAATGTTCTGGTTCTGTTTTGAGAGCTTCCAGCAAGAGCCCTGATTGCGCAATTGCCCAACTTCACTCTCAGACCATTTATGATAAGAAGGCATGTCCAGATTAGAGATGAAAAGTTGCTTGATTTGTGCTTGAATGCAAATGTTCCTGATTTTATGTTTTTGAACTACAGCATGAATGGAAGTGCAGAATCTTTTAACGTTCACATTTCTTTGAGTAGCTTAGCCACATCCAAAACGCTGTTCAACCCACTAAGATGCCTCCACAGTTCTTGATGGATGAGTGCTAATCTGTCTCTCACATTTATAAGCAATTTAGATGCCAATCACTGTTCCCAGCTTAACGTTGTTATGGCATTGTTTTGGAAACTGGTCCATCCATCCGTAGCTGTAAAAGTTAATCTGACTTGTAGTACGACCATTATATCAAGAACTATTTTCCACAGACTTTGCCTTTTCCTACTCCATGCCATGAACAGGTTGTAAAGAGCCCCCTATTCCTTAACAACCCAAGCAATTAAAGTGAGGTGGTTCTCTTCTAATGGAAGGAGGGAAGAAGAACTTATTGTTGGGGAAGTGAAGATCACTAGAGTTTTATCATTATGTTATTTATAAGGTCAGGCTGATATGCAGGTGGCTTGTCAGCTTTCTGGATATCTCTTCTTCTCTGCCCTCTTAGAACAGATAATGGTAGCTGCAGTTTGGATTCTTTTGTTAAAGAAACTTTAAGTACTTTGAACCAGGAAAGCCTATGTTTAAAAGCACCCTTTCATGAGGTCAACCTCTCCCTTTAAGTACCTTTGAAATTACCACCAGGGCAAGAGCACCCATCTCAAACCTTGGCAATAGGTTACATGAAGTGTGTTGATGGCCAATAGACAGGGGTGTCCGTGTGTGTGTTTGTGTATTTATGTTTTTTTTAAAAAAAGGGCAAGATAGTAGCAGTGGCCATTTAATCAAACTCCCAACCATTTTTTATGAGTGTCATGCTTGGTAGTCATATGGCAACCTATGGAAGCTCTGTTTTCAGAGATGGGGAATTTCTAATCACCCAGTGTTAGGGAAACTGTTGTAATCTTAGCCAGAATCTAGCAAAACACCTATTCTTGCTATATCAATAGTCAGGAGGGATAACTGGGCATTATTACGGGCATGCCATAAAACACCAGTTATCCACTGACCTTGTTCTATGTGTTCAGGGTGTTTCTCAGTCTGGCCATCTTGGTTCCTCTGATTAGTCACCTTATTCAAGTCACAGTCAAAGACTTTTCATGCCACCTCTGACTGGATTAGAGGGTGGAGATGGTGAGGATTCAACACGAGGCCTTCAGCATGGAAGGCACAGGCTCTCACATTGAGCCCCAGTCTAGCTGCTTTCTGGCTACTGGAATAACAGAGAAACATAAGAAGACACCTTATGCCTGTTTAAATGGTTTGTCCGTCTAGCTCAGCACCAGCTGTTCTGACTGGCAACTTCTCTTTCAGGATGCAGCCTAGAAATGTCTACGCTGAATTCCAGGGATGTCCAGGTATCCATAAGGATCATGTGCCATCAAGTCATTTTTGATTCTAGTGACCACCTAGATGGATTTTCTCCATGAGTCCACAGAGAAGGGTTCCAAGAAGGTAAGATGGAGGCCACAACCAGGCAATCAAGGCCCCGCCCCTTTTTAACGTGCATCAACACTTTCATTCTAGCTATAAGAAGCTGGCTGGATTCACGCCAAAACCAAACCAAGCCCTAAATGGTTAGGAAATCGTGTGAAGCCAGCCAGTTCTCTTGTCTTGACCACTTATGGATATAGTAACAGATTTTGAAGAGATTCCTGTAATCACAGCAGCTTGCCAAGGAATAATAATGATAATTATAATACTTAACAATTGTTGATAAGAAAGACAAAAAAGTCTGGATAGTGGACATTGCAATGCCTGGAGACAGCAGAATAGAAGGGAAACAACTGGAGAAAATCACAAAATATAAAGACCTGCAAATAGAAGTAGAACGACTATGGCAAAAGAAAGCAAAGACAGCACCCATAGTTATAGTTGCCGTGGGTGCAATCCTAAAACATCTGGAGCACCACTGGAAGACCATCAGCATTGACAAAATCACCATCAGTCCATTGCAAAAGGCAGCTTTATTTGGAACAGCTCACATCCTGCGATGATAACTTTATCGGTGCGGTGGTCCCAGTCGTTGGCACACTGGGGCCATACCAAAAAGCCCTGGATGACACTTAGAAAATCTGCGCATTGACAAAATTTCCATCTGTCAATTACAAAAGGCCACATTGCTTGGATCCACACCTATACTATGTCAATCCATGATGACATCCTGGGTTCTTGAGAAGAACTCAATGCGAATGAAGGCCAATACCAGCTAAAAAACTGGCAGCTGTGATGTCACGTTGTTGTGTATAATAGTAAAATAGTACAGTATACATTATACCAGCTATACACAAGACAAAGCATAACCACACAAAAAATGGCAAAAAATAAGATTAGAATAAAGCCCTTAGCACAACTGCATCTCAGTTGGGACATATTTTGGGGGGATATTTCAAAAATTCACCTACAGGATGTTCTTCTCAAGGTTTGTTGGCCTCCCAACTGTTAGGGTCTCCTTCAGCACCATCTGTTGAAGCAGGCACATGCTTGAATGTGCTCAGGATGTGGTAAGATTCAAAGCGAGATCTTGCTCCCCTGGAGAGGGAAAAACCCCAAGATCTGGTTTTATTTGACCAGAATTCCAAATTTCCCTTTGAATTCCAATTTTAGCATCCGTATTCTGTCCTGATGGATTATGTCCCTAACCTCAGCCAACACTTTTTTCCTTCCAAAAGCATTCTGCTTGAAACAATATGTAGCATATGTGTCCCATTTTCACCTTAAAAAAGAAATCTAAGCAAACCTGTGAGAGAGCAGTAATTAAATTGAATGCTCAGTGGATTTCATCGTGCCTTCAATTTTTTTTCCAAACAGCAGTGAAATATGTCACCGTTAATTGTAGCAAGCTATAATTCTTCCCTGATAGTACTTGCATCTGATGAAAAGAGTCTTTTTTTTAATCATATTCTTTTTTTCTTATGAAATTAGCAACCCCCCACCCCCAGCCCTAGTTTTTTTGGCCCAGAATACTGCTGTTTCCATATGGGTATGCCACATAAGCAATAAAAATCTTTTAAAAACAGTTTAACTACAGTAATTCAGTTAGGTATTCATTCTTCTTCGTCTTCAGTTTCAATTAGAAGGGACATGATGGATATGAACTTTCCCAAATTCTCTATTAACTGCATAGTCTCTCTCCAGAAATCATCACATACATCTTTGTGATAGAAAAGGTGTTGCATCATGGGGTGAAGGGAAAATAGCCACAATGCAACACCTTTTCCATCACAAAGGTGCATGTGCTGTTCAGGCCATTGTCTGTATGAAGGCATTTGATATCCTGGTTGACTTTAAAACAAGTGCAACCATGAGGCAGGATCGTTCCAGTCCTGAAAGTCTCCCTGCCCAAACTTTGAGGAATTATTTATCTGCGAATTCCAAAATAAATTGAACCAATCCATATTTTCTGTACCAACCTTCTCAAGCATAGAACCTTGCAGATGGTTTGGACTTCAACTTCTATCAGGTCACGCTGACATGTTCAGTGATTATGAGAGCTTTAGTTTAAAGTATCCCGAGGGCACCAGATTGATCAGTCTTGGGCTGATAGATACATCAGTACACAGATTTCACACTTCTCCAAATGTTGATGTGAGTTCTCAGTTGAAAAAAAGAATGCATATAAAATTGTGTATTGAAGGATAAAATATATTTAGAAATGTGTACTTCTGGAGCAAATATATTTAGAAGTGCCAATTGTATGAAAGTTTTGTTTAGCTATTTTTAAAATCACAAACTATCATAAAAAGGGGGCAGTGTGAAATAATTAGGGGAATGTGCAAAACACCCCAAATCTGATTCCAATTGTTGAATCAAATCAGTTTGGAAAAAAGCACATTTGAGCGTGTGTGAGCGCCAATCAATGAGCAGTAATGGAACCAGTAGTCAAGAAATACTCTGCAAATTAGCACTTGGTAGATAGCATTGAAGGACTTGGAAAAGATATTCAGATGCCATGATGCACACGATCAGGATAGCATATGCCACAGTATTCCCTGGGACACTCCGTGGAAGCAAAAGTTGGACTTTGAAGAAGCAGGATAGGAAGAGTATTAATTCCTTTGAAATTTGATGCTGGAGAAGACTCTTGAGAATGCTGTGGACAGCCAAGAAGACACACCCGATGGATCATTGAACAAATCAACCCAGAGTTATCGTTCGAGGCACAAATGACCAGACTCAAACTCAAATTATCATATCTTGGACACATTATGCAAAGACCTTGAATTATATCATCATCATCATCACTCCCAGTGAATTAAATTTCTTTGAAACAGCAGTGTTTAAAAGTATGGAAATAGCAACAGCTGAAAAATTAATAAAAGCTTGAGGAATCCTGTAATTAAGAAAAAAACTTAATCAAATCCTCAAATTTTTGGCTATGTTATCATTTTTTTCTAGTAAATTACCTTATATAAAAATATTTTCGAAATCTGAATACAGATGTTTAAAATGTCAGTATTTTTCAAGTTATATATGTATAATGTATTTGATAATTAACTTACCTTTATATTACCATCCCCCCAAGGGATTCCTGGCAGTTGACAACATAACATCACAAGCCAAAGTCCAGTAAGAAAATTATAGAGCCCTACATCATTAGAAATAACTATAGTTCTTACTAAGTGTCTCCCAAGCAACAACAGTGTTAACCATTAAATGTTTTCCTAAGCAATTCTGTTGTTACTGACTTCCTAAAAAATGGGAGGGAGAACATCATGTGAATTTCCAGGATAAGGTTGTTCCCTTCCCTACAATTCTCTAGCATGGCTGGTGGGTACCCTCAGCAACTGTAATGCTATGTGGGAATGACCTTGGGAGACTAGACCTTGAAGAGCCACAGACTGGACAACTGTCATGCAGAAGATATGTCAACCCACAGAAGGAGATGATGTCCTCCCCTCCTTTACTTTTACTTTCCAGAAAAGTAGGGAGGGTCCCTTCCGAGACGCTTCCCACGCCTCCTCTCTGTGGGCTGAGATATCTTTTGCATGACAGTTGTCCAGTCTGTGGTTCTTCAAGTTCTAGTCTCCCAAGGGCATTCCCACATACCATTACAGCATTGTCACCCAGGATGTGTGAACCAGATGGGTAGGTTCTGTTAGGTCCCTGGGTGCCAAGCCAGAGAGGGCTCGAGAGGGCAAACCCAGCACTTTGAATTGCATGTGGAAGCCAAATTATAGTCAATGGAGACCCCACAACACCCCTAGAGACATCCTCAGTGGGGAACCAAGGGCACCAAAATGGCAGGCGCAACCGTAGACCAAGATCCTGCCCTTTCTATGTGCATCAACACTGAACACATACGAAGTGGCAGCGTTTTGACCCATGTTTGTGCTTACTGTTTTGGCCCCCCATTGCAGATGGTCCTGAACATATGGGGCCTCCCCACTCCTCACATACAAGAAGCATGTTGCTTTTTCAGGTTTCCATGAGAATCTGAAAATAAGTGCGGCTTCTTTAACGAAGCACAATTAACAATGTGGCTGATCAGCTTGACTAGTTTTGCTGCAAATTCATTATTTGCAACAAAACTGTAGGTACCTAATGCACATTTACAATTACATAGGATGTTGAATTTATGCTGTGCTCCGCTGTATACAAACTGGGGAAGATATTCTCACCAATACTGGGCAGTACAATAACCTTTCATCAATGAAAGTCAACTGTGGCAAAGATTAACAGCTGTCACTGCTAAAGAACTTGGTCTATTTATTCACGTTGGGATTAATTTTCTATTTATTCATTAATAGCACAAAGGCTACATGCATTCATCTATGTGAAGTCCTCCTTTTTATCCTCATGTCCTCCTTCCAGCAGGCATAGCCTTAGAATGAAATACTGTCCAGTTTTTGAGTGTCTAACAATTACTGAGCAGCTGTTCTCCATGACCTACAAGCAAAGTCAGTGGGGAAGCTGGTAAGAGGTCACAATGGCGACCATGTGACATCCTTGTTTAATGACCCACAGTGATTTGCTAAACAATGGCAACTGGGAAATGCCAGAACTGCTGGCGCTAAGCAACCTGGTCACGTGACATTGCACTTTATGACCGTGTCACTTAGTGATGGAAATTCTGGTCCTAACTGCCATCATTAACTGAGGACTACCTGTACATCCCCACATAGACATTAATTTGAAGAGCAGCCCAGAGTTTCTGCAGGACATGAATGTTGTTTATTTTCCTCTCCAATATCTCTGTCTCTGTGTGTCTGTCCTGGGAGCCATTAGTTTAAGACAGGGGGATTCAGTCAGATTCACAAGATGACTACCAAGCATCTGAGGACAACCCACAGGTGAGATCTGAGTTCCACAGCACAACACGATTCCATTGAATGCCACAAACTCACCTCCGAAATCACAGAAAAGAAAGCAACGGGGATCAAAGGAATTCTTAGAAATTAAGATGGCATAGGGCAGTGGCTTTGCAGCCTACCAGACTCCTGTTTAATGTTTAAAAGGGGACCCCAGTTCTGAACTTCGAAGATGTTTAATTGCTTTGGTAGAGAAGCAGAAGATCCATATATCCTGTTAACTGAACCCTGAAAGGCCTTATTGTCTTCGGATTACAATCTGGATGGGGCAAAGGAAACGTAGGGCCAAGGGCGCCCAAGGGTGATGAGTTCATGGAAGAGATGACATTCCTGAATGACATTCCTGAATGACATTCCCAGCTCATAACTCTTTTGGTCATCCCAGTAGAGCGGAGAGAAACATATTTATTTCTTCCTCCCTGAAACCTCTGCTCAATCTGTCCGAAACGGTCTCCCTGTTCCCAGGTGGCCAAATTAACATTTGCATCAAGTTAATTTTCACATGACTCACGGCTAAGTGATTCAATCTCATTTTGAACGGCTTTGAAATGGAAATGACCTTTCCGTTCAGCTGCAGCAGGCCCAGGTAGAAATTTTAAAGCAAGTTGGAGCTATTCACACATGCAGAGGCCAAATATCAAAAAAGGTTCATTAGACAGCATGTTGCACACATAAGCAGAATTGCCTGCACGGCTTTGATTGCTCATAATTCCCTTGCTGTCTTTCCAACAATATCTTTAAAAGCAGTTTTAGACAAATACAATGACAAGCTTCAAAATGTTAACAATATGCCTGGGGCAAGCACTTGTACAAAACACAACATAGAATTTGCATACAACTATAAAATTGGTTCAGAAAATACAACACAATGCTGCTGCTGCTTCTTCTTTTGGGGAGATTTGTTTTGAAAACGGTAAAAACGAAGATAGGGTTTCCAGGTTTTCGGAAGAACTTGGAAACTAGAAACTTGCTAGTTCATTTTGGGGGGTGGGAAGAAAGATTAAGAAGGTAGGCAGGAGAGTCAGATCGATCCTGAGGGCACAGTGGATCATGCAGACACTTATTTAAAAATATAGTAAAGTTTAAATTTTGAATTCAGCCAATCTAAATGTACCATTATGGTCAATAACAAATATTTCCAAGAACAGCCCATTGTTCTTCTTGTGTCTGTACTGAGAATTTTAACTCTTTTTAATTCTTTCAAACCCAGCTGAATGCTAGAAAGAAATTATGTAAAGTCACTTGGGGTTTTCTGTCTGTTTGCCCATCAGCAGGATAACTTTCTGAAAACTGAACGGGACAGGACAAAATCTGCTGCAGGGGGGAAGCTGGCAAAAGAAAGTCTGAGTTTAAAAATGGGCCAGATCCAGCTAGAGGATGCAGAGGAAAAAAAAAATCAGAAAAAAATTATCTAGGGCTGGCTGGGGAATTCTGGGAATTGAAGTTCACATATCTTAAAGTCACTAAGTTTGGGAAACACTAATCTAGAGCATTCTTAGGCAGTGGCTCAAAATGTTAGTAACTGCTCCATTCTAAGCACCCCCCCATTGTCACACATCCTAACCCTAACCCAGAGCAGAGCATATGCAGCCCACCCTGTGCTTCCCAGTGCATACAGCTAGTCCTCACTTAACAACTGCCCTGTTTAGCAACCATTCAAAGTTATGATGGCACTGAAAAAGTAACTTTACGACCAGTCCTTGCACTTATGACCATCACAGTGTCCCTGCAGTGATGGGATTGAGATTTGGGAGCTTTGCAACCAGTGTGTGTTTACAACCATTGCAGCATCCCACAGTCACGTGATTGCCATTTGCACACTTCACAGCCAGCTTCCGACAAGGAGAGTCAATGGAGAAGCTGGCAGTAAAATTGCAAGTGGTGGTCGGGTGATGTCTCGTTTAACGACCGTGGGTAATTCTCTTAACAGCCATGGTAGAAGTGAGATTGTAAGCCTATCATGGTCTCACTTAATGCCAGTCCCAGTTATGGTCATTAAGTGGGGACTACCTGTATGCACACACATGGGTGCACAAATGTGCACACACAGAACATAAGGAGAAAGCAGAAACATACAGACGCCCACACATATGGAACACATTACTTCATCACACAAAAGAAAATACAGTACAGACGTCACCTATGCCCACTGACAGTAAAGGGGTTAGAAAGGATTCAGGATGTGAAGCTTGGCAGATATCCTCACAAAGAACAGATTTGCAAAAGGATGTGCAGAAAAATAAAAAAAATAAACTAGGGAAATATGTGAATAACTGATACACCATTATTTCCAAGGTAGGGTAAGGCAAGGAAATGTTCCAGTTGCAAAATGTTTTTTCCTCCTACAACAGAGTATAATAGAGTATAATAAGTGTGTGTGTGTATCTCAATCTATAGGTGTTCTTCAAGGGCAATCCTAAAGTAAAGTTAGATGATAATTTCCAAAAAACTTGTCTGTGTAGTTATTTGTCACAACAGATACAAGGAAGAAACAAGACAGATTCAGGGAGGCTGGACATAAATGGGCAACTGGAAAAATCATGGTGGAAACTGATTGATCTGTGCAGGGCCTTGCTGGGACTGGACGGCTATCCGCTGGTTCTTGAGCTGGCCAAAAACCTACATCGGCATAAAATTTGCTGCCCTGCTTGCCAAGGTTAGTGCTCTTCTGAAAGAGGAAAGGCAACTCCCATGGTGCAGAGAAGGTCCATTTAAACCTAGAGCAAAAGAGTTGGGTTCTGTCATGGGTGCGTTGCTGATTTTATTTATGTATTTATTTGTGACCAAAGTCTCCATCAGATCCAGGATGGATCGACGGGGTTTTAACCGGCAAAACGGTTCTTGGACCGCTAGACACCTTACAGGTTTTCCTCTGCTTCTGTCAACAAGGGGCATTGTGGGGCTGCACTGTTTACAGTTTTAACATCCTTGCGGGGGAAGGAGACACCATTTTGCCAATTCCCTTTTGGCTGCGTGGCTGGGTATGAGCCACCGCTGGGCACTGCCAGCCATGAGGCTGGAACAGCACTGACCGCCCGGCCTTTGCAGCACCTGTCAAGGGCAGAATTCCCTTGTTATCAATTGCTCTCTCGTACTGTAGCTTGTTCCCCTCCTTTGCACCTGGACCTTATCCGGCAAGAGTGTTTCTGAACATGGGTTTAACCCTCTTTCAGAAGCCCGATAACCCCAGGGCAACTCCACCTACCCCTCTCTGAATTCTAGCTCTTTGTCCTGCTAGAATGTGATGGAAATGCCTTTCTTTGCAGATATCTCTTGTCTTCACACCTTGATTGATAAGTATTCAAAGTTTTGCAGGAAAGCTGATCTCCTCCCCGGATTCTTCTCTTAAAAATCAGGCTCCGCATTCTGCGTCTCTCTAGCCGCAAAACCCGGCCTTAAAAATACAGGTGGGATCATTTCTCTGATGGATTAATTTTAGCAGCAATGGCATGCTTACTTTCAACATCAGCGCTTTCCCGTTCGTGCTGGAAACGTGATCCCACCACCTCATCCCCAGCAGAATTTTGCTCATTCGATGATCTAATGGGGAACAATGCAATTCTAAATAAAAGAAGGAAGGAGACAAGGCTGCTTTGCACAAAGGCTTGGGGAGGCATTATTTCAAAAGTAATCCTGTTGCACAGGGAACCTGTGAATGGGAGTAGCTTTCTGTTTCTGAGTCAGCACAGCTGCTAAAAAATAAAAATCCAGCTGGGAGAAAAGAATGACATAATGAAAGGCAATGCATTTCCTTCCTCGTTCGCTTCTGTTTGTCGTCTTAATTGTTTAAATGCACTCAAACAGCTCATCTTCCATGGACTCCAATGCACAAAAGTGACCGCTTTGAGAAGTGGTTGCCTCCTCCCATAACATTTAGAAAAAGCTTATGGGAACGATAAATATGTGTGGGTTGGGGGAGATAGGGGGTGGTGGTGTCAGGGAAAGCAAACTTGGGAAATGTTTCAGGGCATTGGGTTAAGAGACATCTTTCCCTTACATGGGATATTTTATTTTTAAATCTGCATCCAACCGCCAGAACGTAGCGCCGTACAATAAACCCTAGTGCCATGTTCTTTTGACTTTAGTTAGAAAAATAAGTTTGTCGGTTAGGCTACACATGTCTACTCAGAATTAAGTTTTGCTGTATATATTTGCTGAGTTTATACAGCACCAGGCTAAAATGGGGTTGAGCAGTTTGTTCTGGGAATTCTGATATCACCTCAGAGTCAAACCATCACATTAAGTAATACATTCTATTTAACTGATTAGTTGTCTGTTATTCCAGACTGTCCATTAAATCAGATAGTACATCACCGCATCAGTTTAGGTTAGTTGCATGATGGTGTCATTTTGCAGATTATGTCATTGGTATCCATTTAGGTCCTTTGTGTGAAGTTATCATTACTGAACAAGGTGAATTGATGCACTGATCTTTGATTTAACAGACAGTTGGGAACAATGGACATTACTCAAGATCTAGGAGCTTGTCATCTTTGGTTCTTGACGGGGTTGCACTGCCCCAGACAGACCCAGTGCGTAATCTGGGGGTTCTCCTGGACTCACGACTCCTGCTCAAAGAGCAGGTGGCAGTCGTGGCTAGGAGGGCCTTTGCACGACTTCGTGTTGTGCGGCAGTTACGCCCCTTCCTGGATCAGGAGGACCTTCGCACGGTCGTTCAGGCCCTGGTCACCTCTGGGTTGGACTACTGTAATGCGCTCTACATGGGGCTACCCTTGAAGCGTATCTGGAAGCTACAGCTGGTGCAGAATGCGGCGGCGCGGACAGTTCTTAATGCCCCTAGGAGGGCACATATAACACCACTGTTGCGTGAGCTGCACTGGTTACCGGTTTGTTTCCGGGTCCAATTCAAGGTGTTGGTCATCACCTTTAAAGCCCTTCATGGCACGGGACCAGGTTACCTGAGGAACCGCCTCGCCCTGGTCACTTCAGCCCGTCCCACTCGGTCCAGCAGAAGGGGCAGGTTGCAGACCCCACCAGTCAGGGAATTTCGATTGGTGGGGTCTAGGCAGAGAGCCTTTTCTGCTGCAGCGCCCGCCCTATGGAACATCCTGCCTCCTGAGGTCTGGTGTGCCCCCTCCCTCATGGCCTTCAGGAAAGGTATTAAATCCTGGCTTTGCCAGAAGGCCTGGGGGCCAGAGGGGGGCCCGCACCTGTGGAGATGGCTGGTGGGGTGATGGGTTTGTCTCCCCCCCCCCCCCCAGCATCATGCAGGTTTTTAGGGCTAAAAATTATAGGAGGTTTTTAGGGCATTTTTAATATATGTTTTTTAATTATTTATAGATTTTATCCATGGTTGGAGGGACCTGTGTTTTTTCTTTTTTATTAATGTGAGCCACCCAGAGTCACCCGTTGGGGGAGATGGGCGGCATACAAGTTTGATAATAAATAAATAAATAATTTAAAAATTACGCAAATGACACTGATGTAAATGACCTAAACTGGTAGCAATGACTTAATTTGTTATTTTGTGAATGTGGCAAATTACATCATTTACTTCATTTGCACCATAACATAATACATTATGGATCACCACAAAAATGCGGTTTCTTACACACAAAGTCCATTGTATTAAGGTCTAGTAAATCAAGGTTTCACTTTATTGTGGCTTATGTGCTTTGAAATTGCATCTTATACGCACACCAAAATTGTATTTGGTTTACTCAGGTTTGGGGTTAAAGACATTGTGTGAACCCAGGATCTGAATATAATCAACCAGAGGTCAAATGGACCAGGGTCAAAGTATAAAACAACATTATAGCAGCAGTTTATTGATTGTAATCAGAAACGTATAAGGTGGAGAAAGATTAAAAAATGAATGTAGAATAATTTCTCTTGTTTTTATCTGGAGTTAAAGTACACAAGGTCTGGGACTAGCCAGACTACCCATGAAAGGATACAGAGGGTCAAGAAAGGTATGAAAGGGAATAAATATGTGAAAATTGTTCCTCTCCATGAAAAGTACAGTGAATGTGTCTTCTTCAGACATGAGATACTTTTGATATAAATTTCAAACTTTCCTGTTCAACACCACCCTAGCAACTAATATGCCAGACTGTACAGCAATCACTGCTATATTTTTTATTACATTTATGCAAACACTTCACGTTCACACTCCTTCTGGAAGGTTTTTGTCTTCAGTGAAGATGCTGTGAAATGGAAATAGGTTTTGGAGCTTGGCTAAAGTTCAGTGTGCTGTTTCATTTACACCTTGCCCACACATTTTCATATATGCAGCCAAGACCCTGTGTCTTTGCATCTTATATTATGTGTAATCTTAAAGATGAAGAGTACAGTACCAGCTCCTGTGTATATTCTGTGACTGACCAACACAGTAAGATTTCTAGACGTATGATAAGGTGATATCATCTCTCCTGCTTAGAAAAAAAACTCTTTTTTTTTCCTGAAGCAATCTTAATCACTGACAACATATTGTAAGTTTCCAAGGATGAGAAAGAAAAAAATAATAATAAAGGGAATTGTTGCAGATGACTGAACAGATTTAGGGCTATATGCAGTCAGGGTACTGATTATAAATGGGTTTGGGGTGGTTATCTTGGCATCTGGAAGTACTCTGGACAGCCACAAGGTCAAATGTCAACTGTCCAACCCAAGGAATCAATAAAGTCCCACTGCTTAACCTCGTCCCCATAATAACTGCAGACTTACGAGAATTTGGACATCTACAGCCTGGGGTCGACCTAGCCCAGTGTTGTCCAAACTTGGCCACTTTAAGATGCTGGCTGGGGAATTCTGGGAGTTGAAGTCCACTCATCTTAAAGTGGCCAAGTTTGGACAACACTGACCTAGCCTATCAAGGAGGCAGCTTCTCCATCATTAAGAGCTTCACTTATTCCTTTCTTTCAAATTCTTTTTCTGCTGGCACTGCCTCTTGGATGTAAAAGCAGAGTGGCTATTATAATCTGTCTCTCATTTACTCAGAGGACCGGTTGGTTATAAAGAATTCCAACTTTATTTAACCACAACGTCGAACAAATAGATAATACGGCATATAAGCTGTTTCCATTTGGAAATACAGAACTTCACACTTACTGGCAGAATAGTTTACTGCTCTTAAACCATATGCCTGATTTTTTAATTTGGCATAAGCAGATTGCCTCCTTCCATTTCCAGCTGCCAGGTTCTTCATCTCTCCTAACCACACCCTCTGCACTGCTTAATAAACCTTGATTGAATTAGGGAGGCATTTCATACCAGATACACAAACATACGGTTTGCTCCACTTCCTGCGCTCTCCAGAAATCTGATTATGGTTAGGTAATTAATGTGTGTGCCCCCACCCCATCTTCCTTCAAGTATGCTGGGTTTCAGAACTATCTCAGTTTGCAGAATAGGAATAGGCTTCCCTTGATGTAGATTGTGAGATTGTTATCTCATTCGCCCATCTGTAAGTGTGTGCGTGTGTCTCCATGTGCAAATAATTGTTTATGTCCTTTTTCCACCCTGTTTTTTCTTCCTTTCCATTTCATTATAGCCACCTGCTTTATAATCCATTGGAAAGAAGTACTGTGAACAATAAATGGCAGCACATGGGGATGTTTTATAGGGTGGAAACAGAGTTGTGGGTGGATTATTGTCCAAGCTTCTCTTCACGCCTAGCTCATAATAGATGGCTGAAGGTTGAATTTTCCCTGATCTGCTTGTCCTGCAATATTTTCAAAGCAAACAGATGTTTTGGCTAAGAGTTAAAGGTGTGATGAAAAAACACAATTTTCCACAACCTGCTTTCAAAGGTTCAGAGTAGTAGGGTGAAGACACTACATGACCTCTTAGTTTCCATGCACTGAATCTATGTGCTTTGTTGTTTAGTCGTTAAGTCATGTCCGACTCTTCGTGACCCCATGAACCCTATCGTGCCAGGCCTTCCTGTCCTTCACTGCCTCCCTGAGTTTGCTCACTTTCATGCTCATTGCTTCAGTGATGCTATCTAACCATCTCATCCTCTGCCGTCCTCTTCTCCTTTTGCCTTCAATCTTTCCCAGCATCAGGGTCTTCTCCAAAGAGATCTCTCTTCGCATTAGGTGGCCAAAATATCTGAGCTTGAGCTTCATTATCGATCCTTCCAATGAGCAATCAGGGTTGATTTCCTTTAAGATTGACTGGTTTGACCTCCTAGCAGTCCAGGGGACTCTCAAGAGTCTTCTCCAGCACCACAGTTCAAAGGCATCAATTCTTCAGCGCTCAGCCTTCTTTATGGTCCAGCTCTCACAGCCATACATTACTACTGGAAAAACCATAGCTTTGACTATGCGGATCTTTGTCGGCAAGGTGACGTCTCTGCTTTTTAATATGCTATCTAGGCTTGGCATAGCTTTCCTCCCAAGGAGCAAGCATCTTTTAATTTCATGGCTGCAGTCTCCGTCTGCGGTGATCTTGGAGCCCAAATAAATGAAGTCTGTTACTGCTTCCATTTCTACCCCTTCTATTTGCCAGGAATTGATGGGTCCAGATGCCATGATCTTAGTTTTTTTAATGTTGAGTTTCAAGCCAGCTTTTGCACTCTCCTCTTTCACCCTCATCAAGAGGCTCTTTAGTTCTTCTTCACTTTCTGCCATTAGGGTGGTATCGTCCGCATATCTGAGGTTGTTGATGATTCTCCCTGCAATCTTAATTCCGGCTTGTGATTCTTCCAGCCTGGCATTTCTCATGATGTACTCTGCATATAGGTTAAATAAGCAGGGTGACAGTATACAGCCTTGTCGTACACCTTTCCCTATTTTGAACCAATCGGTTGTTCCATGACCAGTTCTAACTGTTGCTTCTTGGCCCGCATACAGATTTCTCAGGAGACAGGTAAGGTGGTCTGGTATTCCCATCTCTTTAAGAATTTGCCACAGTTTGTTGTGATCCACACAATCAAAGGCTTTTGCATAGTCAATGAAGCAGAAGTAGATATTTTTCTGGAACTCTCGTGCTTTCTCCATGATCCAGCGAATATTGGCGATTTGATCTCTAGTTCCTCTGCCTCTTCAAAACCCAGCTTGTACATCCGGTAGTTCTTGGTTCATGTATTGCTGAAGCCTAGCTTGTAGGATTTTGAGCATAACCTTGCTAGCATGTGAAATGAGTGCAATTGTGCGATAGTTTGAGCATTCTTTGGCATTGCCCTTCTTTGGAATTGGAACGTAAACTGACCTTTTCCAATCCCGTGGCCACTGTTGCGTTTTCCAGACTTGCTGGCATATTGAGTACAGCACTTTAACAGCATCATCTTTTAGTATTTTAAATAACTCAGCTGGAATACTGTCATCTCCACTAGCTTTGTTGTTAGCAATGCTTCCTAAGGCGCACTTGATTTCACTGTCTAGGATGTCTGGCTCAAGGTCAGTGACCACACCAGGGTGGACATCAGGGACATTAAGATCTTTCTTGTATAGTTCTTCTGTGTATTCTTGCCACCTCTTCTTAATCTCTTTTGCTTCTGTTAGGTCCCTGCCTTTTTTGTCCTTTATCATGCCCATCTTTGTACTAAACGTTCCTTTCATATCTCCAATTTTCTTGTAGAGATCTCTAGTCTTCCCCATTCTATTGTTTTCCTCGATTTCTTTGCATTGTTCATTTAAGAAGGCCTTCTTATCTCTCCTTGCTATTCTCTGGAAATCTGCATTCAGTTGCTTATATCTTTCCCTTTCACCCTTGCTTTTCGCATTCCTTCTTTCCACAGCTATTTGTAAAGCCTCATCAGACAGCCATTTTGCTTTCTTGCATTTCTTTTTCTTTGGGATGGTTTTAGTTGCTGCCTCCTGTACAATGTTACGGACCTCCGTCCATAGTTCTTCAGGCACTCTGTCTACCAAATCTAATCCTCTAAATCTATTCATCACCTTCACTGTGTACTCACAAGGAATATGATCTAAGTCATACCTGAGTGGTCTAGTGGTTTTCCCTACATTCTTCAATTTAAGCCTAAATCTATGTGCTTATCCCTTCTTAACTGTTACTGTATTTATTTTCTCAATCAATTAGACTTGATCCTTGGGAGCTCACTGTAAATTGAAAGTAAAAAGAAATTATATATATTTTTGCAACTGGGGAAGAAATAAAATGATAGCTAATGCGGGTTTATAATTTTAAAGACCCACCATTTTTAATTGGAAAAGTCCAGCTGACAAAATGAGGAGATCTTTAAAAGACTAGACTGAAAAAAGTGTATCTCTTTCCACCGAATAGGCCACGTGTTTGGCTTCTAAGAATGTGGACTTCAAGTGTGTGGACTTCCAAGTGTGTGGATTTCAGATCCCAGAATTCAGCAGCCAGTGTGGCCAACGATCTGAGCCTTGAAGCCCACACACCTGGAAATTGTCAAGGTTGGGAAACATGGTTTGAGTAAATTCATGATGGGGCCTTTTCCATGGTGGCACCATGATATACAGTGTATAAACCTAGGGAGCCCCCGTAGAAATTCCTTTCTCTAGCAGCAACCCATCTCTTTGCATTTGGTAGAGTCTCTGCTGGCATTAACATATTGAAGGCAGGGGAGGCAACCCTCTTGGGCCCTCCAGGGGCCCCCTTGCCACCCACTTCTAATCCCAGGCCTTCAGCAGATCTGACTGTATGGGCCAAGGACACATATCTGATCTGCAAAGATCAGGACAAACACAAGATGGCAGCAAAGAATTCATTTTCATGCTGCGCTGTCCAGGAGTTGGCTGGATCTGTAATAGCTGAAGTGTGGGGCTTCAGTAAGAGCCATAGCAGGACAGCAGTGCAGAAGGAAGAGTTCCCACCATTGCTGCTATTACCATCTTCCTCTTTGTTCTTCCTAGCTGTTGTGGCAGTGCACAGTGAAATGCAGTGAGGTGGCAGCTTCGTAGCAATTGGGGCTGGCCACTCTTATTTTTGTTCTCCTTCTCCTTCCTGCTTGCAAAGCAAGGAAGACAAGGGAACTGGCACACCAAATCTGAGCTGCAAAAAACTCTAATCTTGGGGTGGCAGCAGAAAGATGCATAAAACTCTAACTCAACCATACTTGGCCAAGGACTTGAACCCTCCTAGTTCTGTTGCCTTCACATCATCTGCCACTACCAAATACCATTTTCTGCCTTACGAGCTCAGATTCATTACGTTTGTGTAGAGAGCCATGGAAATGGCCTTGAAGTGGATTTTCAGAAACCATTGGGTAAATAATCAGGATAGAAACATTCCTTAAGCTTTGGGAGGAAAGATAGTATTAAGAATAGATTCAGGCTTATCTCCTGTGGTGTAAGAGGGAGGGGAGGAAAAAAACCACAATCAGATTTGCTAGATTTGCAAGACTTGCAAGCCTATCTCAATATGTAGAGCTCTGGTCTTCCTGTGGAGTCAGTTTCCTGATTTGGTCTGCCTCATAGGACTGACCATTCACTGCAACCTGATGCAATAAATCCAATGTTTTAGAGAAGGAAAAAAAATCACAACCCAAGAGCTGGCTTGAAATCACTTTCTGAGGCTTTTCAGAATCATTCACAAGACGAAATGGCTTCTCCCAAGATATGTTGGCCTTCAATGCTAATAACCCCCATCTGGAAGCGACAAGTGGAGACAGCTGACATACGCTGGGTTCGCACAAAACACTAAGCTGACATTTGGCTCAATGTGTTGCATGAAGCCAGGCAATTGTCAGGCCCAGCCCAAGAACAATGGTGAAACAGTCCAGTTGAGTTCAGTTCCTTTATTGGCTTACATCGTATAGACAGAATCTTGCCAGACTCAATCTATACGACTGCAACAAGTGGATATACCTTGGGAAATTCTAGGGAGTGGCTACCCTGAACCTCTTACGCTTCCCACGCTCCTGCTCCGGACTGTGTTGTCTTTTGTCTCCTTTCCCTTCCTGGAATGCACCCCCTCCTTCCTGATAGCCTCGCTCTCTGTTGCTATCCACCACAACAATTGACTCAGTTACTCAATCATGGAGCAGATCATCTTGGGTTCATATATTATGTAGGACTGCTATAAGATATCTGTTGGGTTCTTGGTGCTCTTTGAGCTTGGCTGTTTTCGTGCAGATGCTTCGTTACTATGCAAGGTAACGTCATCAGTGCAGGGGAGAGTGGAGTTTGCTGGTTGTTAATACATAGTCCCTTGACTTAACAGTCTTGGTTGGGATGTAGTTTCTTCCTGGATGGTTCCTTGATTAAGATGTACTTTCTTCCCTGTTTATCTGGTGCTGTTTCCTGCTTATCTAGATTTTGGTTGGGGTGATGTGCTTTAGGCTGTTTGTTTGTTTCTTTGACTCTTGGTTGTACAGCTGAACCTTGCTTACTGACTGCAAATGGGACTGGCAACTCCACTGCTAAGTGACATGGTTGTAAAGTGAAATGCTACATGTCTACCCCGATTTACCACGTCAGTTCTGCTGCGGTTGTTAAGCGAATCACCCACAGTCATTAAGCGTAACATCACATGACCGCGACTTGCAACTTCCTCCTGGCTTCCCTGTTGACTTTGCTTGACGGAAGCCGGCAGTGAAGGTCACAAATGGCAATCATGTGACCACAGGATGCTGCGACCATCGTAAATGTATGCCACTTGCCAAGCACCCAAATCACAATCCTGTGACTGCAGGGACACTGTGACAGCTGAAATTTCAAGGACTAATCATAAATCTCCTTAGTCAGTGCCGTCATAACTTCAAACGGTTGCTGAACGAAGGGTCAGTAAGCAAGGACTATGTGTATTATTTTAAATGGTTCATAGATAGGGTATATCTCTATGGCCAATCTGTCAAATTTTCTATTATTATAATGTACTGTATCTAGCCAGTTTTGAGAAGAATCATATTGAAATGCAAATATATATGTGTCTGTTGGGAGGCTCTTGTGTAAATTTCCTGTGGGAGCAGTAAATTTCCAGGACAGGATGTCTTGCAAACACTTTCTGCCCAAACCTAAATTTATCCAAGAATTAAGCAGCCATTAGTAAAGTTAGCGGTCGGTGGTTACTGATGCTTTGATACTTTTATCATCCTTGTGTTGACCTAAAACGGGCGTCGTGCAATGGAACTTTTAAATGGTAAAATTATGGTTCTTTTTTTAAGAAATGAATGTGCAGAAATCATCGTGACCCACACGATTTATCCCATCCCCAAATATAAAAATTGCAGAGGATGTGAACATCCTTGTTCTGATATTTCTTAAGTCGATTCTGCGGAAGGGGAATTAACAGCTGCTTGTTTATTGTTTGAAAAGCTTGTCTGGCTGAGCAGAGACCCGGAACGGGGAAAGGAAAAAAATGCAGCAGTCATCTTGTCCTGGGGCACCCTAGACTCCTGTCTCCACCTGAAGTAAAAATTTATATGGGATCTAACCAGCAACTGCTGGCTAGCTTCCTCCTCTTAAAAGGCTTGGCAAGGTCACTATATCAGTTTTCCTCAACCAGGCAGTAAGGCTGTGCATAGTTTAGAAACGATTTGAAAATCTTCAGTTCTTGTGCAAATACACCCTCTCTCTATTCTTCGAAGCCACCTCTCTTTTTTTTTTCAGGCTTGGGGAGTTTGATCATTCATTCTCCTTTCCTCTACCTGTTCTGGCTACCACATTTGGAAAAGGATGGAAGAGAGCTGCAGAAAATGCAGAAGTGGAGAAGCAAAATGATTGGGGAGCCTCAAACAGGTCTACTATGAGAAAAGGCTAGAATTCTGAGAATCTTTAGCTTAGAAAAAAACTGAGGGGGGATGTGATCATGGTTTGGAAAACTGTAGATGACATCAGGAAGAGGTTTTTCTCCTCTCAACACTAAAACCAGGGGTTATCTAATGAAGCTGGTTGGATGGAGATTTGGAGCAGATAAATCTGTTGTTGTATGTCACCCAGAATCACTTTGTGTGAGATGGGTGGCTGTATAAATATGATAGATAAATAAATAAATAAATGAAATAATTCTTCCCATGTAATTTGTGCATAATTAACCTATGGAATTTGTCATCACAAGATGTGATGATGGCCACTGATTTGAGTGTCTTTGAAAGGAAACTGGATAAATTTATGGAGGGCAAGTCTATCAAGAGCTATTAGTCTTGAGACCCAATGTTACCTTATTGCTGCAGGAACAAGAGTGGGACAAGGGTAATCCCCGTCTCCTGCTTTCCCAGGGTATCTGATTCACCACTGTGAGAAACAAAATGCTGGACTAGGATGGGACCTGCAGGATTGTTATTATGTCCTATCTAACTAAAATTCTGGTACTTCTGCTACCTCCAATGTTCCTCTAAGGAGCTCCAGGGAGTATATATGTTTTAACCACTGCTTAATCTTCCATAGAAAGAATGGCTAGCAGACATTGGAAGGAGGACCTCTGTGCTGCTGGTCCCAGTCAATTAGACCACTCTAGTTTACTTGTCATTTTGTATAACCATCCAGTGAATCCCACCATCTGAAAAGCAAGCTTTCCTACTCCAATTCTTTTCAATGGCAGATGACAGAGGTAAAGACAAGATTGAGATGGGAGAAGGTAGATATGGAACTGTTGGTAGATTTCTATGGGATTTGCAGATCCCCATCTTTTTAATAAGAAAAGCAACCTGTGATGGAATGGAATTATGAAGGCCAAGCTCAGGGAGATAAACATTTTCTTAGCTCACCAGAACTGCGTGGGAGGAACAAGAGGATGAGACTGGCACCTCCCTGAGGAATTCACGCTGTTGTGGCTGGAGGACTTTGGGAACTGGAGTTTTAGTCTGGGAAGATTCTTGCTAGAGATTGTAGCTAATAAACATAGCTGGACTGAATTGGCATTGTCTCTTGGAGTTCCTTGGGCTAGGCCAGACACAACCTGAACTTCTCAAACAATATAGACCATAGAGAACTTGACTTGAAACAATGAAAAACTAGGCAAAACCTGACCTCACATCTTGCAAGGTTACACTGCAGAGCCCAGAAACATCAGATAACTCCTTTGTTCAGTTTTGCAACTGTATTTGGAGGTACAGTTATGGAACAAAAGTATTTTCCATGCTGTTGCTCAAAACAGAAAAAAGGAATGGTGTGGTGATACTGCATTCCTCAAAATGTAGATCCCTAGAGTTACTCACACCCAACATATGGCAGCAGTGCAAGTCCAAAAATCTCACATCTGTGCATCATGTACAGAATAGCAAGTGAGGTTTAAGGTTCTGGGAGGTCCCATCTGCCTCACAGAGTTAGCAGGTCAGCTCTACCACTAGATAGAGAGAAATAACTTCAGGCAGCAGTTACAGGGAGGGCAGTGAACTCCAACTTTTCTGCAGCCGTTCTTTTTTCTTGAGGAAATGAACTTCTGTATCAGGCACCTTGACCCACACTTTCCAATCTAGCCTGTGTTTCAGATGTGAGGGAGAAAATACCAGTGTTGAAGTCAGATTCAGCCAATGATCCTGTGGCTTCTCTATGCATGAACAGTGGAGGTGGGGTGCCAACTTTTCCTCAGGTGGCAAACTGTTAGGTTCAGAGGAGGTTGCCTAAGATAATAGAGGGTCCTGAAGAAGAAACAGGCTGAAGGAACATGGTATGTTCAGTCTGGAGAAAGGAAGACAGAGGGGAGAGATGATATCAATGTCAGGTGCATAAAGGGAAGCTACAGGGAAGATGGTCAGGCCCTCTTTTCCATGGCTATAGAAACTAGGACCAGAAATAAGAGGTTTAATTTAAAGCTACCTATATTTCATTTAAATATAAGGTAAACGTATAAAGAAAAAGTTCTTTGGAGGCTGTGGGTTCTCCATCTCTGGGGGGTTTTAAGAAGAGACTGAAATGGACACCCACCTCTCATGGACTGGTTTTCCTACATGTTGCAGAGGGTTGGACTAGATGATTCATGTGCTGCCTTCCAACTCTGCAATTCTATGATTTTACATTGTAGTCACTGTTAAAATTAAGATGCCTGACTTGTGCCACAGGCTGTAGGCCTTCATTCTGTTTTGCACTAAAATCAACAGCTTGAAGTTCATCTGTAAGAAGCTGTGTCTCTTCCTCCTGGAAGCCAGAGAATGCCACTGAATCCTAACAGATCACTCTATTAAAGCAATACAAATGTGGTCACGTATATGCCAATACTTAGCCAATGTTAAACCAAGAATAGCAAGTCCCCCATGCAGTGGTGGCCTCTTCTTTACAGCTTGAAAATAGCTACCAGCAATAACTGAGCTATTGATTTCTATCCTGAGAATTACAAAATTCATCTACATTAGTCCTCTGACCTGATGCCTTCCAGAAAAGTTGGGTTATAATTTCTATTTCCCTCCAATGGCCAACACGTTATTTTTCTCCTCCCTGCAGGACCCCAGCAACACTGTTAGTTATTTCTGAGGTAGCAGATTTAGGGCTCTCTGGCAGAGGATGCTTAGCCCTTCCATCAAATTCCATTTCCCAAGTGTTTTTGAGGGATTCATGACACCCTTGTGTAATAAAAAAGACATAAATTCCTAGGTAGAATTTATCACCAAAGGGATTTGCACTATTAAAAAGTAGAGCCACCTGCCTCCTGAAGTTGTGGGTGCTCCATCACTGTAGGGTTTTAAAAAAAGATTGGACAACCATTTCTCCAGGATGGTATGAGGATTCCTGCGCTGACTAGAAGACCTCTAACCCTAGGAATCGATGATTTTATGATTCTATTAATTGTGTTCACCTCTTAGAACACCAGAATTGGTATAATTGGTTGTATCATTTTACTCTTCAAAATATTTCAGTAAATGTCTAGGGACTGGAAGTGACTTTGGTTCGCAGAGGACCTTGGAGTCTTTGTCAACTCATCTACGTCAGAAGATCCAATGGTCTATCACCATGCAAAGAAAGGGTCCTGTCTTTAGATGAAAGGTGGGCCCTACACTGACAAGATGGTCACCTTGCTTTCCTTGTCTGGATTAACATCTACAGCAAGATCACCCTTGGGCCCTCTTCCTCTTGGAGGCAGCACTGAGCCACTGAGGAATACGACCCGTTGTTTATATTTAGACATTGCCCAGGTAGCAGTACTTCTTGAACTGACTGACTACATAGCAGCAATTCTAGATTTGAGCAGTGTTTAACTTCAGCACGCGCGGATGATACATGGAAATATCAGTTAAGAGGAGGCAAATGTTTGATAAGAGTAAGAGATGCTAACTGTTGTCATTGTTGCTGTTGTTATATTCATTCCAGTATAGCTTTGGCTTCTTACAGAAAAGGTTGGATTCAGGCTGCATTAATCCAGGCCTGGGGTGAATGTATTATTGTATTTTTGGGTGTGTGTGTGCGTGTGTGTTGTTTTGTTTGATTTGTGTTGCTTTTAAGATCATTTTAGTCCAGGCTGTCTGTGTGGTGTTATGTTTCATCTGTTTTTATGGATTTTTTGGGTTTTGCACACCGCCTAGACTCTATCAGAGTTAGGCAGCTATACAAAATTTGAATAAAAAAAAATTATACAGGAACAGCTCAACTTTTCTCAAACTGTCATTCTGCACATGTGCTGAAGATGCAATGCCCTGGTGGATTTGGAAGTGTGTCCACTCGCCTCCCCCTCCCCAAAAAGAGAAACTACATAGAGAAGCTGGGATGACAGAGATCCTGGTGGTCTAGATGGTGTAGATCAGCTTGTCTTCTGGTGAGGAGAGGGTCCTTTGAGATTGGCCAGGCCCACCACATAAGCCGTGTTGTGAATAAGCAAGCTCCTTCCCATGGTTGTTATTTGGCAAAAGAATCCTTGATGTGTTTCAAATTAGCAAATTTCAAATGTGCCAGTTTGGCCCCCAAAAAGTGTCTCCTCAAACCAGAGGCACCCCTGCCAAAAATCTGCCCATCCAACTTGATTGTTGAAAGAAGGCCTGCTGTAGGTCCCACCTGTTTGTGAGTTCATAATGACCATAAGACCACGGTCAGGCCCTTTCAATGGTGGCCCATTTTACGGAAAACTCTCCCCTTGTAATAATATGTGGGAATGACCTTGGGAGATGAGGGAAGAGCCACAGCCAGGGGAACAGTTGGATAAGAGGCAGCTGAGCCCACAGAAGGAACAGGAGTGTGGAAAGCATCTCAGAAGGGACCCTCCCTAGTTTCTTGCGCTGTAAAGGCGAAGGGGGAGAGATGTACTTTGAGACTTGCATGATTGATGTCAGCCTTGTGAGGTAGTCCAGCCAAGAAGCACACCCAGAAGTACTAGCTCTACTTTATTATAAGGTTACATTAACAGAATCTTGCAAGTCTGAAAATACCCCTCCCATCCCTCACTTTTACTCTCCTGAAAATAGGGAGGGTCCCTTCTGAGGCGTTTGCCACTCCCCCACTCCTTCTGCGGGCTCCGCTGCCTCTTATCTATCGCCTAGTCTGTGGCTCTTCCTCCTGTCTCCCAAGGTCATTCTTACATGCCATCATGCCCCCAGAGATACAGACGGCCCCTGCTTTACAAGTATTTTGAAAACAAAGAAAGTAACCAGAGTTGCATGCAGGGAAGGGGGTCAAGAAAGTCGAGATGGTGGCCATAACCATGCAATCAAAGCCCTGCCCCTTTTTTGCATGTACAAAGGGGTGGGGTTTCAGTTGCATGGGTGTGATGGCCACCTTGACTTTTTTTCACCCTTCTGGGGATTTCTCTGATGCTAGGAAGCTTATATGAAATTCTATGTCCTGGTCTACCTTGCTTCAGATTGCTTGCTTGCTCGTTCATTAATTAATTAATTAATTAATTAATTCATTCATTCATTCATTCATTCATTCATTCATTCATTCATTCCGGCCTACCTTTGCTTCAGATTCCCTGCGTATTTATTTATTTATTTATTTGTTTGTTTGTTTACGCAATTTCTATAGCCGCCCATCTCAGCCCAAGTGACTCTCTCTATATTTCAGCTGCTTTACACCCGAACTTGGTTTCCAAAAGATTTCTTCCCCAGCTGCTTTGCTATCTGGTTTGTTCTCTTGCAAATGACATCAGGACGTTCAGAGTTCCTTTGTTTTGCTGGCTGGCTTTTAAGCCAAGTCACGGCGCTGTTGCGTATTTAGATAGACCCAACTCTTGTTGGAGCTTATTCCAAGACTGGATGTCCTTGTTCTACAGCTGCTAATTTCACCCTCCCCAGGTGGAAAAGCACCTTGGTGCTGTGGCTGGGAAAACGCAGCGGGAACGTGCCGCAGCACTGCAAACCATTCCACAGAGCAGGAGACCAGCTTGATTTCTCAGTGATTCCTTTGACTTAATCCACAGAAGTGGGCTCTCACGGTATTTTTAGGCAAAGACCTCAGGCCACCGTGGAACGCATTTCCGTGATTTATACAAACACCAGGCATTCCATTAATTATGGCGGTAGACAGCTATTAGGAAACAGCACCGCAAGATCTGTGTGTAGGTGGGGTTGATTAGACAGACCTGCATCTAAAGAAAGTACATTTTCTCCAATCCTGCTGATTGCAACCCTTTTCCAGTGCACTGGGGAAAGATCCCCCTGGTATTTACAGGAGGAGCCAATTCAAAAATAGCAGGGCGAACGAGCACCAACCCCTTTGCTAGGCACTTCACTTTCACATATTTTCCTATGTCCCGATTGCTAGGCAACAAACTTTGTCAGAGAAGATTGATCAAGGTGACGTGCTTAATCCTCACTTTACTGATTAAGGGGTCAGAGCTGGCCTTCTCCAACTTTGGTTCCAGCTGGTTGGACTTCAGTTCCCATGATTCCCAGCCAGCACAGGAACATATGGGGAGGACACCTGATCAAGGAAAGCTACCATCCCACAATTCGCCCCCGTCACGATGATGAGCTGTCATTAGGAATGTCTCACAAGCCAACCGTGGCCTGCAAAGACTTACAAACAGGCTACACAACAGACACATTTCCATCTGTTTCGGGCCTGATGTAAGGGCTTCCCACTTCCCACTGGCCAATCCCTCTTTCTGCAAGCACGTTTCTTCAGCCAAAATAATCTTGAAGTCATGAGGTGTAACAGATGGCATGCAGAAATAGCTCTCCTGATTTGAGCTTCTGGGGGATGGCCTACCCTTAAACCTTTGTTCCACCCAAGCGCTCTGCCCACCACACACAGAGCTGCCCAGAAAGTATCTGTCAAAACTCCAAGCAGAGAGAAGGTGCAGAAATTCGCTCTGGTCCCAAAGGGAAGCAGCTGAGATGGAAGCCACAATGCCCATCAGCATCTCCTCAGAGGGGGCAGACCTCAAGATGCGTAACATCGGAAAGAGGTGAGGGTACCAGAACCACAGCAGGATGTCACATCCTCTCACCTGTGCATGACCCCACATAACATCGACGATGCCACCGAGCCAGAAGAAGGCTCCAGCCATCCCTTCGAAAAAAGCTAAAAATAAGCGTATGAAACAGTTTTCTTTTCAATCAGGTAATAACCGGTTGCTGCAAAAATGTGTATTCTACATCTGGCAGGGAATTTGATAAGCAGGGTTTTTAAGTTGTCCTTCCCCAAACCTTAGTTTTCGTGTCTGTACACACCGCCTACAGAGATTAGCTTGAAAATGGGATGGGAATATATATAGTGTTATTTCAAGAAATAGTGTATGATTTTTAACAGTTTAGGCAGGAATGAAATTTTCCAGGCCTCCATATTTTCTTACCCTATCTCCAAAGTAAATATTGCAATAATGATGTTTGCTTTTATATAGCACTTTCACTGTCCATACATTTATCTTGCTCTCTTCCTGACCAGATCCCCGTAAAACAGGATCATTCATCCTTACAGGGATTAACGGGCCTTGTGAGTAACTGAAAAAAGCCAAATTTGAAAATGGTCCTTCTTGATTTGTAGCTTAGTTTCTTATCAGTGATTCCCCTATCCTTATCTCTAAATCCTTCTTTTTTTACTGTTATTGCTTTTTTTCTTGCCAAAATATTCCAAATCTTTGAGAAATCAACTGCTAGAGAAACTTGAAATCATGCTGAACTAGAAACTTGGAAAATTTGGTGGCATGATAGCTGAAAACTGGCAACAGGAGTTTCTAACATTATGAAACATTAATGAAATAGAAACTTGCTCAATTGCAATCTCTGGATTACAAAGAATTTAGGAGTTCCAAGTTGGGCAACGCACAGTTAATTCTGGGTTTTTAGCATTAGAAAAGTGAAAATGGACTGCATTCGCCCTCTTTCAGCCAATATTTTTGTGGAACAGAAGGTAGCTGTCAGCTGGTACTATTCCAACGACTTCTTTGACTTTAGACTTGAAAAAAAAAGAGGAAATAAGGGTTTGTTTCAAGTTCTCATTGTTCTCTTTGGAAACTCTAGAAATGAAATACCCCATTTTGTTCAAAACTTGGGATAAATGACTGAAAGAACATGGAATGTTTTGTTCTGAGCTTGGCACATTTGAAATGGCCTTCAAGCCTGAAACATTTTGCACATTTATACTACTTTGTTCTCCCCTAAATTTTGGAGAAGTTTCTTTTGCTACCTGGAAAATTTACACAGCAAGAAATAGGGGGTGGGGGGTGGTAGGAGGCAGATTGAATGATTCCCCTGAAAAGAGATAGTAAGGTAGGATAAAGTCTTCAACTTTACTCTTGGTGACTTCATGGTTGCATCCATGGCGTCTTCTTGGCAGCAGGGCTGTCCATGGTATGTAGGTGTGTGACAAAAAAGTCAAGATGGGAGCTGTTTTACCTGCATTGCAGCTGCCATCTTGACTTTTTTGACCTACCCCTGCATTTGGCGGCAATCTCCTTGATATTTGCAGTATCAAATATTATCCACTTGATACATGTATTCATCCTTGCCTTGGTTTTTATATTACCTCCCAATTTTATGGTAATCAGAATTATTAATTTTAGGTTAACTGTCTTAACTTTTTTATTTTCAGTGGAAAAGCAGGGTAGAAATTCCACAGTATTTTCAACTCTTGGAAGGAGCCCTGACCATTGAATGACTGCCCCAAATACCCCATTGCTTTCTCCCATTTGTTTGTTTGTTTTTTGGTCCAATTCCTGGTCAAAACCTTAACAGTTCCAGTGATCCCATTGTCACCACCAGTTAAAAAAGCAAATAGGGGATCTTTCTGAGCGCGTTTCCCCTCAGCTCAGCAGCAAGAGGTTAGTCCTCCTATTTGCTGCTTGAAAAAGCACTGTTATATCAATGCATGTTATATTCCATTGTGTCTTTGTGGAGAAGCAATTTCTCCAATATCACGAGGCCTGCGTATAGCCAGCCCTGCTCGATTCAGATGCTCAATGAAACCTCATGAACCAAGGACAGGGAAACCGAAACCAAGTGGTTTATTTATTTGTGCGTAGAGAAGGGGAGGCAGTTTGGAGCAGCAACGCAAATCCATTTCCGCACTCGTTCTTTACTAGCCACAAAGCATGTTCATCCTCTTTGCTATTTTTACTGGGATGTTCACTATTTCCCTGAAAAACACTCTTGCTTGCATGTTAGCGTCTATCTTGGAAGTCCTGCTCTGCTACCTTATCTGTATCGTATCTGCACTCCACTGAGAGTCTATACGGCTTCAGTAGTCTATAAATGTGAATAACAGCACCACCTGCCAGATAGATTAATTAAATTGGCCAATGTATCCAGTCTCCTTGGTGGTATCTCCAATCTTGCAGAAATCTCTCCCAAATGAATCAGGAATGCAGCTTTTAGACTGCCTTTCCCTTCCCTCCCTCCCTCCTTCTCTCCCTTCTTGGTGACGCTGGCCTTTTGTGACTGGGCCGTGTTTAAAGTCCTTGCAAAGCCGTTGAGTTTTACAATATCCATGCATCTGTTCAGAATAACGCCTGCTGAATGAATGCAACCTATTACTCCAGGTATATGTTTCTAATCTGTGCGCAGCTCTGGAAAAGCGTTGCCCTACGCAGCAGCCTCGGGCATATCTTAAATAAATGTTTTCCTCCCAATAGTCGGCTCAGGATCCAGACATGGACTTTTAGGAATAGAATAAAAAGCAAAAGGATGGAAGAGGATGGTCAAACCAATATTCCTTAGGCAACAGGGTATTTTAACCCAGGGTCACCCACTCCCCTGGTCTGGCACTGTCCAGCTTGAACTCAGGAGTAGCAGTGATCTGCATTCCAAATGCTTGAACCCTCAACCAGACATATAGTAAGCCATAATCAGCGCTTCATCTCTTCAACCTTTTGGCAACCAATGGAGACATGCACGGGTAGGGAACCCCTTGCTGCAGTGACTTCCTGTCATGCAATAGCTTCTTTAATCTTGAATTAAGCATGAGCAGAACATGCAGGAAAAAGATGTAGAATCACGCAGTAGTCACACAGTAAATACAACATGGAGCTGCTATTCCCTTCGTGTCCTGTTTGTGGATTTCCCGATTGCCCCAGGAGGAAGCAGGATGCTGTGCCTGATGGATGTCTGGATTAGTCCAGCAGAACTTCCTAAATTCTTAAACAGTTTGGTTAGATAAACCAACCAATTCCTGCAGCTCTTGAGTGCCCTCTAAAGACCAAGGATTATGATTTGCAGGGAAAATCTTGACAAAATGGGAAGCAAAATCTCAAGACTGTTCTCCTAAATTTGGCACTCGATAGGTTGGATTAGAGTCCCAGGAACTTCCAATCAATTTTGCCAACTTTGGCCTCATTCACTGGGAATTCAGGGAGCCGTACAGTAATCCCAGCACACTGGAGGATACCAGTGTTTGGAAGTATTTAACTCCTGGAAAGCTAGCATGCCATGATCAATCAAATCCACAGCATGCTAATTTTCAGAGAGAGTGGCAGTTCTTTACACCGAAGAACATTCAGGCAGGCATTTTTCTGGATCTGAAGTTTGGCAAACTTGAATATGTTACATTGCAGAACAAATCAATTATTTTCTGTAGGCTTTTTTTGTTCCTCTGATATTTTTTATGTAACAGAAGCCCTTCAAAAATTCAAGAATATACATATATTGCTGTTATACATTTCTGGAGTTTAATTATAAAGCATATATGCAAATGTGAGGTAGCCCTAGCAACCTTTTCTATTTTAAATAAAGTGCTCAGTTTTAAATAATCAAACCAGACTCCCGAATATGTCAAGATGAGATGGATTAAAGGTTTCTTCAGTTCTATGGGCACAAGAAGATTTTTAATCCTTTCTCTTTCTTCCTTCTAGTCTGAAATGCCAGTTTAGATAAATTCTCCATTTATTTTCTAAGACAATAACCATGGTATCCTTTCCTTAAGTCCAGTACCTTAATTGCTGCATTACACTGGTCTTATCTGCAACACAACCATCAACCAATTTTGGGTGGGGGGGGGAGACTGGTCAAATGCCCAGCCCTGCCACCAAATCATTAAAATGGGTCCTACAACTCTTGTTTTGGCAACAAACAGTCAAAGCCCCATTATAGACTAGAAACATTTCCTTTATAATATTTGCAGCTCTAACACAGAAGCTGTGCATTTAAATTGAGGCCCTGGCTGTGATTCAGAGAAGCACTGGAACAGATCTAAACATATCCTTTCCCCCCCAAAGGTGGCCCCTCCTTCTCCCATCTTTGAAGCTTAAAAAGCAATTTGTGATGTTCTATGGGAACTGTGGCTTGTAAAGGGGGAACAAGAAAAGGAAAACAGCAAAACCTATCTTTGCGTAAACATATACCTGCACAGAAAGAAGTTAAGGCAGAGTCTCAGACCTAAAATAAACTTGAGCCTATAATTTTGAAAAACAGAAATCAGAATAGAAATCTTGGGAAAATCATTATTTAAAAACACTTTATTTAAAATCACAAAACAAGATTCTCAGTGCATCAACCTATCTGTCAAGGAAACATGTTCTCAAATTGCGAATGGGACATAAATAAAAGCACTGTAAAACAGGATGTTCATGGGCCAGTCTAAAGATAAGGTCACTGTGATGGCAGTAAGAATGCTTAGTCTGAAGAATCAAGAGAGATTTAATTCAAGACAGTAATACCATTAATATGTTATAATAACGTATTATTACAAACAAAAAGCAATCAGGTTTCTTTAAAAAAAATGGCTGGCAAAAATAAAATATTGAGCTGGCCTAGCAGAGCACTAAAGACATTCAACTGACTGGATTTACACACTAAGACATTATACGGTTCACTTGGTTTTACTTTAGTAAGTTGCCTGACCCAGCCATTGTGAATCCAGTCACTGCTGCTTTTGTAATTACATCACAGTTTAACAAACCATGACAGTATATGTGAGCCCAATGTGAGATATTATTTTAAGAGGTTTATATTAAGATTATACAGATAGAACATAGATGGTTTATGCTGTATACCTAGATTTTAAAGAATTAGAAATGTGGGTTTCATCAAATTCCCATGAAGAAAGCAGCTGAATGGGGGGGGGCAGGAGGGGGGGAGAAAATAATAGAAGGGTATTACTGAATTTCTTAAGAACATCCAATTAAAATCAATGATATAATCTTAACAGGATAGAATAAAACACTTCTAAAACAAGCCTATTAGAAAAGCAGATAACATTGAAAAAACCCTGCTTATATCCCGAGTATTTTTTTTTCTAGTATTTCATGAAAGAATCCCAAATAAATTGAATATCTGATGGCTAACTTAGGAAAGCACTACTATCAACCTGCAGCACTGGGAATGTTTCAATTTCACATAGTAAAGTTCTACACCTTTATCACTGGAGCAGAACCAAAGCGAATTGTTATGAAAGCTTTCTTAACAGCTACGATATCTCTGAAAATATAACACCAAACTTTTTTTTTTTTTTAAATCAACCAACTTTTCTTTCTCTAACTTCTGCTGGGGTTTGTACAGCTAATTCTTCCTTCTTCTTGTTATAAACCTTTAAGAGATATTCATCAGGTTCAATTCCTTTTTCATGCAACTCAGACATGATTTTCCCCAACCTTTCCAATGTCCTTGCACTCTGTAGTTTCCGAGTTGTGACATATAAAGTAAATTCTTCCAGGCTCATTAGCTTACAAGTATCAACCTCACAGATATTTCTAACATCTTCGGCTTTATCCAATTCTGGGAAGAAAATAAGACCAGACATTTTCTCTAGGTCTTCAATGCCAACTTGGAATTCTTGGAGCTGATGGTCAAAGCCAACAGGGTTGTTAGGTATCACGAAGGCTCCAAGTACCAGAGGATCTTTGAGTACGTCACTTCGTCTGGCAAGAATTACTTTGTACAGATGAGAAGGTACAGCCACATCATCTGTTCCAATTACCTATCGGCAGAAGGGAGAGATTGTATCACTCAAACTCATCTTAAACTAGGGCACAACTCCAGATCTCATTTTGATGTAACATGGAACTGCCAAACCAACAATAAACTTAGTGAGCAGACTTATTGAAAACTGCTCTGATGCAACATCAAGACATTTGTAACTCTGTCTTGCAGAATTGCCAAATAAACACAGGCTAATGGTTGACAATGTTTCTACCCATAAAATAAAAACAGTGTGGTTAAAAGGGAAACAAGTTAATTCTCCCTCTAGATTGATAGAAGACATTGCAAAAAGATTGGAAAGGAGACATTAATTCCCTGTGAAGGTGTATGACCCAAGTGATACCCCTACACACACAGCATGGTTAAAGAGCTATTCTCTAGGATTTTTTAACTGTGTCAAGGAATTAATGGTCTCAAATATAAACAGCAAGTGAGAAATGCAACATGATAATGCCACATGGAACAATTCCTTTCAATACTCTAGCCAGCTAGCTTTCATCCAGGAAATTCCATTCCATTCCTTTTGTTCCCCATCCAATTTGAATCTTCTTAAGCAAGCCCTTAGTCACTGGTTGAGGATGCTCAGTTTTTGTGGTCTATTTTGGATTGCCTGCCCCTTAAGATTCCCTCCCCTTGTTGTAAAATATGGAGTTCCCCAATTCTGCTGATGCCTCCATCAACCCTGCAGATCGAACGTGCTATTAGCACAGCCGCCTTCAACTGGTGTCCTCCATACATGATGGCCAAACTGGCTGGGATACTAGGATTTGTCATCCAACACATCCCTAGGTTAGAGAAGGATATATTATCATTTACAATTCTGAACTGTAATAGAAAGTTCTCAGGTACTATTTAAGGAAGTCATAGCAATTAAAATAGTTTATTTGTGCTTTAGAGCTTAGCAAAAACATTCCATAAAGACTCTAGTGGGTTAAACAGATGTAGGTAGATGGCTGTTGTGCAGAGATTATTCTGGAACACTGATTGCACAAGTTTCCTCTTGTACCCTATACATCTGATTTGCTATTAAACTTATCAAAATGAAGAGGTATTAAATTTATTGTGATTGCAAGAACAGAAAGTATTTACCAAGGACAGATGAATTTTACTGAGACGTAGTCTGTTTTCTTAGACTACTGGTTAGTTACAGAAGATAATTTCAACGTTTTCATTAACTCATACACCCACACACATAAACACTCATGTAACAAACACAGGCAAATATATGGGAACAGACAGTTACCACAAACTTATCAATTTGTTACCAAAAACCACACGAAGCAGAGACACGCAGCACTACAGTATGTTTGACATAAATTCAAGCTTCAATAAATAACACTGCTTTTTAAAAGTGTGTTTCCATGTTGCTGGGACTCCAAATCACAAGAATAAAGAACACGCTTGTGCATATGAACACTGGTTGTCATGTGGAAGGATTGTTAAAGGTTTTATCCTTTTTCCTTTGTGGGTGGGGAAAACACTAGCAAAGAAAGCTCGGGTCCCACTGAAATTCTCAAAGTAACATTCCTGCATTTCATCTTTTAAAGTCTGAATACACTGAGCTCTGTAGAGATATCAGATTTTCTTACTCTGTTCCATGTTACAAGAGAGTTTGGAGAATGTGAAATTCAGAACATAGATCTGAAGCGAAAAGTAGATAGTTTCTGCATGCACAGAGCTTCAGCATCCCTATGAGGGATTGTGGGGAGGCCAGGAAAGGAATGGAAGGGAGAGTAGACATAGACATTTAGGTCCACCGGCAAGCTGTGTGAGACTTGACAATCCACAATCATGCCCTAGAACATCTGGACTGAAGGAATGGTGGCTATGGAATGGCTGCTTTTCTATTCTGAGCTCTAATGTTCCTTTGTGATTTATAACAGGAGGTAGCAGCATCTTGCATAAAAGTAGAATCTAACTATTAACCTCCTGACAAACATAGCAACCAAAATCTTATTTCACCATGTGAACTGCACTATAACAGACTTTTTATGATTATAGTGCATTCTTCAGACAAGTAATGTGCATTGTTCCACATGATTGCTCAGCTCAAGGAAGCTGAAAAAAAAATCAGCATGTTAATAAGGTATGTCTGTTTAGATTTAAAAGGACTATCTTCACCCTGAAATATAGTATGAGGAAACACTTTGTATATATGATGCCGTAGCGCCACCCAGTGGATGCTTTACCCAACATTCAGAACTGTAGCCTCAATCTCCTTCATTTAAACCCAATAGTTCTCTCGCTGTCATTTAGGACAGACAGCTATGGCCTTCTGTTGAGGGAACAGAAAGCATTAGAAGATGATCTGCACATATGCCTACTTTGATTTGTGAACATCTATCCACATGTATGAAATGATAAAAGAATTGTCATTTATGGCAGCAGCAACAAAACATATTAGCTAGAGAACATTAGTTTCCTTCCCAGGTTAACAGTGACTTGCTATGGTTAAAAGTCAGTACATATTAAACAAAATAAAGAATTTTATAGTGCAACTGTTTGACATATTATGCTTCAGTACACTTATATATTCTTATTTCTCTCTTCTGAATGTCATTCCTGTAGTCAAGGCATTGTCATAGGTTCAATCTCCCTATTTAACTAAAATTAATCTGTATAAATCTAGTTATTCTGTGTGGGCGTGGGTGCATTATTATTTTGGAATTCTAATTAATCTGAACTTATGTTGTTCATCTTCACTTTCCTATATTTGACATATCTAAACCTCACATTTGAACCTTATTCAAAGATTTTTTATTGTTACCATAGCCTACTGGGAGCCATAAGACTGTTTTTATTCCTGTCTTCTAAACAGAGATAACCGGGAATATTAGGTTATAATAAGTCCTCGTAGGGCTCCCACCAGAATTGTAAAATGAGTAATAACAGAAAAAAGGATATTGGTTGGCAACAGATAAGGGGAGGGAAATGGAGTTTGGGACTGTGGCATCTTGAAGGACCTGCAATGAAACAATCACATTTTCTCCTCAATATTACCTGGTGTGGCTCAGCCCCCCCGATATTTCATCTTTTGTGTGTATGTTGTGCTAAAAGGAAGGCTGCATGAACTGGTCTGCTTTACTATAAGATAGTGATGCCTTTATGTGCTGTTCCTGTACAAACTAAAACTGTGTATGAATCCAACTGTCTCTGCTGAGCACCTGAGAACTTTCCAAGGCATAAAAGCCTCAGGGAATAGCCCAGTCCTGAGACATGAAGGCAAAGAGAACCTATTGTAAAGTGTGTGTGGGTGGGTGGGGGGGAGATCCTAACCCTGGGCCACTAAAGTCACATCCAGAGTTCTTGGAATGAAAAGTATTTTCTACAGCTCAAAATACTAGAACTGTGCGCTGTGGGCAGCCAATCTGGATGGTTTTAAAAAGGGAATGGACAGGTTCGTGAGGCTCAGGCTGTAAACAGCTACTAAGATTGATGGCCGCTTGGTGACACAGAATGGTGGACTTGATGGGCCTAGGGCAGTGTTTCTCAACCTTGGCAACTTTTAAGATGTGTGGACTTCAACTCCCAGAATTCCCCAGTCCCCACGCTGGCTGAAGAATTCTGAAGTTGAAGTCCAGACATCTTAAAGTTGCCAAGGCTGAGAAACACTGGTCTAGGGTCTGACTCAGCAGGGATCTTCTTGTATTCTTTTAACACAAGACAAGTAGGAATGTACAGTTTTTTACAGAAACTGGTCCAACAATTTGCACTGATCACAGAGATTCTGAAAATGGAAAGTACATGAGTCATGCAACTGTATGCCTTATCAGGATTATTGTCTGGTGACTGGGATATGTTTTGGCAAGACAATATGGCGTTTATGTTCAAGGAACAACCTCGATAAAGACATGTAAGTAAGGCATACTTACGTTCCACAGGTGTAATTAGAGGGCAATCTTTAGATGCCGCACAACATATAGAAAGACTACAGCTCCATGAGAGCACGCAGAATTGTTCGTTTCTAGGCACCTAGGGAACAAGGTGACTACTAGAAGTTAGCATAGATTTATTAAAACAGGCCAGGCTAGAGAAATTTTACTGCTTTTGACAAAATGACTAGATTAGAAGACCAGGGGAATGCTATGGATGTATTCCTCTATTTCAGTAAGGCATTTGACAAAGTCAGCTTAGATTCCTTTTTGATAAAATGGAACAATGTTGGATGGATGGTCTCACTCCTAGACAGATTTGCAGTTGGTTGAACATACCCAACGTGTGGCCCTTAAAAGTTTCTGTGTCAACATAGAGGAAGCCATCCCATGGGGTACCTCAGGGATGTGTGCTGGGCCCAATGTTATTCAATTTTTCATCAAATTTGTAAATGACACAAAGCTGGAGGGCATAGTGCTAACACCTCAGAAGAAAGGCTCAAGGTTAAAAGGATCTTGACAGACTTGAATATTGGGTTCTAACTGAAAAAATGGAGTTTGGTGGTGAGATATGTATAGTGACTGGATCAACAGTAGTCCTGTGAGAAAGATCTGGGCATCCTTACTTGCAAACCATAGATTAAGCATCAGCCAGCAGTGTGTTGCAACTGCCAAAAGAGCTGATGCTGAGGATGCATCAATAGAGGTATAAATTTGGGATCACACAAAATGATAGCTCTACTCTGTGTTGTACTGGTCAAACTACACCTGGAATAGTGTCCAGTTCTGGTCACCACAATGCAAGAAAGATGCTAAGAACTGAAAAGCGTGTAGAGAAGAGTGACATAGATAGTGAAAGGCTTAGAAGCTAAATCCTATGAAGAATTGTTAAAGGAATTGGGTATGTTTAGCCTAAAGAAGAGAAGCTGCTAAGTCTGATGGAAGTGGTCCCAAAAAGAGAGAAAGCTAAGGGGAGATATGATAGCAGGCTTCAAACATTTGAAAAGCTGTCACAGGGAAGAAAGTGTGACTTACCCTCCATAGTTTCTGAGAGTAGAACATGAACCAATAGGTGAAAGTTTTACAGGGGAAGATCCAAACTCAAAATAAGGAGGAATTTCCTGACCAAGCCTGCTCCTGGAGTCATGGGTGCTCCATTGCTGGAGGCTCTTAAGGACAAGTTGGACAGCTCTTTGTCTGGGATGGTCAAAGATTAAACTAGAATACCACCAAGGTCCCTTGTGATTCTACGATTGTAATCAGTGATGTACTTTGGTATAAGTTGTTAATATATTCCAAATGGAGTCAGAACAACATTACTGGGTTTCAAGCTTGTCCCATTAGCTTATGGCTGATAATAAATGAAAGAATCTTTAGGAGATTAATCATCTGCCTTTCAATCTCTCTCTCACATTTAACAATTAATACATATTTCTGATATAATAAAACAACTTCACTTTTTTAAAATGTTAAAAGTGATTTTAAAATAGAATATACAAAACATTATTTTTTATCATAAAGAAAGGCATTTTTTAATGTTTTATATCTCCTTTTATTGTAGAATAATGCAGCAAAAGCAAAGGATCCTAACTGTGCTGGCATGCTAGGAGATGTACTCTCACAACCTCTTCTAATTCTAGATAGGCATCTCATTCTAAACTAAATTATATTGGAAAGAAAGAAATAAAAAGAAGCTGAAAGTCCTAGACTCTGCATAGTAGATTTCCTCTTAATGTTTGTTTTAGGCTGACAATATGCTCCTAAGAAGCATGGCAGAAGTGGTCCTGAACACAGACATTTTGAACATTATTGAAAAGCCTTTTTTCCTAACATTAAAGCAAAAACAGGGCTATATGAATGACCAGACAATCAGAAAATTAGCAAGTTATCAGCACAGTTAAAAATACAGTCTCCAAACTTGAACATTCAACCAGCATTCTCACCTTTTTCACCTCTGGTTTCCATAAGATTTGACCCTATGCTCCGCTTGCCACAAAACTAAATCTCTTTTTAATTTAGGTCTTCCTCTAACCGTTCAACTGGCAAGTGGGATAAATCACTTCTCTCAGGACATCCCAGGATCTGGGCTTGCCCAGATACAAGAGGCCAATGATGATAACACACATTGTATCTTGTTCTTAAAGCCAACTTAATGAAATGCATTCAGAAACACAGGCCTTTCCTGGCATTAAAAAAAAATATCCTAGAGGGATATTCGATAGAAAACTTTTTAGTGTACAACTATATTTATTGCCTTTGGCTTGTGTATATTTTTCTATTACAGGTAGTCCTTGCTTAATGATGGTAACTGGGACTGGAATTTTAATAGCTAAGTGATGTGGTCATAAAGTGTGATGTCATGTGATCATGCCACTTAGTGAGAGTAGTTCCGGCAGTTCCCAGTTACTGTTGTTAAGTGAGGACTGCACAGGTCATTAAGTGAGGATCTCACGTGATTGCAAATTCCAACTTCCTGCTGGCTTCTCCATTGACTTTGCTTGTGGGAAGCTGACAGGGAAGGTGCAAATCATGATCATGTGGGGATGCTGTGATAGCCAGAACTTTGAGGATTGGTTGTAACTACCACTCATTCAGTGTGTTTCCAAGTTTGAATGGTCACTGAATGAGTAGTTGTTAAACGAGGGCCACATATATTCCCATTGTCCACATTACCCTAGACTCATACTAAATGAAAAACAGTGTATAAAATAAAATCAGTAACAAGAAAAAACAGAAGGTACATAATTTGCATTCCACCAGTTAAATTACTTTTTACAGGTAAATCTGAAAAACCTGATTTACCAATTAAATGCTGCAATAATACTTATTTTTAGCATTTTAAAACAGTGTTACTGACAACTCTGGAAGTATCTGAGCTATAAAAAAATCCTAAAACAAGTTAATATGATTATTATGCTGTATGACTACAAAGAGAGAGGGGGGCTAATGGGACAACACTGGCATTCTTTTTCTAGCGTAGTGAATATACAGACTCATGTTAAAGTCAATATAAAAAGGCAAGATATGTTTTTGAAAAAGAGGGAAAACCAAAAGAAGCTCTAGATGACCTCCAAATGGAAATGTGTTTTCACCTTGCCCCAATGAGCAACTTAAAATGTGACAATGGGTTTCCAGCATTTTAGAATCTGTGTGCACAATATCATATAACTCTTTTCCAGTTGCATCAGAGAATGTACTGAAGAGATTAATAGTGATCAACACCCAAAAAAGAAGATGCTTGCTGTGTGGCCTACAGGAACAGGTATAGTATGAAAGATGAATTTATCAAGATCTTATAGACTCAGCACTTTCTAGTGACAGAACAATGCAATGCCATCAGAGTCAACAAAATTAGTGGTAATCCCTGGGCTTTTGTCACAGCCTTAGGCATGACAATTACTTAAGATTTCTGCAGGTCAACAGAGATAAAATTCCATCAAGACCTGACAGCCGAAACACCTTACCCAGCTCTGCACAGTTCTCTCTGCATCAAAGGCAATGTCAACTAAATTAAAAGAGAATCCACAAACATTCCCAAAAGTGCTTCTCGGTATGAAGACCAAGAAAAAATAAATCTACTCTACCTTATCCTTAAACAGCGTTATTCAACTATAATTGAGGCTTCACCAAATCATGGTAATGTCTGGAAAGATGACCAATCAAGCCAGGGAGAATCAAACCAAGATATGATGGCAATACCAATCAGCTTGCTTACACATGAACTAGTGTAATCCGTTTTAAAAGCTACTGATGCTAGGGGCCATTAATAGTACTGAATACCACATACTGCGCAGACATTTATTGATTTAATTCCAATCAAAGGCAATGGACTCTAAAGTCAAACTGAACCACAGACATTTCTGATACATCCTGATTGAAATTAATTACTTTAGCCACAAACTTAAAACCAGAAACAAGGAGGGATATTGGGTGTTTCCAAACATTCCTTTAGCTGCAATAGTCTTCTGATATGATTTGGAATCACATTATCCTTATTTTAGATTATGCTTAAGCCTTCTTTTGACTCAATGACTCCAAAGTAATACTTCACCTGAACTGATACTTGAGTGATAACACTGACCACAAAATATATTTCTGCAGATAATATTATTCCAAGTGATCTCACCCCTAGGGCCTGGCTCCCTTGAGCTTTCTTAAAAGGATCCTTTAGAGAAAGGGAATTAATAGCAGAGCTGTCTAGAATTCTCTGAAGCATTAGTTTCTTTTTGTTCATCTACAACAAATGCTGAATAATTGAAGTTGTACATTAAACTAACTATGCTACTCTTTGTGTTACTGCTGAGAATTGGGAGTTTTTACTGATTTTGTCTTGTAGGATATTTGTCTTGATATTTATTTGCTTTCGAACAGCTATATCATTTGAAAAAAATTATAAACATAAAATTCATTTACTTAATACAATTATATGTTTTGATTGCCAGTCAATTATAGAGTTCCCTATTATGTTCATTGTTTTGTTTGTCAGATTTATAACCTATCTTCCATCCAGGAGTGCATGATGGCATATGCAGCATTTCCTCCTTCCGTTTCCCCACTAACAATAGCCATGTAACTGAGATTGGGCTAAGAGACAGTGTTTGGCCCAAAGTCGTTCAGTCAGCTTTCATGGCCAAGGATGGATTTGAAACTGGGTCTTTTTAATAGTGACCCAGCAGCTTAATCAATACATTGCAGCTGAACCTTTCATCAACATTACCTTGACTGACTGAAAGATCCATTGTTTTTGACAAAGCAGCAGAGGGAAGGTTTGAGAGATTGAGAATAATGCCTGGGAGGTCCACAGAAGGGCAGAGCCAAATTGATTATGCATTTTACAGCTGACAAAACTCTAAGGAATTGTGCCTTCTACATTTATTAAATGAAAGGGACTTGCTCCTAGAGCACTGCTGATGTATATAAATAATGACCCAGTCAACAAATTACAGGAGTATCTGTAACTGGCCAATCAGCTAGTGGGAAAATGCCCAATTGGAAGCATTTCCAATTCATTTGATCACAGTATCACCTGGCCACCTATCATAGAATCGTAGAATGTCAGGGTTGGTGATCATCTGCCGCAACTCCCTCCACAGTGCAGGAATCCTCTGTAGCAGCATCCCCAATAGATGGCCATCCAACAGCTCTTACCATTATAAAATTCTTCAAAATGTCTCACCCACATTTTTTTCCTTGTTATATAACCACATTGCTCCTGGACAACACTGAACAAGTCCACCAATGTTCCACTTGGCAGCCCTTCAGAGGCTTGAAGACAACTGTATTTTCCCAGTTGTTCCTTTTCCACACTAAACATACCCAATGCCTCTCATAATTAACTTCTATTTTGTATGCTACCGTCTATTTATTTTCCATAGCATGACTTTTGCTATGTTTGATCAATCAGTATTTACTTACTCATACAACATAAAACCTTCAAGGTTTTTTCTGTACCCTAATAGACCAAAGTTCTCAAAACCACTTAGAACTCTTTTCTGGAGTCCTTTAGCAGCTGTTTGCACTAGGCTCCAACTGCTTCTTTCTAGGCATCAAGCACCCATTCACTCAGCTCTAAGCCTGGCCCAGGGTTCTCATGGTCAATATGATTTTCCTAGCACTATCTTCCGCACTCCATTGTCTAGCCTCTTTTTCCAAGGCCAGAATCCCCAGTTTCTCTTCTTAGACCACATTAATCATTCGTCTTCTCAAAAGACAATTAAAACCAGAATACCTGTCCTTTTGTATTAGGACATCTGCTTTTGCCAAGCTGCTTTTCTTTTTTATACCTTCTGTGCCTCTATGATTTATTTATTTATTAAATTTGTATGCCACCCATCTCCCTCAACGGGTGACTTTAAAAATAAAGCCTGGCACTTTGGATTTGAATTGTTATCTAACTTAATGATTCCACATTTTAGAATTAGTTCATACTTTCTTGAAGCATAGTATATAAACTGGTATATATTAGATTATTAGTTTTTCAGATCTGGAGAAAGGCTTTTTGAGGATATGTACTCACAGATTCTTGATTGATTGGCACACAGAAAAGGGCCTTCCTCCTGCACACTAATTCCTAGCACTTCAAAAAGGGTAAAAGTGTATCTTAATCTGAAGTTTTAAAAATGATTATTAATTGCATTTAAAATATTCTAAGTTTCTTTAAATTGCTTTATGTATGATTTATTGGATTTTATAGAATTATTGCTATTCCACCTCTCAGTGCTTAAATGCCACGCGGGTCACATTATTGTTGTTTGCATTGCACTACTTTGGTAACATTGATAGAAAGGCATGAGACGGGGGGTGGGGAGGGGAGGCATTTGCCCAGCTTCAGCCAGTGCATCAAATTTCAACCTTTCTTAGACCAAGATGCCTGGTGACAATACAGTAACTCTCATCTTCATCACCACATAGCTAGATTACTGTAATGCACACTACACAAGGCTGCCTTCATAGACAACTTGCAGGGGCAATGTTCAGGTCACTGCACTAACTGCCAATATGTTTCTGCATCAAATTAATACTGCTGGTTATAAAGCCATATACCAGTATATCAGGTACCACCTTGCCAAAATTGAATCTGCCCATCTGGTCCAAACAACTAAAAGGAGCTGCTGAGGGTTTCTCCCGCCTTGTGGAATGTCTGTGGGATATGGGCTAGATGGCAGGCCACCCCACATTCTGGTAGCCTCATTCCCCAGAGGTATGTTGGCCACTTTCCTCCTTCCATTTTGGAAGGCTCTGAAACCCTTTCATTCCATTGATCATTGTGAGCATATGTCTGTCTGTGTAACTTGTACTGTGTTTCTTATTCATAATGGCTGTTTTTTTTAATTCTTGCTTTGCTGTACACTGCCCAGTGATTAGGGTAGTCTACAAATACTGTAAATAAACACATATTTTGTTCTCAATTTTAAAAATGATGAAAATCCAAAAGAAACCAATGACTTTTGAAAACTGGGAAAGGGAAGGAGGAAGTTATTGATGTTGGAAAAATGACAAATCTTTTTTTTTTCCAGACTCAGTGACATTTGTTCCATATCCATGATAGCTCAAAGTGAAAGTAGAACATTTGGGGTTCCCCAAAATGAATAATTCTAGGGAGTTGAAATGACACTGGCAGGTCGAAATACCCACTGTTCATATTTTTAACAGAATCGAATTGACTAATTCTACATCATTAACACTGAAAGACAATCATAGGTAAATAGGTATAATTAAATGACAAGATAGATATTAATTGATGTATGTGCTTTATCAGCTAATTTGCACACCATTTAGTTTTAAGCTTGCATTAAGAAAAAAAAAGCCTAATTGTTCAGTGGAAAACTGCTATAGAGAGCTCTTAGAATTTCCTTCTTTATATGACTTGTTCTGTCCTTTTTAAGCTGTTGGTAGAAGTGAGGAGATAAATGAGACAGTCTTGGCAGCTCAGGACATCTTCTCAGAAAGAACAGGATATCTGACTAATTGAACTGTCCAACCAAGAAGACATTTTGGTGGCAAATCTGTCTTCATATATGTGTAGCACAAGTTTAAATTTAAATTCCCAAACTTTGAACTAGCTCCCATAAACAGTATAGATTCAAATCATATAGTCAATAATTAAAACCAGGGTTGGTGGGGAGCGGGGGGGGGGAGAGAGAGGAAGAGGGAGAGAAATTACTGTGTGATGCTTAAGGCTATATGGTTTACAGCTTAAAATGATGTCATTTCTTTAAACAGAACTGTATTTAAATCACTAAATATACCTTTTTTATTTCTTAATCCATTTTGGGAATTTTGACAATTGTTGCAATTCAATAAAATATATGAAAATCCCTTAAACAAGATGATTTCACTGAAGTATAAAATAAATATGAGGAAAAGCTCAAATTGTAGCAAGTGCTGTGATGATAATTTAAGCATTTAATCTGGGTTTGATCTGAGTGAAGCAGAGGAAGAAAAACTATAGGAAAAAAGGTTATTTAGAAGCAAAAAGCTGCTACAGGACAAAACTTACTAAACTAATGCTCTCTGGGGAACAGCATCTATAAAACAAGAAGCTGTCATTTTGATTTGCTCTGGAAAAAATGGAATACTGCGTTTTGCCACTTTCGTAACAGAAATTAGATTCTTCCTGTGGGCATTCTTTTACATTTCCACACATACAGTATATTTATATTTTGCTAGTGTATTCTCAAATTCCAAGTGTGATCATCAATCTACATTTGCAGCAAATGCCTTCAGAAAAACTGCTGACACTTGGTTTGAGATATACCAAATTCAGCTGGAGGAAAGAACTATATCAGAACATCTGGAGTTTCAGTGTAATTTCCTTCCTAATGCAGAATTAACAATGACACTATCCAAGCAGGAACAAGGAATGCAGGTAGTCCTCATTTAGCAACTACCTCTGACAGTGACTTTGCAGTTATGATGGTGATGAAAAAATAACTTTGTGACAAATGCCCACATTTACGACCTTTGCAGCATCTCTCTCATTCACATTTGCCATTACAGTCAGCTAGTACACAGTCTTGTGTAAAATCGTAAGCATAGTCACGATCACATGATTTTTCACTTAGTGACTGCTTTACTTAATGACTGAGTTGCTGGTCCCAATTAGGTTGCTAAATGAGGACTACCTGTATTCCTTGTTCCTGCTTGGACAGGGTCATTGTTAATTCTTCATTAGGAAGGAAATTACACTGAAAAAAAGTGACCTATGACCACAATTGGGACCAGAACTTGCATCGCTAAGTGATGCGTTAAGTGAGTCGTGCCCAGTTTTACGACCCTTTTTGCTGTGGTCATTAAGTGAATCACTGCGGTCATTAAGCAAACCATGCAATCGTTATGTGAATCTAGTTTTCCCCATTGACTTTGCTTGTTGGAAACCCCCTGGGAAGGTCACAAATGGCAATCACATGGCCCTGGAATGCTGCAACTGTTGTAAATACATGCTGATTGCCAAGGGCTGAATTTTAATCACGTGACTGCAGGACTGCTGCAATGGTCGTAAGTGTGAGGACTGGTCGTAAGTCACTTTTTTCAGCACCATCGTAACTTTGAATGGTCGTTAAACGAATGGTGGTAAGTTGAGGACTTCCACAAAAGACAGGAAATAACATTAGTCAAAAGGTAGGAAACTCTTATGGCCACTGGGCACATTTGGAACTTTGAGAATATATCGTGGATCCTCTCCTGGTTGGGAGGCAAAGTCTTATCTATTCACAAAGTGATTGCTGTGGGCTTACAGAGGGCCCAGAAGCATTCTGAGGAAAAAAAGTGATTAAAATTAAGATTGGACAGGGACTTGGTGAGAATTACTTGGTGCCACCTACACTTTGTTCAGCAACTTGAGCCTCTGGACTATGTCTTGCGTGCGTTCCCTTATTTGCATATTATAGTTAAACACAACGTCATAAAGCATTCTTCAACTGCCCGGGCACTTCTATTCCTGCAAACATGCTTTCCTTATGCATGTGAGACCTCAAGATTGGATTCATTACAAGTCCACACAAAGAAACTGCCAATAAAATCAGGAGGCAAGGTTCACAGGGTACAAGTCCTAACCTGATAGACAACTTTCTTCTTCCCATCTTCATCCAACTGAGGTAACATCAAGGGTCCTGAAACAACCCAGACATCTTCAAATCTTTCAGTCAGGTCCCGGCAATACATCTCCACTCTGTAAATATGTCAAACAGACTAGATAAACTGATAGGCTGGTTCCTTGTTCTTTAATAAAGTATCTCTGCTCACCCTCTATAGCAGAAAGTCATTATTTCTATTAGGTTGGAGTTGCACTAACTAGGTTTTGCTCCACAGAACAGACAATGTGCTTCAAAAGATCATAACTCTTTTTACTTGTTTTTCTACTTTATCTTACTTCAAGGTGAATGATACATTGTGAGAAACAAAAGAAAATGATTCCTAGCCATTTTAAACATTACTAGAAACTTAATTCTAAAACTGCAACTCCCCCACCAGGGAAGAGAAAAAAAATTGGGGTGTCTTACTCAGATACAAAAATTTCAAATCAGATTTCTGCCTTATGAAGCAGTCCTGAAGTCTTTTTCTCAGCATCATCATTTTTCAGTGTACAAATATCTTGAAAAAAACACAGGGTAATTTATTCAAACTTGTATCCATTGATTTACATTTGTTCCTTTCCTTGGGGAAGTTATTAGTGGTGATATTTTAGTGACATTCAACTCTGCCACTGAGGAAGCCGTCACCTTAGTTGTATTGGATTTGCATTCAGCTGATAGGGGGAAAACAGTGCTTGGTTTGCACCTTGCCGAGTGAGTAGAGGTAACAGTATGTGTTTACAGCAAGTGGTAAACAGAGGACTGACCATTCATGGACTTGCCTGCATCAGTAGCTACCAAATTAACAGAAATTATTATCATACTGTTTCCCTTGCTTGAAGCAAACTAATTCTATTTCTGCAGCAGTGTGTGTCTAATTAATCAAATTTCATTCCATTTCATTAGATTTGTGTGTGCCTTAAATTGTTATGCACCATGAGTATTCAAGAAGGGAGATATTATATATTCTCTCCACACACACACACACACAAACTCTGGACTAAGGTTTAATGTGTCTGCCATATGCCCTGGGCAAAATTTCTCTCACTGGATAAAGAAGTTGCAGAGGCTTTTGGGCCAGATCATCAGAATACAAATAGTATGTCACACTTTCTTTCTCTGAGAGCACTTTTATATTTTTTCCTCTGATTTCCTTCCTGATTTGAGGTGTTTTACTTGTTTTGGTTATTCTTCTTTCCAATTCTGGCTGAAGTGTGATAATGAAATTTAAACAGAACTCACTCTGCACTTAATACACTTTTTAAATACACCCACCTATTCCAGAAACCAGCATTATTCTCATAGTTCTGAGGTACAATGTTGGATAGATAAAATGTTTCTGCCATGGCTTCCTATTTAAAAAAAAAGAATTAAAATTGAGTTTCTGATGGATGCCTACACTAGTTAAGAACTCAGAATTAAGCAGAATAAAGTAGTCAGACATTAAAGCATAACTTGTGTTTGGTAGAATATTTGCAGACTGATCTGTAATTCTTACATCAGTCAGTATTACAGTGCACGGCTAGATCCTTCACATTCTGTCTGCTTTTTAATCCACTTGCTTCTCTTCTCTAAAAACCGCCCGGAGTCGCTCTGCAGTGAGATGGGCGGTAACAAATCTGAATATAAATAAATAAATAAATAAACCTAGATACAAAATTGCAGAGATTCTATAAGGTTCACAGAGTTCTTTGGCTGCTCTGTAATGGATTTAGGAATTATGGATTCTATTGTCAACCATATTTTTACATGCAATCTTGTTTATCTGAAAATGTAGTGTGAATTATTTTTAATATTCCATCCTTTCCCCTTCAAAGAAACAAGGAATAAAACTATATGCAGCAATCCTACTGGTGAATATTTGTTGTTTCCTGCTGGTGCCATATGACCTCGTGACCAGCCACTGCCGATGTAATCTTCATTCATGGCACTGAACATTGAAGGGATATTAGGATCTGGTTTAAATTTACAATGTTTTCTGTCTGCACTGCCTATGGAAGAAGATATCAAATGATTCAGTTAAATTTCCTTTTCAAAAAAGTTCTGTACTGAAAGCAACTTAAACAATTTGCATTTTTTTAAAAAAAAGATATCTAGAGCATATATTCATGTTCACTGAAGCATTGTTCAGGCCCACTGGCCTCTTGCTACTCTGAGCAGAAAATGTGCCTCCAACATTCCATACAACTTTCTGTTGCAGAGAAGATTGGAAATGATGATAAATTATCTTGCAGAATTGTCTGCCATTGATATTATTCAAAGAAACCAGATAAGCATCTGATGAAATCTAAAGTTCTGTAGAATAGAGACTTCAAGATAAGAGGTAAACTCAATACTTTAACTCAAGCATCTCCAAATATTCAAATGATTATTCCAAATGAATATTAATTAACAGTCTATGCAGAAATCCCATGAGGCAGAGGTTCTCTAATGTTGTGACTTCCTTAAACAATAAATGAATTTGTAGGATTCCCTGCATGAACAATATTAGGACAATTCTAATTCTAACAATAGTAACGAGGAGGAGGAGGATATGAAAAGCTGGGTGGCCTAAGATTTGAACTTTTTTGTGACAATTCAGATGGCTTTCAGTAGGGCTGCAAAATTTTGGAGATTTGCCCACATAAAGCAGGATCAAGTCATTAAAAATGACTTCAATCATAAAGTAGAAGCTAAAATTCACTTCCTTGGAATCCAACCCTATTGGCCACTTCATTGTGCTACAACAGCCTTTTCCTGACCCAATATTCTGGAACTGTATTGGAAGTCAGTTCCTATCAGCCACAGCCAGAAAAATCATGCTGAGAACAATGGTAGCTGTAGCCCAACCCAGTTGGAAAGCAGGATACAAGCATCACTCACAGTGGAAAGGGAAGGTGACTCCATCAATCCCGGTATAAAATGATTGGAATATTTTTTTATCTCTAGGTCCTTACTTTCATTCCTCCCCGCCACCCAACACTCTAGAACGACACCAACCCCGTCAGCTGCCTGGGGATGATGGGATCAGAATTCACTGCACCTGGATGCAAGCTGATTGGAAGGAAAGCTGCTACTGAAGTCTTGCTTCTAGTGAAGCAAACCAGCTTCCAATGGCATGACAATTAGAAGCAGCACATCTGGCTCACCTGTACCCTACTGTGTGCAAATGCCTTCAAGAGGCAAGCAGGAAGGCAAATGGGCTTGAGAATTGACCTATCCAAAGCATGTGTAAATGGAGACCCAAATTCATCTGAGAAAATAATCCCATGCATATTTCTACAAAAGTAAGCTTCACTGTACTAAGCCTTACTTTCAGATGAATAAACATAAGATTGCAGCCAGGGGAACAAATCTTCCAATGCAGTTCTATGATTCATACATGGCACACGAAATACCTCTTTTCTTATAAGGAAATTAATTTCAACAACTAGGCAGAGGAAATGTTTACATACCTGAAGTTTTGTATTTGGAAATATGTTCAATCACCCATCTAGGTACTCGTTTTGCCTGATCATAAGAGAGAGCATGATTGGTATAATATCTGATCTGAGTTCCAGCTGCAGGAAATCCATATTTTTCCAATATAGGTTTTGATCCGAGTTCTGAGAAAGAAAAAGAACTTTATTGAAAGAAAGGCACAGAGAAAACACATCATGTCCTAAATACCAGAACCACATTTTTACAAATCAGCAAAATAAACTATATAGTATCATATAATCTTTCAAATTCCTACTTTTATTGTATGAAAAAGGAAGGAAAAAAAGGCCACAAAATATGCATTATTAAAATACTATATGTTCATATTATAGTATAAAATTAATTTATGGACATGTAAGTCAATGAACGAGAAATCAGACCATATGAACAGGCAGTTGAAAAAGATTAAATAATCCTCCAAACAAGACAACCAATGATAAAAGGCTGGGAAGTACCATTTGTATCCTACCTTTTCCTTCAAGAATGGAAGGCAGCATACAAAATGTCCTGAATGTTTTATTCTTGCAATAGTCCTTTAGGATAAGGTAGGCTAAGAGGAACTGGCATTTTGGTTTAATGCAGTAAGACAAACGTCACAGCAGAGGGAGCTCTAGCTGTAGAAAGCTAACCTCAAGAGAAGTTGAAACAAATGTTTAAGATAGCCAATTCTTTCATACATAATAATAAACTTAAAATACTCATAACACTTTTTCATATTTTGAAAGAGTAAAATAGATAATTTTACTCTTTCAAAAACTTTCACCTACAACTCTGGTTTCAATTTTATCATTTTTATAGTAACAATAATACAAATATGTTTAAGCCACATAAACGGTCAAAATGTACAATCACCAATAATTATACTTTATACTGCAATGACAGAGGCAGAGAAAACTACTTTTTCAATAGTGTTGATTGATTTTCATTGTATGAAGGAAGAAAGGAAATGGAAGGGGTTTTTTTTCAATGTAACCATTTATCAACAAAGCATAGGCTATTTTATTTGATTTTTGTGCTATGGTAAAAGATCCTATATTTGTTTTATAAAAATGCATTATTTTCCCACAAATACAGTTAAATAAGTATTAAGGGCAATACATTTTAATACCAGTTGTAATGGACAAAAGAAAATACATTGAAAAGAAACACGTCATTCCACTGTGTTCTCATCTTACTACATGCTATAAAATGAAATTCACATTATGTTGTTACTACAGGTAGTCATCGCTTACTGACCACTTGTTCAGCAACCATTCAAACTTACGATGGTGCTGAAAAACTAGACTTACAACCGCTTCTCAAAGTTGCGGCCATTGCAGCGTCCCCATCACAATTCGGGTGCTTGGCAACCAGCACCTATTTACAATGGTCACAGTGTCCCATGGTCACGACTGCCATTTGCAAACTTCACAGCCAGCTTCCGACAGGCAAAGTCAATAGGAAAGCCATCAGGAAGTTGCAAGTCGTAGTCACGTGATGTTGCACTTAACGACCACAGCCAAAACTGATGTTGTAAGTCGGCGCAGTCATGTGACATTGCGCTTAATCAAAGTCTGAGAGCAATAAATATGTTAGTAACAGATGCCGTTAAATTCCCAAGCAAAAGGAGCAGTGTTTAACCCAGCAAAATTAGTGCTACTACTGTAAAACAGGATGCATTGTTTACCTATCACAAATTTATCAAAAGTCAGAATACTACCTGTATGGTTCCGAGAACGTTTCCTTTCTTTTTTAATGTTTCTTTTAAATTGTCACTTCACAAGAAAAAGGCATTCTCCACTTTTACACAATTATCATGTATTGCTTCTGTCCACACGATATGTTTAACTAGATCAGTTATACTGTAATAGCGGCACTCATACTAAAGATGGCTGGTGTGGGTCTTCCGGGCTGTGTGGCCGTGTTCTGGAAGTTTTGTTTCCTAACGTTTCGCCAGCACCTGTGACCGGCATCTTCAGAGTGCAGGAGCACAGACAGGAGCAGTTCTCTCTGTGCCCAGGGTGATGTGGCCCTTTTGTGGGTATTTATAGAGATCGGGGGGGGAAGGGGGGAATGGGGGGGTTGGGGTTACTGAGTGGCTGCTTGTTAGGGAACAAAACTTCCAGAACACGGCCACACAGCCCAGAAGACCCACACCAGCCATCGTATGCCGGCCGTGAAAGCCTTCGACAATACACTCATACTAAACTTTGTTATTTTAACCTTAGGTTACTTTCTGCAGTTTAGTGTGTGAAGGTTTAATATTTTAATTGAGTAGCCAATTGAATGTATTACGTGAAGATGTGCAAAGGACAGATTTTCAGATAATTCACATTTTATATATATAGATGAATGAAACATGGTAAACTAGAGGAAATAAAGTCATGAAATGGAATCTGTAAAAATTGGTACAAAACTGAAATGTATCAAACATTATTTCAAATAACCTGCAGTTAATCACCTTTTTCTAATAAATCATTATTTTATATAAATTATTTAATTATAATTATATAAATTATCACTAATTCTAATAAAATAATTATGCAATATTACATAGTACAATGTGTTCATATAAGATTAAAATCATAGCAGCAAAGATAATGGAACTTATTTTAAAATTATTATATAAAGAGTGATAGTTTTTGAGCCTAACCTCTATCAAAACAAGATTTTTTCCCAAATGCTAAATGGTAGTGAAATCTGGAGATGAAATACCTGTGTATCTAGGCTCTGGAAATTATTTTAAAAAAACCATTTTTTAGACAACTTCTTGGCCTCTACTAGCTATTCTACTTCAGACAAAGCTTGGCCACCTTCAGTGAAAGCTGAGTTTCATAAAGCCCTGATTAAGTACAATAAATGTATTTTATTGAAGAATCATATATTCCCAGTGAGCCAATATTTTGAAGTGCTGACACATTAGAAGACATGAAAATTGGTACTCCATGATGTATTCACACTATATTCCCTCCCATTCAAAGAATGATTCTTTGCAAATCATTCTGGGGAACCAAGAACCATATTCTGACATGCTCCCTGACACAGTAGGCTAAAAACAAAGTGCTTGTTAATACAAGTTTATACAAATTGCACTAGGTATAGACAGCCCTAGGATTCCAGATTATGTCAAGAGAAATGACTGATGGGAAGTCACATCAAATCATGCTGATGCAAAGGTTGTGTATATACCATGAATTCCAAATTAAGATGTGCCAATTTACTTCATCACTGTTCCTCCAATCCAAGTACAACCAGATCTAACCCTACCTTGCTTTCTGGCTGGGCAAAGTAATAATAATTAAAAAAAAAACCTTTGCCCTTTCTGCATGTGAACTGCTGCACCGAGAGCAATAAAAGTGCATATTTTGAGCATATAAGTGAAAAAGTAACTTTGTAACCAATCCTCAATTTACAACCTTTGCAGGTCTGTAAAGCAAAGCTGAAATAAGGCTATCAACAGTCATGGTTTCACTTAGCAACCATTTTGCTTAATGACTGAGTTGCCAGTCCTGCAAAACAAGGACTACTTGCATAACCTAACAACTCTTATTTTGATATTTGCTTCTTTGTATCAAATGTAAGTCGAAGTCAACACCTCCTGACCTGATGGCCACGTCCATGTGACATTTTCTAGGCAATAAGATGGAAGCGGTTTGCTGCTTTTTTCAGGGATTTTTTAAAAATCTCCTACTCTTGCCTACAGCCAAGATTTTCCTAGGGCAAGGTTTCTCAACCTTAGCAACTTTGACTTCAACTACTAGAATTCCCCAAGCAGCATGCTGGCTGGGGAATTCTGGAAATTGAAGTCCTGACATTTTAAAGTTGTCAAGGTTGAGGAACTCTGTCCTAGGGGGTCACCCATGTAAGTATTAGCCAGATCCAATCCTTAGTTGGTTTTCCCCAGATCAGCCAAGACTGGGGAGGCATTGCTACCATTCCCCCTTGAGATGACTTCTCTCACCCTTGATAACTGCTGATATACCCTTTCCCTGTAAACTTCCCGTGGTATAAATAACATTATTTGACCCTTATTATACTGTATCTCCTTTGGGAGATCACTTGTTTTGACAAGTTTGGCAAGAGATTCCCCCCTTATTCAAAAGCTGTATAAACACTGAGCAGCTTGAAAAAGGGGACAGGCACAGTCACGCATCACAAGAAATAAAGGGCATCCAGGAAAATAACCAAATGAGTGGGGAAAAAACCCCACTGATGAATCCATCCTTGCACTCCATCAATTAATTGTTTGCATTCCCAGTCCATGCTCTTGCTTTATGACCTTAGATAACGGCTCCTTTCAATCAAGTTCAGCTTCTGGAGACTACAAAGATGTGTCCATTTGTTTCCTCAGCAACAGTGCAGAAGTGGTTCGCCCTAGCCTTCTTCCAGGCTGTTTTCCTCAATTTCCTAATCCTGCGATTTCCTGATGGTATCCCATCCAAATACAGGACGAGGGATCAATTAAATAAAACCACCCACTCCCTACCAGGGGCGTTCTCGATGTATTGATGTAAGTGGCTGGGATAACGGCTGTCACAGTCCCAACACAAATGGAAAGCGAAAGATGATGGAAAGCCTCGAGCTTTCAGCCCCTTCGCGCCATTTCGCCTTCTCTGACAGAACGTACCTCTTCTCTGCGCCTGCGCACTTGCACCCCCCCCACCTCCCCTCAGCGACGCCCGCTCCTTCGCGCCATTTCGCTTTCCTGGGCGGATTGGCCGCTCCGGCTGCAGACGCCCGCGCCTGCGCACTCGCTCCCGAACTCCCCTCAACGACGCCCGCTCCTTCGCGCCATTTCGCCTTCTCCAGCGGATCGGCCGCTTCGCGCCTGCGCACTCGCCTCCTTACCTTCCCTCAGCAGCGGCGGCGGCGGCCGTGGTGGTTCTTCTTGTTGGGTCGCGTCGGGACGCGGCGGCTGGGCGGGCTTTCTGAGGAGTTTGGTGGCGAGCAGCCCTGAGACTGTGGCGCCCACAGCCGCTCCACAAACGAAGCCGCCGAAAAAGCGGCTCCGAACGAGGCGGGCGCCTAGCGCCTCCGTCATCGAGCCCGACGCGGCGGCCGAAAACGGGGACCGTCAGGCGAGGAGCGAGGCTTTCCTCCGCCTCCTACCCGGCCGCGCAGCCTCCCTGCCGCCTTGCTTTGTTTGCGAGGGAAAAAGCGCGCGAAAGTCGCTCTTCTCTCAGCCAGCCTGGCTTGTGCTGGTGGGGTGAGGTGGCCTTCCACGCCCATCATCCCCATCCTGGATAGGGCACACTCTCAAGAATCTAGACGTCAGTTCGCTAAAATGTGTGTGCATAACAGCCTCATCGATCCCTGCGATTTGGCCTTGAGGGATGAGAAATAAAGCCACAGAGCAGACAGGGCGATCTTTTGGATGGGGGGCCAATGAGAAATCCCAGGCTGTAGGCTAGACTGTGAACTTGAACTGCCCGGGACAGAGGCAACGACAGGCCGTTTCTGTATTGTTGTCAAGAAAAAGACATGGCCGCATCCATGAAATCCAGAGTTGAGCTGGGCTTGAGGGAGCCTTTAGTATCAGCAGATGGAGCACTTCATTCAAGCTAGATGGGCTCTGAAGCTAAGCAGTTTGGAGCTGGTTTGTTCTCAGATGGGAGACCTCCAGGAAATAGCCCAGAGGGGAAAAAGGCAGTGACAAACCACATCTATGTTGCTTGCAAGAAAAGTCACCAGGAGTCAAGCACAAATTGAGGCTGCCTTTGCTGTCTTACACAGACAGGTAGATCTTCCTCCATTTTGCTGAGCTACAGTTTGCAGAATACAGTTGGCTGGGTTCCCACATCTATAATCCATTGTTTGTAAATCCCAATAGTTAGGTTCACACAATATGCCGAAACAAAGCTATACCAACTACACCTGGTTTAGTGTCATCTGTGAACTCAATACCAACTTAATTTTGTAAGGAAGGCCATTTTAGGGAGTAGTTAGGATTCAGCCAGTGGTGTCCATGGAGGGGAAGGCATCAAAAAAGTTAGTAGTTGTGACACTGATTGAAGCCCTACCCTTTTGCTTGTGCAGCATTGCATGTATGTACAAGGCAACAGAGCTTTGATTGTACTGCTGCAACCACCATCTTGACTTTTTTTAAATGCCCCCTCCCAGGATGCCACTGGGTTCAGTGTAGCGAGGACATTGTTCAGGCAGAATTTATTAAACATGGTTGGTTGGATTTACATAATATGATTTGAAAACCACAGATGGATTCTCTCTCTCTCTCTCTCTCTCACACACACATTTTATATTATATATTTATAATATATATAAAAATAAATATTTAAATATATAAAATATAGCTAAAATATTTTACATCCTAGGTCATCCAGTTATGGCTGAGTTGTATCTTTAAGTCCTCCTAATCAGATAGTTTGACTACCTTATAATAGATTTCACTTCAACCTCCCTAAACTAGGGAGGAACGTATAGGTATGTGATGGGTCCAAGTAGCTGCTTTTGATGTTTAATTGCTCACATCCCCTTGGTGAAAGTAAACGCCAAGCAATTGATTGCATGGGTGAGAAGAAAAAATGTGAACAGCCGGCAAGTGGCAATAAAATGTGAAAGGTGTTCAATTAAAGCTGAAATGTATGCAGTAGCAATTGCCAAGCACTGCTGTACTAAATGGACACTTGCTACTTTTACGTACATTTCAATTGTGAAATTTGATCAGTTTGTAGTGTTTGAACTTCACTGCCACTTAACTCGGTTTACAGCCTTCCCTCATATCTACAGTTTGACTCTCCCACCCCTGTATTTATCAGCTGAGAACATTTTACTCATCTGATGAAATGGAATGTAATCCTGAAGTTAAAATTATGCCACATTAAATGTACTGATCTCTGAGGTGCCAGTGTTCAAGGATATCTGATCAGAATTATCTGTACACTTTAGGAGCTGTGAGGCATTTCCCATGAAATTAGTGATAGCAGAAATTGCCAGGAAATTGCACAATCACACTTGTGAAAGCTGTGTGCGAGAAGAGTGCGTGCATCACAGAGACATGTTCCAGTCTTCCAGTAGCGTGTAGCAAATGAAAAATGTCGGCTACTAGATCAGTTTAGAAATAAGTTCCCTGAATGTAAGAAAGTTTGATGATCCTTTATCTAAATCATGACTTTTTAAATTCTTCAAACTAGATATAAAATTAGAAGGAAAGCTGGTGTACATAGCATTATACTGACTTAAGATACAATACTGTTTAACTGAGCTTATACTTCTATAAGCTCAGGCCAGAATGATTTGTCCTGCACTGCAGGATCATTAGAAAGGACTACTGCTTGACCGCCCCAGACATTAGTTTCATACAACTTATTACAGGTGACTGCCTCGGACAGCCATCATTCAGTTCTGAAGGTGATGAAAAACTGCGACCAATGCCCACATTTACCTTTGCAGTGTCCCTCAGTCATATGATCATTTCAGTCATTATGCCTTGTCCTGTACCTGACCTGTTTTTTTTTTTTTTCCCCGTCCCTCACAGAGCCTGAACAAGCTTGCTCTTTCTGAACTACTTTTCCCCCAGTGCAGCTGGTCCCTAAAAAGTGCTCACTGCAAGTTAACAAGCTCAGCTCTGTGACCTTAATTAGTTGATTAGAACCCTCCTGCCCATTCCCACTACTGCCTGACGCTAACAAGACCCTCATCAGTTTCACAATAAAGGCTTTTTGCCTCCTAAACTGCTATGTCTTGCAGGTTCCAGCAGGCCAGGCAAACAGCCAATGCTAGCACATTCCTTTCTATGTGGATTCCCCACTGTATGCCTGCTTACTCTCTTGTAATCCCTTCCTCTCCAATCAATGTAAATACAAACATTAATTCTCTTCTCGCTAATTATCCCTATCCCAGCACTGGGATGAGCATTCCAAAGGGCAGGGGAGTAGGGAAAAAGGGCTGTAAGATTTTCCCTTTTCCTGGCTTACTTGTGAGTCAAGTTCCTCACCATTTGGGTTCACCCTGCTCTTTGGGGTCATATCCTTCTGACACTATAAAGCAAAGGAAAGCAAAAGTAAAATCTTAAGCACAGTCACAGTCACGTAATTTTCACTTAGCAATTGCTTCATTTAACAACCAAGTTGCTGGTTCCAATTACAGTTGCTAAATGAGGACTACCTGTAAAGTGATAATGTATAATGTGTATTCTGTAATGATGCACACAATTATCTCTACAACACTGACCTCTTAAGAGCATGGTGGACTTCTTCAGCAGTCCGGGATTTCTCAGAGAATTCCCCACAGAATTTCTTTGCAACATTATACATTTATTCTTACCTATTGTTCTGTCCCCTGTAAATTTTCCTATTTATCCTCCATTTATACTGTAAACTGCTTGCACTGCAAGTTGTATGATAATAATGATCAATGCATAACTATGGTTATAGGAATTAGAATAAATGAAATAGCTACACAAATACGATTAAGTACTGCGTTGTATGGGTGATTCACCATAGTGGCAAAACTGCAAAATCTGGTCTTGTTTAGGGTGAAGTCCTGGAGGAGTTAGGATCACAAAAATAATGCTGCGATGTTTTTGATGAAAAAGAATAGAATTGGAACTAGAAGTCACAAAAGAGACTGATAATTGTCATTTATTGTTTATTTTCATATACGAAAAAGATAAAATTTGAAATAGTTCTTTCTACTTTTTTCCCCTCCTATTTGTTGGAGTGGAACTGCTTCACACAAGGCAAAAATACTACATTCATACTGTTTTATTTGGGCACCCTGTGCTTAGCTGAAGCAGCAATACCCAAACTTGGCAGATCTAATTTTCAAACATGAGACTCATTTCTAAAATACCACAGTAAAAAGGAACAAAGATCCATTGCAAATGTATGAATTATGATACAATGTTTCAAAACATTTCCATTTAATAACTGCAGTACAGTGAATGTCTTCTTTAGGCCATCTTACATATGCATATCTATATTTATATATAATATAATATATATATAAAAATCAGCACACTTTTTCAGTTCAAAAGGGGTTACAGCTATGAGCTCCTCTGTTTAATTCTCTTTCTTTTAAGTGGATACTTATGCTTAACTCAGTAGTACAAGCTATCTCTGATCTACATTCTTTTTTTTTTTTCTTTTTAGCTACAAGAGTGAAATATAACCTACAACATTTACATTTCACATATCTTGGTATACAAACAGTACATTGGAATTTGAGCCAAGGACCAATAATCTTTTGAATATTTCATCATCTGGTAGAGCTTTCTGCATTTAGCCATTTCCTAAATTAGTTAATTCTTATTTCTGGAGTTTGTCAGGAATCCAAAACTGAAATTTTATAGAAACAAGCAAACTCCTGTTCAGATCTATGTACATGTAGTACAATTTAATAAGATGCAACTATTCATCATAATATTGATAAACATTTCACTGTTGAAGTAGTTTTAAGACTTTTATTTGGTTTCCTTGAATAAACTTCACAATTTAGAAATACTTGACAAAAATGAATGGTAACCAAGTATTTGATTAAATTAAGGTTTTTCTTGTTTTCCCTCCAAATTTTGTTCTTTCCTTGACTTTTAGTGTAAATTTCTAATGCTACAAAACAATGCAGAAAGCTCTTTCCGCAAGAACTGACAAACTGTACTTAGGTTAACTTTACATTAGAAAAGTCATCAAACTTAGGGACAAAATGTGACATATATTCGGTGAAAGATTGTAGGCTTCAGTTTTCATTTTAAAAAGTGGGCAAAGTAGGAAGATGAAGGCCCTGGCATTTTGTGAACGTAGGGCACAGCACTGGAGACCAAAACAGTAACCACTCTGAGGTATCAAACAATATAAATTAATATGAAAAGTGGCTTTAATAGAGAGGGTGTTAAGTTCCTCTCCCTCATCAGCAAAAAATTTATGAATAGTTGATGCACTTACGTGTTTAAAAAGAAAAGTTCAGCTGTGAAAATTGAACTCTGTTTTACCACCAAATTTAAATTTTGATGGGAAGATTTTATTTTGATATATTAATGACCAGCAATGAATGTCATAGGAGTATATAAATTGCTTTTTAAAAAGTACAGTCCCCCTACCAAACCAAGATTAGTGAAAATAACACTATAGATTTTTATTCCAGAGAAAATGGTAATGCTCTATTTTGCTGCAACATAAGGTAACAGGGAAGACCAGTCTCTACTAAAGGGCTCAGTAAATCAACTCCTGTGCTCAGTCCATTATAACCCTCTCCCAAAACAATTATCCTCTTGTGATATCCCTTGGTATCTGTTTGCTTTTAGAAGTACGAAGCAAATTTGACAAGATAATCAGGAAATATATCCTACTAAAAAACTGAAACAGTAGAAGTCCAAGTATTATGGAAAGGAAGCACTTTCTCTTGCCGTTACATAAATCCAACAAAACTGAGAACTTCACAAAGAAGCCTGTTAGGTTTAATCTTTGTGGGAAATAACCACAAGCTTATTTTTACATTTTAGTCCTTGAGGATCAGGTTCCACCCCCACCCCCCACCCAAATTTCTTCGTTTTATATAATGATTCCTTGTTTGTGTATGTTGTTACCTTGTAAGAAGAATCCAGAAAGAAATATAGTTTAATGTGGAATTTGAGGTTTAAAATACTTGGATGGTAGATCGAATCCAGAAATAACAAAATGATAAAAAGCAACTTCTAACCCTCACCTTGCCCTAAACCCTGACTAGGAAAAAAAAAGTTTAAAAGGTAAGAGTTTACAGCAGTTGCTTTGCATTAAAATAAATGAAGGCACAAATAAAAAGCATTAGAATTCATCACTAACAGACTTGAAATGGTGACTTATCTGTAGATGTGTCCAATAAAATAGCCAGGCATTGTTTCAAATCATTAAAAATGTTCAGAAAGAGCACACGGACCTAACAGATTTTAGAAAATGCATTGAAACCCCTATTTTATTAATAATTAGTGGACACTGAAATAACTATTAAGTAGTGGATCTATATTCTGTGCCATTATCTGATAATAGATTCACCACTAGAAAAAGGAGAAATGCATAAAATAGAGCCTTCTGAAAAAATTAAGGGGAACACATTCACACTGTGTTTTAGACCATGAAACTGATTTAAGCATTTTGCTGAACTATGTCCACAGCCTGCAAAGTGTATGTTATCAATAGGTAAAATGGCACATGGAACTTGTTCGTACCCCACAATGATAGAAGGCAGCAATGACATGCCATTCCCTGTCTCCTACCAAGTCAGCTAAATATAATGTGAGAAAGACCCATGTGGTTTATCCTGTAGAACGTAAACTCCTAAGTAGATTATTGGATTTTTATCATAGGAAAACCCATTGCCAAGTTGCTACGGGCTCTCAAAACACTTGCTACGTGGCTGATTCATCCTGAAATTCTCAGCATATATTTAAAAACATGTTTAATGTGGGAATGTATCCCTGAATCAAAAATTCAGATATCTACAAAAATAAATCATTACCTTGAGATTTAAAAAACAAAACAAACCTTCAGGGAATTCTATCTCATGCTTATTGCCTTAGCACATCCTGGTTTATTCAATTAGTAGAACAATTCCCAAACATTCTCTTGATTAAGAATCTGGAAGAAACCAAATTAAAAACTCACACCTATATGATTTTCTCCACTTCTCTTTGTTGTTAATCTTTGTATATCACGGTATCTGAACTGGGGGCAGTGGTAGACATAATTAGCTTTTTCCATTACTAATCCAAGTCAGGTTTCAAACTCTGTTTTTATTCTGTCACTCTTGCTAACTTCTTGCAGAAACAGAATCATTTGCACTGAAAAATGAGGGAACCATGTATGTCATAGACTATTAGATAACCAAGAAAATGTTGCATATACACTGAGGGCTCTAAATATAATGTGCTTTAGTTCTTTAAAATATTTTTTTCTGCTTCTAGATAAGAATTCAGACTTTGCAGTGTCTCTTTACTAGGATCAAAACATGACATAGATTCTTTACATGCCTATTGATTTTAATTTGGGAAAGGTGTAATGTAATAAAGAGAAATCTGATTTGCAGATGGTTCATTCAAAGAGCAAAAGGACTATAATGCACCAAATTGCCAATACCAACAAACTTTTTTTTTACAGATCATACAGTCATTGTAGCACAGCTGGTTACTATAAAAATTGAGATGCTACAATGTTTGGGAACAGAAATCCAATTTGTTTTACTTTTTCTGAATGCTTAATAGGTATTACAGAACTCACTAAAATACATGTTTTATACAGTAGCCTTATAGTATTTTGACATTTCATTTTTCAGCCCACCTTTTCAACAGTTCAGTGTAACAGAAGTTCCTTCGTTTGTGTGTTGTTTTTGTTTTTGCTGTATTTAAACAGATATTTTTGTTGCTCTACCTCTTTCTGGCACAAATGTATTAGATTATACAAAAATAATTTGCAATGCAGAACCAGTTTCAACACGAAGTGAAACCTAAAAATTTTTTGACCATCAAAAAGAAGTCAAAATGTAATTTCCCCCACTATGTATGTTTTATATGGCCTACAATTATGCTGTCATATTTCACAAGCATCTTTTCCATTCAAATCTCTCACCTTCATCAGAGTTAAAAGACATAAGAAAAGGGATATGATTTATGTTAAACGTAATAACTGACATTAAGGAACTCAAACTTAAAGTTTCTGTTTATACATCAGTAGTTAATACATCTCCAAATATCCAGAGTACCTGCAGCTGATGTAATGCAAACATTAGGTTTTGGGACACTGAATATATCAGCAGAGATTTCTCATGCCCTTCACACCAGAAAATGCATCTGAACGTTGCCCTATACCAAACAAGGAGCAAAAGCAGCTGCATGGATATGCTAACCCTGGAGATATAATTGCAGCGCATAAACATTTTTTTAAATTGGATTTTTATGAATTTGAACTAGAAAATGGGCCATATTTATTTCCAGTGGTGAATTGGATGTTTTATTTTGAACATATAGTACATCCTTAATTATACAGAAGGATTTGCTTTTTAAAATGAAGCTATCCGTTTTCCTATTGCCACTTCAAATCTGTTTAGGTTAGTTCTTCCAGATTTGAAGATAAAAAGGGAAAAATTTACTTCATTTCAGAATATCAGGTCTGGCAATAGAGGAGGTTAGAAAACCACCATCATCTGGCAACCTTAGTTGCACATTTTACATGTACATTTACAGGCCTTAGAATTACAAGCAGTTTCCTGAGTCCTCCATCCTAAGTAACCCCTTGAGCTCCCTGAAGAGTGAAGATACTCTAAAATAACATGTAGCCTGCTCGAGTGGGGCTACTCTGGGGGAGCAGTGAATATAAAGTCCATGTGGCCCATGTAGAAATGCCTTTCAATCCCAATCAGTTTTCCTGGACCAGCCCAGTTTTACTTCACCACAGAAACATGGGTTATGGATTGCACGCTATTTTATGCTAATAAAAGTTACTCAGAAGAACCAGAGCCAACTTTTATCTGGATATTGACAGCTAATCTTACACATATTTAATCAACCATCTGTCAGTTCACCTAAGTAGGAATGAAAAATTCATTTGCAGAACTGCAAATTTTATATATGAACGTCTGTATCAGCCTTTGCCCAACGTAGCACCTTCCAAAGGAGCTAGAATATGAGGAGCCATGATGTCAAAATGATACCTGCATCATGAAACATGTTTCTGTGTGTTTCCCTGGCAATGCCCCCCCCCATTATTTGAAAATTGAATGCATAATGACAAAAGACCATGCAGGGGGATACTAGGAATTACACTTCCAACTTATCTGGAAGCTGAGGGAAACCTGGATTAGTGGAAACATTTTAGCTTCTTGCTCCATATGGTTGTTAACAGTGTAAGGGCAGTATTGTGTGCAAAAAGGAGAATCTGTGAGAGATCAAAATTGGAGTTCTGGGGATTGCACATGGCTTGTGAGCTATCGCCTGCCACCCTTGCTTTAGAAAGTATGGTGCAGAAAAGAAATACCATGCAAAATCATAGTTAAAACTTTAACTAAACAAACTACAAAATTATTTATACTTGTTTATATCAATAGGTTTCAAAATGGAAGAAACGGAAAAATATCTGATGCTGAAATTTGTTTCAGTAAGAATTCTTAGTTACAGCAATGACTACTTACCATTGAGTGATGTTTTAGAATTCAGTAGAATACCTGTTTTTAAATATAAGCACTATTTCAACTGCTAATAAGTCATGATGTAGTGATGCAAAAATCTAGAACTAAGGTGCGATCTAATAGCACAGATTTTGCTTGGCATTTCAATGTTGAGAATTCCATTTTCTACCTTGTTGAGCTCTCCTCAGCAAAATGTGACCTATAATCTAAATACCACACAGAATTTGCATTCACACAATATGTTCAGCCATGATTTCATTTAACCATGGCTTGCTGAATATCCCAGAAATAAACCAGAACCAATCTTTCGAGGAGGAAGATTTTAAGCAGTATTTGGGGGTTTCCCTCATTTTTAAAGTTGCTCTTACCTTGCATTTCTGTGGATCGATTAGCGGCTTGGGCAGGATAAAAAAAACCAAAATAGTTTCAAGCCATGAAATCACTGTTCACATATCACACTAAGCCATGGTTGGGATCAGTAAAGCCCATTTGCCCTTATAACACAATTGTAAACCAACAAACCAAGGTTTCGTGATTCGCACATCACACTAACCCCTCCCCCCATTCCATTATGGCTTAATATGATGAGTGAACACAGCCACTGGCAGTCAGTTATGTAAAGAGTGAAGATGTATAACATGGAGTAAGCTTCCAGCTGCAATCCTACACCGCCCTACCTGGGAAGAAATCCCACTTAACAGTTATGTAAAGGATATCCTTGTAAAAAATGTTGCTATTTCAGCTAATGAAATATTTTCAAACCACCACTAGTTAGGGTAATTGGCATAGTTACCTTTAGACCAAATCTTATTTGGAAATAATGCTTTCTCATGCATAGCTATGCTTGTGGTTGAGCTACCTTATTGCTATATCAAGAACCTTCTTCATGTTAAATATACAGGACCAACTGAAGGCCAGGAAGACTGAAAGGTGTTACTGGGGAACCACTCTTTAGGAAGAAATTTGATTACCCAACAGGTAACACTGCATTATCAATAGGTAAATGTGATTATTAGACATCCAAGATGCTGTAAGCCAGCTTTCTTCCATCTGGGGACTTCCAGATGGGTTTGGGTTGCAGAATTTTGAGCCAACAACAGTTTTGGCCATGCAGGCTGAGAATTCTGGGAGATGCAATCCCAACATGTCTTCATGAGTACCACATTTGGGAAGGCTGACATACCAAGAAGCTAACAAAAAAAAGGCATGGATGACATAGATTAGCTAAGGGGTTACATCTGAATCACAGCTAACCACACGGTTTTCCTAAAGTAACTGGCGACCAAATGATCTATAAGCAAGCAGATGCAATCAGTGAGTAAGAAACAGTCAATCTGGGTTAGAATTAAATTCAGCCAGTATGAATATGCACAGACACGCTCTCTTTATACAGGGAAGACTGAGGACACTGTCTAATAGACAAAACACAAAAACAACCCCCATATGGCACGTTCAAGGAATACTTTAAAGCTTCTCAAAATTTTGTTTCATGGAAAAGCAAAGCAACTGCTGTATCAAACCTATTTTAGCCATTATATGAATAATGCTGCAAGAGAGGAAAAAGCATATTTGAAGCAGCACAGCATTAACAACAGTATATTTCCCCCACTGCTGACCACCCACCTTGACTGTTAGAGATATATAGATTTCAAAGTTTATTTCATCTTAATGGTTCTATTTTCCTTCACTTCACTCTTCCTGAAGCCTGCATTGTTCCCCTTAACATTATCATTTGTAAAGACATAAATTAGAACTCTTTGTTGAAGCCTCATAATTGGTGACCCCTTCCAAATTAAACACAGCCTGCTACTTCCAAATACAAAGGTATAGTAGGTACTCAAAAAAATTACCTCATTGTGACTGCAAAATCAAAGGAGTTATTAATTACTTGGCAAGCCACAATACATAGTGGATTACAAGTTGTTCAGGCCTGTCCTAGTTTGGTTCTCCACAGCTGCTTGAGGCTTTGCAGAGTAAATGCACTAACTACTTTCCATTCCAGTCATTGGTACATTTTCATTTTGTATTTTCTGAATCCATCAAACTACTGACTCTTAGGATTTTCTGTTATAGAGCCAGTCCCAAAATGAAGTTTGTGAATCAACCAGATGGTTAATCTTGATATAAAACAGTGAACAGCGACAAAGGTCTATTCTGCAAAAAAATGTATAGTACATGGCCAATGAAATTATCATCCTGTTTAGTCAATAGTATGCAAAAATTAGTTTTTAACATACTAATCACTGACAAATGTTGAATAGATCCCCCTGAAGTCAACAGCACCTGCAGCAAGCTGCAATGACACCAAAATGACATGTGCACAATGATGTAATTATGCAAATGCCACAATTACGTACAAGTTGTAGGACACTTGAAACATGTTTATAAATTATGGTATTTGTATGATTACATACGTGCCATCATTTGCCCCCCTCCAGATGCCCACTCCTGAAGTTCAGAAAAGGCGTCTGCATTTGCCATTTACATATTTATTTGAAATAATAAATCGGTTCATATTCCTCAATTACTTTTAATGTATGTAAAAGTACACCTAATATATTTCAATTAAGTTTAAGTTCAATGTTGCTCATTTTACCTTAAATAGTTTAGATGTTCAGAAATGGGGCAAAGAGAAGAAGCATCAATACTTCTACTTCCTTCTTAGGGAGGCAACTGTTTCCCAAGGAAAGGACAGTATCCTCAAATTCCCAACATCAAGTTCTTCCCCCTTGAAATAGGTGCGGAAGCATGCAAAGTGAAACTTTTTTTTTTTTTTTTTGCACTTTCATAAGCAGTCAAAAGCAACTCTCCTCTCCCTTCACAAGGCAAAAGACAGGTCATTTTGGACACGTCTGCTTGGCAAGATTAGTTTCCTTCTGCTGTTCTTTGTTAGGAAACACCTTCTCTGAGATGTTTCTGTAGCTGTTCTCCTACCATTAATGAAAATGCCTTGGCATAAGGGGAATAGGGATTGCAGCCTCTATGTTTTATTGAATGATCATTTGTATTCCATTAACTGGGTATCAATCAACCAATGGCTGAATGCAAGTCTAAAGAAAATAATTTTCTTTCATAGATTAACATCTTCAGGGGAAAATATTTCATAAAGGAAATGCTGTACTAGTATTCTTTACTAAAACAACTTGTGCTCCTACTACTCCCCAAAAATAAGAAAATGGAAGCAAGCCTTCACAAGTAACAGTGATTTTGCCCAGCAATCTTGTATAGGCAATTCCTCTAAAACTGTTTACACTTATTTACAATGGTGCTTTATAGAAATAAAAAACCAACAGAAATGGTAGCACTTCCTAAAAGATTGTGGAACTTTTTTCTTTTTTTTTTCTTCTTTTTTTAAAACTCCCTTTTCATAAAAGCCAACTTACATTAAAATATACATACTACAAGACAACACAACTAACAAAATATATAATAAAACTCATACAAGTAGAAAATTCTGAGGTATTTCTGGTTTGAGGTGGTCTGTGGTCATGAAGATTTTTTTTTTGAAACTTTTTTTTTTAGTTTAAACCTCGGAAGCCACTTAATGTGTATGTGTGTTCTAAGTTTTCTTTAAAAATCATTGCATGTTTTGCAAGTTAAAAAAATATTTAAATGTTGTATCAGCAGCATTAGGAGCATTCACTGACTAGAGCGAGTTTTATGGCATAATAGAATTAACTGTATTTAAAATATGCACCACTGTTAAGACGAAAAAGTTGGGTGACAGCATTCAGAGAATGAAGAATCAAGAAAAATAAAATAGGAGGGACCCGTCAACCTCATCCAGCTGGAAGCCGCATTGAAAGCAAAGGAACTTATTTCCATGTAACATGTAAAAATGTATTTAGAATCAGTCTAAACTATACTATACCTATCCATGCTGTAAATCAAAGAAACGTTGACAACTGTATTAAACTGATTCAACTGCCATGACTTTTGCCAAAGGACTATGCAAGGGTGTCCACTGGAAGGGGGGAGGGTGTCAAAAAAGTTAAGATGGCTGTGATCACAGCTGGCTATCTTGACTTTTTTTACACCTGCACATACATTCCCGTGAAGCACCGGGGACAGCCTTTCTACGTGTTCTTAGTGGGGAATGTTTATCTCCCCTTACAATTCCTGGTAGCCATAGCAGTTAAACAGGCTTAACCTCAATGTAAATTTGTCCGGCAGATATTAAGATCTAAGAGTGAAACTGAATTTCACTGCTGATGAATCCCGGCCACATTTACTTGGAAGCAAGTCTTATTGATTTCAATGAGTCTTCGAAGAAAGGATGCTTCACGTCATTGCATGAATTACCTTGAATACTGCATGCCAATATATAATGGGATACACTGGCCGTTTTTAAGCTCTAGGTCAGGAGTTGGTTGTCTTTCGTATTTTTATTAAAATTTCAGAAAATTGTTTAGAACTGTAACACTGCTCTATTAGACACATTGAGGGAAATCTGCAGTTATTGAATCCCAAGACCTCATTCTCTGAACTTATAAATATAATATAAAGGGTTTTTTTCATTTAACATTACCCAAGCCTGAGATAATTAAGAATCCATTTGTACCAGTGATTTTGTGACCCAACTTTCTCTGCATGCTGCAGCAGTTTAATACTCTGCCTCAAAACTTGCCCATCCTCTCATTAACTGTTTTCCTGAGAAGTAGCTCTATAGCCGATGTTTCTCCAAATGCTGCAAAAGTCCATCTCTTTTATCCCCCAGCCCTATTACTAAACTTCTCATTTTCAATCCTACCATCAGAGTTAATATTCTCAACTCAATCACTCCCCTCCCCCCACACGGCAACACCCGTTAGACCCGTAAAAGACACATCTGCTTTTTCTTTTTTTAAGCTCACTGTCTAAAATAGAAAATAAAGAAAAGGAAAAATTGGGGGGAAAGTCCAGTTTTTGAGGTGTGATCTCATGTAACAGTCTTGACTTTGCAGCACGTCTAGAAGATGAGTAGGTTGTTTTCTTGTTATCACTGATGCTTGGTGTAAAAATGCAGGTCGGTAAAAGAGAAAATCCAGAAAATAGGTTCAAAAAGAAACAAAGTGAGTTCATTGAGGTTTTGAGGTACCTGCACTGTGACTGCATTCATTAGTCGGCACCCGAATGCTTGCAGAGAGATGTCCTTTCTCTTTTTTTTTTTCTTTTTAATACAGTAGAGCAACATGCTGGTAAAATTGATCCAATCAAAATAATAATAATAATAACAAATAATAATAATAATAATAATAAAAGTCAAGATTAAAAATAGCAGCTGCATTCATGTATATGTATGCTTGTGTGTGTGTGTGTGTGTTGAATTTGTGATTTCACTTTTTTCTTTTTTTAAAAAAAATCCACTGAGTCTGGAAAGACCAAAAAAAAAAAAAAAAAGGCAAACAAGGATTTAGATACTTGACTCTTTGGGCAGCAAGTCCACATTGGTGACAGAGGTCACGATGGAAACAAGGCAGTCTAAGGTAGTGCCATTGACTGATTTGCGTATCTGAGAAATGCGTTCCTCCACACAACCTGCCGATAGCCGTGCCTCTGCATCGTGGTCCCAGCATTCTTCAATTGTGACACAGAACTGTGCTAAACCCTGAATGCGCAAAGAGAAAACAGAAGGATTTAATAAGGAAAGACTGGCTGGACGGAGCTTGATGCTGCTAGATCTAAATCTCCACATCCCACATAGGTTGCATTCAGATACAAATAAGGTAGAGGCCTTGCTCTTCCCTTCAAATAAAAACAACAATGAAATCAACCATCGTTTCCCATTCTGCTCAACTGAGAAGTTACGTGTTACAACTTTGCAATGAATTAGATTATTAAATAATTGTTTGAAGATGGTTAAACCTCAGCTTATTTGAAACCACAACAACTTTGGCTTGTCACAGTTCACAAGATGCTTTACTTAATGAAAGACTTAGTGGTCCTTTTCCCACCTATGCAAAGATAGAAAGAAGCAGCAGCTGCATCCATGGCCAAAGGTACATATACGGGCATATCAAACAGGAGTACTGATTGTCCAAGTGGGATATTTAATTTTTGGAAGTTCTATTAATTTGTCTTCCATTCTTTCAGTAACCTCTAAATGGATGCTAAAGGGTTCTAAGGCACCATATTGATGGGTCAGCCAAGAGAACCAGAAATGGCTTCTAAAAACACGAAGCAGCATAAGTGTGTGTGTGTGTGGGGGTGTTAAATATTGGCTTTCCCACCATACTATTTTTTAAAGTCTCTTTGTGTTGTTAAGTGGCTTGACGGATAGCCAGATGTGAGAGAAATCCAGACCCAAATTCTTCCCGGCACACAGAACTAGTTGCAAGGTCCTTTGAATTCTAATCATATTTGGTTGATGACACCTATATTTCAAAAAAAAAAAATTCTTTCTTATATGCAGGCAAAGAAAACAATGTATCCTCAGCATTGTTAACCTCCTTCCTCTTCTTACTACACTCCTGATGATTGCTCAGATTTACTACAAATTAAGGCAGCAACCACAGCAACAATAGACAAATTCTAATAAAGAACCTTGCTTATGGCTTGAGACAATCCTTTTTGTAAAATTGCCAACATTAGTTAGCTAATGTTACTTTGCTAACTAACTTGAAGGGATATTGAGTTCTGCTGAATTGCACTGCCCTGCCTAGCTCTAGACGTTGGGGAGAAAAATTGAAGCATCGAGAAAGGACGTACAGGATGTTTAAGCCAATGATCCTTGAATGCGGGACGCATCTTCTTATGAACTACCACCTCCTGTAGGTCTTCAAGAGATGGATGCTGGCCTATTTCTTCTTCAAAAGGCAACAGGTACTCATCCACTGGACCTATAGTTGCAGAAGAGACAACATCGCTATCAAGTGCAAACTAATGGAACAAACAGGTAACTGATTAATTGGTATCTCACCCACAACCAAAGAAGGCATTAAACTATGCACTTCACACAAATATATACTGATTATTTCCTTGTTTAAATGGAACTGAATCATTTATCCAAGTACTGAGGTTAATGTTCCAAATCAGCATTGTTAGGCATCCACCCAGCTCTACAGCTCAGTAGGGGCAATGAGAGCAGAATCCTGCTCTGGCTCCCTCCCTTCACCATTACAACCTGCCCGTACACTGTTCTTGCTCTCAAGTAATACCCATAATATAAAGAACTTCTTACTATATTCTTATTAGCTCTCTGCCTGGGAAATAAGCATGTGATGAGTAAAAAGGAGCATCAGTCAAAGAAAACTTTGATCAAGACGTAGTTTCATTAAGGACAGGATATTTTAAGAAGGGATCTCTGAAACCTAGAGACTGAACTGCAAGAATTGTGTAAGCAGCAGGGATGGAGGAATTAATCTATTTCAGATTCATACCATTTTTGCATATGTTTGTTCTGAGCTGTTTTTGCTTTGTTTTTAAAAAGGCTAAGAAATGTATTGTATTGTTGTCAGAGACCCTACTGTACAAACTCCAGCTGTTTTTTTTTAAAAAGTCACAGTTATAAAATTATTTGTGGCAATGAATCTAATTGTACCATTTACTTGGGTGAACTGAAACATCCAAGTAACTGAACTAAACACAGGCTAATAAAATATATATTTTCTTAATAACTTATCTTCGTCTCTAGTAATCTAATGTTAATAGATAAAGAAAAGTTTGTAAAACCTTTAGCTTTCTCTAAAATGTTTGCTCTGAACAAATGTGTCCATCACTTTAAGAAAGACCCTGTATAATTTAAATGTCTCAAGGCATATGAATGTAAATAGTATCCATTAGATGGTATTGGGGGGGGGGGGGAGAGAGAGAGAGAGAGACGTAGGTAGATTTCTGAGAAACCAAGAGAGTATGCAATAAGGATACTAGTACTCACCATCAGCTGCTCTACACCTGGAGACCAGCTCCCACAATACCAGTCCCATTGCATACATGTCTATTCTTAGGAAGGCATCTCTCTGGAAGTTAATTGCTCCCTCTAACACCTCAGGAGCCATGTATCTTCTTGTTCCCACCTGAGATAGAAACAGGAATCAGTTACTAGAACTAAACCCAACGAGGAGATTCCCATAGTTTCAAGCTGTGGTTCTTTAAAACAAAGAGAAAAGAAGGAAGAGGAGGAGAGGAAGAAGTAATAGTAATAGCAACAGTTATTGCTGTTGTTATTACCCTGGTTACAGGTAGTCTTCGAGTTATGACCGTTCAGTGACTGTTCAAAATTAAGAGGGTGCTGAATGAGGGGAACTTACAACTGGTCTGTAAAGTTGCGGCCATCGCAGCATCCTCGTGGTCACTTGATCGCAATCTGTGTGCCCGGGTGTCCAGCTTGCGATTACGACATTGCAGCAAGCCATGGTGACATGATCGCCATTGGCAACTTCCCCTACCAGCTTCCCACAAGCAAAGTCAATGGGGAAGCCAGCAGGAAAGGTTGCAAGTTGCTTCCATAAGTCGCTCCTGCTGCTTTTTCTCCTGAGGAGCCCCACTACGGAGTACCAGTTCCCAAGGAACTGGCAGTCCATAGCACTGCCCGCCTGCCTGTGCTCTGTAGCACCCACCCACAGCACCCCTATGGCCCCTGTTGCACTCCACAGCACCAGCCTGTGGCGCACACACACCCTGTTCCTTGCCTGGGACTCCAGCCTCTTCCTGCTTAACGACCCACATGGTCCTGGGGTTACAAGGGCAACTGGGACTGCTGTTGCTAAGCGAAGTGGTCACATGACATCGTACTTTATGACCGCATTGCTTAGCAATAGAAATTCCGACCCCAATTCCTGTCGTAACATGAGGACTACCTGTGCAGTCAAGCATTTCCACCTTTCAGCTTGAATGCCTTTCTACTAATGAATCTGTTCGCTGAGCAATCCTATTCAAGGCTACAGAAAATTCAATGGGGAAACGTCCCTAAGTGGTTTGTGAGCTGATCAGGCTAAAGGTGGGGCTGATCTCTGCAGAGTGACTTGCTTAGCTGAGCAACACATCACTTGGGTGTCAGGCTGCAAGAGGGAAGGGGCATGTTTCATGATTGAGGCAAAGGCGGGCGAGCCACAATATCAGTCTAATTCTAAAAAACCTCTGCAACAATTAACTTGAAGTGACCTTTCCTTCTCTGCCTTCTACTGAGGGGGATGGAAGACGTGAGATAGAATGAGAGGGCTGCAAGCAGAAGGGACTGGTGGATGGCCCAGGCTACTTTTTTCTCAGGTACTTTCAACAACCTACACCATCTGCATGAATTATCTCCTGTTAAATTATCTCCAAACATGATCTTTTTTGGGGGGGGGGGTGAAACATATATCACAAGTTATACTTCATCGATTTTGTACTTGTGTGATGTTGTATGCAAATATTTAAGGGATGGACATTGAACTGTGACATAACAATGCACTCTTCATCATTTTGATAAAATCTTGACTTGCTGCTGCCTCCAAAAGAATACAGGTAGTCCTCACTTACCAACCGCTCATTCAGCAACTGTTTATAGTTACAGCAGCACTGAAAAAGGAGATTTACATCCCTGCGGTCACTTGGTCACAATTTGGGTACTTGGCAACCGGCACGCATTTACGATGGTTGCAGTGTCCTGTGGTCACATGACTGCCATTTTTGACCTTCACAGCCAACTTCTGACAAGCAAAGTCAAAGGGGAAGCCGGTAGGAAGTCACAGGTTGCAGTCACATGACATCACACTCAACGACCGTGGGTGATCTGCTTAATGACCACAGCCAGAACTGATGTCATAAGTCGGGCACCATCATGTGACATTTCACTTTACAACTGCATTGCTTAGCGATGGAGTTGCTGGTCCCAACTGGAGTCAGTAAGTGAGGACTTGTAATGGATGGCATGAGTGGGGAAGATTCTGGAATGGAAGTTCAAGGTTGTCAGGAGGGGGGAGAGGCATTCCAGAGCAAGCGCCTCCTCAGCCCGCAACAAGAATGTGGGAAGACGAAGAGGATGAGGCTGGCCCCATCTTAGAGCCTCACTGATTATAGCCACTATATAGTTGCTTTAGCACAGGTTTAGTCTGGCGAGATTCTGCCTATTAGGTGCAAGCTAAGAAAGGAACTGAACTACTGTTGTTCTTGGGCTGAATCTGACAGGACTACCTGTACAGCATTTCTCCACTTGGGGAACGGTTAACAAGCAGAGGGAAGTACGGAAGAATTCATACTAATAAATGGCAGCATAAGGAATAATTTGATCATTTTGTGGTAATTTCACAAAATCTGTGAGCCATTATTCTATCACACTTGGTCTTGCTCCATGTCTTGTTTTTTAACCTTATTTTTTTGTGCCCTTTCCATATTTGCATACATATTTTGTGTGTATGTGTATTTATTTCCTTAAGTTTATATTATGGCAAGCAATATTTGAGTCATTCCTCTTCATTCTTGTATTTTTGCACACATCTTCCCCAGTATAGATATTTTGGTATGGTGATTTTTTTTTAAAGAAAACACATACAGGTACCATACCAAACTCTCAGGAGCTCACCTTATTGCGCTACACAGTATATATAGCTCATAACATTGCAACATTATAGAACCTTGTAATAATTTGGATAGGTTCTCAAAGAACCAGCGTAAATGCAACCACCCCTATACCTCACAATAGACAACAGTTGGGTACACACAACATGCTAAGCTGGGCTAACGTAGGATTGAGTAATCTGTGTTTCAGTGTGCTGTAGAAATCCAGGCATTGTCTTATCATGTTATGTCGACAAGGCCATCATATTAAACCCTAACATGGTTTGTTTGGACACCATGTGTATACGACAATTGTGACTTGTTTGCCAGGGTACAGAACCCAGGCACTATGTGACAATCAAACAGATTTTTCTATCCTCTCCTACCTTCCAAATTAGATACTGCTAAATGAGGTTGCATAAGCTAAGGTCCAGGTTTACCTGTCCATGGGTATCTCCTGGAGGCTTCCCAGGTTCAAATCGTACAGCCAGTCCAAAGTCAGCGAGCACGGCTGTTAAGTCACTCTTCAGCAATACGTTTTTGCTCTTGAAATCTCTACAAGGAAAAAAAGAGGGGGGTATGAGTTTTTAATGTAGCACATAACCAACAACCAAGATAAAATAACTGACATGAGATTTTTGCCACTGACAGCAGCAACAGGTGGATGCAAACCCAATACATGAGAAAGATCACGAAGGGGAAGATCAGTGAGCAAAGCCAGGCCAACATTAAGACACATCATGTGCAATGGCATCTCTCCCTTGTTACTCATACTCTTAATTCCTTAGCCAGCATTTCCTAGAAAGCTGGAAATTCCAGGTGGCTGGAATGCTGCCTTTGATTTTGATCTCTAAGTGAAGTTTCCCTTGCCTGCATTTTTTCCTTGCCTACCTCTTAAATTAAAGCCCTGTACTTATTAAGCTATTCCTGGAGTTTCCAACGTTTTCAATAGGGAGGAGGGAGGAGGGGGAAAACGGGGGTTGAACATAATTAAATTTGCAGACTTCAGGCAGCAGATGGTAGACCCACGTGTGCTTGGCATTATAATTCTCTTGCCATCAGTTCAATTGACGGTGGTATCCCAGCCGGTCAGATCACAGGACAAGCATGGGGCCAAGCAATGTAATTAATGAGGGCAGATTCATTTTTTTTCTGAAATGCTCTGTCAGAATATGTTACGAAGAGAGATACCACAGTGGAGAGAAAGCTTACAAAAGGGTGGAGGGAGAATGCAGTGAATTCCCAGGGTGTACAGTGTCCTGAAGGAAAATTGCCACCCCCTCCTGACCCACGATTTTTTTTTGTTTTTCGAGGAGGGAAAGAAAAGAGAAAGGATAATTCCCAGGCACTGGGTGCACGTTATAGCTGGTAGAAACACTATTGCGGTGCTGTGGGAGAAACAGCTTGAGACCTTTTGCCAGATTAGTCAAACTCTTGACAGCCAAGTACACCCAAAACCAAGATTCTCACAGAGGCTTCCCTATCCAGATTTATTAAAAGGAAAAAGGGATTAGGCTACAGAAATCACAACAACTAAATCCTTTCACTATTCAGACCCAGTTTGAAGCTGTAGCTTTGTTTGTTCTCTTAAGCCTCCGATGACCAAGAGAGCTACCTGTTTTCCAGATAGTGAAAGAATATGTGCAGATATTCTGGGCTTCCAATGTTTTCCAAATCACCTTTCTCTTGCCCAGGCATTGTGAAGACTAACACTATTTCTACAGGCTACCTGTTGGATCAAAAAGCTGGTTAAGGCAAGGGGTGGGCATCCTATGAGAGACCCTGAGCAGCTATTTTGTGGCCCTTGGAATGGTCAGGGCCAATATTTTTCTCTTCCCTTTTCTTCTCTTCAAAAATTTATATGGCCACCCATCTTAAATACAGAACCCTGGGTAGTTCACAACAAACCACAAAAAAATACATTAAAAAAAAACACCTTTAAACACAACCATAATAACATCAGGAAAGGCATCATAACAAACTCCCAATACCATAGTAGGTTCCACAAACATCAGTCCAACATCTGGGGGAAGAGCCAGGTTTTCACAGCCTTTCAGCAAGCCTACTCTTACTTCATTTTACTTTTATTTTGCTTAAAAAAGCCATTCCCCCAAACAGAGCATCCATTTAACCCCTTAAGCCCACCACATGGTTGCTGACTGGAGGGAAGTTGCCCAGCTCTGGGTTGAGAATTAACAGTACCTGCAACTAACTAATCTATTGAACGTGACATTTTTATACTGCCTTTTACCATGTCCTCCCCTTCTCCAAAAATCTAAAAGCCAATTCAATCATAAAAACATATTCACTGTTCAATATAAAATAATAAAATGACCATAAAACTAAATGAAAAAAAATGCAACCACTTTTTAATTATATTTTAAATGGCCAGAAATAGTTTTTTTTTATTATAGCAGTATAAAAATACAACCAACCAACCAATCCTAAAACAAATGGGACTTGCACAAGAAAAGTAACTATCATTACCTTCTTTAATTACAGGACAAATGATAGTGAGACATACTCTCCAGAGGTACTGGGCTACAAGTCCCATATCACAATGCACACACACTCATTTGGGGGATATGGGAGTTGTCATCCAGTGTATCTGAAAATCATTGTGTCGAGGGAGATTGCTCCACATTGTCTGGCCATCAGAGAGCCTGCTTTTCAAAGCATTAGTGCCTGTACCCACCTGTTAGCCTTATGAGGTAGACCAGACAGGAAACGCGACCAGATGAGCTAATTCTACTTTATTGTAAGGTTACATTAACAGAATCTTGCAAATCTGAAAGTACTTCTCTCCCTTTTGTTTCCTCCCATCCCCTTTACAGCCTAGTGAGAGTCTCTTCTGAGCCCCTTGCCCCGCCACATTCTTGCTGTGGGCTAAGCTGCCTTTTATCTGACTGTTCCCTTGATTGCTCTGGTTTCCCAAGGTGATTCCCACATACCATCATATCACTGTATTACCAGACTTTGTTTATTTAAACATCCTCAAAAGTTCTGGATAACAATGATTTGGTCTGCATAAAAAGTTGGGAACTACTGGTACTTGTAACAGTAAGCTAAATTGGCCAAATGTCCAATTCAGAGTTTATAGAACTAACTGTCCTGGAATCATCCATATAAGATTGGGTAAGCATCCTAGAATGTATGGATAACACAGACTTGCTGGTACCGCACGTAGGTTTCACAGCTAGCTGACTGGGTATCTAGAGAGCTGAGCAGGATCAGTCTTGGTTATAGCACCACCTGAGAAGGGCTTAAGGGTAGACTGGGAAGTAAAAAAAGAGAAATACCCTGGAAAAAGATAGTAGCAATTCACTTTTGTATCATGGTAAGAACACTGCATGTCTATATTCATGTAAATCACCTGGAGTTAAGCATGATGACTGGTTTTATATAACTGTTGTGAGATGCCCAGAGTTGTGGTTCTAAGTTGCGTGGCCATACAAGTCTTTCAAATAAATAAACAAACAAACAAATAAGGAATATGATGGTGATGGTATAGAATGAAGAAATATTTCAGTTGTAAAAGAAAACCACTCATTTTTGTTTGGGTGAAAGAATAGGAAAAGTATTTTCATTTGGGGAAACTGTAGTTCCAATGAATGAATGAATGAGTGAATGAATGAATGAACGAACGAACGAACGAACGGAGCTGTTAACTTACAAAAACTGTAACCAGTTCATGTTTGAAATCGATTTATTTATATCTGAAATGAAGTGCCATCAGGGGGCAGTACAGCACCAAAAAGCTAGGATAATTGTTTTCAGTTTCTACCTTAGAAGAACCTTTTCTCAGGTGCATATTGGTTAAATATGTGCAACTCCCATGGAAGCTCCCACATGGCTCAGGATCCTGGAGGAGATGTGAACCCTCCCAATTTTGCTGCACTACAAATCTTAGCAGCCTAGTCCAATGGCCAATATTGGGTAACAGTAAGGGGCACTAGCAGCTATAGTTCAACAACTATATACACCTGTGTTATGTACACACACACACAAACATTAGGCACCACTATCAAGCACTCCTCAAAGCATCATCCTCAAATCATCACCCTCAAAAATCATCACCCTCAATGCATGGGATACATAGCTGCAGGCCTCTGGAGATTACACATGTGGCAAGAAAGACCCTAGAGCTCTCTATCTGGTCTACTGCCTTTCATCATCTTCTGAGTGGTAGATCGCCTCTGAACTAGGGACAGAACTGGACATGACCCCTCAGGGCCTTAGCCTGTTTCTAATGTCCTAAAGGTCAGTGGATTGCTGTTCTCCCTACTTCGAAGGGAAAGCAAAGAATGGCTAGTGCTTGCATAAAACGTCATGATTCCCTTGAGCTGAGTTGAGCTCAACTCCTGGTGACTTCACAAACATGTCCATGCAGTTTTCTTGGCAGCAATAGGGAAGTGATTTGTCATTGTCTTTTCGGGGGAGCTTAATGGGCATATACCTAATAGCGCTCGTGATCCAGAAACAATATACCACTCAGATGGTGGGCAGAAGACCAAAAAAGAGACCTACAAGGTCTTCCTTGCCATCCTAGCCTAGCCTACGTCCTGGGATCTCTTGCGGTCCTTATCCAAGTACTAACCAGGCCCAATCCCACTTAGAGGTTTTGAGATCAACCAAGGATGGCTAAGTGCTGCCACCTGAGCTGGAGCCTGTTTCCATATCTAGCACCTATTTGTAATCTCTCCAGATATTGAACCAGAGTTCCCACACATCTTCACAACTGAGAAGCTGATACAATTGAGAATTCTAGTTTTCCAGCCTTCATGTATGTCAAGTCTCCAACTCAGTGTTTCTCAACATTGGCAACTTGAAGACGTGTAGACTTCAACTTCCAGAATTCCAGAAGGATGGCTGGGGAATTCTGGGACTTGAAGTCCACACATCTTCAAGTTGCCAAGTTGAGAAACACTGCTCCAACTCCCAGAATTTCCAGACAGCATAGCCTTTGGTCACCTTGGCTAAGGATTCTAGGAACCAGGGACCATCTGCTTACAAAACAGCTTACTTGACTTCTGAACAACGGTTTACTTATTTTTCTACTGAACTTATAACTGATCTTTCTGCACTGAAATAAAGCTGAAATGCAGCTAACCAAGGACCACCACAGCAACAATCATAGTCCTCCAATACTGAATTGATGTGACAACCCCAAACAGCTTGTAGACTTCATGCTGTTTGGGAATTATGGGAGTTGCAGTGCAACTCTCCTAGCAAGGGGCAAGAGGTTGGAGTAGGCTGCTTCATGGATACAAACTGTTCAGATTGGAAGAGGGAGTGCTCCATATACCACCTTGAAGAAAGCAGGATGAAAATCTAAAAGTAAATGAACAAACTTTGATTTAGTGCTGCTATTGATTAAAAATGGGACCTACCTGTGTGCTATAGCAGGTTTGTGTCCTTCCCCTTTACACCAAGGAACATCTTCATGCAGATATGAGAGCCCATGCGCCATGGTTTCTGCCACATGGCAGAGTTCATTCCAGCTGATAATGTTCCCCTTCAGATAGTCAGTCAAAGAGCCCTGGGGGGGGGAAACCTAGATGATATCAATGATTCTTATGGACCCTCCCAAATTGTGCCAGTGGGTCTTTATAGTAGCAGGTGTGTTGCATTTACAGTGAGCCCAGTCAAAGTTAAGTATTTTAAGGCTGGAATCTTGAGCATGCTTATCTGGAAGTAAGCCCAAGGGTCACAGCTCCAAAGGTGTGGTTCTGCATGGAACACACACAGGCTGGGCTGCAAGTAACATTCATCTGCAGGAGAGAGTTAAACACAAGCGTAAATATCCTCCAATGGAATCAAGGAGTCTGAAAAGTGATGCCCAATTTGTTTGGCTGTTATTGAGTTTACAGCAAATATAGCTGCAGTGACTTGCCCACTTACTTAGATAGCAGGAGCAGCTCTTCTGAAGATGCCCCTGTTGCCAGAAGCTCAGCTGTTGTGTAGGTGGGAGAGGGCCTTTCCCTGTGTTGCTACTAGGCTATGAAATGCTCTCTGTGGGGAGATGTATTTTGGTTTTTCTGCTGTCAGCAAGGTACCAACATATTCAGTACTTGTTACCTTATCATGGAAAGCTGTGATCAGCCACAATTCTGTCTCCAGGTTTGTTCCTCGCTTCTCTGCTGCAATAAACTGCAGAAGGTTTTCATGCTTCATTCCTGGGGTGCTAAAAATCTCCCTCTCACTTTGCCAGGATTGTTTGTCCTACAAGAAGAGAGATGGTGGAGGGTGAAAAGTGGAGAAACAGATGAATCCATTCAGAGAACAGTAGCATTCCTAGGCATTTGTGATGCTACAGCCATATCGATGTTGTTCTTCATATCCAGCAACAACAAAAAAAGTCCTGGTAGTTTGACAATCTTTGTACTTCCTCTCTTTTCTCTGTCAGCAGAACTACACATGTGCATTCTCTGCCATATTTGCCCGTGCAGATGGAATTAACCATAAACCCATCTGAGTGGGGAATAAACTGCATCAGTTTGCAATTTTAAACACGCTAAGCTTTGCTCAAAGATTAAGTAAGGCGGATGGGTGAACTTGATGATTCTCCCACAAATGATCCATGAACCATTCAGACTGCTAACTAGGACAGATAATCCAATCAACGTGGGGGGGGGGGGGCTCCTGTATTCCTGATTTTATTTTAATTTTAGAAAATTTGGAAGAAAGGCACAATGGCCTGATTAGATTTGAAATGGGATGATAAATGGTTGGGGTTCCCCTCAGCCCTTTAGTGATCCCCACATCCCTCCCACCCCACATTCCTCTGGAGCAGAGTTTCTCAACCTTAGCAACTTTAAGATATGTGTACTTCAACTCCCAGAATTCCCTAGCTAGCCATGTGGCTGTAGAATTCTGGGAGTTGAAGTCCACATATCTCAAAGTTGCTAAGGTTGAGAAACACTACTCTGGAGGGTAAAAAGGAGATTTTGGGTCTTCTTTGTGACTCGTTGAACAACCCATTTCTATGCCCGAAGGACCAATGGCAGCTACTGCAGGCCAGCCAACCACCAATTTGTATTCCAATGATAGAGTGGCCTGGGATGAATGTAAGCAAACCAGACCTAAGTCACAATTACAGACTCTGATTAAAGCAAACCACACAACTATGGTCTCTAAGTCGTGGTCTGGGTGTAGATGACATCCTAAGACAAACTCCATTATAACTTTGTGTCATGCAAGTATAGTCAATGAATCTAAGATGAAGCCAGGAGCAAGTCTCTCCACTCCATTTGTAGTCAGAGAAAATGGGGAGATCACTCAAACAAAATGTGAAACCAGAAAGGTTGTACATGACCATGGGTGCTTTCTTCTTTCACATAAAGGATGGGAAAATAAATTTGGGAAATAACACTAAATTCCTTCCATTCAAAGAGGCTGTATGTATTTCCACAAACACCATTTTGCTACAAACGATGAAGACGGGCAGGAAAAAAAAAAGATTTTGTTTCCTTCCCATTCCACAGCCACAATTTGAAGTAAGAGCTAAGAAGTAATGTACTGACAATTTGCAAATAACCCTATATACGTAATAGCCTGAGAGTAAATTTCATTGAAGTTAATGGGATTTCTGAGTGGATGTTATAGGGTTGAACAGTAAAGGTTTCTCATAGAGGCAAAGAAAAGACTATATAGATACTTGAATCGGATATAAATTGTTTATATATAATCTTAACAGTTACAGTTTTCTAATCTGGATTAGTTTTAACAATTCCACTAGTGAGACAGAACTAGCATTAGAACAGAAGACACAGAAATCTCCTCCTTGAAACCCACAGTGCCAAACAAACTGGGGAGGATTAAAGACTAAGGCAGTGTGTTTAAGACTTTTCTGAATATTGTTAAACTGTGATTAAAAGTAACTTAGTTTCACCCCACCTGACTCCCTCCAACCATGTTGGGACCACAGTTCCCAGACTCTCTTCTCTCAGAGGGAGGGCATTACAGTTCTGGGTGGACAGGTGGGAGGAAAGCTAGCGACAGTAACTTTATTAAAATCTAGTTCTCAGAAGTCTTTGCCAAGCACTGTAGAGATTAAGCTGGTCCAAAACGAAACATGCATTTCCACATCTGCAGCCATCTTCCAGAAGAAGATGGAAATGAGGACTCTCGAGATACAGGCTGAAAACGTTATTCAGGCAGGAAAAGAGATGCACCCTCTTCCTTTTCTCCATCAATTCCCACAAAATTGGACAGTAGGTGGACTCTCCTACCAGGCCCCAAATGTGTTTGTTCACATGGGCTCTGGTGCTCTGTATTTTTCCTAGCTACTCGGCTCAAACTTTCCACCGTCAACTGGGACAGGGAGCTAAACTAAGTTCCTGGAACCATTAGGAAAAAAAAGCCACATCTCTGTGATTGCTCTTATGTCTCCCCTGCTGAGGAAAGAATGCACTAACGAAGGAGTGGTTATGTGGTTCCTCCTTGGCATTTCATTTTCTGATTTATCTGTACATGAGACTGTGGATTTTAGAAAACAGGAACCAGAAAAGAAGTCTGTGAATGATACAAATAAGTACATTTAAAATAATCTGAGGACTAACACTGGAGTGAAGCAACAAGGAAACAGGTTGTGAATAAAAGAAGCACTGTGTGTGTGTGTGTGCGCGTGCACGCGCCCTTTTGAACATCATCCCCCCTGAAATGAGACCGGCCCCGACCTTGATGGCCTTCTGGAAGAGCCTGAAGACGTGGCTTTGTCACCTGGCCTGGGGATCTGGTGATGTTGGTGGAGAGCCTGCTAACTGCTTGTACTTTTAGGAAAATGAATGGCACTCTCCTGCTGATTATGTTTTTATGTTTTTAATAGTTTTATTTTTTTTTTAATGTTTTTAATGATTTTGCAGGGGGGGTTGTTGATTTGGTATTGTTTCCTGGATTTTTAACTTTGTAAGCTACCCAGAATCATGGTAGTCAGATGGGAGGCTATATAAATTCAATTAATTAATTAATTAATTAATTAATTAATTTAAAAAACCCACACATACAGACATACTTGACAGGTTCCAGTTTACAATGTTTGTTTCCAGGCTACAGAAGCATTATGGGCCAAATTATATCAGATACTTGCAGATGTATCCCCCTCTGAGGCTACAATTTGTGTCAGGTGCTCTTACGGGCATCTGTGGAAGATTGTTTGCCAAAGCAAACAGTGAGATGGGGCTGGATGGACATCCAGATTGCAAGGAGAGTAAGATTGCCATATCTGAGCTGAGCAAACACTAGATGGCAGAAAAGAGACATTAGAAATCTAGCTCTTTGCTGCCATCTAGCTGTTGTCTAACTTTCTGCAGCCCAAACAAGGCAGCCCTAAGTGAAGCATTAACTCCACTCCTACTTCTATTCCTACTGAAATAAGACCTTCTGCTCCACTATGTATTTATTTTTCAAAAGGCTGTCCATGGAATAGTCAATTAAGTGAACAGCAATTCAAAAACATAAACCGTATGTTTTTATGGTTTAATTGTTTTATTGTTTTTAATGTTTTTAATGATTTTTGTTGTTGTTGTTTCTGTGGTTGTCTTTGTATTGCATTTTTTTTGTGTTTTAATTCTGTAAGCTGCCCAGAGTTGCAGCAGTGAGATAGGCAGCTATATAAATTTAAATAAACAAATAAATAAAATTCAACTAAGTTGGCTGTTACGTATTTGACTATTTATTTGTTTAGAAACTTATATGCCACATATATTCTTAAGAGCTCTAGGCAGCTTAAAAAATACAAAAAAACAGTAACTAAAGGCATTATTAAAAACAAGAAATATAAAAGACTAAAACATAAAGCAATATGCACTTAAGATATCAAAACATTAAAACATTTAAAGGCTTGTGTGAATAAGTACATTTTTAGGGCCCACTAACCGTTTCAACTCTAACTGTAGTTGTTTTCATAAGATGGACCTCAGAGTCTTTTCCTAGAGTCTCTGTATACTGGATATATCTTTGTATAAATTTTGATAGCTAAATTTCTCAGTCACAATAATAACATCATTAAAAGCCTAGTTCATATACACTTAGCACTGGTAATGAAACAAATACAGTGAGAATCCTTTTGTCTCCCGCCAGATTTCTATCACTTTCTCTCTGCCGATAATACAAACTGTCAAATAGGGCAACTAAGAATTTAATCTGATCTCTCAGTGACTTCATATTTTGACCTTCTGATCAACATGATTCCAAAGACACCTGCCCCTTCTAAGCATCTTACCTGGTTGTCATTGTTTAAATTTGTATGATGAATGGCTCATTGAACAAGAGACTGAAGCTATACAAAAATCTGTTAAGTAGTAAAACCTGTTTTCTCAGATGAACTAGGAGAGAATAAGATTTCTAAATGATTCCTCTCAATCTGAACGTAATGGAGAGTCTCAGGGTCTTTGCCAAGTGCATTATTTATGTTTAATTATAGCAAGGATGGGCAATCTTTTTGAGATTAATGGCAATGACAACCCATAGATTTAACGATTTCCCTCTTCTTACATTAAAAATTACAATCTTGTGGCAATTTGTGGAAAGGCTTTAGGATATGTCTCCAAGACTTTGGAATCAAGGTGCCTTGGAGTGTGATTTGAAATATTTTATCCCCCACTGTCATGCTTGAAGAAGCTGGCAACATAAATAACATAAATGAGCAATATATAAAATGTTTGCAGATGCACGAAGCCTGAAGCTTACTGCCATTCACTTGTGCATCAGAATGGAGGCTGCCTGCACACTTAATACAATAAATAATGGCTTAGCATGCAGTCCAAAATGGACCCCGAAGCCATTTGGCTATGTCTTGAATCATGCAACTAGGTTGCAGCCTGTGAAACAAGGGAGATCTGGCTTTGTAAAGTGGGGACAAGAGCAGTGAACCTATAAGGGAGGAAAATGGCAACTCAGCCCTGAGGAACTGGAAGTGTGAGAAATAAACTCAAAATAACCCTGCCTTGATTTGTTTGGTATAAGATGGGGCAGAAAGAAACTGACAGCCTTTCAGGTTTGGGTTATCCTACTCTATAGACTTGGCCTACCTTGAAGGCCTAAAACATGGGGCTCTTGGGAAGACTGCTAACCAGAATCCTAGAACAGCTTTACCCTGCTCCAAATGGTATTGGAAAGTAATTCCAATGTATTCCAATGTATCCAAGTAATTCACCTGTATGGGGAAGATTTTCACTGCCACGTAGTCGTTCATCAACTGTGCTTTCCAGACACAGCCAAAACGTCCCCTGGCCTTGATCTCTAACAACTGCAATGGCTTAAGTCCAACCAGTGGAGAAGGAGGTGGAGGTCCTGGGTCCTAGGAAAAAAAGGTAGAGGGTGATATGAATTATATAAAATTGAAGTATTATCATTTCACTAAGCTACAGTGTATGGAGGAATTTATAGCAGGAGTTGCTATTGAACTGGCAGGTGCCATCCCTAACACAAATTGAGAAGATGTCTACAGAACATCTTTTCCTTCCTCAAAAGAGCAGTTTTCAGACAATTCCGTCTGGAGGACTGGACCAGGAGTAGGAAGCCCATGGACTGCATGCTATGTACCTACCCCAGCAAGGATGGGCCATCATTTGCAGCCTAGTTTTTGCTTTGTTTTTACAGACTGTACATCTCTGGTCTACACATTCAAGTTTAAATTCAGTTTATTTTCCATCAGTGGAAGGAGAGAGGGCATTGGGCTCCTTGAACAGATTACTACTTTATCAGAAATCTCTCCCACCTTACATACCTCACTGATATCAACATGTCCATATGGTGGCTTGCGGTGACGATACATCCAGAAAGCCAGCAAGATGGCAATCGAGAGGGCAATGATGGGAAGCAAGGAATAAACCAGAATGTTGAGTAGGGAGGGAGTCGGAGGTGGTGGCTCGTATACCACTGAAAAAGAAAGAAGATAGTGACCTTGCTTAGACCAGACACAAATATTAGACCCACCTTGCTATGTCAGTCTCTAACATTCTGTCTTCAAGGCAAGAAAGAAACTAAGGCCACTTGTGTATCAGGAAACACCATGTATCTATTCCACCTGTCTCCCTGACCCTTCTTTTTTCAGTGTATGTATATGTAAGAAAAAAGCTTGTGGGGAAGCAACACAGAAGGGCTACCAATGGAAAAAGATGACATCTGGATCCCTTGAAGCATTTGGGATGTTGAGCTGTCCCAAGTCACCTCTCAGCATCTGGGAAGCAGAAACAAAACGTTTCTAATAAGTTGGGCAGGGCAAAAAGAGAGACAGAGTGTTTGCGGGAAGGACTGCAGATATTATATTTGTATATCATCAATAAATTGTAGTGTGTGTTATGGGAGCAGATGACAAACAACTGGGTGAAGAAGCAGTGATCTGACATGGAAACATTTCACTGAGAGCCAAAAGGTGGTGATGGGTTCATTTTCCCCTTCAGTTGGTTCCATAATCTGCACACTCTGCCAAAATCACAAGGTTCTGTATTAAAAAGGAAACCACAACTTCTCCAGACTTTTATGGTAGTTTACAAGATAAAGGAAAGGCACTAACATCATAAATTACCAGTTCTTAGATTTGTGGCTATCTTTCTTCAGCAATCTGCTCATGCCTAGAGCTGCTACAATTTCCAACCAACATTTGATATTAAATCCACTATTCACTTCACCATCATCTTACTTAGGAAGAAGTTAGAACCATGTTCTTCACCCTGGTGAAACCACCTTAGGTGACTGCCACATGGCTATGGATTCTTCTCAACTTCCTGAAGTTAAGACCAATGAAGACCAATACAGATTTTTCTCTGGCCAAATCTTTTCCATTTGTGAAACTTTTTTCTCCTCACCATTGTCTCTTCCTATCTTTTACATATTCATTCAGGACCTCACTTCTAGCCCCGGCTTGACTCTTTTTTCTATTTTGTTCCCAGCCTCCCACCAACTCTACACAAGGAAACAAAAGTGTGGGGGGAGGAGATGGCTGCAGAATATGAGTCAACATATGCTCTGGCTTTGTGTTCCTTCACCTCCCTGCCATGATTCATTTGAGTTTGCTTTGTCTGGCTCTAGAATGTAATATGATTTTGATATTGATTTTGGGGGGCGGGAGGTGTCCTAGCATGAATATTTCAACCAACTTGATCTGAATGTTAGTGCTCGCCCCTGTTAATATCTGCTACACTTTTCTTAAGCATCTGTAAGTTCCAAAGGTCTATCTTTTCCCCTACTTTCATGAAGAGCAACTCTTCCCCCAAAATTACAGTGCTTAGCAGCCTATAGTACATTTTTCTCCAAGGAAAAGTCCACTTGAAAGGGGCGGGGGGAGAAAGTAGAGTTTGTGTGCAAATCCCCCAGCCTCATGACATGATCAGACAGGCTCAGGTATCTAATGACTATTACCTTGGAATCTCAGTATTTAACCTTTAGCTTTAATTGTGTTAAAAGAAACTAACAGGAGTATTTAGAAAAGTATATTGTTGCTTTTAAAATGTTATTTTAATCAAAAGATTTTACAGATGCACACACGTATCATTTAACAGACTACAGCAGATTCCAGGATTCTTTGATCTTAGCTAACTTCTGAAAGATGGCCTATTAGGGACCAATATTTTTCATCATGAGCACATTTAGCTGACACATGAAAGCAAAACTGCCAGCATAGTGGCTTAGGCAGGAATGAACAGCCCATTGGTCCACAATGATCCAATCACGTCCACTGACTGTCCCATAAGTGGGCGGAGTTAGCAAACTGTAGTTTTTCTGACGTTAGTTCAAGATGCTTATCGTGTCATGAGAGCAAGAGATTCTGAACAGCAGCATCTGTAACAAGCTGCCGTGACAATGAAATGATGAAACACAGGTCATGACTCTATCACACAAAATATGTGACTTAGCACTTGTGTCATGGAATCTGACACAAGTACTTCAGCCATGTCATTTGCATCATGGCATCACTACGTACGTGTCATCATTTGCCTCCCCTCTTTCCATGTTTCTGGCTTATTCCCCTTACATCAAACTAGACATCAAGCATGTTCACTCTGCTAGTTTATGGAAGAAGTCCGCAGATACTGACTCAGCAGATTGCACCAGCTCACTTGCTCATTACTTAAATGGTCTCAAGAAGTTTGATTCAACTCTTTAATTAATTGTATCTCATCATGATGAAGAGCAGGCAAATGTGTTTGTTCCATAAAAGAAGAACATTATGTTCTATAAATATAGGCAACTTAACTCTTTTCTTGGGTGGGCATTGCATGCCTGATTACTGCATGTCTCCTAGATCACCAATGTCCAACCTCCTGCTATGCCCTTAAAATAATTCTAGGAAACAATGCGACCTGAGCTACCATTAAAGGTGGCCCTAACCTAAAATAGAAACCAACCAACAAACAAACACCACATTTTGTGAAGGAGGAGGAGGAGGAGAGGAGGAGGAGGAGACAAGGACGTTGGATGAACCAAACCATGAAAACGTTGAGCACTCCTTTTCTGTGATTGTGGACCTTTCAACCCATCCCTTCCAACTCAAGCAATGGCCTTCTTGCTAATTCAACTCTTCCCACAAATATTCTGCCTGCCACAATCTACCCCATTATTCTAGGAAAGAAGGGAATTGTTTTGCTTTTGTCTTCTAAAACTGCATCGAAATGTATTTCACCTGGTGCTGGAAAACAACTACATTCTGTTAAAAAAGAAAAGAAAGGTAACTTGCACAATTTTTAAAGTTGTTAATCTAAAACGTCACTCCCCTAAGATTCCACATTCTACTGCCTAGCTAGGAATTCAAGGTTAGCAGGAACTTACTGAACTGGGTTCAAAGATTTATAGTCTTGACAAAACAGAAGACTCTCACCTTCTGGGCCAGTAACTTCAGGTAAGTGAGTGAACTTTTCATTGCAGTAATTCCCCTCACAGCAGCAGAAAAATACTTGAGGACTCTCTTCTGTAGCCACACACTCCTGCCTAAATAAGACAAAGGAAAAGAAGCTCAGCCAGTGAATTCCCGCATTGCCCTCGTAACTGAACTTGCTTCACTGTACAAGCAATTTTTTTTGTGTATTTTGCTGATGCATAGTATCTTTTGTTATAAAAGATTTTAAAGGAACAAAACTTCTAGTGGGAGATCTTAAGAGCTTAAACAAAATTTGCAGAAGGTCAAATTACAGGAAGTAAAGGTATAGTACTAATATAATAGTTATATAGCTACAATATGTTTGTGTTCTAAGAGTATACACCCACACATTATCTCTGCTCTGTGTTTTGAACAAAGGAGAATGAAGTGGCAATAATTTTTCCAGGGCATCACCACCAGCAGTGTCTTTATGTTACAAGGCCACCTGAAAGATTAGTTGCTCCTGGCGTTTTTCTTTACATGTAGAACAGAGAAACAGAGTGGTCAATAAGCAAATGACCCCTTCTTCCACAGGGCCTTACTCAACATGACAACCCTTCATATTTCCATCCAGTATGATTATCAGCTCATCACTATAAACCAGCGTTTTCCAACCTTGACAACTTTAAGAAATGTGGACTTCAACTCCCAGAATTCCCCAGCCAGCCATTCTGGAAGTCTACACATCTTAAAGTGGCCAAAGTTGAGAAACACTGCTATAAACTAATTTTAACTTGTTTCTCCCATTTTCCACGGTTGTTACTAAAATCTACAAACCAATCTCTTATAGGTTGCAAAATAATTTTGTATTTTTTTTCTTTTCATGGAAATCACAAGGATTATGAGTGTCCTTCTTATATGGCAGCCTGACCTGCCCTCTTGGCCAGGCCAGGAGCCAAGTTGATGCAATACGAAAACACAGTTCATGATAAGCAACTGCGGTTTCATCCTATCAAATGCTGCATTCCAGCTTATCATGCAGAAAGCTCTGTAAACTATATCAAGTGAGTTATTGGCACAAATAGCTGTTCGAACTCATGGTTAGTGCCTCACTTGGGAAGAGCACGAACGAGTACCTTGGAGAACAAATGCCCAAGAAGAATTGCTCGAAAGCTAACTATGACAAGAAGCACTTCATCTATGTATCCGGCAGCTCTCTTCTAAATGGAGAACATTTCTTGCAGTTCAGTTTTGTTTCCTTTGCTGTATTCAGCACATCCTTCTCTAACCTAGCAACACTGGTAAGATGCCATCAGGATCCATCACCCCTGCCCCTAATGATACCATCTATGAACCAGAGCTTCATCCACCCAGCACTGGGGACTGCCGCTGTCTCACCACGTGGGCAACCAGGAGTCAGAAGAGCGCTCAACTGCCTGGAGCATCTGATAGGCAGAGGTGCCAGAAAACAGGATCGATCCATGCCAGCAACGCTCTGGCAGAAGGAGTTTGGCTTTGGAACAACTCTCGGTGACATTATATGCCATGAGCCTTGCTATGAAGTACGCCATAGCTAGCTCTGGTTGCATCCTGTTCTTGCTCTGATTCTACCCTGAAAACCTCAACCTTCCTTTAACAATGCACATGGCCTTGCCACATGGACTCTGATTACTGGAAGTAGATTTCCTTCAAAATCAACCTCTACGTATTTTCCTGCTGGCTGGTCAGGCTTAAAATACCTGGCTAATGGAGTCTACCTGAGAGGACCAGGTCAATATTCTGCAATTTCTATATATAATTCAAAACCATTAGCAAATATAATGAAGGCAGGTGGGCAGCCTGCTTCCTGCCCCATGCCTTCAGCAAAAATCTAGACAACAACTGGATGGCAGCGAAGTCATCTGAATTTTTGCAGCCTAGACTTAGTAACTCAGGTGTGAGGAGGGAGAGCACAGGAAGCCTGTACCTGAGCTATGAAAATGTAGATGGCAGCCAAGAAACCCTCTCCTTGTCGCTGCCCTCTAGTGTGTTCGGATTTTCTGCATCCCAGATACAGTATGCCTTAGAGCAATGTTTTTCAACCTGTTGAAAAATGTTGGCTGGGGAATTCTGGGAGCTGAAGTCCACACATCTTAAAGTTGCCAAGGTTGAAAAATACTCCCTTAGAGAAAATAACTTTGAGGTGGCCAAATTTGGGGGGGGGGAGATGGAGTCTTCTGAATGGGAGGGGAAGAAAAAGGAAAACTTTGGGTGACTGAGATCCTTGCAGGACTTAGGGAAGAGGCGAGCGTGCAATCTTCCTCTCCCACCACCCTCAATCACCACTGGCTGAGGCAAGGGCTTGGTACTTGAGTGCTACCTGCTTTGGGGGGACCATCTGAGAAAAGTTTGCCTTGGGGCCCAGAGAACAATACCTATACCTCTGTTCAAACTACAGGTAGTCCTCAACTTACGACCACAATTGGGACCAGAACTTCCATTGCTAAGCAATGCAGTCATTAAGTGAGTTGTGCCCAATTTTATGACTTTTGCTGTGGTTGTTAGGCAAATCACTGCAGTTGTTAAGCAAATCACATGGTCATTAACTGAATCCAGCTTTCCCCATTGACTTTGCTTGTCGGAAGCCCCCCAGGGAGGTCACAAATGGTGATCACATGACCCTGGGACGCTGCAACTGTCGTAAATACATGCCAGTTGCCAAGCACCCAAAATTTGATCAAGTGACTGTGGGGATGTTGCGACGGTTGTAAGTGCAAGGACCAGCCATCCCTTTTTTCAGCACCATCATAACTTTGAACGGTCGTTAAACAAATGGTCAAAAGTCAAGGACTACCTATATTAATAAACAACAACAATGAAAGGAGTGATACTCTCAGATCATCCACATATTTCCTTAGATAATCTGCAGACAGACCAGAACAGCTGCCTCTAATTGCCATTCCTCACAAACAGGCAATTTTACCCTGATTTATGTACCAATGTCTATGTTTAGTTTATTCACAGGTAAGAATGGCATTTTAGCTAGATAGGCAAGTGGGCAGGCAAACATGTGGGCAGGTTTCTACCTCTGCTCTCCAGGTGTCCTTCCAAATACCTTGCTTGTGCAACTCTAAAGACTCCACACACTTGCGCAAACAGAAACTTCTTTGCCCATTCCTGACGACTGGAATGCTTGACGGAATCATGGCCTGTTGAACAAAATGCTCCTACCATCGGCCCACTTCAAATGCAATGCCTGATAGGTTCAGACTGCCCAATATATCTGTTTTTCAAACAGCAATGGACATTGTCCCATTCTTGTTGCATATCTAATTTTTTGCTACCATGACTATTACTGTTGTTGCAGTTGTAAACATTTAATAAATTATTGGAGCAAAGAGAAAACAACTGAGTACATTTAAAACGAATGCAGCTGAGAGGTTTCGCTGAAGCCATCAAAAATAAAACCACCGAGGGGGAAAACAGAATGCGGATGTTTGTGTAGACATCCTGAAATGGACAATTAAATGACAACAGTAACTCAGAAGCAGGCCCGCGATTCCACCCATTCAGTCCTCAACCCTAAATTGTTTTTCCCTAGATTGCCACTTTGAATGATTAATTTCTCCTTTTTTGCAGCAAACAAGTCTTGGAAGAGCACACTGTTTGCCACGTACAGGACATTCTACGGAGCGTGCTGGAAATGATGGCGCTTTCATTGTGCAAAAACACCTGGGAGTTCTTTCCTTTCCTGGATTCTACAATTACAAGGAAAAGCAGACAATGTTTGTCCTAACACAGAGACACCGAGTTGAAGGTAGCATGCCCTGTAAAATGAACCCTGGTTTTTCAGCACAGATTACCTTCTTACGGTGGACCAGCACAGATAAATGTATTTCAGTGCTCGGAGGGTGGGGGCCAATAGGGTTGGTGAGGAATGCTGGGAGAGCCCCCCGTTTTTCCTTCTTTGCTCTAGCGCAGCGTCTCTCAACCTTGGCAACTTTAAGAATCCTGGGAGTTGATGTCCACGCATCATGAAGCTGCCAAGGTTGAGAAACACTGTCCTAGCGCAACAATGGGGAACTTCTGGGGCAGAGGGCTACCAAGTGGGTGGAGTGGTATCACACAGGTGGACGTGGCTGACCTTTGTGGGGTTTGTTTAATGCTCAGAGACCTATGCCAGGGCTTACGCTGCAGTTTTCATGTGCTTCCTGCTTCAGACGGGTGGGAAATCATGCCACCAGTTTTCAGTGATCATATTCAGAGGGTGCCTGGCTTCTGCTGGATGAAGAAATTCTGTAATTTCTTCATCTTTCCTCCAGGTCCATTATATCTGAGCATGCCCCCTTGTGGTTTCTTTGCAACTGAGGAATTTTGCCAAAGGAAACACCATAAAACATGATTTTTAAAAAACTTTTTATCAGCATGCGATTGAATCGGATACTTTACCAGCTACTCTTAATGAAAGTCCTATCTCTGTCATTCCTAACCTCGATAAAGATCTTGTACACCATCCAAATTATAGATCTATTTCATTAATGGATGCAGATATCAAAATATTACCTCACATTTATTGCTAATAAGATATTTAACAAGCTTGGAACATCCTGATCAAGTTGCAGATATTGTTAGTTGGCAAGCTGACAATTTCAGGTTATTAGTAAATCTAGTCATTTCAAACACTCCAAACTAGAATTACTTTCATTGGGCTCAAGAAGGATTTGATAAAATGCATTAGCAACATCTAATAAAAAAGTATTTTCCTCACTCACATTTAAAATAGATTGCAATTTTTAATACTCTTCTAAAAACATTTTCTAACTCCTTTTTATTAGGGAGAAACATAGGACAGTTGTTCTCACTCTTTTTTTTACTGTTTGATTGGCGCTTAGTAACTAGCATCAGGGATTAGGTAGAAGAGTGACATGCATAAAGTGGTCCAATTTGCAGATGATATATTGCTATTTATTGATGAATCTGAATCTTCCATACCAAAATTAATTGATCGCTTGACCTGGAAATCAATTTTCCAACAATGTAAGAGCACGTTATGGAACAAATATGTCCATGTAACACCACCACTACTTTGTGAGTTGCACTGGCTCTTAGTAAGCTTTCAAGAGCAATACTTGAAGGAACATCTGTCCCCAGTTGCTTCTACCTGTTCGATCCGATTCGGCAGCACATGAATGCTTCAGGTCCCGTCGGCTGAGGAACGCCGGTTGGTGGGGCCTAGAAGATGTGCCTTTTCTGCTGTAGCACCCACACCATGGACCATTCTCCCTCCAAAGATCAGGATGGCCCCGACTCTGCTGGCCTTCCGTAAGTCCTTAAAGACCTGGCTCTGTGCCCAGGCCTGGGGCCCTGAGTGTGTGCAGGGGACTCATTTCTTGGTTATATTCTCAGCTATGTATTTAAAATTTTGTATTTATTGTACTCCTAGCAACCAGATAGAGATAGATCGATAGACCTACAGTATGTGGTCCCTAGGAGTCGAAAACAACTTGATGGCATGTAAACGATCAATTTATTGTAATTATTTTTATTTTTAATTTTATTCACCACCCAGTCACTTGTTGAGATGGGTGGTCATAGAAATTGAATGGGATGGATGGATGGATGGATGGATGGATGGATGGATGAATAAAGGTAGATGCTGGTTGTCATGGCACAGGGCCTGTCTTACAGTTATTTCTGCCAGTCCTACAAGATCTGACCAAGGTGGGCACACTCCAGTTCCTTTTTATTAAACAGCACCTCCTAATGGGACCCAGGATGCATGCCTTCTCTGTTGCTATGTCTGTCCTGCAGAACAGCCTCCCCTGGGATCCAGATGGCTCTGACCCTGCCAGCCTGTCACAAGGTGTTGAAGACCTGGTTTTCCCCTTGGGCATTGGGCCAGGGGGTCACGTGAACCCACTCTTAAGGGGTTCTTTCAATTGAGTACGTATGTGTGGTTTTGCAGGTGGCCTGTTTTAATTGTAGTTTTGAGGATTTTTTATCTGTCACTTCTAATTAGATGTTAATTGCGCAATAGGAACTTATCCCCAAAGCCATGCTAAATTAACACTATGTGGAATCCAAAACCTAAAAATAGCCAGGCAATCATTTTGGGGGAATGTGGGTGAAATGTTGAATGTTGCTCTTAGATCACTTAATAGGATCAAATTATAATTATGTTAGTACTCGATGAACTGCAATATGTATTTATTTATTTAGTCATTCATCCATCCATTAAAACTGTAAGGCTACCTGACTCCATAGCAACTCTGATTGGCATACAATTTTAAAAACAATTAATGTACTCATTATTTGCTAAAAAATACAATAACTTCAGTTAATACATCTTTTGATGCCTGAATATTGGCTGGAAATACTATGTATTTCATCATCTTCTTTAGTTTTAGATGTAACCTGGTTTTACAAAATAATAAGCCTATAGTATCTATTTATAAACTGTTCTTGGATTACATAAAAATGGACGTTCAAGAGCACAGAAAAGCATACAATAAAGAGTTGTGTTTCGTTTCTTTCTCTCTTTGGGCTTTGTTTTTTACTATGTCTAAAAAGTTAAAGTTGCAAGGACAGCAGAAAGAGGATTTGGGAGCCACAAACAGCAAAACAGTCACGCTTTCTAATTACACAGCAATTAACCTTTATCATATCACATATAGGGAAAAAATAACTGGAAAGAGATGGAGGCCAGCAAACAGGATCTGATATAATACAAGAAAGGACACAGGATACTTTCTGGTTAGAGGTCCATATATAGTTTTGTTTGAATTGAATTCACAAGTTTGGTTTTGTTTTTCAAATTACTTGTAGTTTTAAAAGAATCAATAACTGTATTATGTAAAAATAATATTTTATAATGTGGAATTGCTTTTAGAAGAGAAAACCTCAAACAAGAATAGCAATGAGAAAAGCTGGTTTTAGATTCTTAGTCATCACAATATAATACTATTTATAGAAACACTTAATATAGAGTAGATATCATATAAGCTAAAACCCACAATTTCCTACCTGCGGGATCAGACTTGACAGAAGTGTTTTTCAAATTTAGCAACTTTAATATGCGTAGACTTCAGCTCCCAGAATTCCTCAGCTAGCATGCTGGGGAACCATGAGATTTGAGTCCCATCTCAGCCATGAAACCATCTGGGTGACTTTGGGCCAGTCACTCTCTCTCACCCCGAGGAAGGACGCAATGGCAAACCACTTCTGAAAAATCTTGCCAAGAAAACTGCAGGGGCTAGTCCAGGCAGTTTCCAGGAGTCAAAAACATGACTTGAAGGCACAAAAAAGAAAAAAACCAAAAAACAGGTTAAAAACCATCTTCCTCTGTTGGTCTACAAAATTTGGATAGAAGCAAGGAGAGGAGAAGAATAGGAAAAGGTTAACGGATCTGTAGCTGCAAGAGTGCCGATGGTATTAACCAGAGAAATCCAATTTCAGGGGGGGAAAAAAAGAAGAAAATCTTGGGTAGAAAAGGATGGTATAGAAATGGTGCCTGCGAGAAACCAATTTAGAAGCTGAAAATGCAAAGAAATGACAAGGAACAGAAACTAAATGTTCAGAAAGAGCCTGGGTTAAGAGCAGCAGCTCATGGAAATGACACAGAAACCGGAAATAAACCTTAATCTAAGTTTTAAAAACTGCAGAAAAAGCAAGACGAGTCCCAAAGCCCACCTGTGAACAGAGAGACCCTCTGGCTTCATATGTTAAACGTCAGCGATCTAATCAGATCTAATCTAATCTATCAGCAGCAGTGTTGTTGCCATTCACTCTCCAATCTTTGTTCTGTTCTTTTCTTTGTCAATATACAAGTATTTGAGAAGTAATAAGCAGCTAGTCGCCACCCGCATCCCAGTATACCCTCCAATGGATGAAATGGGGAAACACTGCATGCAGGGGGGCATCTGTGCCAAACAGACTTGTGAAGGAAAATCTCAGTAAGAGACTTCTTAAGTGATTCTTATAAGCTATAATCTTAGATGTAGCTGGAGGTAAGGCCCCCTGAATTCAATGGGATTTCCTTCTGAGCAGACATGTAAGATATGCTGGAAAAGTCTGCTGGAATACAACCAGATAACTGGGATGTAACCAGTTCCAAAGAAAATTGGAATACAACAGATGGACTAATGATGTGGAACTTGCAAATTGCATTTTATCCAAAAGTAGCCACATGCATACTTTCTATGAATTGTTCATATTTCAGCAAAGGAAAAAAACCAATCGTCATCAGAATTTCTCTGTATATTTAAAAAGGCAGGAACAGTTATTTAACCAAGCGTCAATCAGTTCTAACCTTGGAAGACCTGAATTACCAGGTTATGGACAGATCGTCATGGAGAAAATCGATGTGGTCACTAAAAGTTGAAAACTACTTGATGGCATATAATCAATCAATCAGTTCAACCAATCAAATCTACCATTTGTTTCAAAATGTGCTTTATGAAGGACAGAAAGAGGAAAAACTTTTGAAGGAAGTAAAAAACAATAGAAACTATGAACAGAACTATTAGATAGAATACATGCAGTAAAATTTCGATCCTAGCACCCTCCAAACACAATTCAATGAGCTTTGAATGCAATGGACAAAATTCAGACTTCACCCCCAAATAACAAGTCCATGGTTTCTGTAGCAATCCATAACTGATGCATTTTATGTAATTTATGTCAGTTGTGTCCCTTTCTTCATTTGCATAATTAGGGAAATCCCCCCAAAGATGCATATTGATGCCTTAATTAGGTCAATTAAGTAATTGCATAAATGGTGTAAATTACATAAAATTACATACATTAGCACTTAACAGATATTTGTACTTGACAGACATTTTCCCAACTGTAAAATTGAGGTTGTACTATATTGCCATATTGTTTGCCGTTTTCACTCTTATGACTCAACACTGCTACGAGACACCTCTGAACTGCTTTGTAAATCCGTACTTCAGCACCAGGAAGAACGCAAATCAAGTGGCTGCCTTTACACTTTGGTCACTATAAGACTTCCAATGCCTTACTCACTTTGACCCTCTGATCCCATGATAAACTCCTAAAGGAAATAGGGGGGAGCTCTAATTTAGTTGTTTACATTAAGAATATGAACAAATTAGCAAAGATTCCATTGTTGAAAGCTTACTTGTCACCATTCACATGAACTCATAAACAGAGCTTAGGGCAATGTCTCTATTTCATGAACAGAGAAAGGAGAACTTTGTCTTTCCACCTCTTCCCTCTTACCTGTCATAACAATTGAAGTCATCAAGCCAGCATCCTTTCTTCACTAGTTCAATGGAACCAGAGTTGTTTCTCCAGGATGCATAGCAATGGAGGCGCTTGTCTTTCTCGCCTTCACAGCGCTCTACTCCACTCTGGTTAGTCTTCTCCAATTCCCAGTTGGCATTGTAATAAACGCATTCCCTTGTCTCCGCCTCTCCATGGCCAGGTCCTGGAGGAAGATGCAAAAGAACCAAATGTTAATGATCATAGTAGGGTAGGGAAAATAATGAAGGCTGGTCATTGGCCATGCTGACTGGGGATGGCGAGAGCTGTAGTCCAGCACATCTGGAAGACACCAGATTGAGGAAGGCTACTGTTCACATTTCTGACATTCCCAGAAAAACATTTCAAAGAACAGGATGAATAAGCTGGCTCTCCTCCACTAGAGCCAGAATTTGAAATGAGAACAAGCCCTGCTACACTCAGGTACTCATAGGTCTCTTCCCCAGCGTTCCTTCAACATAGCTTGCAAGGAGATTCAAAACTTTTCACTTTTGGTTAATCTTAAACACAGTTTGTTTAAAACATATTCACTTTGAAATTGGCTTGTTCCAAACAAAGCAAGCTTAACCATAATTTAAGGAGAGGGTAGGCAACCCGAAACCTTCCAGATATACAGTAGCTGAACCCAGAACTTTCAGCATCCTCATCATTGGCCATGCTATCAAGGTTACTGGACGATCATGTTCAGAAACATCTGAAGGACACAGATTGCCCATCCACGGATTAGAGTTTGGACATAATAACTAAAGTTCAAATCAGTGAAAACTTCCATTCTTCTCCTTGTAGTCTTACTAGAAGGGAGTTGGAACACATTAACCCTGAGTTTCACAACTTAATGTGATCACCTTTTGTTCTCATGCCTTCAAACTGCTCCTCTGTCTGCTTTACTACATTCTCAGAATCAAAAAATCAGAAACAAGTTGCTTCACAGCTATGAGCCAAGTCCAACAGAATTTTAATATTCTCTGGCAAATAATATGCTCTATGCAGCCCTGTTCTTTGTGGAATAAAAGGCCAGAACCAGGGTATCCTTAATAAAACATCTGGCAACTGTGTCATTATTCCTTTAATCAGAGGCAAGGGACAATAGAGTGTCAGATCTTCAAAAAGTCACAAAACCAGGGGAAAACACATGTGTCTGCAAAGCCAGATGAAAGGACTAGAGATGTTGCTGCTACAAAATCCAAAACGTCTGTCTTGGTACCAGAGATGACAAGGTATGGGGAGAGGGAGAAGACAAGCTTTTCATGGTCAGGGGCCACACTTAAATATTCTCAGAAGGGAAGACCACAGCAGTAGAGACAATGATGCAAAATGGATAGGGAACTTTTCCCTAGAGTCTGGGAATGCATCCTTTGCTTTTTTAAGTGTTCCTTGCCTCAAGGGGTTAAAAATAAAATCTGTTTCTGATTTTCAGCCAACCCATTTCAAGGACCAGAAGGTTACCATTCCCACGTTGATAAAGCAACTTTCCCCAATCACTGGGGAAATTAACCTTACATAACCCACAACTGGGCAATAATGCCATGCAATGTCATGAGGTTTCTCAGTGGATGAAAAGAGAAACAATAAGCCAGTGTTGTCCAAACTTGGCCACTTTAAGATGAGTGGCCTTCAACTCCCAGAATTGCTGGCTGGGGAATTCTGGGAGTTGAAGTCCACTCATCTTAAAGTGGCCAAGTTTGGACAACACTGCAATAAGCTAACATCAAACTAAAGAAGGGATAAGTTTGCATCACAATATTTGCCTTCCATGGTTTATCTATTTTTAGACCCCCTTCACCTCATCCAAGGCAATCCTGCTCAATTTCCTTAGATTTCCAAGACACAATCCAAGTCAATAAGAAATAGAAAATTGATCTTTCTACTGTCTATCAGATTCCCAATCATCTGCCGTAGAAAAGTATGAATTACTAATGCTAATTGTCTAACAAAAGCCTCGCGTAGGGTGCTCCTTTTTCACACTCAACGATCTGATACAGGGACATATCTTTAACACGATATTCAGAATATGATTTTATGCCAGAGAATAGTGACACAAGTTTCTTTTCTTTGCAACTAGCAAATAAATATAATAATTATAACCACAATCTTAGCTAAGCTTCATCTTGGTATCAAAATTGAACACATCTGGCAAGAAGAAAGAATTAATAACAGCCCCTTTCAAACTTCAGCTTCCGTACTTGGTAAGAATCAGGCTTCCTCTCACTATTATGGCATACTGTAATTAAAAAAAAAACCCTCTTCACCTTAACTCAATTAGAGATCAAAAATATCCAAGGAGGATAAGGCTTTTATTATATTTCTTCTCTTAACTTGATAATAAAATGCATGGTTTGAAATACCTGAGAGAAAAAAGTTTTAGGAAGATATATTAGGACCAACTGGAAGGTAGTCATGACCATGAGTCTACAGTATTCTAGAGGAGGAAAGACCTTTCCAGGGATGAAATGTAGCAACCTCTCTTTAAACCAGGGTTCCTCAACCTTGGCAACTTTAAGACGGGTGGACTTCAACATACTGGCTGGGGAATTCTGGGAGTTGAAGTCCACCCATCTTAAAGTTGCCACGGTTGAAAAACACTGTCCTAGGGCAACTACCTCTCCAAACACCTGACATCCAAGAGGAATAACATCCAATCATTCATAGATGATAAACAGGCATTTTCATAGCTACTTTTAACACTCTGGTTCCCACAATCAAATTCTAATCCACTTCTCTACCAACTACACCCTCTTGGAACTCCATTTTCACAGACTGCAGTATTTCAGTACCCACTCAAACGTTATGCTGGAACCTGGCTTGCAATTTGTGAGAAGCTTCCCATCCATTCCTCCAAATGACATTTCTGTTTTTCTATGTTATGGTCAGGATGCTTAGGTGTTGCTTCCCCAATTCTTTTTTTTTGGGGGGGGGTTATTTTGGAGCAGAGTTGGAAGCTGGAAGGGAGCCGCAGGTGAAGAGAGAAGAGATACAAAGAAAGACCTCTTGGCCACCTCATGACTAAAGACACCATCCTATTTCACCCATAAGGATTTACCAATGTTCTTTCCTCCTTGGAAAGAGATTCCATCATCAAACTAAGTAAGAATTAGTAGAATATAATTGTGGGAGGTTCTACCTTTGTATTCTGAATGGAATAAACCATGGTCTCTAAGCCTGCTTTTTTCCCATTGATCGTACCTAAACTGCTTTGGGAGCACGTTTTTGGCTGAAGCATAGGGTAGAAATGTTATGAGTGGATGGATGATCACCAAAGTTGTGGGCACTGGAGTGCTAACTCTTCCTTGATCAACAGTCATGTCTGTCTGTTTTAGTTTTATATCCCACTGTGGAGGTTTAAGGACATGTATGATGGTGAATATGGCATTTTTCCTACAACATCCATCTTTTCTCCAAGGGGTCAAAAGAAGCATTTTATCCCAACAATAACCCCATGAGGTAAAGTGGGTGGAAAGAGAGTGATCAACCCAAAGTCGTGCAATGACCTTCCATAGTTGACGTTGCACTTGACAGTGGATCTCCCTGCTCCTAATCCCACACTTTAACCACTGCCATAAATCTCACTTTGGAAAACATCTTTGTTCCTGATGATCAGAGGTAAACATTATAAAGCAGTTAAACAGATGAGAGAGGAAGGTCATAAGCCTATACTTAAAAGGGATCAACTCCCCCCTGAAATCAATAAGACTTCCTTCAGAGTTGAGACTTTAGGACTGCATTGTTAGAAAGAAGTTTTTTTTTTAACCCACAAGAGTGAAAAAATATTTACAGACATACGGTTTTTAAGATCTAAGTAGAATCACTCCAGGTCAGAAGTCACATACTGATGCCCCAAAGCAGCTTATCAGATGTTTTAAATCTGCTTCAAAAGGTGCTGAGTTGACCAAGATTGTTCCCCCCACCCCTGAAATATTCCTATTGGTTCTTCTTGACATTTTCAAATACCACAATTCTAAATCCAATGGTCTGATAACTAAGGAGGGGCTGGGAGAGCTGCAATACCAAATAAGCAGAGAAGAGAACGTTGGTTCAGAAGGGCAAACTTCAGGTAAATCAAGCCCCTAAGAACTAAATTAGGTTTGTTTGTCATTCTTGGTATCTTCTTTCACCTGAACAATCCAAGTTTCAAACCGTCTGTCTTCTTGGCAGGGTGAAGCAGAAATAGAAAATAAAGCTGGACCATTTATCTTGGGGCTGTCAAGACAGACTGGGTCAAACATTGTTACAAAATTTTCTGCACATCTGGATCCAAATATACTAGAAAAGATTCCAGAGAAACAGTGGAGTAGAACTCCTCTGTTGAAAGGTGCCCATTATCTCGGTAAAGGTTATTTATAACTAGATCAATGAGAAAGGAAAAGCAAAGTCTCCCTCACCCCTGATTTAAATAGAAAAATTAAAATTTGTCCATCAATTATCTTCTCAGGATTAGTTTCTTTCTCTGTCAATCCATCCATCCAGTTCAATTTTATGTACTATCAATTGAAAGGAGTTTTGCAGGGATATTGGGAGAAGTTGGGGGTGGAACCTGTGCTTTAAGCATAACCACAAGTCTTCTCCAAGACCAGCATTCATACAGCAATTGGAATCCAAGCTCTTCCAACGGTGCACTCATAGCCATTGTAAGTGAGTCCACCTACAAAATTACAATCTCTATGACATATGTTGGACTTTGAAGAAGCAAGGTAGGAAGAATATTGGCGTTTTTGAACTCTGGTGCTGGAGGAGACTCCTGAGAATACTGTGGACAGCCAAGAAAACAAACAAATGGATCATTAAACAGATCAACCCAGAGTTCTCGCTCGAGGCACAAATGACCAGGCTCAAATTATCCTACTTCAGACACATTATGGAAGACCTAGCTCTCTGGAGAAGTCTATAATGCTGGGAAAGATGGAAAGAAAGAGAAGATGATGATGACCAGCAGCAAAGTGGACAGACTCACTTAGAGTAGTGATGAGTACACCGTTGGAAGTGCTGAAGGACCAAGTTAGGGAGAGATCAGCCTGGAGAAAAATCTATCTACTGTATGTGGTCACTAAGAGTTGACAACGACTTGATGGCATGTAACCAATCAATCATGACATTTGCAAATCCCTTGTTTACTCATTTGTACCCTACTTTTTATCCCTTTTATTCCTTTTCTTTCCCTGTTTAATTACCTGTCTAATTTAAAAAATAAAAGATGTGTGTTTAAACCTGAGAAATATCCATGAACATTTACTGTACAATAGGGCAGCTATGGAGCTAGATCCCCTCTACTGAATCAAATGATAAATCTTTGCCTTGACTTATGGAATCCCCAATGTATTTGCTCTCCTTTTCTGAGGATCATAATTGCCAACAAGACACATCTATTTAACGTTTCTCCATATGTTCATGAGCACAGTGATAAATGCATCTACAACACCCCACATGGGAACAGAGTTCCCAGTTCTCAAAAACAATCTTCAGAGAATTGTTAAGCCACAGATAAAATTGAACTGTGGAGACACTAAATAAAGCTGGCAACAAAAAGAATCAGAGTCGACAGCTGATAGATTTTCCACATAACTAATGACAGAACTGGCCAATTGTTCTTGACAAGAGTGAATGTACTTGTCCAATTTTAATTTCCCTATCAGATCAACCTCTACTCTGTGGCAAACTAAGTTCTGCATAGTTTACAAGGCCAACATCTGAGTTAACGGGACCTTCCAAACTACAGAACTGGTTTGCCACAGAGTAGAGGCTGTGCCTTTTTCTCAACACAATCCTATGCAATACAATCCTTAGTCACAAGTCAATTCCATTCTGTTCAGAGAGGTTTAATTGAGTATGCATATGATTTCAAGTTATTTCCCAGCAGATCGAAACAGGACTGCATGAATAGTCTTCTGCTTGGCTGGCTCAGGTAGTCATACATACTTTCAGGGCCCTCTTCCAGCAAACCCATCACAGCTGTGGGGATGATCCTCACTCAAGTGTCAAATTTGGAATTGGAGAAATGATCTGAGGCTTCTCTTCAGCAGACAAGGCTCCACAATCTATTACCAAAAGGTCTCTAGCCTTTCTTCTGGAATTATCAGCCTTAATGAGAAGGACCATACATTCATTGTAGAACTCTGGCAGTGAATGTAATATGGTCTAAGTGAGAGCTCCAGCATTTCAAGGGTGGGGAAAACTCTGATGGAAATTTTGGAGGGCACTGCTAGTCAATGTAACCAGAAGTAAAGAACTTCAATTTTCTGGATGCTCCTACCTAGAACTTCCAGCAACCCCTAATACAAAAATATCTGGAGGGTCACAATTACCTCAATTAATTATAAGGAGCAGAGGTCCTGTTCAGGGTTTATTTTGCAACACAGCAGCATAGGGCAAGGCCTTCATGGTGGATGAAGATAGTCACACTTGGCTTACCTGGAATGTGTGCTATTCATAGTATAGTTCCATATTTGAAATGACAGACGGATCAGTGTATTTGACTCAAGACCATACGGCTGATCAATTAAAATAGAACTTCAAGAGTTATTTCGGTATTTTGGGTTTTCCCAAACACTTTTGTTACTAGCCTCTGACTTCAAAAAAGCAATGGAGAGTAATGCCATCCTACCACAGGATACAGTGAAAACTAAGTGTGTGGTGGGTAGATGAGCTCCAAATGAACACATTGCCCCCATCTCTCTCAAGGTCTTAAAAAAGCCCAAGGGGATTCTACAATTACTTAAATACCAAGATACCCTAGTTGTTGTTCCTTCCAAAACTTGGCAGAAAACTCAAGGAGAGAAGTCCTGTCCTCCCTCTCAAATCCAAACCAGAGAGGAAGGAAAGGTTCCTTCCATGATCCCTGCCAAAAAACAGTGGAAAAAGTTCCATCAAGGGAACTGCGGAATGCTATTTACAAACCATTTTCTCTTTTCAGTGATATGTGTTGGTGAGAGTGAGTGACCTTACATGGGCACCTTTTCTAAAACAAGAGAAAGAGCACTAAAACACATGTTCTTATTTTTTAATGCTTCCTTAATCCAAACCACTTGAACCTTCCAGGAATCATCTAATAACATGCAGAGACGAAGATTGCCTTCCCTGATCGAAAATCATTTCCTACAAAAGAGAACTATTTTCAAGCTTCCTCTCCCCAGTTGCTTTGAAGTGAAATTAACCTTCAACTAAAACAAAACAAAGGACTCATTTTGTTGTTTTTGTTTTTTAAAAAGGGGTGGCATCAAGAATCAGGAAGCATAGCAAGGCCTTTTGTCAAGACAACATTGTCCTTAAGAGGCCCAAAAGGAAGCCGAGAGATTCCTGAAATTCTTCAGGAGGGGCAAAAAGCCAAAATCCATAAAAAGAGGACTTGGGTGCCTTCAGTTTTCACATTCCAGCAGAGAATTTTGAAAGCCCTCCCCCAATTATTTTATGGGGGTTAGCTTCCTACTCAGTGAGATATATTCTATTTCAGGGCCCCACAGAAGAATCTTAAGGCAGATGTAATCCAGTTGGAAAATTCCAGGGATTGTCCCTGCTCCAAAAGTATTGGTGTGAATGAAAGGTAGAGGAAGAAGCTAGGAAACTCTGGGTAACTTGTTCACTTTTGCCAAGGTGTCTCTGCTCTGCCCTGATTTCTTTTTATTACTCTGCCCTTTGCTCTCCCAATTTCAGCAGGCCACTTGGCCACCCAAGTCTCCTGCTCTCTTCAAACAGCTAGGCCCTTTGTCCTTCCTGAATACCTCTAGTTCCCTTCATTCTTTTGCCTTACATCCTAAAGCCATGTCTTTCCTCTTCATTCTTCCCTTTTTTTGCACTTTTCTAAAACTATACTCATGCTTTCAGACCAGTACCAATCCAAAAATATGGTGGAGTTAATCCACTGATTTTTTTTTTTTTCATATGGAGGTTCACTCGAAGTATTATAAATGAAAGGTTCTGTATAAATCATACAGTTCTGTTAATAAGGCAGGACAAAATAAAGGTCCCTCTGGAAGGACCCACACAGGGTGCCAAATGGCTTCTTGGTTCCACTCCGGATTCTACTTGGTCCCACACTGAAGAACTGTCTTCTTAGATTCTCAACTCCCTGAGAATTTGGTCCTATATCTGAAATATTGCTCTCAGTGTATTTCCTAATTGAAGTTCAATAAACATCCCCCCAAAACTTGGAACTGGCTTCCAGAACTTTATATACTACTGTTTCTCACTTCTTGCCACAAAGTTGCTCAAAGAATTATGAAAAGCCCAGCTTGATTGCTCATGTCTCATCTTCTCAAGTGATTACTGTATACACAAACTTTTAAATCACAAGCACAGGTCTATCACCCTTCCCTCGGCACAAATGTCACACCCAAATTGCATGCATTTTGCCAATACTTTCCACAGACTGCCAATTTGCTTCTCCACCCAATTCAGTGTTGGGTTAATTACTTTTAAAGTCTTAAATGCCTTGAGATCTAGGATACTTAGCGGATGTCTCTATCCTGTATCAACCTTCCTGTTTGCTTCTAAAGCCTTCCTCTATGTCCCGTCTAGCATGAACACAAGACTATGGAATATATTAATTCAAGGTAGCCATCTCTTCCTTGGTATGGTAACTGTCATGGCCTGTCATGGAAGTTACGTGAATCTCTGGATGTATCCTAACATTGCATTGACTGATATGTCTTCCCACCATTTACCAACCTGTCATCTTTCTTCACTCTTGTGCATCTGAACAGTGTGATCGACAAGCACTGAACCGTCATAGACTTTATTTAATAACTTTCTATACCATGCTCCTTATAACTGCAACACACAGTCATGGACTTTAATATATTTCCATACCATTCTCCTTATAGCTGCCTCTTAAAGAGGTTGACAGCAAAAATTCTTAAAAGGCAGCAATGAAAACAAAAGAGCTTTAAAAGGGGGGGGGGACAACACAAATCATTTGTCGCATTTCTACTGAGAAGTTATGAAAGCAAGAGGTCTTCAGAAGGTAGCTGACAGTTGTAATGGGGGAGCTCAACAACTACAGGAATTAGAGTATGACAAAATGCAGGGGCCACCACCAAGAAGGCCTGTCTCCAAGACGATGCCCTGCTCTTCTAGGCATATGTAGCAACCTCTTCTGATCACATCAGCCACCCACCAGGTCTGTCACCCTGGAGTGCTTAGCTTCAAGATTCCTGCACATTCATCTCCTTGCAAGCATATGCAATGTTCTGGAAACAGAACTCAGAAGGGCTATGCCAATCTTCCTCAGTTTTGCACCTTGCCAGAAGCACTGGGATGGCAAGTCCCACAATTTTCTGCAAGCAGAAGCTAAGAATTCTGGAAGCTGCAGCCTGAAGGTATCTAGAGTGTGTTAGGATGGAAAAGCCCAAGCTACACTTTCAAAGACATTTAAAATAAGTAAACCCAGCTAGGATTTAACATGATCAAAAACACAGCCGCTGATAAGAAAGTCCATCTTTTCTCTCTTCTCCTCATAAATGTAAGGCAGGAATCATGCAGGGAAGTCATAATTATGGCAGAACATGGATTTAGCTGAATGGAGCATTTTTTCATTATACGTTGGCCAGATATCTCTCAGGAGGACCATCTTGCTAGAAGAAAGAGCATTCTCATCTCATTCCAGGGTGACTTCTGACTCCACTCAGCCATTTATTGGAGCAATATATTTTCTTGCACATAAATGCGCACACACTCAAATTAAAAGGCTATGGGCTGTATGCTTTCCAGCCTACTTTGCTGAACTTTGAGAATGCACTGCAGTTAACTGAGGACAAAAGGCAGCAAATGTGTGGAAAATGTCACATGCAGACATCCACCAGATGAATTGGCCATTTGCTTCTTGGGTTCCACCATGCATGACCAAGCTAATCCTTTTCAGCCCTTGCATGGTGGCCTGTCTCCAAATTCTACACGCTGAGCAGCAGCCATGAGAAAAAAGTTGCAAGAGTAGCTTTACAACAGCCTGGTCACCCATCATTAACTTACTTTTTCTTTTTCAAGAGAAGCCAGCAATGAAGCTAGCAATCCCTTGTTCAAGCTCCTGTCCTACCTGCCTAATGCAGCAGAAGTCCACATCAGCAATCGTCTTTCCAGCTGTTTAACTTTTTATCATGCTCTCTCTTAAGGGAATAGACCAGGGGACTGGTGTGTGCATTTGAATGGGTGTGGAATACTCAGGGAGGCTATTATCCCCACAAATTCCACTTTTCTCTCCTGATTTGATATTATAAAATTTACAGTTCTCCTTGGTTTTGCAGCTCAAGCATTCAACACTCAACTTCCTACAAAAGTTTTGCCAAAAAAGTAAACACCCTTTGGGGAAAAAAAGGAAAGAAAAAACAGCTCTTAACCTCTAAAGTGCCACCATCTCCAAGTTCTTTTTCAGCTCTTTTCCTGATTTCGTCTTTAAAAAAAAAACCTAGTTGCCCATTTCCATAGGCTTTTACCTTGCCCAACCTCACACTAATTTCTAAAAGGATTACATACAGTTTCCTAAGCAATACTACAGCATAATAGCACTTCTGCCCTACTGGGTGAGTGGGGGCAGGAACACAGCCCACCTGCAACTCTTTAAAGCACCAGCACAGGGTTTCTCAAACTTGGCAACTTTAAGACTCGTGGACTTCAACTCCCAGAATTCCCTAGCCAGCATGCTAGCTAGGGAATTCTGGGAGTTGAAGTCCACACTTCTTAAAATTGCCAAGTTGAGAAACACTGGTCTAGACTGCTAGCTAGGGGTTGCAGAAGTAATGTATGGGGTATGCAGAACGGCATACATCAGGATTCTAATATAAGATTATTAAGCCTTACCTTGCAAGTGTGGTCATTTCCGTAACTGGGGGGAGTCTCCCATGTACGCCTGGGGACTTCAACGAAGGAATTGATAAATAATAATCTCAGTGCTTCAACGCTACCAGACTAGATATTAAGTGGGGCCTACACAGAAGCTACAGATGGGAATAGCAGAGCCAAAGAGCAATTCTCCAACCTAGACAAAATCTCAGCAGTTTTACCCTCTGGGGTGGGGGGTGGGGGCTTCTCAATTTTCTCAGGGAAACATCCTCTCTGAAATAGTATCAGCCTCTGATTTCTTTCAGCCAGGTTTCCTTTTCTGGACATCCTACAGAAATAATGGGACAGCAATACTCCAAATGCTGGTCAGGGAAGGTCTTTAAAGATTTGAGAGAGGTGAGAATAAAACGCATTAGAAAAGTCATCTGCCCCAAGCAAAGTTAACACTTTTGACAAGAAGAATCCAGAGTTGTTGTTTTTCTTTAAAGGGCTATGTAATTGCCATTTTTCCCAACTTGGGATCTTTCAGATGTCCTTCAGCTCTTCTGACAGCATTAAAAAATGGAAGCTTAAATCCAACATATCTGGAAAGTACTAGATTAGGAAATGCTGTTGTACTGAAATCATTCACAGCTGAAGAACCTTGGAGATATTCATCCACGCGAGGGCATCTAAGTTTCCTTGTATCTCTTGACAGGGTGGTTATGTCAGGATTAAGTACTTAAACATCTTTCTGAATGAAATGCATGTAATCCTTCACATACTCAGTATCTTGCAGCAATCAGTGTTAGACTTCGCAGAGGAAAGAATGGGTTTGAATCCCCATTGATTGGCTGGCTTAAGGTAATAAAAAGAGTCTCCCTTTTATGCTTTATCTTCTTTATAAAATTATTCCACATATAATCTGAGAATCTAAGGCCAAGACTATTAGCAATAGTCTTGTAAGGAATGTGGAAAGAGTGATGGAACAACAGTGACTGTTAGTCCACTATGTAAGCTGTGGGTCAGACCACACCCATAATTCCTCCTTCCCTTCCAATAAAATGAATTGAATTAAGTCTGCTGTTTTATATCAGACTAGTTCTCTCTCTAGGATATTGTCTGCTTTGATTGTCAGTGTCTTTTCTTTTCAGGTTCTCAAGGACTTTCCCGAAACTGGAGATGCCAAGGACTGAACTAGGTCTATTCTACACAAAGCTGAGCTCCAGTCTTCAAGTTATTAACTAATTACTCTACCTTATCTCAAGACTACTGCCCTGAACTCTTGCAGGAAAGGTGACTTCCACATGGTTTTTAGTAAGAGACAGAAAGAATTGCTGGCTGGGGAATTCTGGGAGTTGAAGCCCAGACATCTTAAATCCATGCCCCTCCTGGCTGGTTAAGGCAGCTCGGGAGGTGACATGCAGTTGGGTCCAGGCGAATTCATCCTTGAGAGAAGGAGTGTTTCCACCGGCCTTTAAAGAGGCACTGGTACACCCCCTCCTCAAGAAACCATCACTGGATCCCACCATACTGAACAATTTTCATCCAGTCTCCCACCTTTCCTTTTTAGGAAGGTGGTTGAGAAGGTGGTGGCATTGCAGCTCCAGAGGATCCTGGATGAAACAGACTACCTGGACCCTTTTCAGTTAGGTTTCAGGCCCAGATTTGGAACTGAAACAGCATCGGTCACACTTTTGGATGATCTCTGGTGGCAGCAGGATGGGGGTAGTACATCCATCCTTGCTCTTCTTGATCTCTCAGCGGCTTTCGATACCATTGACCATAGTATCCTTTTGGGTCAGCTTCAGGAGATGGGGGTGGGTGGCGCAGTTTTGTGCTGGTTCACCACCTTCCTCCAAGGCCGGTCCCAATCGGTGTTGATAGGGAGCGAGAGGTCCAGCCCGTGGCCCCTCCTTTATGGGGTGCCGCAAGGTTCGGTACTTTCCCTGCTCCTTTTTAACATCTACATGAAACCACTGGGCGAGATCATCCACCACCATGGGATGAGGCATCATCAATATGCAGATGATACCCAGTTACACATCTCCATCCCAGGTGATCTGAGTGATGCTGTGACTCCCCTTTCGCGGTGCCTGGAGGGTATGGAGGTCTGGATGGGGAAAAACAGGCTTCAGCTGAACCCTGGTAAGACGGAGTGGCTGTGGGTTGGGGGCTCCTCTGTATTGGGAAGTTTACCAACTTTGGTTCTGGATGGGATCACACTACCCCAGACAGACCCGGTGTGTAATCTGGGGGTCCTCCTGGACTCATGGCCAGGAGGACCTTTGCTCAACTACATGTTATGTACCAGTTACACCATTTTCTGGATTGGGAGTCCTTCCAGTCAGTCACTCATGCCCTGGTCATCTCCTGCATTAGACTATTGCAATGCGCTCTACATGGGGCTACCCTTGGAAAGTATCCGGAAGCTTCAGCTGGTTCAAGATGCAGCTGCACAGGCTATTTTAGGTGCCCCAAAGATGGCACGTTATCCCTTTGCTGTGTGAGCTGTGTTGGGTCCCAGTTTGCTTCCAGGTCCAATTCAAGGTGTGGGTTATCATCTTTAAAGCCCTACATGCCATGGGACCGGGTTACCTGAGGGACCATCTGACCCCCATTATATCCACCCATCCCACCTGGTCAGGCAGAGAGGGTATGCTGCGGACCCCGTCGATGACAGAATGTCGACTGGCGGGGTCCAGAAAGAGAGCCTTCTCTGCCGTGGCCCCCACCCTATGGAATACTCTCCCCCCAGAGGTGAGGCAGGCCCCAACAATCTTGTCCTTCTGGAAAGCAGTCAAAACCTGGCTCTGCCAACTGGCATGGGGCGAAAAAAGGGGCAACCAACCCTGGGAGTGGCTAGCACCTTGAAGATGCTCCCATATGTTAACATCTTACTGATCATCAACATCTTGGAAGATATTATTATTTGTGTATGTGTTTGGTTTTATTCTATTTTTACTGTATTTTAATTGTTATTGTATTTTAATTAATATTGATTGTTGTTTTATTGTGAACTGCTCAGAGTCACTTTTTTGTGAGATGGGCGGTATCTAAATTTGAAAAATAAATAAGTAAGTAAGTAAGTAAATAAATTTGCCAAGGTTGAGAAATACTGCACTAACCATACAGTGACCACAATCTTTTGGCAGTGGAAGGCCACATATTACACTGTGGATGAAATCATGTTACACGTGAAACAGCAGCCCACTTTTTGCCTTTTCTTTTTCCTACTTTTTGAGAAGGGCGTCTGGGGCTTTGAACTGTATTTTTTTTAAAAAGCCAATTCTAAGTCGTCTTCTACAGATTCTGTGGGCTTCTCACCTTAGATCAGTGCTGGTGATGGGTTCCTGATGTTGCAAAAGGTTTCAGGTTCCCACCTTGGCAGTAGGCTTTCCAAGTTCAAATCAACACACCAATCAACTCTCTCTTCCGTTGATTAATTAATAGGCCCAAGTCGGAGTGATGGCCGGTGTTAATTTGGATGTCGAATGGCATCGCCTTTTGGGAACTGAAGGCATCGCGGGAATATTACAGGAACGTGCCAGGAGCACTCACAAAATGGCTACTGCTGCAGGACCCTGGCCTCCCGACTAATGGCTGTGTGGCCATCATTAAAACAACAACAACAAGGCACAATGAGCCTGCTGGAAGACAAGCTACCATTCCAGTGGACCTTTGTAGGGCCCAAAGGCATTGCTGCAAATTAATTAGATGCTAGAGATGATGTTTTCCTTGTGCCATCTTCCACTTAATTCTTTAACTGAAAGGTGGGAGAGGCAGCCTAGTTAGCACCGAGGAAGGTATCTTTGAACATAATGGCTCCCATGGCACAGTGTTGATACCCATTGCCATGGGTAGAGAAGCAGGTCCTTCATCTTCCTTAACCGGGGTACCACATCTCGGGAACAGGAAGAGTTGTAATCTCAATATATTTAAAGAGCAGCAGGCTGGGGAAGTCTAAAGTACACCATCTCACTTCTGGTCCCCCACACCTTCAGATATTACAGGTACTCCTTGATTAACGACCATTTGTTTAGCGACCATTCGAAGTTACGACAGCGTTAAAAAAGTGACTTACGATTGGTGCCTGAAGTTATGACTGTCGCAGCGCCCCCATGGTCATAATCTGAGTGCTTGGCAACCTGCTCGCACTTATGACGGTTGCAGCATCCCGGGGTCACGTGATTGCCATTTGCAACCTTCCCAGCCAGCTTCCAGCAAGCAAAATCAATGGGGAACCATGTGATTCACTTAACAACAGCCACAAAAACAGTCATAAAGTTAGGTCCAGTCACATGATGATTCACTTAATGATTGCATCGCTTAGCAACCTAAACTCCAGTCCAATTGTGGTTGCTAAGTGAGGACTACCTGTACTTTCAATCTGGATGTCAGTGCTTCCCTTAGAATTGAAAATATGTATGGAAAATCTCTGCTTCTACTGGACTAGGGTAGAATTCAAGAATTACAAAAAGGCGGTCTGTCTGATAAAAATGAGAGGTTTCGGGGGAGGGCACTTATGTACATATATACTTCTGGTGAAACATCTGGTTCAGATAGGAACCCTGTCTGCTTTATCATTAAGTGTTCCTCTAGATTTTGTCCTTGAAAATGTCATCGTAAATCCCAGCTCTTCTCTCTGGCTGTGAATTTGCTGAAAATGAATCAGGTACAAACAGAATATTTCCCCAGATAACGCTGAATTAAAGGCAGCATTCAAGTGCACTAAACTGTGGTTGCAAACTGAAGAAGAAAGGTTTTTCCCCTCTGAAAAGAGGGCTAGCAATTCTTCTCACTGTGAGGGATAACAACTCTGTGGTTCATCCTTGCTGTTTTTCATTTCCTGCTTAAATAATACGCTACTCAGAACCAGCTGGAATGAAGCAGGATAGAAATGCTACTAACAGATCAACACATAAAAATGTAAATATTCAGGATAAACTGAGATGCCAAAGAAAGAATTCCAATATCAATTTGGCATTAAGGTGGGTTACTTGCACAAAGAGTTGTGGGTCTGGATAACATACCCCAAACTCCTTCCCATTGCCCAGTCTTCTCTAGAGAATTACGGTCTCTGGTTTCCCATCCCGGAAAAAGTCTACAGATAGAGGTGGACAAATGGACCAACAGCTACTGGCCGTTGCAGCAAGTTACTTACCCACACGGTCAGAAGGTAAATTAGACAGTTCCTAACACTAACAAAGGAAAGAGAAGAAGAGGAAGACAAACAGCAAGGTGACAGACTCAGTCACAGTGGCAATGAGCGCACTGTTGAGGGACCTGAAAGACCAGGTTAGGGACAGACAGTCATGGAGAAAATCTACCTATGTGATTGCTAGGAGTTGAAAACAACTTGATGGCATGAAATCAATCAATCAACACTAGTAATCAAAAGGCACCAAATACTGTTCCATAATTTCATCTTTAATGGACTGTTGATAAAAGGAAAAGGAAGTGGAAAGCACTGGAAATGCACCTCCATCTTTGCCTTTGAGGTCAAGCAAATTATCCTGTGTACTAAGGCTTCCTTTAAAAAGACTTCCTCTTGGTCGACTTCTCCTTAGGTAAACCTTGCATGGCCAACTCATGGTCTTATCCAGGCAGGAACTATACTTTGCCCCATACTAGGAGCATAATTTCTTTGGTGGCTTGTTTCCAACAGTACAACATTTATTGATGGGTTTTGTCATCCAGAACTGAGACAGCGAAGGTATTAATCAATCTCGCTATTATGCCCTTGACAATCATAGAAACTCTAGCGAGGAAAAAATACACGCAAAACAGCAAAGACTTTTAAGAGGCAATTTCTTTTTTTCATCTAAGGAAAAAATTTGGATTTGGAAGCACTGAAGGAAAAAAAAAGCTCACCTTACTTAGCTTATTGGTCTAGCTAATTTAGCCTATAAGGGCAGTTTGACACAATAAATTACATCTAAATTAGGAAGCAAATGAGGACATTACTAGTAAGGGAAGAAAAGCCAATATGCCACTGAGTATAATTTGTTGCAGAAGACCTGGAGGACCAGGTTAGGAGAAAATCTATGTGGACACTAAGAGTTGACACTGATTTGATGGCACATAATTGTTATCAATCATCGGCAGATAGCCAGTATCATAAGGTTTGGTTGTGCAATTCAAGCCTTCACAGCAGCCTTCTTCTATCTTGTACTTCCCAATGTGTTGGACTTCATCTGCCATAATCCTTCAGTCAGGAGGGTGGGAATGATGGGAGTTGAAATCCAACACTTTAGAAGATGACCAAGTGAGGGACAGATGGTTTACACTATGTATGTTTCTATGACACAAACTAAAATGTGTGCTCACTGCACAGCACTTACATTTGAAGATTGTAAACTCGAGCTGCTACGGCTTAGCAAAATCCCCATCTCAGCCAAGCCCATCATTTCTGTTAATTTGCCGTTGAATGCTGTCATACAAGTGGGGGAGATACAAACGAAAAAGACTGCTCATATCCATAAGAAGTGGGGAATAAGCTATGAAAAAGGAAAAAGCCGTCTGCTCTGTTGTACTCCCTGTATTGTTCAAAATACAGCAATATATTAAATCCATATATTGTTCAAACAGAAAAATCAGTGACCCTGATCAACTCAGCAAAACCGGTCCTTCCCCTCTCCTGGCAAGTACCAAGATTACAGGGATTTCTGGAAGACAAAAGGGAAGGAAACAATGAGGATAAAGGTAAAAGCCAAGAAGAGAGAGTATAGTTTTTGGGGGCCCAGCATATCTATCTATCCATCCATCCCTGTCCATATCTATCTATCTATCTATCTATCTATCTATCTATCTATCTATCTATCTATCTATCCATCCATCCATCCATCCATCCATCCACCCACCCATCCATATCTATCTATACATCCATCCATCCCTATCCGTCCATCCATCTCTATCCATCCATCCATCCATCCATCCATCCATCCATCCATATCTATCTATCTATCTATCTATCTATCTATCTATCTATCTATCTATCTATCCATCCATCCATCCATCCCTATCCGTCCATCCATCTCTATCTATCTATACATTCATCCATCCACCTCTATCTATCCATCCATCCATCCATCCATCCATCCATCCATATCTATCTATCCATCCATCCATCCCTATCCGTCCATCCATCTCTATCTATCTATCTATCCATCCATCCACCTCTATCCATCCATCCATCCATCCATCCATCCATCCACCTCTATCTATCCATCCATCCATCCATCCATCCATATCTATCTATACATCCATCCATCCCTATCAGTCCATCCATCTCTATCTATCTATCCATCCATCCATCCATCCATCCATCCATCCATCCATCCATCCATATCTATCCATCCATCCATCCATCCATCCATCCATCCATCCATCCATCCATCCATCTCTATCCATCCATCCATCCATCCATCCATCCATCCATCCATCCATCCATCCATCCCTATCCATCCATGTACACACACAAAATAAATGCCCTGGACAACATTAATCCTTGTTTGTTTGTTTTTTAATGCTGAGAATTGCTGCTCAGAAAAGGGGTGGGTGGGATAGGTGATCCTTTGTCAACGTACTGAAAAAGCACGATCTGTTTCAGTGAGAAGCCCTTCTTCTCTGTGTGTTAAAAACAAAAGAAGATTCTAAAGAGGTTCCAGCAAGGAGTTCATATTGAAATTCCAACCTGAACTCTAACCCTGACTCCTAGGTGAATGGAGTTGAAGAATATGCCTATGAATAGAGACGGGGAAGAACTTGAAGAGAAACTGCATTTGTGAAAAGGACACCCCAGAATTCACCTACGCTTCATTGTAATTTTCAAGCAACTGCAGCTGTTCAAAATGCCTCTTTTTGCCTATTCTTAGGAGCACCGACGTGGAGTAGATTATTGTCCCACCAAGCCTTGCCCATACTGATGCCTTCTAAACGAGTCTGACTGCAACTGTAATTATCCCTCCCTTAAACAAGGTCTTCTTAAATCACAGCTTCACAAGAACTTGGAAAGGCCACAGACAAAAGTACAGACAGAGCCGCCTTCTTGTTCCTGCCGCTACTTCAAGCATCCATGCTTTTAAGTTAACGTGGCTGGAACGCCGGCATGACGTTCTACCCCTCATATGTCCTACAGACATCTGCCAAGCTTTCTTCTCCATTCTTTTAATTTAAAATATAATTCCACAGGAAGCTGGGTTCCTGAAAATTAAAGGGCCAGCATCCTGCACTACCCATAGTTTGAAGAAAAGTCACACAGGCCTCATAGGCATTCTTAGAAAATTAAACTGACCAAAACGAACTTATCTTCTTTGGAAGTATGTCCGCTTGGCCAGAAAATTAACAAGACAATGCTAAAAGGGATAGTAAAAGAGGTGTCAGGGAGCAGAAAGAGATTGCCTTCTCTTTCACGTGTTTTGTGACTTTCCACACCCACTATGACAGCCATTTTTATTAACTGGCAAACCCCTCAATGCAGCCATTTTGTTCATGGGCAACATCTGTCAGTGGCTGCCATTTTGTGTTTCCCATCCACCAAGGTCTATATATCTGAAGAGTGCTACTTGGGAGAACTCTGCCCTAAATCCCTTCCCAAACTCCTAATCCATTTTTTCTAGGTGCAAGTGGAAAGTCCAATTTTATTTTGTTTTCATTTCACTTAACATCATATGACAAGAACCGTAGCTTAAATGGCTTTAACACGTTATGAAAACGCATGGAAGTTAAGTCTCGACAAGGACCAACTCTAGCACCTGCCTAATCAGAAAGCCGGTTGATTTCTTAGGGGGCCTAAATGCTGTAAATTGGTCAAGGCCTAAAGAAGGGGGATGTTAGAAACCAAATAGATGTTCAACTTTCCCCTTTTTTCCAATATGCATAAACAACAATAAGTAACAATACAGTGTAGACCTCTGAAGTATTAAGCTTAAGACAGAAACATTTATTATATAACAAATAATGTAAGCATTTTGCAGTTGTTTATCAATGCTACACTCAGCTCGAGATGTAAAATTTAAGCAACCTTATGTTTATCAACACTAACATTTTAGAAATCGTAGTTCATATTGACATAAACCCTTTCCCCCCTTTATCTTTAAAGGTTTAAGTTATCTAAATCATCAGAGTTTTAAAAATCTCTAGTCAACACTGCATAAATATCACTGTGCCCAAATAATATAATGTACTACTTGTGTTTTAATACAAGAAAATAATATTTTAAAAAAAGACAAGGACATCAGCTGTTTGAGTATCTCTAGCCTGGAGAAAAGAAATTTGAAAGAGTAAGATCATAAACTGCGAATAAGGTTTCAACAAAACACCGTATTCAACAGAACTTGGGTCAGGTTTGCAAAACTGGATTTACATTTCTTACCAGCTTAAACATGTAAATGTGGAATATATGAAAATAAATAAAACTAAGTACAGGTTGTCCTTGTTTAGCAATTGTCTCATTTAGTGACCATTCACAGTTACAACAGTGATTAAAAAGTAACTTTATGACCAATCCTCGTATTTACGACCTTCACAGGCCTGGAAAGCAAAGGAAAGCTGAAGGAAGATTGTAAGCACATTTGCCATTTTATTTAGTGACCACTTTGCTTAACGACCGAGTTGTCAGTCCCAATTGTGGTCGCTAAACGAGGACTACCTGTAGGATGCCAATTTCTTATTCTAGTTGAAAATTCAAGATAGGTAAGCTGTCTCAACTTTTCTTTCAATGCAATATACTCACCAGCAATCTTCTCCTTTATCAAAATGCCAACTAAAGGTTAAAAAAAGAATTCTTGCAACTACATTCTCAGTCAAAGGAGTAAAATATTTAATCAAAAGGAAATATTTCTAAAAAATAGCTTAGAAGTATTAAACATCCTAAGCAATCAGAAATCTGCCAAGCTGCACCAGTGACCAATTTTTAATTACTGCATGGGTATTTATAAGCATCATTCAACAGGACTTTATTATTAAAAATAAATCATTGTGGATTAACCTCTTGCAGGAATTTCTCTCTTTCACTCAATTCCTATGTCATTCAGTGGGGAGGGGGGGACATCTCCCTTGCCCCCAAGACATAGAGAAAATTATCTATTTTCTTATTGGAAACAATGCTGTGGAATAAGCTGTATTACTTTCTAATTAAAGAATTCACCCTGCTTCAATATCACAAAAGGCATCTAAGGAAGCTGCTAATATGATAAAAAAGCAATAGAATGAAATAGACAGCAGTAATAAAAATTGCAGAATGTAGTCAACTATTTTATACAAAAGGAAAAGACAAAACTGAAAACTAGGCTGAATATATGGAAACATGTAAATATGGAATGTATTTACATGTAAATATGGAATGTATATAAAACTAAATAAAGTAGTCCTCGTTTAGCAACTGCCTCATTTAGTGACCGTTCACAGTTACAACGGTGATGAAAAGCAGAAACCACAGCACTAAAAAAACATCAGAAGCAGCAGTCTGATAGGTAGTCTGTCCCAAATCTACTTGCTCACCATATTTTCTCTATAAATAGTAAGGGAAGCACAAGGGACATTTGAGAAAGGGAAAGAGCCTATTTGGTATAGTGGTGAAGGTGCTGGACTCAGAACCAGGAGAGCTGAGTTCTGGCTCTCCCTTAGGCATGAAAACTGACTGGGTGACTCTGGATCAGTCCATATTATCCAAATATTGACCTGGCTTGATCCTGCTTAGCTGTTGTGGGGGCTGAGATCAGACAAAGTGGCTTTTTTTCTTTTTCTTCTTAGTTTGTATTTTTAGTTTGCGCTTTTAAGTTTCTTTCTTTTTTAATATTAAAGATTTTTTTTACGAAAAATAAAGATATTCAGTTAATTTATTTTTTTTTAAAAAGATACAATCACCACATTTTGAGACAAACAACTTGACTTTTTTTTTTTAGTCTGTTGATGGTAGTCCTGGTCAATATTTGGATAAGAGACCACCAGGAGATGCAGGATTGCTAACTAGAGTAAGAAGTTGAAAACAAGTCCAAGAAGAAAGCTACATTGTTGGCTCCATGCTGGAATCCAGCTCAGCTGAAGGAGAACCTGGAAGATCAGTGTAATCCATTTTAGCAACAGGGAGCTCTGTTAGTCAGCAATTATAGGAACTTTACATCTGAGATACATTGTGGGGAGTCTGGGAAAGGAATGGAAGAAAAAGTAGATATAAACCGTCCAGAGACAGGAGAGGAATCAGTTGGCAGCTTAGACTGTAAAACAGCAACTCAGCCCAGGTGGGGAAAAATATGAGAAGAAGCGTTTCAAATATGCAAAGACACCCCCCCCCCACCCACCTTAATGAACTTGCAGTAAACGGGGCTGGGAAATTCCTCTTCTGGATTCCAAAATTCTTTCTATACTCCAGGATTTGCAAGAAAGAAAAGTGAAGGACATTTTTGTCTATTGATGGTAGTCCTGCTCAATATTTGGATAAGAGACCACCAGGAGATGCAGGATTGCTAACCAGAGTGGGCAGTTGAAAAGAAGACCAAGAAGAAAGCTACATTGCAGAAAACAGCTCTGTTCACAGACACCTTACACTCCTCAAAATACATGTTACTTTTATTGCAGAAATGAGATAAATACGAGTTGCACCTCCCTGTCCTCTTGCTTGCATCTAGGTTTTCCTTTTCGGGTTTACTTTGCAATTCCATTGTTACAGTCTCCAAATCAAAATCGCCGTTTGAGCAGTTGCATCTCCTTTCCTTTCCTTTCTTTATTTTTTTAATGAGGCTTGCTGATGTTTAACATACATAACTGAGGCCTCCGGCAAGGAAAGCTAAATAAATTTTTTTTAAAAAGCTTATCAAACTGCGCACTTTTGAGGGGGGGGGCTGTTTTGCAAAAAAAGGTATCCAGACAACCCACACTTTTCGGCCGTGAAGTCTGTGTTGAGAGAGTCACACCTGACGCCGAAAGTGAGCACGCCTCCCTTTCCTTGTCCAACAGTCTACAAACGTGAGCGTTTTCTTTGGCTGATCCAGCAGAGGAGGAAGAAAGAGATGAGAAGCTGGAAGGTAAATATCATCATCTTGTACATGTCCAGGACTCTGCAGGGAGATTCGGGCATTAGCCAAAAACTTTCTACAGCATCACCGCTTGAAAGAAAAGCATCTTGACCAAACATCTCAGGAAGAGAAGCAGACGGCCACTTTGTGGAGCCCAGCCAAAACTGCCTTCTACATTTTTTTAAACCGTTCCACTGGACTGAAAAGCATTTGCTTTCAATGTTCCTTTTTAAAATGGTTTGGTTTGGTTCTGAAAGTTGAACAGGTTTTCAGGGGTGAGCGGATGGCTCAGGAGCGCACAGAAAGGTCCTCTCGTTCCTGCTCGGAGCAGCTGTCCGACAATCTGAAGTTTCTCCCCTTAAATCCCGAGGGAAGACCTCAAGAGGAAATGTTTCCCGTGGGACACGCAGGCAGCTGGGGAGCGGAAAATCTCCCTCCCCAAGGAAATCTGAAAACTTTCCGGGATAGAAGAAGAGAAGCACCTTTCCAGAAAAAGAAAAGCTAAAATGCAGATTGAAGCCTTCGCATTCTGCCAACCTTGTCTGGGTTGGGAAGTGAAGCAGGACCAGGATTAAAGCTTGGATGGGAGGCTAGCAGGAGATCACAGGGCTGTAGGTGAGACTTGTGGGGGGGGTTGAAATCTTCTTGGAAGAACACAGTGGCACGCCACCCCTGTACTGTCATGCAGAAAACTACACGGACTTGTCCGTGTCACAGAGGCACCGGGGGGGGGGGGGCTCAAAGGCATGATGGTGCTCGTGGGATGTCAGCCTGCCCCCCCTTTACATGCATTTTAATAAAATATTTCTTCTGATTGTTTTTACAGGTTTCCATCATGCGGCTGTGGCGTCCATCTTGACTTTTTTGACCAGTCGCACGGCAAACCGATTCGTTCACAGGGCTTGTGTTTTATATTGGATTTTAAAGCGGGTAGATGAACTGAAGTCTTTCTCAAAGGAGATCATGCAAGCCACGTTCCCCCTGAATTGGTTTCTATCCCAGCAGCGTGATCTCTCAAACAAGCTAACCATGGGCTGTCAACTCAGGGGAAGCCATAATGAGTTTTACCATGGCTTGCTGAGGCAGCTGGTAACTGGACTGACATCTCACACTAAACCATAGTTTGGTTTACTGAATAAACTATAATTAACTGGATTCACATAACATGCTACTCTTAAACTATGGCTACAAACCACAATGTTGGTTCATGCCAAGCACTCTATCAAAACAAACACTGTATTACTTAGCATTCTGTGTGAATGAGGTTAGTAAAGACAGCATTTCTCAGCTTTAACAACTTTAGCACGCTGGCTGGGGAATTCTGGGAGTTGAAGTCCACACACCTTAAAGTTGCTGAGGTTGGCAAACACTGTTCACATCTAACTGTGCCACTGGTTGAAAGGAGAATACCACTGTATTAGGTGCTGTTCAGTTAGTACTAAGGTCCTACATCACACCAACCCTTAGCTAGCTTAACCATGGATTACCGAACACACCACAAAGGGCTAAACCATCAACCATGGTTTAGAAGCCTGAATTTTGTTAAGGGAAGTATCAAACCATGTTATGGATCACTATTATGCAAATCTAGTCTTCGGCATGTCTCTTCCAGGACCACAACGTCTTCCTGATCCTTCCAAGGGTACAAGGCCTTCAACTCCCACAATTCCTAGTCTGCAAGGTTTGGGGTCACAACGGCTGGGCATTCTGGGACCCCAAGTCCGACATCAGAAGAGCATGAACATGGGCGGGTTTTCCTATCTCCCCTTCCTCCGGCATCGCCCAATAATGCCAGCCTTGTAAAGCGCGATGTCCTCAGTACACAAACTCAGCAGCTTTTACATCATAAACCATCACTGAGGCTGATGTCTGAGGTCCTCAGAGACTTCCAAGACCAATCTTTTTAGCCCAGCTTTATACATTTTGAGTAGCTTTAAATGGCTTCCATATAAATTTTTATGTTCATTATTTTGTGGCTTTGCCAGTACCCCTCTGGGAACGTGTTTTGTGTTTGACTATTTCTTTGATGCAAAGATTTACTGTAATTGTTTACTGATGTTTCCTCCTTTTTTTGTAATTCGTTTTTGTCCTTATAATTTATCGTTTTCAACCTTCTTACTGTGGAGGGAGATAGAAGCCGCTCAGAGTCTTTTCTGATCCGAGTGGCATTTTAAGCCACAATAAATAAGTAAATAAATGATGTAAACTTTAATCTTGAGCCCTTTAAAAAGTGACGCATAATAATGGGGGGGAAATGAAAATAATGCTAGGCAATACGACAAAGAACAGCCGCACAACAAAAGCCAGGCATTTTCTCAGAGATAAGATGCTAACTTTCTCTCACTTTCTCATAGGCGGTTTTGATCAGTCAATCCTTTCAAAGGAAAATCAGGGAGAAAAGGTAACTTTGAGATTCATTTTTCCCAAGTCGCTTCCCCACGTTTTGGGAATAGTGACAGCTGGGATTGGAAACCTGAGTTTTCCCCTTTGCAGTTTTTGACGTGATTTCCCATGCTCCAGATCACATCACAAGCAGCATGTCCCCAAAGCTATTCTATCTAAAAGCATCAGTCTTCTACCCAAAGACCCCCAAATTCTCTCAAGCCGTTCATCAGGTGATTTGGACTTCCAGCCTTATTCCTCCTCCTTCTCTGACACAGTGGGTCTCCCCCAGAGGGCTTCTGATCTGAACTCCAAAAGGTGATTGCTTCAGAGCGCCAAGGTAGTCCTAGTCTGCTGTTTCTGTGATGGAGGATGCCGGCAGATCCTTAATTCATGCTCCAAAGCTCTTTTGGAAGATGAACAGAAAGAGCTATGCGGGTAGTCCTTGTCTGACATCCACTCGTTCAGCGACTGTTCAAAGTTACGATGGCACTGAATGAGGGGTACTTACAACAAGTCCTCGTAGTTGCGGCCATCTCCGCATCCCTACAGTCATGTGATCACGATTCGGGTGTTCGCCAACTGGTTCACAATTACAACTTTGCAGTCACAGGATCACCACTTGCGACTTTCCCTGTCAGCTTCTGACAAACCAAGTCAATAAGGAAGCCAGCAGAAGGTCACAAACAGTGACCACATGACCATGGGGCGCTGTGACCACACAGGATTTGCCTAACAATGGCAACTAGGACTGCTGGAACTGCCGCTGTCAGTCAGTGCGGTAACGTGATGTCATGCCTTAGGTCCATATCGCTTAGCAAAAGAGTTGCCAATCCCAGTAGTCGTTGGTAAGTGAGGACTACCTGTACGGCCTTATTCTCATCCCTTGTTAGATGAGGATTTTTGCTTTTGTTTACATGGGGATGCTAGAAAGTGAAGCTAAGATTATATGCATGTCAACAGATAATTTACCACCCAATTCTAATACAGATAGGTCTTAATAAGTGCAGTTAATGAATCCCAGGTCACATTATTCGAAATTCTCACTATTCTAAGTAATATTTATAGGGAAAATATGGTAAGTGGTTCCAGCTCGAAAGGAATAGGCAACGAAAAATTTTAAACATATTTAAAATTATGAAATACTACAGTAAAGGGTAAAAAGAATATACTTATAATTTAAATGCATGGTTAACCAAGTCATAAGAGTAGTTATAGAAAGCAAAATAAAAACAAAAAATTCTACCGTAGATTCAGGCATGCCAACATCTCGTCCTATTTTAGCGTTGCTATGACCACATTTGTGTCATTCAATTACATCAAATTTTTGCTCTAATGTAATGAGCGTCTTCTTTTTTGAACTTGTACTGTTCTCCTCTGATGGAATCTTCCTTGTCTACACACGCCCACACATGCCGACACACGAAGATGGGCACCATCTAAAACCCCAACCACAACTGTACATGTGCTAGCCTCTCATTAACTCATTAAACGCGACTGGTACCAAGTTACGATTCACACTAAATCAAATATTGCATTATTCAAACTCACACTAATCACGACCTACCTGTACCCCGTGATACCCTTTCTGATAGCCTCCTCTCTATCCCACATCCCTGTTTCCCATTATCTTCCAAACTCCCCTTCTTCCCAAAATCTTTCCACCTATTCCATGCATTCTTTGGTTAATTCTCACTCCTTGAACCAACAAAGCTTTTATGCACAGCTGCCTTGGTCTGTGTTGGTTGACCCTCGCTGTCACTTTCCTGCCTCCCTCTCTTCATTTCTTTATTATTCTCTCCCCTTCCAAGTTCTTTGGGGGCAGGAACCCCGACGCTTTTACCAGGATAACTTTATCCAATGCTCTGCACAGATCAACAGGAACAACTGCTCTGCAGCTGTAAGGGTCTGCCCAGTCTTTACTCACAAGCGTGATAAAAATAACCATTACACATCTGCTCAGAAGATACTTCCCAGAATACGGAGAAATTATACAAGAGGCAGAAATATGGGACTACGGGCTCCCTGTGCAATTCTCTTCTACTTGATTTTCCATGAAAAGAACAACTGTTCCAAGGATCCCCAATTTGCAATGTATTTGCATGTACCGTCTCTGTCCATACACATGTACCCGTGTGTGCATATGTGTAGGTATGCAGGCACACTTCAACAAAGCAAAAGGTTTCTCTTTCTTCTTGCACCTGCCCGAAAGCCATTCATGATGATCGTGCTACAGCTGATGTTGATGCTTCTTTTCGTAAGCCGAACCTTCAACTCCAAAGACTGGGGCTGACCTCTGATCTTCCTCTTGGGCCCAATGGTGGAAACCTGGCAGGTGATACTGTTTAAGCTGGTTCAAAATGATTAACTACAAAAACAGATCCAAGTCAGGGGTGATTCTGCTGTCAGAGCAAAAGATTCCTCCCCTCTCCCCCACTTTGTCATTCCTTGTGTAAGCACCTCAATCTCGTTTGAAAAGAAGGCGGCTGAATCTCTTACACCCTTCAAACAGAAACTCACGTGGAACACAAACTACACACTTATGAAGAGTATATCCAAGCAACGCTCACATACTGCACTAAGCCATAATTTAACACCTACTAAACCATAAATCCTAGCTTACAAATCACAGTGGCTGGGCTGATATGATATGCTAAGCCAAGACAAAGCTTTAGGGTTTGTGTAGGACTGCCATATTGAGGCTTTTAAAAATGCATATAATCACCAGACATCGTTAATCTGTGGTAGCCAAAAATCAGGAGCCTGGGAGCAGAAACAGAGCATGTGTCACCAAACCCCTTAGGACAAGGGACAAGGAAATCAGCAATAAAAACAACTCTTTTGCTGTAGAACTGTTCTTAAATCTTTTTTCTTTCATTTCAGTTGGGGTGGGGACGGGGAGGTGCAAGGCCTCTATCACTCAATTTCCTCATCTGCAAGGTTGGAAAAATAACCAGTACTCCAGATCAGTGTCTCTCAACCTTGGCAACTTGAAGATGTGTGGACTTCAACTCCCAGAATTCCCCCAGCCAGCATGCTGGCTGGGGGAATTCTGGGAGTTGAAGTCCACACATCTTCAAGTTGCCAAGGTTGAGAGACACTGTTCCAGATTAAAGAGCCATTGTAATCAATGCTTCTAAATAGGTAACAGTTTAGATACTACTCAGTTCACATGATGCAAAAGTGCTCTTTTGGACCAACTTCCCACTTTATCTGCAGCTTCCTTGTTTTTTAACCCCCACCTTCCCCCTATTCTCAGAAACTGATTTGAGAGGAGAAGAAAGCCACCAGAAAGCTCCATGAAACTTCTTCCATTGCTGTTTTAAAGTCCTGGGTAGTGATTTTTACAGGAAATGTTAATCTCAGAAAGATCAAGGGCATCTCTTCAACAGCCCAAATGGAAAGAAAATGCTTAAAGGCAATTCTAGAATGCAGATTGATTCCTTCCTTCCTTCCTTCCTTCCTTCCTTCCTTCCTTCCTTCCTTCCTTCCTTCCTTCCTTCCTTCCTTCCTTCCTTCCTTCTCTATCCCTCTCTCCTCCCTCCCTCCCTTCTTTCTCCATCCTTCCGTCCGGCCTTCCTTCCTTCCTTCCTTCCTTCCTTCCTTCCTTCCTTCCTTCCTTCCTTCCTTCCTTCCTTCCTTCCTTCCTTCCTTCCTTCTTGACATTTCTCCATTCCAATTATTTTTCCCTATTAACCTTCCTCCATCACGTCATTGCTGGCCTTTGATCTTCTGTGCTTTGGTTCATTTATCCTTGTCAAGGCTCTCCATCATCGAACCTGCTCTGGGAGGGACAGGCGACATCGGCCTCACCGGTTCCCACACCCATTTTCTGGCATGCCTGCTCTCATCCCTGAACCACAGCAAGAGACTCATAACCTCTCCCCCAGCTGGAAAGAGGGATCCGGTGGCCTTTCACCCTCACAGAAGGTACGAGATGGACTTTCCATTCCTCAACCCGCTTCCAGGCAAAGTCATCTTCCTAGACCCACCACTGCAATTCCATAGAGAAAAGGGTGTCCATCTTAGCAAAACAAGACTGGTTTTATGGTTTACATGTGAGCAAGGAAACTCCAACCAGGAACAGAGTTCCACAGAAGCAAAAACATGGACATTTTTTTCACCAGCACAACGGTAAGAGCTCCTTGAATCAGAATCCCTCCTAGAGGGAGCCCAAATCCAAGCAAGAAAACAGAAGGGTTTGGGGTAAAGTGGCTTTCACACCCTGCCTGTTTTGTTTTTTTTTAATTGACGTATTTATTTTTGGCTGGAAGGAAAATACTCGACTGCCCACCAGCAATATTTAAACAGGAAAGCTCTCTTTTTCATTCCCCCTCCCCTTGTCTTGCAGCAGCACTTTCATTACTGGCAAGATCAAAGGAACATCAGCCATTCAACTGGTTGAAAAGAACTGTCAAAAGGTTCATGTTTCACCCATTTTGTACCTAAACTGTCAGAAGCCCGTTAATCTATTTTAAGAAAAAATAAAAATAAAAATAAAATCCCATGATCAAAGGAACATTTTGAAACTGAGGAGGAGGTTGACAAGGCCTTTATGGACATTAAAAAGAGTTGCAACAGGCTAAACACTACAAATATTTCCCTTTTCTAGAGCACCAAATCTTAATAACTAATTATCCATTGATTACCATATATATTGCTCTGGGTACCCATAGTAGCTCATATCTAACTCTGCAACCAGCAAGAAAATTGGAATTAGAGGAGGAACAGTCGAGTTTCTCATGCTTCTCAGAGCCCCCCAAATACAGGCCGGGTAGATGAGGTGTTTTATTGGCTCAGAACTTCTAAAGTGTGAAAAAGTTTGGCCAGAAAAAAAAAATCTAGCATTGGGGTGATCAGAACAGACGGGCAGTGTTCATTTCTAGATGGGTGAGCCCTAACCCAGATATGAGATTTCCTACCCAGCTTGGCTCAACATTTGCAAGGAAGCCTTTGATTCCTGTTGGGCCAAAACATAGATGGTTCCTCAACTGTTCCTCCACATTGCTGACTTTCCCGACCTTATGAGAATCCATCAAATCTCACCCTGGGGCAAGCCTTACCAGCCAAGCTCCCTCAGAATTCACTTCTTGCACTGAAAACATTTTCGCCCAAGAGACCTGGGTGCCTACGGTTTCTGTCCCGCCAAAAAATCAGAAGCGATTTATAAAAACTCAGGGGGTTTGCATACCTAACCACACTACTGCCTTGCTTTCTGACTCCTCTGGGGTTTCCAGATCTGGGCTGTAAACATTCAGTTAACACTAGAGGGCAGCAAAGAGACACAGAAAATGGACCTCTTTGCTGCCACCTAGCGTTGGCCTATGTTTTTGAAGCCCAGAGATGGTAGCCCTAAATTTCCTCCCTCCCCCAGTTTTCTGGCCACTGGGCATGCCTCCAACAAATTGTAGTTATTATGTTCAGGCCTTCATTATGAAAAGGAGGAGAGACACAGCACCAAAGGGCAGAGGCACCTTTGATGTCATCTAAGGAGCAAAGGAAGACGGTGCCTTCTTCCCACGCTACCTCCATGCATTCATCTGCAGAGGCAGCTGTCTGTTTGGCAAGCCGCCAGCTGGGAACGAGAGGGATTTTCCTTTTCTCCCACTCACCCTCGCTCAAAAACTTCTTTCTCCGTACACAATGCTATTTATAGCTGCTGGCAAAAAACCAGCCTCAGTTCAACCACAGAACCACAGATTTAACTTACGCAGACGTGCACACCCCGCTACTCTGCTTGTTATTATCGGCTGGCGGTGCACAGCATAAAGGATGCATCCTTGGGAATCCGGCAGCCGGTCGCTGCCTGTTAAAGGGGGGGAGGGCAGGGGGGAGGCAGAAAGGGCAACCAATTTTGTGCAAGGGCTGTACTCAAGACCTGCAGATGTCTGTTGCCGAAATATGGAACTGGGCACCAAACAAAGGTTATCACCTTTTTTTGCCAAGTGGGGATAAAAGGGTGGGTGACCTGCAGCTCTGAGGACTTTCTGAACCCTTCCATGCCTTCTGGGGGTGCAGCTGCAGAAAACAGGGAGCACAGCTCCCTGCCACTGGGAGGAGAGGAAAATGCAAAAACTGTAGGGTCATCCTGAAATTGGATGAATGCTCTTTCAGCCCCTCCAAACTGTGAAAATCCTAACACTGCTTAGTATCATGAAACCATCCACTCCCCCAAAGGTCACATCCAGTCCCCCCCAAGCCAACTGAATGCTTGTCCTGCTGTAATTTCTGCAGCGCTTGGCACAGACCTCCGACTCTCCCACACCAACATCTGAATCACAGTTGGTAGAAAGCTAATAGAGGACCTTCTTGGAAGCTACTTCCTGGTTTGGCATTCCTGGCCCAAGAAGACCCCACCAGCCAGTTTGTTGAGCTTTTGATTGATGACTATGCACAGGTTAAGTTCTTTGGAGGAAGAAACTTTATGGCGCCACAAAACCCAGGAAACAGTCACACAGGCTGGGGCCTTCTTGGTTGTGGCACCCTTGTATGAAGTAGCCTGTAACCCCTTCAGTCCTGCAACAGGGTAACTGCTCCAGACTCTTGCCCTAACCTTCTAGTTCAGTGTTTCTCAACCTTGGCAACTTGAAGATGTGTGGACTTCAACTCCCAGAATTCTCCTTGCTGGCTGGAGAATTCTGGGAGTTGAAGTCCACACATCTTCAAGTTGCCAAGGTTGAGAAACACTGCTCTGGTTCATGCCGATGGCTGCCCAAACCTGTTTTACAATACTGTACTGCTTTTTATTTCTGATCAGACATACTTTATTCTAATTTTGTACACGGCTGAGTTATTTTTATAAGAGGAACAGTATACACATGCATTAAATAATAATGAGTAATAATGATCTTCTGCCAGCCCCGTGATGGAAAGGCGATATAAAGATTGAACAAATAAATCCATCCAGACACGTGAAAAAACAGGGCTTTGCTTCTTAAACTGTCAACTTTATTCAGAACGCCGATAAAGCTGAGGGCTCCCTTACGCCAGTAAATAAATAAATCTCCCTGAATATCAAAAGTAAAGATGAGTGGAAAAACACAGAAGCCTTTCGGACCTAGATCTGAACACGCAGGGAGTTTAAAATACATTTTTTCCCTCTTCATTCTCTATTAAGAGGGTATCACAGAATTTTCTAAGCACGCAACTCACTTGCCATACACTCTTAAAAACATTCAACTGGTTTTATACTAAGCTGAAATTGGTTTGTTAGGTTTTAGCGTACCTTGTGCTGTGGCTTGCATACCGTGGTTTATTATGCAACAAACCATTGTTTAAATCACGATGCCCAGATCCTGGCTCTAAAATGAACCCAAAACGTGCTGCTTCGTAATTCATGTTAAATGGCTTCTCCCCTATTCCTAGAATAATCATGCAGAATAAGCAGAATTTACTTCCCATGATTTATAAGCCCCAAGATGTTGCTTTATTTAGTGCAAAAGGTTGGTCTTCCGTGTGTTATTCAGAAACTCTGGATATAACTTGTAAGGTTGCTTACCCAACAGAGAAAGAATCTGGCAATTCATATTCCCTCACCACCTATTTTCTTCAAAGCATGAGCACTTCCAAAGGAGCACCGTACAAGTTGTTTCCAACTGTGCATTGTAATTATCTATTATAATAGGGAATAAAGGCTTAATTAGCTTCCAAGCTGCAGATATGATTTAATTAGCTTTCGCACTGTATGTGGAACACCTGTCTAGGTAAAACCAGAGCGTGCCTATTCCATTCTGAAAAGAAGTAAGGCTCGCCAATTTACAATTCGAAAACAAAGTGTGCTTCAAATTGCCCCTTTTGCAATAGGTATAAACTGAACTTTGAAGAAGCCGGATAGGAAGAGTATTGACGCTTTTGACTTTGGGGTTGGAGAAGACTCCTGAGAATACCGTGGTCGGCCAAGAAATCAAACCGATGGATCATTAAACAGATCAACTCAGAGTTCTCACTCAGGGCCCAAATGACCAGGCTCAAATTATCCTACTTCAGATACATTATGTGAAGGCCTAGCTCTTTGGAAAAGGCTCTAATGCTGGGAAAGGTGGAAGGAAAGAGAAGAAGAGGATGACAAGCAGGAAGGTGGATGGACTTAGTTACAGCAGTGATGGGAGCACCATTCATTGGAAGACCTGAAAGACCAGGCTGGGGACAGATCCTGCTGGAGGAAATATATCTATGGGGTTGCTAAGAGTCAACATCAACTTGAGGGCACATAATCAATCATCAAAGTAGGCATAAATATGCCTGTACAAAGCCAGATGGGTCAGCATGCCCATTTGCTGAATTCCTGGGACCAGTGTTGTCCAAACTTGGCCACTTTAAGATAGGTGGACTTCAACTCCCAGAATTCTGGGAGTTGGTCCACTCATCTTAAAGTGGCCAAGTTTGGACAACACTGTCTGGGACAGAACAGGATGGCCAGCTCCTACATCTTTTAACAACATCTTGATTACACACATAAAAAGTACAAGTCCAAAAACATCGTCAAGTAAAAGTCCAAAACATCGTTTTGGGATCAGCACATTGAACCCTGTCCATTGGGGCTTGGCCAATCAATCCTGCCTAGCAAAATCATGGTTCTGTGTGATGCATGAACCAAATCTGTGTAAATTAAACCCTCATTCCTCTTCTTCTGTAACTTTGGGATGTGAGAGATGGTATTTTAGATGTCAGACTTTATCTATGCAGATGGTGTTACCTTTGCTTGCTTTTCCAGTTTTCACAACATTAAAAGAAAAAAGACCACGTGGAAAGTGATCAACATCAGACTGTGGGCTAGACCTTCTCAGAGGAGTCGTTTTACTCAATTGTGATGCCCATCCCCTTCCCACCCCCCTTTAGATATGTGAATGCAGCTGTTGGGTTTGATGCCAAACAGAGCTGAAAAAAATCCAAGCAGAGGTTCAAATGACTGGATGGGCACCTTGTAATGACAGAGAAGTGAGCAAAAAAGTCAAGGAACAAAAACCATTACATTTATCAGCGCATGGAACACCATTCTTGGAAGCACAAAAAAGCCTGAAATATTTAAGCAGGAGGAACATGGATTTATAGTCCTCAAGTTGCTCCTTAAACACTTTTAGATTTATACACCCACCAAGAAAGCATAAGCGATAAGAAGTAGCATTCAGTCCTTTTTAAAACAGGATCTGACTTCCTCGGGTGATAAAGGTGAGCAAGTGATTCATTACGGATGGATGTGTGGGGTGAAGGAGGGAGAGCTGCAGCATCGAAGCACAACATCTCCGAGACAGCCTCTCTCTCTCTCTGCCTCTGTTGGGTGGCCATGTTTAAATTAAAAGTCCTATTTTTAGAACTGTAGAGCACACGCGAGGCGTACCCAGAATGAATGAAACCTAAAAGCACCGCACAGGCTTCCCGGCTCTTCCGACTGTCATCAACAGAGATTTTCTCTACGCCTGACCTAAATTAATGCACTTTGAGTGCCTGTAAAGCAACGCGATACCGTCATTGCAGTTCTGAGTTTGGCAGATTTGCAACAGCCAATGACTGACAGATATCGCTCGTAAGCTGAATAAACAGACCGATTCAAGCAGCCAGATGTGTCCCTCAAGTCTGCATGGGATGGACAGTGATCTGGGCTCCCCATTCAGGACCCCTCCTATGCAGCATCTCTGTAAGGCAGTGGTTCTCAAAATTTGGGGTGCTTTGAACTCCTAGAATAATACAGGGCCCTTGCTCTGCCTAGATAGGCTGGGGTTCCCCTCTGACAGCCTTTGGGTGTTCTGCTTAGTCTCCCCTTCTTTCAAAAGTGACCTTTCCTGTGCTTCCTCCTGGGGTCATCATATAGGGCACCAAGCCTGCATGTCCCCTTGTGGAAGCCCAAATGTGTTGACCTCCTGAGATGAGGTCCAGTGCTGGTGCTTCTTGGAATGGCACACAGGGTCAGCACCAGGATCCAGCAGGACCATTTTCTGAAAGAACCACCTTTGGAAAAGACAGAAGCAAGACTAGAACAGCACCCTGGAAGGTCCTGGCCACGCTGCCTTAGGTAGTGCTCAGAAGCAGGCACGGGTTCTGGGAGGAACCACTGCTGTGAGCTGAAAGGCTGCCAAGGAAAAGTTCCAGCCCCAACCTCTGACAGCAGTCCAGTTTTCCACTTCAAACCTGACTTCCAGGCGTACAGTTGGATCCCTACTGGAATCTAGCCAACCTAAACAGAGCAAGGGCCCTATGTGACTGTGGGAAAGTAGTATGTGTCACCCAATGAATTTATTATTTTATGGGGTCAGAGGACCACAAATTTTGAGAACCACTGCCTTATAGAAACGCTGCATTGGAGGGAACTAGAATGGGGAGCCCCAATCTCTCTGTCCATCCCAAGCAGACCTGTGAGACACATCTAGCTGCTTGAGTTGGTCCATTTATTCAGCTTATGAACAATATCTATCAATCATTGGCTGTTGCAAATCTGCCATATTTGGGAATGAGCTCAGAACTGCAGTAAATGTAGGAAAGTCACATGGCATTGCTTTATAGGCACTGTGAACATATTAATTTCAGCCAGGATGTAGAAGAAGTCTTGGTTGATGATAGTTGTGGTTGATGATAGTTGGAAGAGATAGGAAGTGAGAATAGATAAGAGCACTGGCCAGTCACTTAGGGTGGTGGTCAGGAGTGGACTGAGCTATTGGAAGAGCTGCTGTTGCAAATTTGAAAGCCACAGGATGGCCCCAATGCCTGGTTCCTACATGCAGCCCATTTCAACAACCCTTTCATGTGTCCAGTCACAGCGGGAGCAAGCACAACCCTCTTCAACTAGACTTGCAGTCCACAAGGGAGCTAAAAACCCACCATCAGAAAACCACCACTGTAACATCTGGATTTAACTCCACAGGTTGCCATAATCATCCACTACTAATGTAAAGAGACACATAACGATGCGGCAAAGAAATTGTACAGATATATGCTACTTTTAAATATGGGATCTTCAAACTAGAGTTCTTCAAGAAGTTCTGAGGGTCTTCCTGGCTGCTGTAATTAACAATTACTCCATCCCTTAATGTCATTAATTTATATTCATAGGAATCCTTATGGAAGAAGTTGGCTTCAGAGCAGGAAAGTTGCATTTTATGTGATCTGCTTCTGTTGCAGCAGTGGGGTAATCAGGAGGTCTCTCTGATCTTTTTCCAACTCCTCCTAGGAAACTCTCCCCAGCCTCATTCTTAAAGCCAGCAGATGGGAAAGGAACCAGGATGAGCAACAACTATCAACTCAACCACCCTGCTAGACTGAAAACAGGATGTGTAACTTCATCTTATGGACCCATTACATAATTACCGTATCCCGTTAGAAATGAGGCCATGCTACTTGAAGATGGGAAAGTTGTCAGCAGAATCTTCTGGTGCTAACTGGGTATTAGAACTCAAGTTGTGATCACCTAAAATGATGTGGTAGAGAATAAAAACTCATTTGTCCAGACCACTGTGTGTAATAGTTACGGGTCTCTAGGGACACTGAAGAATTCTTCCATAAATCCAGCTGGAAGCGGTTCTGGATTTTTTTTCATACCAGACGTTCACACTAGGACAAATGCTGGAAGAAACAAAATCAGGCTAACCTTCATTCTTCACCTGAGAGCAGACGTCAGATTAATTTTTGAAAATACATGAACTGCTTCAGATGGATGGATGTTTATTTACTTGTGTTTTTTAAAAAGAGGTCTCACATTGCAGCAGGGTAATGCTTTCAATACTATGAAGAAGCAAGATAGGAAGAGTATTGATGCTTTTGAATGTGGTTATTGGAGAAGACTCCTAAGAATACCGTGGACAGCCAAGAAAACAAACCAATGGATTATTGAACAAATCAACCCAGAGTTCTCACTCAAGACACAAATGACCAAGCTCAAATTATCCTACTTTGGATACATTATGCCAAGACCCAGCTCTCTGGAGAAGGCTCTAAAGCTGAGAAAGGTAGAAGGAAAGAGCACGACCAGCAGCAAGGTGGATAGACTTAGTTACAGTGGTGATGGGGCCACCGTTGGAAGAGCTGAAGGACCAGGTTAGGGATAGATCATCATGGAGAAAATTTATGGGGTTGCTAAGTCGACAACAACATGATATCATGTAATCAATCAATCAGAGCTCTCAATAAAGATTGTTTCTCTTTTGTAGTACTTCCTGCTCTGACCATGTAACCATGCAGCTCTATGTGGTTACATGGTCAGTCGAAGAAGTCCTGCACAGAAGCAACCTCTGCTGGCCATCTCACATTACTCTACAAGGAAAGCTTTTCCTATGATAAGACTGCACGTAATGGCCTTCTCCTCTTCAAACCTGTCTAATGTCCAAGGTCATTCCTGGAACTTCTTGAAGTGTTCCACTGATCTTGGTAACTGGCAAAATGGGTAACCAAGATCAGTGGAACACCTCAAGAAGCTACTCATTCACTCTCCCCAGGACCAGGAATGGCTTCCTAAGAGAAGCTCATATTGGAACCTTAAAATCTTCTGCCATGTACAAAAATCTTTCACTTCGAATGATATTTATTTTGTATTTATCACAATAGCATTGGTGCCTTCTTTTGTGATTTAATTAGGAGGGTATGCAAGTGCTTAATTGCCGTGATGCTATAACAGTGTTTTAGCATACCAAGTAAACTCTGTATATCTTGGACTGCACCTCCTATAAATCCCAACTGGCCATGCTATCTAGGAAACTATGAAAGTTGAAACTGAAACACATCTGATGGGTACCTTGTTGAGGAAGGGCTATTTTAGTTTATCTGGTTTTATTCTGTTATGTATGATTTTTAGAGTTTTGTCTGTGATTTTTTTTTTTAACAACAGAAATTTGAATTTGGGGGGAAAGTGAGACCAATCACTGAAATAAATACAGAAAGAAAGGAAACAAAACAACAGAAAGCATCACGTACACAGCACAGCCCTATTATTCTAACATGGAGAATAAATCTGCAATTGATCCCAATCCAGTGTCTTTTGTGAATGTCAAGGCTGGGAGACTGAGAAGGCCAAGGGTGCAGCTGCGACAGGCCAGTTTTGTGTGCAAACAGAAAGCGGTTCTATAGCAGCCACTGTTAGCCCTTCGGGATAGACCAGATCATGAAACAAATTCCACTGGAAGACTAGAACTCAACTTTAATGAGTTAGACTATAATAATAGAATCTCACAAGCCGGATTGTGTTTTATCCCTTCCTTCTTATATCCCAAAGAATCAGGAAGGGCCTCCTTGAGCTGCTTCCGAAAACTGTCTTGTTTCCCAAGACTTAAGGAACATTTTAGCCCTCTTTGTTCATCTTACAGTTCTTGCCTATTTTCCTCAGAGTTATCTCCCTGATTCTCTACCCCAGTGTTTTTCAAACTTGGCAGCTTGAAGATGGGTGGGCTTCAACTCCCAGAATTCCCCAGCCAGCATAGGGGATTCTGGGAGTTGAAGTCCACCTATTTTAAAGTTCCCAAGTTTGAGAAACACTGCTCTACACCCATATGCAAGGCTCTTATACCTGTTCATTTGCACATAACATCCTCCCCAAGGTACAGCTTTTCAACATTAAAAGAGTCAATTTTACATTATGACAGGATTAGAGATGTGATTATTTTGGGGAGAAAAAAAAACAGAAGAAAATGTAAAGAAGGGGAGGGTCTCCTGAATTTTACCATATTTCCTCCAAATATCTTCACGGTCTAGCTCCCTTTTTTCCCACGCAGTGACCCCATGTTTGCAGACCAAATTCTCACCTTAAAACCAAAGAGCTGGCTCAATTGTTGGCCCAATTAAAAGAAGAAGTTACCACCTGCTTACGAAAACTGGGAAACGACTCAACTTTATTCCATAAAAATAAGCACACAGAGTTATCATTAGACGGCAAGTTTGGGAGGATGCACCAAATTCTTCCCCACCAGCTGGAGGAACCGAATAAGTCCTAAGAAATGAAGTCGCTAGAAGAGTTTGCTAACTTTCTCTGGGCTGACAAGTCGGTTGTTTTCATTTCGGCACGCTGACCAGCCACCAGCAGAAGAGAAAATACAAAGGAGGCCGTGAAAACCCTCCTTATAAACTCTTTTCAGGAGACTGGTTCTATTGACAGGGTAGCTGTGAAAACTCCAGCCCAATTTGAAATTTAAATAACATTCTTCTATTCCTCTGTTACTGTAGTCAATTGCACACACACACACACACACACACAAACTCGCCACCTCCACCAGCCCTGGATTCAAACATACTTTCCCTGTATAACTTTTTCCCCCTCCCCATGGCCAACTGTTTTCCTCAAAAGGAGACAGCAGAACTGAATGGGTCGCAGGGCGATGGATCACCAGCAGCAAAGCATCTCCATTTAATACAAATGCATATTATCCAGCAAGGGAGCACCAGGTGCTTGGCCATGCTTCCCACAGACCCCCACCCCGGGCCACACACACTTTTGTTTCTTTTACAAAGGGAGCCAGGAGCAATAGCAGTTGCTTTGCATTCTCCCCGCCCCGTCTATACCCTGTTCAAAAATCTGGAGGCATCTTTAAAAAACAAACAACCCCAAATCTCACTTTCCTAAGCAACAGGGAGATAAATCCAACAGAAGAATGTCGGTATGATTTCTCTCTACTGTGTAAATGCAACTTTGCAAACACGGGGAGCTGCAGGGCAGAACTCCAGCTGGGATTTTGCTGCTGCTAATACGGAAAACGCCAGGGAATTCTGGCTACAGAATCCACGCCGGATCCGTCTTCTTCCTCTTGCGCCCAAAAGCCCCCATTCCTCAGCTTCTCTACTACTCCCCAGGGCCGCATCTCTGGATTTTGGACAAACTTTTACAGCTTTACTTCAAGGAGCCCAAAATCAACAACTAGAGTGTTTGGATAGTCCAAAGGTCACCGGTCTCAGCGCTGTGGAGGATGTGTTTGCAAAGCATCGACCAGCAGGGGGAGCACTAAGCCCTCGCTGAAACATCAGCCATCAATGTAATCAATGGGGCTATTAAACAAAGGAAATTAACAATACATCTTTGGATGGAAAGCAATACATTATTCATTAGCTGTGTAGCAGCAATGCCCACAGGCCACATTCAGGGCCAGTTTCCACATGATATTGCCATTCAGACAGGCACATACATACAGCTGGCACAGTAGCCTCTTTGGAATTAAAGGAGGGACAGACCAGGAAATTTCTGTACCGCAATAAGGAGTTTTCTGCACTAAGGAAGGAAGAGAGCAGCATGCTATCCAGTTGATGTCTTCACGACACGGAAGGAGATGTGGATTAATGGTAAAGCATGTGCTTGCTACGTCAAAGGTCACAGGTTTGATCTCTAGCGTCTCCACATAAAGCTGGAAAAAATCCTGTTTGATATGCCAGAGATCTGCTGCTGGTCTGTGTTGGCGAGTCTAGGCGTGTCAGTGGTCTGTCTTGAAATATCATTCCATGCTCTGGGTTCTCTTATGTTCCATGCTCTGTGTTACCAACCCTGCATCAGCCTTCTCCGACCAGGGGCTCTCCAGGTGTGGTGGGGCCACACTTCTCAGAATTCCTACCCAGTATCCCAGCTGCTGCCCCGTGGGCTGGAATTTCTGGAAGTCGGGGTCTGAACATCTGGAGAGCACCAGTATAAAGGAAATAATGATGCAAATGAGGCCGGTGACGCTCAGCACCCATTCTGCAGAAGCCAGAACATGGCAGATGGTGCCATTCAAAGTCCTCCATGCTATTTTTCCTCTTTTATATTAAGCCTTCTAAAACTGCACCCCTGTGGAAGGAGAGCCTCGAAGCGGTCAGCACAAAACCTTCCTTCCGTTTCTCTGCTCCCCACCTCCAGGGACTTTAAGGCAGTATGGATAGCTGGACTGCACCCATCCTCCAACTATAGGAGAAGGTGCGTTTGGCACTTAGAGGTGGGTCTGTAAGTTAGGAAGGGAGATTGCAAGCATGTAGGACAATGTTTTTCAACCTCAGCAACTTGAAGATGGGTGGACTTCAACTCCCAAAATTCCCCAGCCAGCATGCTGGCTGGGGAATTCTGGGAGTTGAAGTCCACCCATCTTCAAGTTGCTGAGGTTGAGAAACACTGATGTAGGAGAACAGGAGAAGAGAAGGTTGCAAGTGACAGAAGAGGAAACACCAGGACAAAGCTGGCTTCAACTGCACAACTGGCAGCAGTGGGGAAGACAGGTACGCAATCCAGAATCCAAAAGTAGAGCATCTACATGCTCCGGGTTGAGCTGTTAGATCCTCTGAACTTGGTTGTCTTTCTAGTTACAACATCAGTGTACGGTATGTAATGTGGTCATAAAACATCTCCAGAAAAACAGCCAAGTTCAGAGAACACCAAGAACCCAAGCAGCCGAAAGCAATGCAGAGTGGAAAAGCCTGTCAGCCATGCCAACTCTTCCAAGCTGGCAGCTGGTGATGAACCTTTCCTCACCCAGCCAGAGAATGAAAGACTGTGAAGTGCTAAGACTGTGGCAGTCTAGGAGGGCAGCAATCAGGACTTGGCTGAAACTACTGAACTGCCAGCCAGTAACAAAGCTATCCCTAAGATGGTTAAATGGAAGCTAAGGTTGGCTATCTCCAGCTGAGGAGTTTCTCCCATAATCCACAGTTGAGACAGCAGCCCCAGGCAGGCTTCATTAAGCCTGTTACTTTACAGGTGCAGCAAGTCAAGCCTGCTTGTAAAACAGAATAAAAACTCTTCAGGTAGTCCTCAATTAATGACCATTTGTTTAGCGACCATTCAAAGTTACAATGGTGCTGAACAAAAGGACTTAAAAACAGTCCTCGCACTTACGATAGTCATAGCACCCCCATGGTTATGTGATCGCGATTTGGGCACTTGGCAACCAGCTCGCACTTATGACAGTCACAGCATCCCAGGGTCATGTGATCGCCATTTGCGACCTTTCCAACTGGCTTCCAGCAAGCCAAATCAATGAGAACTGCTGATTTGCTTAAAGACTGCATGATTTGCTTAACAGTCATGATTCACTTAATGAGCACTGCAAAAAAGGTCATAAAATTGGGTGTGACTCACTTAACAACTGCCCCGCTTAACAATGGATTTTCTGGTCCCTATTGTGGTCATTAAGCGAGGACTGCCTGTAGTGAAAAATCCTTAGGAGTAGAGGCATATAGAGAAATAGGTGCACAGGTTATAAGAATGTTACATTAGTTATAACGGAAAAGGGTCAGAAATAAGTAGGTATGATAAATTTTGTTTAAGTAAGAGTTGGGGCTTTTGTACAATAAAACCTTTCTTGTAACAAAGGGAGGTTTTATTATTCACTCCTTGCCCGTGTTCTGTATCATTCCCCCAAAGAACCCATCACAACTCCAATTGTTTTATTTTATAGCTATTAACTGCCTGGAGTGCTACGCCAGAAAGGAAGTTTGTCAAGGCGACAGACAAATAAACATATTGCCATGATTGCACTGGAGAACGCAAACACGAGTTCAAAAACACAAATCAGGGAACCATCATTCGGAAGCTTAAAGGGGTGCCGGGCAGCCGATGCGTGCCCGCAAAGGCTTGCCTGGGGAGCGCTGGGGCTCTCACAGAGTGCCCCATCGTGGTGCAAAGCTGCTGACTCAGCCAGGATCGGCTCCATCTCCAGTTGCCAAGTTCACCCAAGAAAGCAGGACTTCAGACACAACTCGCAGCCTAGAGAGAGCAGCGGACAACAGAGCAGAAAACAGAGGCTGCTTCTGTTCCGCTGCTTGTTCTCCCAACTGCATCACTGGAATTTAAAAACTGGTCCTTACAAGTCCACTCCAGCTCTGTAGACCCACCCACTTTGGAGAAGGGGCTGGTTCCCTCATAATGCTAAGCCTCAATTCTTTAAAATCACGCTAGTTCGATAAATTGCACTCGCCTAGGGTTAGAAGACAAGGGAGGTGGTTCAGAAGAGAACCTGGAAGCAAGGTGGGGCAAGATGGAAAACGCTCCACGGGTAAATTGGAAGTGTTGGAGAAAACCAAAACAGGCGTGGAGTGAAACGTCTATTCTCTTTTGGGACAATGATCCCAGTGCTTTTCAAAGCTGTGATATTGTGGCTGCTTGTTTTTCTCCGACTACATCTTAGTCGCAAGACTTAGAGGCAGCAACACTTAGTCACTTCAGGAGAACAGCTGCTGCTACTAAGAAGTGGGGCTGTGGAAATCTTCAAAGAGCTGTTTTCTCTGAAGCGCCCCTTGGAAATTGTTCCACAAAGCAACACGCAAGGGCTGGCTTCTAATCAGCCAAGCAGAGCTGGCCCCACACTTTGCTTAGCCCAACAAGAGGGGATATCGCGAACAGGAGAAGCTGCGGTTGGCAAGGCAGAGAGGCCATCAGAAGTGGGTCCACCCTATCTCAACGTGGGGTGAAGGGATGCACTTCCACAAGGCTAAGCGTGCTACCAAAGCCGGTTGCTGCTGTCTAGGCCCTCCCATCAAACAAGTCACGCTTGAGGGCTTGGCCGGGGGGAAATATTTTAACACGCTGCAGAATTCCCAGTTTGCTCCAATTGTGCAATCTGTCAGCTGGCCAAACATACTGTTCTTGCAACACGGAGGCCTTTATCCAAATACAGATCCTTACTCCTGCTTCAGGGCCCCACCCCATTTGCAATTCGACTTAAACAAATAGTTGAAAATATGCTCCCACACACAAATTAATACATGAAACTACTTGCCCAAGGATTATCTTGACCTGTCTCATCATACAATGCGCACTGCATTGTATTCTGGATAACAGTCTAGATTGCTACAGGATAAGAATTCCTAGGGCTGCGGTTGAAGACTTCCATTTACCCAATTGTCAATGACTTTTCAATAAGAAAAACATTCAAAACGATAGCCAACAAACTTATGTTACTAATAAGTCAACTGACTTGTGTGACCTCAGTGCACCTTCTAAAGTAGCAGTGCCTGGCTGGGATGCTAAGCAGGGTCAGGACTGATTAGCATTTGGATGGGAGACCAAATACAAGGGCTGGTGAGGAATGTCCAAAAGCATCTTGTCAACCTCAAACCCTTTTCTTCTGTTGCCCAAAAAAAAAAAAAAAAAAAATGCATGGAGAGAATTAAGTCACCAGAAACAGAAACTGTACCATTCTTATTTAAGGCCTCAAAGGGGTGCATTGTACCCCTTGAAAAATCTGGAAAAATGGAGAGGAAGCCAACTGTCTCTAGAGGAAATACTCTTTTCAATTACACCATGTGTAAGAAGCGGCTTTATTTTCAAACTTTGCATTTGACTCTGATCAGATAACTCTTTCCAGAGTAATGGTCAATCAGTGCTACCAAAAAGTTTACTCATTAACTGAGAACAAAAGCGAAGAAAGTTTTTTGTAGCTGGCAGCATGACAGCCTCTAAGTTTCAGCTGATTTTGAAGATTCAGAGGCTCTTTTCTCCAACATTTAAAATAAAAGACTTCCCTTTTAAACACAGAACACCTCCTGTGATATTTATTAAGTTTTCAGAACGCTAAAGGTCCCAGCTTTTAAGCTTAGCTCTTCGTATTAACTGGTCGGTGTGGTTGTTACACAAGTTGGTGCACGCAAAAAACCAGATGGTGCTTCAATTGCTCCACTGTGCCCCCCATCTTGACCACACTTGCGACGCCCCTAAGCAGAGGCGAATGCAGTTTCAAACTCGGTGCTCCTTCAGCGCCAGCTGACTCAGGCGTAGCTCCACGTGGGGCCCACTTCCATGGAAGCATTTCATCACTCAGCTATAACCTTCCCCAATTGATTAACCTAACACTTCAAGGGGGCTTTCAGATCGCTTGTGCTTGTTTGAAGTACATTTTGCCCAGAGGGAAAACAAAGTTGCTTATTCTAGATCACCTGCAGCCATTCTGTGACTAAGAAGGTGTTTAAATCTTAGTTCTGAAAATTCACGTATAACACAGAAACCACCAATTACTTTAGCTTCTCACCCGGAAGACTTCTTTAATGACATCCTGATTCTGAGATACCAATTAATATGTTTAAAGTGAAATACAATAAACATCTTTTTTGCAAAATGGGCACACTGTACTAACCAGGTTCACGAAGAAAGAGTGATTTGCTGCGGCTGCAGGTTCAGAGAACCCCCCAGCGGCCGAGTTGATTGCCAAACAAGCATTTCCACATTATGGGATTCAGCGGAGAAAAACTGACTCAGAAAGAAGATCATTTGCCGTTTTCCAGTGAAGGTAACAGGGTCGAAACCAGCCGCACAACACGCCCTGGCACTTTGTGCAATCAGAATTCGTAAAAGATGCAACAACACGCAGCCAAAAAGGAACTGATCTATTTTGGGGAGAGATGCTGGTTTCCTTGTTTAGATCTCGCCAAGCAGATCGTTCTCATGGTGGAGAACAGCAGAGCTCATCTGATGCATTATCTCACCTCAGGTTTGCAAGACCCACGAAAGAGCTTCTGCATTCCCCCGGAGGCTGAGTGTGAGAGCCACGAAACTGTCCACACTGCAAAGCAGACATACCACAAAGCACCGGTCTGCATTCAGGGAGCTCTCGTTAAATCGCTGCCTGCCGTTTGAGGCTGAAGCAGCAGCTGGGTGTTCGATTACAGGCTAAAGTAAATTGCTCAACCTGAGAGGCAGATATTTTCACGTTCCCCACACACAATCAACTGGAAATACTAGAACACCGGCCTTCCCACACGCACGATGCAGAAAAATCCCGCTTCCCGTTCAGAAGCTCAGCAGGTACAAAGGGGTGGGCTAAGATTGCACTAAGATGCCACTGTTCCCAGTTACACAGAACTCTTCAAGTAACGGGGTGTAGCAGTGAAGGTGTTGGACTGGCGCTGGGGAGACCGAGTTCAAGTCCTTCTCTCAGCCACAGAAGCTCAGTGGGTGACTTTGGGCCAGCTGCTTGCTCTCGCTCTCTCCCTCAGTCCAACCTACCTCACAGGGTTGCTGTTGCGGGGAAAATGGGGGGAGGGAACATTCTGCACCCCGACCCGAGCTCCTGAACAAAAAGCAGGATATCAGTTTAATAAATCAATGAATAATAAAACAGCAGGAAGGAAGGACAAAGTATTGCTGCCGGTGATTGCGTTCAATAGGGTCTTCTCACAAGTAACACAAAGAATGGCCAGGCTATCACTTTTTATCCCTGAACTGGCATTCCTTGAGGGCAGAACTAGTATTTCCTCAGCAACTCAGAAACCGTCCCCCTAAACCAACCCACCCCACCCCAGCTGCATTTCCCCAATCAATGAATGATGGAGGTAGAGTGGGGTGTTACATAGATTAAGGGAGATTAGGGGAAGTATAAAGCCACCTTCCCCCCTTGCAAATACTCTCTCTTTCCCATCTTGCATGTCAGAGATAAGCACAGGATAATCTTGTTTGCTACCAAATTCCCCAAGACAAAGGCAAGATCTTTCTCTTTTGAAATGTTGATGTGGCAACCTTTCCTCCTCCTTTGCAAAGATATTTCTCCGAGTCCCCAGAAGCTTCCACCAGAACTTTCAAAAGATTGGGCATGCAATACTAACCCTTACTGTTATGCTTCAAACTCTGTTGGCCCTGAATTTGAGGGGGCGCTGGAAGTTCAAATAGGTTATTGGGAGAGCTGGTTTGCTTCCTGAAAAAGTCAGGCCTTAAACTTAAAAATGGTCAAAAGTCTCATTTTTATGAAGACTAAGAAAAGTGTTTGGACAAGAGCTTGAAGGGGGGTTTCTTCAACCAAACCCTTCACACACCACGTTTAAGCATCCAGAAGTCTTAAGTCTACCAGGACCTGGGCTAGGAAGTCTTTGATACAGGAAGATGCTTGAGTCAACAACAAAATGGCCCATTTTGGGTCACCGTTTTGAGTATCTTTTACCATACCCTGCAGACACTACTGCCTTTGTCCATGGTCCTTCTCACAAACATCTCCATTAAAGTTTAGAAGGTTTCTGTTATAACTTACTTTCACCTACTCAAAGAGCAGGCAGCAGCTGTGGCCAAAAGGGCCTTTGCGCAGGTTCATCTGGTGCAACAGTTGTACCTGTTGCTGGACCAAGAGACACTTTAGACCAGTGTTGTCCAAACTTGGCCACTTTAAGATGAGTGGACTTCAACTCCCAGAATTCCCCAGCCAGCCATGCTGGCTGGGGAATTCTGGAAGTTGAAGTCCACTCATCTTAAAGTGGCCAAGTTTGGACAACACTGCTTTAGACCCATGTTTCTCAACCTTGGCCGCTTTAAGCTATGTGGACTTCAAGGCTGGCAGGGGAATTCCAGGAGTTGAAGTCCACACAGCTTAAAGCGGCCAAGGCTGAGAAGCACTGCTTTAGACAGTCACTCATACCTTGGTCCTCTCTCAATTGGAGTATTGTAATGTGCTCTACATGGGACTGCCCTTGAAGACCATTCAGAAGCTACTGTTGGTCCAGAATGCAGTAGTGGGGCAATAATAGATGCGTTACAGTACGTCCACATATCCCTATTGCTTCTCAAGCTGCACTGCTTACCAGTTGACTTCTAGATGCAATTCAGGGTGCTTGTTATCACTTACAAAGCTCTCCATGGTATAGGACCATGGTTACTTAAGGACCACCTGTCTCCATATGCTTCTGCCCATCCGATGAAGACAACTAGAGTGGGCACACTCTGTCCCATCAATTAACCAGTGTCGCTTTGCAGGATCTAGGAAGTGTGCCTTCTCACCCAGAGATCTGTACTGCTCCCACCCTTTTGACTTTTGGCCAAATTGTTCAAGACCTGGCTCTTACCCCAGGCCTTGGGCTCCTAAGGTGGTTGAGCCCCTTGGTTTTTTTGGTTCTGTCTTCCAGTCAGCCGTCTTCTTTTTCTCTCATATATGTTGTTTTCTTTTACATTTTTAATTGTAAGCCGCCCAGTGTTGCTGTGGAGTTGGACAACCTCAAAATTGAAATAATGAATAAATAAACAATGAACTTCACACGGGAACTTAGAAGCTTACTCAGTTTTTCCAGTCTAGCATTTCTTGTTAATTCTACCAACACTGGTGAGTAGATTTGAAAAACCTCATACATTTTAATCTTTGGGGAGAAGGTGGCTTACATGCTGGATCAGAAATCACATCCTTACGACACTGAAACTTGGAAATCGGCTTGCTGGATCACAGAGGCTTGTGTGCCTTGATTTCCTGACATTCATGCTGCCAAGGTTCTTTGCCAGACCATCAAGAAGAGGGCTGGCTTCATAGCCTACTGTTCCCCTTTGACAACGTAAAACAAGTCTTCCCCTTTTTACTGTCGAATGTTAATGAATGACATGCAAATATACTGAACTCTATTCTATACAAGAACAAGAACTAGAGCAAATTCCCACCTGTCCATGTGACTCTTCCCTGGTTTTCTCTGAAGTTCTTCAGCACCCTAACAATCAGGGAGACAATTTCGGAATTCTATTCTCTTACTAAGTTGATATAAATAACTTTTCTCTTGTTGAATTCCTACCACCTCATCCCCTACTTTATTCCGGGCTCATATGATAACCCAGGACACAACAGGGTGCCTTGAAAATAAATACTGAGTCAATTATAAATAAGTTGGAATGCTGGGAAGGACCCCCGTGGAATGCTGTGAAGTGCTAAATGATAAAGAGATAGGAACTTGCTGTATTTAAGACTGCAGTCTCCAACTCTAATTTCCCCCCCACCAGGAGTATTACAAAACAAGGAAATGATAAGTGGTATTTCTTCCCCACTCACTTCATTCTCATAGATTTTTTTCTCTTACTCTATGCAACCCTGAGAAACCACTAAGTCTCCAGAAAGGACATTAATTTTTAATCATGTTAGGTCCTTCCCCAAACTTCACAGCAGATGGCAGCATGAAGCCAACGTTGTCCAATTTTGAAAGAACTAAACCATCTGGTTAGTCCTTGGATGGGAGACCATCAGGAAATGCCAAGGCTGTCAGAAAAACGTCCCAGAGGCAACAGCAAACCATTTCTACGTAGCCACCAGGAGTCCAGCTCAATTTGAGGGAGCCCTTACTTTTTAGTCCAGATTTCAAGGAAGTCTCCATTTCTGTGGAGTCCTTGGGGTTCTGTGAGCTTGGTTGTTTTCTTGCAAATGTTTCATTACCCAGCTAGGTAACATCTTCAGTGCTAGAAGGGTTTCTTCCAGCACTGAAGATGTTACCTAGCCAGGTAGCGAAATGTTTGCAAGAAAACAACCAAGCTCAGAGAACCCCAAGGACTCCACAGTTCAACCCTGAGCTACATGTATTCTCTTCTATTAGTCTCCATTTCTTCAGCAGAGGACCTCTGATGAGAGTAGACATGGTATATTTTGATTTGATTATGTGCCATCAAATTGGTGTTGATTCTCAGCAACCATATAGACAGACCATCTCCAGGATGATCTGTCCCCAAGCTGGTCCTTCCAAAGATTTGTCACTATAACCACCACTGCTACAACAACGAAGTCCAACATCCTTGCTGCTGGTCATCCTCTTCCTCTCTTTCCTTCCCCCTACCTTTTCCATATTATGGACTTCTTCAGTAGTCATAAGAAATAAGGCAGATATGATTAAGTAAGAGTAGCAGTTCATCAGGATGTGGCCTGAACAATGTGAAATGAAAGGATCACACCCAAAGCAAAGTCCTCATGAACTACACATGGATTTCCAAGAAGGGAGTGGAGACAATCTAAGGAAGTGAGGTTGCTATTTCTTTTTTTTTAAAGAAATCCAACACAACAGTATTTCGAAATATGGACTGCATTCCAGCGCATACTTTATTGGGAGCAAGCTCCAACAACTCTTTAAAGAAAACATATGTAGATATATCACTATGAAAGACATCTAGAAGCAAAGATGGGAAGAGGCATTGAGAACACCAAATGGGCACCAGGAAATATTGAATGTGTTGAAGTATTAAATATAAAACATCAACCCGGATCCATCATGGGAAGATTACAACAATTAAACAGGTATCATTGGAGGAAAATATTACTGAAAAGTTCAGTACTGTATATTGAAAGTTCTGATTACATCTTGGAAAGCAGATGGGACATGGTTACAGAGAATGTGCAAAAATAATGCCTCCTATCTATCCAGTTCAGCATTTGGACATCATGAAAATCTATGTTCTTCCATCTTCAAATCCCACTCTTCTGTACAAACTCAGTGGCCCTTGGCAGCCTTCCCCGGAGTGGGCCCCCAGGCGTCATCACACGTGTGGCTGTCAACTCCCAGAATTATCAGCCATGGCCACGCAGGATAGGGAATTTGGGGAGTTGAAGTCCACAGATCTCGAGAGCGTTATGAGCATTCTTTCCATAGAGAGCTTTTCAACTGATGCTTTAAAAAATTGTTTCCCAACCAGATACCCTCCAGATGTATGGAATTCCTCAGCCAGCATGGTCGCCGCTGAGAATCCAGAAGCTCTTAAAATTGGGGAGTACCCCATTAAAACTACTGCACTAAACTGTTAAATTAGATTACAGTTTTATGGTAATGCTGTTGAGTTGGCTCAACATTCCGTGAAGACATATAACAGCCAATGTCTGACCTGTACAGAGTTGACTTACGCTAAGCATTATACCCCCCGTTCACTACTATCCACTGTATCACCCTTCTCCAACCTGATACCCCCCAGGAAGTTTGGGCTACAACTTCCATCATTCCCAACAGAGAGCCCTTTGGGGATGATGGGAGTTATCACTCCAACACCATACAAAGGCATCAAGATGGGGAAAGTAGTCTCTGGGATTTCAGTTACTGAAACAAAGCATTTCTTGCAGGAGAGCCAAATGCACTACCCTGTTGAGCTTCAGCTCTTCCTCTGAATTTCTACTGCAACTTGACTGCACCTTTTCCAAAATAAGCATAAAATAAAAATGGGTCCTGTATAACTCAGAGAGTTAACATTTTCAGTCACGCACTCATCCTTCAAACATTGTAAGAGGAAAAACACAGCCCCCCAGGACAAACACTAAGATGATTTTTTCCTTATTGTGCAAAGAGTCCTTAGGAAAACAATAATTAAAGTTAGTCCTTGCTAAACAACCACAATAGGGACTGGAAAAATTGTTAAGTGGGGCAGTCATTAAGCGAGGCATCATGTGACCGCACCCAATTTTACGACATTTTTGCAGCGGTCTTTAAGCGAATCACTGTTTAAGTGAATCACAGGGTCCTTAAGCAAATCACACCATTCCCCATTGATTTTGCTTGCTGGAAGCCAGGTGGGCCGGTCACAAATGGTGATCACGTGACCCCAGGACACTGCAACTCTTGTAAGTGCGAGCTGGTTGCCAAGTGCCCAGATTGCGATTGCATGACCGTGGGGGTGCTGCAACAGTTGTAAGTGCGAGGACCAATCGTAGTTTTTTTTAGCACCACTGTAACTTCGAACAGTCGCTAAATGAATGGCCGTTAAGTGAGAACTACCTCTATACAAACAACAACAACAAAAAACCCAACCCTATGTAACAGAAGACAAGCCAGGTTTTCCCAAAAGTAAGAATTTGCTCTCGTTCATGTGCAAATATAAAAGTAAATACGAGCCAACAAGAGAAAGACCGTAATCCTATAGATGGAGTTGTGTGCATGTGTGTGCTTGTGTGTTAAGTTAAATAGAATGGTTGACTGGAAAGGAGCATTCACGGGAACAGATTGTGATTCTCTTCAGCTCCTTTATTGCAGAAAAGCCCTACTGTTTTCATCATGTCTTCTTTAAAATAGTAGCTTGAGTGTTGAGGATCCAATGGAGGGGGGGAAAAGATTCTTCCCCCATGACCTTCCAGGGAAAACGTTGATGCGAGCTCGCCTTAAAAGCCCAGCCCCGGCCCACTTGGGTGTCAAATAATGTGCTTGTAAACAAAAGTAATCAAAATAGCCCACAGGCAGACTCTTAATGACTATATTAAAGACATATAATTAAACAGCAACATTTGGTAGCAGCAAACCTCTCTCCACGCTGAATGCGCAGCTGCCGAGCGCTGTCAAGTCCTGCCGCTGTAGAGACAGCCAAAGGCATTCCGGAGCGATGTAAGGGGAACTGCCCTTCCCAGTTTGATGGTATGATCAAAAACACGCTTGGAGCTGGGTGTAAACAGAAGCTTTGGTTCCTATCCCGGCTATTTTAGACTCTGCATCAAGGCTTCTCCACCTGGGCCGCTTTCAGAGGGGTGGACTACAACTCCCAGAATTCCCCAGCCAGCCTTGCTGGCTAGGGAATTCTGGGAGTTGAAGTCCACCCCTCTGAAAGCGGCCCAGGTGGAGAAGCCCTGCCATACATCTACCATGAAGTTAGCACCAGTTTGCAGTTCCTCTCTGCCAATCTTCTCCTCTCAGCCAGTTCGAAGCAAAAAAAGGGGGCCGTATTTGAAACAGATCGCTCCTTCCCCTTGGGCAGTATAAGAGAGACCTTTTGGTGCATCTCAACAAGACTTTCCTGATGTTTTTAAAATGCATTTTTCAACCTAAGTATTGCTGATTTTTCTTTTAAACTCCTGCTAATCTGTGTGGGTAGGGTGTTGGCAGGCCCATGTACTTGATGCAAAAAAATTTGTTTTAATACAGGTAGTCCCCAGTTTAAGAACGAGTTCTGTTCCCAAGGTCTGTCCATAAGTCGAATCTGTATGTAAGCCGGAACAGTGTTATTGCATAATACTGTATAAGTAGTATTGCATAATGAACTTGAACCATGGTATATTTAATTCAAATTTTGCTATAATAGGCTCCTTTCTTAGCTATGGGTCGTCTATAACCTAGGCCTTCTTAACCCGGGCAAGAAAAAAAATTCTGCGTGGGAGAAGCTACATTTACAAACTGTTTCTCCATGAACTTGTTGATCAGGTACATCACAAAATGTAAAGCGCATTATTGAAGAACTATTCAAAACCACTTGGCAAGAAGATCTTTAACATTTGAATGTCAAGGCACACCAATCACTAAAGAAATAAAAGAAGCTGCAGATTCCAAACCAGACTGAATTTTGCTAAGAAGTTCTTAATTCTGCTAGGAGGTTCTTTTAATAGGAAACTGTGAAACCCACAGAACGACGGCTCTTGCTTCCAATGCTGCAGAAACTCCCTGCCAAAACCCATCTGCCTTGCCAGCCACAAATAAAGAATGCAGTTAAGACTTCCTATTTATTAATTTAACATACTGAATGTCTCAGCCTTCTATTAGCAAAGCCATCCTATGGAGAGAAAAGGAAGAGAATTGGGAAGGAGAAAACATCCTTTTCTAGACCAACTAACCCAATGTTTCTCAACTTTGGGAACTTTAAGATGTGTGGACTTCAACTCCCAGAATTCCCCAGCCAGCCATGCTGGCTGGGGAATTCTGGGAGTTGAAGTCCACACTTCTTAAAGTTCCCAAGGTTGAGAAACACTGAATTAACCCAATCTGAAATGGGACATTTTCTATGGAGCATTTGCCTCCTTGGTTCACACAAGAGCAAAAATTATCCGAAACAACTGCGGGCATGTCTGTCAGCTTGTCTTGCAGCAGGGAGGAAAAATAAGGACAATGGAGGGTTTTTTGGACCACCGGCACTTTGTGTCTATCACTGGTGGAGCACTAACGGATCATCACTAAGGTGAGACTTCTGCCAGGCACCCTTATTGTACTTATTGTTAATCATAATAATTTATTAATATTTATTAAGACTCTTTCAGACTTACAGACACTTACAACTGCATATAAGAAGTTCAACAAAACATCCACAGTCAACTAAAAAGATCAACCCATAACCCCAATTAATAACAAACCTTACAGCTTTATCACCCAGATAAAAAAAATTATGAAACATGAAATAAGAGATAAATAACAGCATTCCATTCCAAGTGGTGAATAATCATTCCCCAAACTGCATGCCACCCTTACAACATATTAACATCCCAGTATAGTTTTTATTCGAAGGAAATTAAACCAAGGATTAAAAATGCAACGTACACATAACATTCATTCATTTCCTTGCTTGGTTGGCTTACATGCCGCTCCATTCAACAACTGACTTTTATATAAATAATACAAGCAAACGGATTAGTGCCACATAGAACAGAAGCTTGGGGGGTGGGGGGAGTGCTGGAAAGATGAGAAAGAGTACACTTTTTTGAAATGGTTTAGATTACTACCTCGACATTTCTAAGGGAGGTAGACCAAAGGAAGTTCCTGGGTCCTTCACAATCTTCAGTTGGCACCCCCAAAAATGCAAAAAGCCTGAAGTGCATCAGACCCATTTTAAAGGCCCAAACCCATGACAAATTCTCTTTAACTCCAACACCCTATTTCTCATAAGATCACCTCCAAAAAAAGCTGATGATTCCTGCTTCATTACCACAAAGTAAATCAGCAGAAGGACTGGCACCAGCTGAGACTTTGCAAGTAAAGAATTAACATTTCTCTTGAAGACCCAAAGGTCCTTCACTAAATATACAAACTTTTGTACAAACTTTGTCCCTTCCCCATTTCCCCTTACCTTAATCGGGATCACATCTTTTAAGGTCAAGCAAAGTAGTCAGCTGAAGGCGGGGAAGAAACGCCAGTTGGGGGAGTGCTTTAAAAAATACCCCACTAATTTTGAGATTCTAAAGAACTATAGCTAGGAGGCAGACCAAATTATTTCACACAAGCTTGTTCACCACCTTCCCAATGTGGCTTACTTAGAAAATTCAAGCGTAGTTCCTTGAGATTTACATAACTATCTGCACCAGTCCCTGCAGTAACCACAGACACTATCAATTTACATCTGTGCAGGGAAACATCTGCACACGTGGGAACAAGCAGGTTCACATTCTTCAGAGTAGCCAGTAACTCTGGCTTGCTTAACTGCTTAAATTTCATGTCACTGAGGGGAGATTCAAAGTGCACACTATCTACCTACCTATTACTAGACTCATTCAGGAACTCAAGGCCCCATACATAGCATTCCCCCCTCCCATTTTCCCACAACAATATCCTTGTGAGGTAGACTGGGCCCAAAGCTCCTTGGCTAAGGGGGAACTAGAACTTGGGTCTCCCTACTTCTAGTCCAGACCCTTCACCACCCCACAACAAAGACTCTCTTACACGTGTTGCACTTATGATGAAAGAACCCTACGTAGGATCAGATTCTAAGAGTACCATTTGCAACCTGATGTCACAAAATGTGATGGATCTGTCACTTTCTGAATTTCAAACCAGCATGGCTGTCTTGAAAGCCACCTCCGCATTCTCCGAACTGCATCTCCTTGGATTTACAAAAGAGGGTTGTGAAAGCCATGAAAAAAAATCCTGAGATAGGAGAAAGAAAATTTGGATGGAGATCAATTCCTGTGACAGCATCTTAATGAAGTCAAGATTAAGACTGTTAGGTGCAAAAGAAAGGAATATAAAATGATCCTGTTTGATCAAGGTTAAAATAAGAAATACTTTTATAAAGCTCTGGGTACTCTTTATGGACTTTTTGCTGATCCTGAACAGAAGCGTTTAATGATTTGTGGATTTGTGGATGGATAAGGGTTTGGATATTGGAAGAAGTGATTTATGTAATATAATATCAAAGGGGGTAGAGAAGTACTAACTTTGCTTGTACGTCACTTCTTTAAATATTTTTTCATTTTCTTCTCTTTTTTTGCCTTTCACACAGTACCAAACCGTACTGCAGTTTTATTTAATTTCTGATCATGGCTTGTATCTTAGGATGATGTATGGCCTCAACTAATTGTAGTTAGCCCACAGTCTAACTAAAATGGTTAAGCAACGAAATAAATGGAACGTAAAGACTGTTCTAAGAAAGCTTCCCGACCCGAATGCACAGAAAGGACTGTAGCTAAGCACTGGGTGGTGTTAATTACAAACGATCCCCCAAAGGTTATTCGAAACCTGTGTAGCAATGTACAGGGAATCTGACCAGGTGATCTCTGAGGTCCCTCCCAGCCTTCACATTCTAGGATTCCATGACTACATCAAGGCAGTGGCTTTTAGGCATCTCCCATAGGTTAACTTTTCCCCACTGACCCCAAACACATTGCAGGACGTGTCAAAAGATACTGGAGGGCCTTTTCCTGAAAGCAGATTTAAGATCAAATAAATGTTGTTCATTAAAGACCTCTTTGTTTTATTTGCTCAAAAGTAAATGCAGAGGATCCAATCTGGACCCTAGTGGAGGAGTTACGGGACTCTGAACTTTTGTTCTTTCCAATATAATCCCAATCTAGATTAAGGATCAGATAACTGTAATTTATAGTGACAAAATGTGGTCCAATATATCTGAGGGGTACAAAGGGTTAAATCCCCTTGGCCACCCAAATCTCATTTCAGAACAAATCCCTAGAGTAACTGTTGAATAAAGAGCCGTGTCTTAGAGTAACCTGTGTTTTATTCTTTACATCATCTGGGATGCTGTGCTGTTAAATACGTTTTTTTCATACAGTATCCTTCCATATTATTAATTGAACCACGCCTTATTCAATTAACTCAGTTACTTGGGTTCACATGGCACACTGAACCATAAATTAATCACATGAGCTGGGTACACTAGGAAAAACACAGTTGCTCGTGTGAACCCAGCCTCAGCAATTTGCCTCTTACGGAATCAATAGTGTTTGCACTGACCAATGCCTGAAAGGGTCCATCAAAGTGTTCTTTTTCTCCAATCTTACTTGGACTTGTTGCTGATTTGAACCTGGGTCCTTCTGACCATAAGGCAGATGCTTTGATCTATACCACTGAGTATAGATTTTTCAAAGGAATTAAGAATACAGAAAGTTGAAGGTTCAACCATCTTCACCTTCAATTTGCCTTCTACTTTATATACAGGTAGTCCTTGTTCAGCGACCACTTGTTCAGCGAATGTTCAAAGTTACAACGGAACTGAATGAGTGGGACTTACAACTCGTTCTCATCATTCCAACTGTTGCAGCATCCCTGTGGTCAGGATTGTGATTCAGGAACTTGGTGACCAGCACGCAATTATGACAGTTGCAGCATCTCATGTCACAATTGCCATTTGCAACCTTCACTGCTGGCTTCCAACAAGCAAAGTCAATGGGGAAGCCAGCAGAAGATCGCAAGTGGTGATCACGTGATGTGGGACACTGCAACCAGGTGGGATTTGCCCAATGACGGCAACTGAAACTGCTGTCGTAAGTTGGCATGGTCACATGACATCGTGTTTTACAACTGCATTGCTTAGTGACCGAGTGGCTGGTCCCAATTACCGTTGTTGACTGAGGACTACCCGTAAATACGTTGTAACAACCCTGTATTCTACCCATCCAGAAACACATCCACAGGGACTCCAGGATTACACCCATGTTCAAAGGCCTGTAAGAGTCTACCCCAAAATGGTGGCTGCCAAATGCGTTGGACTTCAACTTCCTGAATCCCTAGTCAAACTTGGCTTCTTAGATAAGTGTCAAAAAGTCAAAGAAGCCTTTCTCCTAGATGACATCTGGCACCTTATCTCCAGCTATGCGTTTCTATTTAGATGAAAGGGAGGGGAACCGAAAGAAAGCCATAAAACAATTTGCATCCTGCGCATAAAGGCAAGGTTCAACTTATGAAACCTTGTGTTAGCAAGGAATTTATTTTTTTTCAGCTAGTGCTGTGGGATATAATATCAAAGGCCATCTTTGTTAGCAGACTCCAATCTTTGCCTGCGACACTGAAATCTGTTATCTGGAACATCTCTGGACGCTTTGCCTGCAGACAGTTTAGCATGGCTACCATTTCAGCACTGCTAGACTTTTCAAAATAAATAAATGAATGAAAGATCCAATACACTGAACCATTGTTTCTCAACCTTGGCAACTTTAAGCTGTGTGAACTTTAACTCCCAGAATTCCCTCCTTGATGTGCCTGGGTTACGATGCTGCTGCTGGAGGACTTTTGCCAGTAAGAAAGAATTGAAGCATTTTTTTTCCTTTTTATTTTGCCACACTCTGCTTGGAGTTTTAAATAAAGTTTCTGGGAATCAAGTTATCTCAATCGATCTTACCAGCTATAGGGCAGATAGCCATGCTCTCTGTCCACAAATGCAAACATAGCTTCCTAGCCCTCTCCCCAATGTGGACAGTGCTAAGAAATGGTACTTGGGCTTTAAAATGGTCCAGCGCTAGGAATGCCACAGCCATCCAGGTCTTTCCAGGGTGGAATTACAGTCCACAACTCTACAGCCAACATGGGTAAGCACTCTCTGGTCCAAGGACAATGTTTAGAGAAACGGCCAGCCAGGTGGCTAAAGAAGAACTACGTACCTCTTGGGATTTCTGATGCTTGCACGGCTAACAGGTACCAGCAGACAGAGAAGACGACCTACAGTACCTGTTTTGGGTGAGGACGCCTAAGAACCCAATTCATAGCTCTTTAATACTGCACAAAAGTCTGGGGCGCAATACCATACCTTCACGTGTGGCTACCTCTAAGGCCACTTTCCCAAAACTGGCATCTCCCAGTTGAGTTTCGATTCCAATTCCAAGGTCTCCAATGCTTTCCATGTTGATTTGGGATTCAGAGAGCTGCAGGCCCCAATGCCACTGGAGGATGTTAAGTTAAAGAGGATTGAAGTATGATTACATGGAGGAGGAGAACAGCTCTGAGCACCAGATATGCTCAGAATCAATCTATAAAGTCCTTTGTGGTCTGGACCACCCTTATATGAAATAAAGTTCCTTCCCATCTATTGTCATCTAAACCTGCCCCCTTCCCATTTTGGGGGACTGCTCAGAAGTGGTAGCCCCCATCTTGGAATATTTTCCCCAGAAAGACCTGCTCAGCATCTTCTTTGCCTTTTTGTCCAATTTTTAAAGTATTAGAACCTCCTAATTTTGGCTCCTTCAGGTTCGAGAGGCTGGGGTAACGTTTTGCCTAACTCTCTGCTGTTAATGGCAACTATTTTAGTGGCATTTTTAGTTTTGCTTAATGCTGCTGTTTCTACCTGAATGACATTCTTTTTTTATTTCATCTTAATGTTTTGTAAGCCACCCTTCTATTGGTAGCGTGCAACATACATCTTGAAATGAACGGAGAAATGAATAAATGGGTTGCATTGCCCATGCTGTAAACATGGTAGCGGGAACAGAATTAAGCAAGACCACCACAGAAGAAGGAATTTATTGCAATCCATTCCAGAGGCCTCCAACATGTTGGCAGGCAAAAACAGGCAATAAAGAGTTAAACCCATATCCACCAGATTTTACAGTGCTCAGGTTCGAGAGACACCAGTTGCATTTAACAAAAGGAGGGAGGGTGGGGGAAAGGGAGGGAGCAAAAAATAAGAGTGACAATACCTTCAAAGCAAAGAATATTTTCTCCTTATCCAAATATCTCCTCCCTGGAAAGACTCAGCAGGGCTTCAATTACGCTGACAGTATTTCTATAGTTTGCAGGAATGGAGGGGGGAGCTGAAATAAATGCTTGCTTTCTCCTTCTTCTTCTTCTTCTAATTCCTGCATCTGGGTTGAAAGCCTGAGTACTGTATAAGAATGTGTCTAAGATAAGGCATTTGGAAGCTAATGTTTTCATAACTCCACCCTTCATTCTGCCAATGACAGATAGGGAAAAGTAAGGAGGTGCGTTTCTGAAGACCAGCTAAGAGAATCTGATATAGAGAAGGGCAGAGCAGCTCCTGTCACCTTGAGGACATCATCAAGCTTTGCTTGGTGTGTCAAGGGATGAGCTCCAAAAGTGGGAATAGCCAGGGTCTGTTCCGGGAGGCAGGGATCACAAGTTTTAAGGAGCGAAATAAGGCATTACACATCCATTTAATTCCCCCACTAGCACAACCTGGTAAGCTGTGGGGGGGCATAAAAGAGGTTGCAGGCTGCACTTTCTACATATCCATATAGTGATAGTACCATTGCATTTTATTCCAAGGAATTCCCGGGTTAAGAATACTCAGTTGACAGACGATCCATAGTTAAGGAAGGAGGCTACTGTAGCAAAATTCAAGTTAAATACACAATAATTCGAATTAAATACACAATGGTTCCAGTTAATTACACAATACTACTTATACAGTATTATACAATAATACTGTTTCGACTTACGTACAAATTCGACTTAAGGTCAGACCTTGAGAACGGAACTCGTTCTTAAACTGGGAACTACCTGTATTTAAAATCACAGACCTGGGTCCTTTCATGTGAAGCACAACTGAAATCCATGCCTGTTATACTATGCTGGAAACATGGAATAGAAAAGGGATGTAGAAAATCTACTGTTTTGTTTTCTACAAATCCAAATTCTGCCAGTCGTGCCTACGTCTTACTTATGCATTCATTAGATTCAGATCCTGTCTTTCTTCCAGGGGCTTAAATCAGCAAAACTGCTATTGTCTCCAAGTCCTTCCCCGTTACAATCAAGTGGAGAGAGGACAGTTGCCCAGAGTCTCCCACTTCCAGGCTGAAGGTGGACTTGAACCTATGTCTCTCCATTCCAACACCTTCATCACTACATCACTCTGGACTCTTAGACAGTTTCTGGATGCTGATAAACTACAGATCCCAGCATCCTTCACTACTGGTAATTGTTGCAGCTGCTGGGAATTGTGGTTCATCAACAACCAGAGGGCCACACGTTGCCCACGTCTGTCTTAAGAACATCTTCATGCCTGTGACTTCAGACAATTTTGCAGCATGCTGAAAATCTCATGAGGTTTCTGCAGGCCAAATTTAGGGGTGTATTAACCGTCCCATGTACCATGCTGCGAACCTCCTTATAACATCAATTCTGCATTGGTTACTAGTGCTCTTCCCCCAATCAGGAGTTCTGGGCCTCTGCTTTTAGACCTTTAAGCAAACTTTTCACCTTGATCCTAGAAGAGACCATCTTTGTCCATGATGTGGCTTTAAAATAAATGCTAGAAGACTTTTCCATCGATTAGCCTGGTAGTAAAATGTGCTCAGTCATGATCCTTATCTTTTCAAATTCCCTCCCAACATCTTCAGCAGGAACGTTTTCAAAGCTTTAAAAACAGCTGCCTGCTTCAAATAGGGTTTATCCGAGTGCCATGAACTCTGGTAACGTGGTCCTTGTCCTACTGGAGGTATATGTTTGAGTTTACTTTACTATACTTAAATTGGAACGTGATGTAGGCTTTTAAACCTTCATTCAAAATATTTTTATCCTACTTTTCTCTTTAAAAAGAAGTTAGGCCCAGCCATGTCTACTTAGAGACAGATTCCCATGCCAAGGTTCACATTATTTCACCAGGCCACAAAGTGGTTTGCTTAGCTTGGCTTAGCACAATGTTTGAACAAAGGTGCCAAGGCCAGCAAGATTTACTTTCCAATTAAGTTTACTTAGGACTGCAATTTAAACAATACTCATAAGAAGAAATCTGGAAACCCTACAGAATAGCTCATGAGGAAGGTTACAGGGAAAAAAATAAATTAAAAAAACAATTAAAACAATTAAATCCTAGACAACTCCAAGCAGTTTGGGTTTCAAAAGGATCTATGCTTACTAAGAAGTGAAGTTAACTAAGAGGGCTATCTTATATGAGTCTAGTTGAAAGTAAAGCCGCCTAAATTCAATGGGATTTACTCCCGGGTAAGTGTGAATGGAATTATAGCCCTGAATTAATTAGTCCTTCCTTCCAAAACATGCTTTGGGCCAAGCTGCTAGAAGCCTCTAATATCTAGATAAAGAATAAATGTAGTACAATCTTCAATAGGAGTTGCTGTAAAATAACACTTCTGTTTAATTATTAAGAGCTGGGAAGGCAAGCTGTAGATCCCAACAGGCAGAGAACAGCTGCTAGCTCAACAGAAAGTCATTCACATTCCAAACTTGGAACTCTGAAATTCTATCAACAATAACTGTAAAATGACTCTAGGATCTCTCAGAGTTTTCAACTGGCTTTCATAGTTAGGCGAGCTATTTTTAGCTAACTTTGGTTTGCCAAACACTAACTTTGAAGAGTTTTGCACCTCAGAAGCAATCTGCAAGCCAATAAACAAAAGATTTCCTTTTTAAAAAAAAGTGTAGATACACATTGCACATTTGACCAAGTTTATTCTTTAGCATCAATTCATGCAGAAGAGAGTTAATCGCTGGTGACCCAGCATCGTGCATAATCGATTAGAAGGTGATTGACACAAGGGCTGTTCTCCTTTGCGTGTTTTCCTGAAAGTATGTTCCATCAAGCCCAAAAGGCTTTTACCTCTAAATAAATATGATTAAGCTTACTTTTGACTTCACTAGAAGTTAGGTTTAGCAAATACACACAACACTGTTGAAGGAGGTTTACCGCTCAATCTGGTACTTTTTCCAGATACTGCATTTTTAAAAAATGTTTTATTCAATAGATAGTAAACATAATTATTCTTCTACCTTTTCCAGACTTCACATTCTCAAGGCAGAATGTTATGTAGCTGTTTTTAAAAGGTAAAATAAAATGCCTTGTAACAATCAGTTAAGCCTCACACACAACAAACCTAGGTTGAAAAACCCTGTTCAGATATCGCTCAGGCTACGAATGAGACAGCTCTGTAACTGCAGACATGCTCAACACAGATCATGCTCAACACGGTGACACTAATTCAAAAAGGGCAAAATGCTCATAAAAAAAAAGACAGGGTTAGCACACTGTACGAGGCAGAAATGTGGCTTGACTTTGATGATTCATGTTTGTAAACCCTGGTTTATAGCTTAGTACTTTGAACAGACCAGCTGGCTGTGGATTATTAATCAAGATGTAGACCCAGACACACACATACATGTGAAAATGGATAAAGCTGTTGAGTATTGGCCTGTGACATTGAAAATAAGGTTAAAAATGTCACACACCAGAATTCACCCTGATTTCTTAATGTTCGGAGGGATGCTGAATTTATACTTCATGACTGTCAAACGCTTGGTGTTGATAGGCTTGACACAAACCTAGTCATATGTCCTGCTTATTTGTAATAAATGTCATTGTGATGATCCAAAATTCAATACTAGTCCTCACTTAATGACTGCTCTGTTTAGCAACCATTCGAAGTTATGACGGCACTGAAAAAGTAACTTTATGACTGGTCCTTGCACTTACGGCTGTGGCAGCATCCCCACAGTCATGTGAATGACATTCGGGCGCTTGGTAACCAGCGCGTATTTATGACAGTCGCATCTCACAATCACGTGATCAATATTTGTGTGCTTCACAGCCAGCTTTTGACAAGGAGAGTCAATGGAGAAGCTGACAGTGAAATCACAAATTCCTGTCATATGATGTCTCGCTTAACTTCGTGTCACACAGCGACAGAGTCACCAATCCCAATTGTGGTTGTTAAGTGAGGACTACCTGTAGAAACGTAGAAGACAATCCATGGAAATGCAGGCAGCCAGTTTATTAGTGAACTTACCCTACAGGAAGTCAATCCTTAATTTAGGAAGACTAGACAGAGAAAAAGCTATACAACATGGAACACACTCCTGGGCAAAGCCCAATTGGCCAATTAGGCCTGCCACCTCCAGCTGATACCAACCCCAGAGCCTCAGCCTCAATAGACACGTGCGTGTGATACACTTGCTTGTGTGTGCATGCATACAACAAAAAGCCATCCTCATCCAGCAGATCCAAGGCAAAAGCAGTGCATTACTTCACAGCACAATAATTGCTTTCCCAAAATCAGCTGTTCCTGCGTCTGCATATGCCAACCAGTTTCTCACCAACACCCAGAAGTGCACCCTCCGTTCCTCCTTCCAGCTAGAAAGAAGAAAAATGGGGGCATCTGCTGGGGGAAGGTTGTCAAGAAAAGCATGAACATGGTCACGATTGTGCAATCGAAGCCCCATCCTCTTTATAGATGTGATGCTTGTAAAAAAGCGGTGCGGCTTCAACTACACAGAGGATCTTGACTTTTTTTTTTGACCCTCCCTCCCCAACTGGCTGTCCTGAAGGAAAATAAATTGGGTGAAGCTGGGGAAGGGGAAACTGGATTGGGAGAAGAAAGAAATAGATAAGGGAAAGGGCAAGGAAGGCCACCTTGTTGAGGTGTTACAGAAAGGAATGAAACTCAGACTGACTCATTTTCATACAGCCCCAAATCCTTGGCGCAGCTAATCTTCAAAGGCGTCCACGCTGTCGGCAGCCATTTACACCTTTCACCCATTCGCTCCTTTTCAACGGCATCTTCTGTTCTTGGGAATGTAAGGAATTCATTCCCCCAGCCCGCCCACTCCAATTCAGGAGCAACTCGAATCACTAGTTCCCCATTGCTTGGAGTTTGGCCAGGCAACGTGGAACTAGTGATTTTATGGACTTGATCATGCAGTTCTCTGGGTACCATACAGGAGAGATTTCCCACTGTTATCTTCTGGGACATTATTCTGATTTTCTTGTCTCGTTGACAGCCCCTGCATTTCTTAGTGGTCTCCTGTCCAAGTGCTATTCATGCCTGACCCTGCTTAGCTTCCAAGGCCAACCACGTGCTACCACCCTCTCCCCATACTTCAGAAAACCAGCTTTTCCACCCAACCATTGGCTGCAGAACACTTCCTTGGGACCCAGACGGGCTGGGAACACAAGGGAGTTGATCTGTAGTAGCCATTTACCCAGTAACAGTGGAAGCAACTCCTGCGCAAGGGCCCAGAGTGTGCATTAATTAAGGCAATCTGGCCAGATCACAGCTTCTTCTTTGTTCCCTTGTGGATGGCAGAAATGACTTTCATTCATTAGAGGTGACCGTGCGACAAGGATTATACTGAAATAAATAAAAGTATTTGAAATATGGCATGTCTCATGATGCCTGTTTGCTCACTGAGATCACTTGCCATAGAACGGCTCTGGAAAGGTCTGCGATGTATTAACTCCTTTAGCGCCAGCTTAAATGTGATCACAAATGATGTCATTGCCAGAGCTTCCATTATTGCTTCTGTACTTCTGGGTGGTTGGGTTCATACCAACCTTTACTCAGTTAATCCAAAGAAAGCCAGGGTGGTGCGCTGCTGTGTTTCTCTACTTGGCAACTTTAAGATGTGTGGACTTCAACTCCCAGAATTCCCCAGCCAAATGCTGCAGAAGCAAATCCCTACTCCTATGGAAGGGAAAACCATAGTCAATTATGATTCCATGTCTTTCTCTCATGATTTAGTTATGAATACTCGTAGAGTTCCATGAAGCTACAATTACATAAATGAATACAGAATTTTTGTTAAGGCAAAGTTACAGTGCAAACCTATATTTAGCTACTCAGAAGGGACATGGATGGGCAACCAAGATTGCATATGGCCCCCAAATCCAATTTTTGCAGCTTTCTTCTCACCATGATTACTAAAAAAGACAGTTTTCTTGCCACAGTGAGTTGGAAAGTAGATGAAAACTATATAGGGCAGTGTTTCTCAACCTTGGCAACTTGAAGATGTGTGGACTTCAACTCCCAGATTTCAGCATGCTGGCTAGGGAATTCTGGGAGTTGAAGTCCACATATCTTCAAGTTGCTAAGGTTGAGAGACACTGATATGAGGTATGCCCCCAAAGGACATGCTTCTATTAAAAACCCTAAACTCTCCCCCAGACCCAACTGTACCCACATATGCACCAACCCATTTTGCAAACTTTACAGTCCCACTCCCCCCAAAATTGGCCCCTTCCTCACAAGGGGCCGATCTGAGAGTATATGGCTGCTGAAGCTAAGCAGTCTTGAATAGGAACAAGGAATGGTTGAGTCCCACATGAAGAAAGAAGTGATATATAAAGGACTTAAATAAACAGGATCACTACCTTCAATCAAATGGGAATCACCTTCACTCTGCTGTGATTGAATTTTAACCAAAGAGGAAAATGGCTAAAGAAAGGAAAGATTTTATAGGAGATGGTGCATATTCCCACCACCTGTGGTAATTTGTGGGGTAAGTTTCAGTTGCTGAAATCTGCCAAACAGATGTGCAAATGATCAAAAATACTGGCGTGCTGATTGGAAAACATGTGTTAACTCGGCCACAAGAACTGATGGCTGGGGAAAAGACATTTTTGTCTTTACTCTACATTCCACCACAAATAATCCCAAAAGCCAGGAAAAGGGAGAGCCCCCCCTTCCCTCCCCCCCACATCTGCTGTTTGAAAGATAACACAAATCTGCAGAATGTTTAAATTTTGCTAAAGGGAAAGGTTTTCAGGTGTCCAAAATTAACTGCAACCTGATGGATCCTGTTTTTTGTTTTGTTTTTTAAAGATCCCTAAACCGGATAATTTTTCAGTCTATGAATATATGAAAACCTGTAGTTTTTGACCCCTCCTGCTTTCTCCATGCAAAGCTCTTTAAGGACAAGCTGATGTTAGCCCATGTTAAGAACTGGTTATCATCTTCATCTTGATCTTTCAGAAAAAGATGAGTAGATTCATAGCCATAATGGAAACAATTGCAAGTTCCTGGAGAAAGGCACTACTCTTACAAACTCCTAGGCAATGAGACAGCCAGGTTTTTTTCCCAGCTCATATCCTGGATATAACATGTTGATGAAGATGTCGCATCACAGCGATAAGAAGGCAGAAGTCCCAAAGTTAGACATACCTGCCACATCGATGTTAAGAGATATGGTGAGCATCTTTGCCTACAGTAGGTATTTTAAATGCACAACTTTGGTTCATGGGTATATTCACTCCACTCCATTCCATATCAACATTAGATTATACCTCGTCTTTATAAGGGGAGCTCAAGTGGCCTTGCTATCCTGCAACAGCAACCCCAGTGAGATATTTATATTAAAAAGATTTATATGGCTGCCTGTCTACCAGAAGGAACTCTGGACAATGAACGAGAATAGTAACACAACAGAATTATTAAAAAAAACATTTAAGTGAAAAACAGTGCTGAGGCCCCAATAAAACTCACATCCATCAATCAACCACACCATGCCAGCTCCATTAACATCCAGGCCCCAGTGTCTGGAGGGGAAGCCAGATCTTTGCTGCTTTCCTGAAGGCCAACAGGGTCAGGGCCAGCTATAGCTCCAGAGAGAGGCTGTTCTATGAGACCATTGTCCAGAGACCATGACAAAGAAGGCATGCCTCCAAGGCCCCACTAGGAGACACTGGTTCAATGAGGGGACCCATGCCCACCCTGCCAGATCTAATGGTTAGAGGGCGTTGACAGAGGACACTGACAATTGTGAAGAATACAGGTTGGAACATTAGGATCCTGGTGTTCCCCAAGCTATGTTTCCTTCTTCCAAACACGTCATTACCAAACTAGGTAACATCATCAATGGCTTTGTCACAAGGGAGTGGGGTTTTCAAACATGGCAGTTTTTTTAGTTTAGCAACCTATCTAGGACATGCCACCTCTTTGGCCTTTGCCAGTTCTCATTGCCAATTTTTTTTTTCAGTGTCAAGGAGAGATCTCTTAGGTGGCTTGTATCTTTGTTTTCTGGAGTTGTTTTATAATTCTGCGCCTTCTTGATGTCATCTACCTCCACTTCAACTGCCAAGCTGCAAATGTGTTTTCCTCATAAAAAAAGGTTCTCCAGCTCCTTGATCAGTGTGATTCTCTCCAGTTCTTTTTGAGAGCAGGTGACCCTAGTTTTCCAAATAGAGCTGAACCACAGAGTTTTACTCGGAATAGCAACAACTGGCAAATCCTGATTCACATTTCTCAAGGCCATAAAGCTCTTCAGCCTTGGCATAATCACTAACTCATAGACTGAACTACTTCATAAGATGGTTATGAGGATGAGAAGTGGGATAAAAACATCCATGCTTCCTTGAGTCTTTAGGGAAAAAGTGAGCTATAAGTTTGAGAAATATAAGCATATTAATGCATTAATTCTAACTCCTGATGTTTCTCCTTATGGAGATTCTTTGCATGAATTTAATGTTCTTAAAGCAGTACATCTGACTCTTATATTGTGGTATTTGACATGCATGCACAAAAAAACCCAAAACAAAACTCTGCTCAAATCATGTTTTGGAATCCTGAAGGATCTTGGTCCTCAACGAAGACCCGCGTGTGTCTGTGTGCCTTATTCACTGACATCATGAGAGATGATGGCCTCATTCAAAGCTTCCAGCTTAGCCCTTCTTAACAGGCACTCCTTCTTTAATCTTAGCCTTGGCCAACCTGGCACCATTCAGATGTTGGAGGCCAGAATACTCACCAGCCTTCGAGATTATTTGTGGTAAATGGCTAGGAATATCTGTTGGTTACAACCCCAGGATACCTGGAAAACTGTAGTCTGACAAAAAAGAGTTCACCTCAACAATCTTTACAACTTATCTTTAAAACACGTTTTCCTGCCCTTGCCCCCACCCCCCACAAAAGGGAAGGAACAGGGACAAAAAAGGCAGAAATGCTCTGAGGATATAATTCCGAGAAATTCAGAAGCTGCAACCCCGTGGCAGCTTTGCCATTTTAATAATGCTGCGCAGTATTCAGTTTCTCTATTCGAGAAGGGCCCTGACATTATGCATTCTCCACTTCACTGTCCGAGTCATCAGAAAAATATCAGTAACAAGCAGAAGTAAGGGAGAAAAGTAAAGCGGAAGACCCAATCAGCAGTAGCTTTCAGCCCGCTGCCCCATTCACCCTCATTAAGAAGGGATTTAATATTTCTTCCCCACACAGTTTAACTAGGTCAGAATTAACAGCTAGCTTTGCACCACAAGCTCAATATGGTTACTGGTTTTGTTGTGTTATCTTATCGTGCTGTTTGAATCCTTCCCATTAGCTTGAGATTCAGAGCGCTGTGCAAACCAGAAAATGAGTAAACTCATCACTCCCGTGATGTGAACGCTGCCCGTGTTTACCATCCACCAGCTTTTAATGGATCATAATCACTGGGCACACAATTTCCCAGAACTATGTCATGTGTGATCTCAACTGTTCACTATAAACTACTACTGGATTCTCTTGTTTCATTACCTATAAAGGGACTTTTTTTTTTTAACTTGGCAGCTCACCCATTGTGGCTTAACAATATATGCAGACCAGGCTGTTTTCGTTTGTTCAACAAACCATGATTAAAAATTTTGCCTTAGCATTATGCATGGATATATCCACATGTATTTCATCCTCCAACTGCGTATGTACCACTCAGACTGATGAACATTTAAAATCTAGACCAATTAAAGAAATATAAGAGAGAAACAACAGACAAAATTACAGAAAGAGCGTCTAATAATAATCTGAGTGCAATAAAGCTGACATATTAAAGAGATAAGTTTCAGAGTTCAGTATAGTACAGACAGCTGTAAAACCTGATGCAAATACAAGATACGACTGGAGAAGGTCTCCGGGTCCTAACTCCTAGTTATATGATCCTGGAGAACAAGGCTAGAAAAAGCTTTGGAAATTTACTATTTAGAGCAAATGTTATCAGCCTGGAAGGATTAACACAGTGTCCGAAAAGAGGTGCTTCATATGTTATTCTCTGGCTACCATATCAATTCTCACCCCCAGTTGGAGAATGTGCTACCGCTGTCAAGCCAGGCACTGAATAAACATTACTGTGCAGAAGGATACCATAAAAAAACCCAACCCACTTTTCTTCCCTTTGTCATTGTCTTGGAACATTAGAGAAAAAATGCCATTAATAAGTAACGTCTGTGCCACAGACAACATGGTCATACAGCTCCTTGGGCAGAAGACATGTTCTGCATGTATGCATATAAACTAGGTTCAGCCACAACATTTCCAGTGAAAAATAACTACTAGTCAATTTTCACCCCAGGACTTAGTGTCTTTCCAGATGAGTTAGGATCACAACTTCCAGATCACCAGATCAAAAAGACTATAATAGAACAAGGGTAGCCCCAGAGGTCCATGTGCCTTTCAAACCTCTTTTCTGTTGTTCTTCATCTATATCACTGAATTTCGGTTTCCTGCATGAACTTGGTTACCTATTTTTACATGCATGCTCTCCAAAACCCAACAGTGTGGCCCCACCCGCATGATGTGGGTTGTATTACCACACGACTTCCAAAAAGTCTCTGGTCACCAAGAGTTTCACCACTTGGCAACTTGAAGATGTGTGGACTTCAACTCCCAGAATTCTCCAGCCAGTATGATGATCCTTTCCGTCTCTATAGTATTTCAGCACAGAACCTGACTCAGAACAGGGAAAACAAAACTGCAAATATTCTACAAATATTTTTTCCAAAAAAACAAACAAGAACGTGGACGCAATCAAAAGATATTCTTGGGGAGCAACCATCTGCTTAGGTAGAAACATATGAGGGGGACTTGTTTGTAGACATAACGCATACAGAATCGGAACCCATTGTTCACCACCGTGCTCCTCCGATCTCAACAGATTCACTGTCTTGTGGAAACAAGATCCAGGCCGGATAGCGCATTTCCACTAATTGATATATATTGAGTTCATTCACAAATTGTAACAGCCTGACCTAAATGGATCAGGATTTCAACCACACTGAGCCTCTAACTCTTGTCGCAGCAGCAGTTATTACATAGGATTACAGTTCATAACAAATCTGGATGTTATTACAGGATCCACTGGTAGCATTTCCTTGTAGAAACAGACTGCATGTGTTTGCAATTCTCTCTCTCTCTGCCATTTGTCACCAAAGAGTCACCACATGGACATAAAAAAGGTGGAGCCTGCAAAACTGGTAATTGGGAATATCTTAAAATAGCCCTATGATCCATATGTGTTAGTGTTGTCCAAAATGGCATAATAAACTATTCTCCAAAAGACTAGAATATAGGTCCAGATCCAGGTCCCTTCCTTTAAATGTTGCCACCTGGCAGGACTTGGGTGGTGTGCCTTCTCCCAGCTGTTCCTGCCCTGTGGACCTCCCCACCCACTCACCCCCAGTTCCAGCAGGCCCCTGTCCTTTTAGCCTTCTGAACGGCCATGAATAGCTGACTCTTCCTCCAAGCGCTGGGCTAGGGAGAGGCTGGAGCCCAGCAAATGTATGGGGAAGTGTTATCTTTGGGTGCCATGAAGTATAGTTTTGATGTTAGTATTCTTGTTTTCTTTGTATGTGATTGTTGTTGCTCTGAGCCACCCAGGGTTGTTGTGTATAACATGGGTGGCCACGTAAGTCTTTTATATAAACAACTCTTATACTTCATCCCAAAAGTTGGGGAAAACACAAAAGAAACAGGAAACGTGACTTATTAAAAATCAAATGCACCAATCCAGAGGCAGCAGTGCACAGGTGCTTAATGATAAAAACAGGTACGACTCTACTCCCAAGATACAACAGGATTAACTTTGCAACAAGGAGGTCAGTGCAGCGATCCCATTTCCAAGGGCAATATGTGATTCAGATGCAATGGGGGCAGGCCCATCTGGCACCTGTCGGGAACCTCTTAAGGCAGCTGTGTCCTCTCCTAAGCTCATGTAGCTCCAGGAAAAAGAGGAATTTCATTAAGATGTTCCTGACAGGTGGTATATGCACACCCATGGGCGGAGATAAATCTAATAAATAAATAAATAAATAAATACATTTTCCTCTTCAAATCCAGATCTCTGCACAGCCCTGACAGAATGAACAGGTCGGGCAGCCGATGGAGTCACACAGTAGCCCCTAATCACTTCTCAACCCCATCCTCTGAAGTCAACTCGCAACTTTCCAAGTTCAGGCTGAGATTTCACATTACATTTGGGATGTCAATAGATGAGATTTGTCCAGCGAAGATTTTTTATTGACACTCATCACTTCCTTGTCACTGAATACTGAGTTTATTTCTTCCAACAAGCTGCCACTGTCATAGGTTGTTTCAATTGTGTATTCATTCTTTATCTACACATGAAGGCCATGAATATGTTAGACAGAAACATAAAAGTTTTCCTTGCCCAATCCACATATAAACATACTAGACATTTTCTGATGCAACACTGAATCATGTTGCCATTGTTCTAATGGTGCCTTGGTGCTACATTCAAGCCAGTTCATGAAACAAGATGTGGTTTGTTTTCAAATAAACTAGGATGAAATGGGCTGTCATTGGACTATGAAACTTTACTGTTCTCAGTAAAGTTTGTAGCTAGGTTCAAATCTCAGATTCTTGGATCGTATGATCATAAGCTCCCTTGTGTTTGTATGATGCATTCAAGGACTTCAAACACTGGATAAGACCATAACTCCACAGTGGGAAAGTCTGAAGGATCTAGCTGCAATTCCTGGTTTGTGTAAAAAACAAAAGGACTTTACAGGAAAATTCCAAGAGTACGTGCAATACAAAGGTACAGGACCCAGGTTAAAGCAATCCAAGATGATGCCAGAGTTTGCACAATCATTTTGAAACCTTGAGTAGAACACAGGTGTATGCAAAAATAAACAGGAACCTCATACCCCCTTGTTACCTAATATGTTGTGTGAACACAACCACTGTTGGTCATAACTGGTCCAGCTTGGAAAATGGACCAATTCTAAATCTTGACATGACACAACCATGAAGTAATGTCCACCTTTACCCTTCCATTAAGAAATGAAACCCAACATTGTGATTAGTAAAAAGCATGCAAAAGTATAAAAAGAACAACCATCAACTTTGCACAATTTTTTTTTTTAAATGTGGTAAAATCAGAGCAGGACATGCAAGAGACACCCAGTTCCAGCATTAGATGGAGGTGGTGGAAATGATGAAGGATTTAAAAAGCAGTTGCATTGTTCCCAACTCTCTCAATAAGATTTTATTATGAAGGTCAGAGGGTGGAGGAGAACATTCTAAAAGAAAGAAATTATTGCAACAGCTTCAGAAATTATTCACTCCTGCACACGCTTCCCTTTGCAGCTGACCAAGAATGTAAAACAAGAATTACATTCAGCTAGATGAGCAATACAATCACACACTTTGAAGCAGGCTTCCCAATCAAAAACTACTTCACAAGGACAAATTAGGCAAATTTTTGACAATGCTCAAAAAAGTGGCTTGTGGGAATATGTAAGCCAAAAGATCAAAGGGCTCCCTTGAATACATTTCACTAAACCCTCTGAGTCTAGCAAACAGCCTTGCCTTTGACCAAGTTTAAGTTTTCTAGGCCTACATTCGCACAACCCTACAAATATACTACCCTGAGCAAGCCTCCAAAACCAGCTTAATTACAAATTATTCCCATCATAAATCTTAGTTCAATGGTTCAAACAGTTGCAACCAGAAAAGCGGCTCTCAAGGAAGCACGCAATCCGATGAGTATACAGGTGTCCGTGGGGGCAGGGGAGTCCCAAAAAGTGAAAATGGTGGCTATGAACATGTGATCAAAGCTTTGGCCCTTTTTGACCTGCATCACCCTTACCTGAGCCACTTGCAATAGTCTAATCTTGGTTAAGCAACCACGACTTTTTTAAAATCCAGCATCCATGGAGAAATTTGTATAACCTGGAATTCCCCAAAATTCTAATTTTCAACACATACTGCACCATTCCCCTCCCCATCTGAAGTAGTTTAACCGCAGAACAGCTCTGAGTGCACAGCGAACCACATGATAGTTGAGCTGGGCCTAAATTTATTTTTATTTAATTTATATGGCCACCCACCTCACACTTGTGACTCTGGGTGGCACACACAGTTAAAAGAACAAAAAACCAAACAATAAAAATAATTAAAAACAAAAACATTAAAAACATAACTGAAAAAAAATTATCAGACACACACACACACAAAATTATGGGAGAGGTTATTTTGAGCTTACATACAATAGAATCAATTAACAGGCTCTACCCTTCCATGGGATCCACAGGCCCAATGACAGAATCAAGTTTTAAGGGCCATCCAGAAGGTCAATAAGATCGGGACCAAACTCAAATTCCAAATCTCAAATTCTAAATGTTACAATTATTATCAACTTCCTAGCACACAAATGAAATATTGAAGTGGTGGATATCTTCTGCCTTTCAAGATAAACTCTAGAGCAAAGGAACAAGCAGTCAAGAAATACACTGCAGGTTAGAACTTGGTTGAGTAGCCATGAAGGCCTTGTGACATTCTATGGAAGTGAAAGTTGGACTTCTATTATATTTTGGGCACATTGTGCAAAGACCCAGGTCTGTTGAAAAGTATATTACACTGGGAAACATAGAAGGAAAGAAGAGAAGAGGACAACTAGCAACAAAGTGGACGGACTTAGTTACAGTGATAATGAATGCTACGTTGGAAGACCTGAAGGACCAGGTTGGGGACAGATCCTCCTGCAGATCTATGTGGTCACCAACTTGTGGGCACTTAACCCATCACCAAAGTTTAAAGGACTATATTTTATTCCTAAAAAATCCTTACCATTTTGACATCATGATATATAAAATTACATGCCACTGATGTTAATGTCTGTGTTTGGAATTCTAGATACATTTTCTCGGTAGAACCTGTGTGGAATTAAATATTCCTTGAAACAATATAATTATTTATATTAATTTAAATCAATCAATAATGTTTTTATTTTAATGCTTTATTTGTTTTTCCAAAAAAATGGATCATTAAACAAATCAACCCAGAGTTCTCACTTGAGGCACAGATGACCACACTCAAATTATCCTACTTCAGACACATTATGCGAAGACCCAGTCCTCTAGAGAAGGCTCTGATGCTGGGAAAGGTGGAAAGAAAGAGAAGAGAATAACCAGCAGCAAGGTAGATGGACTCAGTTACAGAAGCGATGGGTGCTCGATGGGAAGACCAGGCTGGGGACAGAACTCCTAGAGAAAGTCTATCTATGTGGTCGCTAAGAGTCAACACTGACTTGATGGCATATAATCACACCATCAGCTTTGTTGTACGCCGCCCAGAATTGCCTGTGGTGAGACGGGCAGCTATATAAATTGATTTAACAAATAAATAATCAGGACACAAAGTTCCATTTATACATGTATTGTTCAACACATTTCTCAAGCACACTTGTTGTTGTTAAAAACAGGGCAAAATGTTTTATATGTATGCGCCAAAAATGTAACAAAATGGCCTTCAGTGCATATATCAGACAACTGTTGCTTAAGCAGGTTCAGAGGTGAGGAATTTAAAATCTGCTCTCTTTGTTACTCGTCTTTAGTGGACATGGTAGAGCGAAGAGAGCCCCTGAGACTTTCTGGTAAAGTCATAACCTGGTTCATTCGAACATTTGAAGAAGTTAGTTCTTCAATTAGAACACGGGAAGAATCCAGAGATAGATCGCTTTATTACTTTTGCTTTGACGGCATGATCCGCCCGCCACAGCTGGCTTGGATTTCATAAGATGCTGTCCTGACACAGTCCAAAGGACACAGCATTAAGGATGACAGGTTTGGGCTCTTGGGTAGAAACCCTTTCTCAGTATTAAATGTATCCCAGGATTCTCATTATAAATTAGTTGATCTGCTGATGTGGAAGTCCAGCTTGGATAACTAATAGAAAGGTAGAACAGCCAGACTGTAAATTCTTGACCTAATTACATGGGAGTGTTCTTTACTGAATTCGGCGCAACACACTTCTAAGTGTACACAGCCACAACTACATGGTAAAACACCCTGCAACATTTCTTAAAGTATTCTCTTCTGCAGCAGAAAGAGCCTGGCTTGTGTGTATGTATTTGTGTGTTAGTTATTCCGCTACGACGCTCCAGCCTTTTGGATAAAGTGAGACTCAGATCTAAACGCAATGGGATTAAAATGTAATATAGCAATAAAAAGTTATCAATTCAATATGTGGCCGAGTGTTTCACTTTTGTTAGAAAACCCATCTGTCAGCATGCAACTACCCATATAAATTATCTACCAAAAGAAGCGAATATGTGTAGCTCAGGGTTGAACGGTGGAGTCCTTGGGGTTCTCTGAACTTGGCTGTTTTCTTGCAAACATTTCATTACCCGGCTAGGTAAGATCTTCAGTGCTAGAATGGAGTGGGGTTTGCTCTTTGTTTATATTAAAAAAAACAACCCCCCCCAACATTGGCAAGGCAAGTCACTGTATATAAACAGAGAGCAAACGCCACTCCATTCCAGCACTGAAGATGTTACCTAGCCGGGTAACAAAACATTTGCAAGAAAACTCAAGCTCAGAGAACCCCAAGGACTCCAAATTACCTGCCGCTTTAAGAAAGAGAGTAAACAGGCAAGAACTAGGATTTACAATAGATCAATGCTGCACATTCTCATAAAGGACCTGTCTTGCTCTTGGCCACTAACTGAAGGCAGAAACCACCTCAATTCAGTCAATATCTGCTTCATTCTTAGCTTGTTGGTCTACAGTCAGCTCCACCCCAATTAATTTCCCTGTTGTGCAAACCATGATTGACCATGGCTATATATTAAAAGATCTCAAATACAAACCACTAAGATCAAATAGAAGCAACAGTGTCAGATTAGCCACCCACGTCTAGTGTTCAGATTCATTATTTTATTTTATTTAACAGGGAGATTCCGTTGATCAATCAAATCCCAAGCCTGTCCTCTGCTTAATTTCTCTGGTCCTTTTTGAACTGCTAATTTTGTTCAGGGCTGTTGAAAACAGCTTGTGACAGCTGACAGAGAACAGGGAGCCTCTTCAGCGCAACACAATGCCCATCATCCCCAACCTGTTCAGAATTATGGAGCTGTAGACCTTTACATCAGGAGAAGCTGAGGGGGCAGTTCTTCTAAACCTAAGGCACAGTACAAGGATTTGTATCTTCCTCACTTCAAATTCAGTGTGGATTACTCTTTAGAAAGCAGGTTCATTGTTACATGTACATAAATTTCCTTTAAAGTAAGTACTGCAAATCATCGAGGGTCCTGATATTTAGAGTGGCATAATCTATATCTAACCATAGATTTTTGTTAATAGGATCCTGGACAGTAGTTCAAGAGTTTTGTGTTTCTAAAGACCGGCACCATTAACCTTGGCACAGCACTTCATTGTGTTTAATTAGCAAGCTAATGAAGCCGGTCTCAACCACAAGAGGATAAATGAATGGTTCTGGAAAAGTGTGGACTTATCTGTTTGGAATTCAATTGATTGCTCTTTAAGAAAGCAACATGCCTCCATCTAAAGCACAACTTTTGCTATTTTCCACCAGGAATTTGCTGTTTCTACACGACAACTTTCTGTTCAAGGCGAGGGGAAAATGAACAGTTTCTGAACATTTGGACTACAGGATAATTTGCAAACAAAACTGTAGAAATGAACATAATGTGGCCATCAACAAACCTTCACATGTTCAAAAAGGAAACCAAAGTACCCAACCATGTTTTGCTTTTAAAGAAACACGACCGTCTGCTTCTGTTTCACTACTAGGTTACTCAAGTTACTAGTATCACCGATTATCCATATGCAACACGCGCACACACAGAACTGAGGTCATCATGCATATACAAACACAGGGCTGCAACACTTCAGTTGTAGCTTTCCAACTAAGCATTTCTAGACAGCTACAGGAATTTAAGCTTCATTAAAAACCTTTAAAAAGGATCAACTGTTTACTCATTCCTCAACACAGCTGCCTATCCCAGGGGAAGTCTCGCCATTCACATCTTTTTTATTTCAATTTTCAGAATTATGTTTTCAGAAAGCCAGTGAAAGCCTCACAAGCTGCATTATTTCTAAAAGGCAACTTTTCATTTGGTTCCAACATGCATAGAAATGTAAGCAGGATTCCACGCTGGTTCTGTTTTAGAGCAACAAGAACAAATAAAGGGGGCTTGTGCTGGAGCAAGCAAGCACAGGGGATAAAAAAACTACCTTTTTAAAACAAAAACCGCACAGGAGAGAAGGAAGAGATGACCTAAAAATAGCTCCTTGGTATAAATCATGTTTCCAAAAAGGGGAGCAGTTGGTGACTAAAGGCACGCAGAATTCTGATACCACAAGCACAGAGGCACACATCTAATATTGTGGCTCCAACCTATCCTGGTCTTTCCAGAAATCTCTAGATGGTACCAACGGGCTTTCCACGCAGGCAGAATTTCGCCGAAAGCTCAGCTTCCACAGCTCAGCTGGACAAATGCCTGATCCTGTGACGGCCAGCACACCCCAAGTAAAAATTGCAAACACCCTCCCTTTTTTGCACCTTTAAGCTGGCCTGGGGGGGCGGGGGGGCGGAGAGAGAAGGAAAATGGAGCGAGCTTTGTTTACAGCACAAAACCGGCGAGGAGGCAGGGACCGGGAATGTATAATGGGTACCTTGAACAAAGAAAACCCAGCGAAGCAGCCACTTCGCCGGCGTTAACCCCTGCCAGGATTTCGAGGCCGGCTCGAAAGCAAACCTGCCGGCCCCGCGGACGGAGCGCGAGGGAGGAAACGGTTAAAGGGGGCCGGGGAGAGCGGCGCAGGAGGACAGCGGCCCCCTCCTCCTCCTCGCCGTTTTGGGGGACTCTGAGAGGCAACGCCAGGGCGGAAGAAGGGCGCTCGGCAAAGAGGGGAGCAGCCGGGGGTACCCCGTAAAACAAACAAACGAACAACGAAGCAGCATCCTGCAGCTCGCGGGAAGATGCTCGTGCAGCGACCGGGCTGAGCAAAGGCTGGCGCGGGACAACTGGCTGCCCCAGAACCGAAGCGGGGCAGAGCTGCAGCCAGGGCGCCCTCGCCAAACGCAGGCCCCTCTTCTTCCCCCGCGAGCCCTGGGAGGCCGCCCTCGGGATGGGGGGCAGCCGCGCGAGCGCCCAGCAGCTGCTTCCCAGGGTCCCAGTCCCGTCCCCCCCCGGCCGGTGACGTCAGCGCCCCCTGTTGTTGTTATCCCGCGGCCACGAGATCGGCGCGTTGCGCGCGCCGCGTTTCTCGGCCAAGCCGGCCGCCGCCGCGCTCTGCGTTCTCCAACCCCCCGAAGGGCGAAATCGCTCTCCCCCTTGCGCAGACCCCTCCCCGCCGCCTAAAGTCATCCAAACAAGGAGGGGGAGGAAGAGCGCACAACAAAAGCAGGCTAGCGAGCCCCCCCCCCCCCCGTCAACGCTCGCCTCCCGGCGCTGGCGGAGGCTCGCGGAAGGAAAGAAAAGAAGGCGCGACACGCCGCCTCCCGCCCCGCCGTCACCGCCTCCTCCAGGCTGGGGCGGGAAGAGAAAGCAGATTTACAGCGGGATCAATGCGGTGGGACAATAAGGCAACATTTCCATAACAAGAGAGAGGGTCTGGCACAAAAGTTGCAGCTCGGGGCTGGAAAACACCCCTTCGCCCCGCGCTCACAATGCACGCGCACCTCCCCTCCCCGCGCTGCTTTCTTTGTAAATCGAGACCTTCGCCTTCTAAGGGGGAACCCCCCCCCAAAAATAAGAGCCAGACACTGTTCAGGCTGGCACAGATGTAAACGAAGCTGCCCCCCCCCGCTCCCCGCGCTCGAGCTTCATTTAAAAAAACACCCACCCAGCCTGCAAGACGGCGTGAAATAAAATTCCTTCGGGAAAGTCACTTTGGAGCAGGGCCTCACCAAGCCAAGGGCAACTCCCTCGCCCGCTTGTTTACATTTGCAACTTCGCTGGTAACGTGCTCGCCTCCCCACCCTCCAACCTCGAGGAACGCTGCCCGACTTGGGGGAAAGTTGAAGGTTCCCGAGGGAGGAGAAAGAACGAGTCGTCCTCCTCCAGCGCCGGCCAGCAACTTCTCCACCAGCGGCGTCTGGAAACCGGCTTTGAAAGCGCGCCCCGGTCCGCTCAGCCGCCGACTAGCCCGCGCCAATAAACGAGGAGGATCGCAACGATCCTGGCACGACTGGATCAGGGAGCACCGCTTCCCCAACGACGCCAAGTCATCCTCCAGCGCTGCACAGGATACGGCGGTGCGTTTCACGCCCGCACGGTTTCTGATAGCCCTTTCGCATCAGGCGTATCTTGAGAAGAGGGTGGGGGGAGAGATGGAGGACCCACGCGCATAAAGCAATCCCAGGGGAACTTGCAAGAGAAGAAAAAGCGGGGGGGGGGGCTCGGAGGCTGCTTCCAAGGGCCCGCGTTCCCCCCTCAAAGCGCAGCATCGCCGGGCCGAGGACGGGGAGCGAAGCTCCGAGGCCTCGCGCGCCCCGCGCGTGTGCTGGACGGAAAATGAGATTATCCTTCGCCCGGGTGAAAAGCCAGAGCACGCGAGGCGAAGGGGAAGCCGAGCCGCGCGCTCCTCTCCGCCCCGGCCGCCTCTTCCCGGCTCAGCTTTGTTTCTCAGCGCACGCCTCCGAGAGAGCAGCCTTGCGCTCCCCGGAACGCGCCGGCCTTTCGGATCCCATCCAACGGGACGCGCCCCCGCCCCCCGCGCTCAAATGCGCGATCAAAACACGCGGCAAGGCGAGGGAAGCTGAGGCGAGAAGCCACGGCCGCCCCCAGCGGCTCCCGCAACGCGAAAGTGCGCTTGTTTTCCTCTTCCCCTCTCCCACTCACAACAAATCTCACCCCATTAACTCTCGGGGTATTGGCTGCCTGCAAAGCCGGTTTAATGGGGCGTCTCTTCTGGGTTATATTATTATTACTAATATTAATAATAATATTATTATTATAAGGCCCAGATCACACGCCCCTTTTTTCTTTTTAACAAAGGAGGAGGCGCCCATCGCAAACTTTTCTCGTTACTTACGTGTGCAGAAGCTTCCCCAAAGGAAGGCGAAAGTTAGCCACGAAATCCTCATTGTCCCTTTTCTCCCCGTGGCTTGCTTCCTCCCCCCCGGCACGAGGAGGGGTCGGGAGGGGAAAGGAGCGGGCTACTTGGAGGGGAGGACAGAAGAAGGGGCTTGCAAAAAGGAAAAAAAAACACTTTAAAAAATAGGCTCCCTCTTTCTGAATCGCAATAAAGCGGAGGATTAAAATCCTTCACGGGTTCGGTGAGCAATCCAAGTCTGGGAACAGGAGGGCAAAAATGCACGCCGCTGTTTTAAATCCTCAAGACAGGTGGATCTGCGACTGTCCGGTTCCGGGCGCAGGGCTGCCTCTCCCGCACGCGGAGATGCGTTGATCCGAAGGGAAGCCGAGAGTTTCCTCGCCGGATCCGCCGGCGCCGCTGGCAGAGAGGCGAGGAAGCCCTCGGCAAGCGCCCCCCTCCCCAAAGCGATCCTCTTCTGCTTTTTCTTCTTCTTCGGCAGCCGCGGCGGCGGCAGGAGGGGGTGGGCAGAGGAAAAGCCGAGGCGCAGGAGGAGGAGGAGGAGGAGGAGGCGCGGCGCAGCCCCCTCACCAGAATTATCCGCCCCCTCCCCCAATTAAATTAAATCTCCCTCGCGCGCGCGCGCGCCGAAGTCCAGACCAAGAGGCGGCGGCGGCGGCGGCCAGCGGGAGAACAAACTTTGCCCGGGGAAGCCCGGGGGTCTCCAGAGCAGGCACCGCCGAGCGAGGCGAGGCGGCGGAGGCGGCTGCCGGCGGCGGCGGGGCGGATCGAGACGGAGCGAGAGCCGCTGCCGCGGCCACCTCCTCCTGCTCCTGCTCCGCCGCGGCCGCCGCTGCTGCTCGGGCCGGGAGAAGCGGTGGCGAAGGCGCTGCTGCGGGGGACAGGCGGAGCGCGGCAGCGAGCTGCGCTCTGAGGCATCGCTCGCCGGCTTGGGCGCTCGGGGAACGGGCGGGCAGCGCGCTTGCCGCTCCGAGCGGGAGGAGAGGCTGGGGCCGCAGTTGCCATGAACAGGCAGGCAGGCAGGCAGGCGCGCGCACGAGGCGGCCCGGCGCGCGCGCGCGAGCCCACCCCCTCCCCCGCTTCCGAGAGGCGCGGGCGGGGGGGCCACGGAGGGTGAGGTGTGGTGTTTAGGGGAGAGGAAGGAGCCCGGATGTTCGATGCAAAAGAGGGGGCGAGAGCAGGGGGCGGGACCACGGAAGGATGCTCGGCAGAGGACTGGGGCAGGCAGCTGCTCGTCAGGGTGCCCGCGAGGGCAGGGCTGGCAGCGGAGGAGGGGCGGCCGGCAGGTAGCGCGCCCGTGCGCGCGCGCCTCGGCGTCCGAGCGCTTGGCGGATGCCCGCCCGCCTTTGCCCCCGGAGGTGCTCGCCGCGGAGAAGAGCTGCGACGCTCGCCTCCCCGAGCAGCCTGCACGTGTGGCTGCGCGCACACGTGTGCCCCGTTGGAGGCGAGCCGCGGCTCGAACGACGCAACGCAGGGCGGTCCTCTGCCTTTCTGCCCGGAAGGAAGTCCTGCCAAGCGGAGCGGGATTTGTTCTCCCGTAAATCCCTAGCGTGGTGCTCGAGGGCTCCTTTGGCCCCGGAGCGTCTTCACATACGTGTGCACCCGCCGTCCGGAGTATCGCCTTCGTGGCGCCTGAGCGAGCGTCCCCACTTTGGAAGGAGTTGGGCTGCGGGGCCGGGGTTCTCGGGCTGGTCACCTGGGGGAGAACGTGGCTACTGATTCCAACAAGCCAGGATTGTGTGAAGCCCGTATTAGTCCTCGGAGGGAAGGGGAAATTAAGGGCCAGCGTTGAGCCATGATTATTAATGCGAGCCCCGTGGCCTGAAAAGGCTCCTGAGCTGTCCTGAATTCCGGTCAGTGGAAAGCCTAGGACTCTGCCCTGAGTTCTGGTGACCTGGAAAGCGGGCCATAAAGGCAGCTTGGAAATAGGTGGTGGGCTGGGCCAAAGCTAAGCGGAGTTGTTTAGTTCCTGGTTGGGAGGACACAAGGAAATCCAAGGGCCAAAGATGCAAAAAAAAATCCGTGAAGAAGGCAGCGGCCAACCACCCCATAATGTTGCCCAGAGACCGGTCTGGATGTGCCGGGGTAACTGCCGAGCTCAACCTGAAGAAGACTTGACAGTTTCGTTGTGTCCTTGCCTCTGTTCTGGACTGCAGTAGTTAGTCAAGGGAGAATGGCTGTGGGAGCTCCATGTTGGGTCAGCGCTATAGAAAGTTTGCTTTTCTCCTGACTTCATGCTATTTTCAGATGGAAATCAGTCTGACTGCAAACTGGGGTGGTGGTCCTGTTCAAAGCATTGTGTTCGTTCATAGCTGTTAAAGGGGCACCAAGGCATATGCCATCTCTCAAATTAATATTTGAGATGGGGAGCAAGCAAGGAGCTCCAAGGGGTTCCTCCTTCAGCAGGAGACAAATTGGGGCCTTTTTTTTTTTTTTGCTTTTCAGACCTGGGGGGAAGGGGGGTGCTTGTCATCCTTTGCCCCTGAATGTTCTTGGTGTGGCCTGCACCAGCAATCCATCCTGGGCCAGATGTTGTAGACCTCGTAGCTGAAACCCCTGGCCTCAGTTTGGGGTGTTCTTCCTTCCTGATCCCTTGTAACATTTTGCAAGATAAAATGCTGTAACATTGTACACGATACAGCGTTCTCTGAAGGGTTATTTTGTGCCAGGGTGGCTGCTTCTGATCTGTATTAGGTTCTCCCCTCCCAAATACACATCACATTTTGAAGCCCGATCTTCACTAGATACGTCAATAAAGCATCTGACTCCTATATCGCTAGCGATCCATTGTGGGGAAATATTCCAGCCCGCAGGGCCAGTACTGAAAGAGGCTGTGAGATGGTGAAGCAACATCTGAAGGTTACGCATTGCTCACTCGTGTTCGGAAAAGGTTGGGGAGAGAATTCTGGCTATCTCTTATCTCTAAGCATACAAGCCCGTTCGTATCTGGAAGAACGTGCCACAAGTTCTCATGGTTTTTGAAGACGCCTGAAAAATTTCATACTCAGAGGCTATATAAATGGAAGTGTAAGGAGGGAAGAGCTAGACAGACCCTTATGGAGACTGCACCTGTAATCAAGTCCCACCTACTACATCCATGCTCCCGGAGAGATGTTTAGAAGCATCTCACATCTACCTGAGGAATACTTTTCATCCCACGCCCTTTCCTTGACAAGTTCCTGTGAAGAGATTGCTTTGTTCTCACATCTTGCAACGTATTTGTAGCCAGGGTGACACCCCCCCCAAAAAAGAGGGGTGAAATTTCCTCTTTGGAGGCAGCATTTCAAGCTCCCCCACCATGGAAAAAAAAAAAATCCACAGCCCGCCTTCCAGTCCCGCAGCACTTTTGCAGTTCAAGACCAGTCAAATTCACTGGAATAATGTCACTATTCTAACACACACAATAATCCAGCCAGGTTTCTTCCTATTTCTCATCTGGTTTGAGAAAAAAGAAAGAGCGAATTAATGTCTGTTTAAAAGATTTCCTTAATGAGATCCTGCAGTGATTACCCATGAAGAATGAATGTTTGCTTAGGAAAAGAAAGAAAGCAGTCATAAAGGATTATAAAAAGACATTAACCCATTTCCTAAGGGGTGGAATTTTCTCCCCCCCCCCGCCCCAATACCTACATCTGTGCAGCGTGTGACAAAGTCAAGAGGCAAGATGGATGTTAGGATAGGGAGAAAACACCTACCCTCTGAAAGACATGGCAGAAGGTGGAGATAAGGAAATATGAAGCAATTATTATTAGATTATTAATAATAATAGATTTTTATCCTGCCTTTTTGTATATATAATTCAAGGCAGCGAACATACCTATCGCTCCTGCCTCCTGTTTTCCCCACAACAACAACCCTGTGAGGTGGGTTGAGCTGAGAGAGAGAGGGACTGGCCCAAAGTCACCCAGCCGGCTTTCGTGCCCAAGGCGGGACTAGAACTCACCCTCCCCTGGTTTCTAGGCCAGCGTCTTCTCCACTGCACCAGACTGGCTCTTAATGCCCTCTGTTAAAAACCTCCAGGCTGGTGAAAAGTATACCAAGCCCTGTAATTGAAATGTTCGTCCTATGCCCATTTATCACTAGGTGTTTTCTTGGAAGAACAACGTTGAAGTGCCTCGCTAGGCCAGTTCTCGGCAGCCTTGAAGCCCCAAAACGTTGGTGAGAGAACCAGTGTGGTGGCTGGAAAGATTGGACTTGGATCTGAAGAGGAACCCAGGCCGTGTCTTGGAACTGAAGCAGTGCTCTTAGGCGAGCATTAAAAAAGGAGGAGAAACCTTATTGTCGAGGTACAAACACAGCAACCGAGTTGCGTCGGACGTTGACAGGAAACATCAGGGAACGCCAGGTGTGTAGCAAAACCAGGGAGAAAAGAAATCCACATCCTGAAGGACAGCAATGGTGAACCACTTCTGACTTCTGAACGTTGCCAAGAAGGCTACATGGGACCATCTCTAGTCACCAAGAATCAAGCTTCATTGGAAGGGAAGTTTATGAATGAATGAGCTGGACTTTCTCTGAGCATGTATCCTGAGGACTGAATGTCTGAACTGGCTGTACAATGAAACTCTGGACTGGAGCCAATGCCAGTCAGAGTAATCCAGTTGAAAAGTTTTAAATAAGAAGGATATTGAGTTCAACGCTGTTCCTAAATTACCCAATTGCATTGTTTCCAGGAAATGACAACAGCTATTTTATAGTTATGCAGGGTGGCATACAATTGGGTGGTCCAAAACGTTTCCAAAGAGTTCTAATAAACTTTTAATTGTTGTTGTATTTCATTTTGTCACAGAGGGAGGAGTTTGGAGCAATCTAGGTCGTGATTGCGCACAATCAGGACGCAGATCGCTCCAAGCTCCTCTCTCCATGACAAAATGAAACACAGCAACAATTAAAGTTTGTTAGAAGAGGAGGGGTATGATCAGTGAAGGCAAGGAAAGCTGGGCGCTCTTGCCACCTTGTTGCTGGGATGCAAGTAAAGGAGTCTTTTAAAGGATTGCAGAATGTGGCGAAGGAAGGAGAAGAAAGTGGAAGACATCGCTGAGCATTTTGCATAAAAACGTGAGGGGGGAGCCCTGAGATTTCTTACCTGGGGGGCGGGATATTCCATTTTCGATCCAAGATGTTTTGGGATTGGAAGGCTGCTGGTAGGGTGAGAAGGATCTCTTGTGAATTCAAAAATTCACACCTCTGAACCAAAACCATTCCGTGACTTTCCATGGCGAAAGGTGAACAAATGGAGCCTGGATGTTGTCGACTTGGCATCAAGATCCAAATCAAGATCCATGGCATCTTTATTTCTCTCTCTCCAGCAATTAATGCATTTTCTTCCGCTCTGCAGCCACTACCAGAGTTAAAATATTAAACCCTATTTATTACCAAAAAGCCCCCCCCACCTGCATTCTTCCTAATACCCACTTCATCTTCATCTCTCAAATGATCTTTTACAGTTCCTGCTTCCCATTCCTGGGACAGCTAACATGATTAGCTCACTCAAACGAGAAATAATGCCAAGCAAACATTATTGGGCCTTGTAATTAAATATTTTTATATTGTCCCCGTGGCAGATCTGGTTTTTCAGGCAGTTCTGTTTGTCCTTCCAAGCTCTTCAGAGTTGTGCCTTTATAAATGAAAAACTGAATTCGGGGAAGGCGGGCGGTGTGTGTGTGTGTACTGAGGCCTCTTTTCAAAAGAGACAAAACGCTGAGTTCCATGACAAGAAAATCAGAGGTCTAAATCAGAAGACCTAAAGATTGTATATCATAACTCGAGCTGCCAACCGAGCTGAGAAAAACCAGTCGGACGAGTTTTTTTGCTTTCTAGCCAGTTGCCCAAAAGGCTGCTGTGTTTTGTTTTGTGTTGTGTTTCTTTGCCGTGTTTCACCTTCCCCCACCCTGTGCCAATGCAAAGAGTTATCTGTACTTAACAGGCAGTTATGCGTCAGGCTTCACGCGGAGACCATAGGCTCTGCCCCTCCTAAAAGCAAACCCTTCTGGGTCCCGTCAGCATCTGCTTCCACAAACGTGTTTTTTGGTTTTTTTGCAAGAGTTTCAAACTCTACCCCATGGTCCCAAGTCTGCTGCAGGCGTAGGCAGACGCTTTGATCTTCTGAATGCATTTGGAATTTCGAGAACGTGTTGTGGGCGCTCTCACAAAATGGCTGCTGAGGCAGGCTTGGCCAGTCGGAAAGCACCTTTGCGAGAAGGCAAAGCCGCGAAGTTGATCCTGCTCCTAGAAGCCCAGCAGGGTTTTCAACAACAGCTTGCTTTTAACTTTTCCTGAACAAAGAGAGCCACTAAAGCCAGGGCTGTGCACTCTGCCTCTCAGACTCAAAAGCAGGGTTTCTCGGCCTTGGCAACTTTAAGATGTGTGGACTTCAACTCCCAGAATTCTGAAGTCCATACATCTTAAAAGTTGCCAGCTTTGAGAAACCCTGCTCTAAAGGGACAGATTGAAAACAAGATATTAGAAACTGGAGCTAAAGCAGTGTGTGGTATTGTGGGAACAAAAAGCTAAACTAAACCAAAAAAATATTTCAAATAGTTAGGGAGATAATATACTCTTTTCTGTGGTGTTGCCCTCCCCGGAGATGCTCAACTGGCATGCACAGTAGCATCATTTTGGTGCCAAAGACATTTTATTTTCCCAGACTTTCTAATGGAACCTTAATCATATTTTATCTGTACTTTAGTTTGTATTGTTTTAGGTGTTGGCCCCCTCGCTGCTGCCTAGTTTGTATGGTGTCTTTGAGGTTTTTTTAATTGTATTGTATAGATTTCAACTGCGTTTTATTGTTAATCACCCAGACATCTTTGACGGTTGGGCAGTTCAATTTTTTAATTTTTAACGTTAATTAAAAAATGAGTAAGAGCTAGCAGAGACTGAAACAAATTTGAGAGCAAATTTCCCTAACCCAGACTAAAAAATACTTGTCAAAGCCACCATTCATAGTATATATAGACAGGCAGGCAGACAGACACACACACACACACACACAGCCCAGAACTTTGTGATAATTGTGTTGGCACTGTGCAGATGTTCCCTTTTCTAATACAGTAGATAAGGTGACTGACTTGTACATCAGCATGCATCTCTTAAAGCTATTTCATTGTCTGGAAACATTCTGCCTAATAGTTTCCTGAAACAATCATTCACAGTAAATAGCAAATTATGCAGTAATGCACTCACGCGTGCACACACACACACACACTCACACACAGATTAGTTTTGCATTCACTCCCTTGACTGAATTGAATGCATTGGACTTATCTCCACCCAGAAGGATTTCAAACTCTTGGGTTTTTTTGCATTTATCCAGCACTCAACAGTATCTGTTTGTCCTTTTATCTCAGGAATCCCTCCGTGAGAAGTTTTAAGCACATGTTTTCACCAAAACGTTTCCTTTTCTGAATGGCTCTATAAAGCCTCTGCCATCTGCAGAACTGAGGAACTGGAGGTAATTTCATGATGTTCTTGTTCGTACTGTTTTAGATAAGAAGAGTCCTTGACTTGAGGGTGGAAGCAGTTTTTGAAATAAACTTCTGCTCCGATAAGAAAGGTTTTTAAATAGTTCCTGAAAATAAACACTGGTTTTCTTAAAGTCTTTGCAAGAAGTCCTTAGCCCAGACCCCAAAACTCAAATAGACTTTGAGACCTGGTGCCCAATGACCAGAATTGTCCAGCTGATAGGCTGGCCATTCCCATCTGCCCCCCCCCCCAGTGATTACTGTACCCCTCACACTAATACCTGTGCAGGTGAGAAAGGAAACAGAGGGTGTGACTGCCACGTGCTGGTCCCGTTGCATGGCATCATGACAGTGTTCACAAGATGCAGAGAGAACTATCTTGACGTTTCTGAGTCACTCCAACAGCAGTGCTACGAGAGCTCTAATTTGAGTAGAAGCTCTGCATCTTCCTCAATTTCTTCCCTCTGTAAAACCTGGGATTTCCCAGGATGTGTTTTTTTGGAGGCAGAATGACCACTGCCTAACCAGGCCTGTCCCAGTCAAAGTGGGAAAATTTGCCAGGCGTTGGAGGCACCCAACCATCGTCTTTGTCTTTACTAAGGAGGGATACTATATGACGCCTTTGTGAGAAAAGGCCTTCTAGAAAATAAAAAGGATGCTAGCTTGGTACAGGTAATCCCTGGGTTCAGGGTAAGGACGACCCGTAGTTAAAAACGGAGCCTATTGTAGCAAAATTCAAGTTAAATGCACAATGATTTGAGTTAAATACACCACGGTTCGAGTTCATTACGCAAAGCTACTTAGACAGTATGATACAATAATACTGTTCTGGCTGACATACACATTTGACTTAAGGACAGACCTTGGGAACGGAACTTGTTCTTAAACAGGGGACTACCTGCACTTTGTTTTCCAGCACATCTCTTGGAAAACTTGAGGAAGTGGTGATACACACACGTAGACGCAGCACTGAATGTATAGCCAACAGCTCTGGAATTCCTAGGTCATTCCTCATCCAGGCACTTAAGCAGTTTTACTCCTGAGATCAGCCACCTGTGGAGGCATGTTTTCATTCATGGTCTGCATGATACCACAAGAATAAGCAAGGAAGGCCCTGGCTGTCTTCCTTCCAAGTGGTTCCCCTAATTCAGAAAATCCAAATGTCCTTAAACTTCTACAAACAGAATAGAGGCTATGATCATTTCAGCGCCCAGGTTGACTTTACAGATCTCAGTAAACCAGAATATTTGTCTGATTGTGGCTTTGCAGAACTTGTGTAATCACAGACAATGGGGGCTTAGTGGCTTAGCAAGTGCAAAGCAATTATGGTTTATTCAGTAAGTCATGGTTAGGCAGGATGTGGCCCAACAGGACATTTGCATCCAAGCTGTCCAAACCAGTGTGCAACGCGAACAGAATTAGCCCCCTGAAAGCTGCCAGGTTTGAGAAAGCAGAAGGAAGTTAAGCATATTCTCGGTTGCTCAGCGTGCAATGCAATTCTTTGCACTATTACTCAGAGTAGGTCCTACAGTATTTAATTATGTTTGCTCCAATTTGGATTTTTAATTTTTTAATGTTTGTTTTTTGCTGCTGGACAAAAAGTAAACAGCTCACCAATAATTGTTCTTAAAGTTTGATAGGCTTGTACTTGTAAAGGTTGATAAGATTTGCTCTCCAATTTTTGAAGGGCACATGAAAATTACACTTTTTAAAAAAAAAATTGCCTGATCATCACCAGGAAAAGCCTCCCAGTTTCCCTTCAATATTTAGTGGGAAGAATCAGGATTAAATGCAAAGTATGTGTTTGAGAGGGTGTTAATATACAAGCATATACACACACACACACAGATGCACAGATGTACACACACATATATATGCTTTATGAATAAGATCTCAAATTAGTTACCAAAATATGAGTCATTTTATATCTTTGCCATATGTCATTTCAACTCAGTAAAGTCTTTTGCTTGGCTAGCAATCATTTCCAAGCACTGCTATTAATGAACACATATTTTGCAACAATAATTAGGCAACAACTAATTTACACAGATTACAAACAGAGGAGAATCGCTTTGGGAGGGGGAAGAAAACTGGAAAGATAAACACACCATAAATACACCAGCATGCTTTGATGCTGCTTCTCAATACTGGTTCACACACACAATTGCATGAGGATGGAGAAAAAGGATGTTGTTTTCAATTCTGGCCTTTGGTTGCATTATCAGCCTTGACATGTTCTAGATGTGTCACGAGTACACTTTCCAGAATTTCTAGCCAGCATGGCCAGTGATAAAGACAAGGTGCTATGACTGTCATGCTGGTCAAAAGCTCTCTGCGTTATTGTCCCATCATGAAACTAATCCAGACTGAAACAGTTGGTGTACAGAATGATGTTAGACCAGTTTCAAGTGTGTTTGTCATGGGGTGGCTCCATATTTTAGGGAGCCCTGGGGAAGGAGTGTCATGAGGATCCTCCTCTTCAATTCACCTTCGTCGGATATCAGTTCCCATCTCTGCAAGCAATGACGGACCTCAATTCCCCTTCGAATAACTCAAAGCAAAAATACACGAGGAGCAATACAGGTCACTAAAATGGTGGCTAGGCCCAGTTGCTTGGTGCCGTTCAGAGTTCTGGGACAGAAAAATAACATTGAAAAATAGTTTCTGTTGTGGCCCCTGAAGATGGCAGGAGTTAGTGGTAGCCATGTCATGAGACAAGAACAAAGAATTCTGTATCAGAGTCCAAAGTTGAACAATCTGAGCAGAAAACATTATCAGGTTCATGTACCAGTCAGGGTTTCCATGGAGGGAGGGACATCAGCAATGGTGTGGAAAGAAAGGAAATGGCCTGTTGTGGACACTCCAGGGAGACGTATGTCCCTTCATGAGCATTTGCACCAACATCAAGGAGAATCAAGCAATAATCAAGCACCAAGTGCCTTTCAGATGTGTTGGAGGTTTAAAATTCATAGCTATCATGGCCAACTAGAGAGCACCAGAATGAGTACTGGTGGGCTTACTTCTAAACAGCTGTACGTTTAATTGTCCTATTAAAAACTGAATGGTCTTCAGGAGATAGTGGAAGGCCAGCGAGCAACACCAGAGGGACTCCAACAATGGACACTAAAGGTTTTAACAAGGCACATATGAAAGACAAAACAAAGGTACATCTATAGTATTGGAATCTATTCTTATACCAAAAATAATGACATCTCAGTAGCTAAGAGAATTAAACATCTTGAGAAGGGACAAAATCACTTCCAAATTGCAGTACTGATTTCTGATGCTTGTTCTTCATCAATATCTTGGTTCCTTCCCCACAGAGAAGCCAAGAAGTAGACTTCAAGCAACCTGGTCTAATTTTATTCAGCTGTTTGTTTCACAATTATATCTGTTCTGGGATTGTCCCCCCACTTTTTTTTCCATTTATAGATTAGATACAAAAGTATGTATTAGATAATCAGGTTTGCAGGATTGGCTTGGTTTTCATTATATTTGGTTCATCACTGGGTCAACTTATACTTTACAGAAGGGCTCCATTTGGTAGGATTTATAGGAAAATAATTGTTTTTTTAAAAAAAAACCAACAACAAGTAACATAGGAGCGATAATTGACAAAAGACAGGGACTGGAGCAAAAGAAGAAAAGTAGAAAAATTACAGCAATTCAATAGATATGCATTTAAGGGGCATATGGGGGACGTTATATCGGTACATTTCATATTAATTCATAATGAGCAGGTCAATCAACAGTAGCTGTACTTGTCTTGACATTGCTGGCATGTTCAAAAAGGGAAGGACTTGTATTGTGATGCGTCCCCCCCCCCCCATCTTGCCAATTTTGACACACAACCCCAGACACCACTGATGTCAATATGTCTTCATGTCATTGAGTAGTGTGACTTTCAGTAAACTAGAATAAGGTATGGTAATGGTATGTGGGAATGACCCTGGGGACAGAGGAAAGAGCCACAGCCAGGGGAACAGTCGGATAAGAGGCAGCTGAGCCCGCAGCAGGAATGTGGGTGTGGCAAACGTCTCAGAAGGGACCCTCCCCAGTTTCTTGGGCTGTAAAAGCAACAGGGGAGAAATGTATTTTGAGGCTTGCAAGATTGATGTCAGCCTTGTGAGGCAGTCCAGACGAGAAGCATGCCCAGATGACCTAACTCTACTTTATCGTAAGGTTACATTAACAGAGTCTTGCAAGTTTGAAAGTACATTCCCCCCACCCCCGTTGTCTTAATAACCCAAGAAACTAGGGAGGGTCCCTTTTGAGATGTTTGCCAGGCCTCCATTCCTTCTGCAGACTCAGCTGCCTCGAATCCAACCGTTCCCGCGGCTGCATCTCTTCTCCCTGTCTCCCAAGGTCATTCCCACATACCATTACAGGTACATCAGAGGAGGACAGACAATTCAATTCTGTGATTAAAGACCGCTTTGAACTTCCAAGAGAAGCAACGTGATGGGAATTGCGTTTCCCAGAGGCATTTGCAGGAAGAGGGGTCAAAAGAGTCCAGATGGCACCCTCAGTCACACAATGGACGCCCTGCCTCTTTTTACATATGGAAAAAAAGGGGTGGAGCTTCCATCACTTGCTCATGGCCGCCATCTTGACTTTTGTTACTCTCCTTGTAGTCACCGCTGATGTTGCCTATTACCTCTTCCCTCAGTGGGTTTAGATGAAAACTGTGCTGCCATTTGCTCTGTAATTTTAAGAAAGTTTTCTTCCCCTAAGAGACAGACACCTGGTTTTCTCTTCCATTCTAGGGTCAGGATTTCTTCAAATTTCTCCTGGCGACATTTCTGAGCTGACTTGATGATTAGAGGTGGTGAAGGAAGGTGCTGCTGATAATTTCATTGTTTTTTGTTCGATATCTTTCCGTCCCTCTGTAGTTTCCATGGCTGCTCTCACTCCTCCATCTGAAAAAAACAAAGAATCTTCTGTGTCTTCACTTGGGAGGCTGCGGATCCTTGGAAAGATGACTGTACGTTGAAAGATCAGATATATATATATACATACACCCCTAAGCCAAATGTCATTAAATAAATGTGAGGACGCTGTACCACACTCATGAGAATTTTGGTGACATTCTCTTCTCCTTTGAAAGAAAATTCAAAAGTAAGTTCTCTTTTCTCATTTTGAATGGGAGTTGGGAGGGGAAAAAAGGCAGGAAGATTTTTCCACATGGCCCTTCTTTAACTCTTCTGTGAAGGGTGATGTTGTAAATGTCCCTCATCAGAAGACCATGCTTCTTTATTTCTTGCAGTTGCATTCCAAACTATGGGTTTTCCATGTCACAGCTTCACTCTAAGAAGCTTTCTTTAGCAATACCCCTTGGCCAATTCATATTTAAGTGAGATTCCACCAGCAACAGTCAGTACTATGTCTTCAAATTTTGCCTGCACTGAATTGATTGACTAATTGATTGATTATGTGCCATCAAGTCCTTGTTGACTCTTAGCAACCACATTGATAGATTTTTTTCCAGGAGGATCTCTCCCTAAACCTGGTCCTTCAGCTCTTCCAGTGGCGCTCCCATCACCACTGTAGCTGAGTCCATCCATGTTGCTTCTGGTTGTCCTCTTTCCTTCCACCTTTCCCAGCATTAGAGCCTTTTCCAGAGAGCTGGGTCTTTGCATAATGTGTCCCATGTAGGATCATTTGAGCGTGGTCATTTCCACGCTACGGGAAATGGAAATATCTAGCCCACCTTTTGTTAATTCCATGAGCTTAAATTGTATGAATTGCAGGACTACAGTGGCTAATTTCTTCTCTGTACAGCTTTCATAATTCTAGGGATAACAACACATTAACATCTTTGGCTACTTGTGAAAATAAGTTTATTTGAAGAGTCATAACTGTAAAACAGTGGGTGACAACTTAATGAAAAATTGAATGCTGCATGTAATTTTCTTTTTTAAGTTCTAGATGGGCATTCAGAAAGATCAAGGAGCTCTAGTGTTTGCACATGATCTATGCTATCAGAGAAAGAGGCATGTACTTTGGCATTTAAGTGAACATAAGCTTCTAAATACCAATGCTTAAACCTGGATAATGGAAATAAAGCATCTACATCATATTCTGTGATACTAATCCACAATCCATTGGAATCTATTATAGCTTTTGCAATACAGATCTGTTATCAATGTAATCCCACTGGGGATTTGAAAAAACAACAGCAATCCACTCTCTGGATATTATGCTGGGCATATCCTGATTAGAAAGTGTTGCTTGAGCAGGAAAGACCTGGATTCAAATTTCCATTGAGCCTAATGATTTCAGAAGTCCCACAAATCTATTGACATCTTTGGAATCTCCCAACCACACAGCTTCCAGAAATTCCAATTATCCTGCTCAGGGAATTTTCCTCCAGGTTGGGGGGTGTGGATTGGTGATCCATTAGACGTGAGTCTCTTCCATCTTGCCCCCCTGCTCAACATTTTCCCCCTTTTCCAGATCCTCAAGTTAGTGATGTCAGGACAACTGGACTTGGAGGCTGGTGGGGAAGGAATCCTATCACTCTTATAGCATCTAGGCCAATATTTCAGAGGGTGTACTGTTGCAGTCTTGCATTAACAGGGCTCATGGCTTGCATGTAGAAGTTCTGTTTCTGCTCCTAGCATTTCCATGATTTTTGCATGGAAGAATGGCAAGTATGGGAAGAAGGGCTAAATATAATGAAACTACCTGGTAACTTCTAGGGGAAAGAGTAATTGAAGGAATGAGAAAACGCAGAGTTAATTTACCATATTGATGACAACATCATCATCATCATCATTAATTAAACTTGTATGCTGCCCAACTCTCAGTGATTCTGGGTGGCTCACAACAATCAAAGAAATCATAATAAAATATTGTTCTATCATTCCATTTATTATACACGCTAGACTGAGACAGTTTATATAACGTCAATTTTATTTTTTGCTGTAATAGCAAACTAATTCACATTTTGTGATGATCTCCTTTACTGTTGAAACAGAGGCTGGACAACCACCCTCAGAGATACTTTAATTTGGATTTATGCCCTGAGCAGGGGGTTGGGTTGGATGGCCTCCGTGTGCTGTCCCAACTATTGTGTTTAGCAAGCCATAATTTATCCTTTAGTATCTTTTGTGACCCAGGCAATTATGGCTTATTGGACACACCGTGGTTGAAGAAGCTCAGGCCTGAGGGATGGGTGAACTCAGCTACTGCTTTCTTAACCCCAAAGTATTTCTTTCGAAAAATGCACAAAGCCTGCGTCTAAGCAGTGTGAAAAGAGTCCACTTTAGCAAGCCAAAACATGGAAGGATCCTATTTTTCATTGGTAGACTGTATGCTAGGCTTGTAAAGGCCCCAGTTGGTCTCTGGCATCTCCATTTAAAACAGGTAGCCTTTAACCTGGGGAGTGAGTGCAAATCATATGGCAAGAGGGTTCATGAGTCGCATCTGGCATAAGGCAGCAATCTGGGGTTAGCAATTGCAATGATCTGCTACAAGCCAGGGAATTCTTTCTGCTGTGCGAATAGGATGTTCCCTTTATGCTCCCCACCTCTACCGCACAGGCTTCATGACAAACTGCTTTGTGGTGTGACTCGCAGGATTGCAGCCAGCAACGAAAGGACACGTCTGGCAAACAATTGAGGCAATTGTGCCTGACCTGTTTGTCACAAGACAACGCCTACTGACTGTAATGGCGAAAGTGTGACTAAGGGATGCTGCAAAGGTCGTAAATGTGGGCACTGGTTGTAAAGTTATTTTTTCAGCACCGTTGTAACTTCAAACGATCGCTGAACGAGGCAGTCGGTAAGCGAGGACTACCTGTATACACTGGGAGTTCCATTAAAATAGGAAGGAAATAAAAAATGCAGGAACAAGTGGAAAAAATGATCACCAGTGGCTATCCTTTCGACTTTACCTGAAAAACAACAGCACAGGTGTTTATGCTTACTTACAGATTTATTATTTAGGCTGAACATTGGCAATATCTTCTTTAAGGCAGACAAATGTCATATTCACTCTTTCAAATCAATTGTCCTCATGTGATTTCCCACTTAGCGACCTTTGTTATGGAGTTGCTGGTCCCAATTGTGGTCACTAAACGAGGACTACCTGTACAGCCGAAGCACTTCTATTGCTTTCATTAAAGTTACAGGATTTACAAGTTTTCTTCAGTTCTGCAACTGCAATAGGGAAAGTGAGGCTGAGAAACTGTGAGCCTAATCTAGAAATGCTGTGACACTTTGTTCCTCCTTTTTAAAGGTGCCAATTTGGCTAGTAAGCTGTGGGGTCAGATAGCAAGATTTGACCTAGAAGAGACAGCTTAACTGAAAGATGCTAGAAGAAAGGAAAAGACAGGTTACCTTCCTCTGATATTGCCAGATTCTGTTTGTGGCTTTTGAAGTCCCAAAGAAACATTTGATGGGTTCCCATGACATGCTAGAGTAGACTAAAGTAGGGCTGGATACTTCGGGGTTCAGTAAATGTTGTTGAGAGAGCCAGTTTGGTGTAGTGGTTAAGGCACCAGGCTAAAAGCCAGGAGATGATGAGGTTTAGTCCCACCTTAGGCACAAAGTTAACTGGCCAGTCCCGCTCACTCAGCTCTAGGAAGAAGAAGGCAAGGGCAAACCGCTTCCAAAAATCTTGCCAAGAAAACTGTAGGGACTAGTCTAGGCAGTTGCCAGGAGCCAAGATTGACTTGAGGGCACAAAACAAAACACGCTGGTTGTTGACCAGCAGTTGTGAACTAGGCCATCACTAAAATCAAATCAACGAATGAACCTGAATCTCTTTAGGCCCAATCTGGGAGAAAAATTATAGACATGCATTCTGTGTTGGTCAGTGATATCTTGAGTGCTGTGTCCAATTCTTGGCACCACACTTCAAGAAGGATTCAGAGAAACTGGAACAGGTTCAGAGAAAGGCAGCGAAGATGATCCAGGGACTAGAAACTCAGCCCTGTGAAGAGAGATTGACCAAGACGTTCAGCTTTGAGAAGAAGACTGAAGGAGGGAAGGTATGATAGCTCTTCAAATATCTGAAAGGATGTCACATAGAAGAATGGTGAGACCTGGTCCCGGTTGAATCAGAATTGAAGACGTGGAATGATAAATTTATGTTTCAGAAAGGGAAATTCTGGTTGAACATAATCAAGCAAACAAACAAACAAAAATAAGAACAATTTTAAAATGGAACTGATGACCTAGGATGGTGGTAGATGCCTTCACTAGATTGCACAAACACCGCATGACTAAAGCTTGGCTGGGATAAGAGTTTGACTGCAAGGTAAATCCGCTTTTAATGCTAACAAAGGATGCTTCCATGCCTCCACGGTTTTCATTCCCCAGTCTTGAGAAACCATATTAAAACTGGCCTCCAGTTGTCTTGGCATCTGCTGATTGAGAAACTGAGAACAAGGAACAACCATCATTACTGCATTAGAGCCGCAGTAACTAACAATACCCTCATCCACACCTCGCGAAAAAAGGGGAAAACAGCAAAGTCATGTAAAAACCCAGCAGCCTGGCTAGTCTCCTGCTTTAAAGGCAAGGGGGAAACTGATGGAACTTGTCCGTTCCGTGTCCGTAAAGCTGCCAGGACAGCATTCTCCTTAGAGCAGTGTTTCTCAACCGTGGCAACTTGAAGAGGTGTGGACTTCAGCTTCCAGAATTCCTGGGAGTTGGTCCACGCTCTTCAAGTTGCCAAGGTTGAGAAACACTGCCTTAGTGGCTGAAATTGAGGGGCTGGAAGAAGGGCTGATGCAAAGGTTCCTTCCCATCTAGAAACAGCCTGCCTCCCCCAAGCTCGGCAGAATGCTGGCTCCTTTTGCACTGCAGCTAAATCAGAAGTAAATCAAGTTAGTTGCCCAAAAGAGACGACTGGGCAGGGGCATGGAGCTAATTGGAGAGGCGCCCAAAAACCTTGGAGGAAAGTATGCAAAGACAGATGAAAATATTGCAGCATTTTGCCTCCCCTTCGGACCCCTTCCATGACTTACGTGTTAAGAAGGATGGCGTTGATGCTCTGCTGCTCTCTTCTGTCAGTTCTAATCAATTAAACTGGGCTTCGTCCTTTTGCAAAGCCCATCAAAGTTGTAGAGAGAGAAAGAGACATGGAAGCAAGACAGGACCATTCTGACATCTCCAAGCTAGAAAGTCTCTTCAAGATTTTAGCACAGAAACCAGCCACTCCTTTTCCACACCCGGGATGGGTTCAAACAAATGCTGAGATGCTAGAACTCCTGCACTGAGCAAGAGGGGTGTGCTTGATTAATGGAGGTGGAGGAGGTTGGAATTGGACCTAGAGAGGTAGGAAAGGGGCTGATTCCCAAGAGACTGAGACCCGGATAAATTTTGTAGATTTTCCATTTATACTCACGGATAAGCCGAGAATTGTAGATTCCAAAATACACCCCAAAAATTGTGTTCGGCTTATCTGCGGACCAGAGCTCAGATTTTTAAAGCCTGTCACAGCCTTAAAATCGTGCGTTTTTATAGATGATGACATAACAGTTTGCAGTTTCCTGCCTGCCTCTGAGGTTAAAAATTCGAGGGTTGGCTTATCCGCAGGTGAAGCATTTTTCATGGTATTTTGGCTGAAATTTCAAGGGTCGGCGGCTCTGGCTGGGCTTATCCGTGATTATATGGGGTATCCTCGTGGGCAAGTCTTTCCATGCTGATATTTCTTGACTTGTATTTTAAGGCGCACACATAGCATTCTGAAGCTGTTCAGATGTTTGATAGGACACACCAAGGAACGTGGAACAGAAGGGTGTTCCAGCAGGTGTGAAAAAGCCTGCTCCTGGAATATTCGTGAGATAAGATAATTGTGCTCTTGTGGATAATAGTATCGGAATCTCTACATTTGCTCTAATTAATGTTATTATCCTGGCCTCCCTCGCCGCAATAAACTTGTCACTTGAAAGATTACAAGCATGCAGTGTGCCATGACATTCATGCTAAAAAGTGATGCCAGTTTATTGGGCTAGAGTGAAAGACCAATCAATGAATTTCGTGATAACTATGGATGTTTGAACGGTTCTGTAATTAAGATTTGATTAATCTCCAAAGCTCAGTTTAACTTAGATTAAACCTGCATCGATTGTATTTCTTCACAATTACAGAATGGGTACAGCCAACTTCCCAGGTCATTACAGAGTTGATAATCAGTCCAGAACGAGGAGGAGGAAATAGATTAAAAGGGAACGCAACTTCGCTTTGCAGAATATGCAATTGCAAATTAAGGGCAGAGCAATTCAGAACAAAGAGAAACAGATTAAGAACAGATTGCAGAACATTCCAGGGCTGTTTCATGAACCCGCATTTGCAACTGAAAAAACAGCACATAATTGGCTTACCACAACTGGACAGCCATCCAGTTAGCCACTAGTTGGCAGCTAAGAGATACAGAAATGACAGCTCTTTGCTACCATCTTGTGGTCGTCTGCAGATTTGCAGCCCAGATATGGTTTGCCTCAGATAAATGGGAGACTACTTCCAAGCCTACAAAGTCTTGGAATTAAGTATTAACTAATTAATAATACTTAGAAGCCATGAGCTGAATGTATGAGAATAGAGCCACATGATCCTAACAACTGGGTTAGTATTTAGGAACAACAGTTTGACACATGTCTAAAGCTTATCACTTGGCTAAACAAAATAGCTTCCTAAGGATTCTGGGAGTTGTAGTTTACCACCACCTGATAGGCTACAGAGCCTTTCCCGGTGCCTTAAAGCAGCGTCTCCCAATCTGGGCACCCCCTAATGTGAGAATTACCAATTCCCCAGCCAGCAAGGCCGTCTCTGAGAATTCTGGGAGTTGAAGTCCACACATCAAAGTTGCCCAGGCTGGGAAACACTGTTTGAAGGCTCTTCCTCACAGCCACGTTAATGTGCTTTTCTCCCATCCTTGAATTGGAAGGAAAGTACAGTATATTGATATACACTGCGTTGCTCCTGTCCAGCCAACTTTAATTGTGCTGTCACAAGACTGACAGTATTGTGGCCTGACAAAGTTAATGTGGGGTAGATTCAGGGCAATGATTGGGTTGATTCCCTGCTGTCTTTCTTCCTCCTACTGAGGGTCACCTACCAGCAGTCTTGCCAGGCCAACTGGAGCCGAGCAGATGGCTGTCCCTGAATGTGTCATCCCCAGGCTGATCCTCAAGGTGCCCTGGATTGTCCTCATGGAAGTTTTAGGTCAGGAGAAAAAGGAGAACACTACTTCCGAACTGGAACAGCTGAAGATAGCTCCAGGCTGCCCCAGCAGTGAGCTGACAATGAGATGAAGGCAACATCATGAGGACATGTCCCTAAAAAAAAATGGTTATTAAAGTATCTTCATGCTGGGGAAAGTGGGATGTGAGGGTGACCTTGGAGGATACTTCATCAACTCCACATCCCGAACATGCTCAGGCCATGATTCTACTCAGGCAGTTGAAGACAATTTTCAGTGAGGGAAGCTCAACTTCAGGTGATTATACTGGGTTCTTCATGCAACTTCCTTGAAGGCTGTCTGGCTGCAATTTGCCATTGCCTTCTTCCAGGTTTTTGGGTTGTTTTTTTTTTTTTAATTTTCCAGTCTAGCTGACAATCCTGGAGTTTCCTAGTGGTCTCCCATCCAAGCATTAACCAAGCCAATCCTGCTTTGCTTTCAAGCCCAGAAAAGGCCAGGCAGGTGCTGAGAAATTTAGCCTAAGGCCAAGCCAAATGCTGATGGTGGAGATGAAGGTCTGCCTGTATCTGCTCATGCCCTTTCTTTGTACAGCTGGTCCAGCCAGGAACTGGAGGTGGAAGGGAGGGCTGAAGTAATCCTATATGCATCACAACACCCTGAATACTGGCTTAGGGTACAATCCAATGACTGGAATTCAGCTGGCTGAGGACCATTGGCATATAGGACACAGGATGTAACAGAGGCTTAGGTATAGGTTTCTTTCTAGCAGTGTGTGGCTACCAGGGGGGACAAAAACCATATTTGCGTCTGGGTTTTAGAGTGGCCAAAAATCTGCTGGACTTTCAGCATGCTCTTCTTCAACACTCACCCACCACAATCAAGATGAAAACTAGCCTCAAATCTTTCATGGTCATTTCTAGAGCTGGGCAGCAATGGAGAATCTCTGTTCCACCCAATTTGTAGATGGAGAAATGGACAATTTCTCTGAATTTCCCAAACATTACTCAAGAGGGGGACACTCCTTTAGCAGGGACGGTAGTTCTCTAACTGAGAAAGCCCCACAGGAGGAGATCTTCCTCCCAATTAATTTAATTAAAGATGTATCTGCTTAAAGATTTAAAGGCCACATTCGAAGTTACAACAACACTAAAAAAAGTTACAATCAGTGCCCAAAGTTACGACCGTCGCAGCGCCCTTGCAGTCATGTGATCGCAATCCGGGCACTTGGCAACCAGCTCGCACTTACGACGGTTGGAGTGTCCTGGGGTCACATGATCGCCATTTGCAATCTTCCCAGCTGGCTTCTGGCAAGCAAAATCAATGGGAAACCACATGATTCACTTAACGGCCATGTAATTCACTTTACAACCACAAGGTTCACTTGATGGCCATGGTGATTCACTTAATGACTGCCACAAAAAATGTTGTAAAATCAGGTCCGGTCACGTGATAATTTGCTTAACAACTGCATCTCTTAGCAACCTAAATTCTGGTCCCAATATTGGTTGTTAAGCAAGGTCTGCCTGTAATTTAAAAATTATTTTAAAAGAGCCTCCTAAACATTTCATGTCTTTATCTCTATCTCTGGTTTTAAGGAAACTTTTTTTAAAGAGCAAAAATGTTCCAAAGATGACTTTACAGGAACTAGCCAATCAATCTGATACGCGGCCAGCTTCTCTATATTTTCATACTTCCCCCCGCTCCACTCCCAGTTCAATCCTGAACAAGAACTGGACTAAAGCATATGTAGCAATGATGCTTCCGTTCCATCTGTGCTGCTCTGAAATATTTTGCTTATGTCTTTACCCCAATTCTTCACCTATTCAGAAACGTAATAAAAGAGTCTGGGTGCAAAATAGTGAGAGGTCCCTTTAGAAAGAAAGGATGTGGTGCCAGTTGGACTAGACAGTGTGGCGTTGATCCTCTATATTAGACACTTCATAGCCATGTGTGTTCCCAGTCTAGACAATCAACAGCGAAGCTCAGTTCAGGAGCCCCAAACCTCTGAGTTTATCACACTTTTGCCCCCAAAGCCGTAGCCAAATGGTCAACAAGGCACCGCTAGGACTTTGCAAGAAGAGGCTCGGCCCCTTGCTCTTGACATGGCCATTCTTTCAAGGATCATCTTGCAAACTGCAGCGTTTTGCACCGTTTACCGTTTATCGTCCATTGCTGGAGGAAGATTAAAGGCTTTCGAAAGGGCAGAAACGCAGTGATTTGACACGAGCTTCAGCCCTCTTAAATGACTGCACACGGTCCGTGGAAAGTTCTCCCAGCCAGAGACTGTCGCAGAGCACCCGGCCGGGCAGGGAGATAGCTTTAATTGACTAGACCTATCCATCGATTAGCAACATTTTTAAAAAATGCATTAATCTTCATCCTATTATCTCCTGGATCAATTACTTTCATCAATTAAAGTTTAATAAATGTACCTGCTTCCAAAAGGTCTCTTGGAGAGCTTTGTTTATTTTAAAAAAAGCAGGTCCATACTTGTCTAATACTATTGATAAGACACATCACACTAGCACAAAAAATATCCCACCTTTGGCTGACCTTAATAGAGGTATCGCCCAGGTATGAAATTTGGATTCCCTCCGTAAACCAGCATAGTTATATTTGTGTCTTATCTGCTTATTAAGTTCCACATATTCCACTCTTGCGATCTGGAGTGTGGGCTAAGAGCTAGATGCATTCCTAGGTGCACACGCACACACACACACGCTCTCTCACACACAAAGATTCCCATTTTGGGTTGGAGAAGGCAGAACTGATGCAAGGAGAGACCATGTTCCTACTCCCCCCCCCCCCGCCCCCCACACACACTGATTCAGAACTGCTCCTGTCTGTGCTCCTGCACTCTGAAGATGCCGGTCACAGGTGCTGGCGAAATGTTAGGAAACAGAACCTCAAGAACACAGCCACACAGCCCGGAAGACCCACACCAGCCATCGTATGCCGGCCGTGAAAGCCTTCGACAATACATTTCTAGGAGAGTTCAAATTTTCTAGTTGGTATCTTCTTCTGAAAATCATGCTCATTTCATTTGACACTGTTTTTTTAAAGATGTATTGTGTGTTAGAATTCCAAGAACATAATACTTCTTGGAATTAGGGAGTGTTAAACTATTTTTTTCAGGTATCCCAACCATGGGACCTATTCATATAGATATCCCCTGTTTAAGGGGAAAAGGAGGAACAGTTCCTGGGGAATGTGTGAATGGCATTTCCTGGGTGGAGAACTGTCTTAAGATATGATGCATTTCCCTAAATCTGGCCCTTTGCTATTCCAAGGCTGGCCCTTTCACTGAGTAGAATGAGGTGGGGGGCTGGGCAGAGTGTAAAAAAGGGATGGGACCTTGATTGCACAGTCACTGTGGCCATCTTGACTCTTTTGACCCCCACGAATGCCCCTGGAGCTGGGACCGAATATGCTGGATCAGATACTCCTAAACAAACTTCTCGCAGGGTGGAAAAGGACAGTGTCCTTTCTTATGGTGAAAGGTGCTTGTAAATCAGTGTTTCTCAACCATGGCAACTAAGGTGTGTGGACTTCAACTCCCAGAATTCTCCAGCCAGCTGGCTGGAGAATTCTGGGAGTTGAAGTCCACACATCTTAAAGTTGCCGAGATTGAGAAACACTGTTGTAAACACTTTATCCGTTGGTCCCCTTGCCTGAGCAATGCCGGGTGTGGGTGAGGGGCTTGCTAACTAGCTAGGAATTCTTTAAATTGTAGTCCCTCGCCATGTTTGAGGGGTCAGTGGTCCCTATTTATTTAAAAGATGACCATATGCCCAAGAGATGAATCCCACTGCGTGAATTCTACAAAGTGTTTTCCATTAGGGAGTTTCTGTCTTAGTCTGACTTAACTCAGGGCTCTATGTAGTCCAAGCATCAAAAGAATAGTGGTGGACTACTGTTCCAATATCCTGGGTTTTTCACTAGTTTTCAGTGTATTAGGCGCCAAACATATCATACGGTACATATGTTTCATTCCCCATAGTATCTTTAGCATAACATTGCTTTGGCCCAGGGTAGGCAAGTGGTAGACTACAGTTCCCAGCATCCCAAAGGAGTATGTTCTTTGGCGAAAGATGTTGGGCACTGTAGTTCATCAATATCCCAAGGGCTCTATTTTACTGTCCTATATGCTCTGCCACATAGTGGGAAATAAAAATGGTCCGCTTTCTCTCGCTTGCAGACTAAGGCACAAGTGCCTCGGGGAAAGTTGGCCATCCTCCTCCCCCAGATCTGTAAGGTGTCCTTGATGGAGGTGTTTCTGGTTGAAGTACAGGTGGTCCTCGCTTAACAACCATTTGTTTAGTGACTGTTCAAAGTCACAACGGTCCTAAAAAAGTGACTTATGACCTGTCCTTCCACTTATGACCATTGTAGCATCCCAGTGGTCATGTGATCAGGATCTGGGCACTTGGCATCCAGCTCACACTTACAATGGTTGCAGTGTCCTGGGATCACACGATCACCATTTGCGACCTTCCCAGCCGGCTTCCAGCAAGCAAAATCAATGGTGAACTGTATGATTCACTTAACAACCGTGTGGTTTGCTTAATGACCATGGTGATTTGCTTAATGATCGCCACAAAAAAGGTCATAAAATTGGGTCCAATTCACTTAACAACTGCCACTTAACAACCAATTTTCCTGTCCCTATTGTGGTCGTTAAGCAAGGACTACCCGTAACTGGATTTTTTCATCTTGAAATAAATATGTATCGTATGCAGGAGGGAGGCTTGCATCAAACAGCCAGCTTTCATATGCACAGCTCCAGATTACGGTGGGGAAGATGGCCCCTCCACCCTATCTTTGCAGGCATTTTTCCTCATTTTAACCAAATCCTTTCATATTTAATATCATGCTTGCATGAAGTCTGATTTTTATGGCAAAAAATGTCAGTTTCCTCAGTTGATTAAACTTGTTTTAATGAAAGCCATTTAGTTGTATTGGAAATCATAAAAACAGATCAACCTATTTACTAACATATTTTTTAAAAAAGAAGGGATTTTTATGCCTCAGTGTTTTTCTTATTCATATATATTAAAAAAAAAAAAAGGAAGAAGTTTGAAAATCAGCTCAGATGCCTGGGTTTATTTTATATTCCTCCCCAGCGGCAGATTTATCACAGTCCATAAAACAAGCTGCTTCATCTGGCAGTGAAAAGAACTTAAAAGTCGGAGAAAAGGAGGAGACTGCGAGAAGTTCCATAATTAACTCTCAGCTATCTATTTTCTGCTCATTTCTCTTCTTGTACGCTGCATTTTAATATAATTAAAGTAAAAGTTATACCTCGAGCCTAGCGGCATTGAGTAAATGCGCATACATTTGAAGATGTGGGATGTTTTAATGTGGAAGGGCCTCGTGTTTTTTTCTCTACCATCTACTCACTTCCTCTTCTATTTGTGTAGCTAATACAATATTTTTCAACCTTGGGAACTTTAGGATGGGTGGACTTCAACTCCCAGAATTCTCCAGCCAGCAAAGTCCACCCATCTTAAAGTTCCCAAGGCTGAGAAACCCTGAGCTAACATATCCTTTGTATCTCTGTATCCACCCACAGATTGTCCATTCCCATCCATTTATCCCACACAAACTCAAAGTTACTGGGTTCATTCACTGCCCTATTTTGGGGTATTAAATGGAAGGAGGTTTGGGAAGGGAGCTCCCCTCTTTTGGCCCTATTTGGGAAAATGCAGGTGGACCTGTGCAGTGACCCCAACCTGTATGGGCCAGTAAGGCCAGAGTTTCATAGTGCTAAAAGATCATACAAACTGAAATCAGAGAGGGAAAAGACAAGAGTAGAAAGAAAAGAAATGCAAAGTGCAAAAAAGAAAGAAAGAAAAAATAGTGTAATAGGGAAAAAAAGAATATTTAAAGAAGCGACTCGCGTTCTTCCTTGCAACAGGTACAAGCTAATTCATAACGCCCCACCCCTATGCAATTGCATCCATGGTTCAACTCCCCCTCTCCTTTATCCATTCATAAAACCAAAAATTGTTCTCATTTCTGTGCAAATGTCAGCAAAAATCCATGAAGGGCTCACCTGCCGTTTTGAAACGGCGACATCAGCACCCACATGAAACGGCCACGAGGTGGGCTTGACCGTCCCCTCCGTGGCTTCCATCTTGAATGCAGCCAGTCGCAAAATACCAATTTTACAAAACTGCGAGAGAGTGTCATCCGTTGGGACCCAGGAGGAGAGCCTTTTCGGCTGTGGCACCTGCCCTTGGATGAACATCCGCCCCAAAATTAGACTTTAGTGCTCTGATTCTGGTAGACTTTTGCAGGGCACTAAAAACCTGGCTTTGTCATCCAGCCGGGGACCCTGACATCGTGGGTGAGCCTGTATCATGGTTTGCTTGAGGGTTTGTGAGTCTTCTTGGCTGCTATTTTTATGTCTTTTGTGTTGTTTTTAACTCTGGTTGTTTTTTACTGTTTTTATTCTGTTTTAACCATGAGCCACCCAGAATCATGCTTAGGAGATGGGCGACCTATACATTTATTAAATAATAATAATGACAACAACAGCATCTTTACCTTTTCCTTGTGTTTTTTGGGAAGAGATGAGCACGTTTCTAAAGAAAACTTCTATGGGGAAGGGATTTTAAAAAAGGCAAAACGGTGGCCACCGAAAAGAAGTCAAGGTGCTTCTTTCTTGACTTCTTTGACACAATCAAAACTGCACCCCTTTTTATGTGTCATAGTTCAATTAAAAAAGAAAATGGCTTTGATTGTATGGCGGTGACCAGCATCCTGACTTCTTTCAGTCATCTTTCAGTCTTCTGAAAGTACAGTACTGGAGCTACTTAGCCCTTTTATTTTCCAAGAAGACTGCAAGAACCAGAGACATTCTAATAAAATAAAATAAAATAAAATAAAATAAAATAAAATAAAATAAAATAAAATGGTGTTCAACATTAGCCCTTCGCTTTGCAAGATTCCCACTTCTTTAAAAATAAATAAATCTGTAAAAGAATCGAGTGAGGCAATGAGCTGAGCAGATGCCTAGATATATATCAGAAACCTTGAGGTCTGTATATTGATAGTCAATGTCTGAAGAGTTGGAATATCTACTGACATTCCATAACATTTCAGGGTGGTTATGAAGGTCTCCTCCAGGTGAAGTTTCAAAGGATGTATTTTTATTTCAGCCCAAGGCAGACGGTGTCCTTTCTCCTCTCACCCTACTTTTTACTAGATTTGTTTTTGTTTGGTGGGATCTGAGAGAAGGAAAAAGACATTATCTTGTTAGATATTGCCTATCACTTTAGGGCCAAGTAAAGAAGCCAAATAAATGTATAATTCCAAAGCTGATTTAGAAATGCAATGCAAATGCATGCATCAGGAAAACAGTTTTATTATACTTTTATGAACGTTTGGCACCCATTCAAAGTTGCATCTATAGTTAGGTAATCAAAGGCCTCCAAGATCACCCAATTGCTATATCTAAATTAGCCTGAGGATTTTAAAATGCATGTATATAACAACAACAAAATATCAGTGTTTAAAAAAAAAAAGATTTCCACTAGGAAACAATAGCTATACGTGAGTTAGGGCTATGCCTTCTCTTTGAAATAAGGTCCCTTATCTCTAATCAGATGATTTCTGCATCTTAGGGTTAGGGTTAGGGTTAGGGCACATCATAAGATGATTTCTCCATCTTGTGATGTGCCTCTTAGGGTCTCCTCCAAGGCTGGATAAGCTTCAGATCTGTAGTATCTACTGCTGTTTCCTTGGCTTACTAAAATCAGGGTCCCCCAAGTAATGGCTGGGGTGCCAATATGTTTAGGGATCCTTCCCTTGGTCCCTGACAGGCCCCCTGCCCCACCCAGTTTCTTTACACCTCAAAACATCTTTGTAATGAAAGCTACTCCAGAAATCTTTCTAGAAAATAAAGAGGATTAGTGGCTAATCTATCTAGAGCAGTGCTTCTCAACCTTGACAACTTTAAGAAATGTGGACTTCAACTCCCATAATTCCCAGCCAGCCTGCTGGTTAGGGAATTCTGGGAGTTGAAGTCCACACATACAAGCTGGGGAATTCTGGGAGTTGAATTCCATGTATCTTAAAATTGTTAAGGTTGAGAAACACTGTTATAGAGAAAGGACAAAGAGAAGTAGGAAGAATAGAGAATGTTCTGCAGAAAGCACCAGTCATAGGGAGGATGGCTCCTAGCTTCTAGAAAACAGGTTATATTTCCACATGAAACTATTTTATAGATTGTTAAGCCCACCTCCCCCACCCCTCCAGCAGATTTTACAGGTGGCACCCACACTAAATTTACAATATTTGAAGTGGGCTCACCAGCCCAGAAAGACTGGGGACTTCTGTACTAGAACCTTCTGATCCACCATCTTTAGGGTAATACAAGAGAGAATGCCTTTAAATTTAAGGATTCTAAGTTAGGATTTTTATTTGTTTATTTATTTTGATGGTGCAGTGGATGGGAGTAATTTGGGAGATGGACCTCCTGGTCCATCTATTGCAAATCCCCAGGAGATTACAACCAACCAAAGACTATTTGCTGCCTGAGGATCGGGCATGACAGATGCCTCTTCTACCTTATGCAGAAGCCAGCATAAAAATGGGAACAGCTACTCTTTGTTAATTTTGCAGTCTCATGTGTAGGACTCTAAGAGGAGGCGGGAAAAGAAACTTGGTGCTCTTTGGATATTTTGGACCACCCTCTCCATCATCTCTTCTTCTTGGCTAAGCTTGCTGCAAGTCCTGGGGAAAATGATTTGAAGAAAGAAGCAGGAAAAAAAAATCAAAAAGTTTAGGAGGTAACCCTAACCCTAACTCTGTTCCAGTGATGAGCAAAGCCTGCTATTTTGCACACCTGTGCAAATGAGAGGTTCCAGCTTGTCAGTTTGTCACCAGCATTGCACTCTTGCACGGCATTCTCATCACATCCATGAAAATATTTGTCAGGAATCTTGCTGGCTTGCCCTCATACCCAGACCAGTGTCTGCTAAGCGTTTTATTTGTTATCCCAGCCAGGTGCTAAATATGTAGCCACAGCCTCATCCTTTCCACCAGTTTCCACAAAGTCCCACTTGGATTGAGTGGGAAAAACTAATCACTTCATCTGGAGATTCTTGGACATGGCTGAGATTTCAAAGAGGATTTTCCCAGGAGAAAATTAGTTGGACCATGATACAAATAAGCCTCAAGCCATGGTATATTTGTCCTGTAAGATTACAAAAGAGAGGACCATCTTGGTTATGGGACACCTATTATGGAAGAGCTTCTGCAGAAGATCTGCTTGATAGCCATCTTAATACCTTTTCAGCACTAGGTAAAGCTATTCCTCGACTTCTAGACGTTTCTGTTGTTCTGTGTTGAGTTGGTTTAAGGGCCTGCTTTATGGTGTAAGATATTTCACATCTTTACCATGCAGCTAGCCAACTTTAGTTGATTCCAGAAAAAAAAACTAAGCAAGGACAGGACTGGTTAGTTCTTGGATGGGAAACCACTAGAAAATCCCATTACTGCAAGGTTGACTAGGACCTTTTTTTTTTTTTTTAATCCCAGAAGAAAGATTGTTTTGTGGCTTTCAGGACCTGGTCCTCAATTTTGGAATTCTCTTCCCCCTTCCACCCCCTCCCCCTGTCCCCAGCTCCACACTTCCTTGGAAGCATTTAAGGAGCATTTGGAAACCTGTTTATTCAATAAAGGGGATTGACTGGTGGAAGTGGTTGTGAATAGCTGTTGAGTGCAGGGGTAGGCCTGTTTTGCCATAAATCATTTTATTACAGTATAGGTGTCAGGTTCAGCCCAAAGAACTCCACGAGACAGCGCAGATACAGTTCTGTTCCGTTTATTAGCTTCCACCTCAAGACAGAAACCTCTCCAGACTGAACCTAAGTTCCCAAGCCAGCCAGCCACAACCCCGTGAATTCCTTAGGGTGGTGCCAGTCTCATCTTCTTAAACTTCCCACGCTCCTGTTGGGGGCTAAGGAAACGCTTATCTCCCTGAGCGTGGCCTTCATAACACCATTCCATCACAATAGGTAACTTTAAGCTTTTATCATGGTATTATTTTCATTGCAGCTGTAAATATATTACCATATATATTGATTTTACACCTGCTGTTTATTTCTTCTTTGTTGATTTTTATTGTGGTTTGACCCTGGCTTGGTAGGGAACACATTATAAATAAACATTTGTTTGTTTGGTTGGTTGCAGTGGCAAACCGAAGGCACCAGGACCCTGACATGAAGGAGTCTCTCTTGCCTTATTTATGAATTGTACAGATTTGTTTGTTTATTCATTTATTTTAAAGTATACACGCTATTGATTTAACCACTCTTGCAGTTTGCTCCTGGGGCAGAATAGAAGTAGAATCTTTCTCTCCCTTTCCCTCATTTAAGTAGGCAGGTTCCAGATATTTCCAGTTGGCCTCCCATCATTCATCTCAAAAAAAGAGATACAGAATGGAAAGGACACCAGTTTCAAATGAAAGCATAGGCTAAAAGTTCTGAAAGACTCCCTAATCTCCCTGAACGATCCTTGAAAGTGGAGCAACGGAACTTCATCAGAGTTATAATAATAATCATCGTCAAGTGGTACCGGGAATATTTACTCTTGAGAAGAGAAGACGAAGAGAGAATATGATAGCATCCTTCAGATACTTGAAATTTTATTTATTTGTTTGTTTGTTTATTTAACAGGACTTATATGGCCACCTAACTCAGATAATGATTCTAGGCGGTTCACAACAATCCATAAAATCATAGTTAAAAACAAAAGTATTCTTACCCCCAGGCACCAGACCAAACAGCCTCCCAGCTCCACCCCCATCCTAGCCTAATGCTTGGGGGAAGAGCTGGACCTTCATGGCCCTGCGGAAGGTTAAAAGAGTAAGGATCTCTCAGATCTCAGGTGGAAGGCTATTCTGAAGGGCTGGGACAGTCACTGAGAAGGTGCACCTCCATGGTCCCATCAGGTGGCAATATTTAAGGGGGGGGGGACCTGGAGCGTGGCCACCTTCTCTAACCTAATAGGATGGGCAGATACCCTCAGGGAGAGGTGGTCCTGCAAATAATCTGGCCCTATGCCATGGAGGGCTTTAAAGGTGATAACCAGGACCTTGAATTGCACCTGGAAAGTAACTGGGAACCAGTACAGCTGATGCAGCAGTGGTGTTACTCAAGTGAACTGTGGGGCAGCAAACACATGCCACTACATTCTGGACCAGTTGCAGCTGCCAGATGGTCTTCAAGGGCAGCCCCATGTAGAGCGTGTTGCAGTAATCCAAACAGGAGGTGACTAAGGCATGGGTGACTGTGAGCAAGGCCTCCCGGTCCAGGAATGGGAACAATTCACCCACAAGACGGATTTGTGCAAAGCCCCCCCTGGCCACAGCTGCCATCTGAATGATGTCATATAGAAAAAGATTGAGACTTGTTCTCTTTCCTTCCAGAGTGCAGAATATGGAATAATGGATTTGAGATAAAGGTCAGATTTTGATTGAACGTTACAGAAAACTTCCGAATGGTAAGACCAGTTCAGCACGGGAACCAATGACTCAGAGATGGAGAGTTTCATTTCACTGGAGGAGTTCAAGCTGAGGCAGGACCTTTAGGGAGCCCTTCATTTGGATTCATTCAAATGTATTAATTTAGATTCAGGCTCTGTGCAGGGAAGGAATTTTGGTGGCTTCTTCCAACTCTAAGGATGCCAGGAAAAACTCATTATGGACTGGCTTAAAGCTAATTTTAAAAAAGCCCTTCAATGGGACAAGGACAATTCAACCAACCGAAACTGAAACTAAATGGGAACGTGCCAGAGGATGAGCTTCACAGCTGTAGAGAAGTGTTTCTCAACCTTGGGAACTTTAAGATGGGTGGATTTCAACTCCCAGAATTCCCCAGCCAGCGAAAATGAAGAGATATATACCTCTGAAGGCATCTTTCATTCTCCCCTATTTGCTTTGCTCTTCCATCAATTGCATGCTAAGACAAAACCTTTTCATATTTGCAACAAGGAACGGGGAGATGGGATTCCTCATCTGCTTCCAAAAGTGATTGTGTCATTCCCTGTTTTCAAGGAGCAGGTAATAAAAGTAGCGATGACTTTTGCATTGCCATAGGGTTGCCCACCCTTTTCCAAGCAGCCCCCAATATGTATTTATCTATGTAAATTCTGCCCATCCAAAGCTTGACGCGTTCACAGGCGTCAATATTATTCCATTCTAGTTGATCCCCTCTGATTGTTCCCAACTGCTCAACAGCTCAGGATGATGAACTGCATTGAGAATGAGAAGTTAACCTGGTGGGGTTTGGATTTGGTTTTGGGGGGGGCTTCTTTTCATAAGTAATGTCCCCAATCTTGAATGAACTTGCTTTGTTGGATTTGGGCATAGGTAGGCTATTACTGAAATGGGCTTCCACCTTTCATTCTTGGAAAGACACCCTCCCCTTTTTATTTCAATTAAAAGAGAAGAAAGAGAGAGAGAGTAGTGTTGAATAAATAATTTTATGAGCTAACTACTACCAGAATCATTGATGCTGAATCATGATGATGTGGCCCGATGCTGAACCATTGTACACTAAGCTGTATTCTACCTATCTCCTGCCTTGCTGTATGTTCAAACACTACCCCTGTGGTGCAAATTCTAATGTGCTTGCTCCATACACTACTTTCATAGTAGGAGAGGTTACTACGGCCCAACTCCCTACGGCCCAAACATGTAAAGAGTTCAACACTCCCTTCTCCAAATTTTTCAGTGGGTCAGACTATAGAAGCTGAAGATAACTGGACCGAGAGTGTTTGAATGGTTGAGGTTGGTGCTTGTATACAAACCTTTACACCAGTGTTTCCCAACCTCAACAACTTTAAGATGTGTGGACTTCAACTCCCAGAATTCCCCAGCCAGTCCACACATCTTAAAGTTCCCAAGGTTGAGAAACACTGCTTTACACAATACCAACACCATATCCTTTTTCCCATAGTTAGATACAATCTCCAGGAGAGGTCTTGTACCATGGATCCCTGATGGTCGCTTGATGACAGAACAAGGTAGGGTCTTCTTTGCGGTAGCCTCTGGCATTTTCTTTTTATAGGCGATTACAAACTGCTTCAGGATTTTTGCATCAATTATATTTGCAGTCCAATGATTGTCAAGCTCAGATACTTTGGTCACCTAATGTGAAGAGAGGACTCTTTGGAAAAGACCCTGATGCTGGGAAAGACTGAAGGCAAAAGGAGAAGGGGATGGCAGAGGATGAGATGGTTAGATAGCATCACTGAAGCAATGAGCATGAAACTGAGCAAACTCAGGGAGGCAGTGAAGGACCGGAAGGCCTGGCGCGATAGGGTTCATGGGGTCACGAAGAGTCGGACACGACTTAACGACTGAACAACAACAAAAAGATTGTAGGACAGTTTGAAGAGCAATTCAGAAGAAACCAATCAAGGTCCCACCTGGAATGCTATGCTCCTTTTTCAGTTAGGAAGAAAGGTATTTAAACAAGAAAACTACACATTAAAAAGCTGCATACAATGCAGTTAAGTGTCCTTTTAATCCACAATACTGTCTTCAACACTGATCAGTTCAGAATTTTCTAAGAAGCTTCCAAATGGAACAGCTGGCCTCCAAACTTCTTCTACTCCAGGATTTCCCAACCTAGCAACCTCCAGATCGGTGAACCTCAACTTCCAGAATGCCACAGCCAGCATGGTCATTACTGAGAATTCTGGGAGTTGAAGTCCACCTATCTGGAAGTTGCCACATTTCTGATATCCAGAGGCATAATGCTTCTAAATATAGTCTATGTCCTTGTTTGAAAGGACAGCTTCTTGTTGGGTTGGAATACTGTTCCATAAAGCCTCAACCTGGGCAGACAGCAGGACGATGGTCTCGAAACTGTATATAAGGGCACATTATCCTGTCTGCTACAATTTTCAGGCTGTTCTCCCAGACCACTTGGAAATGTCTGGTAAGGCTCTGCTAAAGCCATATAATCTGTTTAATTTATTCAGGTATCTAATTTACTAAATGAGAGCCCTTAGGCATAGAAGCCAGCTGAGCATCTTTGGAGCAGTTCTCCTCTCTCTCTCAACCTTAGGAAAAAGGCAGTGGCAAACCATAAAACTGCAAGGACTTGTCCATGCAGTTATCAAAAGTCAGAATTTGTGATGGAAGGCATGAGCGAGGAGGATCCTGGAATGGAGCTTCAAGGTTACAGGGAGGGGGAGAGACATTCCAAGCATCTCCTCAGCCCCCAGCCAGAGCATGTGAAAGTGAAGAGAAGGAGACTGGCCCCTCCCTCAGGGATTCAGGGTTATAGTTGCTGTCGTTGGGGGTTAGAGTTAGTCTGGTGAGATTCTGTCTATTAGGTGTAAGCTAATAAAGTAACTGAGCTGTTCCTGGACTGTCTCGTTGTGCTTCTTGGGCTGAACCTGACAGAATTGACATGAAGGCACCCCTTCTCCCCAAATTATATCTGCTTTTGTCCCCTCTCTGGCCCTGCCACTCCCTCTTTTTGGCCCTGTCCACTATTTGAATCTGGTCCTTGACATATCATACAAGATATGGCATGGCCTCGTCCAAAACTGCAGCCCTAAACCCTCTTGATAAATTAGTGCATCACAGTAAATAAGATTTAGTTAGATTGAGCAGAACGTTTAGCTTTCAGGTTGAGTTTTTTAAAGTGAAGCTCATTTTTCTTTATCTTTGGGCTGTGAACTTTGCCTGTTATTTACAGCACTGAAATACTGGAAGGCAGTCTATACACACCCTCCTTCTTCCTTCTGTTCAGTTTCACCCACCCCATTTTCTCTCCTGAAAATTCTGAGGTTATTCAATTTTTAAAATGCACCCACCTAAAACAAGAGTAGTTAGTCTTTCCCACCTAATGGCTTTGACTTGCAGCCATTGATGGGAGATCAAAATTTTCATTGGGCCCGCATAAACCACCAAGCTTTGAAAGGTTGTAACAGAAACCCTTGTTGAAAAGGATGGATATTGACACTAGCTTGTTATAAGCAGCATACAAATATATATTTAGATACATGCAGACATCCATCCATACCCCAGCCTTTCAGTACCCAAAACATCCCAAACATGAACAACTCAACCAGCTGATGCAAAAATAATACTTTCCTGATGCAAATCTATACCTGAAGGATGAGCACCCCATCTCCTCTTCAATGCTCTTTCCCCCCTTTATTTTCATTTGTTTCCATCAGAGAGAGAGAATTGAGTTAAAACCTAAATGAAGACAACCGATCAAGGGAGGCAGATGGAAAAAACAAGGTATGCATAAACATGAAATCCAAACTTGCACTTGGAAACTACAGAGGGAGGGAAAGTGATTCGCACGAGGAAGAGATGCTCCTGTAATCAGTAGAAGAGGCCCATCTAGTGCACAGTGGAGATGAGAGGCATTCTTTAAAACCCCTTTCAACTGCAATTTTGCACATGTGTACAGCACACCCCCCCACAGGTCTCTTCCATGCATTCTAAGCCCTGAGTACTGCCCATCATTTTTCTAGTAAAGGGCTCTGCACCCGGGCCCTTTCAAGCACTGGAAAACCACAGGTGTTAAGCACACTAGTGGGCCAGGCAATGCAAAGGAGTTATGGCAATGATTGATTTTTAATTCTATTTATTTATTGGCTTATACTGATTGCATTAGACTTAGGTGCCGCCCAACTCCAAAATGATTCTGGGTGGTCACAATATCAAACAAATGGGAAAATAAAAGCCCAGTGCAATATAAATAAGCAGGAAAGCATCCAATCCATCAATACATAACATGTACAAAGGCTCATCCAATAAAGTGACCCGTTTTTTTTAAAGGTTATTACTTTGCTCTCTGTTTTTATGGATTGATTTAGGTTTTTATTTAAATCAAGTATACAGCTGCCCATCTCTCTGCAGCAACTCTGGGTGGTGCGTGGAGGATTAAAATCCCCAAAAAACCAGGAACGTAATATGCAAAATAAAGGATCCAAATATTGATCCAAAATAATTGGAATGGTGTCCATATGACATACACCCAGGGTCTAAAACCACATAAAAAACAGAAGAAATGAATCCACCAACAGGGCTGGTTCAACCTCTGGGCCCAAATGCCTAAGGAACACCCAGGTCTTTAATGCCTTATGAAAGGGCAAAAATGTTGGGGCCATCTGGATCACTGGGGGGACGCTGATCCATAGAGCAGGTGCCACAACAGAAAGGACATGACATAGGTCCCAGAAGATGACATCTCCTAATAGAAGGGACTTGGAGCATGCCAGCCCTGCTGGTTCTGCTGGGGTGAGCAGAAATGACTAGAGATAGATGGTCCTGCAAGTATCTTGGTCCTATGCCATGCAGAGCTTCATAGGTGACCACCAGCCCCTTGACTTGCACCCAGAAGCCCACTGGAAACTGTCGTATTTGTGGAACAGAGCTGTCATGTGAGCATTCCATGAAGTGCCCCAAACAGCCCCATTCTGGACTAGTTACAGCTTCTGAACGCTCCTCAAGAGCAGCCCCATGTACAGTGTATTACAGTAATCCAGTCATGAGTTGCTGTGAGTAGGCCCTCTCGGTTCATGAACCTGTGCAAAGGCCCTCCTAACCATGGCTGCCCCGGGGGTCTATAATCTAACAAGAGGGGTATGAATGATGCCCATTGATACCTCCAAGTTCTCTGACATTCCCCTTGGTGCCCAGCCAGTTCCCTGACCCACCTGACTTTCCCAAAATATGTTTTAAAAATAAAATAAGCAAAGAGGAAGCTGGCTTGCTGTAAAGCAAAGCCTAGACTCTGACAGTGTTTCTCAACCTTGGGAACTTTAAGGTGTGTGGACTTCAACTCCCAGAATTCCCCAGCCAGCATCGCAAGCATTCGCCAGCATTCCCAAGGTTGAGAAACACTGCTCTAGGATCATCTTTATTTGTGGATCATCAAGGATCATCTTTATTTGTGGCTGTCCATTTGAACCCCAGACAGGGGCATCCATGGGGAGGGGGGTCAAAAAAGCCAAGATGGCAGCTGCAACCATGCAAGTAAAACCCCACCCCCTTTTAAGGTAATGTTCATTTAAAAGGGGTGGGGCTTTGATGCAATGTTGGATACCACCGTGATGATGAGGATAGGGATGAGGATGATTTTCTTGAACATGCTACGTGAGGAAAGAAAGAGGAAGCTCTTTCCTGAAAAGCACAGTAAGAAGCAGTTAGAATTTCCACACATAGAAAATATTGCAGGAAAAAAAAAAACTCAGCAAAGTTTGGCAGAATGGAAGAGTCAACCCTTGCTTTAGAGATGCAATTAGCTTTTCGTAATTTCCACAAAATTTTCCTAGGTCTTTTTCATCTGGGGTCTGTGTGCTGTTTTCAAAAGAGATGGGGTGAGGAGAATTACCATTTGGATCATGTGAGCAAAGCCAAACCCGCGTCACAGTCCTGAACAGCACGTTTCCTTTGTGAGACGGAAGAAAGGAATGCTCAGAAAATAAATTAAAAGGAATAACTGAAGTACGTAGATCCTTTATTTTATTTCTGGATTCCTGCCAATCTGGGTCACTGTTTGTCACCTTAAACGAGAACTCCAAATATTAATTATAAAACCCTTCTATTTCTGCTACTACCAATAGAAGAACAACATCTCAAAGTTATTGACATACGAGCCTGCCTTTTCGCATTTGGGCGACATGTTTTCAACACGTTATGGAATTAATCCAACCATTTCTCGGAGCTGCAAAAATCCCAGTGGGATTCAACAGGTTGTCTGGTGAAAGCAGCACCTCATTGTTGCAATGCAAGCCGTGTCCCTTTGTGCACATGTTGTGATGTCAGATATGTCCAAAAGGGGCAGAGCTTGCGGTGAGACAGCACAATGCTGCTTTCATCATTTTGACAAAAGTGGGAGGACCCTCCAGACGCCCAGGTGACACTGTGCATCTCAGACTTCATTCATATTATGTTCAAGAGACATGCAGTGATCTAAACACTGTAAGTGCCAGAGAATGATAAACACAGAAAGAGAAACCAGAACCTTCAATTTCCTCAATCTGTAGCATTTTATGAAAGATGTTATTTCAATTCTCTCCCTCTTTCAATGTTTCTCCCACATTAAGAAGGAAATAATAAATGGGCATGCTTCAAGTCAAGCTTTGTGCCTTTCCTTTCTACTTTAATCGATTCTCACCTGTGAACTGAAGCATCTTTTCTCCCCTCTGTGATTTCTAGAAGATATTTTATCAAGATATTTCAGCAGGGAGGGACCGAGAGATTTTGGAGGAGAAGGAGAGAAAGAAAAGGAGAAGATAGATGAGGAGGAGGAGGAGAAAGAGGGGGAGAAGAGAAGGTAAACAAGGAAAAGGAGGAAATGGAGAAAGTGGACAAGGAGAAAAGAAGGTAAACAAGGTGGAGGCAAAGGAGGAGAAGGAGGAGAAGGAGAAGGTAGATGAGGAGAAGGAGGGGAGATAAAGAAGGAGAAGGAGGAAATGGAGAAGGTAGACAAGGAGAAGGAGAAAAGGTAAACAAGATGGAGGAAAGAAGGAGAAGGTAGACAAGGAGAAGGAGGAGAAGGAGAAGGTAGATGAGGAGAAGAAGAAGGGATGGTAAACAAGGAGAAGAAGGCAACAATAGTTGGTTCCCCATTTGTGACTTATAGCAACATTTTGAGAAATCCAACCATTGCTTTTCAAAATAATTGTAATAAAGACATGTTTTATATCATCTCAACCATGGCTGAATGATGCCATGAAGATGGTATAAGTCACTAGTGGGGAAATGGCCAATGTAACAATTAAAATAAGCAAGTCAAGAGCACCACATGGACTAAATAATTTCATATCACTATGAATAAGTCAGTTGCTCCTTAAGACAAAAAATAGGAACAGTATATTCTTAGTGTCTTCTGGCACTGGATTCTTCTGATATCAGACCAACTTCAACCATTCACATCTTGTTTGTTTTAGTCTTCCCCTACCAAAGTTTCACATTTTTCTGGTGGTGATATGATATACTTCAGGCGACGTGTGGGTGAAATGAATGTGTCTCCTCATAGTTTTTATAGCTGAGCTTCAATGTCCAACAACAGTCAGATTCTAGGATTTTAACCAAGGTTGGGTAAAACAGTCCAGCACAGAATGTTCGACCTGTAATAGGCTGTCCTGAATTTTTAAGAATCGGTCTGCCCTCAAAATAGGACTGGATCATTTAGGATAGGGTTGGGAAGCCTGTTTTAGAAATGGGGCATTCCATGATGCAATGTTCTACAGATCCTTGAGATTACATCTAGGGTTATCTAAATGGTTAGCACATCCTTTTCACTACCTCTTTACCCCATAGCCTTGCTAAAACTGATAGCAAATTCTCAGTGCATAATAATATAGTAATATATTATTAGTATATTCTCAGTAATATAGACTTTGAATCTAAACATGGACCCCTCCATCTTTAGGGGTGGTACATCTCTGATATTTAGAGATTATTCATACTCTAGTACTAAAATATCCTATGAAACTCAGAAAATAATTGAGGCAGGACAAAGAATCACTCCATTATCTGCAGGGTTGTCCATGGGGGTTGTCCACAATTGGGTCATCATCAAAGCCCTGCTTCCTTTTTATGTATGTCACACAAGTCACACATGTTAAAAAATCAGATGGTTGGGGGCCACCATCTTTTTCAGCCCCCTCCCATGGGTGCCCATGTTTGTTTGCCAAGCTTGTGCTAGTTTGACCTGTCATGTAAGGCATGGATGGGGTAAAACTGTAGAGACCCATGGTGCCATGTGAATTAGAGGACAGGTTTAATACATATTTAAGTAAGAATCACAACCCTTTAAGGACATTACACCCAGAGTGTAAAATTGCTCCTCTGTCTACATGAAGAATATTGTTGGCGAATTAAATCTGGATTCATACATTATACTACCTATGGTTTATTTAAACATGGCTTATTGAATGAACCACAAGGGGCTGGCTTCTCCACCCATAAACCATAATTGAGAAACCACAAATGCTGTGTTCATGCAAAACAATATCTTCAAGCAAACTGTATTATGGTTAATTCAGCCTTCCCTATTCAGAGGGCCTTCCAGATAGGTGGTCCATCACTCCCATTCTTCCCCAACCAGGCCATCACTGAGAATTCTGGGAGCCAAAATCCACACATCTGGAGGTTGGGGAAGGCTGGCTTAGTGCACGGCATGAACCCAGTTGAAGAGTCACCAAAGTTTAAAAGTGCAGCACTCTCAAGGCTACAACAGAGAAATGGCACTGAAAGGGAGGCAACAGTCAAAGTATGTCTTCATCGACAAGAGAAGCCTCATGCAGCTGTCAACTGTAGTATATTATGTTCACAGACTTAGCATCTGTTCATATATTGGGATAAATGATACCTTGTCACCAAAACACATCGCTCAGACAAAATGCATTGCATTCATGCTATGGAGCAAGACTATACCAAAACCTATATGTTGGTATTCTGCTGGAGAAAACATGAATCAAGTCCTGGATGTTCTGAGTCTTTGAAAGGAAGCACAAGATTTGAGGGGGTGGGATGGGCAGAGGATTAATCAGGCAGCGCGTGAATGCTCAAGAACTTTTTATCACTGCTGAAGCACTTTGGAGAACATGAAAGCATGTTCTCTTGTACCATTTTGGATGGTCTTAAGAAAGGTATTCCCCCACTGTGGAATTTGGACTCTTCAGCTAGGTATAAAATGGAGCATAAAAAGATAGCGAAGATAGTACCAATAGTTATAGGTGCCTTGGGTACAATCCCAAAACATCTGGAGCACCCCTTGAAGACCATCAGCACTGACAAAATCACCATCAGTCCATTGCAAAAGGCAGTTTTACTTAGTACTGTAATACAAAATCCAAGATAAATTTTAGCTCCAGTAGTGCATATTATTCCATCTCTGAAGGTTTCCAGAACTGCCAAGGTTTTTTAGGTTTCTGGAAAGCCATGGAAAAGTAAAACGTGGGGCTATCCTTATGGAATAGGAATCCAGAATTTCTGCATCCCGATCCTATCCCAACAGACCCTTTCTGCAAATGTCCTATTATGAGCCCAGTCCCAGTTGAAACAGGGCTGGCAAGATGGGAAATGGGGAAGAAATCCACAAAAAGGTATACTTTTTAATTTATTATGAGCATTTGCAGGCTTTCTATCACCTCGCAAAAAAGCACAGGAAGGTATCTTTCTCTCCCCCAAAAGACAATGAAAAATTCATAAAAAATGATACAATAAGCCCCAATCAGGCATTTTTGCTTCAGTTTTTCAAAGCAGCAACCGCTGTGTTCTGTTTTGTCTTCCAAATTCCATTCAGGCTATACCACCAAGCTAAACTTTTAACACACACAGGTGCAGAGCCTGAATATTCCTGTTCAAACCAATATTGAAAGCCGCCAAGAGAAAGGGAAAGATTTAAAAAAAAAAACATCAGAAGCAAAACAGTTGCAATTTTAATGGGATGAGAAGGGAAGCTATTTTTACAGAGGAAGCTGTCTGGGAAAATTTCCAAAGATCAACTTAGTACCTGCAAGGATTTTGTAAGGAAAACACAATGCATGAACAAAGCTTACCAAATGACGGTGTAAAAATGAAACACATTCCAGTGACAGTGGAACATACTTTACAAGAATCTATATTTTGGTGGTTTAAAACATTCTGTTTTTCTGTTCCGTGAAAAAAAAAGAGTCCTTTGATCTCTTGTTAATGTCTCTGGGGAAGAGAAAGTTCCAGAATGATACTCATACGTTGTCAGCCTTACTAGGTAGACCAGACAGGAAACATGACCAAATGAACTAATTCTACTTTATTGTAAAGCTACATCAACAGAATCTTGTAATTCTGAAAGTATAATTCTCCCACCTTCTCCTTTACAGCCTGAGAAACTAGGGAGGGTCCCTTCTGAGCCTCTTTCTCCGCCCCTTATGCAGCTCCAGGCTATGCTGTCTCTTATCTGACCGTTCCTTAGGCAGCGTCTCTTGGTCCATTCTCCCAAGGTCTTTCCCCCATACCATTACATATATAGATATTATAGCTCTGAACTTTCCAATTCTGAGGCTGATATTGGGATTAATCCCTAGCCCACTTAAACTTGTAGTAAATTCCCACTGAAATAGGATTGCAGAGGAAATACCACTGGAAGAAATTCTGTGTGTAGTACGTTATTACAGCTTCAATGGGATTTTCAGACAGGTCTTGGTGCAGAATGGTTAAGTCAAAGTAGAACCATTTAGCACTTTTTAGGGAAACACATTTATCCCTGTTCACCAGAAAAACGTTGGTAGCATGTGGTTTAGGCTATGTTTGGACTCTTATGGTCCACCTCTGTCTGGAAACATCCTGTTTTCTTTTTACCATTTTCTGTTTTTTACCTGTGAGCCACAAAGAGCCATTCTGGAGTTGTATAGCCTCTATATCTGAATAATAATCATAATAATCATATCGTTTTTATACATTAGGTCTAATCCAGGGAGAAATTCAGTTTGTGGAGAGGTTTGCTGGCTAACCATGTTTTCCAAGCACTCCTTAATGTCTCTTGAGGGGTGGTTCAGCTATTTCTCTGTATTATACTCAGTCCAAGCTTAGAAAGATAACAGATGTGCCCACAAGGGAAGTTCTTCTAGGCAAATCCATCGGAAAAGCCCTGATGATATCTTACCTTGGTATTCAGGTGAAAGGGTCTTAGTAAGAGAATTCACCTGAGAAAAAAATTAGCTTGTTGACCTTAGATCTGTCTGCTACTTGATACCTGAACAGTTGAGAATTTATCACTAAAAAAATGAATTAATTTGCAAGAAGTTGGGGGGGGGAGTCAGCAGGGAAAACTCTCTACAGTGGGTGTCAGCCTTCCAAGGAGACCAGACAGGAAACACAACCAGATGAGCTAATTCTGCTTGATTGTAGGGCTATATTAACAGAACCTTCCAAGTCTGAAAGTACAGATCTCCTGCCATCTCCTTTATAGCCTGAGAAGTTAGGGAGGGTCCCTTTTGAGCCTCTTTCTCCACCCACTATGCAGGTGTGGGCTATGCCCTCTCTTATCTGACTGTTCCCTAGACAGCATCTCTTCGCCCTGTTTCTCAAGGTCTTTCTCACCTACCATTACAATGGGTGATCTATTGAGTTCCCTTCCAACTGTATTTCCAAATGTGTATTTTTCTGTCAATGGAGGGAGAAAATATATGGAAAGTGCTGTCTAACTTCAAAGTAAACTGGATGGAATTTGTTTAATTTGCCACAAAACTGAAGAAGTAGAAATCCCACACGCACAGTGTAGCTCCACCTACTTTACACCCTTACCCCATCCAGTGAGGATGTCACTGTTATCGCAACCATTAAGTATGACTCTCGACTGCCAAAAACCTGCCCACCCCATCTTATTAATTCTCTATTTTTTAATTTTTCACATGAGACCCAGCCTGCAGATTTGCAAACCCAGGTATTTTACTATAGCCATTCGGCATGAGCAAAGAACAGTGCAACACACATTTTAAAAAATTAAAAGAATGCTTTTCTTTCCTGTCCAAACATACCTTTCCTAAAAGAAGTTTTATTGCTATTGATATACTCTTCCTCTGTCCTTGCCTGCTGAATTTGGGCATTTCACATGGAAAAGGCTAAAAATGGATAATGAGTTTTTTCAGTCAATTGTTTCTGAACGTCGATACAAAGCCAGCATCGCCAACTCACAATATCATTATGCAATCAATAGCAATTAGAATCTCATCAAGCCCTGGATTTTAATCATTCACATCAAAATACTCATTGTTGCATTGTTGTATGTAAATATCCAAAAAAGCTGGCTGGTTGACAGAATTGAGGGCTGATTCGTTTCAAGAAGTGGGAAGGCCCTTGTTGCTTATGAAGCACCTTCAAAAAGTTACTTCCCATGAATCTTTGTTGAAGAGATTATCCCCTTGAAAGCTTGCAGCTTTCAATTAAATAATTATCCCCTTGAAAGCTTCATTATTATTTATAAATGGGATAGATGTTAGAATGTATTCTTGGATGTTCAAGAATAAGGGAATGTCCAGAATAAGGAACTGGAGCATTCATAGTTCATTTCATAGCTATGAAAGACAACATGTTTTGGCACTGAAATATCAGATTCCTGATATTTAGGATTTAGGATCTTTAGGATCAATCATCAATAGCAAGCAATCCAGGGGTTAAGAAATGCATTGCAGACCAGAGTTTGGTAGGGTTGCAATGAAGTCCTTAGAAAAGATAATTCTCACTCAAAGTATTAATGACCAGGTCCCTACTCTTGTGGTTTGGACACATCATGTGGAGACTTAGTTCCCCTGAGAATCCATAATGCTTGGAAAAGTTGAAAGAGGAAGAGGGCATGCAGAAGCAAGGTGGATGGATTTGATTGCAACAGTATTTAATGCACCATGGAGAGACCTAACAGACCAAGCTGAAGGCAGATCATTCTGGAGAGAATTTATCCAAATGGTCACTAAGAGTTGACACTGACTTGATGACACTTAATCAATCAGTCAGAGATTCAAATTATTATTAATTCAACATAAATTATTATTTTACATCAATTGGATACCGATTCAACTTTGGAGAGAAACGTTATTCATATATTAATTCTGACCTGGAAGACTTATTGATTTTTGTAGATACACATATTCTTTTGACCAATCTGCTAATGGTTTGGACATTAATAGGAGAACAGTGGAAATGGATATTGTGTACTTCTGTGATCACAAAAACATTGACGCTATATATTTGGAAGGAGACCTATCCACCATCAATTATACAATAGCTTAAGATAGTAGTCTCCAAGATGGGGTACGCACACCGTAGAGGGCATGCTAGAAAATATTAGCATGTCTATAGGTTTATTTTTTTTGACAAAAAGAAAAAGAAATTAAGCTACACTGATACTTAATATATGGAAATATCAGTGGCTGGAAAGAGGTGGACTAAAAGACAGCTCTGAGGCACTGATCATAGCCGCACAAGAACAGGTGCTAAGCACCAGATCCACAGAAGCAGAGTCTACCACACTAGACAGGACCCAAGGTGCAGACTGTGCAGAGAGGCCTCAGAGACAGTCCAACACATAGTGGCAGTGTGTAAGACGCAGGCAGGAACAGCATACACTGAACGGCACAACCAAGTAGCTGGCGTTGTGTACAGGAACATCTGCAGAATGTATGGGCTAGACCCTCCCAAGTCCAGGTGGGAGATTCCACAGAAGACTGGGCAGAATAACAGGGCTAAGATCTTGTGGGACTTTCAGATCCAGATGGACAGGCAGGTACTAGCCAATCCACCAGACATTGTGGTAGCAGACAAGGACCAGAAGACAGCGGTGGGGATAGATGTAGCGGTGCCAAGTGACAACGGCATCAGAAAGAAGGAGCATGAGAAGCTGGAGAAGTACCAGGGCTTGAAGGAGGAATTAGAGAGGATGTGGAAAGTCAAGGCCAAAGTAGTCCCGGTGGTGGTAGAAGCACTTGGGGCTGGGGCTCCTAAGCTGGGAGAGGGGCTCCAACAGATCCCATGAGCAACCTCAGAGCTCTCTGTCCAGAAGAATGCAGGGCTAGGAATAGCCAAGATCCTGCGCAGAGCCCTCAAACTCCCAGGCCTCTGGCAGAGGACCCGAGACTGAGGAAGACACAGACCACACACACAGACACCCCCCCAGCACACATACACAGACATATACATATACATACACACACACGTGCATGCATGCGTGCGCGCACACACACACACACATATATATATATTTCCTGGGGGTTATATTTTATGATATATTTGTACAGTAGTGCACGTGTATAATTGATAAATAAATCAACAGACATATATTGGGCATCTGTCCTCAAAACTGTTTTAATAGTAAGGATGCATGAACAAAAAAGTTTGGAGACCATTAGTTTGCTTTTTACATCCAAACAAGGATTTTCTGATAGGACGTCCTGACCCGAGAAAGAGATGGAAATCTGAGTGCAAATATTAGTTTATATGTTTGCTGCTCCACTTTTTCCTTATTTTTAAAGAAACTGATTTAAATATTAATAATTAATTGTAGAACACTCTATATGTTATACATTATGTATGTAAAAAGTACACAAGAGCTCTACATTTTGGCAGGACAGGTCTTCCTTTTATTTTTGCAAAAAAGATAAAAGAAAATTTAAAGAATAAGCAGAATCAAAGACACCATCTTGACTTTTTTGACCCCATCCTGCAGATACCCCAGAGTTGGGAGATGAAAAAATAGGTGAGGGAGTACCAGACTGGGCAAAATCTGTTGGAGTTTAATTTTTAAAAATCCCTTTTTGACATTTTTTGAAAGAAGAGTCTCAGCTTCTGTCACCATCAAACTTGTGCTGAGACTGATTTAATATCTAATAAGATAACCCCATTGTTTCTCGTCACTTTTTCTGGAACTGATCGATTGAAATGAAAGAGAAAATGGAACTTCAGAAGTGAAACGTGCACTAAGATGACTTGTATTGTGATGACTGTCAAAACAAACCACGGGCTTTCTTAGGTGTCTATTAAATGCCAGCAGAGAACTTCTGCTGCATTTTTTCTACTAGCTCCCTTTCAATTTGATGAATGGGAGAGTGCTTTAGAATTTGCTTTTTTCAAAGAACACAGTGGTGGAGAAATTGTCATAGATGATGAGTAGCTTCCTTACACTTTTAATTATAAGGAGGTTTCAAATCTCGGGATCAAGAAAAGCACCCGAAGATCATCTTTTTCACTGATGTCCAATGAGACATTAAGTTCAAAAACATCACCAAGAGAAATTTGAAAGGAATTCTCAAGCATGCTGAGAATAAGGTAGAAAAACAGAAGCTTCTTCCATCGGAGAAAGTCTTCCCAAGGGACTTTTTCAGGTTAGGGAATATGGAGATCAGGAAAACCGCCCAGAGTCACCCATTGGGGGAGATGGGCGGCATACAAGTTTAATAATAAACAAACAAACAAACAAACAAATAAATAAAACACCCTTCTCCATCACTCAAAAACATCAGCAAGATAATTTGAAAGGGATTTCCAAGGGCCCTGAGAACAAGAGACACAGGCCTCTTTTGCAGTCTTTTTACAGTCTTAATCTGAACATTAAAAAGGGGAAAGAAATACAAATCACCCTTGTAAATAACAAATATCTCCCAAGCCTTTTTATTCAATCAAGTATCTTTCCTCCCAGTGTTTCAACATATGGCACAACTCTCTTGTCTGCTAATTGATCCAACAGCAGCACTAAATCTAAGGTCTAAATCTATCCTGCAGGACATTTGCTGAATTATGGGACCAACACCTGCGTGAGTTAATGCTATCCTCACTTCCACCGGGGAGAAAATGCAAGGTATCTCCCACAGCGAAGATGGCGACTCAAGAGAATCCTTGTGTAACCGTGTAAGGGTGTAAAATTGTGTAAGAGACAGCTATTCAGGCTGAACACTTCTGCTGCTCTAACCAGAGCGTTGCACAAGAGGTAAGGGTACAACAGTGTTTGTGTTCTTTATGCAACTTAAACAAGACTGGAAATAGAGAATTGCATACCGGGGGCGGGGTGGTGGTGTAGCTCTGTTGGTTTAATATGCCTGTCTGATGGGTTCCACCTCTAGAGGTGACAACTCCACCTGTGTCTGGATGTGGATAGTAAGTAGGATCAGACCGTATTAGTACCTGGATGGGCCCCACCAGGAAATCCCAAGTCTGTAAACTAGGCAGGGATTCAAAAAATGTCCCTGGAAAAGACAGTGGGAGACCATTTCCATATTGTTGCCAAGAAAAGTACATTGATATATGCAAACATGCCCATGTGTGCATGCACTCACACATTCCCTACTCATCTAACTATACAGGTAGTCCTCACTCACTGACTACTTGTTCAGTGAACAAGGAGATTTATGACCGGTCCTCAAACTTGCAACGGTTGCAGCATCCCCACGGTTGTATGATTGTAATTTGGGCACTTGGCAACTGGTGCACATTTATGACAGTCACAGCGTCCCATGGTCACATGATTGCAATTTGCAACCATCATAGCCAGCTTCCTACAAACAAAGTCAGTGGGGAAGCTGGCAGGAAGTTTCAAGTGATAGTCATGTGATGTCATGTTTAACAGTCGTGAGTGATTTGCTTCATGACTGCAGCTGGAACTGACACAGGTTGGACGCAGTCACGTGATGTTTCACTTTACGACCATGTCATTTAGTGATGGAGTTGCTGGTCCTAATTGTGGTTGGTAAGTGAGGACTACCCGTACCTGTGCATGCTAGTTGAGAAGAAAATGCAATTCCTACAAAACCCCATTGCATTTCCCAAAGAATGTCTCATACAGGAGCAGGAGGGAAATGAGCTGATTCCTGATATACCTTAATGAAGTTAAGAAAAGCAGAGGAAGGAATGCAAACAGTAAGGAACCTAGAAATATCTTTCACTTGGGGACCAGCAGAGAGAAAGATACAGTACTTCTCCATCCCTGTCTCCTTGTGTTCAGAGAAAAGTGTGAGGACACCAAGGAAGCAGAGGAATCACTTTGCAAAGTTGGTGGAGATCCTGTTCCCAAGTCCTGACTTCTGGTGGCATCTGGTCAGCCAAGGAGTGAAGAAAGAGAATGTGAAATTTGGCTATGAAATTCTGTTCCAAATGAGTCCTGTTTTGTTCATTGGGGCTTATTCCCATCCATATGTGTAGGATAGCAGCTTAGGGGTTTTCTTAAATGGCGCAGTTACTTTAAGACCCCTGGTTTTATCTGATTGTGCTAGGCAGACACTGGGAATCTGGCAAATGGTTGTGAGTGTTAAAACTGTTAAGATGCTCAACTGCAGAAATGAAAAAAAGCATATATTGCAATTGTGCAGGATGGATTGATTATTGTGATTGATTTTGCCAACCGATCAATCCCATTTCTAAATCATTGGGAATTGCTATTAAATTATAGCCCAAGGAATGTCATATTTGCAATTTTGTAATAATATCAATAAAGAAATATGGATAACTTGCCCCGTATGACCAGAAAGCAGCTGAGGCCTGGCTTTTCAAATGCTCTGGAAGGAGCAGTTGACCCAAAAGAGGGGGTTCCCATTTCTCTTAGGGCCAGGACCCAGTTTTGAAGAAAACATCATAGGTGCCATCAGAAACAAGCTGTTGACATTCAGCAGAAATCCGCCACTGTATCTGAGTTCTCTTTGTCAGGTTCTCAAAATATCTGACTGGGCCTTGCGGGAACAGACTTTGTGTTACTTGGAGTTTCAACCTTATCCAACACAGCTCTTCTTATTGTGGGATGCAAACAGAAGGGCATGTGAGGACACCTCCATGATGACACCATCACACAACAGATTAACGGCAGACGTCATGACGCCGGTACGGAATTGCAGTGGCTCAGCGCTCATGTTGCCATGGATGTATCACTGTTTTAATATCATTGGCATTTGTTCTGGACACTCCTGTTTCTGCCCAATCTGGATGAGGTGGATATTTTCCTCCACATTTTTCCACTAAAACAGTGAAGGCGAACCTAGGACACGCACGTCAAAGGTGACACACCACAACATTTCAGGTGACATGCCAGCATTCACCATCACCTGACAACAACTGTTCTCCCCGTTTGAGTTACCAAAGAAACTGAGTTTGTTTTACTCGTATTTCATTGTTGTAATTATTTGACATTTCTTTATATAATATGCAGCACCACACATGATTGGACTGTATTTTTTTTTAAATAAATGAATACATAAAAAATTGTTTCTCTTTTGTTTGGGGGGGGGGGGTTTGACACGCCAGCAGAGTTGAGTTAAGCATTTTCCGAATTTTTGACACACTGAGCCCAAAAGGTTCGCCATCGCTGCACTAGAAGGAGACACGCTCCACCTGTTTCTTCAGGGCAGGATTCCCTCTGGGTGGTGGGCTTAGAAGAAGCCCCATTGGAGGAGTTTCCTATGGAGGTCTTCTCAGGGACTGAATGGAAGCACCGGAAACAAAGAAGGCCGCTATTCAGTGGAGAACGACGGTTCTAGGATGAAAGCAGTACCTTCACACCCACTTTTGGCCACGTGAAGTATGTGAAAGGACACATTTATTTCCTTTGGGAAATGGATCCAGCAAGTGCTTTTGCATCAGATTGAATAAGGACAGGAGGTGGGGGAGTGGAGGACTTCTTTATCCATACTTCTTATGAAGGAACGTATTTGCAGGAGCTCCATCAGGCGAGAACTTCAGCACAGAGCAGAAAACGACCAACAAATGCAGTGGGACTAGGTGACCCCTTCTAACCATACCAAGCATCTTCTAAGGGAAGGGGATGGTGACATTGAGATAATTAGATCCAGAGTCTAAAATTACCTAGCTGCATCACTCGGGGGGTGTGTGTGTGTGTGTGTGTGTGTGTCTTATCAACCTATTCCTTGCAACATCTGAAGAGGTAACATTTTTGCCTGTCCTTCTCTCCCTACCTCTGCTTTGCTGGAGTCCAATAGCAACCAATGCAAACAGAGGAAGATGTAAAAAAAAAACCCTTGAGCACCCAGGGGTGAACTAGCCCACCCAGCAGAGCAGGACAGAAATGGGATCTGGCTAAACTTCTCCAGATGCAAAAGTCAGAAATGACCGAGTTGGTTTTTGGCACCTGATGGAAATGGATCCGCTTGGAAGGGAGGGAGAAGGCTGCAGATGCAGAATTAGCTGCCAGGGCAGGGACTCATTCAGAACTGCAGACTTGCTGGAAATTGATAGGTGGACTACAATACCAGCGAGGCAGAAATAGCCAGAGAAGAGCAGCCAGGCAGCACCGAAGGGGGAGATGGAAACAGCAATATTTGAATAAGATGGACTACTTTCAGAGGAAGGCGCTCACGCTAACACAACGTCACAAATGGGCGAGAGAGATTTGTTAAAGTAGTCCATGGTCAACTGGGCACCGAGGCACTTAAAGGACTGCTTATTTTCTCTCTAGTTGCCTGCTGATTGCGGCTTTCAAAAAAGCAGACAGAGAAAGGGGAAGCTGAGAGATCCTATTCGAAGAGCCACTGAAATACATCATTTGGAACAACCCCTCTGACACACCCCGTTGAAGATACCCACAGATCTCTCACTTAGATTAGCTCCTAGTTTGCCTCCAGGCGCGATAGCTTTGGGGACCCCGCTTTTATTTCTGTAATAACTGATCGCTTGTTTATGGCACACTTCTGAGTTTGCACAAGGCGGGTCAAGCGATGCAGGCTAATCGTATCACGGAGGTTTATAACTTTTCACCCAGGAGGCCAGGGGCTGCCTCCCCCGAAGAGGAAAGGGCAGGGCTGAGAAGTGGGTGGCTCGGGGCCCTGGCGAAAAATAGATGTCGTTGAATGAAATATCATTCCACTGAAACTAAAACCAGGGTCTGTTCCTATGGACATACTCTTACAAAAATGCAATTTTGCCCTTCTGTGGAACCAGAAAAAGGGCATGTGGAGGCAACTTTTGGAGGGCGATTTGAAGACCACACCCAATGTTTGGTGGGGGCTGCAGGCTGAGAACCCCTGCCTTAGTGAACTTTGCTCCAGAGATACGCCCACCGTGTAGAGTTTATATTAAGAGCTGTTAATCCTTATTTTCTGACAAGATTCCTGAACTTCATACTTCATGATGATGAAGATGATGATGATGATATTTCTAAGTGTTCAAGGGCCTTAGGGTTCAGTAAATCTTGCAATAACCATTTGTAAGGTGATGTGATATTATTCTCATTATGCTGCAAAGGAGAGTTTAAGACTGAGAGATAATAGCTAGCCTAAGGCTATATAATGCATTTGCTGCTAATAAGGTATTTCATCCAGGTGCCCAGCTAGATTACTTTCTGGGCCTGTTCATGCAGCACCCTGTTCCCAGAAGTGGCCACTTATAGTCCTCTAGGATGCTCAGACATTGGGCGTGAAAGACATAACTTTACTCTTCTGTTCATTCCCAGCACCTGGCGTTTAAAGCTATTTTGCCCCTATTTGTGAAAATTCTGTGAATTTTTCTCCTCCAAGATTACAAATCACACATTGCCCCTTATATATAATGCCTGGAGTCTTAGACAGCTGATTGAATTCCAGCATTCTGGCAATGTCCACTTCCAATTGACTCTGCTTGACCTATTTTCAAGAACATCAGGAGGTTTGCCCTAGCTGTCATTTTAATTTCTCCCCGTGCCACCAGTGTAGCACTGCTTTAGGACATTGTGGAAAATGTACTCGTAAGGCCCTATCTGTGGCATCGCAGAAGTATCTACAGTGGGAGAAGCACAGAACAAGGATCAATCAGGAAACTTTCTGTGGTGGTGACTTGGCCTCCATCACATTCTTATTTACTTAAAACCTGTAAAAGTAAATAAGAATACGATGGATGCCATGTATCATTTCACTTGATTTATTGATTTATTTTACTTAGTTACTTGCAGGTTACTTGCAGGTTACATATAGTTACCTATATGCAGAGTACATCATGAGAAATGCCAGGCTGGAAGAATCACAAGCCAGAATTAAGATTGCAGGGAGAATCATCAACAACCTCAGATATGCGGACGATACCACCCTAATGGCAGAAAGTGAAGAAGAACTAAAGAGCCTCTTGATGAGGGTGAAAGAGGAGAGTGCAAAAGCTGGCTTGAAACTCAACATTAAAAAAACTAAGATCATGGCATCTGGACCCATCAATTCCTGGCAAATAGAAGGGGTAGAAATGGAAGCAGTAACAGACTTCATTTATTTGGGCTCCAAGATCACCGCAGACGGAGACTGCAGCCATGAAATTAAAAGACGCTTGCTCCTTGGGAGGAAAGCTATGGCAAGCCTAGACAGCATATTAAAAAGCAGAGACGTCACCTTGCCGACAAAGATCCGCATAGTCAAAGCTATGGTTTTTCCAGTAGTAATGTATGGCTGTGAGAGCTGGACCATAAAGAAGGCTGAGCGCTGAAGAATTGATGCCTTTGAACTGTGGTGCTGGAGAAGACTCTTGAGAGTCCCCTGGACTGCTAGGAGGTCAAACCAGTCAATCCTAAAGGAAATCAACCCTGATTGCTCATTGGAAGGATCGATAATGAAGCTCAAGCTCAGATATTTTGGTCACCTAATGCGAAGAGAGATCTCTTTGGAGAAGACCCTGATGCTGGGAAAGATTGAAGGCAAAAGGAGAAGAGGACGGCAGAGGATGAGATGGTTAGATAGCATCACTGAAGCAATGAGCATGAAACTGAGCAAACTCAGGGAGGCAGTGAAGGACAGGAAGGCCTGGCGCAATATGGTTCATGGGGTCACGAAGAGTCGGACACGACTTAACGACTAAACAACAACAACTTGCAGGACCATCTCTCCCCAGTGGTATCTACCCATCCTGACAGATCTAACAGGACAGGTATGTTCTGGGTCCTGTCCATTAAGGAGTGTCATCTGGCAAGACCCAGGAAGAGGTCTTTTGGGTTGTGGTGCCCACCTTCTGGATCAGCATCCCCCTGGAGATCAGACTTGCCTTGACCCTGCTGGCCTTTTGTAAGTTCTTGAAGAGCTGGTTTTACTCCTGAGCTTGGGGCCCCAGTTGTGAGGCTGAGCCCATATCATGGCTATGTTAAACATTGTGTTGGTTGGTCTTTTATCTTGCCTGCAGTACATGTAATTTATCAGTTTGTTATAATGTTTTTATTTGGCTTTAATCGTTAGCCACCCAGAGTCATGTATTTGGGATGGGGTGGTGAATTGAATGAATCAATGAATGCATAAATATTCAAACAAAATGAGGCCTCCTTCCCCTGTTGGAAATGTCTGCTATGCTGTTAGTAGTTCATATGTGGTTGAACAGCTGAGCTCTTTCTAACTGAGTGGGGTATACAGCCATAATAGAGTGGTGTAGTGTTTTCTGTTCTGCTTAATTCATCTTTCTACAAATCATTACATGTTGGTCTGGCAGGGTACTCCAGATAGGAATCACAACCAAATAAGCTAACTCTACTTTATTGTAAAGCTACATTGACAGAATCTTGCAAGTCTAAAAGTACAATTCTCCTCCTGTCTCCTTTACAGCCCGAGAAACTAAGGAGGATCTCTTCTGAGCCTCTTGCCCAGCCCACTATCCAGCTGAGGGCTATGCTGTCTTTTATCTGACTGTTCCCTTGCCTGCATCTCTTTGCCCAGTCTCCCAAGGCCTTTCCCACATACCATTATGTTATCATTGTTGCAATAACTGCTACCATTATATAGGTTTCCTTCTTTCAGGAAACTTAGCAGCAGTGGTTTTGTTCCCATTTGCAAATCGGGGTGATGTCAGACTTGAGAGGTTGACCAAGCAGGAAACACAGCCAGAAGAACTAATTCTACTTTACTGTAAGGTTCCATTAACAGAATCTTGCAAGTCTGAAAGTACATCTCTCCCCCTGCCCACTTTACAGCCCAAAAAACTAGGGAGGGTCCCTTCTGAGCCTCTTGCCCCGCCCACATTCCTGCTGCAGGCTGAGTTGCCTTTTATCTGACCATTCTCTTGAATGTGTCTCTTCGCCCTCTCCCCCAGGGTCATTCCCACATAGCATCACATCTAGTAAGGAAAAAAGAAAAAGAGGAAGAAAGGAATTTGACTGATGAGCAAAATAACTCAGGCTGCATTAAGGAGAAGTGATTATACAGTATATCCAAGATAAAAGGGGATGAAGATGGGAGAAATTTCATTTAGGGCAGAAAGTGGACCTTCCCAACCTTTTTACTTTCATGGATCCTGGAGCATCCTTCCCACTGATCTACAAACTTCCAGATTCCTGACCGTGAGTGGGCTGAAAGGTGAGATAAAAAGTATATAAATAAAGAATAGGATAAAATAGATATCAGGGGCATGGCTTCTACCATTTTGAAGGAAGAAGTGCATAAAATGGCAGTACACACCTAAAACAACCTTTATTGTAGTTATAAAAAGAAAAAAATACAGCTCTCCTAATGCCCCCACCCCTGAAAAATATAGTAAAATATAATAAAATCTCATCCCTGTCATGGGGTTTCATGCACTTCACTGCCCTCTGTGGAACTTGGTAACTTCAAAATCTCAGGCTCCTTAACTAAAGCCAAAATCCAAGTGTTTCTTTCCAAGCACAATTCTCACAGAGTTGTCTTTAGCAAGATTTATTAAGAGCCAAGGGACAGGGTTACAAGAATTCCAGCAACTTGTCCATTTAGAATCAAGGTATGCCTATGAACATTACGGAACTGACTTTTTAATGTTTTTTCTAACACCCTTCCTGTGATCTGGTGATATAATGGAAGGCCTAACCAGCTGTGATGGAATGTATCTACAACAAGAAGGAGGATGAGAGAGATCAAGGCTATCAGGAAGGAGAGGGTGCATTCCAGGAGGGGAAAGGAGACAAAAGACAACACAGTCCAGAACAGGAGTGCAGGATGTGAAAGAGGTTCAGGATAACCACTCCCTAGAATCTCCCAGGGTATATCGACTAGTTGCAGTAGTATAGATTTAGTCTGGCAAGATTCTGTCTATATGGTGTAAGCAAATAAAGGAACTGTAGTAAACTGGACTGTTTCATCGTTGTTCTTGGGCTGGGCCTGACACCAGCCTTGGGAACTCAAAGGAGACTGCAAGACAGTTAATGGAATATAGTGGTTATACAACAATCTGGCTGTTTTATGCAACTGTCCCCTGAATCTTCATCTGTCTGGGAACCAACTATTCCATCCACCCAAAACTTGTGCAACAGAGCGTAGACCCCCTTTTGGACTGAGAAGACATAGAAACACTCCTGCCATGAATTGCTGCATCATGACATTTCCAGGAAGGAACTGGGAATCAAGGCTAGCACTGAACGTCTCCTCGGGCACCCCCGTAAAGAATTCTCTCTCAGCTGCTCAGCTGAGTCTAGACCAGTGTTTCTCAACCTTGGCAACTTTGAGACATACATGTGGACTTCAACTTCCAGAATTCTGGGAGTTGAAGTCCACACGTCTTAAAGTTGCCAAGGTTGAGAAACACTGGTCTAGACAATGTTTCCCAACGTTGGCAACTTTCAGAGGTGTGGACTTCAATTCCCAGAATGCTCAGCAATGGCTATGCTGGCTGGGGAAATTCTAGAACTGAAGTCCACACATCTTAAAAGCTGCTGTGGTTGAGAAACACTGCTCTACACTTATCTATTCACTTTCCCTTCAAAGCTCCCGACTGCACATGGGAATTGGGATTTGGAGATTTCCCCCGATATCTCTTTCATTTCCTTCACGGGGGACATTTCTAGGTGCCCAGAACCCAACACCTGAGGCATCCACGGGATTGGAGGCTTTCATCAACATAACGAAAGCCACGTTGCATCATTGCAACACAAGCTCTGCCTCATGCATATGTTTTTGTGACGTCGTGATGCACACGCAAAAGGGGAGGAGCTTTGATTGCAGTTGCATGAAGCTGCTTTCATTGTTTGCCTCCCTTGACCTCCCCCCACCCCCATCCCCACCCCGCTATGTCTCTCAACCCACCCAGCTACAGATAGGAGGGGGGGAAAAATCAAAACAAGAAATGTTGCTACAGTGAGTCCTGGGCTACACATTTCCAGATCGGCAAAATAGCTAAGTGTAGTGGGCTGTGAGAATAACTTTGGGAGACAGGAAGAAGAGCCTCAGCCTAGGCATCAGTCTGATAAGAGAGGTCTGAGCCCAAAGCAGGAATGGGGATGGAGAAAGCGTCTCAGAAGGGACCCTCCCTACTTCTCAGGAATGTAAAGGCAGGGAGGAGGGAAGCGCTTTCAGACTTGCGAGATTCTGTTACTGTAACCTTACGATAAAGGTAGTATTAGTACAGGTAGTCCTCGCTTAACGACCACAATAGGGACCAGAAAATTGATTGTTAAGTGGAGCAGTCCGTAAGTGACCAGACCCAATTTTTACGACCTTTTTATGAAGGCCCTTAAGCAAATCACTGCAGCTGTTAAGTGAATCATGTGGTCAGTAAGTGAATCCAGCTTCCGCAATGGACTTTTTTGCTGGAATTTGCTTAATGACCACATGATTCGCTTAACGACTGCAGTGATTTGCTTAATGACCATTGTAAAAAAGCTCGCAAATCACAATCACGTGACCGCGGGGGGATGGTGCAACATTTGTGACAGTTGTAAGTGCGAGTATGGGTTGTAAAGCACTATTTCTGAGGCCATCGTAACTTTGAACCATTGTTAAACAAACGGTCATTAAGCGAGACTACCTGTACTCCTGGTTTTGGTTTCCTGCCTGGACGACCTCAAAGGGTTAACACTAAGTTTGACAACCTGGTGACAACTAGGATTTGGGGTCAAAGATAAATAGCAGCTCCCCAATACAGTTATAGTAATTCCCATTTAAATCTCCCCTCCTGCTGCACAATAGAAACTGGGAACTCGCCGTTCAAGACATAGAAACTCACCATGGATAGGCTGAGCGTTTATTTTAATGGTTTTGGTGTTCTGCTGTTAATGTTTTATTTTTAAGCTTTAGAGGTATTTTTAAAAAAGGGTTCCTGAAAGTTTGCCCACCGTTCCTCTGGGGAACTCTACAATGAGTGCATCGGGCGAAACTGATAGGGTGGCCCTTATTTTCCCCGTGAGAACGGCTCGGCCCTTATAGAATTACCGTTTCTGTCTATTGCCTGTTGCTAGCGGTCGGTGGTCTGTCCTCTTCTTGGACATCCTGCACCAGTCCTTCTACCTTGAGGACTAGAACCTTCCATTTTCAAAACTATGCCCCGAGACCTTCAAGCCACTGGGTTTTGCAGCCGGGAAATGCCTGCTGGCCAGCGCGCTTCTCGTATATAAATACGGGTGACTTTCAGCCACTCTCCCTTTCTTTCTCTCCCGCCGACTTGGCTGGATTATTGTTGTGAAGATGAAATTACAACCCCAGCAGCAGAATCCACTGAGATAATGTTGATTGATTGGCCTTCTCGGGTGAAAAAGAGAGTGGGTAGATACACAACAACATCCACGTCCTCCACGCAGGGCAGGGGAACGGGACTCGCTTCAACCGGCCCATTAATGCAAAAAACGGCCTCTGCCTTTTTGGGCGGGGGGGTGCGAGCCAAGCTTTTACTTATTGGCTCCCTTGTGTGATATAAACTATCATTACAAGATACATTTTCTTTCCATTATACCGTAAGAAAAACCTTCCACCTTGTGACCTAAATATACATTTCCTCCAGGGCATCCTATTTGGTAAAGAGCATGTTGGAAATCTAATCTCCTTTTAATCAATAAAACACCAAATGATGTTTCTATTTAATGCAAACTTTGCTCCTTGCCATGTAATGAACCTGTTTCTATTAAGGATACAACCATTAATGGAATAAGTAATGGGTTCCTGCTTAAGTTTCTGCTGCCACGTGCTTCTAATTTCCCTTTGCATTTGGGTTGTAAAGCTTGTGCTTTAAGGAGAGGCAGTCCAGCGGAGGAAACGCACCGAGAGCCCTTTTGATCATAAAATGTCCATTTCCTGCCTTTGATGAAGATGAAGATGGTGATGACGACGACCATGGCTTTCAGATACGTGATAGCAATTTACTCTTGCTAAGTGGCTGTTACGATGACCCATTTTACTGAAACTTTGAGAGCCCGCATACACAAATATTGCTCGCCCTTAAAATAGTATATTCCATCGCACTTCATAAAACTCTAGTCCTCCCAGCTAGCTGCAGTTCGAACAGAACTTTCAGAATGGAGCCTGAGTTCTCCGGTCCCATCTCTTGTTCCTTGTGTGCCACGAATTCTAGATTGTAAGCCTGAGAAGTGGGACTTTCCCACTACTGATATCTGCAAGCTGCTTCGGAAGCCTTTGTGGCTAAAAAGTGAAGTCAAAATCCTTTAAATAAAACACAACAGAGGAACTTTGTTGCATCTTCGCACTCATTCCATTCTAGTTGCTTATTTATTTATTTATTAGATTTTTTACCCTATCTTTAGTTCAGGTCAACGCAAGGCGGCGTGCCTATCTAATGCTCCTGCCTCTTCTCCACAACAACAACCCTGTGAGATGGGCAGGGCTGAGAGAGAAAGGGATTGGCCCAAAGTCACCCATCTGGCTTTGATGCCTAAGGGGGTGGGGAACTAGAAGTCAGGGTCTAGCCCAGTGCCTTTAACTGCTACATCAAACTGTGACTTCAAGAGCCATTACAAGGATCTCCATATGCAGTCTGGGTGCCATCAAGAATTTGGCAAAATCTCTTCTTTTGAGCTTTCTAGTCATCTTGGTCCCATAAATGAGGAAGTGATGGTGGTATGATAAACCAGGGTCAAAAACAGGAGAACCAGGGGTGGAAAAATGAGAATGCAATGGAATACCTTTGAATTTTGCTATGCAAATTGATTCTGCCTCTCCCATCTCACCCAAAGAGAAGAGAAGCATAGGGGAAGTTTGGATATTACTGAGAGCAAGGGGTGGGGTGGGGGAGATGAAAAATGCCTTTGTGATTTGCAATCTGACAATCTTGTTCCATTTTGAGTCCCTTTTTAAAATGTATAGGTGCTGTTTCAGTGTTAATAAATGGCCCTTTGGGGCGATAAAGCATGTAAATTGGCCTGCCGAGTATTTTAGAGGCGAGAGATTTCCTGTTCAAATATCATAAATATCGCCACGTAGGAGCTATGCTAACACCGAACAGGGGCTTTCTCAGCATTAACTAATTCTCACAGAAGTGCCTCTTACGCAGCAGAAAGATTTTTCATATGTCGTCTATCAATTCTTTGTTTTTAAAGACGCAGGCGTTTGAGACAGAGCCTTACCTGAAATAAATCAAAAATGGCACAAACGTTTTCTGCTGGCAAGAGTTCGGGATCTCATTGTGGCTTGGGGGCTGGGTTGATGTCGGTGCAAACGCACACCAGAAACTGCACCGGGCTGGCAATCTGTTTGGAATAGGGGAAAAACCCTGAGCAGAGAGGAAGGGCAAGGTTGGGATTCTGAGAGGGTGCCCAGCATGTTCTGGCAAATGCAGCCGCTTTGGGAAGATCCTCGTTGGCACATGAGAACCTCGGACCGCTAATCCACCCGAAGGCCAAGTGAGGAAGCTGTTTTCTCGAACAGCAGTTGATCTCCAGCTTGTATTTCTGAGCAGGGAGCCCAATTCCAAGCCAAGCACTTGGACCAAGGGCAAAAAAGTCAAGGTGGCAACTTGAAACCCGTGATCCAGGCTCTGCCTCTTTTCCCACGTGTTGTGCAGCTGAATGCCAAGGGAGATTGCAGGCGGTTCACAGGGGTGCCAGGCTCCACGTTGCCTCCCCAAACCTAGGATGTTCATCTATTCTCAGAGGACATGATTAGAAATGTAGATCCACAGAATGTAAGGGTAAGTGAGGGAACGTGGGGACCATCATCGGCAGGGGTTGTAAACAGTGTGAACTATTTTTCCACCTCTGGTCCTGGATGGGGTGGCACTGCCTCAGAGGGACCCGGTGTGCAATTTGGAGGTCCTTTCGGACTCGTCTTCCCAGATGGAATGGACACATAGGAAGTCAGGGAAGACATGGACCACTGGAGAGAAGATGCTGTGATGAAAGATGGGCCGTTCTGCAGTGGCCTCTTTGCTCAATGCAAAATCGAAGTGTTCCCCCCGCCACCCGACAATCACCTCAGGGGGCATCACTTTCTGGTAATTCTGTGCAAATCAGGGCAAATACTCCCCCCCCCACACACACACACATGCTGCATAGCAGCCTCAGGGTTCATTAGGTGCCATACCCACCATGTTCACCATCTCCAGTCTGTAGCACCTCATCTAGCAACATGAGGATGAACAGCCTGGACTTCATTTTCTCCCCACAGTGCTTTGCGATGCCAAGTTGTACTAGGAGGCCAAATCAAAAGCCCACTCCTTTCTTTCCAGCAAGGCCACCGGCACTCAAAAACCAAAGTGCAGGCAGGACAAGCTTTGAGGAGGGGGCCGGCTAGTTGCACAGCTGCCGGCTGGCCGAGTGGAGAGTTGTTCCTCTCAGCCCATCATCCTCCACATTCTCTAGCCTGACCTGGCTTGTAAAGTGGGGACCCAGGAGATCTCCTTTCAAGCAAAGATAAATGATTTGTGTCAGGATTTTCTGAGAAGTAGTGACCAACCTCATTCTTCTCTGTGTAACCTCGGCAAGAGTGATATCCACATCTCGTAAACTGAAGTGAAATGGTTATTTTTGTGAAACCTTGACCCGAGCTGATATCACTCGCCTGCCTCAATGAAGCTGTCACAGCTCAAGAGGGCGTTCAGCTGAATTCAGGAACACTGACAACCCATTTTTCCCCTTTCAGTTCCTTTTGGAAATGGGCCGCAAATAATAGCATGCTGTGTATTTCTTTGATAATGTACATATATATCTGCATCCTTTCATAGAAGGAAGGAAGGAAGGAAGGAAGGAAGGAAGGAAGGAAGGAAGGAAGGAAGGAAGGAAGGAAGGAAGGAAGGAAGGAAGGAAGAAGGAAGAAGGAAGAAGGAAGAAGGAAGAAGGAAGGAAAGAGGGAGGGAGGAAAGAAGGAAGAAGGAAGAAGGAAGAAGGAAGGAAAGAGGGAGGGAAGGAGGAAGGAGGGAGGGAGGAGGGAGGAAGGAACGAGGGAGGGAGGGAGGAAGGAAGAAGGAAGAAGAAGGAAGAAGGAAGGAAAGAGGGAGGGAGGGAGGGAAGGAAGCAGGAAGAAGGAAGAAGGAAGAAGGAAGAAGGAAGAAGGAAGAAGGAAGAAGGAAGAAGGAAGGAAAGAGGGAGGGAGGAAAGAAGGAAGAAGGAAGAAGGAAGAAGGAAGAAGGAAGAAGGAAGGAAAGAGGGAGGGAAGGAGGAAGGAGGGAGGGAGGGAGGGAGGAAGGAACGAGGGAGGGAGGGAGGAAGGAAGGAAGAAGAAGGAAGAAGAAGGAAGAAGGAAGGAAAGAGGGAGGGAGGGAGGGAAGGAAGGAAGGAAGGAAGGAAGGAAGGAAGGAAGGAAGGAAGGAAGGAAGGAAGGAAGGAAGGAAGGAAATATGGAGGGGAATGTTGCAAAGTGTAATCAAATGCCCAGCTGGCAGCCTGTGTGTTGAATCCAGCCCTCAGAGCAAGACTGAGATATCTCTGCTCCAGAGGCATCTGAAGCAGGCCACAAAAAAGTCAAGCGAGCAGCTGCAACTGTGAGGTCAAAGCTCTGTCCTGATTTTATGCTTGTTTGCACAAGAAAAAAAGGGGCAGGGTTTCAGCTGGGTGGTCATGGCTGCCAGCTTGACTTTTATGACCTCCCCCTCTGCAGACACCGTTGTTCTGCTATGTCGTCCTCCAGCCCCCTTAGAGCAGAACCACCCAGCACATTTCCAAGTTTTCCCATATGCTATAAAACTCTCATTTGAATCTGAAGTTCCGTCCACTGGAAACTGCCCAATTACAATGGGATACGGTACTTAAAATAAAGTCCCTATTTCTAAATTTCCGCATAATGATATAAATGTCAGCCCTTTGAGATAGGCCACTTTAAGAAACAGGCATAACAGGGATTCCAGAAATGCTTTTTATTGTAGTAAGATAGAATAACAGAATTTTGAAAGCCTGTCCAAATTTCTGTCCATCCCATCTTATACTAAACAAGATCAAGGTGGGGGTTTTTTGAGTTTCTTTCTCACACTCTCTTCTTTCTCAAATCTGAATGATCTTTTATCATCCCCCCCACGGCTTGCTCATTCCCTCCCTATTTTCAGAGTTAGATCTACTGCATATTCCTTCACAATAAATGAGAATATGCAAGGATTGTGAAAATTGGCTCCACACATTTCACCTCTCTCCGGATGACCCCTTTCCTGTTTTGGGGGATGTGTAAGTGGCCATCATAGTCACTTTCCACATCCAGAGCTCACAGGGGCTCTAAAATTGGGTGCATTATTGGTAAGGAGCTTCCTTTGCACAATAAAGTATTCTTCCAGCTCCTATTCTAGACAACATATTCCCAGCCAATGTGATTTCCTGCAGTTTGTCAATGAATTGATAAAAGCAAATATTAATGCCTCTATGAACGGAGGACACTGTTTATGCATTTATATATGAAATGCTACTTGAGGTAACAACATAAAACAACCAGTAGTAAAATATCAATAAAAGTATCATGGAAACATCAATAAAAATCAACCAAGCTAATAGAAGAGGTGGGGGAAAAAGTATGCAAAACAACAGTATATATACTTCTCCAATAGAAGAGAGTATATGTAGCTCCGGGTTGAACTGTGGAGTCCTTGGTGCCCTCTGAACTTGGTTTATTTTATTTTATTTTATTTTATTTTATTTTATTTTATTTTATTTTATTTATTTATCTATCAAATTTGTCTAGCCACCCACCTCATAGAAAAGCAACTCTGGGCGGCTTACAACAATTGCTAGTTTTCTGCTTGTTTGTCTGGTGTTAATCCCTGCTTATCTGGGTGTTGGCTGCTGGAGAGGATGTGTTCTGGTCTTTTCGTTTCCTTCTTAGCTTTTTTATTGTCTCTTTTGAATGGTGTGTACAATCAAGCAGAAAACAATACCCTAATCAAGGAACCACCAAGGAGAAAACCACACCCCACCAACACTGGTAGGGCACAAACCTCACACTCACTAGCACTGATGATGTTACCTAGTTGGGTAATGAAACGTCTGCAAGCAAACGACCAAGCTCAGAGAGCACCAAGGACTCCATACATAATCTAACCACATTTTCTATAGCGCCTAGCTATGCGGAGAGGTCTCAGTTGGATATCAAACTATGAATAAAGTCGGTGCCTGCCAAACTTTTTAGAAAGGGCATTCTACATTCAGGCACCACAGTGCAGAAGTTCGACCTCCCATCACCTAAGATGGATCAAGGCGTTTGGCCTCCCTTGATAGCTAAGGCCATGGTTAGGTGGGTACAGAAAGTTCTCTTCCTTTCACATCCTTTAATCCAGAGCCATGTCATGCACATGAAGGGCCACACTATTTTCTGTTTTCCTTGATCTTAGGGCTATTCTTCATGGCTTTTGAAAGCAACATCCACCTTTTTCTAGAGCTTCAAAAAGGAAAAATGGCCACTAATCCAATTCAATCCCTGGTAACAACACCTATATAATTTTCATGGCAAGCATTATGGAAATAGTTTGCCATGGTTTCCTCTAGGAGATTTGCGTACCTCCCCGATCTCGCCCACCGTTTCAGAATTCTCAAATGGTTCCCCATCCTAGTATGACCGAGGCCAACTCTGCTTAGCTTCTGAGATCAGCCATGGTCAGCTACATACTGCCCCCTGCTGAGAACATAAGGCCTACATTCCTGTTTTTGTATTTTATACAAATGATGGGAAACCATGCCATTTATTTTTTAATAACTGAAGCTATAGCTGCCCAGACCTGCTATGATTACATTGACCACCCGCTATAGCTACGACAAGTGCAGTGACCAACTTAACCTTCTTCTACACTAACAATCAATAATTGCTTGTTTTTGACAGTTTACCTTTCCTTCAATGTTTCAAAACAGCATCTCAGGAGAAGGCTGGGTAATCCATAATTAGTGGCTGGTTCATTGATTGATTATTAATCCTTGGTTTATTAACTGATTAACCCGTTAAAAGCCATGTCATTAATCAAAGGACATGCTCGCCTAGAGGGTGGACCACCTTCTTCCCCCATTCCAGGCGCAGCTTCACTTCCTCCGTGAACCCCAGAGAAATGCTTAGTGAATGGTAAAGTAATTAAGGATATATTCTTTTTTCATATCCTCGCAATTTCCCTTTGAGAGCGCCCAACATTTAATGCCTGGAAATAACAATTAATTAGTCAATGTTTGCCTTGCTTTCTGAAGGTGTGAAACGCTTGAGAAAGATTGCTAAGTATGTTTGTTAATTGTTATTAGCAGGAACCCAGAAGCCAAGAAAAAAAACAACCGTACATATATACAGTGAAGTTCCTCAGGATGGTTCCTCAGTCAGTGATGGGCAAATTAACTAAACCTTCTTCAAGTTGGTATCCTACAGATGCATGGAAGCTGAAACATCTAACAGAACCAATAGCAATGCTGGCTGGGGGTGCTGGGAGATGTAGTCCTAGCACATCTGAATCGCAAAGAATTGAGGAAGGCTCATAGATTCCTTGATGCTGTCTAAGCTTGGTGGTTTGCTTGCAGACATTTCATTACCGAACTAGGTAACATCATCAGCACCAGTGAGTGTGGGGTTTGCTCCCTGTTTATATTTAGTAGCTTGCCCTGCCAGTGTTGGTGGGGGCATGATCTTCTCCCTGATAGTTCCTTGATTAGGCTGTTGTTTACTGCTTGATTGTTTGTCTGGTTGGAATAAACCATATTTACACACCATTCAAAAGAGACAATAAAAAGCTAAGGAGGAAACAAAAAGACCAGAACACATCTCCTCCAGCAGCCAACACCCAGATAAGCAGGGATTAACACCAGACAAACAATCAAGCAGAAAACAATACCCTAATCAAGGAACTACCAAGGAGAAAACCACACTCCCTACCAAAACTGGCAGGGCAAGCTACTGTATATAAACTGAGAGCAAATCCCACTCCCTTCTAGCGCTGAAGATGTTACCCAGTGGGATAACAAAAGGTCTACAAGAAAACAACTAAGTTCAGAAAACCCCAAGGACTCCACAATATCTAGAAATCTTTACTTGCATTGGACTGCTTAGGAACCACTACTGCACTATGCCGCCCAGAGTCATGTTATGTGAGATGAGCGGCTATATAAATATAATGAAATAAATAAATAGTCATTGTTCCTGCAGAGAAAGCTACACCAGCCAGGCCATCACAATGACCTCAAGTGAAGTCAAGGTATGTGGCACGTCTCAGTTGGTCTCCGTGACTCAGGAAGATTGATAATGCATTTTAAAGGGCACCTGTCTGTCAAATTTCAATCTCCCCGTTCAGGAATTTCCACAGCTCCTGGGCCACCCTGAAGCCCTTTTTGCAATTCCCAGAGCCCCTGATGTCACGATGATTACAATTTCTGCAGCTGCTTCCCACCATTCTGAGAAAACACACACACACACACAACTCTAGTCTGTGGGGCAAAAGCTTAACTCTGTTTTAGACGTCAAAGGAAATTCTAACTCCCCAAGAAGAGGCAGCTGGACTCACCTGATGTTATTGCCCACCCACTGAAGCTTTTGGCTATCAGAAGATTCCTGCCATGATCGAAAAACTTCCAGAATCCCTGAGCCTTGGGTGAAGAACATGACACAGAAGAAGGGCGAGTAAATAATAATAAGCTACAGCTACCAGCATTATGATCAGGATTGTGAGAGAAGTTGCCATCAAGGCCCTTAATCATCTACCACACCTAAGGAGAACTTTATCACTAACAACCTCTGGGACATCAACATCTGATCCACCATGAAACTAGGTACCAAGAGTAAGCTCCAGGGTGGGTTGGATCATACCTCACCATTTTGGAGGTCTCTCCGCATCTGACACACCTAACCAGGACACCGACTTGCACCGGCAACGTTTTTTCTGCTGGGCTCCCCTGTCGTTGCGTTCATCTCATCCCCAGCCAATGAGAGAGACAGGCTTAAATCATCTTTAGCTGCACTGGTATTCAAGTGATTTTCCCCCCTTGCTCTGACATCACCCAAGGGCAACCTCAAGGCGCTGAAAATACATTAGGCTTTGTCACCCTGTTGGAAGTTCATCAGATGATTGGCAGAGAGGAGGCAAGAGAAGGGCCAACCAGGGGCACAACGCATAGCGTGGTGGCATATTTTTCTGCTGATGGAAGGAGGGGTGGAAACTTCTTTTACATAAGAATGGCTTTATCTTGCGAAAAAGTGGTTCAAATGCCCCCTGTGTTCTTCTTGACTGCTACAAAACCAAAACACCTCCCTGGCCTGTTCTCCAACGCAACTCCATTAAGTCTCGCGGACCGTCTCGGTCCAGAGGGCCTTCGCTCGGGATGTCGGCCTGGCCGTGGCCAACTGCATCGAGCCCCTGTTCCCCCTCCTCCTGACCCCCCTCCCGCTTTGTGCAATCAGCTTAGCAGCAGAAAGGGTCTTTTGAGTCGAGCCTTGCTTGAACGTAGCACAAGGGGCCTCCTTAATCTAATACAGCAGAGGGAAGAGAAATAGGCAGGGACAGATGTTCAAATACTTTCACCTTGGCAACAAGGAACACAAGCATGCCAAAGACATGGAAGGGCCAAAGGTTGGGGCGAAGGGGGGAGAGGAAGAGAGGAAAACTTTCTAAGCAGCAGGCATAGCTTCAGGACCATGGGCTCCAGACCGAGAAATAAAACAAAAACAAAAAAAAAAAAAGGAGAGGATTTTTTTAAAAAATGCTTGAAAACTGAATAATGAAGTCAAGGGCATTTTGCGCTCAGTTAGAAAGGAACTAAGTCTGGAACAATCATATTTAGACCTGTCACAATAATGCCATAAGTTCAAGGGTAACAGATTCCTCATGCCAGGTGCTGCATTCTGGTTTCTTCTGCCCCCTTCCCCCCCCTTTTTTCCATTTTTCCCCCCCAGTAGCAAATTACAAAATTCCACTCTCCAGCCAGCTGGTGAGGCCACGTGAGCTGGAGGTGGGGAAAATGAATCCGGGCCCGGGGAGGGGGCCGTCATCTCTTCCTTCCCCTGAAGGCCAGGAGCTCCCCCTAATGTTTGGCCAGGGGTGGGGTGGGAGAGGGACCCCCGGCTGCCTTCCCAGTTGGGGCGGACGGAGCAAACCTGCGATTTGGGTGACGGGCCATTTTCATCCTGGTTCATTCCGAAAGAGAACAATGGGCCTCTCCGCTTGTTGAATAACGCAGGGGTTGCGACGCACGACCTGTCTGGGGGGGGGGGGTATTCCTGGCCAGTGACCGAAATTCACATATGCGGGCTATTTTAAGAAGTTGGCCCTGCTGAAACTATTTGCACCCCCACACACACACCTGCATCTTCAGCATCTGTTGCAGAAATATGTCATAAACACGGATGATCGTTTGCATTTAAAAAAAGAATGGGCCGGCGACCCAAAATGGGATGTGGACAAAATTATGGGGAGGGGAATGATGTTAGGTTGCCTTTCCCAGGGCTGTTTTATTTTATTTTTTTAAAAAGCAGAGCAGGGAGCAAATATTATATACACACACATGCTCTTGTGAGTGTGTGTGTGTGTATTCTAGAGACACTTACATAACACAGAGATACAATGAACCTTGTCAGAAGAACCAAATTCAATCGCTACGGGTTGTCTGGAATTAAAAAAATAAAAAACCCAACCTTTCAGTATTCATTCTTTCATTCATGCGACTTGCATACCACCAAATCCATCAAGGCCGTTGTCAGCCATGCGTGAGCAATCCACATGCCTCCCCTAAAGTCTCAAGCCTTATGGCAGAGATGGGCCACCTTTTTATAGCAAATCAGCAAACTTAAGGGAAAAAAAAAGATTTATCAAAGGCTGAGGTCTCCAGAGGAAGGGAAGAGATAGAGGGATGTTTGCAAAGGGGCAAAGCTGCATTTTTTGAAACCTTTTATTATGGGTGGGGGGAGGCTAAACTAAAACAGATGTATTAAAGCGATTGAAGGCTTGACCTATTTTATTTTATTTTATTTTATTTTATTTTATTTTATTTTATTTTATTTTATTATTTTGTCAAACACTGGAAAGATTGCAGCATTGTGTTCCTGGAAGGCCACAGGAATGACGCACATCTTGCCGGTCATTGCCTTATGGAATTAACTAATAGGGCGTCTTTAAAATCATTTATTCCCCGAAAGGGTCATTGGTTCTCACCTACTTCTACGACACAGAAACTGTGAAGGGGTTCAAGTTTTCCTGTGGCCCCCATGAAAACAATCTGTTCCACAGATGCACCCCAGATTGCTTGTTTGTCTGTTGTTTATAATTTAATTGATACAGCCACCCACTCAACACATGACGGGGGGGGGGGTCTGCCCAATGAAAAACAACAAATAACAACCACAAAGGATAAAACATAATAAAACATACTGCAAATCACAAAACCCATCGATCTGGGGAAAATCCTGGTTTGCAGAGCCATTCAGAAGGCAGCCAGAGTTGGGGCGATCTGGATCTCGGGGAAGGCTGTTCTGTTGGGCAGGTGCAATGACAGAGAAGGCCCAGCTCCTGGGTTCCACCAGATGACCCTGCTTGACTGATGGGACTCGTAGCATGCCAACTTTGTCATATCTTACAGGATGGGCAGAAGTCATCAGAGACAACCAGCACTGCAAGCAACCAGGCTCTGCACGATGAAGAGCTGAGTGAGGACAACCAGCAGTTTGAACTGTACTTGGAAGCTGACCAGCAACTAGTGCACTTCACAAAGTAGCAGTGTTACATGGACCTACCAAAGTCCACCCATGACCACTTGTGTAGCATTACAGAGCTTTCAAGCAGTCTTCAAGGGCAGCCCCAGGTAGTTCACATTGCAGGAATCCAGATGAGAGGTGACAAAGGCATGAGTGATGACCTGAGACCAAAGACAGATCCAGTGTATGGTCCCTGCTGTGGACCAGACCCTTGATGACTTGTGTCAGGTCCACGGTAGCCATGAACTCCCAAGCAGCTTCAAATTCCACACCAAGGGAAAGCAGGTTGAAGTCTGGAAAACTCCACCACCAGCTCAACCACAGCAGCAAATAGCTCAGGCAGGAAAGCCCCTATGCAACACGAAACCCTGGATAAAGAGTGCCTCGTTACAGGCCAACCTAATACTAAGCAACAGCAACAGTCTGAGTCCAGGGCCACCAAGGAGCCAATGATCAGGCACTAGTCCTTGACAACAAATGTGCTCCAGCTTAGTCACCTCTAGTCTAGAAGAAACATCCACCACAGTCCTTCTAAACCACAGATCTCGTCTTCCCATTTCTAGTCCCGCCTCAGCCATAGAAGGTTCCTGGGAGAATGTTGTTTTGGGGGGAAAAAATGGGAGGAGGGAGCATCATGTATAAGCTTTGAGCTCCTGATGGAAAGGCAGGATAGAAATCAAATAACCAAAAACATTCATTGGGGTTTAGTTCCCGATGGGAATTATTTTCAGCCTCAGGGACAGCCTCTTGTGAACCTTCTGCTTCAAGGAGTGGCAGAAAGGGTGGTAGATCAGATTTAGGCCCCCGCTTCTGCCTCGTCATCCTGCCATGCAGAGCAGCCACCTGCCTGAAGACCTGCTTTGAGAAGGAGACATTGGAGCAGGTCCTTGGCAAGCCAGGAAGCCAAGGGTGGTGGAGGAGCTCCAAACAAGGTCTTTGGGCAGAGGATCACTTGGGAGGTTCCAGCCAACTGTTTTTATCTTCCAGACAAGACAGCAGACGTGGCCTGGGGGAGGTCAAAAGAATCAAGATGGCGGCCCAAACCATTCAGTCCAAACCAAATCTGCTCTTCTTTTACATGTCAGTGCATGTGAAAAAGGGGTAGGCCTTTGATAGTATGATAGCAACTACCATCTTGACTTTTTTGACCCTCCCCTGAGGTCCCCCCATCTTATGGCCCTGCTGGACATGTCCTCAGATAAGTCGGATGGAGAGGAAGTAGAGTCAGGGACATCTAAGGACAACAGTCTTATGAATGATTCCAGCAATGATGGAGCCAATGACTCTAGTTAAGGCAGAACCAGAAGGCCTTGCCTGCACCCCCTGACAGCCTCTCGGGTTCTGTGGTTCAGCCCCCCCAATCAAAAGCAGAGATGTATGATCAAGGTTCAGCATCAGATAGGAGATCTCCATAGATCTGAGAGACCTGCCAAGAAATAAGTCAACAGAGAAGCCAATGCTCAAAGCGCCCCAGCTGTGGATTGGGTGGAGGATCAGCAGGGTTGATGGACTGGCCTTCCTCCCTGGGACCAGATGCTGAATACAACTTTTCCAGTCCCAGCTTCATGGTGTTTCCCTTGCCGTACCATCTTCCAATTCTGGATTCTACCACCCTGTGTCTCCTGTCTTTCCCCTTGGATTTGTCACTTGTTTGCTGGATTCCTGGTCTTGACCTGTGCCAAGCCAACCGATTACGTTTACAGTTGCCATCCTAAGAAAATTGGTAAAAAGAATTCTAAGAGTTTGACCTGAGCTTTGCCTATCACCTGACTGTGGCAGCCTTGTGATAGGCAAAGCTGGACCTCTTTCAGCAGTTTTGACCTATGTAATTGAAAAAATGGAAAATAACAAGTGTTGTAAAGTTCCTTGAAGATGCTGGATTGATGCAACATTAAGGATCCATTTTTGCTATCTTTGGGGAAATCATCTTTAGGAGCATGGAGGAGAAACATTGCCTAGTTTTGTTCTGATATTTTTTTTCATTCAGAGTGCAGGCTAAGGGGTTGTCCTGGTGACTGGAATTTTAGCCTGACCTTTTCCCTTCCCACTGTACTGGCCCTCAATTAACCTCCTTTTCTTACAGATCAAAGGTTACACATTTGCAATTTGGTGACGGAGAAGCATTTGGAGTCACGTTTTGTGCAAAAAGAGAGCAGAGTGAAATCTCGAGGCTGCAGGTTTATACCAACCTAAATAATCTCTACTGAACACAGTAGGATTTATTTCTGGGTAGGTAGACGTTCATGTCAAAGAGCTAGCACAAAATAACAATAACAAAACAGTAACAATAACAATAACAATAAAAACAGCAGTTCCATGAACCAATTTTGGCTGAAACCCTGGTTAGGACTTGGATGGGAAATCTCTGGAAAATCCCAGGATTTTCTAGAGAAAACATCATCCAAGGAGGAACTAATGTTGAACTCATTTTGCATAGTTCCCAAGATCTTGACTCATCTCAAGAGAAATTTTATTATAACAGAAGGAAAGCAGAGTTGCCAGGCTAGGGAGAAGAAAAGGGACCCCATCACTGTTTTGCCTTCCAGATAAATGGGTGTTTTCTTACTGCCACCATGTCTGGGTGGCAAATCCAGATGACCACTAAGTGGTGGTCAGAAGATGTAAGAAATTTCATGTCCGGGCCACCATTTAGCCCTTGTGTGGCTCTTACCTGCCCAGTCATATTAGCCCTGGTTGTATGAGTAATCATGTCCATTTTATTTATTTTTATTTCCCCCTCCATCCAACCCACCAACGGACCCACTGGGAATGTCCACAACTGGGATCAAAATCTGCAAGATGGCGGGCATGATGTCACAATCCAAACCCCATCCCTTTTGTACATGCAGGGCCTGGGTCAAAATGCTGCACCCACCATCTTGCAGATGTTGGCCTCCTTCAGGACCAGGAAAAGCATCAACTTGAAGCTAACAGAGGCTCATGCAAAAGTCTATCAATGAAAACCATATGCCTTCAAAGACCCTCCTATAGAATGCAAAGCGACTGGTGGTGGCTTTCCCAGAAGGAGTAGGAACACAGGGAAATCCATTGATGGGCATCACCAGCCAGCTGGAACACCTGGGCAGGAGAAGAACCAATTGAAATATGGACAGCCATTCTTAAACTAATTTCATTTCTAGCTGATTTCAGTACTGGAGACAAATATATCAAGTCTTGTTTCTGAAGCTGATATGGGCCACCAGAATGCACCTGGAAAATTAACATTTTCTTTGATTGCCAAGGATCTTGGCATTCTCTCCAGAGTTTTTCTATTCTCAAAAAATTCTTTTCTGTTTGCAAACAGTCTAAAGTAACTCAAATGGCAACAATAAATGTGTTTTGAACACACACACAAACACACACACACCGGTAAGCCCAGGCTGTTGAACCCCACTGGCTCTAATTTGTTGAAGCAAATCAATACTAATTATTTTAGTGTGAAAGACTTCAGAGAGTTCCTCTCAAAGTTGTAATGATGATCTTTTACTAGCTACTTGTAACTTTACTGTATCATCCATTACAAGACACAGAGCTAAAAACAGAGAGCAGAAGAAACCGCTTTAGGCAGAATGAAGTTACGCAGAGACTTGGCAGAAATATTTCTTACAGCTTTTTAATAGGAGAACACCTTGAATGTCCTGCTGGCAACAAAACAAAGAGAATGTCTTGGAAGTACTCTAGAAGAGGAGAATATCTCCTCTCAGCACAAGGCTTACACTGGAATTCAGGTATGAGGAAAAGCATGGAGTTAATAGTTAATAATAATAGTTAATAACCATCACAACTGTACATGCAGTTGGCCAACTCTTGAAAAGGTGTTTCATCTTTTCCATGAGCAATGAATAAGTTCTTGGGACTGGATAGGTGAACAGCAGATGGACAGTTGTGTTCCAAGAAGACAATGTTAGAGAATCACTGCTGTAATATTTGCTTGTTTATTAATATATACAGTATTTATGTATTTGTTGTACAATATTAGTAGACCATCTTGATCTGAAGATGTTGACTTCCATCTTGAAGAACGAGGTAGGCACTGCTGGACTTGAAAGCCACATTAGTTACCCCAAATGAAACTGTTCTCAACCCTTCTTATCTGGCTCTTTCTTCCCACCCAACTCCCGCCCCCCGCATCCAAACATCCTTCAAACTAGCTTGCCCTCACCCACAGAAACCCAGCTTTCTCTCCAACCTAATGCAAATCTACTGATTTTAGCCTCTGTTTAAGTAACCACCAGCCATCAAGGGCTACAAAGCAAGTGAGTGATACCAAAGCCTTGATGAAACTTACTCAAAAGTTAAAATGTTTATAAAGGTCTTTTCTCTTTTGAATCCTTTTGTACTTTTATTACTTACAGTATAATTGGTCTTCCCCATTCCCCATTACCCCACCCTTTGAGCATACTTGACCTATTTTTCCCTCCAAATAGTTAGCCAAAATTCATTTCTTAAGCAAACTCTTTCCAGATGGGGAGCAACAAGTATCTAATATCTAACCGAGAGGAGCTCACGTCTACTATAGGGCAAAAGGACAATGGGAGAAGTTCAGATCGAGTAGAACTCATCATGGAACTTGGTTTTTATATATGACAACTGCAGTGAGACTATTAGATGCTCAAAAGTGGAAAGGTTTGGCCTTACCTACAATGGAGGATTGGTTGGCGAAGATGATGGAACTTTCGGAGATGGCTAAATTAACCTCTTTGAACAGAGAAAAAACAATATCTATATTTATGGTTGACTGGAAATCTCTTATAGACTTTTTGCATGAAACAAAAAAAAAAGATACGTATGATTTGTGGTTTTGATGATTAGGAAAAAAAATTAATAACAGAAAAAAATGAGCTTTTTTGGTCATCATAGAGTAAGAAATAATTTTGCAATTGTACTTATATTTGCTGCAAAGGAAATTGGAAGCTGCTTCTTTCTATTTATTCTTTTCTTTCTTTCTGCACTTGCTTTTTCTCTCTCTTCTTTCCTTTCTTCTTTCCTGTTTCTACTCTTTATTAGTTTTAGTTTTTATGTGTTTTGTAAAACTTTGATATAGATATAGATATAGATATAGATATAGATATAGATATAGATATAGATATAAAAACCAAGTACAGTAATACCTCGGTTCACGAATGCTTTTGTTCATGAACAATTCGGTTCACGAACAGCAGCATTCGCAAAATTTTGCTTCCATTCACAAACTCCGCATCGGGTGACGAACATGACCTGCGGCCATCTTTCCTGCTCTGACACGTGGTCGTGGCTTCCTCTAGGCGAGATCGCGGTCGCAGACAGACACTTGCTGTGAAGCTTTTTGGTGTCGCCTCAAGCAGGGTTAGTGTTCTCTTTCTTCATACTGTACTGTACTGTGTTTCATATTTTTGTGGTTAAAAAACAACAACATATGGTTCAGAACAGATTAACCTTATTTACATTGAACTTTATGGGGAAATTTGATTCGGTTGGCGACCAATTCGGTTCACGACCAGAATCATGGAACGAATTAAGTTCGTGAACCGAGGTACCACTGTAGAACTCAGACCAGGTAGAAATGCATCTGTCCACTAGGTGGGAGCAAAAAGGCATAGAGAACTCTCAATTGTTTTACTGCCATCTAGTGGTCACCTGGATAACTGCACCCCAGTCATTGTACCGATGCAAACTCCACTCTGTCCCTGCTGAGTGCAACTTGTATGTGCCAGCCCTCGGCATCAGAACAAATCTGCTTTCTCAAATATTTCTTTTCTTTTCTTTTCTTTTCTTTTCTTTTCTTTTCTTTTCTTTTCTTTTCTTTTCTTTATAAGTTTAGAGTAATTATACCTATTCTCTCTTTAACGGATTACCATATTAATGTTGTGATGACAGGCCTCTCTGAGAAATTTGGCCCCTCTGAGAGATTTGGGGTTGCACCTACACCCCTGAATCTAGAACTGCATTTCAGAATTTTATCTCCCAGCATGCTTTGCCCCCGCCAAAAGCGGGGGGGGAAGAGGGTTGAAATTCCAGATCCCTGCCACTTTGTAGACGGTCTTCAAGAAGGAAAGCAGTGCCAACCTCTTCTACATTCAAATTGCGGTGACACTTGGAGGTCTTGACAGTTGGGGAACGTTTGCTGGTGGCAATATGATTTTGCACAGTGAGTTTGCATGAACAAAACCACACAATTCGGGCTATCAAAGTGCTTTTTCAGTTTGACAGCAAGATGCAAAAGGCAGCAGGCCTAAATGAAATATCTCCACTCAGTGTATATAACCGTTATGAAGGAAAGGGCTGATTGATAGGGAGAGCGACAGAGATGCATAAAAAGATCTGACTGCACTGGGGGCATTCTCACAGGACCACGGGAATCCTTTGCCCATGTCTCCGAATATCTGGTTTCTTTTCACTGTAGAGACTGCTACTTTATGAAGAAATGGCCCACTCCTTTTAATTAGCAATTTCATTAGCAATTTATCCATTGAGAACCAATTATCTCCTTTTCACCTGTCTGACCCACCTGGACTCATGGAGAACTTGCGTTTAAACAGAGTTCCTCAACTTTCTTAATTGTTTGGATTTCAACTCCCATTAGCTTTGGCCGGTAAGGCCACCAATCTCATTGGCTGAGACTTTTGAACTTTGGAGTCCAACAATTTTGTCAAGATGCAAAATACAAAAAGCTGTTTTGAAGCAGAGGAAACCCAGCTGGAATTGAGAGTAAATCATTTGAACTAAGTTTCGGATGAAATCAATGGGGCAAGTTAGTCAGGACTTGCTGATTGTAGAGGAAGTAAACTCATTTAACTTACAAATGGATCCTAGAGACGTGGAGGGGACAACAAGCCATCACATGGTAAATATTTCTTATGATGCTAGCTTGAAATGACCAGCCTGGATGGGAATAAAACAGCCAGCTTTTCCTCTGTCTCCATCCTATTTACACTTAGTGAAGTTAAAAAGTCCGGAGTGATAGAGATGGACACAAATTACTTTCAACAGTTTGCCACTAAATCTGTGGGCAGAAAAATAGAGTGGAAAATTCCTCTGCATTTCTCCAGGAGAAAGATAAATTCTCCAACTGTTTCTCCAAAGCAGGGGCCTTACTCCCTTGGCCACAACCGCACCATCTCTGAAAAATCCCACAGCCATCATCTTCGTCGGATCCCTTCTTTTGAGTTTTAGTAGACATGTAAATAGTTATAGAAGCTGCAAACCACTGGCGGCAAGATTGTGCTGTGAAAGATCGGGCGTCCATGAACTTTCCGTGGTCACTTCATCCTTAACAAATGCAGGAGCATTGCCCTCCACCCCTGAGTGATTAATTTCTCTTCCATCAGACTAAATGAGCAGTGGAAGAGGAGAAAATGCAGGACAATACTTGTTAGGGTTGGATTTTTTAATTCTAACTCACAGGTGGCAGTCCCATGAGTGAGATGTCCAAGAAGGAACTACCTTCTCCTGATCTTCTTCCAACTTGGATGTCCTGCCATCCATTGGGGAACCGCTGGTGTTCGAAAGATGTGACCCATAGCCACCTCCTCCTGAGTCCTCAAGGCGTCTCAAGCCCACTCCCTCTTCCCCCTTTATCCTTTCTAATCCCACTCTTTAGAAAATGACCATAATTCCTCTCCTGCCAGAAATATTAGCCTTTTGTTTTCTAAGAGGGCAGAGGTTTAGTTCATTAGAAATGCGGAAGAGGTCGGTCAATATGCAAGCTGCAGTTCATGGAGGAATAGCATGGCCAAGCAGGAATGACCAAGGAGAGCTTCTTATTAAATAAGGCAGAATTCTGTCACTTTCTAAATCATGAAATATTGACGAAGCTGCAAGCAGGCCTCCATGGGGTTGACCTTTGCTCTCTGCTTTGAGAGGGTGTATGTGTGTGTGTGTGTATGTGTGTGGTGTTTGTGTGGGTAAGATGATGGTGACAGAATCCTGCAGGACAGCCTTCCCACATCCTTGCAGTCCCCAGATGCATTGGACTGCACATGCCATAGTCACCCACCACGCACATGGTCTTGGTTGACGGGTTGTGGCGTATGGGCTATTTGTTTCAGAGATGGTGGTTACATTGAGTGACTGCAAAATATCTGAACCACCCTTCAGTAGAAATGTGTCCATCCGGAACAGCTCATGCAATTGAAAAATAATTTTAAAAACCAATAGTATCAATAGATACGATAATACGAATGGGAAAAAAAGAAAGCAAGCTTCGAAAGAAAGCTATGAAGCAACTCGGATTGTGTTTTCCCAGCCTATACAGAAAGCGTTCACATCGGAATCCACACCTTTCCAAAGTTGGTGATGTCACTGGCAACTCAATGCTTGACAGAAACTGGGCCTAGCAGGGAACCCTGCACACGAAAGGGAAAAATATTCACAAAATTGCATTGATTAATAATTAAGGGACGCCGCATGTGAAGGTGTGCTTGGAAAAGGAGACTGTAACAGGGAAAACTGCTTTGGAAAAGTGAATATTTGAGGGAGGCCATTTATGAAGACACATACATATGCAGAATGGTACAGAAACAATGTTTGCATTTTCATGCAAATTTTAAAACAGGCAAGCAATCACCAAAACCAACTGATGTTGTATTGGACCAAATGAACATGAAGCAATTAAGAATATGGCTAACAATTCAATTAAGAGGTTCACTCAACTCTCTCTATATCTGCCTGCATACATCTAAAATATTATCTGCATACGCACACCCACACGCGTGCACACACACACACACACACAGTATCTTGGCAATGAATAAATGATTCTTAAAATAATGATGATGTACAATAAGAGAGGACCAAGAAGTCAAGACAAATTAACTGATAGGTCAAGGGGAATATATTGCAAAGTCTAAGACAGTTCTTTGGAATTCTCTAATTTCTTAGGGACATTCAAACCATATTTCTAGAAAAGAGAAGATCTATGATACAGAACAAATATCCCTGAAAGCTCCTAGCATCTTGTGGCAATTACTGGCATTTATCCCTTTTATGGAAAGCCAACAGGAGATTCTTTTGGCGTGCTTTTGCTTCCAACACTTGCTCCTCTGAGTCAATCTCAGAAGGTTGGTGGCCACCAATGGTCACTTGGGAAGGGACCATCTAGAAGGATAGGGCTTTCACCATTCACTTGGTTACAGCCAGTTATGATGGCCTTTGATCAGCAATCAGGCTGCAAAGCCACTCTGGAGCGATACAATAGAGAGCGATGGGGCAGAATCAGAATCAGCAATGACCAATGGGATGTCCCAACAAATAAACTGGGCGCTTGCAAGAAAGCCTAACAGGAGCGTGCAAAGGGAGAGCAGAGATACAGATACGATACCCTCTTGCCAGAGAACAATCGCAAAAGGAAAACACTCTGTTGTTACCTCCAGATACGTTAGACCACAGATCCCATCATCCTAGATCAGGTGTGATGGAATGGTTTGATGAAGGTCACACTCGGGGAGATAAGCATTCCCTTAACCCCCAACAGGAGCGTGGGAAGGTTAAGAAGATGAGACTGGCACCACCCTAAGGAATTCACAGTGTTTTGGCTTGCTGGCTTGGGAAGTTAGATTCAGTCTGGAGAGATTCTGTCTTTGAGGTGGAAGCTAATAAACGCAACAGAACTGTATCTGTGCTGTCTCGTGGAGTTCTTTGGGTTGAACCTGACATCAGGTCAGCTCAATCAGTGCCCTGCTAGCTGAGGATGATGGCCAGTGTAATGCAGTGCATTAGAAGGAAGCTTCAAGTGGGGGAAAGATGCTCTACATCATAGGTTCCAAGACTACAAGTGGCCCCAAATCTAAGCATTGCCACCCAGTGTTACAGAAGACAGGGGATTATTAAATATAAGAATACTAATATGGGCGGAATAATTGTGTAACTGGAATGTTATTCATGTGAATCTTAGTTTAGATCAATTTTAAATTTGTCCTACTCGCATCCACTCATGTTGCTGGCCTCATCTATCCAAAGGCCAAAAGTAACTCAGTGTGAAAAATGTTGGGCCACCTCCATGCAATTGCTGACTTCCAATTGATCTTGAAATCCTACTCTTAGAAGACCTATTCAGTATAGCCAAGGCTGAGGGGTGGTGGGCGTGGTCATTTGGCAATAGCTGGAGGGTCTCTACAATGAGGGTCTTCAAGTCATTGGACAGAATTCTGAAGACTGCAGTCCTTCTCATCTTCTTAGGGGAAAGTCCTGTTGAAGTCAGTGCAGCTTGGTCTGAATCTCATTAAGTCTCTGAAGTTCATGCCTATCCGTGTTGTTGCCCACCTTCCACCCATTTCTGCTGGCCTGTGGTAATAGTTTCCAGTCCTACACAGAATGATTTGGGAATCTCTCTTCTCTAAATGCAGGAAGATCTGTTACTGAGTTATATGTACAGGCTTGTTCTCCAGATCAGCAGTTGACCACCCATGGACCAGGTTACAAGCTCTGTTAAACCCACAGGATTTACTCCTTTCAATTTGCCCTTGGGCACCACCATCCGCTTAAGTAAGCCTCCCTCGCTCACCAATCAGCCTGTATTGGAGAAATGAGATAAGTAGGGAGAACTACAGGAAATAGAGGACTTTATCTGCGTGGTCCCCCTGAATTTGGAAAGTTCTCCCAGGAGAGGTTCAGTTGGTGCCCACAGTATATTCTTTTCAGTATCAAGCTAAAATGTTTCTGTTTGCTCAGGCTTTTGGTAGAAAATTAACACTGTTTTTTTTTTAATTACAGATATAATTCAGACTAAATCTATATTGGATTGCTTATTTTATTAGCTCATGTTATGATTGTCTCCTTTTTATTATTCAGTTGTATTATTTGATCATTGTGTACAATGGCCCTGGGTTTGCTAGGCTAACGAGTTGCTGCTCCTTTTGTTTGCTATCATTTAGTAAATGTTAGAATTAATAAAATTAATAAATGTTGGCATCTCCTGTTGATGGGCATTGGGGAGGCAAACGAAAAAAGAGCCAGTTTCATTTTGCATCCTCTCTTCCTGTAACTTTCTCGTCCTGCCTCCAGGTCTTGACACCTTATATTATTTTATTTTGCTATCATATTGTTCTGTGTTGCAATGGTAAAAGCACATTATAAAAGCAACCAATATTAAACTAATTTTATCACAGAACTGGTAATAAAGTTTAACACCAACTGTAATGTTGTTGCACAGCAGAAATATTACAAGAGGCCAGTAATATCCTGTTAAAGTCATTTTTCTAGACAACACTGTGAGATCTGCCAGGAGATGTTCTAAAAATGAATGAACGAATGTGTGTGTATGTGTGAGAGAATGGGAAAGAATTTACTGTACACACCCAGGCATGTATTTTTTGGGGGAAAAAAGTTGGTTTGGTTAGTTAGATGTATTTATAATTTCAAAGAAATCTTTGATCACCACTATGGATGGGGTGGGTTTAGAGGAAGAGACGAGAGGAAGAAATCAATACAGCAAATTGGCATAGAGTGTAAATAAAAGGGTGAGAAGCGTGATGGATTTTTTTCCTCCCATTGTGCTGAGTCCAGAAGAAAATTACCTTAAAACAGCAAGAAAGGCATATTGATCCATATTTGCCCCCAGAAATTCTAGCAAGTCATAACTCCACAGTGTTATGTTTAATAGAGCAGACACACATGGCTTTTCAAAATCCAGTTTTCTCCAAATTTCTCCAAGGAGGAGGCAGGAAGAAGAAATTCTCCAATAAATTTCTCAAGGACAGGAGAACCTTTTGGTGGTGGTAGGAGCAAAGGACCACCAGAGGACTTCCCTTGAAATTTCATTGACGATGAGCAACCAGCAAGGCCTCAAGGCATGAGAGAGCCTTCTACCATGAACGAAGGGACACGTACACAGATGACTATGTTGCTAAACCACCACAAGAACACCATGTTCCCCTCATGCTAATTTCTCCAGCGTTCTTTGTTTTGAAAGAATTTCTGAAGTAAATTCCCTTTCACCAAGTCGAATGCACATGGGTTAAAAAAAAATGCAAGAGAAATTCTCTCCTGGCATTAACTTTTATGGTGTTAGAGATGATGAAAAAGCAAGCCAGTCTTTAAACACAATTTGATTCTCACTTTTTTTTTACTTTGCCATAAATCTCTCTGCAGCCTGCCGTCTAGATTACTGAACACACACCTGCGTTTTGAATGTATAATCCAGAATTTGCAGACGGATTGCCGACTAATGTTGCCGAAAGGTTGGTTAAAGAACTGCAGTAAAAACCCAGGACTTGCATCCAAGACTTTGCAAAAGTTCTTAAACTCAAGGGAACCTTTGCAACTGAAGCTGGTTAGCCATTTTAAAGGCGTGTGTTCTTCGCTGGGCAAGAGCCCTGCCGTACGAATCAAACTCAAAGGAGCACGAGAGCAGGGCAGAGGGCAGGTCATAAGTAGATCCATCTGGTGCCAAGGAAAAAACCTCTCAAATGGGCAAGGAATTAGAGTTTGCCCTACCTCTTGCTGTCACCTAGAGGTTGTCCAGATGTTTACAGCTTAGATACGTGCCTATTCCATGTCCTCTCCTTCCTTCACAAGCAGGAAGGGGAGAAGCAAGAAGATTGTGGCCAGCAGTAATCAGTGGGGAAGTCCAAGGGTTTAGCTTCCAGCATATGCTGTTGCTGAGATGAGAGCTGATTCAGGAGCTGGTAACAGCAATGGCAGTCGTGGTGGTGATTTCTGTTATACCTGTTCCCACCCTCCTTCCATGCCGGTCTTCTGCTGAGGTGTGGTAGCCCAAGTGAGGGTTCTCCCTGAAAGTCATTCTATTTTTTTATACATACATACATAATTTTTATTAACAATTTTTAAAAAGGAAGATAAAAGCTAATGCAAACTAATATATAGTAAGGAAAAGAAAAGAGAAAGAAATGGATGAGAAAGCTAAAAATGCGAGAAACGGGGGGAAAGTAAAAGAAAAATACAAAAGAGCGTTACAAAGAAGTGGCTTCCAATCTTTTTACAGCCGTTACTGTATAAATCTACCTCTTGCAACATAACTCTCTTCTTTCTATAATCTGTCCTTTCTAATCATCAAAACCATAAATCATAAGTTTACTTTTTTCTGGGTCATGCAAAAAGTCCCTACGGGGTTTCCAATCAGAAATAAACGTAGATATTGTCTTTTCTCTGATCAAAGAAGTCAGTTTAGCCATCTCAGCGAGTTCCATCATCTTCACCAACCATTCCTCCATTGTGGGTAGTGCCGAATCTTTCCATCTTTGTGTATACCGTGAACAAAAGCAAAGTCGCGTATCTTTTCTCCAACTGTTTGTCAATCCCAAAAGAAAAACCTCTGGTCTCAATTGTATATTCATCTTTAAAATCCTCTGAATCATCCCACTTTATCATATAACCTTTCGCTTCTTCTTCTTCTGTTTCAAATTTCAATAAAAGTTTATGCATTTTAGCAGTTACATGTTCATCATTTGAAACCAGTTCTATTTCAAATTCAATCTTATAATGTTCAAAACCATAAATTCTTTGGTCTACTTTAAATCTTTCTAATAACTGTAAATAAGAGAACCATTGACAACTCTATCCCTCTGCCACCAGTTCTTCTCTTGATTTTATTTTACATTCCCTTGACAAAATTCTGGTATCTCACGATAAATTCGCCATTTGTGTTTGCCTCTTATTTCTCCCCTATAAAATGCTTCTTGTGCTGAGAGCCACTAAGGTGTTTTCGGGCACAAACTGGGTTTGTATTTATTCCATATTCTCAATATGGCATGTCTAACATGATGGTTTTTAAAATCCACATTAACCTTGACTTTATCGTACCACAAATATCCATGCCACCCAAATCTCAGGTCATGTCCTTCTAACTCCAAGAGCCTTCTATTTCTCAGCAACACCCACTCTTTCATCAAAACCAAACAGCAAGCTGCAAAATACAATTTCAAATCAGGCAGACCCAATCCTCCTCTTTCCACTGCATCTTGTAACACCTTATATTTAAATTGTGGTTTTTTCCCCCTGCCACACAAATTTAGATATATCCTTCTGCCATTGTTTAAATGGCGCATCAGTTGTCAAAACAGGTATTGTCTGAAACAAGAACATCATTCTAGGCAAGACATTCATTTGTGTCACCGAAATTCTCCCCAGCAATGACAGTTGTAGTTTCTCCCATATTAACAGATCCTTTTAAACCTCATTCTGTGTCAACATAGTTATTTTGAAATAACATACAATTCATATGTCATAGTGATACCCAGATATGTTACCTTCTTCTCAATCTTAAACCCTGTTTTATTCATCAATTCTGTTTGATCTTCTAATTCATAGATTTTGTTAACATATTCATCTTCTGTTTATTAATCTTGAAACCTGCTAATGCACCAATTCTTTTAATTTGCCCATTAATATTTCAATTCCCTTTAAAGGATCTTCCAGAAGCAACACCAAGTCATCTGCAAAAGCCCTTAACTTATAAGTTTCTTTTTAATCTTTACTCCCACAATCCTCTCATCTTGTCTTATATCTCTATTCAGTATATCAAGAACTAAAGTAAATAAGAGAGGAAGCAGTGGGCATCCCTGTCTTGTTCCTTTTTGTATCTCACAGGGTTTGTTAGATCTCCATTAACAATTATTTGTGCTTTCTGTGAAGTGTACATCGATCTTACCCATTTTATAAAGTTCTCTCCAAAATTCGTATCTTCCAAAACCTTGAACAAGAAAGCCCAGTTCAAATTGTCAAAGGCCTTCTCTGCGTCTAAGAAAATCAATGCGGCTTGTTTTTCATTATGTTGTTCCAAATATTCCAAAATGTCCAACACATTTCTAACATGGTCCTTTAACTGTCTTTTAGGTAAAAATCCACATTGATCCTCATGAATAAATTCTTGCAAAATTATTTTCAGTCTATCAGCTAGAATCATTGTGAGCAACCTGTGGTCATTATTCAATAATGATATCGGCCTATCGTTTCTTCTTAAAGTCAAATTTGTCCCTCTTTCAGTATTAATGCTATACTGGACTCTTTCCAACTCTCTGGCATTTTTCCTCCCTGTAAGATAGAGTTCATCGTGTTTTGTAAAGGTTGTAAAAGTTCATCCTCAAAACATTTATAATAAGAATCTGATAATTGGTCCCATTATTTTTAACATCTCTTCGCCTATTATTTTCTGTTTTAGTTTGGTTTTTTATATTTTTTATACTTTTTAATGTATTTATTGACTGTTTTTTAACCCTGTTGTAGGCTGCCTAGAGTCACTTAAAAAGGTAAGATGGGTGGCTAATAAATTGTGCAAATCAATCAATCAATCAATCAATCAATCTATCTATCTATCTATCTATCTAGTCCAGGCACCTTTCCTGGTTGAATCTTTTTTATAGCTTCAGAAACTTCCCTCATTGTTATAGATCTGTCCATAATCTGTCTCTATTCCTCTGTAATCCTTGGTAAATTTTGTTTCTTCAGATAATCATCTATTTTCTCTAAAGAGATGTCACTTCCTTTATAAAAGTTAGAATAAAATTGATGAAATGTTTTTTGTATGGCCGTATTGTCCATTAATACAGTATCTCCCTCTTGTAATTTCAATATCATTTTCTTTTTTCTTTTCGTAATTTATATGCTAGCCACTTCCCTGGTTTATTTGCAAACTCGAATTTTTTTTGCTTTACATAGTTCATTTTTATTTCCATTTCTCTTACTGTTAACAGAGATGATTGTTGTTGTAAAAGCTTAATTTGTTGAGACATACTTATCTTCTCTGGAAATTCTTTAAATCTTCTTTTCTCTTCATCTCATCCAAAATAGTTTGGGTAGCTCATCCAAAATAACTCTTCTTTTTGACTTCACTATTATGTTGTATAAAATAACCTCTAATAACCTCTAATAATAATAAAATATAATAAATAATAATAATAAAATATAATAAAATAACCTCTAATAACCGCTTTACTTGTATCCCAACCATTCTTAAATCAGTGCCTTTACCTAAATTATTTCAAAAAATTATTTTAATTTCTTTTTACAATCCTCCACTCTTGCTTCTTTCTGTGGCAACATTTCATTTAGTTTCCATCTAAAAGAACTAGATTTTCTTTTATAAATGAAACTCACAGGATTATGATCCGAAAAAGCCTTTGGTAATATCTAGAAACCTTAGTAGCCAAGTTCTTTGAAATCCAAATCATGTCTATTCTTGAAAAGGATCTATGTCTTTCAGAAAAGTAGGTGTACTCACTTGAATTGCCATTTTTCTGTCTCCATATATCAACCAGCTCTAAATTGTCCATCAAATCAAAGAAAACTTTTGGTAATTTGCCTTGAATTTTCTGCTTGATCGTTTGATCCTTGGTAGTTCCTTGATTAGGGTACTGTTATATTATTATAACAATACCCTATTGTTATTGTGGTATTATTATAACAATGTGAGTGTCAGGTTCAGCCCAAAGAACTCCACGAGACAGTACAGGTCTAGTTTGATAGCTTTTATTAGCTTCCAACCACAGAGTCCTGCCAGACTGAATCTAAACTCCTCAAGCCAGCAAGCAAAACCGCGCGAATTCCTTAGGGTGGTGCCAGTCTCATCTTCTTAACCTTCCCACACTCCTGCTGGGGGCTAAGGCAATGCTTATCTCCCCGAGCATGGCCTTCATCGAAGCATTCCATCACAGTGAGAAACAAAATATTGGACTAAAGTGGGCCTTGGCTTGATCCAGAAGAGTGAACTATTTATTTATTTATTTAAACATATTTGTATGCTGCCACAATCAAAAGTGATTCTTGGCAGCTCACATAAAATACAATATAAAACAAGCCCCATAACAAATTAATTGCCATTATTACATTCTTGAGTGCTGGGCCTCTCATCATTTAAACTTCTGATATATCAACAATGCTTAAGGTAGTACCCAGGTGTTTCTTTTTGTCTTTTGGAGAGAATCCCCCTTTTTATTACAAATATTGGAGATTGGGAACATCAAACACTTCTTTGGAGAAACACAGAAAGTCTAAAAACCTCTATCACAATGAGTGGATTTCTTCAAAGTAGTATTTTGGAATAATACTGGCTTAAAAATATGCCTAGAACTAAGATTCAGAGACCTCAGAGACATGCTAATAAGTTTTGAATTTGCTACTGGAGGATCAGAGGGGAGGTCCCAAAATCTGAATCTCTGGACCACAGATGAGACTGGCAACCCTACCAACCAAGGTTACAAGTCCATGTTTCTTTGCTCAAGATGGATTTACAGCCCAACACCCAAAGTCTGCAGGTACATAACTAGTTCTCACACGCTCTCATGGAGGTTCATCTTCTACCTTATCAATACCAATAGAAGAGAATATGTGTAGCTGAACTGTGGAGTCCTTGGGGTTCTCTGAGCCCCCAACATCCATTCTGAGGTCAGACCACACTGGTCCAACCTCCCCAAAAGCAAGCCATGCCGAGTTATCAGACCACAAAACAGTGCAGAATATTGAGTATTTTCAACCTTTGAATGTTTTGCAAACCATTATTAACAACATGGGAAGGAAGAAACCCAGTTGCACCTCATCAAAGTGCTTCAGGACCGTAGTAGCCTTCATCTTCCCAATCTGGAGCTTCTCTTTCCTCTGAGTTCCCCAGCCCTAATAGATGCCTTTTCTGTTCCTTAGCAGCACAAAAGAGAAGAAGAAGAAGAAGAAGAAGAAGAAGAAGAAGAAGAAGAAGAAGAAGAAGAAGAAGAAGAAGAAGAAGAAGAAGAAGAAGAAGAAGAAGAAGAAGAAGAAGAAGAAGAAGAAGAAGAAGAAGAAGAAGAAGAAGAAAGCAGAACATGGATTTGTAAGTGAACTTCATCACAGAGTAATTATACATCCCCGTTGATGGCTCAGTGTTATAATTGCACCGTACACTCTGCAAGGTGACTAAAGGGTGAGAAAATCATATATTTACTTCACATAGTAATGTACTGTATACGGTAATTACTCTGTCTTTCCTTGGCACTTAGGTTATCCATGAATGTCCCCCAATTATCACTTTTCTAAAGGAGCCCTCCATGGTGGTGATCCACGGCCAGAAATTTAAAGCTTTACAGGCTGTGCTCCTTCAATAGTTTTAGGGTATAAGCTGTCATTATTGACAAGTGTGTTTTGCAGAAAGAACACTGTAATCCAGCAACAGGGTACGTACCTTGTGGGTGGCCTTTACATTGCTAATTGTTTACAACTCATCTTCAAAATGCTGGATCTCTTCCATGGAGCCAGGGAGGACTGCAGGAAGTGTCAAAAAAGTCAAGATGGAGACTGTGATCCTCCAGTTGGGGCTGTCATTCTGACTTTCTTTAACCCACCCCTTGTAGAAGCCCCTGGATGGGGCCTTCTCAAAAACAGAGATTGTAAGAGTCAGGAAATGTAAGAGTAGCAGCAAGTCAGAAAAGGATTGTAAATGATTTAATTCAAGATTTCTGTCCATGAGAAGCAGTTAGTTATGTTTTAAATGAACTAATACCGTAAATAACAACACTTGTCAGTTGAGGTTCTTTCAAATCATGCCATGAATTAAAAGAAATGGGGTCAGAGAAAATAAAGAATGCTTTTTCTAATGTGGTGGTTTTATTGATCTGATATGAAGCTGTTGTAAACCATCAGGCGCCCTTATGGACTTGGGTATATATAAACATATCATAATATAATATAATATAATCATAAAGAAGCTCCCTGAGCCTAATAATTTTTAGTTCACCATCAATAACTTGGAAGATATTTATTATTTGTAGGAACATTGTTGTACTGTATTTTAATTAATATTTATTCTTTTACTGTAAATTGCCCAGAGTTGCTTCCAGTGAGTTGGGTGGTGACCAATGTGAGATGTATGTATACAAATAAATAATGATAAATAAATAAAAATAAAGACAGGGCACTGGGCCAGGCGTGGGAATCTTCTCAGGCACAAACGTACAGATAAAATTAGGAGAACAGGGTGGCCTACAAGAAAGATGGGAGGGAGAAAACGCCCCCACCAAGGATCTTCTTCACCCAGCACGTCAGGGTGGCAAGACGACAGGCCCAGTTGCCTCTGCCTTCAGTCAGACACACGTACCTACATACGGTTTAGAGGCCACCCAATACCCAGTGACTTTGGGAGGCTTACAATGAAAGAGTGAGAAAAAAATTACAAAAAGTCAAAAGCCATTTTTAAGCATCAGAGAATGGAAGAAGACGAGTCGGAAGTGGCTGTAAAGTGGGCTTCTTGTTTTTTAAAATTAATACATTTTGTCAGGTTTTGTCAGGGAGATGGCTGTGGGTGCACTGGGACCTCAGATTTAGAGGACGGAAGGAAGGAAGGGAGGGAGGGAGAAGCAAGAAGCAAGAAGGAAGAAGGAAGAAGGAAGAAGGAAGAAGGAAGAAGGAAGAAGGAAGAAGGAAGGAAAGAGGTAGGGAGGAAAGAAGGAACAAGGAAGAAGGAAGGAAAGAGGGAGGGAAGGAGGAAGGAGGGAGGGAGGAGGGAGGAAGGAAGGAAGGAAGGAAGGAAGGAAGGAAGAAGAAGGAAGAAGAAAGAAGAAGAAGGAAGAAGGAAGGAACGAGGGAGCTAGGGAGGAAGGAAGCAAGAAGAAGGAAGAAGAAAGAAGAAGAAGGAAGAAGGAAGGAAAGAGGGAGGGAGGGAGGGAGGGAGGGAGGGAAGGAAGGAAGGAAGGAAGGAAGGAAGGAAGGAAGGAAGGAAGGAAGGAAGGAAGGAAGCAAGGAAGGAAACAAGGAAGGAAGCAAGGAAGGAAACAAGGAAGGAAGCAAGGAAGGAAGGAAGGACGGAAGGAAGGAAGGAAGGAAGGAAGGAAGGAAGGAAGGAAGGAAGGAAGGAAGGAAGGAAGGAAGGAAGGAAGGAAGAGGGAGGGAGGGAGGGAGGGAGGGAGGGAGGGAAAGTCTCATGTAGTGGATCAGCAATTTGCAAGAAAAAAGAGGCAAGGCAATGAACATGTTGAGAAGATGGGAGCTGCTGGGTGGAATGCAAATGGCCTTCCATGACAAGCCATCCCTCCAACCTGCCTGTCAGATGACTCAGGGAAGGAAATCGCAGGAAGGAGCTGTCTTGGAATACAAAGCAAACTCGTCAGCTGATAATTAATGTAATAACGACAGGGGTTGGATGCAGGGAGGGGGGCTGAAGGCCACGCTGCCCAAAGAGAAAAGCAGCGAAGAGGCAATTATTCAAATGTGTGGGAAGCTGGGTCCCACTCTGGGGGGAACTCGCTGGATGCCCAAGTCACATTCCAAGTTTTTACAACTGTTTGAAGCATAATGGTCTCTCCCGTCCCAGGCTGACCACAGATATGAAACACCATCAAGCAGTCGTCATCTTGCGCAACGTTTCTGCCTACTCTTTTCAAAGGTAATGTGGGAATGATCCAGCTACCTTTTACCAGCAAAGGTCCAAGCGCTATGAGATCCAACCTCACGCTCCACATTTCTGGGGTGTAGAAGGCTCCAAAGTCTCTCCAAATGGTCCCACCCAATTCCAATCATTTAATGAGGTGTTTCCCAACCTTGACAACTTGAAGACGTGTGGACTTCAACTCCCAGAATTCCCCAGCCAGCATAGCTGGCTGGGGAATTCTGGGAGTTGAAGTCCACACGTCTTCAAGTTGCCACGGTTGAGGAACACTGATTTAATGTAACCAAAGGGAGACATATCAAAAACAAATAGGGAATAATCATGAACCATACCTAATTAATGTAATGTTAATGACATTAAATCTCGGTTACAGAGATCTGTATTTACAGATACATTCCATTAAATCTCGGTTTTAAGTTGAGACCTTCATCCTGGTCCTGCTTTTGAAGGCAATCCCTACCAGCCTTCAAATGGTCTTCCAAACCCAAGAATCATTGATCCTTGAGAGCAGCATCTCAGTCAAATGGGCAGAATGAACACTGGTTTATAGAAGTGTATTTTTATACTCCGTAATGTGCAATATCAGGAGCGAAGCCGAAGGAACAAGGCCCAGCTTTCATCAACCGCTAGACGAGCTTCAGGTTCAGCTTCAGCTTCCAGGACTTCACCTGGAATTTTGATAGGTTTTTCAGCCTTGCATGTCACATCTCTGCCTCGTGTTTTCGCTTGCTTTTCCTCCTTACGGATTGAAGCACATTGCGCAGTTCAGAGAAGAATGAATCTGGAAGGTTTCGCTCCCATTCGCTTGGCCCATCGGTTCCAAAACAGGAAAAAATCTGCATTTCCCATTCGGATGCAATTTCTTCCCCCCTTGCTAACATTCCTAGCCTTCTCTTCCAGTTGGGCTTGACGACCAAGAAAGATGGAAGCGTGGGAGGAACAGGTTGTAGAAATGGCTGCACCGCGGTCTTTTGCTTTCAATCCCACTTTACGCCGGTGAAATAAATGGCTGGTGTGGAAGGGGGGGAGGCTGGAGATGAAGCCGAAATGAGCACCTTCCAGGGATCAATAGAGTGCATTTAGTAGGCAGGGTGACGGAGACAAAATGTGGTGCCTTACTACGGCAGCCAGGTGTGCATTCATTCTGGGCCACCCTCGGTAATAATTCTCCAGATAACAGGTAGCCATTCTTGGCTGAACGATGCCGTCTTTAGGGAGAAGCTGTTGTCAGAGCGATTCGTTCCGTCCAGAAGTAAAGCATTTCCCACCAAGTTTACAAGGAGATGTACCCATTGCAAAGATTTCACGTGGCTCATCTGTTGAACAGAGGTGGGTTTTTTTGCTCCCTTGGCACAACAGTCTGGCTGCGATGGGAAGAAGAATGTGCATAATAGAAGGAAGGACAGATGCCCATCGTGTTATGGCCTCGATGGGAATAGAAATACAGTCGCCCCTTCCACCAGGGATGGTACCCAGAGCCATCCTCAAACCACTCCTAAGACCTCCCACTTAGAAGGCCTGACTGTGAGGGTGTCTGCGGGGGATGGTTTAAAAAAAGGCAAGATGGCAGCTGCAGCCGTGCCGCCACTGAAGCTCCGCCTGTTTTTTATGAGAGTAAGATGGAACCTTGCTTTTTCCTTTTCCCTCCTCGCTGCTTTTCCTTGGGTTCTGTCTTTTTTGTTGTGAACCTGAGGGCAGGAATTGTTTCACTTCTGATACCTGCAGGCCTTTAGGTCAGCTTTTGATTAAGGAGTGAGTTTAACATATCCATGTAGCCATTAAGTCTCTCTCTGTCTCTCTTTATATCTATCTATCTATTTATCTCTATCTATCTCTATCTGTATCCATCATCTCTACCACTCTCTATTGATCAATCTATATCTATCTATCTATCGATCAATCAATCAATCTATAGATCTCTCTCCCTCCCTCTCTCCTCTATCCATCCAGCCACCCAGCCATGGTTCTTCAACATATTTCAGTAAGAACGGGTCTTGCTGAACACGGCAAGCTTTACTTCAGATCCAGCTTGATTTCAGACGCGGATAGGAATTCTGTTCCCCACAAAAACATGGCAAAGGTACCTATGCAGAGCTTTGGATCTGCTTTAGAATAACATATATATTATGTTCCCTTAAAGAAAATATGTATGTGCATGTATGGATTTACATGCATAATTTCTTCGTGGAATAGCACATTTTAACTGTGCATCTTTAAGAAGAAAGTTTCCGCTTTTGAAATAATAGTTCATTTCTTTACTAAAATCTGCCATTGGATTGAGAAGCCATTCGTTCCCTTGAAGTGTGAGCTTTTGGGTTAAAATCCAACTGGTGCCTACTATCTGTCTTCAGATTTTCTTGCTGAACATATCTGCAGACGACTTCTGCCCATCTCAGTGACTGTGGCATCAAGAATCCTCGACAAAGTTTTTAAGTTTGTAAATGTTTTAATAAGGAAAACGCACCTCGCTAAAATGTGGATGCCATTCAGAAGGAAAGCCGTCGGCTACCTGGTCGAGCTGACGCAGAATGAGCACTTTTTAAAACCACAATGTCAGACTTCCAAACGTGAAAAGCAAGACGTTACAGGAGATAAAGATGAACGTGCTGGAAGTTCATAGCTATTTCTTGAACAACAATATTTTAAGATCTGCAGTAGAAGACCTTGTTTGCCTACCATTGAAACCACTCTGTATGTGTGAGGAGGACCTTACCAACAGCATCTTCTCAGGGCCCATCCCTCACTTATTTTCTATGGCTTCTGCTTAAGCTGACTTGCTATTAGTATCACTGGCATTAACTAATGATCATAGTCATCGTCAATCTAATTATTCTTGCAGGGTTTGTTCCCTGACAAGGAGCCTAAGAGTATTTCACATGAAATAAAATTGAATATTTTGAGTTTCTCTGAAAACGGACAGATTAAAAACAAAAACGAAAAACCATTTCATGCTGCATTACTGGAGTTCTGCAAACCTAGTGTTTGGGTTCCAGACCTTGGGCTTGGCAACATCCTTGGGGTTGCACAAAAATTCCTGCGGTGCAAAACTTTGAAAAGTCCTGCACTAATGACGTTGCTTCGTAGGATAATGAAAAGCTTGGATAACATAACATGCGAAGCCCAAACTACACAAATGCACAATCATTGCAACTCATTTCAAGTCAAAACAAATGATTTTAAAGTCCTTGTTATTTCACCGCAGCTCTAAAATTTCCTAGAATTCTTTTCTTTTCATTTCATCATTTCCATTCTGGTTCCAACAGACAACTCTGTATGTCTTGCAGCTACAGACTTGGAAAACTGTTGAAGTGTGAGTCACTGGAGATTCCATTAAGGGTTTTGGATTTTTCCCGTAATTTTTACCCACAAGATCAAGCAGTTGCAACTGTTTTCCAATCCTGGCCCATTACTCACATTGACATGATTTTAAGATGCATAAAATGCACATCTCAAGTCTTTCCAGGATCATTTACAGATCCTGGGCTACACAATTTAATCTCTCAAAATTTTATTAAACCACTCAGTATTGAGTGGAAATTACGGGGGGGGGGAGGGGGGGGCAGAAGCGCAGCTTCTCCGATGGAAAATGGTTCAGCTAGAAAAAGAATACAACATTATATAATCTATAATAACTTCAAAATTGCATTTCAAGTGCCACAAGGTTGTCTTTTCAGTGATGGATGAAAAGTCCCTACCCCCCGCCCCAATCATCCATATTTAAAAATTGTTCAGATGCAGCTTTATTATTGCTTTTATTGCTACGATGCTTTCCTACCAGCTCTCATTCATTTCAATAAAAAAGAATCTGTTTTTTAAATTTCTTTCAGTAGAGAAGAGAATTTTAGTGCAGATCTCAGGAAGGGAACATTCATTCTCTAAGGAGGAAGAAACACCAGTGGATCAACGTGCAGAGGACATGGGGGTGTTGTGTGCCTCCTGGGTTTAGAGGTGACATTGCTGGGACATTCTCAACCAGTATGGATGTTCACCCAGCAGATATGGAGGCCAGGCTAACCTTGGTAGAAGGATGATGGACCACCAGAAGTGGAAGACTTACAAGGAGGCTACAAGTATTTGTATAAGGAACATAGCTAACAGCCTTGTTACCGACAACAGCTGAGGCAAAACTTCACAGCTTCAGGAGCCAGGCAGGTAGTTAAACCAAGTTATCACAGTCCCCCAGTTATTGGAAGCACCTTCGGCATCCGTCTCCCACCCTTTGCTCCTGATCTAGATCAACTACAGGTTATTCCAGACAACAACCAGTTCAACCCTCATGATGGAGAAATATAGAGAACTCTCCATGCTCCCCATAATTTTCAGCATCACTTTGCGATGAGAACAGCACATAGGAGCCATAAAGAATTGGAGGTCCAGAAACTAAACTCTTAAAGATAACATCAGTGGGGACGTCTGGAGGGAGATGTCAAAAGAGTCAAGATGGCGCCCTGACTGCATGATTGAAGCCCCACCCTTTTTATATGTGTGATAAATGTAAAAAGGCTTTGATCATGGGGTCACAATTGCCATCCTGAATTTTTGGACAACCTTTCCTGCCCTGGGTGTCAGCCATGATCAGAAAGGACACAATAAAGCTGAGATCACCTTGCCCTAAGTAGAGAAATGACATATTTGTGGTGTTTCTACATCAGGGAGATGCCAAATCAAGCTGATTTATATCCGATTAAGGATCTCTGCTTTTGGGTGATCTTGGGAGCATTAACCTGACATCCCGTTCAAAGGCAGAAATGGAGCAGCTGTTCTCCAAGGGGGCAATATTAGATAGCTGAAAAGGTCAGGTTTGGGCCGGCTGGAAAGGCCAAGGAGCAAATAAATAGACCGGCTGCATCTGAGCCTCATTTCATATGTGCCTGCGATACTCCAGCCAACAGCCGTGACTGCAGCTGGGGCATTATTTTTTCTCTCCTCCACTGACCTTAAATATCATCATTTACAGAGCATTAGTCTCAGAAGCTATTGTGACATAAGAAGAGCCAGGAAAGAGCCTAACCAAAAGCGTTGGTGCCCCCATTTCAGCAAAACGTCATCAAGTCCTCCTGCTTCTGCAACATCAACCTGGGTGAAGAAGACAAGTGGATGTGGTCCATGAAGCCAGAATGGAGTTTGTTTGCTTGAGGCTCAGGATATTGTGTAAACCCAACCACTAAGATTTTAAAATCTCATTTTATGGCTTCTGGGGATGGAGGAGCCCCACCAGTTGTGGCTTCCCAAAACGCCGTGGCTTATTTCATGGCATTTGTACTCTGTAGAAGTCTAGACACCGCACTTGCAGAAGGATATTGACAGATTAGAAGAGGTTCAGAGGGGAGGGAATGGGCAGAGAATACAAGAACTTGAAGATGGGTTGAAGGACCTGGGGTTGCTCAGTCTGGAGAAAAGAAGACAGAAGGGAGACATGATATCGGTGTCAGGTACGTAAATAGAAGCTACAAGGAAGAGCCAGTCTGGTCTAGTGATGAAGGGCCCAGGCTAGAAAGCAGGACACAGTGAACTCTAGTCCCACCTTAGGTGTGAAGGCTGGCTGGGTGACTTTGGGCCAGTCCCTCTCTCTCAACCCAATTCACCCCACAGGGTTGTTGTTGCAGGGAAAATGGAAGGAGGAAGGAGCATTAGGGATAAAAAAATAAAAAAAAGATGGTCAGGGACTTTTTTCCATGGGCATAGAAACTAGGACCAGAAATATATGTCTAAGTTGCAGCCATTCAGATTTCACTTACTGTAAATGTAACAAAAAACTTCTTTATGGTGAGATCTGTACAACAGTGGGGGTTGTGAAATCTCCATCTCGCGAGGTTTTTAAGAAGAAGCTTCACAGCCACCTCTCCAGAATGATTTAATCAATTTTCCTGCATATTGCAGAGGGTTGGACTAGATGACCTTGTGGTCCCCTGCAGCTCCACATTTCTGAGATTCTATAACAATTGTGCCTCACTCAAGAAAGCATTATCTATGAAACGCATCTGATGACTCACGCTGGCATATCAAGAGGCACAAGAAGAAACCAAGAATGTTGATCCCCAATGAATCTATTAAGGCAGTGTTGTCCAAAGTTGGCCACTTTAAGATGAGTGGACTTCAACTCCCAGAATTCCCCAGCCAGCATGGCTGGCTGGGGAATTCTGGGAATTGAAGTCCACTCATCTTAAAGTGGCCAACTTTGGACAACACTGTATTAAGGTATACATTTTTTTTTTTTTTACATGGGATGTGCCCAAAAGAATTACTAAACAACATTAGAAGGACAGCTTTACCTGGATTTGCAGAAGTCAACTGCTGGTATGAATTGCTTGTCAACATCTGAGTTAGCTTTTTTTGAGAAAGGGTAAGGAAGAAAACCACCGAGCAATGAGGAAGCCATTCAGAGTTTTAAAATAAAAAGTATACGTTTCCAGACCCATCCTTCCTTTCTCTTCTATTTTTTACCATTCATTTTAAAATATGTCCGATAAAGCACAGATTTTTTTTTCCAAAAGTTAGTATTGCGTTGCAAATATTCACACATACAAAGAAACAGATCTACAAATATCACAGGGACCATCAGTTCAATGATCAATAATGCTGCCAGCATCACTCTGGGGCATTATGGGAAATGTAAGAGTAACCTCTGCTTTGGGATTTGGGATTGGATTTTTTTTATTTTTTTTTTAGTACTGTCTGTTATCACCGCAAAGGATTTTTATTTATTTGTTTGTTCATTGCTGTAATTTATGTGCCGCACCATTTGAAAAAAGGCTCTGTGGCTTCATAATACAAAAAGAAAATAGAAAGATTAACAAAATGTTGCAAAAGCCAAAAACCAGCGATAATAATAAATCTCTCTGTCTATTAACACAGCAAGGAAAAAGGTCCCAGCAGCAACTGTTAGCTGCTGCGTGATGAGATGGGAGGCCATATAAATCTAAATATTATTTAAATGTATTTAAATATTATTTACATTTATTTATTTAAATAAACTAGTGTGTACTGCAGGGAAGAGGGGAGCCAAAAAGGTCAAAAGGTGGCTTCAATGGCAGGGCTGTGGCCCCCAACTTGATGTTTTTGACCCACCCCTGGCAGATGCTCCCCTTAGTGGAAATCTTGCATATTTTAGCCAACACATATAAGTAAATTAGGTCATGAAGTAACACAATTCAGCTCATACGTTGACCGTTTATTCACGTCGTGGCATAAAAAGGGGAAATTCCACATTCTTTTCCCCCAGACCTGTTTATGTAACCACTGGTGCATTATTGGGCTGTGAGGTAAAGAAATACTTTAATAACTACCAGGCTAAATTTGTTGCAGTGATAAAGCCTCCCTATCAATTCTTCTTCAGATTAATGATTGCTTTGAAAAGAATGACAGGGGGTTTTATTGATGAAGTCCAACGATTATTACAGAAAGATGGATGGATAGAAAAGGCTGTGCTTCTTGGAGATTGATCACCAGAGAAAGAATTAAAACTGGGCCGCCAACAAGATGCTCTTATTTTTAAAATAGAGAGGGGAATTTGAGAAAGATTAACCGTCTTTGCCGTAATGCCTCCCTTGGTGACAAAGAAGACCACCTCCCCAGATCTTTGCCCTGGTTCAATCACCTTTTAGGTAAGATCTGGTTGGGTGATGAACCCAGATATGAATCATGAGCTGAACATGAGCCTACAAGTATTAATGTAGTCTTAATAGTAGTAGTAAAATCTCCAAATCAGGGAAGGAGTAGTTCCACTGTTTTCTGCATTGGTCAGACAGACTCCCCACCTTAAATGGTATGTCCAACTCTGGGCTGTAGACAATAAAAACCATCAGACAACCTGTAATAGGGCAAAGAAAGGCAACAAGGCTAGTCTGAGAATGAGAAACTAAGTCCTACAATCACTAAATAGAAATTATGAGAATTAGGTATTCTTAACCTTCAGAAAAGACAAGTTAGGGCGGATCTGATCATCCTCTTGAAGGATCTCAAGGGGTGTCAGAGGTCCTCATCCCACAGCGAGGGACACAGAGAAATGGATTTTCAATCACTAGAGAGCAGGTTCCCACTGAATTTTATATACACTTATGAACAATGAGTACAGTGGACTAGTGGAACCAATTATCCAGAGAAGTAGTGGGCTATCCTTCCACTGATTTGTTCAAGCGGAACCTGGACAGCCATTCCTTGGGGATATTTTAATCTGGATTTTTGCACCCAACAGAGGATTGACCTCAGTGGCCCTTTCCTGTCTAAAGATTCTATCATTCCAAAGGGCCTTCCATTATTATTTCGTTCTTATTCATCAAGGAATAATTAGTACAAAGAACAAACAAAACTGGTCACATCTTTCTTTGATGCAAATTCAAAGCCAGAAATCTAGGAATGATCCAAATAATGTTGTAAGATATAACATGTGCTCAGCAAGGTGGTTTTTTTGTAAATCCAGAGCAGATACAGCCCAAAATATTTAATTCTTAAAAAAAAATTGTTAATTTGTTTGTTATACCACCTAATGTGCCAATAGCTATAGGATAACTTTACAAGCTCTTCTTCATAATCTATCCATTTTGATCATTAGATCTCTATATTGTGTAATTTTTTCCAATTGTTTTCTTCAATTCTGCTACTCCAATCTATTGCCACTTCTACAACAGTAACTCTTTTCTTTTCGTTTCGTTTCTTTTCAATTATGCTGATTCCACATTGTGTTGTATTCTAGATGGCAATCAGTTTCTTTGTGAAAAGCTCATAAGATATTAACATCATCAACAACTTTTTCCATGTTATGATTATATCACATCCAGGAAACTCAGAAATAGTAATATTTGCACAAATGCCAATGAATCAGAGTGGCTGTTTCATCATAGCATAGTTCGTCTGAGTAGTTTTGTCGCCTCCACTAATTACACGATCCATGATTTCATCCTTTTCTTTACAAAGCATTTGGAGCAGTTTGATACAGGTTCAATGCTTGATTTTATCACTTTCGTTTGTAATGCTTGTCTGTGAGCTGCTAAAATTAAGCCTTCTGTTTCCTTGATAGTGACACCTTGTAACCATTGCCAATTCTTGGTCTAGCTCACTTTATTTTCTTCTATGTATTGGTCATGTAATGGTTGACTTCTCCATTTCTCTAAACAGTTTTCCAATGATTCACTTTTATAATCCTCTTTTTGCTTCTGCTACTTTCAGCTACTTTGCAAACGGCAATGAGCATTCTGTCTTTGCTTGCCTTGATGTAATCATTTAATCTAAATTATTTCTCCAATCATCTAACTGAATTCTAAAATTCTATATTTCAGAATGGCTATATACATATTATACAGTGAGAGAGAGATATGTATAAAGGTGATAGATGGAAGATGGATGGATGGATGGATGGATGGATGGACGGACAGACAGACAGACAGATATCCATCCCATCTTTTTTTTGAAGAGAGAGCACTCAAGATTTAATACATAGATCTTCCTATAGTAACAAGCCTGTAAATAAGTTCAGCCAAAGTGATTGCCCCAAAGTCACTTCCAAGCATGACTGGGGATTTGAACCTGGATCATCCTGGTCCAAGTCCAAGATCTTAATCACTATACATGTATCACTCTGGTTCCAATTTTTCCCGTATGAGCCAACTGGCCAATCTTTTAACACTGAGAAGGGCTGCATGGGTGACAAAGTAAGATGCTCAGTATATGCCAGTATGAAATATTTAAACGGTATGATTGGGAGTGATCACTTACAAAAAACACGGACTGGATTTTGCCCATGTTCTCTTTTTGTACCTGCTGGAATGCATATTAAATGAACCAGAGATTGAGAGGAGCTCACAGTAAGACTAATGATGGTGAAGCTCAGGGTCTATCTACAATGAGAAGCAGGATAAAGAGGACATTTCAGAACAAAGTGGTTGAAATCTCACAGATGCCTGAACAGATGTTCATGTGATAGAGAACTATGGAAGACCATCTGACAGAACTCCATGGCCCCATCTCCTGGTGTGCTTCCAAACATGGTTGTTCCGTACCCATACCTCTTTCTAAATGTGTGGTTGGGGAGCGGAAGAGATGGATGTGTTGGGTAGATAGATGAACAACGGGTAGGAATACCAAAGAACATCTTGCATACTTTCTTCAAGTCTATAAGTTGACTGTACCTCAAATGCTGGGAAAAAGGCTCAGAATAACTTCAGGAGACAGGAGGAAGACCCGCAGCCTAGACAATGGTCTGTTAGGAGAAATTTGAGCCCAAAGCAGGAATGAGGGTGGAGAAAGTGTCTCAGAATTGACCCTCCCTAGTTCTCTGGATGTAAAGGCGGGGAGGGAGGAAGCACTTTCAGACTTGCAAGATTCAGTTATTGTAACCTTACAATTAAAATATTACTAGTATTCTTAGTTTCAATTCCCTGGTCTGGACTCCCCTGAAGAGCTGGCATCAATGGAGCAACTTTGTGGGAAGTTCAGAGTATGAATTTGTGCCCCATGCAGCTACAGACCAACTTTTCAGCTTCATCATTGTGGGGGCCAGAACTAAATGAAATCTTCTCAAATGCCATGCTTTAGATCTATTCTTTGCCTTCTCCCTTCAAACCTTCTTCAGCACTCCCTAATCATATTGTCACATTTCAATGACACAGTTAGGTAAAATCAGCTAGCAAATTCTCAGTATGTTCAAGCAGGAAACTCGCTAAATGTTACTGCAGGGAAGCATTAGAAGAGACTTAACAGATGTTTTCTAAAAAAATAAAATATGAAAACCAAAATACCACCTCCTTGAAAAATCACACGCAAAGGACGTGGCCTAATTTAAATCATCAGCCCACATCACTGATTTTCCTGCTCAATTCTTGGACTTACAGCAAAAATTCAGAATGGCCCCTGGCCAATGAACATTGTATACCCCTATTATAGATATTGGATTGTCTGATCCTGATTCAGCAAGGTTCTTCTTCTGATTTCCCCCCAGGAAGACAGTATGCTGACAATGGTGTAGCCAGAATTTCATACCACCTCGTATCTTCTAAATAGCCCACAACATATGATATCTGCAGAAACATTTCCCTCTGGAGTTTTAGGCAAAGCCCCATCACGTTGGGAATATTTTCATGTGCTGGCTGAAGTCTTGTATCAAAATGAAAACCGTCAATACACAAAAGCTACACTTTCCAGAGAGATGTAGTTCTAACAATTGAGGGAGGCAGATTTAATCACCAGCCCACATGTACATTTCCAAGTCACCCACAGCAGAATAATTAATTTTGGTAGCTGAGCCTATAAAAACATGGCTTTTTTGAGTCAGGCCATTTCATTGTCCCCAAAACACAATTTCAAAGGCAAGGGGACTTTGATGAGGTCAACATAAATTCCAAGGTGTAATTAACAAGCTTACTGAACACAAATCTGCAATCATTTATGTTAATAATGCTTTTCAAAAGGGAAGCACTCCGTTGCATTTTAGCAAGGTAAGATCTCTGGCATTATTCAAGCGACCAAACTTCTTAACAAATTCTCGGGTGTGTATTTTATCCATTACAGGTTCATTCACAGTACGGTTTTAAATGGAACAGTGAATATAGTGTCCCTTTTCATCAGTGTTCAATTTTTTAAAATTCTGGTTGTGAACCCAACACGGCATAGACTTTCCTGTTGATTCTATAACTGAATGTTATAGAATGTCATGGAACGGTATTAAAAATATTGTATCACGGGGAACAGCATTCACTATTTTTAAGTGGAATGTGGGTTCTGCAGCCGTATTTTAAATGTCAAGAAAAGTGTCTGTTTTCTAGATAAAACTTTCAGAGTCCCTCACCAATCAAGGAGTAAGTTCCTTCCCAAGGAAAGTTAGGAAGGGCTAATTTGTAAAAAATGATTTCGTGATAACTTTACAGAGCAATAAAAGGGGGGTAATTAACCCTTTCTTTCTCAGCTGACAGGGTCATCTAGAGAGGAGGTCAAAATGGTGGACATGGCATGACAATCAGAGGGTTTCGCCTGTAACACCACAGCCACCATCTTGCTGATTTTGACCCCCTCCTGCAAACATCCCTGCTACCTCCAACTTGGATCACCAAAGCGACAAAGGCCCTATTCTAGTCAATGGAATATTTTATTTCTAAGTCTAATTGCTGTGTGGAAATAGAAATTTGGTGGAGGGGGCTCCTCGTAAGAAAGAGGGGCACATGCTTCCTTCAGGTAGCACAAAGATAAACACACACACACATACACTCATAGTGCAACGAAGTTGTCCCATTCACCAAGGGGACCTCTTTTTTTTCTTAAACATGTTTGCATCAAGAAATGCAATTTGAAGATGAATTATGCCTCTTTGGAGGGGCAGGACACTAAAGTCTGAACCTAAAGTATAACCACTTCATAAGTCCACTGGAGTTGGGCAGCCAATAAATTTAGAAGGAAGAGAAGGAGAAGGAGAAGGAGAAGGAGAGAGAAGGAGGAGGAGAAGGAGGAGGAGAAGGAGAAGGAGAAGGAGGAGGAGAAGTAGAAGGAGGAGAAGGAGGAGGAGGAGGAGGAGGAGGAGGAGGAGGAGGAGGAAGATTCTTATAGAGGGTTCTTTGAAAAATGGCAACTAAGGCAAATTCCTATACTTGTTTTTAACTCAGCCTTTTATTTTACAGGAATATTTATATTTGGTGAAGAATGGCAGTTACATCAACAGTCAAAAATTGTGTGTTGCTAGTACTATAAATACAAATGAAGCTGCACTAGACAGTTAAACGATATGAGCCCACATACGTTATATGTTTTAAAGTGATCTTTTTTCCCTTTTATGACCACGAGCGCGATTTTGTATTTCACTGGGAAGAGGGATTTTGATGTTTATTTATTGATTTCATTTGACTTATAACCTGTTTTTCTATGCTGGTGAGGAACTGAGATAGCTAAAAATGTAAAACACAACCGAAAATGAAAACTGTGAGAATAGTTCTGGTCAAAACAGGGGTGTCCATAGGATATAGTTAAAAAAAAAAAAATCAGGATAGCAACCGCAACAGTGTGATCAAGGCTCCACCTGTTCTCATGTGCATTGTGCAGGCAACACACTTTAAAAAAGGCCAAGTTTCAATTGCACCATTGCAGTCCCCATCTTGACTTGGCTGGAAATGAACAAACCATAAATTCGATCTTCCATGAGGAACCAGCATTAAGAAAACAATGAAGATCAAAAATGGGTTTCCCAGGAAGATCATTCTTCACTGCCACCCTAGCCAATACAAGGATTGATCTCCAAATCATCACAAACAATGCTCTCTATTGCTCCTTGGACTGCATGGAACCAGAGCAGCAGAGGGTACAATCTATGTACAAGTAGTCCTCGACTTACAACCATTCATTTAGCGACCATTTGAAGTTATAATGGTGCTGAAAAAAGTGACTTACAATCAGTCCTCACATTTATGACTGCCGCAGTGTCCCTGCGGTCATGTGATCAAAATTTGGGCGCTTGGAAATCAGCATATATTTATGATAGTTACAGCATCCCGGGGTCACATGATCGCCATTTGTGACCTTCCTAGTTAGCTTCCAACAAGCAAAATCAATGGGGAACTGCGTGATTCGCTTAAGGACCGCTGCAAAAAGTGTTGTAAAATCAGGTGCTGTCACATGATGCCTCACTTACCGACTAGATGGCTTAACGATTAATTTTCCAATCCCTATTGTGGTCATAAGTTGAGGACTACCTGTATTGTTATTGCAATTCATCTTTGTAGCATTGTATTAAAAGAAATGGGAGGAAAGCTATGGCAAGCCTAGATAGCATATTAAAAAGCAGAGACGTCACCTTGCCGACAAAGATCCGCATAGTCAAAGCTATGGTTTTTCCAGTAGTAATGTATGGCTGTGAGAGCTGGACCATAAAGAAGGCGGAGCGCCGAAGAATTGATGCCTTTGAACTGTGGTGCTGGAGAAGACTCTTGAGAGTCCCCTGGACTGCTAGGAGGTCAAACCAGTCAATCTTAAAGGAAATCAACCATGATTGCTCATTGGAAGGATCGATAATGAAGCTCAAGCTCAGATACTTTGGTCACCTAATGCGAAGAGAGGACTCTTTGGAAAAGACCCTGATGCTGGGAAAGATTGAAGGCAAAAGGAGAAGAGGACGGCAGAGGATGAGATGGTTAGATAGCATCACTGAAGCAATGAGCATGAAACTGAGCAAACTCAGGGAGGCAGTGAAGGACCGGAAGGCCTGGCGCAGTATGGTTCATGGGGTCACGGAGAGTCGGACACGACTTAACGACTAAACAACAACAACAAATTAAAAGAAAATGGGCATCTGGGTACAGTATTAAAGGAAGTGGTGGAGATGGCCAGCTGAACTTCCTCCCACTTCACTTCCTCTGGACATTGGGGCCAGAATATTAAGTCAATGGAGCTCTGGTGTTTTGTTTTGAATTTTTAATGGATTGGGATTTGTTTTATGTTTGCTGCCCCGTTATCAAAACAATGAGGAGGAAAACATTGCTTAAGTTCAAACAATGAAGAAGGAATGGAAAATCACCTCAGACACCCCCTCAATTCACATTAGTATAAGAGAGGGGAAGTGTAATCAGAGTTGCAAGATTTTGTTATTGTAGCCAGTCTTAATAAAGGTAATTTAGTCTTAATGTGGAGTTGATTGTTTGGTCCGATCTACATCTTGAGACAAGGAATTTGATAAATCTCTCTATCAGTCAATCAATCAATCAATCAATCCCAAGAGACATTTTTACCATGACTACAGTTTGGGTGCAGCCATAGCAACAGTAGGGGCAATCCTCGTAGCATTATTTCAAACTAGTTCATATAAAGCCCTTGCAGAATTCATGAACCTTGGAAGAAAAATGGAAAGAAAAGGCACATGACAGCAGAAGGTGTGGAATTTAGGGAGCATCAGGAGAACACCAGCATTCTGCCACAGCTCTTATATCCAGGTGTCCTATTATAGCTATCCTATTTTGATAGATCCATGCTGGTGGTACCACTTGGCTACCAAGGTGAACGTTGCTTCTGGTGGAACCCAGCCCCAAAGCTACATTAAAGTAAGTAACTGATACTCTTTCTTCTTGCCAGTAAGTGGAAGTGGGAATGCTGGTTGGAGGAGAAACATGGCCACCCATCTCTTCACCTTAATTTAGCTTGCATTAAATTGTCAAGTAAGCACTACTCATTGGCCAGCCTCATTAACAAGGCAGAGTGGAGACTGGCTATGGCAGTGTTTCTCAACCTTGGCAACTTGAAGATGTGTGGACTTCAACTCCTAGAATTCTCCAGCCAGCTATGCTGGCTGGGGAATTCTGGGAGTTGAAGTCCACACATCTTAAAGCTGCCAAGGTTGAGAAACACTGGATGATGGGGACAGAGCAAATTTATGCAAACATATGCTATGCTGCCTACATGGTGGAAAGCATGTTAAACCAGCTGTCTGAATGTACCCTAAATTCCTAATGCAAAAAGGAAAATCAGTCAGAACACCCTTCCGTTTTACTATCCCTTTCTACTTGATCATTTTCAAAAGCAAACGATAATCATGCCCTAAATATGAAAGATAGTTATGTCAGTTTGAAACAGTGCCATCTTTACTAATATCATCTTTGTGGATCTAATCTGCAGGAAGCTTAACCTAGTTTAAGGAGGCTCTGCTTTCCTAAAGAAACCAGGAAAGAATAAGACAAAGTTCATAATCAAGACCTTGGCTGCAATCTTGCGCACGTTTTACAAGTGCTGTAAATCCCATTGATTTCAACACAATTGAAATGCCTGCGACCTTGTACAGAACTGTAGCCTTTGTCAACAAAGGAGTCTTTCATTTGAGTGAATTTAAGTTATCGAGAACATCCACTGAGCAATCGCTCTCATTTCAGGCGAAGAGCCGTTGAGGTTAAAACACGATGCAACGTTACACCAATGCCAAGATTATTTGGAGTTGATATGGAGAACAGCCGTGCAATCAACCATAATGCTAAACATTTGCAGGGCGTATTTATGGAACGTACACATCAAACCAAGCTAATTGGAACAAAACCTCAATCCATGGCTTGAATGCCACCAGACAGGTTCCCGTTAGGAAAAAGGTGGTGTTCCGATCTACAAATGCTCCACCCTTTCAGCATTTAGAAAACTTTCCTGCATGTAGGGAATGTCCTACCATCCTCTCTCATGTAGAACACTTCCATTGTCACTGGTGGACTACTACGCATACACACACACACTGGTTGGCATTAATATATTTGTCCCATCCCCTCCACTTACCCAATTTGCCCAACCCCAATGCTAATGTACTGTCTCCAGGTTTCTGAGGGCTTGAAAAGGCCATGGACGTTTCCTATGATCATTAACACTGCAAATGGTATATTTAAGGGTTATTTTTCTTTTATTCTTATCATCATTGGCCACCTTGAGCCAACTGGCTGGCCAACTGGGCTTGGAGGCTGTGGTTTAATAAATGAATGAAGGGTTGCTACGTTTTGCACAGAGTTTTGGTTACAGTTTGGCATGAAAAAGTAAATTATCCTATCGTGCCTGGTGCACAGATGAAGGGGAGGGAAGCTGAAGGTCCATATCTTAAACAGAGACGAAGTGGGCAAACTCAGCAGGTCAGTATTTTAGGCTCACAGAATCCTGCGACAAAACCTTTTATTCCAGCCCAAATCCTCCAGCCATGCTATGAGATTGGCTCTTCTAGATACTTAGATACTTCTAATTATATGTATAATTAGAATTTTTCAATACAGTAAAAATGAACAAAGATTGAAAGTAAGAAAAAATACAGAAAGGAATTTTTAAAAGAAAAAAAGAAAACAGCATTATGCCCTCTGCCTTTCTATCGAGTAATCATCATCTTAACCTTTCCCCATCCTTTTTGTGCCTTTTTAGTCCCCAAATCATCAATTCGATCTTTTCTTCTTTCAGCAAAAAAGTCCATAAAAAGTTTCCAGTCTTTCAAAAAGATCTTTGTCATTTTTCCTCTGACCAAACTGGTCAGCTTTGCCATTTCTGCAAGTTCATTTAATTTTATAATCCAATCTTCCACTGTAGGTATTTCATTGCTACTATTAATTTCCCACATTTCCTTTCTAATCATTTGAGGCTGGTCTTTGAACACTGTCTTTCTCATACCAATGTTGGAATTCCTTCTATTGGATAAAGTGATAGGGAAAGGCTATACTTCTTCCAAGTCCCTAGAACTCTAGGCAGCAAGACAGGATTGCAGATGAAGTGGCGTGGGGAACCTACAATTGGAATAGTGTGGAATCCTTTAGCTGAGCATCTCGGCTGGCTTTGAGCTCTTTCTGTAATTCCATGTAGAACTTCTACAACCCAATCTGACAAATTGTTGAAAGAGAACAAAAAGTGATCATAAAACTAACCACCTCAAACTCTTTTTCTTTAATTCCTCAACTCCAGTGTCAGCAAGTATTCCAAGAAGTATTTCTTTGTATACCTTGAATTTATCCTTTCATCTCTATAGCTAGTTCTAAGAGTCGCAAGTGAACTCAAGGCTTCCTTCTTCCTAGCAGGTTCAGGCCCTTTCTCATCTTGTATTTTACCTCCTTGGATCCCAAACACTCCATTAGTCCAAGAATGAAGCAGTTGTCCCATGCAGAAGTTTAGGATTTGTTCTTTAAGTTGAGCTATAAGTTAACTAGAAGGAGAACATCTAAAATAGCCAAGTTGGTATTGTCATTCCTTCACTGGAAGTAGCAGCAGCAGAAGAAATGTTCTGCTGAGAGATGGAGGCAGCAGCTTTTCCCCAGAAGTCCCCTGGACACAGTGTTATAGGACAGAGATGGGCAACCAGCAGACCCTTGGCCAAAGGCAGCCCTCAGCACCCTATAAGTGATTCTCAGTTGCCCTTGAAATAGGTTGGGTCAATCTGGGGACAATCTGTTTTGTGTTTTTTGAGGATGGGATTCTTATAAGCATTAGATGATATTGTTCCAGTCCCTGTTTCAGCAGCTGACCCCCCTCAACTGACTTTGTTATAACTTGGATGAAAGACAACCAAGAAATACCAGAGTTGGAAAGTTAAGAAAAATTATGGAAAAAGGCAATGCCACAATTTCCATACTGTTGCCAAGAAAGTAGATGGAGGCCTTGGCTGAGAAGGTCTTTGCCCAACTTCAGCTGGTACACCCGTTGCAGTCTTTCCTGGAACCAAAAGCACCATCTATGGTCCCTTGCCATCGCTCCACTCAGTTATGGTAACTCACCTCCTATAGGCTTGCCTAAAAAGTTCATCCAGGAACTTCAGCTGGTACAGAATGCAGTTGCCTGTGTGAATACAGGTCAGACTTGCTCTTGGCTTGTTACACTGCTACTGCAGGAGCTGTGGTTAGTACCACCCTGATTCCAAGTGCAATTCAAGGTGCTGGTTGTCACCAATAAAGCTCTGTGTGGCTCAGGGCCTGAACATCTTCAAGGTCACTATCCTGCATAGATCTGCCTGCCCAATGTCTACAAAGCTGTCCAAGGCTCCCAACTATTGGGCATCTGGCAGAAATGGGGGAGCAGAAAAGGACATTCACCTAGGAGGTGGCTTGCCCTGGGCAGTGAGAGTGGTCTCCTCTCTCAAGATCTTCCAGAAACTTGTCAAGGCCTGGTTATTTCCGAAGGCCTTCAGAGACCAGAATTTTGTTTTCCTGAATGAGATGCAACATCCTGAACCAATGATCGTAGGATATGGTTATTGCAGTAGGATATATATTATTGTGATGGTTTCATTGCATTTGTATCACTGTTATAGGTATTTGCTGACCTGTAAACTAACTACAGGGGGTTAAGACTGAAGCAATCTCAAAGGAATCTCAAGAAGCAAATAATGCAATTTTAAGGACGTGTGCATGGGGCCAAGCTGGAATTGAGGGTGACTTTCCTTCATTCTATTCCAGTGACATCTGCATTCAGTCAGTGACATGCAGCCTCTAGGCTGAAAATGTTTGCCCCCCTCCTCACCTATATGGCCTACATTTTTTATATATTGTCTATCCAGCTTATAAGATGGGAGTTAATGTTATAATGGTTAAGGTATCAAACCAGCACAGAGACCCACATTCTAGTCCCCCTTCAGCTACAGAAGCTTTTGTCAAAATAACCAATGCAGTACTGCACTAGGGTGCCACAAGTTCCACCCCTTTTCTACATCCACGTAGCACAATTTTTTGGTCATTCTTACTTTCTTAATCCTCTGTGGCTCCATCTGCCTTTTGGGTAGAGTGAGCTGAAACGTAACAGATGACTTTGGGCCAGTTCCTCCTTCTTAGGTCAAGAACCAGTGTGAGGTAGTGGTGAAGGTGCTGGATTAGAGACCGGGAGACCAGGAGCTCTAGTCTTCTCTTGGAGTTCTTGGAGGGAAGCCAATGGTGTGACTTTGGGCCGGGCCCTCTCTCTCAGCCCAAGCACCAGGATGGGGTTGGGGGGAAGGGGTTGGGCTTGGAGCAGGGAGACCCAACTTCTAGTCCACCATCCATTGCAGAAGCTCCCTAGGGGACTTGGGGCTAGTCGTTCCCTCTCAACACAATAGTCAGAGCAGAGAAGATGTTGGAGTAAAGCTGGGTTGTAATCATAGGGGAACACCAGAGGAGGAAACGATAGGAAAGGTGGAATATAAACAAATACATGGATAAAAGTACAGTATCTCCCTTCCCACCAGGACCAAATGGCCTGCCCCCAGGGGTTGGCAAGAGTAAGCCATCTGGAACAAAAATCTGGCCATGTTTGCAGTTTCTAGTCTTTCTAGAAAGAAAAATCCACAGTAGATTTTTCTGGCAGTCTCATGGAGGTGGTGCAATGCACTCTTCTTCCCAAAGCATTGCCATGCGCCCAAACCAATTACTTTTTGATCCTTGACCTTTTGGCGAGCAAGTCTATTGAAGGCCACAGATAATGTTTTCAGACACGACATTATTCACCTCCACAAAAATCCTGCTCAGGAAGGCACAGCCAACCCTGCTAAAATGATCTTGCCATGTTAAATGGAAGGGGGAGGAGGCCGCAAAGCGATCCCACTCAAGCTAATTCCCTGACGCTCCATGACTGTCAATGGATCTCAAAAAAAAGTTGTGAGCCTCAGGATGAGGGTAAACAACACAAGAAGGAGAGCAGATATTGATGATTTCTCACCACTTGGGTGGAAGCAAAACACAAAAGAGTAGAATGAGGCCTTGACAGAGATGGGCCGCTTGGCAAATTGCTTTCCCACGCACGACAATTCCCTCTCCAATCAGCATCGGTGAACAAGCACATGGCAGGTTGTTGTAGTGACAAACAGCTGCTGAATTCTCCTCTAGTCCTGCCTCTGTGGTTTGAGTGGCCATGTTATTATTGGCCCCCTTAATGTCACTGGGGTTAGCGTTGTTGCTCAGTGGCATTGGGTGAAAAGCACTGGACGCATGGCAGTGCTTTTCCCCAGCAGCCCACACCATTCCCTCGGTGTTAGCATCGTTGTTATTTGCAGGACAATCAACTCCCATGCAAACGAGGGGCTACTAGGGCATAACTATGTATTATTTATGTATGAACTTGGTTTGTTATTGTATTTTTTATTGTATTTTAATTAATATTTATTCTTGTTTTTACTTTGTAAACCACCCAGAGTCACTCTTGAGTAAGATGGGCAGGGAAGGCAGGAAGGCAGGCAGGCAGGCAGGCAGGCAGGCAGGCAGGCTCAAATTCATCAGTCAACTTCTATGGTTGAGAGTGGCTTAACCTGCATCTCCTGGGTCATAGTCTAACACCTTGAGTTGTTACACACGCTGCTCCCAGGTTCGGCTTATGGTCACTCACTTACACACTCACAGCCTGTTGAGGCACACGGATCTTGTCAGCCCCCCTTGCTTTCTACCTGGGTTTTCCAGAGAGGTGCGGCTGGAGCAGACAGACCCACAGCCCTGGTCAACAGCCGGGAAATAATTAGGGATACACACAGATCACTTCCAACCGAACACTGAGGCACAAGAGGTTCTTTGGAATACACGGAGACCCAGTGAATTTAAAGGAATAGCAAAACTTTACTAGTTGCAAAGTACATTTGCTCTTTCTCATACACACACACACACACACGCTCATCCACACTTACCCACGTCCTTCCCAACTAGGCTGCCAGGCACTAGCTAGAGGGACGGAAGCCGCCAAGTCTGGATCCAGAGGTGACTCAGACAACTCAGACGACTCCGAGTGGGCGGGCTTTGGGACCCCTTTTATCCCCAAAAGTCCTTGCTGGGTTGATTTACAAGTTGATGGGATTGGGGTGAGGGTTTCCATGTGCTCAGGCCCAACTTCCTTTTTCTGGTTCAGGTCCTTTATCTACCTCCCTGAAGGGATCTCATAGATAAGTTTCCTGGCTTTTGTCCTCTCTGCTTACGTGCCTGCTTCATCTTTAGGTTATGGCAGCTTCAGCCATGTCTCACAGAGTGCTGTACCACACTGACTGATCTTAACTTACCATTCTCCTAAATTCAGAGCAAAATCTTTCCAACATTACTTCTTGGTGGAAGAAAACATGGTTGACTGATGTTAAATTGCATTGCCCAGCTTTCTCCAGCCTTGTCAAGGTGAAGGTTGAGATTCACTGTGTCCTGGTCAGATGCCACTGAAGGATGACACTTCTGCAGTGTTTTTTAATGGGTCCTCCAATCCAGGCATCGCTTGGATATGTACACAGAATGGGGGCGGTTCTGAATGAGGGTCAAGTTGCACTTGGACATTGTAAAGAACAGAGGGGAGAAATCATGGGCAACTGCTGAGTCCTCCTCCCTAAGATGAGAGCCAGAGCGGTGGAGGTATCAGACTATGAGTGGGAAGACCCTGGTTCTAGTCCCCCAATCAGCCACAGAAGCTCCCTGGAGGATTTTGTTCTCCCTACCCACGAGTCAGGATGGAGTAGTGGGACAGGAGATGGGTTGAAATGGGAAGATCCAGATTCTAGTCCCCACACAGCTATAGAAGCTCTTGGGGGCCTTACCTCCTGGGGGAAAAACAGAAGTACCATGTATGCCCCTTTGAGCTCATGAATGAAAGGCAGAATATAAGGCTGCTTTTGACCTTTAAAGCCCTATATGGCATGGGCCCAGGTTATCTGGGACTGCCTCTCCCCAGTTACATCTACTCATCCCATCAGGTGGTCCACCAGGAGGGCCACATTTCAGGTCCTGGTGGCCAAGGAGCTTCGTTTTGACAGGACCCAGGAAGACAGCCTTTTCTGCCCTGGCACCTGCCCTCTGGAACATCATTCCCCTCAAGGTAAGACTGGTCGCACCTTACTGGCCTTCTAGAAGGCCCTTAAAACTTGGTTCTGCCATCAGGCCTGGGGATCCCACAGAAGCGTGGAGCCCGTGAAATGGCTGTTCTGGGTGTAAGTTTAGAATGCACTCTCCCCTCTCTTTTTGCTATTATACTTTTTAACTGTTTTAACTGTATTTTAATGGTTTTGTTTGAATTACATTGACTGTTTGGCTTTGTGTTTTTAATTGTGTCTGCCCACCCAGAGTCACAGAGTGAGATGGGCGGCTATATAAATTTAATAAATAAATAAGTCCAATCATTAAACAACTTTAGAGATACCGGACAATCCAGCCAAGCAGAAGGTACAATAATCTAACACCCTGGCCATATTTGTACATAACAATAAACCTAATTGGTATTTATCTATGGGAACAAGCAGTCTGCAATGTCTCCACAGCCTATTCCTTTCTTCTCCACCACTCCTTTTTCGGGGAGTGGATAAAATCCACCCGAAATTGAAACCTTTGTTCCATATCCATCTCCTAGTTATTTGTTGCCAAATAAGCTAGGATGCAGAAACCAACATATCTGGGTTCTACCTTGCAAGCCTGCCTTGTTTGAAAAGCAAGTTAGGAAGAGGAGGTTGAAATGACAAAGTAAGCATTTCCCTTCTAGTGAAAATGGAAGAACAGAGAAGGTTAGCTTGCCATTCACAGTTGTTGGTTTTCATCGTTGGTTTTTGATGATTGGGTTGGTTTTGTTCTCTTCTGGATATCGATGATTTGTTTTACTTTTATCGTGATTTTTGTTTTACTTCTATTGTTCTAGCTCAGTGTTTCTCAACCTTGGCCACTTTAAGATGGGTGGACTTCAACTCCTAGAATTCCCCAGTCAGCAAAGCTGACTGGGGAATTCTGGGAGTTCAAGTCCACCCATCTTAAAGTGACCAAGGTTGAGAAAAACTGCTCTAGCTTTTAAAGTGTAAGCCGCCCAGAGTCATAGGAGTTGGGTGGTCCCCAAATTAAATAAATAAAACCAGAATTCTGCAGGAATTCTGACACCCCTGGCCAGTCAAAATCACCAGCTTTGCCAAGAGTTAAAAAAAACCTTAAGGATCAACATTTAGAAATGAAGTTAAATGTATAAATAAATCCTCACCCCCACCCCCACTCCATTCTGAATTTCCTAAATCTCTCCAAAAGGAAACCAGAGTCCAACGGCACAGTTGGGAACACCATGCAGAGAACGCAATTCCAGGCTGTTGCTGATGTTTTCCGAAGCAGAAGTCGTGACATCCTTTTCAGGAACAAAGTTCCTTTGCAGATCCTCCTCTTCCAGCAAGATCTGATTCACATAACAAGGCTTTTAAAATGTAGTTTAATTTACACAGAAATCCCGGTTCAGTCTCAAGCAGCAGGGAAAGTAAAGATTCTTTGAAGCAGCTGTGATGAAACATTAAATTACTTGGATTCTACCAAAGAAAATAAAAAATCGACTGGATGAAAGTTCCACATAAAGCAAGCGTATGACAACATTTGTTGGTCTTGAAAGGGGCTACCAGACTCTAATTTCTAGAAGAGGCTGGGTTTTCTTTTGATCATGGAAACATCAAGGGCATCACCTGGACCTCATCCTAGATATTAGGTGCTATTCGTGTCCCCTAATTAGCCTGCCCAGCGTCAATGGCCACTATTTAAAACATCTATTGTTTGAAGCTGGGAACGGTTGAAATTCACCAAAGCTGAAGTAATTCCTTCTGAATGCAGTCCCCAAGGAGATTGTACAACTTGGAATAAAGATATCGACCTGTGCTTTTCATTGCTGGATGGAGGAGCTGGTGCTACACGTGGAGGGCCCCAACCACTTCATTAACGAAGACACTCGGGCTGCTGGAATTAATGCACTCTTGAAAATGTCAAAAAGCCTGAGCAAAGGCTCGAGATGATATTTTCATTTATAGATTAGTTTCCTCTGTCACCTTCAATCCCTCTTCCCCAATGTTCATTTTTTGCTCACTGCTCACCCCTCCTTTTCTTTCCAACTGGCTTTCAAGGCACTTCTGCTAACCCCAATTCACAGGACAATTGGAACGGAGAAGAATTTGGGGCAAACTCAGCAGGAACTCTTGCGCCCCCAAATTCTGGAGTGAGGGAGAGAGAAAGAGAAGGAAAAGAACTGGCGTGACACACTTTTCCCTTTTCTTTTTCTCCTTTGTAATCCTCATATCCACTCTTTGCACCTTCAGTCCCAAAATCACACCATCTATGGAACTCTACCAAGTATGGCTAGGAAAAGTGACATAACTGATATTTGTCTAGTAGGCCCCAGAATGAGAAACAATCTATAGCAATGTGATGTGTGGACTTCAAGTCCCAGAATTCCCCAGCCAGCAGGCTGGCTGGGGAATTCTGGGACTTGAAGTCCATAACATCTTCAAGTTGATAAGGTTGAGAAACACTGATCTATAGTATATATCAAGTTTTATTAGCTTAATCACTGTTTACTTTCATAATTTCCCCCCAAATCCCAGTTCTTCTAATACTCTACAGTTCTACTTTGGATCTGAAAGCCACACAATCAAAGCCCCACCCCTTTTGCACATGTGTGTGATGTCATTGCACATTTCAATGCTTCGATCATACTGATGTGCCCACCATCTTGCCTTTTTGGACACCCCCCCCCACAGATGCTGATGAATGCTAATTATTAATAAGAATAAGAACCACAAATTCTGTTTTGAGAAGTGGTTGGTGGAGGAATGTCTTTAAGAGAAGATGGATCTCTTTGTACTGAGCATCGAACTGAATTAGATGGGGGGTCAGCAATCTGGAGCTTTTCAGCTACTTAGGACTATAGAGTTCATCATCCTTGGCCATGAACTCTGTAATCCACAGTGTCAGGACAGCCCCATATTGCCCTATTCAAGACGTGATGATTTCCAAGAACTTTCCAGTTTTGTGATTCACATATGGAAATACATACACCTGTTTTCATCCACATAGACTTAGGAAAACATCTGTGTGTGTGTGTGTAGATTGTAGGGCTGTCTATACAGATGATCAAAGAAGGTTATTGGATTTTTTTTGACAAACAAACCTTGACTCCCCCTGTGTATTTGTGTGCATTACACACCCAGAGCAAAACACAGCTCTCTGATTTTATGTGAATATCAATACTGAGATCTGTTAATCAATACACACCTACAGTTTTTCAGCTTAGATGTCTTTTAAAATACTCCATCATTTTCAAAAGAACATTCTCCTAGGAAATGTCTAAGACCCAAATACCAAGTGCTTATTTTTAACCTTCTATTGTGGAAAAGAGAGAGAAAGAGAAAGAAAGAGAGATGGAGGAAGATCTCGCTTGAGGGAATATTTCACATTTATTCAACACTAAAATTGGCCGGTCATGGCAAAAGAGGGTTATCTTGATTTTCTGGGAATATATGCAAAGCTAAAAGAAATAATTGGGTGTAATCTAGCTACTGATTTCAGTAGCACAACTCTAAATTCATTTGAACATTGGAGGAGGAGAGCCATGTTGGTCTATGATAGCCAAAACTCAGAAGAAGTCTGATCACACTTTTTCAGATTAACGTATTTTATTAAAATTTATTTATATGATTGGTTAGACTGAAAAAGTGTGTCCAGACTCCTTCCAATGTCTTATTTCATTCTGGTAACATTCACCCTTCATGCTTCACGAGAATAGCTAAAGCTCTCACACCTGGATTTCTACAACATGCTAGACTTGGCTAGTATTAATTTTGGTTAGCCTTTGGTGGCTGAACATGCTGTGGAGACCCAGTTCCTCTGGCCCCTTTTTGGTTCAAAGTGTTGCACAACCTCAAAGCGTGGGTTAATTCAGTAGCCACGTTCAGCACATCGTGTGAACGTAGTCAGTAAACCCATTACAGATTTTCATATTTCAGGGCTGTCTTAGAGGTGGCTCGTAATGTAAGTGAGGAAACAGAAATCCGTGTCAGCACACGGTGGCATCAGGCAACCCGGAAGGCAGTGTTTTGTAATTTTTTTAACTTATTTTCTCTTTGTTTTTGCCCAGCTTTGGTCTCATCCCAAAATCAGTAAAGGAAACCTTTTAAAACGACAGTTAAGGCAGCTACTCTCTTTGTTCTGCTTTCCATGCATCTCAGGTATAGCGAGATTAGAACACAGTATTCTCTGTACCTGCTGATAAAAGATCTGAATATCAACAAGGCTTCAAAAGGCCAGCTTCAATGCCTCCGTTGTTGTTTTTATTTTTTTAAAAACCACCAGACAAGAGATGCAGCAGAAAAGCACGGGAACAGTCTAAGCAGGACATAAACAAAACTACAGGGGTAGGACTGTGGTGGGAAATGCCAGCCTAATTAGTTGCTACTCTAAACCAAGTTTTCTCAACCTTGGCAACTTTAAGATGGGTGAACTTCAACTCCCAGAATTCTCTGGCCACATGTATATATGTGTGTGTGTGTGAGAGAGAGAGGGAGAGATGCACACACAGATACACACACACAGAGTTAGATTTTTATCCTGAGATAGACGATAGATAGATAGATAGATAGATAGATAGATAGATAGATAGATAGATAGATTGATAGATTGATAGATTGATTGATTGATTGATTCAAGGCAATAAACATATTCTCCTAATTCTCCTCCCTTCTATTTTCCTATTTCCTATTTGTATGTATATATATAAATACATATATTATATACCTATAATATATACATGTGTACATACATGCGTACATACAAACAAAAGGGGGGGAAAGGGGGAGAGAAAAAGAAAAGTGTCAAGCTATTTACAGTTGTGATGAAGTTACAATTTTCCAATGAATAATTGAAGTTAATGGAACATGTCATATTCTACAGTATATCGTTTCAAAACCTGAAAATAACAACGGAACTCTATGCAAAGTACAAATATCAGGGGCGACAAAGAGCACTGCATGAATCATAAAGTGAAATTGCAAACTGCATAAATTCTTTTTTAGCAGAGAACTGACTTTTAAGATAGAAAAATAAAAGGAAAGAGAAAAAGAATTGCAACTGTGGTGAGGCAACTGTACTGTAGACAGGCATTATATTGCCTCCGTAGTATCAGAATGACACTATAACAGTGTTTCTCAACCTCAGCAAGATGCGTAGACTACAACTCCCAGAATTCCCCAGCCAGCTGTTTCCCAGATGTCGCCTACCCTCCCGTAGGCACCCATGTCCTGATGTCATGCCCGCAGGCACTAGGCCAGGAAGTCAGATCAGCCTGTTGTAGGTTATGAATTAGGGTCTGGTTCTCAGCAGAGACTATTATTATGTTTTACTATTTGTCCATTTTTCTTTTCAGAGGTCGTTATCTCCTTTCATTCTTGCGAGCCAGCCTGAGCGAGTAGCCATATAAATGGATGAAATAAATAAATAAATAAATAAATCCCAAGCATCCAACATGTCGATCAGGCCTGATTCACACAACCAGCAACAATCCACACATAATGGGAGAATGAACAGGTTCTGATCCTGGTTAGGGTTAAAGTCTGAGGAGTAGGGCAGGTACTTGGCCCACCTTCACTTCCCAATAGAGCTACCATTAAAACTTGCTTGCTGCTAACCATGATTGTGGAATCTCAGTCTGGCTTGGTCATACTGTACATGCAAGCTGAGTCATCCCCAGGGGTGGTCAAAAAGGTCAGGAGAGCAGTCATGAACATCTGATCGAAGCCCTGTCCCTTTTTATGTGTTTCACATGAATGTGAAAAGAGACAGGGCTTCGACTGTGTGGTCATGACTGCCATCTTGGCTTTTTTGGACCCCCCCGCCCCCACCATATGGATGCTCCAGCCCTTCTTCCTGCATATTTCCTGGAGGGACCGAAGCAACTCAGAAGCCCATCACTCCAACGAGGTCCTTTTTGGGCCGAGTAGCCTTGAAAGCTGCTTGGCCAAACTTCTTAGCAAGCTGTCCAAACGGTGAGGAGTCTCTTTCTTCCCCTTCTCAAAGAGCCTCCGTGAATTATAGGGTACAGTCAATTAACTTGAATATTAATTATCTGTAATGAATGTACCCTTCCTGAGGGCTTGAAAAGAAGCAAATTACTTGGAGAGGGACTAATTAAGATGATGTAATCTTGACCACAAAGAATAATTCCTTCCCAGTGACAAAGATGATCTAATTGAAGTCTCTCATTAATTAACTTCTCATGAAATTGACTTGGGGGGGATGCGCTGAACCCAGGACCAGCCAGGCATCGTACCCCACCCTCATAATTCCCTCCCAGGCCCTCTTGCTGATAATATAATTAGCTTCTGGAAGCAAGCTGGGCTCAGAAGGATTCTGTGTGCCTAAACCCCAATGTAAAAAGCTGAAAAGAGGCGGTCTTGGTTTCTAAAACCGATGAAAACTTTGAAGCTGGTGGAAGAGGATGCCTGCGATTAACTTGGTTCACCCGTTCTGCCAAGCTATTGGGTGCTGAACCATGGTTGTTGAGTAAACAATGACTTATGGATGGGTTTCCACAAGGCAGTGAGCCATAAATCAATACTTCAGATCTGTGTCTTTCAAACTTGGCAACTTTAGGATGTGTGGACTTCAACTCCCAGAATTCCCCAGCCAGCATGCTGGCCATTGAAGTCTACATATCTTAGAGTTGCCAAGTATGAAGTCTAAACGGGCTCGAGCAGGGCTCAAGAACAGGATGGAATTTAACAGGGAAAATGTAAAGTTCTGCACCTGAGTAGGAAAAATGAAAGGCACAAGTATATTATGGCAGAAATCTGGCTTGTTAGTAGGACATGTGAAAAGGATCTTGAGGTCCTCGTAGACCCCAAATTAAACATGAGCCAGCACTGTGATGCACAAGCCAAATCGGCAACTGTATTTGGAGGCTGTATTAGCAAGAACATAGAACCCTGACTTACTCTGCTCTGCACTGGTCAGATCTCACTTGGAGTGATATTCAATTGTGGGCACCATAGTTCAAAAAGGACAGTGCCAATTGGAGCAAGTTCAGAGAAGGACCACCGACATGGTGAGGAGTCTGCAAGCCAAGCTCCTGAGGAATGATTAAAAGATCTGGGTATCTTTAGCCTACAGAAGAGATACTGATGGGAGATATGATAGTAGGTGTCACACAGAAGAAAGAGCAGGACCAGGGATAAAACTATGGGATAAAACCACCAGGTAGTAGGTTCAAGCTAGTCATCAGAAGGAATGACTATATGAGCTTTTGGCCAATGGATCTTGCTAGGGAGACATCTGTCAGCGATGTTCAAGGAGATCTTGCCTGAAGTGGGTGGTTGCAGTAGATTATCTCTGTGGTCACCTCCAACTCCAGAATTCTACGATTCTGTAAAAATATGGGTAGCTAGTTTGTGAAAACATAGCTGATGGCTCATCCTCCTAAAAAGGGCTGGACCCAAGTTGGAGGGTGGAGTTTAAAGGATGGCCTCCTGGCTCTGAAAAGACGGAAGATGGAAGACTTGTGCTTTGTTTCACAGGAAGTATCTAGCTAAATCCTACTAATCTACTCCAGCAATGATTCTTGGAGGCAGAGAGCTTTCTAGACTGAGATGTGTCCCAATCTATAGTAAAATAAAAAAAAAACAAGATGGCACCCATGAGAGTGTGATTGAAGCTCCTCCCATTTTTGATATGTGTTGCAGATTGTACGGCTATGGCCACCATCTTGATTTTTTTTTTTTACCTTACCTGCAACCCCACCCCCAGTTGCCAGATTCTCAGCTGAGCAATACCACTACGTATACTTTTAACACTAATTTTTCAGATAATGATCCACAAACATTTTGATGGGACAAAGAGAAATGATATCACCTATTAATGATTGCCTCTACAGTTGAAAACACGCCTGCAAAGTTGTCTTGCATTTGCCATGATCCTGAGGTTAGCCATGGGTCCATGCTCCATGAGGACCCCCATTCCGCTCATGTCCCACCTCCATTTGTATGTCCCATCTGAGAACTTCCAGATCTAGCTGCAGAAATGCTTCCGTCTGGAGTTCAAAACAGTTGCTTTTTCTAATGAAAGTGGCCAGTCTCACTGCTTTTGATTCTACCGAAATGCTTACCCTTTATAAGACCCAATTTACAGATGCATTAGATTCTACAGACTTGGGATTACTTTCCAATCTTACTATGTAGCTTTGGGGTTGCATACCTCAACAAAAAGAACATGATTTTACAGGCCGTTTGGCCCTTAACATCTTTAACAGAACAGGGCAGCAACCATGCGTGGATTCCTGGAATCTAATATATAAAAGAGCAATATTGTTATTATTTTAATGCTCTTTTTTCTTCCCCTTTTAAAGATAACTTGGTGTGCTTTGGAACCAAGGTCCTTACACAGCAGATTTGGAGATGTGTCCTTTAAGTGATTGATCAGCAGTTCCTCAGGATAAAGAAAACAGAGAGATAAAAGAGATTTACAGAAAACCGTTTCTCCAGCAGAAGGATCTGGAGGTATAGTCTGAAACCAGAACCTGGGCCGCACGGAGTCTACAGGGTGACTTTGTACCAATTTCTTCCAGGAAACAGAAGAAATCAGGTCGGTTAAGCTTTCAAACAGGTTCAGCACCTCATCCCTCCCAACAGCGTAGGGGGGTAAAATAGAAATCTCCCCAATGAAAAAAAGAGAAAGTTCTGCCCTGCAGACTTGCATGATGTAGTGACATTGCTGACCCACTCTAAATTCCTACTTTAAAAGCCTCCTCTTCCCACCTACCATCGCGTCGCTGCTAAAACATTGCTGATCTGGGCTCTTCCCCATCCCTCGAGCGAAATGTGGCGTGCTACCCAAATGGTGAAGTTAATCAAGGTGACAAATACACATATCCCACCAACTTGGGCATTCAACCTATGACTGATGGTCTCAGCTCTATGCGTTCCCCATCCTACACAAATGCTGGGATGCGTATGGTTTTCCCTACCGACGCAATATTTTTTATTTGTTTATGCTAAAGCTTTTATCAAGGATGGTTATTTAATTGACTTTATCTACTGCAGCTAGAACTGCTTAAATACCATCTAGCCTTGGAATGCTAATTACATTTCAGGCCACCACCAAACCCGCCATAACTAACATTTATTGGGCAATGAAATGTGGCACAGTTAATAATTACAGATTCCTGCAGATAATAAAATCTGAAGCCTTGAAAGGAGGATGGCTGACTTAGTGTGTATATGGCATTTTGCAAAGCTGTAGCTTCGCTAACTGGGACTTGACAGTGACTTTATCTGGAGGTTGTCATGCTCTGGGTTCAGAATTTTTTGTAAATTGGAACTTGAAAGGAGAGGGGAAGGATCAATAGGCGTAGAGTTTCTAAATCACAGGAAGCCATTCAGTGCTGCACAGTTTAAATTTAGCACAAGTATTGTCCCCAGGGTGGGGTACCGTATCTTACCAAAAAAAACCCAGATAAAGTAAAACAAGGCAGAGGCACCCATGAAGGGTGGCCAAAAAAGTCAAGGGAATGGTCACCGTTGTGCAGTTGAAGCCACAGGCCTTCTTATGTGTGTTGATGGACATTAGAAGGGGGCGAGGCTTCCATTGTGCCATCGTGACCACCATCTTGATTATATTTTTTGGTACAATCTCCCTGCCCCTTAGATGCCTCTTGGACAAGAGCAAAGAAAGTCCAACAGAGAGATGGAAGGACCTGGGAATGTTTCGTGTTGAGAACAGAGAAATGAGGGAGATCACAATAGCATTCTGAAGTCATGATGTAATAGGCCATCACACCATGTTAGCCCTCCGAGGTAGACCAGACAAGGAAACCAAAGTTATGAATGCTAATACTATTTTCATTACAGAGCTACAGTAACAGAATCTGCAAGTCTGAATGTGTTTCCCCACTCCCTGCCTTTACATTCAAGACAACTAGGGAGGGTTAAGTCTGAGATGCTTTTTCAAATTACATTCCTGCTTTGGGCTCAGATTTCTCTTATCTGACCATTGCCTTGGCTGTGGCTCTTCCTCCTGTTCCTCAAGGTTATTCTCACAACCCATTGCACACCACTGCAACGCCGTCGTACATATCTCCATGATGTTGCAGAAATGGATGAATAGGGTGGAGCTCCAGAGGACAATGATGTCTCACTTGCCTGGAAAGCAGACAAAACTGTGAGTGAACTGGGGGTGAAAATTACCTGATTATTTTGGCTTCTTTTTCTATCCCCCCATCTAGCATATAAACTGGGCATTCCTTATGTTCTCTCATCCAACTCCAGACCAGGTCTGAGATCGTGAAGATGTTGCTACCATCCAAGGAGGTTAAGGAGATCATACTTACCAAGTACAAAGGAGGCTAAGGAGAGAATATAGTGCTATTAAAATCAAAGCAAGACCCATTTTTCTTCAGGCTTCTTTCTTCCCTACTTGGCACCCTTCAAAGATTGGGACATCGTGTCCCGTAATTTCGAGGAAACCGGGCCTGATGGGAATTGACCGAACAACCTGGAGGGCACCAGGTTGCTGAAGGCTGTTCTAGGCCTTTGCTAGCTTAACATACTGTACTGTTAACATTAACTTTCTGTGTATATTGCCTTATAGATAGAGAATCAATAGAGGGACTGAAATATGGTTTTGTTAAATTCTCTAGGGGGCTCTATGCATTTAGCTTTTGCACTATTTTCAGAAAATAAACATCAATATAAAAATAATGAGCCTCATAAAATAGAACCTTGGCCCAGGCAGCTGAGTTGGCTTTTAAGAAACAAGCAGAGATTTATATGGGAGGCATCAGGTTAGCATAACAGTGGGTGTCCTTCAAAGGGAGGTCATTTGAAGCAAAAATGGAAACTCTCAGTCCTTCTGGGCAAAAAATTCAAAATGGCTGCTCCGTGGTACAGTAGTCACTTTGTTGAAGTGTGTTGGATCTATGCTGAGGGAAATGCCACGAAGGTAAAGGCATTTTACCTACACTTCGATGAAGCCATGGAGGTAGAAGCATCCCAGGGAAGTCAAAAAAGTCAAGATGGCTTCCACCATCACACAATGAAAGCCCAGTCTCTTTCTATGTACATCATAACAGCATGGAATTGGTTAGTCGTTCCCTTCTTTTGGAATATATTTCTTGACTTCCCAGGGCTGTAAGATTTCCTGGAATCTCCTACCTCAATGTTACCAGATCTCCTTAAAATCCAGACAAGGTCAGGTGCTGCTACACGTAGTGAGAAAGTTAAGAAAAAAGAAAGAAAGGGAAATACTTAAATTAAGGGAAGTATTTAAAACTGGCCTCCAAAATTCAAAGAAGGGAAATCTAATCAACATGACCTTCAGTCTACCTGCATCAAAATGAAGAGCCTCAGCCCCTGACTTAGATCAGATAAAGTCCTTCTTTGTTCAGAATTACATTATTCTTCTCCTATTCCCAACACAAAAAGGGGAAAGGGGTTGTTGGAACCCACAGTTCTCTCTCTAGGGAAAAAGAAGATTGTGGATGTTGTCGTATACTTTTAATAGAAACCACCTTGCAGTTATGAAGTGAAGGTCTTCGCATGGCTCCCCTCCATGAAATTAGTTAGCTCCTTTGTGGTCTTAAGGCTTTTTTTGACTACTCTCTCGACATGGTGGACGTTTGAAGAATAATGGCAGCGTGTTTCTTCCCTTTTTGAAAGCAAAATAGGACATAAGGTTAACACATCCATTTCCTTTATTTAAAATAAAGCTGAAAACTATGGGAAAAAAACTGAAAATTCTGGCCTTACCTTCTCTGATAATATAATGATCACATCTTCTATGGCCATTACCTACGGAAAACACTCATATAGCAGTTGTTTTGGAGATACGTTGTTTTTGGGCTGAAGAATTGAGAAGTATAAGAAACATCTTGAAAAAAATGTTTCCTTTTTCAAGATGTTTCTGATGGATCTATGTGACTGCAGAGATAGTCAACAGAAACAGGGATCAGATGAGGTGTACCTTCAAAATTTGCTCTGTTTGCTTGGATATAACTGTTAAGCTCTGGATAATGTTGATATCAGCTTTTTTTTTTTTTTTTTTACATTCAACGTCAAGAAACTTTTTTTAAAAAAACTAAAATAGAGTGCCATGCTTTTGTGGGTCTGAAAGAAAGTGCTCACCGCAATCTAGTGCCACTTGAGGGGTAACATGCATTCGTTATCACGCGTTGAGTGAATATTCAGTGAATATGCATCCTGTATGGTACATGCATGTTTTGCAATATGAAGCAATATACATTGGGGAAAATTAAGATCCCTTTCAGGGGACACAGCTGTATCCCACAGTGACAACCATTTCCAGAGGGAATTGAGAATGTCTGCCCATTCGCAAGGCCAACAGAGAACTTACTAAGAAAGTTGAGGAAGCTGGTCACGGTTGAATGTGTGAGCATTGTATACCTTGAATACATATTTATTAGTGAATAAAGAGTCTGTCTTCTGAGATGTAATATGAAAAATACAAATCTGCATTCATAACACAAAGACCAAGGAGAGAAACGTCTTCTGGGCAGCAATTTGGTCCGTGGCCTTCTAAAGACATGGTCTCCAAGGAAAGATGGAAGCAAGGTTTTGACTACAAAGGAGTAGACTGCTTAATAAAAGCTTTTTATTTGCATAAAGTGACCAAAAACAAACAAGAAAATCAGCAGCAGACCAAATTTCATAGGGTAAAGATCTAATGATGTGGTGATTGATGAGAAAAATACATACTTCAACCCAGGAGTGACTCTGAACCAGGGACACATTTGGAAGTTTGAGAAGATGTGGTGGACGACTTGACTTGCTTTTTCATAGCTACCATGGTAGTCAGGACAGTCACAGAGTACTTATTTCCCAGAAGGCAATCTACCTTCCCAAGATGCTCCCCACCTTCTCAGTGGGACTTTCGCTGGGCTTTCCAATAAATTGTTAGAGGGAGGCACTTTGATTGGAAGCCAGTGTGGTATAATGTGGTTCAAGTGATAGTCTATGACAGTGTTTCTCAACCTCAGCAACTTTAAGCTGTATGGACTTCAACTCCCAGAATTCCCCAGCCAAAGTTGCTGAGGTTGAAAAATACTGATCTAGGACCAGAAAGACCCAGGTCTGAGCCCACTCTTGGCCATGGGAATTTGCTGGGTGATTTGGGCCAGTCATTCTCCCTCAGCCTAGTCTATTTCATAGGTTTGCATGTGTAGAGATAAGATGAAGACTGAGCCCATGTAACTTGCTTGGAGTTCCTGGAGGAAAGGTGTGTTATAATTCTAAATAATAATAATAATAATAATAATAATAATAATAATAATAAGAAGAAGAAGAAGAAGAAGAAGAAGAAGAAGAAGAAGAAGAAGAAGAAGAAGAAGAAGAAGAAGAAGAAGAAGAAGAAGAAGAAGAAGAAGAAGAAGAAGAAGAAGAAGAAGAAGGAGGTACGATCCCAAAACATCTGGGGCACCACTTGAAGACTATCAGCATTGACAAAATCACCGTCAGTCAATTACAAAAGGCAGTTTTACTTGGAACTGCTTATATCCTGCAGCTATACCTTTAACACCATCAAACAATATCTGCCTATCCCAAGTCCTTGGGAAGGACTCGACAGGTGGATAAAAGTGCCAAATCCAGTATAAACATCTGGCTGACTGCGTGACCAACAATAATAATAATAATGCTTTTTTCTTAAAGACAGGTTGGAAAAGGTTCATTTGACCTGAGGTGGCACACCTGTATCATAGCTTGTTGGTAGCACAATGAACCACTGGGTGGCATTTTCAGGGAGGAGATTTGCACGAGGCTTGGCTTGCTTACTTGAGTCATTTGAGCAGAAGTTCCATTTGCCAGTTCCACCCTTCTAGTTGTCACTGGCCAAGAGGCTGTGCTGCCTCACACCGATTCTGCCCAAATACTCTGAAGACGGCAGTTTCCACACATTGAGAAACATTGGTTTAGAATTTGTAAGCTGAGCCTCAGTTCAGGTCTTAGATTTCATTTGGTAGAAATTCTAGATTTTGTGCTTGATAGCTTTGAATCTATCCATCCCTCTATGAAAACATCTTCTAAATATAGAAGAATAAATGTAACTTATGCTTCCTTTGCCAGACAACAAGTGCATCATTTAACAGGGAGCCTGTTTCTCAGCGCAGTTCCCTTCATGTTAGCATGAATGCATTCACTCCTTATTGATCATTTGTCAAATCATACACATGGTTCTGAATCCGATTAAGCAGCATTTCCTCCAAAAGTCAATATTTATTCATTAACAACCTTTTAGCAAGTTAATTGAAAGTGACAGGTTGCATTTTTGGCTTAACAGATTGGTATATTTTCTTCTTTTCTCTCACTCACTCTTACTCTCCTAAGTAATTTCTAATTTACAGTAAGGATAATGAGACTTAAAAGTTAATTCTGTAGACCCAGCAGCGCAAGACTTGTGCTTCTAATGTCCACATGACCAGAGGATGCTCATGTGATGCGTTGCTCTGGAAATATACGCTTCTGCACTGTTGCTCCCAAGCTGCAATAGCAATGCTGAAGATAGGGTAGCGTCATAAATTTGACAACGAATGTTACGAACACTTGTTAAAAATGAGCCAAAGATTCTGCCATAGCAGGCAGAAAACAATGGGGTGGGGTATAGGGAACAGAAATGTATACCCCTCACCCATTGGATTGATATCTGCCATCAAGTTGGTGTCAACTCTTGGTAACGACATAGATAGATTTTCTCCATGATGATCTGTCCCTAACCTGGTCCTTTACAGGTCTTCTGTGATTGACTCCATCCACCTTACTACTGATTGTCCTCTTCTTCTCTTTCCTTCCACCTTTCCCAGGTGGCCTTCTCCAGAGAGCTGGGTCTTCGCATAATGTGTCCGAAGTAGGATCATTTGAGCCTGGTCATTTGTGCCTCAAGTGAGAACTCTGGGTTGATTTGTTCAATGATCCATCGGTTTGTTTTCTTGGCTGCCCATGGTATTCTCAGGAGTCTTCTCCAACACATTTAGATTGGGTGAATATATTGGCCTTTTCCAAGCTTATTTAGTGCCATTATTTCAGTCCTTAGCTACTGCTATTTAGACATCATTTACCTTTAAGGGTGATGCTTTCTCTGTATTGTCGAAGGCTTTCACGGCCGGCATACGATGGCTGGTGTGGGTCTTCTGGGCTGTGTGGCTGTGTTCTTGAAGTTTTGTTTCCTAACGTTTCGCCAGCACCTGTGACCGGCATCTTCAGAGTACAGGAGCAGTTCTCTCTGTGCCCAGAGTGATGTGGCCCTTTTGTGGGTATTTATAGAGATCAGATACCAATCCTGAAAAATACAGCCTGCAAAAGGTCAACAAACTCAGCTCAACCACCAGGACATGTGAACAGTTCACACCAGGAACTTGCTAATCACCCCCAGCAGCCCCTCGTTAACAATTCAATAGAAGAAAAAACCCTGCCTAATCCCCAGGAAGATACACACAGATGGTGACACCAAAACAAGCAGCCACTCAGTAACTCAACCCCCCCCACACACACCCAATCCCCCCCCTTCAGATCTCTATAAATACCCACAAAAGGGTCACATCACTCTGGGCACAGAGAGAACTGCTCCTGTCTGTGCTCCTGCACTCTGAAGATGCCAGTCACAGGTGCTGGCGAAACGTTAGGAAACAAAACTTCAAGAACACAGCCACACAGCCCAGAAGACCCACACCAGCCATCGATGCTTTCTCTGTTTATTTTCCAGACCAGGAACACTTCTACCTAATCAGGGAGCGGCAAAAGTATGTGATGCCATCACGGGACTATGGAGCCAGTCAGATTTTGCTATGGATTAAGCTTTCTGAGACCAAGTATAGGGAAACGTCATTTTCCCTGGGCAAGATTTTTGCGATAAAAAAACTACCAAAAGGGAAATATTTCAAAGATGTTCATAAAAAATGGAATTGTCTTCCATCACTTCTATTTGACCTGCTCTGGTAATAATAAAATAAATATAGTTTGACATGCTTTGGTTAATATGTTCTGTTTAAGCACCTTCAGCATCTGAGCTGTCTGTTTTCTGAGATCATGTTTCTAGTCCTATAATGGAAACCTAGAGGGTATCTACTTGGTCTCTTGGTGAAATCCAATCTTAAATTTACATATTTTAAAGAATGTTGAATCAGTCTCATTGGATTTAAGGTGGACACAGATGCATCAGAAGATTCTATTTTGAATGTATTGGACATCCCAAAGAATGTATTTGAAAGGATGGACATCAGATGTTCTTTGTTGATGGTATATATAAAAAAAGAGGTCATTGACTCACATGATTTGGTCTGTGAATTATTGGCATTTTTTAAAATAGCACTTTAATATGTATAAGTAGATTTATGGAGAAATATCATAATGTTAACAATGTTATATTGCATTACATTCCAAAAATTTGGAATGTAACAGTTTTGAGGAACTTTGGTTATATCACGTGTAGGGAATTGCCAAGAGTATTAAAAGTAATAATATTCTGCCTATTAAGGATTGGATGCAGGAGATGTATAATTTATCCATTATTGAAAAGCCAATCTCTTCTACCTATCAAATATATATATACTGTATATATATAAATAAAAATGACACAATATGTTCCCTTTTGGCACAAAATTCATGACGTTTTATAACAATAGAGTCTTATTGTTTTTAATTAGAAACATTTATACAATGTTTAATATTTGATATACATGTGATATACTTAGATTATTTATTATTTTCTTTCCCTTGTTTTCTCTTTTGTTTTGTTGGTTATTGTTTATTAGTTGGTCTTTGAGGGTGTATGTTTGCACATTCTATTGGGGGGAATATTTTTGTATATTATTTTTCATATATATATGAAATTTCCCTGCTGAGGAAGTATCGTCCTTTAAGGGTGCCCATCACTGAATGGAATCAGCTTCCTCCTACTTAACAATAGGACCAGAGCAGATGCAAAATAAGCATTGCAAAACAAGGATGTGTAGGCAAAGTTGAGCTTCTCCATGTCTGATCCAGAGACCAAGGTCTTCACCAACCTTGGTAACTTCCTTGGAAACCCCAGAGATTTAAACTTCAGACTTCTTGTGTGGAAAGCATGTGCTTATTGAACAATGACACCTTTCTCCAAAAGATTTCCATCTGCTCCTTAGGGCCCTCCCCTTGTCCCCATGCTATCCCAAATCATTTCCCCCTGCGCTCCAAATGCTGGAGGGAGGGGAAAAAAGACCCAAGCGTCTGCAAACAGAACAGATTTATGCAACTCGTGCATGCAAATATGTCGTCTGTTTCTCGCTGGTGTTTCCACAAGGCGGCATTGTTTTGGCCACAGATTTATGAATAACCTTGGCTATTACACTGGCTGAGCTAACCCCCAAGCTGTTGTGGTTTCAAATATCTCGCCTACTACCTTTGCAGATTATAAAAGAGCGATAATTCACTCTGTGTGGCAGGCCAAGAAAGTGGAAGGGGAATTTTGTGCTCAGCAGCCCTGAGCATCTCTTCCAAGCATCATTTTGCATAATCACAGTTCACATCCCAGTCAGAAATGGCTTTCCTTTTAACGCTCTCTAGTTACATTTCCTGCCGTGAGACCTTTGCATTCCAAATAAATTGAAGTCTACTGAAACAACTGTCATCCGGCTGCACACGGCCACGGAAACAAATGGATTGTCAGCACAACAGAGGAATAACTATTTTAATAGAACATTTTTATGACAACGTTCATGTAGAAAGGCACAGCTCTTTTGGTGCTCAGCCGAGACACCCAATCTCGAGGATCTCGGATCAGATCAGAGGGCCTTGCGCAGCACTCTGCTCCTTGCACTAATTAAATGATATTTATTTATTACTTCTCCGAGCAGAAACGGTGCAGGAGGCAGGACACCGCTCAGTCCTTGAAGCTGCAAGCCGACAAATTAGCCGACAAATGTGTCCTATCAACAACAGGCTATTTTTCTCTTTTCTCCTTAAACAAAAGAAAGGGAGAAACACATTGAGAGGTGAAAATTATTTTAGGGGTTCCTCCAAGGTAAAAAGGGTGAGAGAGGCTGTTGTAGACTCATCAACCCATAAGGCTAAGAAGCCCCCGTTGCCACCTTGATATCAGTGCAAGAGCTAAACATTTCACGAAATGACAATCCAGAGAATGCAATATCTCACGATATCTATCACACTTCCATGATGGTCCAGGACACCAAATGTGTAAAATGGGCATTGACATTAATCCAGGAACAAAGCCAATCAACAAAAGTGACTTGAACTTTCCTCCTAACTTTGTTAAGGCCCTGAAAAGTCCCAGAAAAGAAAAATCATTGGAGACTCAGCATGTGCCTCTTCCCTTATCCCATGTCTCTGTAATTTCTTTTCTCCCTTGTTTTTCTTCTCTAAATAAAAGGGAGTACGGGACAAAAAATACTGAAATAATTTTGGGGATTATATCCTAACATTTCCTAGCATCAATCCATCTAAGCATTACAAACACTGAACCAGAATTCAGGTTGAAATACCCCACAATGCCCTTGGTACAGTATTTATTGTCAATTATATTAAGGCTGAATTCAATCCATCAGTCTCAAGCCACCCAGTCCCTCCATCTGATCCAGGTTTTTATAAAAATAGCTTGCAATGTGACAAAACAGCTGAAGAGTTCATTTGATCTCTTGCTGATGGCTCTAGAAGCTGGAGAAGTTACTGGTGTTGTGTGTGTGTTTGGGTTCACAGTCCTGCATGGGGCATTTTATAACATCCATCTCTTCCATAGGAGGCACTAAAACCATGAAAGGGTCCATTGGAAGCAACACTTTTTCCATCAAGCACCAACAAATATGCGGCTGAGGTCCACTCTGTTCTGAGCGCTGCCCCAAATGTGTCAAAACTGACCGATATTGTCCTTATCATTAGCAGGGGACATTGCATGGGGCATGGATATGACTAAAACTGGTAACCAGTTTATTGCTTTTCTCTCTTACTCAAGAAGCACTGCATGAAGTCTTGGATTGGCCAACCCTACAATGAGCAGCAGAGGTCAATATCTGGGGATGAGGGAACGCACATCTAATTTCTTTGCCTTGCTATTTCTTACTCCTTGTCTGTGCCTAATGCCCCTTCCCCGAAAGAGAATTGTGTGATAGATATGGATATATGAATGGTTACTTGTGATTTGAATGGGGGGATATTTATATTTTTATTGTTTTTATCGTCTCGGTTTTTAATTTTAAGCCGCCCAGAGCCACCCTCTGGGGGAGATGGGCGGCATATAAATTTAATAATAAATCAATATGTAAAACTCTGACGGCCCATTTTTCTGTCATGCTGATATTCAGGGTTGCATAGACAGGATTTCCAGGGGATCTCCATTTGGGAACTGATCTGATGTTCACCCCATTCTCTTTGGCCAGTAAGCTCCATCATGTGTTTTCAGCCTCCACCTTGGGACAAGAATGTGAGCAACATGAATTCATTTAAACATTATTAGAAGCAATACGACTGGAAATCTTTTTTCCACACTGCCCCGGTTAATGTTTGCAATATCTACCAACATGGCAAGAGTGAGAGAGGGAAGGTGGCTTTACTTTGATGTGTTCAAAAATTCATTTGAAAGCCAGTTCCCCCCCCCCCCATCTATCAATCCATAGGGGATTAGAAACAGCTCTCCATCAATCCATCATACCCTAGCAGCGCCTAAAAAATCATTTCAACACCATCCAACTACATATTTCCCAGTTCATTTTCCACCAGCTTCCTACACTCTTCTTTTCCCTCCCCAAAGTAGCACATGGAAATAAACATCACCAAGATAGCAGACAGGAAGAAGAGTGTGTGGAGAGAGATTCAAGCTCTGAATGCCAAGATAATACTCAGCGGGCTTAATTATTGTTGCATATTTCCCAGTATCCATTGGGAAGCCCAGAGTCTGTAGTAAATCAAATCCTGGGGTTGTATTTTAAAGCAATTGGGGGCAGGGGAATAGCTTGTGAACTGAGAAAAATCTTCTCTGCTATCAAATCTATGCACACCGGAAAAAAATGGCCAATCAAATGGCCATCTTGGTCCAATCTGAGTGAACCTTCAGAAATCTGCTTTGTTCCACTTTCTGCTTTGAGACTGTTTATTGGCTTAGGTTTTTTTTTCTTAAACCACTGGAATATTCACTACCTTGACCTGGGATGGGTTGAGGTTACACTTTCACAGACTTTCAGTATCAGATGATCAGATGATCAGGTAGTGCTAGAGAAGGAAACAGGGAGACAAGGGCTTCTGTGAGAACCCTGTTTTTTCCCTGAGCCTTCTCATCCCATTGAGTCAAAAGGAGGAAGAACCTACAATCCATCCAAAGCTTTGTTTTGTTTTGTTTTAGAGAGAAAAAGAAAAGAAATGCTCACCATGCTTTGACTTTATTATTTTCCCCCCTTCCAAAAGATTTGGAAGAAACCACATTATTCTGACCAGCCATGATTAAGACCTAGTAGCCCATAGTTGTTCCCCATCTGGATCATAATTCACCCATGCTGTTCCGAAGAATAAAATGCAGACATTAAGTACCTTATGTTGGGTAATCGATGGTTTCTTCTTGGAAGGAACCAGCACAGGGAAGGTCAAAAGAAACAGGATGGCAACCTCAACCATATGATCAAGGCCCCAACGCTTTTTACGCATGCATGAAAAAAAGGGGGTTGGACTTTGATCACACAGTCCCAGTTGCAATTTTGACTTTTTTGGCACCCCTGCCTTCGGCAGATGCTCCTGATCCACAGGAAAACAGCAACTGCAGACCCTTGGCATTCATTTGAACCCCAAAACTTCTCCTCCATAACCCTGCCCATTTAGTGGGGGGGGAAATGGAATCACCCCAACTTAGGATAGTGGTAGAGACCCTCTGCTAAAGCCCCTTTTGATATATAGCCAGCATAAATAAATTGGCCACAGGAAGAAAACGTTGATTCCATTTGGTTTAGATCAGATCAGCTTTTATTCTGTTTGGGAATGTGAGGTTGATTGTGGTAGGGGGTTTTGCCCCTTAATTTCCATTGCTATTGATTCGTTTTTCATGGCCTACTACCAAATGTGCTATCTGGCCCATAGATGTGGGAACGGTGGAGGGCAATGGAACCGCAACCTAAGGGCACCACTGAATTCACAGGATCAAGATCTGCTCTATGGAGCATTCTTTCGGCGTCTATGGGAGACAGAGCATGACCAGATGTGTTACTCTGCCCTGATATGACCTCTGTAATTTGCCTGACAATTCACACAAGAGCTGCATCTAGTGCATATCTGGGTAATGACCCAACAGCATAGCCTCCCTACGTACTGCAACTCTTGGGATCAGTAATTGTATTCACCCAGATAAGGTCTGGGTGATATAAAGGAGGAGGAAAACGAACCACAGAAAACATGCATTTCTTAGCAGGAGAACAGCACCATCTGTGTTTGGTGGCTGGAGGCTAAGATCACCAGCTATTGCTAAAAATGAATAGCTAAATGGAGGGCGGGGGTGGGAGAAAGGGTGAGAAACACTGAAATGTGTCCTGAATCTGGAAAGGTTTTGTGTGCATGTGTGATGGATAGCCAAAAGAAGCTCCTTTTTCAATGGGATATTTCCCTGAATGGCGGATACTTGAGGAGGACAAGAGGTGATCGCCATTTCCATTAGGCCCTACTTCTGAGCTTCTCAGGAGCACCCGGGAGACTGAAGTTAGAAAATGGATGTTGGAGTAGATGGACCTTGATCCGGTCCAGCAGAACAATTGTTATGGTCATGACATAACTGTGGCAATTGCTAGAATGTGGAAAAATTGCTTTGGAAGTGAAAAACGCTCTCTTGAAACCACTTGAAAACAAAAAAGCCAACATAAACACAGAGATCATAGAAATACATAGACGCAGAGAGAGAGAAACATCACCCTGGGAACTAGTAGGTTATGCAGTCCTCAATTAAATGTTAGGACCATGGGGGCGTGAGACAATAGCACCAGTCTACACCACCACAAAACAGACATACCTTTTCCTAGAATTGTGTGGCTTTTCTCCATCTCTGTTGTCTGATCCCAAAAAAAGATACAGCCATTAATTCAAGCCACTTGGGGTGGATTGAATCAAAAGGACTGCACAGCCTTAATAATCATAGTTCTTGTAGTAGTTGATACCAAACCAGCCCTCACATTCTTTCAGGTTACCTCCTTCCTTCAGCAGCAAGAACTTCAAGGCAACATTTTCAATCATCAGATCCCTTGAATGAATGAAAATGGAGTGTTCATAATCAACAGATTGACCAGGCATTATGGATTACAGAGGCAAACTAAAAAAAACAAACAAAAACCCAGCACCTGAAATCCAAAAATTACTTTTGGCCCAAATACCTTTTAGGTTTTCCTACATTTGCATCCGACACAACTATGAAAGATGAGATGACTGATGTTGTTTTCCAACTGGCTGGAAATGTCTTTCTTCTTTGGCTAATTGTCTATTTGTATCCCCTGGCCTTCATCACTCACCACATCCTGGTGCATTACAGGATTCAAATGTCACACACAAACACTGTTGGTGTGGGAAATCCAGGCCATTTCACCAACAAATCATGGTTAAGAATCTTCAGGCAACTGCCGACAATCCAACTCTATTCCTCAAAATGTGTTCCTCAAAACATCATTTGAAGATCATATATATCCTTTCCCACTTTTATCCCAGCACCCCCTGGAAAGTCTAGGCAAGGAAGCAATATAGACTGCTTAATTCAAGAAGATTCAGCATCTCCAATTGTCCTTCCAAGCCTGAGAACAAAAATCTTCTGGGTTCTTTTGGTGTCAAGTCCCTAGTATCTTCTCTTGCTCCTCTGTTTTAAAAAAAACCAGACAAGAACCCTTTAAAAATCATAGCTGGTTCTGCCAAAGAGATGTTTTGAGAACATTCAGATTATCTCAGCTTGTTGCTGAAGCCAACAGGATCCACTAGAAATTGTCTGTGATCCTGATACCAGCTTAAAGAGATCTGCCTTTGCTTAACTTGACATGCCAAAAAGATAAGACAGAATCCATTTCCTGTGAGCATTCAATCCCAACGAAAAGGATATATATTGCTGATAACCTCTTGAGATACCTGACCTCTCTCTTTAGAGCAGTGTTTCTCAACCTTGGGAACTTTAAGACGTGTGGACTTGCTGGCTGGGGAATTCTGGGAGTTGAAGTCCACACATCTTAAAGTTCCCAAGGTTGAGAAACACTGCTTTTAGAGAGTAATAAAAGTAAACCAAATAGTCTCCTTCCAGTTGTGCTTGACTCCTGATGCTTTTTGGACATGTCCATGAAGATTTCTTCAAGATACGGAAGTGGTTGACCAATGTAAGGCTTTCTGACCCTGCTTAGCTTCCAGGCTCAACAAGGACAGATTGCTCTTCTCAGACAAGATTATCTTTTCAACCCATCAGCGCATGGGTGACCACTGAACAACAACTAGCTGAGGAGCTCTTACAAACCACAGATCTGGCCCTGCTTTCAACCCCATTCCACTTAGGAAATATCTCTCCTCTTCTTCCTCTGTTTGCCCCTAACGCAAAAGAGAATTCCCGAGAAGCTAAGAATGGTGTAGAACCTATCCCTCCACATGATGTTTGCACGCAGAAACTAACCCTCTCTATCATGCACATGCATTATAAGGATCAAACCATTAATTATAATGGTTAATGCATTTGCTGGTGGGCAAAATGCGAATAGTTAATTTTATTTGCATCCCATCGGAAGAAGGCCAGAAAATGTGCCTGAGCAGAAAAAGAGGATGAATTTATATTTTCATCCCAGTGTTTATCCTGGCAGAATTCAGAAGGAAGGGGCTGGATTGTTAGTAGACAAAGCAATGTGGCTTTAATCTGGTATGTTTCTCTGGAACTAAGGTCCCCATCCATGGATTTGACAGCTCTTGGAAGTATGCCATGACCTTGTATCAATAGGAAATTGAGATGGACAATGTCAGTTAGGCTGCAATTGTTTGATCAACAATGAAGTATCACTTCTCTCCTGCTCTAACCTTCACATGCAGAAAATGAAATAAGGAGATCACAGGCAATGGATTGCACTCTAGTGGAGATGGACCTAATGGGTCAGGGGGCTTCCATTGGATGTTGGACAGTTCTGATGATTTCAGAAGCTTCTGGATGCACTAGATCTTGGGATGGTTGTGCTGGGGACGGCATGGGTTTTTCTCTTCTCTATTCCTTTAGTTAATATGTTTATATTCATCACCACCATCTTATCTAAGTACCCCTTCCAAGTTGGGAAGACAGCAGGGGGTTGGCAGGAATTTAAGATTCTTCTGTTTCTTAATTAGAACTTGGATGGAGGTCCATCTGGAATTTCCAGAGTCACTGCTAGACTGGGATAATGAATAAATCCTGAAAGAAGGAAATGGCAAACCATGCTGTTGCCCAAAACCTCATATATATGTCCATCAATCACCAGGAGTCAGGACTGACTTGAGTTGATAGAGATTTTGGTCATAGAAGGTGGCTGTGCCAAACCAGCTTGAACTATTTCAAAAAGTTAAATGGAGTTAGCCCTAGTTGGATAGAAGACTAGAGAACCCCAACGTCCAGAATAGGCTGTGACAAACCACTTCGATCGCTGCCAAAAATACTACCCAGATGAAGTCCCCAGAAGTCAGTAGTCAAGCTTGACTTAAGGCCATATTCATTTTTTAGACCAACAAGCCTACTCCTGTCCAGTCCTTGTCACAAATGTTGGGGCTTATTGAAATTAAGATTTTCCAGTACTAGAAACAGGCAGGCATTAGGAGCGGGGAGGCAGGGGGCTATCTTCTCTCCTGCAAGGTCAGAACCTGTGTCCCACCTACTGGGACTATCGAAGACCGGTTCATCTCCCAGGACTGGGGAACAGGGTGATTATGGAGCCTCCTCTCATCCTGTGGCCTCTTTTGGTTTGGTTTTGAATATTTTGCTCTTCTGGTCAGTTGTATCTTTTATATGCTTTTATATTGTAAGTAAGCTGCCCAGAGTCACTGGGGTGACAAGGGAGGGAGGGGAGAAAGAGGAAGGGAGGGAGGGAGGGAAGAAAGGGAAGGAAGGAAGGAAGGAAGGAAGGAAGGAAGGAAGGAAGGAAGGAAGGAAGGAAGGAAGGAAGGAAGGAAGGAAGGAAGGAAGGAAGGAAGGAAGGAAGGAAGGAAGGAAGGAAGGAAGGAAGGAAGGAAGGAAGGAAGGAAGGAAGGAAGGAAGGAAGGGAGAGGGGAAAGGGAAGGGACCATAATCTGGGCACCAACTGACATTCACAGTCCACATCTAACATTCTTGTTACAATAAATATTAGCTGGGTTGGGGGCTTTTGCTCCTCTCCAGTCTCCCACCAGCATGACTTCTATTCTTTGATCTGCAACCCAGAAACCCGGCTGTTAATTCTTTGTGACTGAAGGCTTTGGAGGAGATGAGCGGCGGGGGGCGGAGGACGGCGGAGAGGCAAGGGAGGGGGCTGCACCGAGGGGGTGAGATGGGTTTCGCTCCCAGATCCATTGCAGAACTGTTTATTCTTTACCGATGCTTCTGGCCTACTTAAGTCACTATTCTTTCACTCCTGCCGAGCCCATCTGCCTTCTCGCTGCTGCCTTCCTGCTGCCACAGGCAGACAGCTGGCTCGGGTATTTCTAGCTACTGTATGTAAATCCTTGGAGGAGCTCTCTGTCTTGTGAGATACACACACACACACGCATGCACGCACACATACCCTGATGGGCAAGGGCAATTGGCAGGGCAGAGAAGGTGGAGAAATAAAGCAAGAAGGCAGACCCGTTGAATCGGCCTTGGGGATGTTAAAGTGACGCAGTTTGACCCAGTAAATTGGCACGGTTGGGGCTGCCCGATCTGGCCTGCCAAAAGGCACACAGCCCCAAGGTGGCAACAAGAGGTGTGGGGTGGTTGCCTTCTAGCCGCACACCAGAGCCGCACTCTGGTAGACCTAATTTTGATGGACTTCTGGTTTCCTCCAGAGATTCAGATCTGGGGGGAGGGGTGGGGTGGGCAGGAATCGCAGTGACATCAGGAATTGCTTCACACATTACAAAGAAAAGGACAGAAGTCAATGGCACGTATAGCCTGAGCTTCCCTCTCCTTCCTTCCTTCCTTCCTTCCTTCCTTCCTTCCTTCCTTCCTTCCTTCCTTCCTTCCTTCCTTCCTTCCTATCTCTCCTTGCTTCCTTCCTATCTCTCCTTCCTATCTCTCCTTCCTTCCTTCCTTCCTATCTCTCCTTCCTTCCTTCCTTCCTTCCTTCCTATCTCTCCTTCCTTCCTTCCTTCCTTCCTTCCTTCCTTCCTTCCTTCCTTCCTTCCTTCCTTCCTTCCTTCCTTCCTTTCCTTCCTTCCTTCCTTCCTCTGGTTGAACAAGTGATATGTAGCTCTTTAAGGAACTGAAACTTTTCCTCTATAGGACCATGTTTCACTTGATAAATGCAGCTAGTATGCAGTTGCCAGCTTTGGGAAATTCAGGGATTCCAAGAATAATTTATATTAAAGCAATATGCAGTTTCCAGAGGTCCATTATTCCAAAGTATACAGTTAATCTGGAGCAAGCCCTCAATGACTGTGAACTACTTTTGTGCCTCCAAGGGGACTCCATCTTTAGGACAGGCAGGAGAAGAAGCTGTCAAATACTAAACTGTCGTCTCTTTCTGTAGAAAAAGAAAGTTGGTCACCAGTGGAAATTCTCACTGTGGTTCAATTGCTGTCTAAATTTTTAGAGGGGGGGAGGGAGGGAGGAGTGTTTGTGGATCTAAGAGAAAGGAAAAGGTTGTCATAGATGTGAATGAAGGTGGTCTGATCCTTCTGGAGTACATTGATGATTACATCAATGGGTTGTTGTGGGCACATGTGAAAATAGGAAGAACTAACCATGGGTTTGGGGGAAATGGTGCAACATACTTCATGAATGTAATCCAAGAGAAATTATTTTTCTGCTAGGTAACCTGAATGTATGGGAGACAACAAAGTGAGAAAGTACGTAAGAAGTGATTGGACCGTTCAGAGGCCCACCAATGAATAAGAATGGCGACGCCTTGGTGAACAACTGCTCCAAAAAAGGGTTTTGCTGGAATGCATTGTTTGAGCATGTCTATTCATACATTACACATGGAAAAAAAGAGAATCCAATTCTATAAGCACGACTGATATGATTGTTGATGATCAAAGAGTGAGAGAATGAGTGACACACACAAGGGTGAGGACACAGTATTTTTTGGTCAAGAATGGAGCTTGTTTAAAAAAGATGAAGAAACAGTGGCGAAAGGCAGAAGTACAGAAAGTCAAGGCCGGAGACTTGTATGAAAAAAACATTAGAAGAAAGATTAATGTCCTAACAGCCTGAGTGGAAAGGGCCCTTAACAGGTCCATAAAGACAGCACCCTTCACCATCCTTATTGCTATTGCAGGATAAGGGTTCAACAGCAGGGACAGCACCATTTATGTACAGTGGTACCTCGGTTCACAAACTTAATTCGTTCCACGATTTTGGTCGCGAGCCAAATTGGTCGCGAACCGAATCAAATTTCCCCATAAGGTTCAATGTAAATAAGGTTAATCCGTTCTAACCCCTAGGAACGTGGTCGCCAACCGATTTGATCACCAACCGAACCAAATTTTCCCATAAGGTTCAATGTAAATAAGGTTAATCTGTTCTGAACCATATGTATTTTTTTTTTAACCACAAAAATATGAAACAAAGTACAGGCGATCTTGCTTAGAGGAAGCCACGACCACGTGTCAGAGCAGGGAAGATGGCCACGGGTCGTGTTCGTCACCCAATGCAGAGTTCACGAACGGAAGCAAAATTTTGCAAATGGTGCTGTTCGCGAACCGAATTGTTCGTGAACAGAAGCGTCCGTGAACTGAGGTATTACTGTATTGATTTCACAGGATGGCAATGCCACCCCAACTCTGGTGGCATCTTTTTCTGCCAGCTCATGGACGGATGGACAACCCTTTAACACGGTTTCTGGAAGAGCCCTAGACCTCCAAGACGTGGCCTGCACCAAGCCACGCAACCGTTAGATGTCAGCAGAGAGAGAGATGTTTCTGTGCTTCTGCACTGCCATCTACTGGCTTTTAAACATTTTGCATGCTGGCTGGGGAATTCTGGGAGTTGAAGTCCACCCATCCTAAAGTTGCCAAGGTTGAGAAACACTGACCTAAGACAATGAACATTGGGAAATATTGGTGACAAGTATGTGCTGCTCCCGTTAGTATGGACAATCCATGTCACACTGGATGAATTCATTTAGAAAATGATTTATGAATGCTTGGAAAAGGAGTCTTCCACCCTGAACTTGCATTTCTTTCTCTATATTTTTTTTTAAAAATGATATTGACGGGTCTGCCTCTATGTATGCATGTATGTGTATATATAAAGTGGTAGTGGCCACAACTATGCCATTGAAGCCCTGCTCCTGTGAATAACCCTGACCATCTGACTCTTTGACTCTTCTCTTCACAACTGATACTCCATAGTCAATGCCAAAGAAGTGTGGGTACCCCACAGTATGATATGAACTACTGAGCTAGGACAATGAAGAGGAAAAACCTGGTCAATCAATAACTTTTATAATTTACCTGTTCATTTGCAGTAATGAGAGATCCAATGTTTCCAGCCCTAACTCCCCACACATTTTCTATTGGCAATCACGGATAATAATGGGGCAATAAACTATTATATCGTTGAGCCATGTAAAAAATATCAGAAGCAAGGAAAGGGTTAGGAGTGCGACTAATGGTAATAGGATGGGGAAACACAGAAATTGCAAGCTGGTTCATTAAAAAAAAATCCAATAGACTGTTACTTTTACAGGGCAATTAGCTTTGCAATCTAAGACCCCATTAGAGGGTAACATTGGGTTTAAATGCCTAACTAGCTACTCCAAAATAAGCTGGATCATTTGTGTACATCCTGGAATGTGATTGTCCTCGTGACGGCAAGGTCTCTAAGTTGAGCTGCTGCGACAGCTCAACTGGTTGGTGTTGCCAGATCTTGGGTAGGAAGGGAATGTGGTCCATTTGGGTGGGAGTCAAAACTCACTTAGAGGCAGGCTGAGACTTGGGAAAGGATACCAGCTAGGATGTAGGGCAGAGTAGGCTCCAGAAAACCTAGAAGCAAACGTAATAAGAAAGAGGAAAAGGGCGGTGGAGCTGTGGAACAGAGAGCAGAACTAGAGAATTAGAGGAGTCTCCTCTGAACTCAGCTCAGCTCCTGGAGACTTCAGGGACATGTCCATGTAGCGACAACTTTTAAGAAAGAGTAGCCACTGATTTCTTCTAAGATTAGAGGGTGGGAGATAAAGTCTCCTCTGATCTTAGCTCAGCTTCTGTGATTTCAGGGATATGTCCATGTAGAGTTCTGGACAGCTGTATGGAAATGGTTGGCCATTTTCTTCTTCCTGGATATTTTTCCAACTTCCCAGTCCTGGCATTTTGTGGTAGTTACCCTTCCAAGTACTAATCAAGCCCAACTCCATTAACCTCCAAGCTGAAACAAGGTCACCCATGTGATGCTACCTGCTGAGGCATATCTAATTAGAGAAGGATAAGAAAACACACGACATCCCTTACATAATCTTACTCTTCAGTATTTAAGAGGGATGGGAAAGCATGGAGCCCTGGATAGATTTCACAAAATTAAGATCAGGTGAGTTGCATGCTGCTAAGGGAGGCAAGGGAGAAAAAAGAGGCAGAGAATCTGGTCAATAGACAGATGGCATGGTTAATGTATAGTAAACATACTTCCAACTTCTGTTGTATCAAGAGTTGGCTACCACAACCGACCCAAACATAATGTGTACAATTTATACATTCCGTAGGTTGTTTTGAACTCCTTTCAGTGTTAAGCTTCTCCATCAATGGTAAGGCACATTTCTCAGCTTTCAGTCTAACAGAGTACCCCAAAACACTCCCAAGAATTGCCATTCCCACAATCCAAGCTTTGAGCCGGAGTCAACTTTTGAGCAGTTCTGTTTGAACTTGGAACACACGGAGTGGTTTTTAAATAAATCAGTCTTGCTTGGAATTGCTCTGATGTTTGGTTTGGGGAGGACCCGGTTTGCTTTAAATAAAATTTCTCCATTGAAAGACTCTCTGATTTGCTTGGCCTTCTCCTATTGCCAAAGTCCTTTTATGGGACCACGGAGCCAAGGGATCACACCTTTTTGGAACTATTCAGGTCTGCAAATTAGAATCCCCACCAAACTCCTTTGCATGCCAGTGACAGATATTCTCCTTGCTGAGCTAGCTTCCAATAGCCAAGATTTTTATCTTCCTCGGGGGCAGATTTCAGCCCTGCAGCCTACGTCTTTCCACACACCGAAATGCTACAGTCCAAGAAAAGCTTGACTGCTTGCCCCTGGTGATTGAAAAATCGGACGCTAACTTCCACTTTACAATAATGCCCACTTACCAAAGTCTTTGCTATTTAGCTCCTCAGCTTTGTACGAGCAATGTAAAAGCGGCCTGGAGAGAAGCAGAGACTTTTGCCCAAAGCCATTAATGGTAGCCATGGGGGTGATGCTGAAGGAGCCTTTGTTATCTGCAAATCTCTTCCTTTTTCCATGCCGCTCACCTAGGTTCAGGCTCGGCAAACAATGACAGAAAAGAGACTTTTGTCTCAGTTTCTGGAGGACAAGAAAGGAGATCTTTGCAATTCCACTTTCACAGGCAGTCCTAGTGGGTAAAACCATAGCATTCTAGAACTGGGGGGCCATGCAGTCCAACCTCCATTTCATTTGGAAATTAAAGCATCCTTAACAGATGTCTATCCAGCCCCTCCTTGAACCCACCCAGCAACACATCCATTCCTCTTCACTGCTCTTAGTGGTAGGAAGATGCTTGTTTCTAACAGTCATCTGGCGTCTGCCTTGTGCTAATTCCATGTCCTTTGTAAAGGTAAAAAATAGACGGTGAGCTTTGTCTCTGTGACATCCATTCAGGTATATGAAGAGTATTCTCACTTTTCAGTCCCCCTTTCTCAAGGCTAAACCTTCCTGAATCTTCCATTTCCACCAGTCTCTTGATGGAGCTTCTTGTCTTTCTCTGAACACCTCCAATGTCTCTGAATCTTGCTTAAATGTGGAGCCCAGAACTGGACGATGTACTGAAAATGGGAAATGCCAACACAGAACAGAGTGGAACGATCTTATCCCCAGGCTTGGAAATTATATTTCAGTGGATGCAGCCTAAAACTGCATTTCACTTTTTTTTTTTTTACAATCCCATCATTCTGCAGAACCCTATTCAATCACTGCCGTCATAACAGTCTGTTTTTGCAAGAATCTGGCTTCCTTATTTAACGCTGGCTTTAGAACAGAATCTATATGTTCTTAAACACTGTGTGTCTTATTGTTATTTTACTACATTTTTATCAATCTTTTTCCCAAGACAGTGTAACTTCCTTTCAAAGCCTCTATTTTCCCATCACAACAAATAGCGTGGATTAGATTAGACCACTGTTTCTCAACCTTGCCAACTTGAAGACATGTGGACTTCAACTCCCAGAATTCCCCAGCCAGCAAGGTTGAGAAACACTGGATTAGACCAAGAGAACATGAGTGGGTCAAAGTAGTTGAAGATGGCACCATCTCTTGGCACCCACAAGCCCTTTGGACTACTCTCGCAAATGGGTCAGTTAGATAAGGGGTAGGGTCTTCCATCTGGTCTATTGTTCATAAAAGGAGACTCTGGACCTAACAAAAAGAAACTTCTTGTTTCTCTCTCTTCAAGATGTAGTTGAGCAGAGAAGAGAGACAAAGACGGTGACGGGCTTGGAGGCTGAACCCTATCAAGAAGAATGAAAAGAACTGGATAGGTTTAGCCGAATGAAGGGAGACACGATACGGTCTTCTGATACCTGAAGGGGCTGTTCCAGAGAAGAAGCCGTGGATTTATTCTCCTTAGTGCCCCAAGGAAAGACAAGAACCTATGGGTGGAAAATTTATAAAGAGAGATCCAAAGAAGGAATTGAGCAGGGGGTTGGACTGGAAGACCCCTGAGGTGCCTTCCATGATTCTTTGAGATAGAAGTGAAGAGTCCCTCTCTTGGGTATTACTTAATTAATCTACCATCTTCTTCAAGTACCACAAACTTTTGTTCATATTCATCAATAGCCAGGCTAAGCTATACTGTGCAACCAAGACAATTCTATTATAGCATTTTTTTCTTTTCAGTAGCCTCCTGCTATTTAATTATTTGCTATTTTTTAGCACTCTGCATATGCTCAGGGGCACATCCTCCCCCAGGGCACCTGCTGAATTCGAATGTGCAATGAAATTGTGCAGGGAATATCAAGGTTCGGTGGGGAGTCTTCTCAATCCTAGTCCAGCCACTACTTTGGTTATGAGAGGATTCAAATGCTCTTTTTTAAAAAGAAAAAAAAAATAAAATGTAGTCTGACCCATTATTCTGGCACATGTGAAAACACCTTGCAAGCTACAGAAGGTCCTCCCAAGGATTTGCATGTGGCATTCAGAAAATCTTTGAAGACTCAACTCTTCCTCCATGCTTTTGTTAAATGGTTTTAGTACCTACATTAGTATTAATTTTAATCTACAGTTGTAATTTTTTTATATTCAGTTTTGGGTTGGGTTGGTAAATATTACTACTGCCTTCACCAGAGCAGAAAAGTGGGGTGGAAATTAGAAGAAATAAATACTTGTATTCATTTTACACCCCTCATTCATTATTATATTTTATAAATCCACAAACTGCGGCAGGAATTCTATGTGTCCGTGTGTGTGTGTCCGTGTGTGTAGCCGTGCATGCTAGCTAATAGGCCTCCTTTACAACTGGCTTTTCCCTGTTTAAACTGACTTCAGCAGAAACACACAGGGCCTATTTTTCAGACCATGCCAAGAACAGAAAAGCACGCATTTGCATTAAATCTAGCAAGAAAGCATTAACGCTTCATCTCTGTTCCAGCCTGTTTTTTTGGGAAAGAATTATATTCCCAGCTTGCTTGTCACTCATTCTAGGCTCTCTGACACGTCAAGGTTCGGACCCTAACATTTCCCGCAGGTCTAACTTAAAAATTAAAAAAAAAAAAAGCATGGAATTGTTTCAAGGTCCAACTCAGCTGCATTGGGAAAAGACCCCCACAGTTCATCAGCTTGCTTTTCTTCCATTGTCACCACTGCACACTAAGGAATTCGCAAGGGGGTCTGGAGGGAACAATCAGATCATTTGGCCAGTTGAAGAAAACATGTTTGAAGGAGGGAAGAGTGACAAGGGGTCGCTGCCCCATAGAATTAGTGAGGAACTGACACCCCATCCCCCCTGACTTTTTCATAAATATTTAGATTGAACCGTCATTACCTTGGGGTAAATTAAATTATAAACAGTCTTCAAAGCAGCATATAACAAATGCCTCTTGGTCCGCAGGAGCATTTTGTGGCAAGTTAATGTGGAAATGGAGAACCATACTCCATCCACATGCACAACCCCCTTCTGCTTTACAGGATGGCCTGTAAGGAAGGTCAGAAAAGTCAAGATGGTGGCCCCAGCGGTGCGATGGAAGCTCTGCCTATTTCTTATGTGCAGCTCCGAGGCAATTTGCTTTTTTTCCCCATCCCAATTGGGATGAGTAGGTAAGGAAGCTTCAGAGGGATGGGAAGATGCAACAGAGAACACCTCCATGCCATTGAAAGCCTGGTCTCCTGCCTCAAAGAGTTAAATCAGCTTAAAAGAAGAAATGTGCAAGAAATTCTCAAGCACCCTAAGAATAAGGTAGAAAAACAGAAACCTCTTTGCCAGGGGAAGAAAACATTGCAGACATCACAAGGCAGATTAAGGCACAGCACTAGAAATGATAGTGACTGCTGCCCCAGGAACATGGCCCACCTAAGGTTATAGGAGATGCCCCATAACGTACCTTCTCCACGTTTCTCCCTAGGTTCAGTCCAGATGGTTTTCCTATTCTTAGCCTGAATGATCTCTTCTGACATTCTGAGCAAGGAACTAGAGAAACCCATCCGTGCTCCAAACAGGTGCTGGCTTGTAAGTTTTGGAGCATCTTGGGCAAGACGAGCCTGAAAGCTGAAAGGATGAAAGCATAACTTCTGGAATTGCTAATATTGCTAATATTCTTGGGGTTTCTGTTGATTTTGTTGCCCCAGCAAATGCCCCGTTTTGCCATCCTTGGTAGCCAACCCTGTTCTCAACTGACCCACTTCAAGACAGTTGGGAAGATACCTCCAGGGGCTTTCTCGAAAAAGCGAATGAGCCAAGGGCTATGAATACCAACACCATCACCACCACACACACGCTTGCACACACATACACACACACTGTTCTGTTTAGGGCAGGGTTCCTCAACCTTGGCAACTTTAAGATGTGTGGACTTCAACTCCCAGAATTCCCCAGCCAGCCATGCTGGCTGGGGAATTCTGGGAGTTGAAGTCCACAAAGCTGCCTAGGTTGAGAAACACCGGTTTAGAGCCCCAAGGTTTGTTTAATCCTCAGTTCAGATTTGCCTCAGCAGGTGGCAGCACTGAGCTGATTCCATAACTTGGATGCTGGGCAAGGCGTTAAGCTTGACGACACTGTTGCCATTAACATTGCAGATGTAGCGTTGGAGAAGAGGACAGCTGACCATGCAGACAAGGAAGATCTCAGCCTTTCTTCTTTCCCTTTCCCAGTCAGAGAGGGCCCATCCAACGTCTTTGCAGGACTCCAAGTTATTGCATCCCTGCCAGATGCGGACTGAAACTGCAGTTCTGCATTTTTAAAGAGTGTCTTCATTAGACAAAGCATCGATCGAAGCCTCCCTCCAAAGTGAAGCACTGAATCAAAACCACAGAGTCAGAGCAGGTTGGCTGTCCTGCTTTAGACCAGATGCTAAAAGGGCCTTCTGAAGCCCCTTCCCACCAGATTGGGAAGGACCCCACTTCAGTTCTTTGATTCAGGGCAGAGGAGCTCAGTTTTCTGAGCTGAGGCCTGGCCTCAGACTGGATGGCTGCAGCAATCCAGTTGGAGACCATAGCACCAGCAACTTTGGAGTCAACTCAAAGGGAGTCTACTACCTTCTTCAGTAGTGGGTTCCACTGTCCATCCACTCTTACCATTATGTCATTTCTCCTAACATTCAGCCAGAATTTGCCTTCCTATAACTGAAGACCATGATTCCCTATCTTGTGTATTCAGGGAAGACAGGAAACAGGTCTTCTTCTGTGTGATAACCCATCAGGTCCTTAAAAGGATGATCATAATAGCTCCCTTATTATCCTCTTCTCAAGGCTAAGCATTAACCTACCAAGTTCTCACCATCTCCTGTCAGAGACCACAGGACCTCCTGAGTCCTGTTAATTTCCCTGACCTTCCCTGAACCCACTGGAGTTGGTCTCCTTAGAGCATGCCACCGAAGACTTAACACAAATACTGTGTTTTATGGTATATAATGTTCATGGATATAATATCAAGCTAGCTGGCAGTATTTAGCCAACTTGGGCTGATCAAGAAGCTAAGCAGAGTTCAGGGGTGATTAAGACTTGGACAGGAGGAGTCACTAAGAAATCACACAACTGGGAAATTAAAAATTCATCCTGGGAAAAAGTCCATGGCAAGTCATTTTTTTAATGCTGCCAGGAATGTAGGTGTGTCCATGTAAGTTACTGGGAGTGGAACTTGATTCAAAGACAAATGTTCTTTCTTTCTTTCTTTCTTTCTTTCTTTCTTTCTTTCTTTCTTTCTTTCTTTCTTTCTTTCTTTCATTTTACTGCAGACATAATTCTATGTCTATGGAACAGGAATATGTTTCTTTTATGGTAGAAATGGCCAGTTCTGTCAGCAGCTTTAACAACATCTCAGGGAGAACAGATCTGTAGTTCTGCCATCTTTCCTTCCATCTACACTTTCCTCTAAGCTTCCCCTCCAAAAATTTGTGCACGTTCTAAAGCAGCACACATTAAAGGTACACTCAAAATATTTGTTTTTGCTTCGTTAAACTGCTGAGAGCTACACAGCACAAGGAACTAAACATGTAGTCCAAGAGTTTTTGATCAAGACATGTAATTTGCAAAGACCAGATTTCACACGGTTCTTTTCCTGCAATCTGACCAGCTCACCCATGACAATCAGAGACTCTCACATCTAACTGACCAAGATGTGTTGACTGTCATTCCGCTATGACATCACATTAACTCAGCCAATCATTTCCAAAGGCTTCACTCCTACCAAAATTCCCTAGTATATCATAATGCAGATTTCACATAAGTAGTGATAGCCTATAGGATGAAAAGTTGGAGGTCTCAAATCTCTTGGTAAGTTGTCTCTGCCATCAACCATTTCCTAGGGAGCCTCACCTGGCATCTTCCCCCTCCTCAAGATTGTGCCCCCATACCTTACTTTTCTGGGAAATTGAAAGGGGGAAAATGAGAACAAATGAAATAAATGTTGTAGTGCCATCTCCCAGCCATGTAACATTAAGGCTAGGGAAATCAGCCCTTCCCTTTTTGGGAGACAGACCAATATCACAAGAGATCAATAAAATCAAACTTCATTTTAAAAAAAGGAAAAGAAATGGTAAAAATCCAGTTTGGGCTTAGAGATAAAATAGAGATAAAAATATACATTTGCCCAAACTGCAAACAGTGATTTAAAAGAACCTCCAGCTGAAAAATATATATACAGTTCTGGACAAAGCACAAGAAGATGCTTATCTGCTTCTATTTAAAGGCAACTCAGTTGTAAAGAAGGCCCAACTGCATAACAGAATTACAGAGCTTGCCCAAAGTCAATAAACGCCAACAAGAATTTAAAAATACACAGTCAAAATAAATTTACACTATATTTCTAGCTAAACTCGTTACCTATCCCCTAGGATGACCTAATGCCCTTGTTACTTCCTTGGACTTTTCCTAGCACATTGATTGCAATCTTTTTCCAAAGGTTCAAGAATGCTGTTCTTTAGCCCTGGTACTTACTTTGCCCTTTTCTCATCTGCAATTTTCAAAACAATAAAAGCTCTCCCATCTGGAGAAGGAAAGGGTGGAGGGTAGGATCTCTCCTTTTGCTACATGCTCAAGTTAGTATCTCTCCTGAAGAGAACCTTGCATAAGACAGAGAGACGTGTCTTCCTGATCAGGGGAGTGCTGTCATTCTTGTGAAGGCCAGGGGGCATCTCAACTCCAAATAAGCCAACTCAGAAATGTGCACAACAGAAAAAATAAAAAATGAAGCACAACAAGGTTAAAAGAATGTCCTCACTTGAGAATATTTACCAAGCCAGCAAGAAGAAATGCAAATCCTGTTGTTTCCAGTAATCTCTCAGATGCTGATTGGCTTAGCAGTCCCACTTCCTCATTGGCTGGGCACAATTCCCAGGGCAGGCCCACTCCAAGTCTTAACTATGGTGCATTACCATGTCCTCATATAAGTGACACAGTGTGTAATTTGCAACAATCACATCATTTTGATTAAATAAGTGCCATCAAGTCAGTGTTAACTCTTAGTGACCACATAGAGATTTTCTTCAGTGAGGTCCTTCAGAACTTCCAAAGATTCACCCATCACTACTGTAACTAAGTCCATATACTTTGCTGCTGGTCATCCTCTTCTTCTCTTTCCTTCCACCTTTCCCAGCATTATCAACTTCTCAAGAGAGCTAGGTCTTTGAACAATATGTTCAAAATATGATAATTTGAGCCTGGTCATTTGTGCCTCAAGTGAGAACCCTGGGTTGATGTGTTCTATGATCCATTTCTTTGTTTTCTAGGGGATTCATGGTATCCTCAGGAGTCTTGTCCAATATCAATGTTCAAAAGCATCAATAGTTTTTGTATTCTGCTTCTTCAAAATCCAAATTTCACTTCCATATAGTGTCACAGGGAAAACCACTGCCTGCACAGTTTGTAGGTATAGACACATCACGGCATCTTCTCCAAGACCTTCCTTGCTACTCTACCAAGTGCTAGTCTGTGCTGTATTTCATTAGCATTATCTGAATACAGCAAGTCATTTGCTTGATGATGTCATGGCACATCCAATGTCACATCTCCCCTTCTGCACCTGAGGACCTCCATGACTCATTGCGCCTGAGGACCCCTCTAGCTCCCATTGGATTGACTCACCATCTATTCCTTTCCACTCCCAACTCTTCTTCCATGCTACTTGCTACAACGTCCACCACATTGCACTCAATGTCTCACCTTGGGAGCTATCATAAATTGAATTTAAATCGTCCAGATTAACTGCTTAAATATGGATTATTATGTAGGCAGAAGACAAATGTAATATAATATAAAAAGAAATACAATAAAAAAACCCCACAACTGTTCTCTCCCTGCTGTACAGTAGAGGAAATCCAGCTTATTTCTAGCATGTCAACAGATCAACATCAATGCTTTGGATTCCAAGGATCCAGCAAACGCCTCTACCTTATGCAAATCCTTCCCCCCACTTTTTTAAAAAATGAAAAGCGGAAAGGGGGCCTTGAGCTATACCTAGAGGGCAAATTTGCTTTTATGAGCTTCACAGCCTGAATAATTCAGGCGTGCTCATTTATTATTAATTAATATTCCATGAACAAGCCTGGTTTATTCACCCAAACAAAAGCAACCACCTGCCCCCCAGCCCTGGACGATTCTTCTCACACCCTCCCCGCCACTTCAGATGAGCTGCTCACCAGAGCCAACCAGCTGGGTTTGGCACAAGGCTAGGGAAGGGTTGGTTCTGCAAATTGGACAAGGGTGCGGCAAGATGTTAGACCAAGGGAGGAGGAAGAGCAGAAGATCTGGAACAGCTTTATCCAAAGCTGGAGATCGCTGCTGCAGCTTAATTCAGGGGAACAGCACAGGGGCATCTACAGGGAGAGGGTCAGAAAAGTCAAGGTCACAGTCCCAGTTGCACATTTGAAGCCCTCGCAATACATGTTAAGGTGAGGTGAAGGTTCAGTCGTGCAGTCATGGCCATGGACTTGACCTTTTGGACACACACACAGACGCTGACACCAGGCAGATGTTCCTAACTATTTGAGTAGCATGCAAAGAGAGCCAGTCTGGTGTAGGGGTTAAGGGACCAGGCTAGAAACCGGGAGACTGGGAGTTCTAGTCCCACCTTGGACACAAAGCTAGCTGGGTGACCTTGGGCCAGTCACTTCCTCTCAGCCCTAGGAAGGAGGCAAGGGCAAACCACTTTGGAAAAACCTTGCCAAGAAAACTGCACAGACTTGTCCAGGCAGTCACCAGGAGTCAACACTGACTCAAAGGCGCACACACACACACACACACACACACAGCCAAAGATAGCAGAGCTGTTTGGCTCCACAACTTCCGTGCTGACTCTCTTCTTTGTGTTCCGCGTGCATTCAATTACGTTTGAGCAATTAACAGGGAGAATTTAAACATTTCTGTTTACTGATCCACTTAATAAACCTTCTGAGGTTTAATTCTTCATTGCTGGACTGAGAGGGGAGAGAAGGGATGAATTATGGAGGTCTTTGCACAGCTCTTGGCTGTTTGAACATCCCTGTTGCACTGCCATTCTAAAGTTACTTGTGTGGAAGGAACCCTACTGAGCTCAGCCGTGCTTCCTCCTCACAATGTCTGTGCCAACATTGTGCTGTATTACAGCTGTAGCTTTCCTAAACTGGGTTTTTCAGTCCCTTAAGGTAATTGGGACTTACTTGATAGCTTAGTAAACATGTTTAAGAATGTAACCTAGCTCCATGGTCTTTTCAGTTGGGCAGCACAGCAGGAAACTCAAAAGAAACATTTCTTTTTTTAAAAAAAAATAAGCTTGCCTATGTCTGAAATGTTATAGGTTTCGTGGTCCCCTTCCACACGCAGGGCTGTGCTCATCTAAAAATCAGATTGCTCTTGTGTTGCCACAATGTTGTGAGGCTTCTTTGGGGCTTTGGAATTGGCTCACCTCCTTCTCCTGAGGAAACCCAGCAAAGACAGATTCGTAGCATTTCTTCTGGAGCTCCAGAGGAGACAGTGAAGATATAGAAGTGGGAGATAGGTTCAGCCTTTCAGTATCAACAGTAAAGGAACCAACAGTTGAGAAATATGCCACAGACATTGGAAGATCTGAAGGACCTGGTTGGAGACGGAATGTTCTGAAGAAAATCTATCTATGTGGTCATTAAGAGTCAACACTGACTTGATGGCACATAATTGATCAAAATGATGGGATTGATGCAAATTATACACTGTGTCATTGATATGATGGCATGATAATGCATCACAGTTAAGACTTGGAGTGTACCTACCCCTGGAACCCTTGCTCCAGTTTCATTTGCAGGCACCATTTCTACAAAAAGATCCATCTGAACAAGCTGAACCTCTTTCTATTGGTCTAAGAGACATACTCTCCACCACATGACCATCTCTGATTGAAGGAGAGAGGGTCCTCTCTTCAAGAATGTCTGCAGGGAGGGAGTAAAACAAGTCAAGATCATGTCTGCAACCATGCTATCCTTTTTTTACAACAGACATTTAAAAGGGGTGGGGCTTCAATCACATGGTCAGGGTCACCACCTTGACTTTTTTGACACCCTCCCCTCCCAGGACATCCCTGCCTCTCAGCAAATCTGTAGAAATTGGGCCCCAGTGGAATGATTTCCTACAAAGTAGAGCAGTCGATGCTCTAATGTTGTAGAGCCCCTAATCATCTACCAAGGCAGGACTTCCAGAGATCTGATCCAGGTTGCTTTGTCGGGGACCATGAATACCTTCCCAATTTTTGGAATTGAGAGAGGGAAGGAAAGCAGTCCAGAGCTCTGCTGCTTTTATAAATAAATCCCCGGAGGAACTAATGCCATTTGGTGACATTTGTGCTGCAAATTGAAAATTCAGGTTTCTCCAGATGCATTTATAATCAGCAGTTCCTTCCCTTCTGGCATCTGGGGTAACTTATCACCCAGACAGCAGTGTAATCTGAGTGTTCACTAGCCTATTGAACTTCTGTGCTGCATTCTTGAAGGTTATTAATTCTTGATCAATAGCAAAAGTCACAGCCCTTTTTCTCCTGCTGGCCCGCCCTCCACCTCTCCATCGCAGTTTTCCACCCTGTCACTAATTCATTTGCTAACTACGTTGTGTTTACAATGTTCCTCTTTCAGTCCAGCGGTTGCACTGTACGTTTCCATCATTTGGGGGAGGCCAGAAAGCAGAATCTGCTGAGTGATTTGCATCCAATAAATTGAAGAGAATAAAAAGAAGATGAACAAAGGCAGATTAATCAATCCTGGAAACTGATATTACCTACAGCCCAAGGGTTCCAAATAGCAGGCACATAGACAGCAATGTTGCTTTCTAGATAGGCGTGTAAAGATTGATTGATTTTGATTGTGTGCTATCAAGTCATTTTCAGCTCTTAGTGACCATACCGATAGATTTTCTCCAGGAGGACCTGGCCCAACCTGATCCTTTAGGTCTTTCTATTCCAATAGTGTATAAAGAGAGAGAGTGTAAGAGAGAGATCAGCATGCAAAGTGAATCCAGATTATAATGCCCAGCTTGGGAGCAAATGGCTACATCCAGAATTGATTCTGCAATTCATATATGTATACAGTAGATAGGCTTAGCAATGGTTGGTCTTAGATACTTCAGGACATCAAAGGAATGTGCTGTTCCTTACTGGATCTAACAGGTATCTAACATAGTTTGGACATGTATTAATTTCTTTATATTACTGACCTCCCACCTTTTCTCCAGGAGTTGAAGGCAGCTCACATGGAAATTTCTTTTCATTTTATGCCCACAACAAGGGGTAGGTTGGGCTTAGAGAAAGGCACTGGCCCTAAATCACTCAGAGAATTTTCATGGATAACACTGGATTTGAACTGGGTAACTCTGTTCTTAGTCTAACAGCTTAACCACTACACCTTGGATCCTAGCATACCTTATCACAAGGCCTCTGAAATAAACCCAAGTCACTGACCCACGTTAGATATTTCTGTACAGACTAGAATTTACTTGTCCTCATAGCAGTGAGCTCTGTAAGTTGAGCTGCTGTGACAAATTCGGTGAACTTAACTGGGTGGAGTCTCCAGATCTTGGGTGGGAAGGAAATATTGTCCATTTGGGTGGGAGTCAAAACTCAGAAGGGGGCAGGCTGAAAATCTGGAAAGGGTACCAGCTAGGGTGTAAGGCAGAGAAGGCTCCAGAAAACCTAGAAGCAAAGAGGATGAATGAAAGCTGCATTGTACTGCAGGTAACACAATAAGAAAGATATATAGCTTGAGGAAAAGGATGGTAGAACTGTAGACTATGAGCAGAAGTAGAGAATGAAGAATATGGAAAGTCTCTTCTGAATTGAACCCAACTCCTGAAGACTTCAAGGACATGTCCATGTAGTGACAAGAATGAAAAGAATTGCTACGGATTTCTGCTAGGATGTTTGGAGACCTGCAATTTTTTCTATAGACTGAGGATTTCTAGTGGCCTCCCATCAAAGTATTAACCAGGACCAACACTACTTAGTTTCCAAGTCCAGGATTGGTCAGACGCTAAACAATGTGAAGAAGTGTTTGAGTTGAACTCAACTCTGATAGCTACATGAACACACCCACATAACTTTTGTGGTACCAGTATGGAAATTGTTTGCCCCAGGGTGTTTTTTGGATCTACACTGAGATTAATTAGGTGACAGTGTAAATTATTTTCATTTTTCATATAGTTTAACTCACCATGGAGTATTTGGGCTTGGTTAGTTCCACTTTCCTCCTTCTATCATCTTTATAGATTTCAGTTCTCATTGTTTCTTATATATTTTTCACATGTATGCTTTAAAACTTCTTTCGACGGTGGTGTTTTAAACAAAATTTTCAACATTATCCTGCAAATCATAGTCAAAGGTAGAACATGTAGCCTTTGGATTAATAAGCAAAGAAGCTTCTTGAATCAAAGTATGATTCATTGCTTCCAACATATTGTGGGGAGAGGAGGTTCCCATATGCAATTATATGCAAATCCAATCAATAGCTTAATCAACTAAAGCTGATACACTCAATCCATCAAAGTGTCTTTAATCAAGTCAAAGCTTTCACAGGGTGATATTAACGAAGTAGGCCACTATGTCTTTTTCCATATTCTCTCTTTAAAAAGTTTTGTTATTTTTGAAAACTACCCTATTCCTTACCTGGAGGCTCTCTGTGATGGGTGAGACAAACTCTTTTGTACGTTTACACGCTGACTGGGATTCCAACCCACCATGATCCACTTGCCAAACATTGTTATTGATCGCACCCTAAAATACCAGCCAGCCATGTCAAATGTGCCTTGCTGAATTCACACTGAGCTTATCTGCTTTTGGCCGTCAAAAGTTTTTTTTTTTTTTTAATGCATCCATGTCTCTGAAGAAGACCATGACTTTTTCTGCAAAAGTAAGACCTTGTTATAGTCATGATGTCATTAGCTCAGGATCTGGGAAGGATTATAGGGAAATTTCAATGTAGTCCGTCCTTCCTTCCTTCCTTCCTTCCTTCCTTCCTTCCTTCCTTCCTTCCTTCCTTCCTTCCTTCCCTCCCTCCCTCCCTCCCTTCCTTCCTTCCTCTTTCATTTGTGTTTGTTTCCCTTTCTTCTTCCTGTCTTGACTTATTTGATCTTCTAGTAACAGCTGTTAGAAGCTCCAAAGATACCTGTCAGAGAGTAATTGCTAGTGTATGGTTAATTAGTTGAGCTAATCAGCAATGTTTAATTGGTGTGGGAAAATAAACATGCAGTAACCCTGGCCTCTGAGTGGATGAACTACCAGCAAGGAGGTCAGCTGGAGATAATTCCCAAGGTCGGGGAGCTCCCTTGGCGGTAAAGGGGGGGGGGAAATGAGAAGCCACGTAGCTTGCACTCTTTGACATTTCACAGATGCACCGTGAAGGCATAGGTGTTTGTACCACCTGTCTCTAAACTGCAGGGAAACATTGTGCACCCACATTTATCTAGGTTGCTAACACACTTAGACATACGAAGAAAAAACCTTCTGAAATCAAGAGTCCACCGTGGCTTATCTATATCATAATGATTTCTACTGTACATATGATGAAGGGTCGCCATTCACCAGCTTCTCAGACAACATCTCCAAAGAAACCATAGGATGAGTTTGATTTCCCCTTGGAGTCCAAAGGGGAAGCTCTAATTTGGAAGCAGGAAGGAGAACTGGGGAGAAGCCAGCTTGGACATGCCCGGAAGGGACCTGTGTGGGAAGTGTAAGACTTAGCCACCCTTTGCCCCGTTCAAAGCAAGGGCAAATTTAAATGTAAGCCAGGCCTGCATGAAAAGATTTTGAAAAAACAACCCCACAGGAGCTGCAGACACTGCTTTAGTCTTACACTCGGTCACTGGAAAACCTGTAGCTAGTACTTCAGTATCTGAGCCCTCTTCATGATCAGTTGAATTTCTCTAGAAGTCTTCAACTTACAGTAATTCCAATAGAAGAGACTATCTATAGCTCAGGGTTGAACTGTGGAGTCCCTGGTGCTCTCTGAGCTTGGTTGTTTTCTTGCAGACGTTTCATTACCCAACCAGGTAACATCATCAGTGCAGTGAAGATGTGACCTAGTCGGGTAATGAAACGTCTGCAAGCAAACAACCAAGCTCAGAGAACCCCGAGGACTCTACAGTAATTCATTCAACTGCTAGAGTCTGTCCTTTCTAAAGTCCCTTTATTGGATTATGCCAAGGCAGCTTGTTAATGGAAATCAGATTATTATGAAGACAAGCATAGAATAGTTCTAATTTGGTTTTGGCTGCCAACAGACTTTCAGGTTTTTGTATAAATGCAATGGAACTAGCAGGGTTGGACATGATCATGCCACAGCCACTCCCTGTAAATACTTGAAGTGTGGAGATAGGGGAAAACACACACACACACACACAATGATGGACTAAGAATGCTGTGGATCAGTACGACCCCGTTGCCAGAAGCATGGAGCTTCTCTCCCTTCCCCTTAAACATGATTAACTCAGGCATTCCAGCAGCTATTTCATAACATTTGCCATCACTCATCATGAAATGAAAGGTTGATTGACAGAAAGAAAAATATGAATTTATTTGGGCCATGTTTCCATCCAGATTAGAATACTGCCACAGGCGGTTGGTTCTCTGAAGACCCCCTGAAAATGTTCATTGACCCAAAATATGGCCACCAGCATTTGGATGGCTTCCCAGAGATCTGATCATGGTATGGATATTCCTTTACTTCCTCTGGCCAACAAATAGTCCCCAGAAGGCTTTCAGGATATTGGGGGGAAGCAGGAGGGAGAGCTCAAAGCAGCACCGTGAAGATGGAAGGCCAGCATCTCAATTTCCCCCCAAGTGGCAGGAGAATTGGAAGTACTATGAGAAATGAAAATAGTGGCTGGACTGAGCTGTCCACTGGACCTTGGAGCACTGGGTTATTTATTAAGGAAGTCAAGAGTAAGTATCAGTAATTGCTCAGACTTAACCCAAGTAAGGTGGTGTGGCTGATTTTCAGAAGCCTTCTGATTCTATTATCATCTTTGACTCTTGATGGGGTTGTGCTCCCCCAGAGAGAGCAAGTTCACAATCTGGGGGTCCTCCTGGACTTTCCTGCTTGAGAAGCAAGTGAAGGCTGTCATGAAACGGGCTTTGCTCAGTTCTAGCAGGTATGCCAGCTGAAACCTTACCTGATCCAGGTTGCTGTGAGGACAATCTCATGCCCTTGGGATCTCCGGATTAGATTTCTGGAATTTGCTCCACAGGAGGCTACCTTTGAATACCACCTGAACACTTCAGCTGGTCCAGAATGTAGCATCCTGGATGCTCATTGGCCAGTCTTGCTACTGCCAGCTTACCCTACTACTACAAGAGGTACTGGTCACTACTATAAACCCCTATATGGTTCAGGGGTGTAGAGAGTAGAGAGGATGACCTTGAGGGAGAGACGGGAGATCTGTTACCAAAGCAACAAAAAGGGAAACACTGCCTAAGTCCAAATGATGAGGAAGGATTACAAAAACATCTCAGGCAGATCCTTCCCCCCGCCCCCCCGGCCCAGTTCACATGAATTTAAGATGGAGGAGGGGAAGCACAATCAGACTTGTGAGATTATGTTACTATAACCAATCTAAATCAAAGTAGGTTTTAGTCCTCCCTGGAGTCTATTTCTTGGTATGGCCTACCTTGTAGGGTAACAGGGGCCTAGAAAAGACTACCTTTTCTAACTAATCTCCACTTGTTCAGCTGAGATGGCCAGAGACTATTGAAGGTCCTCATCTACCAGGATGGTCCCTATTCCTATAAACTTCTGGAGGATGCTAACAACTTGGCTTTTTCAGAAGAACTTTGGGAATTGACTGTAGAGCGGTGTTTCTCAACCTTGGGAACTTTAAGGTGTGTGGACTTCAACTCCCAGAATTCCCCAGCCAGCATGGCTGGCTGGGGAATTCTGGGAATTGAAGTCCACATATCTTAAAGATGCTAAGGTTGAGAAACCCTACTGTAGAGACTTAGAGGGTGTCTGTGTATGTGTGCGTGTGTATCCTATGATTTGATCTTAGTCATTATAATGTTATTGTTTTTAAAATGTGATTTTATTTTATTGCTATTTCAATATCTGTAAATCACCTGCGGTGTGTGAGGATTGAGGCAGCGGATAAATTGCATCACTAAAGGGCATAAATGCACAGGTTGCATAATAAATGGGTTTGCCGGCTACCTGTGGGTGCCCGTTGCTGACCATGACCCTGCCAAACTGAAAGAAACAAAGCAAAAAAGGAGTAAGAATTTCAGAACGGCAGCCAATTAAAAACGGTTTAAATTGATTAATCATCTGCCATTTAACTGGTAAAATTTATGTATTACTCAAACTCAGATGTAAATGTCTTTTTTTTTTTTTTTTTGATGGATTGAAGGCTGTGAACAATAAATTACAGTTTCATAAACCCAAAGCCGGCAAGCTTCATTAGAAGAAAAGGCCATTTTTAATCTTTTCTATCTCCTATTACCCTTGAACCAAAGTACTTGAAAATATTAATAAATTGCCATTCATTCAGAATTCTACTGATTACCAGTGAATCTTTCCCGATTAATCAGACGTCATCTAATGGGTAAAGCAATGGCAATTCCAGGTTTAATTTAAAACACTGTCACTGTTATTCTGTATGGTTGATCTAAGGAGGCCTCTGTACTTATCAGATTTTCAGAGAAAGCAGGATTTCATCTAATGCCAATTTCTTCCCATTCAGACTTTTATGGAACTGACAGAATTTCCTGGGGGTATCCACAAGGTATAGTAAAAAAAAAAAAAGTCAAGGTGGTATCCATGATGGTGTGATTGAAATTCTACCTATTTTTGTTCGTTTGTTGTTTGACACACATAAAAGAGTAGAGTTTCGACCACACCCATTGGGAGGGTAGGTGGCTTTCAGTGTTGTACTAAACAGGAAAGGTGTGTTAATATGCGTGTCAGCAAATCTGTGTCATGTTAATTGTAAGCTGAGTGGTATACCAAGAGCAGAGCTGGGTGGTTGGACTGGTTGGGATATGACAGTTCCTTTTTGGTTGCAGAGGTAGGGTTAGGGTCAACTCCAGCAGGAGGAGGACAGGAGTAGTGTTAGGCCAAGGGAGATACAGCAGGGACCATCAGGTGGGCCATTACAGAGAAGAGAGATCTCCAATTTGGTGGTGACCTTGACTTCTGATACAATGGCTCCATCTTGGGGGCCAGATTGCTAGAGATCTTGGCCTCTAATGATCTGTGCCAGGTCTGTCTGCAATAAGGCCACCTCCATCCATGATGTGGTGGTGGATGAGGCAGCAGACCTGACATGCATTACTGAAAACTGGCTGGGCAAAGGTGATGAAGTAACCTTGTCTGAAATCTGCCCAGGTGGGTTTCAAGTCCTTCAGCAAGGCTGGGGAGAGGAGGTGGTTTTTGAACGTGAGGGGCACCTTACATGTGATCAGGTACTCCTAAGATACTGTGATGTCAGTGCCTGTATGTCAGGTTGGGCTGTAGAGACAAGCTTGAGATCCTCTTGAGGTACTGGCAATCTTGAGGTACTGTATGATCCCTTCATGGGCTGTTGATGGAAAAACCCTGACTTTTGGTGCTGGGAGAGTCAACCTCCATGCCTTGGGGGCTGGCTCTGGTAAGGCCCAGAGGTTCCTGGTCTTCACAGCAATCATGGGCTTGTCTCAAGTAATCTCAGGCCTGACACATGTAGGTGGTCACACTTTAGACCTTGTTTGTGTCTCAGAGTAGGTGTTATGAGATCTGGAGATGAAAGTGATTTTCGTCACCCCATAACTATGGTTAGATCACACCCTGATCCAGATCCAAATGATAGCCACCTATGACCTCCATGGGGCAAAGGGAGCTATTTGAATGATCTGTAGAGGAATGTAACTCTGGTCCTGAGAAAGGGGCAAGAAAGAAGAAACAGTTGCTCAGTCCAAGCAAAGTAGAAAACATGAGAAAGAGACTCAGAATAGCCCCACCTTGCCCTTGTTGTCCTTAAAAAGAAAGCAATGAAAGTTTTGGAGAGGATGTCAAGATTCTATCATTCTACCCTGCAACAATAAAGTACCATACCTGGGATCCCAGTGGCTTCTTCACCTTGCCTACCTCAAGGGGCTGACACTTATAAAGCTTGGCACCTGGGTACCGCACAACCAGGTGCTCCAACCTGAATTGATTCAACCCTCTAGATTGCTCAGGGAGAAAATCCTTGTAGTTCCATACTTCTGGGAGATGAGGACAGCTGAAGCCAGGAGATGTTGCTTCTCAGTGACAATGCCACTGCCTGTATGTTCTTTGGATTTTATGATTTAATTATTGAATGGTATTTTAACTGGACTGTGGATGTATTAATATTTTTTTTCCATTGTGTGAGCCACCAGATTGTGGTAGGATATACATGCAATAAATCAATCAATGAATAAATCCATCTTGCTTTCCCAATGATACTGTGAGGTCAGTTATATGGAGAAATGCTGACCGATGTTCTTTCATTGAAATTTCAAAAAGTAATTTCTCAGCAAGGTCAACTTTGAATTAAAAAGTCATGTCTTGCCTCGAGTTCTTTTGGCTTTTTATGGTGATGCACATAAAAAACAGTGGAGCTCCGATCTCACTGTTGTGGCCAACTTTTTTACCACAACCTGTGGACATCCCTGCTAGTCTATAACCCTGGAAGTTCTTGACTTCAGAGAAGGTATGGCAAATTGAAGACAGCTCTGCGAAACCAGAGCTGATAACCACAGCAAAGACCAAGGAACCAGTGAGTAGACCGGCCCCTTGGAACCTCTCCAGATAAGGAGGATGGGAGATTGTCTACACATGCTCCAGATGGCTGCTCCTCACAAGGAAACCGCAGGACAGCAGTTTTCTGCAGGGTTGAGTGCTGGGAGACAACGGATCAACCTGCTTGCAACCACAGCAGAGACTTTTAAAGGACACTAAGTTCACACAACTCACTTTCTAATCTCTTTCAGAAATTGCCTGTTAACTATCTTAAAGCTCTTACAGACCTTCAAAATGACAGGTTTGAAAAGTCTTCATCAGGTGAGTTTATCTTCAACCCTGAACAAAAGAAAAATTAATTACAAGTTTAAGAACTTGAAGAATTTGAAATAAACAGCCAAAAGCTAAATAAGATTTTGATCTAAGAAAGTTATAAATGAATTAAGGGTCCAGATAAATTTGGAATATCGACTTTTATTATAAGATTTTGGAATTAACTATAAAAAATAAACAACTTCACATGGCAAACAGACTTATTTTGGTTATCCTGGCAACTGCAACTCATAACAAAAGATAAGTGATGATTTTAGAAACTAGACACTAGAGGGGATTAAAGATTTTATGCAGAAGGAAAAAAAAATACAAAGCCTGATGTCAGTTAATAGTGGGACTTACAGAATGATACAAATCATTATAACATCAGAAATATTAAAGGAGATATTTGAAGAATGGAGCCAGAAGTTAGTAACCATCATATGAACACTGTCATTAATGATGTCTGCTTCTGTGGATAGACTTTGTCTAAAACGTGTTAATGAAGGAATAAGAGATGTGGAACAGATTTTATCTAAGAGAGAAAAGAGGTAGGGTGGAACTACAAATGACAGGCCAAGAGAATGATATGGAAAAGGACACTTTACTGGATATACAAAAGAAACTCGCTGAAGCTTTAAAAATTAAAAGGGAAATACAAATGTTAAACCAAGAGAATGACCTGGAAAATGTTTTCTTATTGGATCTACAAAAGAGGCTTGTTAAAGCCTTGAAGAAACTGTGTGATGGGATGAAGAAGAATTGAAGAGAAATCAAATCCTACGATATTTAATTAAATTAAAGACTTTTAAAAGTAAAAGGAAGGAACATACAGTTGGTTTATTTGATCAAGATTAAAATAAGCCATTTGGTTGCAGTGTTCTGGCAACCCTTTATGGACTGTTTGCTGACACCAGGCTTGAAAACTTGATGTTTTATGGATTTGCTTATAGATAAGGGATGAGATATGGGATGAAGAGATAGCTGGAGTTCTTGGTGCCCTCTGAGCATGGTTGGTTGCTTGCAGACATTTCATTACCCAACTAGGTAATATCAGTGCTAGTGAGGGTGGGGTTTGCTCCCTGTTTATATACAGTAGCTTGCTCTGCCAGTGTTGGTGGGGGTGTGGTTTTCTCCTTGGTATTTCCTTGATTAGGGTATTGATTTCTGCCTGATTGTTTGTCTGGTGTTAATCCCTGCTTATCTGGGTGTTAGCTGCAGAAGGAGATGTGTTCTGGTCTTTTTGTTTCCTTCTTAGCTTTTTTATTGTCTCTTTTGAATGGTGTGTCAATGTGGTTTATCTATATGTGTTTACTGAGGGCTGATTTGTCTGAATCCCAAGCTTCCAGGAATTCCCTCCTGGTTTTGGATTCAGCTTGGTCTAGGATGCTCAGTTTCCCAGTTGAAACTATGATTGAGTCTGTCCACATATTGTGAGATTACGTTTTCATCCTGTCTTCTGACAACTAGGTGGTGTTCATGGATGCGCTCTGCTAGTCACTACCATAGTTTCAACTGGGAAACTGTACCCTAATCAAGAAAACCACACCCCCATCAACACTGGTAGGGCAAGCTATTGTATTTAAACAGGGAGCAAACCCCACACTCCCTCACACTGATGACGTTACCTAGTTGGGTAATGAAACATCTACAAGCAAACAACCAAGCTCAGAGATCAACAAGGACTCCACAGTTCATCCCTGAGCTACAGATATTTGCTTCTCTGGGAAGAGCTGTCTGTTTAACCTTATAGGGGATGAAGAGTTATTACATTTGTTTATACTTGTTGTGAGGAAGGTTGGAAGTCACTTCTTTATGTATTTCTTTTCTTTTTCTTTCTTATATTCTCTCTTTTCTTTTTCTTCTTGTTCTCTTTTCTTGCACTTTTTATTCTTTCCATTCTCTTCTCTTTCTCTAAGTTTAGTTTGTATTAGTTCCTACTATTGTAATTAAAATTCTTAATAAAAATTACATTTGAATATAACCCTGGAAATTCTTGGTGGTCTCCCATCCAGGCACTGAACCGTCCTACCCTACTTAGCTGTCTTCCCAGATCAGCCAGGTTTGGCTAGTTGCAGCCCTCTAGCTGGGCTTTCAAATTATAGGGGAAGGTTTTTTGGGAAAAGTTTTCCAGCATCTCACTCTTACCAGAACTCTATATGGGGCAGCTTACTAGATTTTAAAACGATTAAAGCCATTAACAGCCAACATAATTGATTTTTTAAAAAGTTAATAAAATAGTAATAATTGAAAAATAATAAAATGCTGGGTAGAAGCCCCCCTGATTAAATTGGATCATAAAATACACTCTTAAATAAAGTTTCAAAACATAGACAGAGGGAGCTTCTTGGATTTCCTTTGGGGAAAGTTTTTAAGGTTGGGAGTTGCTGCTGAAATATCTTTCTCCCCATGGCAAAATCGGATTCAACCAGAATCTTAAATGCTTGTGAGAAAAGATGCTCCTTCCCAACGTTGTATCTAAAGCCCTTTAAAAACTGGTACATCAAAATTGCTCTTTTTTGGAATGCTGGTTGATGGACAAATTTTACACAAAACAAGTGCATTAAATTCAGAAGTCTCAACAGAAGAGCATTGAAGATGTTACCTAGCCAGGTAATGAAATGTCTACAAGAAAACTACCAAGCTCAGAGAACCCCAAGGACTCCACAGTTCAGAAGTCTATTTAATACTATGACTCAAGCTGGCTCTCAGTTATTTGTCAGGACAAAGAAAAAGGGTGATTTTTTATTAACTTTATTTGCTCTGATGACAACAGCAAGGTACATTGTCAGTCACAAGGGATGCCTAAAGAGTCCAAATATAACCATATCTGTATTAGACCTCCCAATTGCATTAAAACGGGTGGAATGGACACTACAATCCCCTTTCCAGAATTCTGGATCCTTCACCATGCAAAAATAAATATGCCCAAAAACGCACACATTACAGGAAAATGCATCTTAGATGCAATCATTTTCTCTTCAGAGCATCCGCATTTTATGGGATCTCGCTGTCATTTTAAGGTGAGAGAGGAAGAGAGGGAGTAATGCTTGCCCTAGGCACAATGCATACATTGGAAAAAGCACTTACAAAAATTTGTATATGGAGAGTGTGGATAAAAGTGGGCTTAATTCATACACCTTGGCCCAAAAGTGAAGCATTCTGTGAAAACAGTAAGGGGAGACTCCTTCATTTCTAAGACAGCGAGATCTGCGTATGCGTGCAAACATAGGCAGATATGCAGATTGCACACAGTAATATATTCTGCTCACAGACATGTTTATCTCTGCATGAAAACACTTGCATAGAACACGCTACACCACCATCTGTCAAATAAATCTGACATAATAAATATGTCATTGTACTTAACCAGTGCTAAAAAGAAATAGAGGACGAGAAGTCAAGAGACGGCTGCGTTTTAAAACAAATTCACTCACATCCACAAACACACACAGTCAAAATGGCAGAAATTAAAGCAATCAATCAAGGGCTCTCAAAATGTCAACATCCCTTAGAATAACATTTTGTTGTTAGCTATTGATTGGATCCTGCAGCACCAAATTGCAAATAGTGAATTCTGGCATTTGGGGAATAAGATCCTGCACTGGAATAACTTAAATGAAAACACAAGCATGCACTTTGGGGATTTGGAGAAATCCCAAAAATTTGGCTTTTAATTTTGCTAGAACATGGCCAGTAGAAATAATTTGTTTGTTTGTTCAGTAGATTTCTAAGGCCAAGCAACTGTGGGAATCTTACTGAGTTAGAAACCGTAAAAACCAAATATGACATTGTAAAGGCAACTATGTCCAAGAGGTAAACAATCAAACATCTTCATGTTCGCTTGTTTCTGGACACTGTGGACAATATTAACATTCTTACTTTTATTACGTGGATTTATTGGGTAGGATCCAAAGTCTGTGTGACCTTTTTTTTCCTCCTGTCCCCCAGTTTGGACTTCTGCACTTTTTGAGCCAACGTGGACTATGGAGATGAGGCTAGAATGGGTTGGGGAATAGCCCACATTTTCAGAGCAACATGATATATAGATAAAATGCCTCCATTCTTAAATTTAACAAATCATTTAATAATGGGCAGCAGGAGATTAAGAATAAAACACTGAGATTGGGGCTACAATACTTTGAATTTCCAGCCAACATGGCCCATAGGAATTCTGAGAGTTGCATCTCCAATGCCTCTTGTGATCACCAGATTGAAGAAGGCTGATCTTCGGGAAATTCTTCTGGATCTTCAGCCAATTTCAGAAGCACTGGAGTCAAGGCTCCTTCCACTGCACACATGAAAAAGAAATCGATTTTGCGGTGGCTGTAGTCCCAACACTTCTAAAAAGGGACACCACCAGGACCTCTGGGCACCATTGTTGACTTTCACTAAAGGTCCATGACATGCTTTTGCTTCAAACACACCAAAAAATTATGATTGGAAGAAGGCAGCACGTGGAAATCTCCCCAAATGTGGACTCTTTCTGGTCAGACTCAGCTTCACCCATTGTAAAATTTAGGAGGAAAAACTGGTTCTTGGCCAAGAGATTAAAAATTGAAGAAAATTGTTCCCACATTGGCAAATAGTTCCTTCTACCTAGGGGTTGTTGAGGAAAGAAGATGTAGAGATGCCATAACATCTCTTAGAATTTAACCTCCAAGATATGATTAGATCCTGGAGCATCTTTAGGGATGGTCCAAAGTCAAGACAGTGACCATGAGGATGCCATCAAAGCACAGCTCTTTTTTTTTACATGCGCCATGTTGTGATGCACATAAAAGGGCAAATCTGTCCTTAGAAAAAAGGTGACAATGACCTTGAGGCTTTGTCTTCTGATCTCCCAGAAGCCCAATGGAATATATTTCCACTTATAGTTTGGGGTCAATCATTCTCTCCTTTGCCGCAATCCATGGTTTGTGCAAACTGTAGTTTGCTCTCCAACTAGGACCACAGTGCTAACGTGCTGCCTGTCTGTAACTCCTTGCCTGTTGTGTATTTTTCTGGCTTCTCCACCATCCCAGGAAAACACACTTGCTTTAAGAAGTTGCAGACAAGCACTATATTCCTCAGCAGCATCTGGGGGGGTGTGTGTGTGTGGAGGAAACGGGGAGGGAATGTGTCAAAATCTGCAAGATGGCAGATGCGATGTCATGATGGAAGGCCCACATCTTGATGCTGGTGATGTTCACGTACCTGCGCATTCCAGAGCAGCTTTTTGCTTTGAATTCGAAGCAATGCCCAGCCCTGAAAGAGAGGAAACAGAATTCTCGGAACAATAAAATATCATTTGTTATTATTTCAGAATGGGGGGAAAAACCCAGTCTGAAATCCAAGATACGGCTGAGGTACCTGAATGAAAAAGATACACGATAAGGACACCCATGCTATCTGTGCCCTGTGGACGTTTATAGAAAATGCTGGACATTTTGATTCAGCAAATACATTTTTCATGAAAATCCATTCCTTCAGCCAATAAAATGGAAATTGGTCAGATTTCTTCCCTGGGGTTTTCTCTACAGCATGTTATATTAGCCTGTCTCTTAATTTGCTTATATTTGTTATAGGAAATTGGATCTTGGAAGTCATCTTGTTTAAAGTACACCAAAGAATAGTTTTGCAAACCCCCAAAGTAAAGCATTTGCCGTGACGATGCAAGATTTTAGAGAAGGGTGGGGCTTCTTTTTTTGATCAAACGGCCTTTTGTCATTGATTAATCTTCAAGCAAATAAAAGGTACACTGATTTCATTTGAGCCCAGAGTATACCGACCAGGTGGTGCACCAAATATTTTCCCCATGGATTGGATAACGTAACCCAGTGGTGCCCTTTGAAAATTTCCGAAGGAAAGCTTACTGGTCATTCTCTTAATCAGGAAGACCTTCATCTTCATCTTCCAGAGACCACAAAGATTATTTACAATTCGAGCCATACTTCTCAGCCAACCCATTTTGGGGGTGGATTCAAACTACAAAACTCTCGCCGAACCAAGCAACTTTGGGATTTACCACAAAGTGTGAAGCTAGCCCCTGTAGATTGTAAACATGGGTAACTAAACAAACCATGACTCGGGGCAGCAGGGAAATGCGGGTTTGCGTATAGCATGACCTTCGTAGAATCAATTTAGCGGAGATCGGTGGATAAAATAGGATCCGAATTTCACGGGGATGGGATTGATTCAATGCCGCCTTAAATAATACATTAAATAATTAAATAATAGATTAAATATTAATGAAGTCATGACGATTGTGGGCAGCCCATTTGATGCAGATTATTTTTACGAGATCATACTTCCTTATGATGTATTTACTAGAATTTTGGCGGAAGGTGAATTTGTTGTTGTCTGGGGGTGGTTTTTATTGTACAATGGACGGATTACTGCAAACTGCTAACAGTCTTGAAAATCAGCGGTATACAAATAAATAAACACATAAAAACCACTCTTATCGAAGCCAATCTGGATCAAAGATGGATCTACATCTGGTTGCCAGGCAACCACGGGTTGGCATTGCTTTCCGATCTTTGGAAGGATCATCTTGATGTATCTATTTTTTGACATAATAGGAGAGGCAGGTCCTCCCAACGTTGCTTCACCCACCAAACACGGGTGCCAGACTGCAACTCCCAGAATTCCTTCGGCCCTGCCAGATGGGAATTCAAAAAATTCCAGCCCTGAGCACATCTGGAAGGTAGTGCAAGATTGGGAGAGCTTTGGCTACAGGATGCTGGCACTGGAACTCTGAAGTTAGCATCTTAAGGATGCCAGGAAAAAGATTTGGCCCACCCACCACTAAGAAGCTCTTGATTTGTAAGATGCCAGTTTCCTATTTATGTTCTCCCCATTTAATTCAGTCAGATAAGGTTGGGAAGTTGAGAGACGCTGAGAAAGGGGTCTGCTGATGCACTGGCACCCAGGAACATCACACTCACATTGGACGGGCAATTATCCTCCATTAGTCCCACTGGCATGTGCGGGGGGGGTCACAATCAGCAAGATGGTGGGCGGAGCTTTGTCATGTAGCCCCGCCTCTTGGAATGTGCATGCAGTGCGTGTACAAAGGGGCGGGGCTTGCATCATGAGGTTCTATCCACCATCTTGCCCACTTCGATCCAACATGGACACCACGGGTTATTCCCCACAACGTGCCTTCCCGCTGTCTGATTGCAAGCATTTTCAGAAAACGGGGGTCCGGTGTAACTATTGACAGCCAATCTGCTTTTTCAGTTTCCTTATAAAGCAACCATCGCTGGAACCGGGCCCATTCAGTGCAAAAGGAGAAATCAATACTTTTTCTGATGTAAACTATCTTCCTCCCTACTGCTGGGCTTCCTATTAAGGAAAGCAAACACAGGCACATTTTGAAAATAAAAATATATCAGGAGAATAGATCCAGTGACTCATTCCAACATAGCTAAGTAGGCTGCGCTGTGAAATAAAGCTAGTGTTGCACCGAAAAATTGACCTGCACCTTTTCCTACTAGTTGTCTTCTACTTGCTTTTGAAAATTGTGTTTCAAGGAGAAAAAGATTTTGAGTGGAATGTGGTGGTGGAATTTATTCAGTAACACGGGAGGTAAGGCGTGTTGACATCTTGTCTCTCATGCTACGGCCCACCTTTTCAACTGTCTGCAGTCCTCTTGGCTTCCTATCATTTAAATCCCAATGGAAGACATAGTAGGGAACAGGTATACCCACAGAAAGGTCAAAGAAGTCAAGATGGTGGTCATGGACATCACACATTAAAAAGGGCGGGCTCCAATTGCACAGTTGTGGCCACCATCTTTTTTGACCTGCCCTGCAGACATTCATGACAAATAATTCCTCCTGTTGGGTTTTTATACACTTGCGGTTGTGGGCAACTAAGAAGGACTGAGAGCAATAGAACAAGTAAAAACTCAAGTTCAGACTTTCCCACCACCTTTAACACTCAAGGTAGCTCCAAAACATTTCCTCATGTAGAGGTGTATGGAGATGCCCTTGAAGAATGTATGCTAGCCATTATGTAAACACAAGCTTGCCCCATGAAGGGAGGAGGAAGTGAGAAAGAAACTCAAGAATGGCCCACCTTGATTCTCTTGAGGAAATCAAGAGACTGTCTCTCAAGCTTTCCACGTTCTATTATTATACCCTGCAACAATAAAGTAGATTTCCAGCAATTCTCGTGGAATCTGTTTCCTGACCTGGGCTAACATCTCCAGAACTTTGCAGTCACCTTCTAGCGCCCTGACACAAGGAAGAAACACAGCACCCTTTCTGATAGGACAAGAAAAGCTTTGTGGAAGATTTCTGCATTGTGTTCAAGACATCCTTCTCTGAAATCCCTGGAAAGGACTACATTCATCAAGAGTGTGCATATGAACTGAAAGCGACATCCTAGCCTTCTGTCGCTTTTGCCAGAAACTTAAAGGGGTGACTAAGACCAACTGCTGAAATGAGGCGAACAGACCTTTCGGGTCTGTCCCCCCACCCACCTCATTTGCCTCTAGCCCAGAGTTCACCTAACCATCGAAGAGCGTCTCCTCTCCGCAGCCCTTGCGTAAATTTTTAACAGATGGCCTGTAATAAGTAAATTGAAAAGTGCAAATAAGGTTAAAACAATTTTTCGTTATTGAATATCATTAGCTTCAAGGCTGCCCACTTTAAAATGCTAATTAAGTTTTCCTTCCCCTTTCGTGGGGTGCTGGAGAAGACAAATGGTGGGAGAGTACATTAATCTTATTTGCAAAAGGACCAACCCAGGAGGGGGGAAAAAACCCTGATGAATAGATCTTCATCCCTTCAAGGTTATACAGTGCACTTCTGATTTTTTTTTCCGCAGCTCGCACCTTCTCGGACTAATTAATTTCTTCTCTAAAATTAAAGAGAGGGTCAAGCTTCACAGATTAAGGTGCATGGATTAAAGAGGAAAAGGCACTTTTATCTGCCCCTGGGCCTTGAATCTTACTCAGAATTAGGCAGGCCAGCTGGCCCATGCTAAGGCCAGTTTCTTCCTTAGCAAGCTGTCATGCACATGTTCATCCAACAGGGGTGTCTGCAGGGTATGGTCGAAAAAGTCAAGATGGCAGCGATGCCCATAAAAAACGGGCGGAGCTTCAATCAAACCATCATGGCTGACATCTTTTTTTGACCATACCCTGCAGATATTGCTGTCATCCAAGAATCAAAAAATTACATAGCCTTCCCCAAGCTGGTGCCCTCCAAGGATATTTGGGTTAGACCTTAGGAATATGCAGATCTGCACAAATTCGGTCTGTTTCACTGCCCGCTTTACCTCTTTGTGCCCGGATTTCAAATTAAGCAGCTGCATAAAAATGGGCTGATCCATTTAAAAGCCAGAGAGGTTTGTTTCTACTCTTGAAAGCGTCCAGCGGGAATAGGACTCTTCATTTTTTCTCCCTTTATGGAACAAAAATGCCCCACTTTCTCATAGCAATGTGTGGAGCTCTGCCAGACAAAATTGGAAATGTACGACATTCATGAAGAGTAACATTACCTATGTATAGTATTACATTTAATTTCAATTAAAGCACATTTAGTATTGATTTATTGCTTTCTTTAAAGCATTTACATAGCTACCCAGCTCAGACAACATGGCTCTGGGTGACGTACAAAAAAGGGAAGAAAAATTAAACCAACAAATAAACGAAACCATACATACCATTAAAACCTACTGAGACCATACTGTGGTGAACAGAACTAAAACACACTATAGCTCTTTGAAGTGGGTCCTCTTCTCATCCTAACCCAAGGGCCTGGAGGAAAAGCCAGCTCTTAAGCATCTCCTTAAAGACCTGCAGGGTCAGGATCAACCGTATCTCGGGGGGAGATCCTTCTTTCTAAAGTGAAGCCACCACCAAGCCACCTTTCAGGTTCCATGAGTTGACATTGCTTCAATGAGGAATGTGCCCTCCCTGTTGGAGGGTTCATTGTTCTAGGTCTCCCCACTTTTGTCTGATACACAAAGAGACAAGCTGTGCACCCCAATGTCATCTATCAAGACCTAGGCAGCACACCTTCTCAGTCATAGCACCTGTCCTCTGGACCAGCATCCCCCCAGAGATCCTTACGGTCCCACCTTGATGTTCTAAAAGTCTCTGAAAACCAGGCAGTTGTCCCAGGTCTTGAGGTAGGGGGTTGTTGAGCTCCTGTCATTTTTTCTTTAGAGTGTTGATGATGATGACTGCACACCATCAAGTCATTGGTGACTCTTAGTGATAACATAGATAGATTTTCTCCATGACTATCTATCCCTGACCTGGTCCTTCAGGTCTTCCAACAGTACCCCCATCACTACTGTAACTGAGTCCATCGCCCTTGCTGCTGGTCGTCCTCTTCTTCTTTTTCCTTCCACCTTTCCCAGCATCCAAGACATCTCCAGAGAGCTGGTCTTTGCAACATGTGTCCAAAATAGCATAATTTGAGCCAGGTCATTTGTGCCTCAAGTTAGAACTCTGGGTTGGGTATTTTTGGGGACATAGATGACCTTTTTATTTAATTGTTCCTTACTTCTTTAATATATAGGCCACCAAGAGTCATTTGGAGCTGGCCTTTACATTTCATAAAATAAATAAAAATAAGTAAATGCAAATTTTATCCAGATCCAGATGTACAGCATGGGCAGTTTTTGCAACAGGGACTAGTGGGGAAGGTAAAGAAAGCCCAGCCATAAAGCATATAGATTGAATGAGGCCAACAAGAGAGAAGCTGCAAGTGATTACAAAAGACAGAGCCGCGGCACCCATATCCATTCACTCCAGCGGGCCCTTTTTGACATGAGCATCTGTAGTCTACTGAGAAACCTTTGGGCCTCCTGTCTTGGAAGACTGTACTTCAAAGCTCCACTGGATGGATCTCAGTCAAATCCAAGGCTGTTTGCCGGCTGAACACCAAAGGAGTCACTCTCTGCAAGGATGCTGTATTGATCGGCGTAAACTCAATTATGCTTCCCATGGGAAGAGCAGGAAGCACAAGGCAAGGGGTGCTCCTGAGCTCTCCAGGCCAAAACAGGACCAAGAGATGAGATGACCCATTAAGTTTTGTTTCCTAGATCGTAACATCAGGGGACAACTCATTTTAGCCTCACGGCCAGAATTGGAGAAGTACTTTAATTCTTCCTTCCCAAACTTTCTTTCCTCATCTTGCATTCTTCTTTGCTCTGCAAGGGAGACTACATACAGAGTCTTGCATCTTTATTTATGTAGGATATACTGTTTTGGATGTGCATAATGTAAGCAAAAAACACTGGGGAGAAGATGAACCTCCCTGGCTCCATAGCCCAGCTCCTAATTTTCTCCCTTGTCTGCCTCCTTTTGCCCAGACGCTTTGGTCAGAAGGAAAAACATGCTGCGTGGGCTTTCTCATCTGCTTCTCCCCTTAAGACCAGCATGGACACCCAGCACTTGTATGGATAAAAATGACATGGAACTGGTAGCATCCAAAACAACCCTTCTCTGCCCAAGGAGATGATCCTTTCCAAGAGACAAAGGGGGTGATGAACTTGCTAAATTGCTAAAACCCGTAGGTGTTGTTCCCAACTTCTCCAGAGTTGCTCTAACCTTCTTCCTCACGTATTTAAACAAATGCAGAATAGCACCTTAGCCAAAGTACCACAGGTAGCAATTTTGGTTGTATGGAAGCCCACAAAGTCTAGGACATCTTGATCGTATCGATGTAGAAAAGCATTCTCCATCCTGGTGCCCCCAGATATGTTGGACTACAACTCACACCATTACTCCTGAGCGCGGCCAGCGGTGACTAGATGGTAGGCACAAACTGCCATTTTATTTCAAGCCATTTTCCCCCTCTTCTGATTAAACTCTGAACTGTTAGTGAGAACAGCTGGAAAAATGCTGCACACTCTTAATAAAGGTATTGGAGAGTCCAAAAACTGTGACCTGATTGACCTAAACCTCACCCATTAGGTGACTGAGAATGGAGAAGGATGCTGAGGGAACTCAGAAATGTTTTATTATCAGCATTTGGAGATTTACTGAAAGACACTACCTTGTCCTCATGTGCACGTTTGCCTTAAGTATGGACTTTATCTTCTTCCTAATCAGCCCAGGAATAAAGTTCTCTGGGCAACCTCAACGTTTGCTAAGAACATTAAAAGTTTCTCAAAGCAATTTTTCAAAATTGTGCTCATTAATTAAAGTTTATGGTTCTACTGCAGGGGCCTTTGGGGGATGGATCAAAAGTGTCAAGATGGCGGCCACTGTGAAAAGCTCCGCCCTTTTTCTGTGCATGTCATGCACATGCACACAAAGCCATCTTGACTTTTTTGACTGCACCCTCACGGATCTTCCTGCAATAGAACTATAAACTGTAACAACTGGTCAGTGCAGGAGTATATAAAATCCACTCCTCTTCTGGTGTAGTCCAAAACCTGAACATAATATGACAGGACATTTGTGGGCCTACAACTAAAAAGAAGTCAATGTGTCAAGACAAGTCAAGTCAAGACGAGCTTTCCTGAAGCTGGGGTGCTCCAAGTACTACCCCATTTTGATTGTTCCCAATATATGGGGCCCAGGGCAATTGCCACCCCCTCAAGCAAAGAGAGGATCCCAAGTAGGAAAAAAATAAGACACCCTGTTTCAATAGATCAGTCACCTTTGTTGTGAGAATCTACCATAACTTGCTTGCAAAGAGGTTTTCTTCATCTGTCTGTCTGTGTTTCTCAACCTCGGCAATTTTAAGGTGTGTGGACTTCAACTCCCAGAAATCCCTAGCCAGCCAGGGAATTCTGGGAGTCGAAGTCCACACACCTTAAAGTTGCTGAGGTTGAGAAACATAGATAGATAGATAGATAGATAGATAGATAGATAGATAGATAGATAGATAGATAGATAGACAGACAGACAGACAGACAGACAGACAGACAGACAGACAGACAGACAGACAGTTAAAAGTTTTAAAAAGAAGATAAAACCTAACCCAAACTAATACAAAGTAAATAAAGAAAGGAAAGGAAAAAAGAGAAACAAAGGTGCAAAAAGATAAGAAGAAACAGAAAGAAGACGCTTCCAATTTCCTTTGCAGCAAATACAAGTATAATTACAAAATTATCTCTTCCTCTATGGTTGCAAAAACAAGCTCTCTTTTTTCTATCATCTAATATCTTCTAATCATCAAAACCACAGATCAAAAGTTCATGTTTTTCTAGTTTCGCGCAAAAAGTCTAGCTTGCAAAGAGATTCTCTTTCACAATTCTGGTGGGTGCCTTCAAGGTGTTCCGACTCTTCAGAATCCTTGCCACAATATCGGTTTTAAAATATCTCCTGCATTAGCCTCTCCATCCCAGGCAGACCTGCTCATGCGTGCTCTCCCCCCACCCCAAAAATAGTTAAATTGAAGAGGATTCAGCAGAGATCAAATTAGGGGTCCCCGGATTAACCGTGTCTTCTCAAACTTGAACCCCAGCTCTGCAGCTTCAGTTTGTCAGCCCTTGGAAAGCAAAACGTCTTCAGTAAGTGCCAACTGGTTACTTTCCATTTCCATGATCAAGGGCTTTCGGCAGCAAAGAAAATAATTTTTCATTGTGTCAAGCTTATTGGAGAATCAATAAACGTTTTGCAGATGGATTAGAGGTGGGTCTCAGGGACCACGGTGTTAAAAGGGAACGGCTGCAGCTTGGTATTCAAGATCCAGAAAACTGGAACGGAGCAAAAGGTAAAAGAAATATGCGAGAGTTAAATAGGGGAAAATGTTAATTCTGCTGTGACCCAAACCCTCTTTCTTTGAGCAACGTGCTTGCTTAAACGCCACTCCATTATGTTCCAAATAAACCTGCATTTCTTTATCTGCCAAGGGGACGTTTAGGAGTTGCAATCTTGCAAAAAAATGAAAAAGACTTCACTGTCTTGTTGGACACTGGAGACCTGCTGAAGATGTCTTCCACGCCCAGCAAGCCTCCTGGCTTCACAGCACAACCGGAAAGATCCTGGGCCAACTTCTACCCCATCCCACGAAAAACATCCACACCAAAATGCGTACGTGTGCATGTGGAAGTCCCATCCGAGATCTCAAGTACCACAGCCACGTTCAGGAGCCTTTTGCTGGGCGTGGAAGTCATCTTCAGCAGGTCTCCAGTGTCCAACAAGACAGTGAAGTCTTTTTCATTTTCTTGCAACATTGCAATTCCTAAACGTCCCCTTGGCAGATAAAGAAATGCAGGTTTATTTGGAACATAATGGAATGGCGTTTAAGAAAGCACATTGCTCAAAGAAAGAGGGGGGGGATATTTATTTACTTACTTACTTACTTATTTCAAGGACATGCTTTTGAAAAGAGAAAGAGCACGGGAGGGAGGCATCTTGCAACTCCATTTTGAGGTTCATGTCTAAATCAGACCACAATTGCAGACCATCCTCTCAGTTCTCTTTACCACCACCCCTTTGCCAGTGGCAATAAATGTTTGTTTAAAAAAGGAAAAGAGGCGAAGACAAGGAGGAAACTCGCTAGTGCTTTACAAATTGAAATCACGAAACTGACAACCAGCTGCTAGACATTAGCCTGCTGGTTCACCCACTGCACTGAGTAATGAAGTGCTAGCTGGGTTTGTGGCTTACTCTGCAGAGACAATCAAGACACTTAGCAACCTATGACTAGAACTAACTATGGTTTAGCATGCCATCTCACAATTCCAACCTTCTTCCATAATGCTAAGAAGCATCGTGCCCAGCTAAGTGGTAGCCACAAGCCCATTTCAGCTGATCCCCAGAAAGATACATGTGGTTGGGCCTGATTAGTATTTGGATGGGAGACCACCAGGGGACCCCAGAATTGTAGGCTAGACTGGAAAGTTTTTAAAAAGTCTAAAAAAAATCCCAGGAATATTTTTCTGCATTATTGGTGCTAAGAAAACTACACGGATAGGTGTGTTCATGGAGTCACCAGGAGATACGTCTGACAGGAAGAGTCTACCATTTTTGCCATTATTTGCTTGCAAAGAAGCCGGCTCCTCTTGTTTTACTGATAATTTTCAAGCCTCGAATTTCGTCTACTTTTCTCAAAGCTTGATTGTTTCATTAAGCAATTTGGGGTTTGTGGACTAGAGGAAGCTTAAATTTTCTTAGTGCTGGCTTCAAACCAGATTCCAAGAGATGAGCTGGTAAGTTCCCCCTGATCCTGTCTCCCATTGGAGGTTTGACTTCAATTCTAGCCTTGCCCAAACACAATCAGAATGAACAATGGAATTTAAGTTGATGCTTATTTCGCATTGGCGGTGTGAAGGTTCAGGCCACTTGAATTGTAACTCATTTAAAACTGGGTCACGGAAAGGAATATAGTCAGGAAATCACATTGCAGTTTCAGTCCATCACTACAATCCTGGAAAGACCTGCTAAATTCCCAGCTGATTAGCGGTGGTGCATGTTCAATCCAAATTTACACCAGCTGAACACACGTTCCTTTTCTCCTTCTGGAACTGTGCTTCTAAGAAAGGGGAGGGATCTGTGTCTGAATCTCAAAGATCTTCATTTACAGAAATGGGATCAAATAAATGATTCTCATCAGATGAATACATTTCAGCAATGCATTCGGCACAGCCCGGATGAGCTCTTTTTTAAAGCTAAGCCTTGACAAGCACATCGAGATGGTCAACGTGATGGATTTTGAATTTGTGGGTGGAAGAAAGAATAAACTGCAGGCCAGTACAAATTGTGACTTACCAGGCCAGACTTCAATCTCCTTTGCTTTTGCCATCAAGGTCTATAAAAAATAGAGACTACTGAGCCTCTATCAGACCACCAAACATGGTCTGTGTTGGGGCTTGGTGGGTCATTCTACTTTTTCAACCTGGTGATCTCTAGTTGTCTCAGGATTTCAGTTCCAAATTTGCTGACTAAGGATTTTTAGAGCTCCAACTCCTGAGCATCTGGAATATGCCAGGATGGATCCATCATGAGTTATTTTCAGCTACCCAATGCTAGAATGGTCAAAAGAAGAGTGTATAAGAAGATAATATTTCCATACCACTTTTACATCTCTCCCAAACACTTTGAAACTAAGCCACAGCTGTCTTCTTTACTGTTGGCCTCGAAATGCAGAGGACATTCTGAGATCAACATAAGCCAATCAGCACTCCTTCTGGTTGGCCAACTGATTATGTGCGTCAAGTTGGTCTCAACTCTTAGTGACCACAAAGATTTTCTCCATGACGATCTGTCCATAACCTGGTCCTTCAGCTCTTCAAACAGTGTGTCTATCACCACTGTAATTGAGTCCATCCATCTTGCTGCTGGTCATCCTCGTCTTCTCTTTCGTCCCATCTTTCCCAGCATTATGGACATCTCAAGGGAGCCAGGTGTTTGCACTATTTGATTAATTTCTGCTATCAAGTCAGTGTCAACTCTTAGTGACCACATAGATGGACCTTCTCCAAGTGAATCTGTCCCCAACCTGGTCCTTCAGATCTTCAGAGCTAGGTCTTTGCATAATGTGTCCAAAGAATGATCATTCATACTTCACTTCCGGGGGAGGCATGGCAAACTAAGCACGTCTCCATAAGAGTGGAAACAATGACCACAGCAAAGACCAAAGAACCAGTGAGTAGACCCACGTGTGCTCCAGACAGCTGCTCCTTGTGAGGAGACCGCAGCACAGCGGTCTCCCGTGGGATTGAGTCCCAGGAGGCGAAAGGCTCAGCGATCACTCTCACAACCATGGCGGAGCCTTTTAAAGAACACTGGGTTTGCTAAGCTCACTTTCTAATCACTTTTGGAAATTGCCTATTTAACTATATTAGGGCTATTAGAGATGGAACGATAAGTCTGAAAATCCACCTGGTGAGTAACTTCATTCTTGAACAGAAGAAAAATTAACTGTAAGTTTAAGTATTTAAGGAATTGGAAATAAACAGCAAAAAGCGAAATAGGACTATTTGATCCAAGAAAGTTATAGACAAATTAATGGTCCAGACAAATTTGGAATATTGAGACTTTTACTATAAGATTTTAGTTTGTATTTGTTTTTACTATTGCAATCAAAATCTTCAATTAAAATTATTGCCAAAAAAAAAAAATCCAAAGTAGGATAATTTGGATCTGGTCATTTATGCCTTGAGTGAGAACTCTGAGTTGATTTATTTGATGATCCATCCATTTATTTTCTTGACTGTCCACGGTATTCTCAGGAATCTTCTCCAACACCAAAATGGCCAGGAGGAGAGCATTAAAAAGCATCATACAATCACTGCCCCACCCAGAGCTGCTACAACTCCAGGAGCAATAAAAATCCCTTCTCCGCTCAAAAAAATTAGAAATTAAAGAAATTGCTAATGCTTTCCGCTTCCTGCCTGTTGGTACGGTAGGAAGTTAGGTGAGCTACAGTTGTACAAGCTGCCTTGGCATTATCCCTCAGTAGGATTTAAAAGCATGGGAAGATATAATAACAATAAAACAGTATGTTTGCAGTAGATACATTTCCTAATACTTCTAACCATAGTTGCCTGTCCCTGGAGTGGGGGATACAGGGCAGTCAGGCTCCAGAAATCCCACTTTAAAATGCAGCAGGGGTTGAGTTGGGCTGCAAATTTATTTTTTCTAGCAACTGCCTTGAAATGGAATAGCTCAGTTCAGCCTGGGAGAGCGAGAGAGGCAAACGATCTGCCTGTAGAACTTGCAAATTGAAAAAAAAAATGAAAAAGAAAGGAACCGCTTTGCTCTGGTTTCAAAACACCAAGCTCTCAAAACGAGCAAACATCATCTGATCAGGTAAGTCCAAAGCTAATTTGAAACTGTGCAAAATCTTTGCTTGAAGTGCACTAGAGTTGTGCATGGATGTTGAAGGACCACTTGTGGTGGACCGTGATAAACAGAACAAGCGCAGCATTTATTCCACAGTTCAATTTAAATTACAAAATTAAGGAATGTTTCACACAATTGTGGGTCCAGTTTCTTTCATTCTTCCGTATGCTTTTCACGTAATCCATTATTGATAGATTCTCTTAGAAGATGCTATTTTGGCTTATTCAGCACTTCCTGCTCAAGTTCCATGTATCTTTTAAGTAAGGGTTGGTAGACCTAAAACAGAAAGGAAATATTATGGGTTAATAAAGACCACCCCTGTTGTGTAGGATTTTATCCTCATAACCAAATACATTACTCAGATACAAAAACCTGATATTGCTTTTATTAATAGGTGTTCCTAAGTGTTTGACTGATCACATGTGCAATGGCAAAGACTGTCAGCACAAAATGTTTGACAGCGAACTCTTTCAACTGATGCTCTCCAGATCTTCTAATTAACAAGGGAGATGTGCAGCTTAAGGACAAGGATTGGAGGTCCCCAGAGACCTCCAAAAGCTATCACCAAATTATCACTTTTAATGTGGAAGAAAATTCAAATGACATGATTGGGGGAATTAATTAATTTAATTTTAATTAAAAATAACCTTAAATCAAATCAAATCTAGTTTTTGTCCTGATTCATCAATCCTCTACTTTTTGGAGTGTTACCCCAGCTACTAGGACACTCAAGGACAAAATGTACCACTTGCTCTAGAATTCCTGCCTGCATGCTGGCTGGGACCCAACAGGACCTGTAATTCAACAACATCTGGAGCTCACTAAGTTGGGAAAGACTATTAACAGAGTTAAAGTCTAGGCCAGTGTTCTCCAAATTTGGACACTTCCAGTTATGTGATTTCAACTCTCAGAATGACCCTGCCAACTGAGAACCTAGCACTTGAAATCTTCACATCTGAAAGCTGCAACAGTTGAAAAGCTGGTCTAGACAATGCTCCTGCATGTGAATTAGGGCACAAATACCACTCTTATAGATTATTTCATGATCACTGTGGATCATTTGAAGTAACCTACCGAAGGAAGAAAAGTCTTGAGATGATCACTTGAAATATGCCAGTTACAAATAAGATAAAGAAGACCACTGAATTGGAGCATCTGGAGAATTTTATGGGTGTCATCAGGCAAACAAAAACAGTCCCACACATGCTTTTCCCAATCTAACTAGGAATCTGAGTGTTGTATCCAACAGACATGGAGGATTCAACGTTGGGGAAGACTTTGTAAGGTGAAATGTTAACACTTCATAGATTTAGCTGGATTGACTGATACTCCATAAAGTTTTGAGATGAAGACCTCTTCAACAAGAAGCTGTGGTTCTTGGGAAATGTCCTGTATCCACACAGTAGGGATTGTCCTGCCAACTCATCTTTTCATGTGATAATGGAAAAAGTCCAAAGGAGAAATCACAGAGAACACAATGGTTGAGAATTTACTCCCAAAGACAAAGCTATTTGGTTACTCTGCAGTAATTCTCCTAAATTTCATGGATGGAACTACTAAAAAAAATTCACTTGTCAAATGGAAGAGCTAGTAGACATATAATATAATGTAAAAAAAAAAAAAAAGGCTTTACAGGTACATAGATTGCCATGCAAAATGACCTACTAACCTCTAATTCAGTGTGTCTCAACCTTGGCAACTTGAAGATGTGTAGACTTCAACTCCCAGAATTCCCCAGCCAGCATGGGGAATTGAAGTCCACACATCTTCAAGTTGCCAAGGTTGAGAAACATTGCTGTAATTTAACTAAATAAAAGGCTCAGTTTTGGAAAATAGGGGAAGATGCATTTTTGTCCTGAGGCAGTCGAACACAACTTCTCCATACAATCTATCAATCACCCCTGGACATACAACCCTAGCAACTCGAGTTCTGGCATGAGAAAACTATTAAAGAGCCAGTATTTATTCCTGTAACAAATAGTTTTCGCCATCCATACTAGAAAAAGGAAGAATGAGATTCTCTTGTCCCCTGCCTTTTCCTTGTAAGATCTCAACATTTGGGGGGAAATGTCATTATACAGCACAATGTACATTATGCATTATATCAGTATTCCTCAACCTTGGATGAAGATGTGTGGACTTCAACTCCCAGAATTCCCCAGGCAGAAAAGCCTCTGTTCAAAAGTTCAAGCCTCTGCCCAGCGCAGGGATCCTCATGCCATCCTGGACAAAGAATTCTTCAATTTTTTCTTGAAACCTTCCAGTGATGAGGACGGGATCCTTATTTGCACCCACAACTTCAGAAAGCAGGCTATTCCAGTGCTTATTAGCATTCACCGTGAGGACATTCCCCCTTATTTCAAGTTTGGATCTCTCACTGTACAGCTTCCACCCACTCAGTCTCTTAAAGTCTGGGGTTAGTAGCACAGGTAAAGCTACAGAAGCTAGCTGAAAGACAAATTTGTCCGTAGATGGCTTTACCTTAGTTAATCAACACCAGGTCTGTAAGGTAACTGCCAGGTCTGTACAAAATGACAATTTTTGTTCATGACTTCAATGCGTGTGCAGATCTGGTAGATGTTACTGAGAACTCTCTACAGAAGAGTGGTGAAACAACCAGGTTTCGGGTCCTGCACAAGCCACAATCCCAGGATAGGACAGGTGGGATGGTGATGATCTTGCAGTGGTTGGGTTCTGCTCTAGAGGTGATAGGCGGTGAATGCCTGTTCATGATGCTGGGTCAGAGAGACAAGCTAGGGATCCTGCTTGTGCACAGCCTACCTTGCTGAATAGCCAGGACATGTCCTGATTTCTTGGAACTGATGGTGGACTACTCTTGGCTTTTGGAGTACTCTATCTGCTCTTGGGATGGGTTCCAGAGACATTCAGGAGTTCATGGCCACCATGGGCTTGTCCCAAATAAGTCTGGCCCCCTACACCAAGGTAGCCATACAGTGGTTCTGGCATTCATGCATGAGCAGGTGGCAGGTGATCTGAGATTAGAGGACAAGAGGGTGAGCCCTTTGTGATGTTCAGATTACATCCTAGTTGCTTTGACACTCAGTGTTATTGACAGCTTCAAGGTGGAAGGCCCAATTAGGAGGGTTCCAGTTGATGCTGATCTGCTGATGGCTAAGAACATTCACTATAATATGAAAAGCCAGTTTTGTCAGTGCTGCAACAGCTATAAACAAGCTTCCAAGTACAATTCAAAATTGTGGCTTTAACGCAACAATATGGCTTGACACCTACGTGTCTGGGGATCACCTGCTTCAAGTAGAACAGACCCGCCCAGATTGTTTGGCCAGAATGGGTTGCTGAGAGCCCCCCCTCACTGAAATCAAAGGAAGGGGCTTAAACTTGATACTTCTGATATTTCTACTCTGGAACACCTTTCCTCCAGAGATCTTAATGAAGCTATCCACAGTAACCCTTTGGAGAGCTCCGAAAACAGAATTCTTTTATGTGGCCTTTAAAGAATGAGGAAGAAGGAAGTAATTGGATGGGGTTGGTGGTCAAGGATGGAGAAGTTTTGAATGTTTTTATGGTTTATGTTTTTTAATTTTTTTTAATGGGCTTTATGGTCAATTTCCATAAACTACCAGGAGTCTTTGGGGAGTTGGCAGTACAGAAATAACGTAAACTGAGCTCCAGTGGGGTGCAATGTTGTGAGTGTTGGATTAAGGGTGGGGACACATGGGTTTTAGTTTATCCTCAACCATGGAAGTTCTATGGGTGACTTTGGGCCAATAATTTCCCCACAGCCCAGCTGACATCACAGGGCTGTTTTAGGGTAAATTGGCAGAGGGAATGACGTATACATCTATATAAATACAGATATGTATAGGCAAGAAAGCAATTGCCTTAGACAGCCAACATGATGCAGTAGTAAAGATACTGGACCTCCACAGGGGAGACCCAGGTTGAAGTCCACTCTCAGCCAGAGAAGCACACTGGGTGACTGGGCCAGTCCCTCTTTCCCAACCCAACCTATCTGCGAGGGTTGCTCTTGTGGGGAAAAATCCCAAGAGGGAGCGCTAGGGACCCCATCCTGACCTCATGAATGAAAAGTGGGAGAGAAACCCCATAAGGAAGAAATGAATGTTCCCCCAACACCGAAAACTAGCCTATCAGGTTAGCTAGACAATGCAACGGGGATGCTTTTTCTAACCCAAAAGGGAGCTCTCATACCAACGGCAGTCGTTCAGCGACTCAGCATCTCCTCCGTAAGTCAGGAGGCCAAGCACAGGGTTTGGCCTTGGTAACAAGAGATGTGTTCAGCTGTAGCGATGCTGGGGGGGGGGGGGTCCTATCTTGCTGGAAAAGGCAGCGAGCCCAGCTTGACTTTTGTCGAGACAAATGAAACCGATCGTGAAGTATTTTGTACATTAACAGGGAAGATAAAATGTTTCCTCTGGCCTTGTATTAGCAATTCTTTTACAGCTACATTTTAATGTCTAACTCGGTCAGTTTCTATGGAGATGCGAACGGTGAGCAGAGAACCTTGGTTTTCGTCTTCTTGCTCTATGTATCAGCCACTTATTACAGCGAGATACATTGCGATGGCAAAGGACTCCAAGCAAAGCACACAATCTAGAGATGATGGCAGGCATCAGGGTAACCTCTGGTGAAATGCGTAGTCGTCCCACTCGCTGTGGCTCTGAAGCTCTTCAGAACCGCATCTTTCCCCCACTCATCCGCTCCAGCGCTTTGCAAGCTCCCATTACGGCCAACTCAGTGCTCGGAAAGAGAACAAAAGCTCTGCACCCAAGTGCCTTGCATTCGTCAATGGGCGGAGATGAACTCCGCCACCTGTACGAATTAGTACAAACTGAGCGGTGGATGGGAAGCCAGCACGGCAGAGGGTCACAGTCAATGTCTTGGGCAGAGTTAAGCGGCACCTTGGTGGAAGCTGGAGGTGATAATCCTAGGTTTCCTTGACATGTGGCTCCCAAACTGTTTTAGGGGAGTTTCTGGGAGCCTCTTGCAGCAAGGTGAGATTTCGGGGAGGTCCCACGGGGCTGGTCAAGAAAGTTACAATTGTGCAATCAAAAATGTGCCCCATATTTATGTATCTCATGCATGGAGCTTTGATTGCCTAGTCATGGCTGCTATCTTGAATTTTTGGACCCTCCCTGATGCCCCGGAGGGAGGAAGAAAGGAAGAAGAAAGAAGGATGGATGGATGGATGGATGGATGGATGGATGGATGGATGGATAGGGGAGGGGAGGGGAGGGGAGGGAGAGAGAGAAGGATGGATGAGGAGAGGGGAGGGGAGGGGAGGAGAGGGAGAGAGAGAGAGAGGAGGATGGAAGAGGAGAGGGGAGGGGAGAGAGGGGAGGGAGGGAGGGAAAGAAAGGAAAGAAGGGAGGGAGGGAGGGAGGGAGGGGAGAGATGGATGGATGAATGAGGGGAGGGGAGGGAGGGAGGGAGGGAGGGAGGAAAATGGATTGGTTGCATCAAATTACAAGCTGAGGCTGAGAGCTGCATATCAGCACTAGGAATCATTCACCTGAGCAAAGAAAGGAACCAGGGACAGCGAATGGAAGCAGGCAAGAGAACCTAAGCAAAAGCAGCACTGAAAAGAAATAAATCACAATCATGCAACTCCAAAACTTTCTTTGCCGACTTTAATGCACTGAGTTCAGTCGTCCCAAGGTTTTTTGCATGCTGGGCCTGACTTCCTTGGCCCAGTCAGACAAAATCTGTTTCTGAAAGTACTTGCTTGTCTGACATTTGACCAAGACTGTCCAGAGACAAAGACAATGGTCACTTCCACTCCTTCTGAATCCCACCCCCTGCTGTCCATTGGAGAAAAAGGGGGGAGGGTGTTTATCAGATGTTTCTGTAGTCAGTGAGCCAGCTCGCCCCTCGCTTAAGAGTCATTCGTTAGCCTGCAGACCCTCACACTCCTCCAAACACAATTGCTGAGAATAGAATAGACACTTTGCTACCATGTTGAGGTGGGAAAGACAAGCAAAGTGTAGCAGAAGGCCAGAAAAAAGAGAAGAGAAGAGAAGAGAAGAGAAGAGAAGAGAAGAGAAGAGAAGAGAAGAGAAGAGAAGAGAAGAGAAGAGAAGAGAAGAGGAAGTATCAGCCCTACAAGATAGTCACGTCTGTGAGATGGGCAGCGATATAAATAATAAGATAGACCAGACTGAGAAACCCATGCCACATATAGGTCAGGATTACTTTTACTGTTAACAGCTGTAGTAACAGAATCTTGCAAGTCTGAATGTGTTTCCCCCTTCCTCCCTTTATCTTCATGTGAACTAGGGAGGGGTTTGTCTGAGACATGTTTTCAAGTTACTGTCCTGGGCTCAACCCCCTCTTATCTGACCACTGCCTTGAAAGTGGCTCTTCTTCCTGTCCTTCAAGGCCATTCCTTCAAGGGTACTCTACAGGAATAGGGAAAGGGGTGGGGGTAGGAGTAGGGAAGGGATAAGAAAACAGAAAGGGATAGGGTAATAGAAAAAGAGGGGGTAGGGGCAGGGAGGAGGAGGAGGAGGAGGAGGGGGAAGAGGAAGAGGAAGAGGAAGAGGAGGAGACAGACAAGCAGGAGGAGGAGGAAGAGGAGGAGGAGGAGGAGGAGGAGACCCAGGCAGACAAGCAGGAGGAAAAGGAAGAGAGGGAGAGGGAGAGAGAGAAGGGTCACATCCCTCAATCTCGCCAGAAACCCAGGAAAAGAAGAGACCCCAGGAAATCCTGGCCTCATTTGCACACAAAACATGACTGTGTCCCCTTTGCATCGTTCCCCACTATTGTCCTCGCACAGCTCCTCAATGTGACTGTGACCCTCAATCACCCAAACTGTCCACCCCCACAACAAAGAAAAGCACAAGAGGGGGAAGCCGACCCACATAAAAACGAGCCCCAGAGGACGACGAGGCTCTAACCTCCTGCGTATCCTAACAAACCGTCACCTCCTCCCAGCCAAGTAGAACACCTTATTTTCCTTGAATATATATGTTGCAACAAGCAAACTACCGAACAAGCACTTATGGCTACATTAGGAGCATCAATATGTCAGGCAAAAATAGCTCTTTTATTTACTGAAATATCTACAGTCAAGCCTCACTAATTCTCACTTTGATTATCTGCAGCCCTGATAAAGCTGGCTTGCTCTGTTCCAGCTGAGATTTAATAGAATGGCCTCCCGTATAGCTGAAAGCAAATACGCTCCCAAAATTGCAAGCTCTGTGTTCCTTCCTCGTTGCAAATCTTATTAGTAGCATTATTGTTTTTACAACTAAAAAGGAAAAGAAAAGAACCCTTATTATGACACTTTTATATATGGGCCTACTCAGAGGCATTAGGGTGATCCACTGGGCTTTAAATTAAAAGTGTCAGATGAAACGAACAGCTACATTTAAGGCTACAGTCTTTTTGACTTTTATTGGACTTGACTGCTTAACTTGCTAATTTGCAAAATTCAAGCATCTGTTGCAATGGATCTCCCAGCCATTAGCATGAATAACTGATGTTCGGCTTTTGTTTCAAATCCATGCAAACGTGGAGAGAAAACTAAATCTTTTCTTTGTTGGTCTTAATCTTCTCTAAACATTCACCTCTTCTGCGGTGCCAGGGTGTCCCGGGGCCGGGTTCAAAAAAATCCCAATGGTGCCAGCAACCACATGATCAAAGCCCCGCCCCCTTTTAACATTCACTGGCCCAGGTAAAAAGGGGGTGGGGCTTTGATCACATAGCTGCCACTGCCCATTTTGATGTTTTTGACCTCCTTGCCCGAGAAGCCCCGCCTCTCTTTATTCCCATAAATATGACGCGTAAAATAAACTTGGCAGCTCAAAAACCTTGATCATAAGGCTGTTCTTGTACAGAAAACCAAGATAGGATTGCCAGAAGGGAAATTTTGGCTGATTGCACGAGCTTGAATTGATTAACTGCTTATCAATGAAATCAATAGATAACTATATTTGGGTGGAATAAAAACATTATTCTACACCAAGCATCTTCTGAGAAGGGACATTCTGTTCTGCGTGTGAAAAGTTGGATTGTACAGGTGTGGAACTACTGACTATTTCTATCACTCAGTTTTTGTTTTTTTTCCCTAAAAAAGTTTCAGAGAATCTTTTAGAAATAAGCAACTAAAGCCTTCAACTCTTACTGTCTGTAACTTTCTCTAACATATGCGTTTGGTACACACTGTTCCTTACCATAAACATGTTCATGCTGAACCCGCCCCGATATACACTTTTTTCATGAACACTTCCAAGTTTATCTTTTTTTTCCCAAGCAATTTTTCCAACTGTGCATTTTTTAGGTATGCAGCTCACCCCAACATTACATTTTTTTCAGCTCACCCCAACACTACATTTTGTACATTTCTTTTTAGCAGAGAAATTTACCAAAACTGATGCTATTCCCTGAATTAGTTGCCTGCTATGCTGTGCAAGGTTCCATTTTTTTAGCAAAGTATGCCAATTGCTTTCAAAGAAACTATGCACAATTGTGGTGTTTATATAAAGTGACTAAAATTAAGTAATGATGTTTACTTAAAACATCATTAAAAAAAAGGGGTTGAGTCATCTTTTACTTTTCAATCAAGCAAACACTTTTAAACTAAGTATTCTAATCAACAAATTAAACAATGAAGGCTTAATTTCCCAGTTTCAAACAGTCCGCTAACATCTTGAATACTACCAACATGTCTCTAGAAGTGCTGGCTGAACTGTTTACAGTGGAACCTCAGGTTACGAACGCTTCTGTTAACGAACTTTTCGGGTTACGACCAGCTCCGGCTGCAAAATTTTGCTTCGGTTTGCGAACTCCGCCTCGGGGTACGAACAGGATACGCGGCCATTTTCCCTCCTGTGACACAGTCCACGGCCATTTTTCCGCCCCTGACACGTGGTCCGCGGCCATTTTTCCACCCCTGACACGTAGTCCGCGGCCATTTTTCTGCCCCTGACACGTGGTCCGCGGCCATTTTTCTGCCCCTGACACGTGGTCCGCGGCCATTTTTCCGCCCCTGACACGTGGTCGTGGGGGGGGGGACTCTCCCTCCAAGCAATAGCCGCCTCCTTGTCCTCCACGCCAGAACGGATTAATGGTAATTACATTGAACCTTATGGGGAAATTTCCTTCGGGTTGCGACCAATTCGGGTTGCAACCAGAGTCACGGAACGAATTAAGTTCGTAAACTGAGGTTCCACTGTAATTTTTTTTTTTTTTAATTAAAACACGTCTTTTCTTCTTCAGGGCTGAAAACTATCAATGATTTTATTGGTCCAACATCTCAGATCTCCTCCTTGCAACTAACAGAACTGATCATCTGAAAAGCCATCAAGGTCAACTTAAAAAAATTGTTATTAACCTTTCTTCGGTCCCTTATCTATCTGGCCCCACCCACAGCTTATTTCAACCCAGAATCCAAGTTACCTACTGCAAAGCCTCCATCCTCACACACCTCAGTGGATTTTTAGAAATCAAAGTCCAGAAGGACAATCACGCTGGTTGACTGCCACAAAAGTAACCAACCATTTTTCTTCGAGACCAAGGCCCCCAAAAGCTTCTCCCCTTCATAAATTCACTCCTGTTGACCAGCCCCGACCCTTCCGTGTTTTGGAAATTAAAAGTTGACCATCCAAATACTTGCCCACCACTGAATGTGGGAAAAGCGAATTCTTTCACATTTCTAGGAAGGACAGACTTCTGGCCTTTGCTTGAGCCAATATCTTTCAAAGAGATTTCAGGAGGATATAGGCTGGGAGCGCGAAATGGGCTTATTTTTTGTAACTGATGTCCAAAGGATATAAAGAACATTCAATGATGCATTAAAATGATCCATAGGAATACGGTCTTGTTTCTGAAGCAGCAAAATACATTGCGTCACAAGGAAAGGTAGTTTACGTGCATCTGTGGAATCTATCCATGGCTAGTTTTATGTCAGGTTCAGCCCAAAGAACTCCAAGAGACAATGCAAATACAGTTCTGTTGCGTTTATTAGCTACAACCTCCAGACAGAAAATCTCCCCAGACTGAACCCTAGCTCCCAAGCCAGCCAGCCACAACACTGTGAATTCCTTAGGGAGGTGCCAGCCTCATCTTCTTGAACTTCCCACGCTACTGCTGGGGGCTAAGAACACGCTTATCTCCCTGAGCCTGGCCTTCATAAGTCCATTCCATCACATTTTACTTGCTACTTGTGTCCAAATTGCATTAGAGGCAAGTAATAGCTGCATTGTCAATAATTCCTCCTCCATTAGATTCCTCAAGTAAATTGTTACCGAACCTCAGAGCCTACGCTTACAGCAACCTCATGGCAACAGACTTACAGTATAACAACCACATAAGACAACACATGGGGCCTTGAAGGCCAGTATAACAACCACATAAGACAACACATGGGGCCTTGAAGGCCAGTAAAACAGAAATGCTAGATCAGAACCTAATTTTTTCAGTCCAGCAAGGCGTCCAGATGGAGCTCTTAATCTCCAATGAGTACCATTATGGTTCTATCACAGAGCATCCAGGCACAGTGTCATCCTTTAGTTATCATTTCATGCTTATCTCCCTTTTGTACGCAGGTAATCCTCACTTGGCAACTGCCTCATTTAGCGACTGTTTGCGGTTATGATGGTGATGAAAAAGTAACTTTACGACCAATCCTCACATTTACAACCTTTGCAGGTCTGTAAATCATTCCCACATACCATTACAAATACAAACACTGATATAAAGATTTGGAGCTGGCACTCACTGCAGCCAATGACAGATTTCCCACACTGTGTTGTACCATAAACTACAATGGTTGAGTTCATACATGGTAAGTCCAAACTACCACATCATGGCCTAATACCATATATGCCATTATCTAGCTTAAAATTCAATATTCCAATACCTGAAGGGCTGCCCCAGGGAAGAGGGAGTCAATTGATTGTCCATAGCACCTGAGGAAAGGTCTAGAACCAGAAGGTGAAACCTTTACATGGGGAGATATAAACTTGAAATAAGGAGGAATTTCCCAATCATGTGTAATAGTATGCGGGAATGACCTATGACCTTAGGAGATGGGGGGAAGAGATGCTGCTTAGGGAATGATCAGATAAGGGGGGCATAGCCCGCAGCTGCATAACGGACAGAGAAAGAAACTGAGAAAGGATCCTCCCTAACCTATCAGGCTGTAAAAAGAGACGGCAGGAGATTTGTACTTTCAGACTTGCAAGATTCTGTTAATGCAGCCTTACAATAAAGTAGAATGAGCTCATCTGGTCGCATTTTCTGTCTGGTCTACCTGGGAAGGCTGACACCATGAGAGCCATTAAGCAGTGGGAAAGCCTGCCTCTTGTAGTTATCAGTGCTCCATCACCGAAGGTTTTCAAGCCAAAGTATGGAGTGAGATGAGGACACCTATCGCGGGTAGGGAGCTAGACTGGAAGATCTCCAAGGTCCCTTCTGGCCCTGTGATTCTGTGAAAATATGGAAATGAGCTCCATGCACCTACCCTCTAGCTGAGTCCTCTGATTGCCCAAGGATGGGAAAGAAGAATATATCTATATAAAATGAATGAGAAGGGAGGAAGGGCAGGAATTTAAAGCTTTAGCCCTACTTACATTTTGGGTTAACAAAGTCGGCACTCACATATGAACAAATAGCAAAAGTATTGTGCTTGTTAAAGTCGTTAGGCCATTTTGTAGGGCATGGGACTTGTGTGCGTGTGTATGTGTGTACACGCGCACCTTTTGGCTTAATTAACCAACAAGCCAAGCATCTCCGGTTTTAATAGATTGCTAAACTACTCCTGCATTTTAATGCGGCCGTAATGGGTCCTGACTGTCTGTTAGCACATACTTAGTGTTATAAAATCTCCCCAGTTATTTCAGTCATGCTTCCTGCTCTGGATTAATCTTCCTTTTCTAAAAGAAATGTTTTCAAATCTTTCTTTCTTTCCTTCTTTCAGTGGGGGGAGGGGGAGACAGGGAGTGAGAACCTCAACAGATTTACTGGAACAAAATGCGAAGAACTCAACGGGCTCAGCTGGTCATTCACACCAAGCCTAGATGGATAATGAGCAAAAGTTAATTACCATTAGATGGCCTTTTTAACAGCCTATTCATTTGCTGCTGATGGGAAGAAGGATCAGCTGCTCCAGGCCAGCTCTCCCAAATCTACATCATCGTCATCATGATAAATGAGGACCTTCACCAAGAATCCCAGCCACAAAGACAGGCACCTCCTTCTGCTTAGTTTGTAAAATTCTCCATGGCTCCCTTATTTTAGATCCATAATGGGAGAAGGCTCCATATTTCCATTTCGTTTCCAGATGTTGCTTCTATCCTTGTGGCCTGTGCTGACTGAGACCAACAGAAGCTAGAGTCCAACAGAGGAAAGGCCACCATTTCCCACTCCTCTTCTTAACAAGACAAAGATTTAAAGCCCTCTCTCTCACGCAGGCCTGACTGCAACATCAGCTGGTGATGTGCACATCCGAATGAGCTGCAAGCTGGTAAGATCCACCTCCCAGATGCTTCGGAGGCAGCACAAAAGAGACCTGAAGCAGAAGGAAAGGAATAAGGCCAGCAAGCCGCCTGGAGACTGCAATCTCATAATCGAGAGATGCCCGTGTGTAGTTGTTCTCAAATTGTTGGAGGAGCACAACCTGTTATCAGATTTGTCCATTACCAAGAGTAGCAACAGATGGAAACTCCTGTCTCTTAGTCACTGCAGAATGAAGGCAGGAGAAAGTGATGTAAAAACTGAACACAGAGTTAATTTTTATACCCTTTGGCTATATAGCAATTGCTGGAATCCTTTCATCATAAATTCTTCTTTATTTCTAGAATGAAGACCCTTATCAGAAGTTCCTGGGCCCCCGAACACTTGTTTATTATTTCTAATCAAGCCTGTTGGGGATAATCTTGATATACCAGGAGTGCAATATATCTAGCAAATTATATTACAGGAATGACTTGTTGTGATCAAGTAATTCACAAGTCTAAGAGAACATGTTCATTCAAACTTGTAAGACTGTTGTGAGCCCTACAAGGCAGACCAATTAAGAAACCAATGCCATGTAGGTCAGACTATTTTTATTGTAACAGCTGTAGTAACAGAATCTTGCAAGTCTGAATGTGCTTCCCTCTCCCTCCCTTTATTTTTGTGTGAACTGGGGAGGGGCTTCTGAGACATTTTCTCAACTTACTTTCTTGGCCCAGGCTCAAGCCCCTCTTATCTGACCATTGCCTTGGTAGTGAGTCTTCCTTCTGTCCTTCAAGGCCATTCCCTCTTCCCTCTATAGCAGTACATGGTACACCTAGAGAACACCTAATTTTTAGGTATATGCAAAGTATTCTATTTCAGAGATGGAACATCCAGGGAAAATCCAGAACATACTATAAATGTTTATAGTAAACCACCGTGAGACCCTGGTAATCAATTATGTAAAAAGTTAAACAAGTAAATATTCTTAGCAGCAGTTTTAGTGGGTATATCTGTGACATTCCAGAAATTCATCTGGGCCTGTTTAGAACTACTAACATCCCCTCTACACTCCAACTGGTCATTACCGATGAGGCTGGCTAAGTGCCAAGATCCAGCTTTGGTTCCACGATCAATGGTGGTCATAGTTTGACTTAAAAACTCCATAGTTCTTTATACTATGTTGTCCTTGATAAAGCAAGGACACCAGATATCCCAACAGAGATCAATAATGGCATCAGGGCAGGGATGGAGGGGTGTCAAAATCAGCAAGATGGCAGATGGACCATCACAACACAAGCCCCCACTCCTTTTGAATGTGCACACTTGCACCATGACACACCATTAACTGTCTTACCATTGTTGACCCTCCACCTTCTACAGACATTGCTGAAGGTTAAGCACTGTAGAAATAGTGTTTGCATAACTTGATGCCACTCAGAAATAGCACTTTTCAATAAATTAATTCTACCCATTCAAAAGGCAATCACCAGATGCTGGGGAATCAACTATGGGGAGACAAGACAATATGCATGTGTGTACATAAACACACACACACAAGTAAATTCTGCCTTATGAAGGTTATTTATATAAAAGTGTCTGTTTGCATTTCTTCTCCCAGTGAAAACACATATTTTGTATACCCTCAAAGCAAACTGGAGGGGCTCTGATCAAGACAACACTTCATATAGTTATTTTACAGAGAAGATAGCACTTAACCTCTGGTCAACTTTGAGGTTTATAAAAAGAACCATCACTTAAATGAAAGCTGCTAAACTCAACAGAACAAAATCAGATAGACAAGGAGATGCAGCCTGTTAAAAACAAAACCAAACTGACTCATCAGATTATAAACTTCCCTGGCAGTTTTCATATTAACACTCTGGAATATTGGCAAACTCTCTGGCTTTTGACGCTATGATGCTCATGGAAGAATCTGTACAGATTTCTATCACAGAAAAACTATGGAGGCTAGAGAGACACAGTATGGGGACATCAAAAGTTGTCTTCTCCACTACTGCAGTAAAACCCAGCTCGACATCTCACCATCAGGGTAAGTAAAAGCACAGCACAGGAAGACAGGCATATAGATTCCCAAGGGTTTGCCCAAGGTAGTTTGATATTCCAACTATGTTCCCAAGAGCTCTGGAATCCCTCAGAAGTTCATCTCTCAGACGTTCATCCAGATGTACAGCGATACACAAAAATGTCCATCTGCATTAATCTCCCCTTCAACTAGGCAGCCAGAGTTCAGTATTGGCCTTGAGTTCTATAGCACATGTGCAAGTCAAGGGACAAGCTTAGGTCAGTACATTCAGAAGAATGCGGCTCCATCCTGGGATTCATCAGGAGATACATTTTTGTGGGAAGAGTTGCTTAGATATATAGCTTTCTCAACGAATGCTCCAAAAACCCAGGGAGGCAGCCTGATGGCTTCCAGATGTTTTGAACATATGCTTCACCCAACCTGTCCAGCAGCAAGGGATTGTGGGTCCTGTAGCCCAAAACATCTAGAGGGCACCAGGTTGCTTACCCCAACCCTAAGGGCATATACTGCATGCATATATACAAACACACACACACACACCATACGTATGCACTGACCTTACTAGTTCCCTCTTCTCGTGCAAACCTGATATTCCATCCCAACCTTTCCTCAGAAGACTCCAAAGCTTCCAGATTCATTACAGATTTGCAGCATGCCCTTCAGATTAAGTTCAATTCCCAAAGTAAAACAATCATAATAATTTGTATTACCATTGTAATTTTAAAGCAAACAGGACCAAGGGAGAAAGAAAGCAAGGCCATCATCTTACCTGAGCTGCGCCTGCTGTTGGAGTAGCTGCTAATCGGGGCCCTGGTGCTGATTTCACAACATCGGTCAAGGGCACGCTCGTCTCTGCCACAAGTCCTACCAAGAAGATCAATGAGGAGAAACAAGATGAGGGATGTGTCTGAACTCCTTGGCAGATGAATACGTTGCATTGATCTTCCTCAGGCGGGTCAGTCTTCAGAAGTGAAGGATAAAGAGTAAAGATTTTATTTTCAAATGCACAGATCTAGGCATGTGGGGTCTCAGAGATCACATTTGGGTCAATAATTCAATTTGTCCCATGGAGGGCAAAGCTGGCCACACAGTTGCAAGTTCAACGGTATCAGTGATTGCTGAAGAATGATGATAAGGCAACAAAGAGATGAGAAATGATGAAGAAGGAATAAATTCAAGGTCCAAGCTAGTTTTTTTGTTTTTTTTTGAAGGGGATAACACAAAGGGAAAACTTTAGCTCACTCTTATAAATATAGCCACAAATGTTATAGCTCCATGGTCTGATCCAGAGGATTAGCCCTGTTAGTGCGCCCATACACACATATTCACACATGTGAGAGTCTTGTGGTACCTCCAAGTCTAACAAAACTACTGGGCAGAAGCTTTTGTGAACTGGAACATGCTGGGATAATGGGCTTTTGTCCACCTAAGTCTACAATGTAATAATTCAGGAGCCTTTTAGAATGCCACAAAACTGTCCTTGGGCATATACTTATGCAACAATACCTTAGTCTTATGTGATATAAAGGAAAAGCAGGAATCTCCTACCAAAGTTGACTTACCACTAGCAGCTACAACAGTCACTCTTTATAAGCCTGGTGTGGCTACAAATGACCAGAACTATACTGTTCTAGGAAGCACTCTCCAAGAAAGAGGTGACAGATAAGGTCCTATAATTTTTTTAAAAAGCTCTGCCTTCCTCCTTAACACCATATAACTATTGTTATCTCAGCCTTTCCCAGCTTGGTGGCCTCATCCTTCTTCAATGGGCTGCCCTTCAGGTGGGTGAAGACTAGAAGTGATTGATCCATGGAGTTACAAGGCCAACACAAGCAGAGGATGCCATCTGGGGGAAGGATGGTATTTTTTTTCCCAGTAAGGGGATTTCCTTCCTGGCATTTCATAGATTACATGGTTAGTAAGCCAGGCATACTTCTTTGATCCCTCTTGTCTTGCAAGATGGACCATACCTCTAGGACTGGGATTTGCAAAAAGCTGGAATGTAGGGCTGGGGTGGCTATAGACCAAGGTGGGGGGTTAGGGGAGACAGGTTGGCCCAATGAAAGAAAAAACAAAACAGCCCACTGAACTGCTCCCCTACCCCCAAAATCTCTTGCTGCTTTACTGGGTGACTTTTAAATCACCTTGCCTTGAGAAGAGGAGAGAAAGAAGAAAGAACAACCATATAATGTCACACATTAGGGGAGGAGAGACTCAGGAATCACTGCTAGCCATGAAAGATCATGAGAAGATCCCAACACAGAAATGAAAGATCTTGTATGGAATATGTGACAGTTGGCCTCAATTATTCTGTTATTTTATTTGGGAGTGCTGATTATGTCTCTAGTTCTTTTGTTTTTATGTTTCTGACTAATTGTAAGCCACCCAGAGTTGCTTCTGTGAGTTGGGCTGATGTATACATGAAATAAATAGCATAAGCAAACCAACAAATAAATCAATCTGGTGAAGATCAACTATTGTAGAAGAAGATGAAAGACAGCTGGGCCTGAAGATTCTTCCTTGAGGATCAAATCTGATCAAGGTAAGGTATCCCGATCCAAGAGAGCATCACAGGAAACAGCAAACAAGAGGGCAAATGTATGCTTGAGACCCATCTAAGAGGCAGCTACCTTTAGTGTATTCTACTGGCTGTACGCCCAATGCTTAGAGGGCCTTCTGGTTGACTTACCATGGATTGCCCTGTAAGCGGAACCTAAACAGGCTGAATTAGCAGTGTCAATAGTGTACACTGGAACACTGAACACATCGGACAGGACCTGAAAAGAAAAAGAAGATCTATGACAACCTGATTAGGAAACAAAGTCACTCAGCAATTTGCTTCCATTGCCATGACAAGATTTGCAGCCAGAGGAGACCTGATGCTAGGAATCACAACTGGGAAACCAGTTAAAAAGTAGTTTAAGGCACCTCTTTGAAAAGGATATGGCCCAATGGCAAAAAGTAACAGGTATAATGGAGCGTAATAGTTCAGGTATTGGACAAGGACTCCAGAGGCCTAGGTTGAAATCCATCCTCAGTCATGGAAATTTACTAGGCACAAAATAATGTAGAGATAACCTTGATGAAAGAATGGATGAATCATTATGGGAGGAAACATGACAACTCAGGCATGGGAAAGTGAAAAACATGAGACAGAAACTCAAAATAACCCCTTCTTGTTTCTGTTTGGTATAAGATGAAGTAGAGAGAAACTCTGCCAGGCTTTCAAGATTCTGTTATATACCCTACAACAATAAAGTAGCATTCCTCTAATCTTGCAGTGTCTATTTCCTGACCTGGCCTACCTCAAAGGGCCAAAACCAGGTGACTTTGGGCCAGCTGTTCTCTCTCAGCCTACCTCAAGGGTCATTGTGGTGGGGATAAATTGAAGGGAGACCTTCATATAAACCTCCTTGAGGTCATGGAAAAAAGGTGGGATATAAATCTAATGCCTGCATAGATTACAGATTGTCCCCAGGTTTTGTAAACCCTGACTACATAAATCCAATTCTATGGAAAAGTGCACAAGGATGCTTTGCTCCTGGAGTTGGCAACAATTCAACATGAGCCAAAAATCAGCTAAAACAAGAGCTCCTGGAATAGAATCTTTGAGTCACCTAGTATTATCTGTATTCTATTATGCTGCTTGCAAATTAATTGGCAGCTGAGTTCTTAATCAAAAGCCAGATCTAAGGAAATATTGCACTTTTTAAGCCGAGCAGTCTGCTGGAGATCATACTATTCTTGTCAAAGGTGTTTCATGTTTTGGGAAGAACCCCAATGGCCAAGATCTGTGCTACTTTTCACATTATGCCTTTCCATGAAAGAACATTTCCCTTCCAATGCTGGAATATGCAAATAATATCTTGACAGACAAAGTATTTAATTAAACCCAAGAGTTTAGTTTTGAGAGATATTACCAGGACACAGTGTCAGGCCCAGCCCAAGAACAACGATGAAACAGTCCAGTCTAGCACAGTTCCTTTATTTGCTTACACCTTATAGACAGAATCTTGCCAGACTAAATCTATACTACAGCAACTAGTGGATATACCCTGTGAGATTCTAGGGAGCGGCTATCCTGAATCTCTTTCTATTCTCACACTCCCCCTGCGGACTGTGTTGCCTCCTCCCCCCTCCTGGAATGCACCCCCTCCTTCCTGATAGCCTTGATCTCCCACATCACTCTCCTCCTCGTAGATACATTCCATCACACACAGGGTCAAAAAGGAAGGATCAAGAAGATATTAGACCACAGACGAATTTATACAGTGCTTTCCTCAACACTTCACTTACAAAGATCTTACCCATAGAAGAGAATATATGAAGCTCAGGGTTGAACTGTAGAGTCCTTGGTACTCTCTGAGCTTGGTTGTTTGATTGCAGACGTTTCATTGCCCGACTAGGTAACACCATCAGTGTAAAACTGCACCCCCACCAATACGGGCAGGGCAAGCTACTAAGGTGGTACCTCGGGATACGAACTTAATGCGTTCAGTGACTCTGGGCGTATCCCAAGTTGGTCGTAACCCGACGCAAATTTCCCCATAGGGTTCAATGTAAATCCGGTTAATCCGTTCCGCCCTCCGAATTTGGTCGCACCCCGAAGCAAATTTTCCCATAAGGTTCAATGTAATTACCGTTAATCCGTTCTGGCGTCTTCAGGCCACGCGTCAGAGGCGGGAGAACGGCCAGGCGCCGCGCACCATGGCGGGAAAAAGGCCGGGTGCTGCGCGGCGTGGCAGGAGAAGGCCAGACGCCGCGCGGCGCAGTGCAGCGGGAGAGCGGTCGGGCGCCGCATGGCAGGAAAACGGCCAGGCGTGGCAGGAGAACAGCCGGGCGCAGCGCGGCGGAAAAATGGCCGCAGACCACGTGTCAGGGGTGGAAAAATGGCCGCGGACCACGTCTCAGGGCAGAAAAATGACCGTACCCCGAGGCGGAGTTCGCACATCAAGGTAAATTTTTGCGGCCGGAGCTGGTCGTAACCCGAAAAGTTCGTTAGTAGAGGCGTTCGTATCCCGAGGTACCACTGTATATATAAACATGGAGCAAACCCCACACTCACTATCACTGATGATGTTACCTAGTTGGGTAATGAAACATCTCCAATCAAACAACAAAGTTCAGAGAGCACCAAGGACTCCACAAAAATCTTACTCATCTTTACTCATCCTTGGGGGAAAAAAAACCTACTCCAGCCTGCATCCCTGAGAAGTACTGGAGTTCAGATTTCTTAGTTCACCAACAGTATGGCCAAAGAGAAATTTAAGATTAACCATATACTTGTCTAAACATGGGTAGCAAAAAGGAAGGAGGCCGTAGGACTGGATATAATTGTCTCAGTCTCACTTAAAACATACACTGGAAAAAATGCAAGGATTTTTAAACATGTAAAAAAAAAAGAAAAAGTATTTGAGCAATTCCTGGAGCTTGGCATTTGCTAAACAGGCAGAGTTAATCTGGTTGCTCAGAGGCAGCTTGGCCCCAAATGTAGCCTCCTGAGTTCTTACTAGAAGCTCTGGCTATCGACCCTAAAAATGCTCTTCCCAGAAATCACATCCTCAACAGAACATTTCTGCATGCTCTGGCTATTATCTTAGCTATGCCAACTATAGACAGAATGTGCATGCAACAGGACCTTAATTTATTTATAATCCTGCAAACATGGTAACTGCTTGTCGTTAACCTGGGTACAAAGAGGCTAATGCAATAGAACTGTAATGCAGGACAGTAGTGACACCTGGACAATAGCAATGGGGACCAATAACACTGTGGCTTATTGACTATCCCCAGCTGTTGACTTTGAAAGTCATTGGCTTTTGATTTGCCATGTCTGGAAACCCAGAGATGTGAGCTTCTGTGGTTTTCCACTACAGATTGACATGACCTCTTCTTCTTGGTGTCACATCACAGTCCATGGATGTGTCAGCTAATGAGCTGACGCCAAAAGGCATCTCTACAAATGGAGGTGAGCTGGATTCCATCAGCAATGAGAACAGGAAACAGTGGCCGAGAGAATGGTTAAGGAAGGTCTCTTTTTAACTATCCACTTTCAAGTCCCTTTTCTAGTTGTAAAAACAGCGCCAGGTCTCTGTGCAGCTACCTACAGTCCTGGGAAAAGGTGAAGAAGCTCTGAAGTGTTGCAAATAATGTATTACGTTTGTACTCCTGTGGCCTCCAAAATACCTTTTGGAGATCAACTCCAAATGGCCGCACAACTATCTAGTCTCCAGTATTTGCACATAATAGGTGCTGAAGAGCAGGTTGTGCTCACACCGCTGTTTAAACAAGATCTATTTTGCCTGAAAGCTTTCACTGCAGTTTCCTAGACCAACTTGGGGTTTGCTCCAGATGGCTTCAGCAGCCATCAGAATTCTTAGCCTTTGTGTGGAAGGACATTCTAGGTTTACCCTGCCCTGGTCACTTCTACAGGTACATCTCCTACTTCAATTTCATTGCCGGCTAATTGCTCCTTAGGATCTGCCTGTTCAAGGCCTTGATTCCCTGGCTTTGATTCCTGAACTGAGAGCCTGGCTCAAACGGCACACGAGATGCTAATCTCAAATGCAAAAAGCCACACTTACTTGTAAGATTGCCTTATTATGGGATGCCCCACCAGTAGCCAGGATTTTTGTGGTTGGCACTACAAACAAAGAAGAAATGAAATTAATGGGGGTACAACACGATCCCATCTATATGACAGAAGATTATAAAGGGCTACAACTTCTAAATGCTAAAACTCATTAACCGTGGTGCTGAAAAGACCAAGAGCTGACGCATTTGTTAATTGGCTTACAGGGTTGAACACATACTGGCGGGTCAGGCAGTTTGATGAGAGGATTTTGTCCTTGTTTTATATAAAACAAAGGGCAGAATTCTGACTTGACCCGTCACATGCCATGTGAAGCAGTGAAGTTGGGCATTCATAGCTTCATCACATCCACCATTTACAACAAAGGACTATTTGGGTAGGCGGGATGTCCTTAGCATCTCTGTTGCCCAGCACAAAGTGGCAATTCCAGCCTTGATCTCCAGCTTGTAGCTGACGAAGGAGCAGCTTGGATCTTTCAAGAAATTGCACTGGCTGTGCCTGCTAAAATTCAATAAATTTGTACTGAAATTCCATGGGGACTGATGTACAATCCTCCCTCACCACCACCTTTTGAAGATAAAGGCTAGGACTCCATGCGTGCTTCCTTTCCAATGCGACACAAACATTCATCAAGAATAATGAATAGAGTTGTGGAACTCTAAACTTCGTGTGTATGTGTTGTTTGAGTCAGTCTTGACTTCTGACAGCTGCCTGGACAAGTCCCTACAATTACCTTGGCAACATTTTTTTTCAGAATTGGTTTGCCCTTGCCTTCTTCCCAGGGCTGAGAGAGAGGGACTGGCCCAAAGTCACCCAGCTGGCTTCCATGTCTAAAGCAGGACTAGAATTCACAATCTCCTGGTTTCTAGCCCAGAGCCTTCAACCACTACCCCAAACCAGCTTAATTTTATGCCACTGTTATTATTTTCCTTCTGCCTCAGTAGGGGCTTCCATTACACAAAAAAGAATTGAAAGAGAGCTGTCCAGTCAGCAAAATTCCAGAAAGCACAATGATCTTCAACATCCCTTGTAAATCAGACGTCAATGAAAGCCTGGCAAACACCAAGGCACCCTTCGCTAACCAGGCACTTTCACCATGCATTCCTACAGCTCACAGAATTCTCAGCCAACTTGTCCAACGAAGCAGCTGGTAGAGAAAATCCAGGGGTGACAGAAGTCCAGCATATTCAAGTTAGCAAAAGCTGTCCTAATCGGTATAATATTGAAATGGGGTCCAAATCCAAACCCTTAGGAAAGAAGAAGAAAAAAAAATTCTGCAGCAAGGTTGCAGTAGAAGGCCTGCCCTTCAGGGGTGCCACTTGACTAGGTCTACATCAGAAGAAGGTCTGCTCTGAATTCCCTCCCCATGGAAATCAAGGGAGAGTGGAGTAGAAAACAGGTCTTCTTGGTTGTAGCTCCCACATTATGGAATAACTCTCCTGGAAAAGGCATTCAGGCATGTCCTTCAAATGATCTCATTTCAACAGGTCTTTGGATTCCATAGCGCTTATAGGAGATTTTCCGTTTTTGTTTTGTTATTATTAGTAGTGGGTTATTGACTGTCTGCCTTTTATTTTTAATTGTGAAACAATCAGTATTGGTTTGCTCAGGTACAACACCCAGAGTCAGCCAGAGTGGGGTGGCCTTTAAATGCTATTATGAATATAGGAATTGAAGGTCTGCACATCTGGAGAGCACCAGGTTGGAGAAAATGCTTTACAATACCCTAATTTAACACAGGAGTTGTAATGATATGTGGGGATGACCTTGGGAGACAGGAGGAAGAGCCGCAGACTAGGCAACGGTCAGACAAGCATCAGCTGAGCCCGCATAAGGAATGGGGGGCTGGCAAAGGGACCCTCCCTAGTTTCTTGGGCTGTAAAGGAGAGGGGGGAGAGAGGTACTTCCAGACTTGGAAGATTCTGCTAATGTAACCTCACAATAAAGTTAAAGCTGGTACTTCTGGGTGAGTTTCTTCTCTGGACTACCTTGCAGGGCTGACAGGACCAACTGCTTGGCCTGCTTGAAGTTTCAAAACTAAGGGTGTCCACAGGGAAGGATCAAAAATGTTAAGATGATGGTTCCAATCACATAGTCAAGGCCACCATCTTGCCCTTTTTCTACACACACGCCCCCCCCCCCCCATGGAAGCCTCTGCTTTCCTTTGGCTCAGGTACTCCCAATGCAGTCAAAACCTGTGCTGAGAGTTTGAGTGTCATCCACCAATAAATTTAATCAGAACTTCCTTTTCGGGGGAAATGCACAAATTGGGTTTAAAAAGCCATTAAGTTCCACGTCAGTGTCAATAAATAACTCAACCACACAGCCGAGTAATTCCTTGGAGAAAACAAGTTTCAATTCTACTTGTACACAGTGACAGGGGCTTGCCAATATTTGCACAAAGGTGTCACAAAAGCCACTGGAAAACAACCTCTGAAGCCACCACACTCAGGAGACTAAACAAACTAAACAACCAAGCAAGCCGCAACTGAAAACTACCCTTTATGGCAGTGTTTCTCAACCTTAGCAACTTTAAGATGCTGGCTGGGGAATTCTGGGGATTGAAGTCCACACATCTTAAAGTTGCTAAGGTTGAGAAACACTGCTTTACGGTTTGGTCCCCAAAAACATCTTTCTGCTTTTCTACAAGACCAACACGCATTCCGGGAAAAGAAGTGGGAAGTTGTGATGCAGAATGTAAGCATTGTGCCTGGAGCAGCTAATCTCAATCAAACAGAGATTAGCAGGGAGATTACTTCTTTAACAGTCACATTTATCTGGAATTTCCAGGAGAGCTTTAGGTAGTCCCTGTGCCTCAGAAGGCAGGATCTGGCCAAGAAACAGAAGCCAAAACAAAGAGGGGTAAAATACAGCAATTCATGAACTATGCCCTCCAAGCCAGCAATATTTGAGAGAATGGGAGTCCACGTAAAGCCATAGTAATAATCTGGGATCTGATACAGAGGACTATGGAATCCTTGATGCTTTCTAAGCTTGGTTGCTTGTTGGCAGATGTCTCATTACCCAACTAGGTGCACTGCTGATGGTGCACCGATGATGTTGCCTAGTTGGGTAATGAAATGTCTACAAACAAACCACCAAGCTCAGAGAGCACTAAGGTCTCCACAGTTCAACCCTGAGCTTCACATATTCTCTTCTATTGACATAGAGGAGCCAGAAGGAGGAAGGAAATAATCACATTTTCTTCTGGCTGTTTTTGCACTCCTGGCTCCGAGACTTGAGCTATTCCTCCGCACCTAAGAAAGGGCAACTGAGCTGATATCACATCATTCCATTCCGCTGTTCTTTTCCAACTGTCCATCTCTCCTACAGCTAAAAGCATCTCAATTTTTCCTTGGAAACATTGCTCTGCCTTCCCTGGCTGCAATGCTGCTGCTCTGGCATTTTGAGCAGCTGAGAGAAGAATGGGGAAGAGTTGTACATCTCAGTGTAGATAAAAGAGGACTTTGGTCCTCAACTGAAGCTGGGAGGTTCTGTGCCATCCCTAATCTCTTTCCTGATGTGTCAGATGATGGCAAGGATTCTCAGAGTTAATCTAACAATCTGGAAGGCACCCAGATGAGTTACTGTGCCCTAAAGCAGATAGCTGGGCTTATGCAATGAGTACTAAAATCTTCTCATTTGCTCCTCCAGGAGATTTTAAGCAAGGAACCATTGCAGCTAAATAAGTCAGAAGACTCTTTCTAAGAACAAACACTCATTTCCTTCATTGGCCTGGTTATGTAGATTGGGAGATGATGGATCCCTTAGCAGGCACCAGGTGGTTCCCATCTATTCAACGGATGGATTCTCAGAATCGGATGCTGCTGTTGCCTAGCAACAAGAAGATACTTACAGCTTGGAAATTTAGCTTATAGAATCCAACAGCCTGAAGGAAAAAACCCACAATCTAATTTAAGATTTATCATTTTAACTAAAAGCAGGAAAGAAGCCATCATCCCAATTATTAACACGGCTTTCCCTAACCAGATGCCCTCTAAAGGTATGTACAACCACAACTCCCCCAGCACAGCCATACTTGCAGACTATGTTAGGAATCGCAGTTGGACACATCTGGAAGACTCTGGGCTGAGGAAGGCTGGGTTTAATATATTTTCAGAAAGCGACAAGAAAAACAATACAACAGGCAGGGAACTGTCACATGCACCTGCTGAAACTGAAAGCTGAGGAGCGGGAGATGCTGAGGAAACAGATCCAAGCCTCAATCATTCATACCACTGAGACAGAACTACAAGACTGAAATGTGAACAACGCCACAGGACAACCTGCTTCTAGTTGTGCCTTCTAGGTGAGTTGGGGCAATGACTTCCAATGGACACCCTGGCTGAGAACTCTGTGAGTTGATATCTCAGAGCTTCCTGAGGGCGTGAAGTTGTTCCCAACTGAAACCTTCTTCTGTCCTGAACACAAGGCTTGCTCGCTTCCCACAACACGGCTGCCATCTCTCTTTATTAGTAGGCTCTTTCAGATACAGTAAGTTGTACACCAGATAGCAACATGCTATTAGGGATGGCAGCTTTTGTGTTGTGACAGCCATTTTGTAGACAGTAAGGAAGATGATCCTGATGGACATATGCAGGAACTATTACCGAAGCAAAAGGGGCTGAAACTTTAAGTCCAGGACAAGAAGATAACATTTGGAAGCAGATCAGGCAGATGACTCCCTGATTCACTGGACTATAAGAAGGAGGAGAAGGTCCAGCACAAGCAGACTTGCAAGATTCTGTTATTATGTGGAGCAGGAGTGTGGGCCGGAAGACAACCAAGAGCTTCACCCACAACCCTGCTCCACATCCCACCAACTTAGCAGGGTAATTTGTGGACAGAGGTTTACCAGCCTTACAGAAGATGAGTTGACCAGTCTTCTCATCACATGGGCTTCCAGAAGACCAGTGAATCTGTGTTCAGTAATAGCCCAAGTGATAGGTCACCTGGGCAACTTGAAAGTTGGGTAAAGCTTCCAACCCAAACACCCACCCACACTCACCTAAGCCTGTCCCACCATGCTTTAAGAAGAGTGAATGTGGTGGTTTTTCCCATTGGAAGATGACAATGGATGGAAGGGGCCACAAAACTGGGAAATTTTACCACAGGTGGCAGGCTGAGAGAGGGAGAAAGAAGGAAAGAACAGGTCGGATCTCTCCTCTCTCCCCTCTTGCCATAGGTAGCAGAAGGAGTGGGGAGAAAAGACGGACAATGGCTTCTTTAGGGCCAGTTCCTGATCCCACGGAATGATCACCAGCACCAAAGGAGGCATTCCTCTTTATATATTTATTTTATTCATTTATTCTGCTTCTTTGCAAAGGCAGAACAGAGATTGGAAATGCAAGCAGCGCTACTTTAAACTGGCATAAGGTACCATACAAGATAATAACTGAAGAGCTTTTAGAATATTCAGGCAATTTCTGAACAACATATTTGCATGCCATGGAAGTTGAAACTCAGCAGACCTGTTTCGAGAAATATGAAGCAGGAATTTTTGCAGAGTGGAAGAAAACTTGGAGGGGGAGGAGAGAGGGAGAAAGAGAGATGCATAAGAGATCAATAAAATGGAGGAGCCAGCTATGTTAGCTTCTGAGGCATGGCTAGATCTAGAGAAATAGCATTCTCTGCACTTCCAAATCTAAAGAGTTGAGTTTCCACAGAGGTTTCGAGAGAGATGCAAAGCTTTCAACAGCTCCCAAACCCTCAAAAGAGTATTGCATTTTTGACATGTGTTGCAAAAATAGAATATCTACAGGCACTCCACATCTGGCAAGGAAACAAAAAAAAGCAGAAAACGCTAATAGTCCCCTCTAAGTTAGCCACTCTCCAACGGGGCCTTCCAGTTTCAACATCCAGAATTTCTGGAAGGCTCAGAAGACTGAGAATCCTGCAGTGTTCCAGACTGGGGAAGGTCAAAAGAATGCACCCCATGACAACCCCACTGTATTATAAATATATCCTATGCACCTTTGACATCCTATGATGGAAAAGTTAAGAAAAAAAAGGCTCTCCAGACTTTACAGAAGGGATCTGTAAATGGGTGTGAGGGGAGGGAGATAATAACCTCAGTTAATTGCAACTAGCCATAGTTCCCTTCCACATGCCTGCTTCTTGCTAATAGACATGCAACCCTCGTTCACCCTTGAAGGCGCTTTCCTTTGGCAGCTGTCAAGCGTGCTGTGAAAAGCGTGAATTGGCTCTGTGTGGAACAGACTGCTCATATGCAAGTCTCTATTTTTAGTCACCTACGCATTATCAATATTCTCCATATTCCCAGAAATAGTATGAAATGTTGGCTCCTCCCAAAAAACCCACACACATGCTCTCTCTTTTTCTGCGTTAATATTTCAAGAGGCACAGAAGGTTTGGTAGGCCAAAAAGGTTAATTATACAATGAATAAAATAAAGTCCTCGAATAAATTGGATGTTTAACAGATAATGGAGCAAAGGCTGCAAAGTGGCCAAAGAAAAAATGAACATGCAAAGAGCAGAGACTTAGGAGATATCTGCGGTGGGTTTAACCTGTGGGGGGTGGGGGGTCTTTATGCCACCATAGATTAAGGCCTGGGCATCTTCCAAATGAAATGCAAAACTTGCTTGAATCAGTGAAGCTCTTCTTTAGGGAGAAAAATGAAGAGCAATTCATAATTAGCAATATCCAGGAAAATCCCTCAGTTTGAAGAAATGCTATTCTGCAGCCCTTTTCCAACCTGTTTCCCCCCCCCCCAAATATGTTGAGACTCTAATGCCATTGGTGTGTTAAGGGGGAAGTCTAGGAGACCTCTAATCTCAGTCCAACTTGTGAATGGAAATTGAGCCAAGGTGGTTACACCAGTGCTTTGGGAGAAGAGGAGGAAATGTGGGCATGGTAAGTATGTCTCACCAAGAATTATGAGACCAGGATTAGAGCATCATCTATAGAAAACCGACAGTGCGGTTTCCCAGGATTTGGGAATGACAAACACGCAACAGCTGTAACCTCTGCCCACATAACAAAGTTTAGGAAACAAACTTTCTGAAAAGAAGAATGTACTGCTTAGAATCAGGAAAAAAGGCACCATTCAGATATTGCTAAAGAAAGACAGACTTGGGGGCAGGAGGGGGAATGGAAAATCTGGGCCCCATCTGCTTGTATGGTGTGGCTTTGCCCCCTTGGAACGATAGCCCTATCTACTGCAGACTTTGCCCCCCAGTTAAATGCAGCCCTCAGCCACTACAAGTTTGCCCGGTGCTGTTTGAGAGGATGTTGTACTTGGTCATATTATCCAAATGGGTTGGGTTGGGTTGGGTTGGGTTGTGACTCCTTCAACACAGCCTGGTTTTACTCTAAGGTGTGGCTCCTACCAACATCGGCCATGCACAGGAATTACAAGCATTAGGAATCTGATTCAGTGCTCAAAGATAATATCATCATCTGTTTCTAACCCAAGGACAGTGGTTCGCCTTTCAGAAAATATCAGTGTTTGTTGCCTGGCGGCCTTGAATTATTCATCAAGCTCCGCCACTTTCTTGTCCAATTCACTTTGTCATTTCCCTCCAACTTATTCCCAGCAGCTCTGATGAAAATATAACACAATAACACCTGCTTACAAGAGGCATTCAATTTACTACATGCCCTGATTGAAAAGACATTTCCTCTGCTCCCAAGTTAAAATTAGATGCTCTTTTTTTAATGGAAGATTCATGTTTTGAGGGAGAGAACAGCAACGTGATACACAATGTGGCAAGCCTTCTCTGGCAATCTTACCAAAAAAAACCACAAAAGTTTTGTCCTTTTCTGTAGGAAAAAAAGAAAAAGAAACATGATATGACACTAGAGCAAAGTGTGAAATTCCACCCACACCCACAAATAGCAAGCGGACTACTTTAAAGTTTCTGGAGAGTTGTGGGCAGATTGCTGTACTCAAAAACTAGACTTCCCACTTCTCTTGTATCCAAACTTGGTCACTTGTTTTTCACTCCCCCTTCCTCCAAGTAGAACCTTTTTTTCCAACCAGCTGTTCATGGTCTTTAGTTACACGTTTGCATTTACGTAACCTTGGACAATTTAGCAGCAGCACCTAGCTGACCTTGTTGAAGAAGCCAACTTAGTCTTCCCATCTGCAAGAGGTGGTAACACTTAGCTGACCTTGAAAAAGCAAACCAGGGTTAGCCCTCAGGTGGGAAAGCATGAGGAAATGCCAAGGCAATCAACCAGACTGAGAAGGCAAGCAACTTCCTGGAAGAATGTAAAGGCAAGCCAAGTTCATATTACCGGCTAAGTCAACTGCATGAAGGTGCCTATGTCATCTCCAACGCTTAAGTTTGACTCAAGGGAGTTTTACTTCTTATATATACCAACAGGCTATATGCTACTGCAGCAATACAATAAAAACAACGACTTAACATTGTTTAAACGCTACTGAAAGGACAGATGCTACAGAAGTTATAGCCTGAGAGAGATGAGTGTAAAAAATAGGGTAGCAGAGAAACACTAAGATCATGCCAGCATGATTATTCCATGCAATGGGCCACTGCAGAAAAGGCCACCCCAAATCTTCATGGTCAAGTAGCAATCCACAATTTGAAATTTCCTCAAATCTTGATCTGCCCCATGTACTTGTCTTGTCCCAACCCAGACTAAGTTTCCCTGGTGATAAGCCTGTCCAAGCATTCCTAGCCCTGCAGAAAGATACTGAAGCTTCCTTTCTGGTTGATTAAAATACCAAGGGAACCAGTATAGTGGTGCAGGGGAATACTGTTGCGTTTTTCTTCATCCCACCCTTCCCTTGCATTAAGTAAGTTTTGCAGGGCTCTTTCTGAAAGCCCTAAAAAAATTAGTAGGCTACACATGCTCCCTGCAGTCAAGGATACCAGCCTTATTCCACCTTCAATACTCCAACAAAGCATCTGTACAAATCAATGCCAATGAGCACCTTGTTTGGATATACGCTGATGCAAAAGCAGACCTCTAGACTTGGCTGAATTGGAGTACCTTGACACAGCCATGGCTTTTGACTCTCCTATGCTCTGCGGCCATTTCACCCTGCTGATGAAGAAACTGCCTGCTGCCTCTCAAGGATGGGGAGGAGAGAAAGGCCACTTGGGTGATCAATGGGGGAGCAGAAAAATGGGTGTTCCAGCTAGCCCCACTGCATTGTGGGACCACAGGAGCACAGCAGCAATCTCGGATCAGTGCAGATTTTAGGGTGTGGATGAGAGCTTAGTCCTCTGGTTCTTCATATTAAACCAGACCTATTGACACTACACATATAGTCCTTGTTTAACGACTATTTGTTTAGCAACTGTTCAAAGTTACGATGGTGCTAAAAAGTGACTTACAACCAGTGCCCAAAGTTATGACTGTCACAGCACCCCCGCTGTCACGTGGTCGTGATCCAGGCGCTTGGCAACCAGCTCGCACTTATGATGACTGCAGTGTCCCGGGGTCACATGATCACCATTTGCCACCTTCCCAGCCGACTTCCAGTAAGCAAAATCAATGGGGAACCACGTGATTCACTTAACAGCTGCATGGATTGCTTAACGACTGCCGCAAAAAAGGTCATAAAATCAGGTCAGGTCACATGATGATTTGCTTAACAACTGCATTGTTTAGTGACCTAAATTCCGGTCCCAATTGTGGTCGTTAAGCGGGGTCTACCTTAATACCACCTACAGACCATGCATGGTGGTCAAGCAGATCTCTGTAAACCTCCCCTTAGGATGCCTGTCACAGGTGGGGATTATCAAGCACCTGCTAAGCTACAATACCTAACCTTATGTTTGGTGGGTCATAGGCCGTGCAGGCTCATTAGATTCCTAACTGATGCCTACTGGCTGTGTTGGGACTACAGGTCCCCAAAATCCCAGGCAAGATTCTTTTAGTTGCGCTCACTGGGACTGCAGTTCCAACTTAGTTGTAAAGTACCAAAGTCAGGATAAGCTATGCTCTCCATTCTTATAATACAAGTTCCTCCTTATCACAAATCCCACTGAATCTTAGAAAATTCAGCCAAGTTTTATTCACATCCAATATTTAGTCTTAGTTATTTAAAAACAAAAAACTATCTTCAGAGGAAACTATTTCCTCTTCCTCTTCTGTCAGTCATGGTAAATCTGCAAATAAATTGTCGGGACTCAGTTCCAATCACAGTAGGTTGTAAACTGGAGCAGCTGATGTGAATTCTCCCCCACACTCAACCCACTCTAGTCTTTTCACAGCTTTTATCCAGGTTCACTGCTTCCCAGCAAGTCTGATCGGATCTATTGTGTACAGAAATGAATGACATATTTGCTAATCGTCCCATTAAACTTTCCACCTTTTGGAATAGCAAAACAGAACCAAACAAAACCAAACCACATACCCACCAAATGACTTTTTCAAGGACATTGATGCTTCTTTTGATTTTGTAAACCATCAACCCAGCCAATGACTTGACTCCTTCTGTGTTTATTGAAAACGTTGTGCATGTGCGTGTATGTGTGTGTGCGGGTATGAATATGAAAAGCAATGCCTCCAATAACGGGGAAATGGAGCAATTCTTTTTATTGTGATAAATGGAAAGTGGGAGAGAAGAAGGTGTAAATAGTCAAGGAAAGAATGCTGACTTAATGCATTTTCACCCCCAAATTAATTAGACATTCTGAACACTATTATGGTGGGGGGGGACCTAACCCAGCTTCCTCCAAAATGGTGATCTTCAGATGTACTAAATACTTTATCCAGGGTAGCTGGTAATTCTAGGAGTTGCACTCCAATACATCTGGAGAGTAGCTAGCTAAACAAATATTTTTTGTTTTTTCCATTTGCCATTTAACAGAGAACTCTGGTATTTATCTCCTCTTCTTATTATTTTGCAAATGGAGACATCAGCGAAGAAACTGGTACTGAAACTATATTTTTTTCCAAATAAATTAGTGTAGTTTGTGGACACAGCTGAGATCCCCAACTGTCTGGAGTCTGGGAGCGTATCTGGAATTTGAGAACGTCGTAGATGATCTTGCAAAATGGCCTACATGGCGGGCATGGGCTGATAAAAAACATCAATTGCCAGAAAATGAAATCATTAAGCTTAAAGGGAGGCATTTCTTCCAACCACCTGAGATTAAGACAGAAGTCAGGTCTGAGACAGAAAGCAAAATTCAGAGATAATAAGAATACATGACGAAGCAAAGAATCTGTGCTCCAAATGCCAAATTTAACTATTTTCTGCCCTCAAACACAACAAAACCCCCATTTCACACAAGCAAACAGATAATGCTCAGAAGAAGCAAGAAACACAGTTAACTTCTAAAGGAAAAGTGAAACTAAATAAGTATAAAATCAGGAGAGATGGGAGGACCGACGGATGCCAAGGAATAGGCTGGGGGGCAGAAGCACAAAATATTGCCCTTTCAACTGCCCCTTTCAAGGCTCAGGACTGGTCCAGCTGTCATCTTCCAGCCTAGCCCAGAGGACTGTTGTGGGGCACAAATGTCTACTCTGAGCTCCACAGAAGAAGAATGCCATGCAACCGTTACGAACAAAGACAGAGGTACACAGAATACAGCCCCTGGTAGAAAAATGAAGAGAGGAAAAGGCCATCCCACGCAACTCCATAAGTCTACCGATACATGACCAGCTTTGAAAAGGAACTGTGGCAAGCACGTAAGTTGGAGCTGATAGGCTTCCAGCTTTATAAGCTTCTTATACTCTTCAGTTTAGATCTAAGCAAACAGCCTGCTCCACTTACAAGCTCCCCTATTCCTGTTATAATGTCATTAAGCCTCTTAAGCTGACAGTTGCCTCTTGATTCCAGCTGGTAGGTTTTTCTTCATTCAGCAGAGAAGTCTGCACCCCGGACACGTACAGGACATTTATATTTTAATCAGCAGGACCTAGGGAGCCGGAGTGGGTGGGGTGAGGTGGGAGGAAGCTTGGACCCAAATAATAAGGAAGTCCAGTTTCTGCAAACTATATATTCGTTTACCAGAAGCTGCTAATAGCAATACTTCGAACAATGGGATTGTTTTTGCCTGCTGCCACATGGGAGAAAAACAGGCAAGAGCAGTGTTTCTCAACCTTGGCACCTTTAAGATATGTGGACTTCGACTCCCAGAATTCCCCAGCCAGCATGGCTGGCTGGGGAATTCTGGGAGTCGAAGTCCACATATCTTAAAGGTGCCAAGGTTGAGAAACACTGGGCAAGAGGATCTGCCCAGAAAACTCTCTAGATAAGGAGGGGTTACATAACTTTGTGGGGTCACAGGGGAAAAAACGCCTCTGCTGGGGAAGACCAAAGGAACCTAGGGGGTTACTTGTCCAGCCGCAGCTAAAGGACGGATGGTTTCTAATAAAAGCCCATGCTTTTCCTGCAGGGGAGTCTAGCTGCAACTCTCGAGCAAGATCTAATGATCTCGGGTGACCAGCTTCTTTTGTGGGACACAAATGGAAATGCAGAAAAATCACAGGCCCACCCACTTTGCATCGTAACCTTGCTTACTACAGCTCTAAAGGAACAATTCAGCTGGGACTTCTGGCTTCCAAAAGGGATATCAGCATATCACTCACAGGAGCCGCCCTAGCCACGTCTCGGCCTGAGTCAGTTTTCTGGACATTCTTCCTGATGGAAGAGACAAGTCCGGAACATGGACTCATAAAGCCGCAACAGATCGCCTCCTCTGAACAAAGGTCTTTTCAATGTTTCTGTAGAAATGGGACCTTCCAGTCATCTTTTCTGCCCTAATGGGGCAGATCTTTCTCCTCCGGAGGAGAATTGGCCAGGCAGGGAATTCTGCAGAGATGAACTCGATAGCCTCCCTGTGGGTGGACAATTTGGGCCCACAAGAAGCTTTCCTTCAGTTCTGTATTTATTATAGCGCACCAGCAGTTTTTTCGCAGCACACAAGTGCCCTTTCACGCATGGCTTGGAAATTATTGCATTAAATCACAAAGGGGTGAGCAGTAACGCAATGAAATTTGCAAAGTGACACCAACTATCCAAAGTAGAGGGCAAAGAGTTCACAGATCCATTTGGCCAATGTTCTGAATTAGCCACTGCCACTCAGCTGGGGGGGAGGGAGGACCCCCCCCCAAACCATCAAATTCTTAAGACATCAACATGGCATTTTTAGTTGCTCAAGGAAAAAGAATTCTGCCAGTTCCAATCTTGCAACAATCTTCATTGAGGCATCCATAATGCCACCTTCCACAAATTCAGCATATGCTCAGCTTTTAAGCACATAATTCAGTGCTTTCATGAACAAGAAACTTAATCCTGCCTTCGTTTTAAAAATCAATGAGCACTGTCCCCTTGCAAGCGAGATGAAGGACAGCCTCAGGAATTTACACCAAGCAGACCTGCGCATGTGAGAGATCATACAATCAGTGTTTTGGTACCTGGTTCCATAATTTCTTTACATAGCCCTTCTCTGAATAGGGTTATGGGGATATCTCACATCGGTGCATAGACATTGTTTGCCTTTTGGTTCCAAGTCTGCACAAAAGGAACACATGTTTTTACTCAGATTAAAAAAAACACAGGAAAGAAGCCAGAGAGCCTGTAAGTCATCTCACCATACCTTCAGGTTCACTGATAAGGAATGATCAATAGAAATGATCAAAGAAACAGTGAAGCACACAAGAAAACAATTCCACATTGGCCTTTGAGAATTAGTGTTGGTCAAGAGCATGGGTTAAGAACAACAGCCTCCAACAGTTCAAATCTCACAGCAGCATAAGAAAAGCCTTACTGGATCAGGCCCAGACCAATCTTAGATCAGCATTTGGTTTCTCACAATAACTGGTATTTGGAGGATGAGCCCAACCTGGAGGTAATACTCGGTCTCAAGACTGATGGATCGGTCCTCCATGAATTTATCCAGTCCCTTGCTGAAAACCATCCAAGTTAGTGGAAATCTCCATGTCTTGCAGTCATGGATTCCAGAATACTTTCTTTTTTGTCCAGTCTACATTTCCTTCTAATCAGGTTAACTGGATGGTTTCTGGTCCTAGCACCTTGAAAGAGGGAGAAAAAATTCTCCGTCCATGCCATGCATAAATTTATACACCTTGATCATGTCCCCACTCGTGCCAAATATCTTAGTGTTTTCATGTAGGAAAGGTATTTAAGCCACCAGATCATTCCGGTTCCTCAATTCTACACTTTCTTCAGCTCTGTAAGTAGTCTTCTGGACACAGGTGTACTGTGAATTTGTATCAGGGTTTTACAGTGTGGGCAGTGTTACTTTCCACCTTTCCTAATGAACCATACACTCACTAGGCAAACTACTCTGATATTGTACTTGATTCCTAGTGACTCCATGGACATGCTGGTATAGTATTCCTGACAACAGTATGGAAACAGTTACCATCCACCATCTGGAATTTCTTGCCAGCTCCCATCTAAATATTAACTAAGTCCAAACCCGTTTAGCTTCTGAGCCCAGACAAGGTTGCTCTGTTCAGACCTGATCAAGTTAAGATATGTTATAAACGCCAAACTCTTAGGAACAGTGCGATATGAAGAATAGAAATGATTATAAATCAGCTTACTCCAAATCCTGGCGATATGGTTTTGTGGGCGTATTGCTATCCCTTAAGGAGAAGATGGAACGTGGAGGGCTTCTAGTCGATTTTTTTTCCCCTTGACTAAGAGATGATCACAATGCCAAAGTCACAGAACCCTTAGCATAATGCAATATGGCATAAAGATGAAGGCATTCTTCATTTGTCAAAAATAATTAAACATGTCACCGACATTCTGCATAACTCAAGAGCCAGCTGAGAAAAGAGCAGTAACTCTCCAGTTCCATTTGAGTGACTAGGTCAGCTCTGCCCCTTTTTTCTCAGCTGCTTCTCCATCCCTGTGCCTGTTCATTATGCCATAAATTAATCTGTAAAAATCGGGACAGACTACGTAATGTAATTAGCCCAGCCTGTTCAAACATGGCAAAGTTACATGGGGTGGCAAATCAGAGGTGCTGAGTGATCTGTAGCCAACAAATGACAGAGAGGTTAATGTGTAACCCGTATCCTAAAAGGAAGCTTATGGAGTTCCAAGACCTTCACATTCAAAGGTCAGGAAAGTGTCACCTTCAAGTTATTAACCCTTTTGAGATTGGTCTCTGTTTAGTTCTGCCCTTGAGTTTCCCACACCACCACATCATGAACACGACTGGGACTTCTGAAGATACATACTTATGCAAACCAAATTGTCACATGTCAAATTATTCGTCCTCAAGTATGTCCCAAGATATTTCTACATCTTTGCTAAGAAGCCACAGAAACACCCCCTTTTTCATTACTAAAATTGAGATATAAATCTGCCCAGAGATTATCCAATACAAATGTTACTGGAAGCAAGTTATGCCACTAGATTTCCACCAAGGAGGTTTCTAACAATATCTTGCAAAAATCTGCCACTGAGATAATAATTCCAGAAAATAGGAATGCATGAAGAGCATATCTGTTTATTCTTTGTTCGTGTCCCTTTCACTTCTACATATTAGTAAGTCCATCTTCCCTTCAAACATAGTGGTTAAGGTATTAGATTTGGAGCAGTGTACATTCTATCTAGAAGGTATTTTTTGAAGTGAGAATTATATTGAAAAATCTAGGATATATACAGACTGATGGTTAACTGTTAGGGTCTGTATGTTAGGGTCCTGAAAGCTGGAATTAAGAGGGTTCACAATGCAGACTCAGTGAAATTCTTAAGCATTCTGCTTAAGCAAGACTGACTGTTGTACATAGGATTTTTTTCCAAGATGGCCTCAGTTCTGGGAACCCTCTCTACAGTGACAACCAACTGTGAGATCTAGATTTGATTCCTTTTGTCATATGTTCACATTACCTTCAAAGTATGAAAGTCTCTAAATCCAAAGTACATTCCAACCTAAGTCCAAACTGCCTCATTTTGTTTCCCAATTCTGGACATTTCCATTAAGCACACAAAGCCTATAATTAATCTACTTAGATGGGAGACACCATTTGTAAAGCACTATTATTATTTGGTGGCTTCCCAGAAATTAGTCCTGCCTCTAAAGAGGGGAAACTATGAGCAATTGAGCCATTTCTTAGCAAACCACTGAAGTTAGAAGCTGCTATTCTGAGGATCCATTAGGGAAAATCCTTCATTCAACCTTTGTACTGTCTTTTAATTTAAAGAGAGTTGGTTAATAAATGCTGTTGATATGTCCAGCTCACAAGCATGAAAAACAGCCATGGATGTTTTCTCATCTTCCTGCACCAAAGTAATAGATCTCTGGAAGCTTCATATACAACTTTGACCACAGGCTTCAACCAACTCCATAACCTAGTTTTTGAAACATTTATTATTTAATATTGTCATTCCCACTATCTAATTCTCTAAACAAAGCCAGGCCACCAAGCTGATCCATAGCTATCCAACAGTACATCTGTCATCCTTTCTCAAAATCAACATTCTGGGATCAAGCTGGATGGCTAAGAGGAATTTATTCATGCCCAAAACATAGTAATGCAGCTACTTTAGGAATGAGATACAGTTGGAAAGCAAGAAACCCACGGTCATTAATCATATTGATCTTTTAACTGTATTAACGAAATCTGCATGAATTAGATTTAAGTGCAAACAAAAACGCAAAGTCCCATGATGTTGCAGGCAAATTCTCAGTTCTCCCTGACAATAAAGAGATCTATAAAAGGTTATCCAATTATAAATGTGTTTGTCTTTTAAGGAGCCTCAAGACATTTTGTTGGTTTTGCTACAGAAGACTAATATGGGTACCTCCTGGAAACGCTTCTAAATTTCTTTTTATCAGCCTCTGTATTTATAGTAATTGTATTAAAAATTATTTCCATAAATTAGCTGGGGTAGCTAGCTAATTAACTGACTAAATACTGCACAATATAATGGAACAAAATGAAGATAATTAAACAATGGAAAAAATGTCACAATATATCAACATACTCTCCCCTTTTCCCTTCTTATTCATACTCAAATTCATTTGTTCTAGATGTTTAACCAGACATTCCCATCACTCTCCCAGAATGTGGTACATGCATCTTTCCTTCATGTGGATAGTTTTCCTTTCCCATTTTACATTCTTTTTTTTCAATATAATTTATTTTAAAAAAATAAAGCTCTTCATAACTTTATTTTTTAATCGATTGCCATTTTTTAGCCTAACCCCTAATTCAAACAAATGCAAAGACTTCCACTTCTCAAGAACGACCATTAACCATTCTTTTTGTATTTCCTAATATACACCAATAGGAAAACAAAGATATATGCCCTTAACATTCAACCCCAAATAATTGACTGATCAAGCAAAGCTCTGATAGTTACGTCCTAGATTCTCAATACATTTTGCTGAATATTTTCCAAGTTAGAGAAGGGAAATAATTATAACTTTACTTAATCAACTGTCAGTACAGTTTGAATATACAACCTAGTTTGTAACGTTCTTAACTTTGAGGCGAGAAAGAAAACTATTTTACATTCAAAAACTGAACGCTAAAATACTATCCCGCTAGCTAATGGAAATGTATAGGATCGAGTCAGATTCTCCAAAGAATGTGGTTTGAAAAGAAGTAAGGAACATGTTGTAGTTTAAAATGAAGCTTGGACTCTCTTCAATTCATTGAAATTGTGGGCATTGTTAAATGTTTGGATACAGCATTATTCAATAATGATAGAAGCAGTCCAGGGTTCCGTTATCCTGGCTTCCTAATACAGTAGACTCACTTGGATCATTTGAATGACTTGGCTTGCCTGAAAGTACAGATTTACAGATTTTCCAGTAGTCTTCTCATTTCTCATGGGCTAGATCTCTTCGCTTAAGAGTCCCTTGGACTGCTAGAAGGTCAAACCAGTCAATCCTAAAGGAAATCAACCCTGACTGCTCACTGGAAGGATACTGAAGCTCACGCTCAGATACTTTGGCCACCTAATGCGAAGAGAGGACTCTTTGGAAAAGACCATGATGCTGGGAAAGATTGAAGGCAAAAGGAGAAGGGGATGGCAGAGGATGAGATAGACAGATAGCATCACTGAAGCAATGAGCATGAAACTGAGCAAACTCAGGGAGGCAGTGAAGGACAGGAAGGCCTGGCGCGATAGGGTTCATGGGGTCACGAAGAGTCGGAAACGACTGAACAACTGAACGACAACAACAGATCTCTTCGCTATTGATCCAGCAACAGAAGAATGCAGTCTCGCATTGGCCAAGTGACAGGGCAGAGAATACTCTGCAAACCAGAAGAGATGCCATGTACAGTAGTATATGAACAATATTGGGCACAAAGAGCCAATCCTATCAACTACGGTAGAACAGAACAATTCATCTGTACTCCTCCAGTCTATAATGAACATCCATTTTGAGCATCTAGACTCACTTTCTTCCTCAGGAGAAGTATGAAGCAACAAGAAAACAATCCTATTAAAAGAGGTTCTTCAGGTCTTCCAACATCGCCACTATAACTGAGTCCATCCACGTTGCTGTGGTCATCTTCTTCCCTTTCCTTCCACCTTTCCCAGGATTACACTCAGATCCACTCATTTCCCCCCACTGCATGGGTTTACCAATAGACAGGAAAAGGAATAGGACTTTTGTACTTATCCACCCCCCGCGGAGTGCACAGAAACACAATTTGTCAATTAAAGCAAAGATGTGTCCCGGGTGCCTGGAAGCCCATGCTCTTGATTCAGAGTTGGTTATACTGATTTGTATGTAAACTGTTTCTTTGAATGTACATAGCATTTTCTGCTTAACTGTAATATTATAAGTAGGCTCAGGGCTGATTAGTAACTGGATGTTACGCCTCCAAAAAGTCTGAGGGCTGCAGCTTACACTGGAACACCGAAAAACATTTTCAAAGAAACCAGTGCCAAATCACTTCCCCACCATTGCCAAGAAAAATGCACAGATGAAGTCACCAAGAATCAAGTTCAACCTAAGGGCAATGTCAGCATTTTAAAAGCCAGTTAATTCCTTTGCCCCTTTCGGAGTTGCGATTGGGTAACCTGGCTTACAAATTCTTCCACCTTACCCTGAGTAGGTTCACTTATCACGCCCACCACAACCGGGTTTGCAGAATTCAGGGTTTGACTGAGCATGAACCATAATGGCGGCCAACTATTATGGCTGGTCAATCATGGTTCAAAGCTTAACATGTTGTGCAATCCCAGCCAAGTATGGTTTGTTTAATAAGTGATGGTTAAACTAATCCCAGCTTAGTGTGATGTCATGCAAACACAGCCATTATGTCTGGTGGCGGGGCGGTAATATGGCAGAACTCTGACCGCTGCAGCTTTCTGACATTTCTTACTGCTGTGATTTGGTATTTCCAGAAGCTTCAAGATTCCAGTATCCATAATCTAAGGAGAATTAAAACTGAGTTCAAAGCAAAAGGATTTCTACACACCAGGACTAATTTCTCCCTGGATAGAACGTTTAATGGAAGATATTGTGCTTGCTGACAAGTCAGGCACTTGTACCGCATTAAACAGATCAAATCTAATTGGAATTTGTTCCGTGCTGCTGCTCTACAGATTGTCAATAAAAACAATATCCACATTGCATTTCAGGTTCACTTCATTTGCATTCCCTAATTTAGAGTTTAAGTAATTTAACAATAGTAACGATTTCATTCAAATTAAAGTCCAGGGCAAAATTAAAAACAATTTTAAAGTGGTGTTAGAAAACATTTCATTAAGTACCTACTACAGTAATACTCGCTTTCTTAATATCTCAATCTCCCCCTCCCTTTACAACCAACACTAAGCTTCTCCGGCCAGCCAAGCTTTAGACAAGCCTTGTTAGATTTATTGGCATTATTTCATGCAATTAATTAATATATATTAGAGCTCTGTAAGGAAAAAAATGCACAAAGATTGGCACTAAAATAAATGAGGCCATTTGAAAAAAAAAATTGCATTCCACTGAGATAATTGCTCTCTCTTTTTTTAAAAAAATTCAAATACTTTCTTGATGGGAGCCATCAAGGAATATTCTGCCAATTATCTCCATCCTTTCACTAAATGCTGGAGGCACCACACTTATTAGCCACAAGGCTCTTAGCTGCTACAAGGGAAGAGATGTCAGGCTGGACATCCCACAGGAGCAGCCATAGCAGGCTTCTCCAACCCAGGTGCGCCAGGACTACAACCACCAGAATTCCCAGCCCACATGGCCTTGATATTAGTGCTCAGTTTCCTTTCCTGGGAAGGGCAGCTGTGAGACAACCCAAAATATAGCCAGTCCTATACAAAGGGCTCCAGCATCTTTGCAATGGATGAGTAGGAAAGTTCACTTTAGTTGCTACACCCTGCTATGATGGAGAGAGACAAGTGAAAAAAATGCATGTTTAAAATGAGGATGCCATGCAATTATTCTTTTATTGGAGCTGAAAGACATACACCACTGAAGGAACTTGGGAAGGAAGCTCAACACACAAGTGTTGTTGGGCAAAAGGTCGACACGGTCTTCAGAAATGCAAATGCTCCCTTTAGAGCAGTGTGTTTTAAACTTGGCAACTTTAAGATGTGTGGACTTCAACTCCCTAGCCAGCATGTTTTCCAGCATATTCCCCAATGGCGATGTTTCTGCTCACCTACTCAGAACAAGACAGCCACAGAAAGGACAGGATATTTCTTGTAACTTTCTGAGTTGCCTAGGTGGACTCAGAAGATGTCACAATACAATCAAATCAGAGGAACCTGGATATGTGACTATATAGTTCCTTCTCCAGTAACTAGCCCTGTGAAAAAAAGTGTCATGAAATCACTACAGTACAATGCAGCTTGATACAGACAGACCCCGACCTGGTTACCTCAACAATATAGTTACATATTCCTCCCACCAGTCTTCCCCATGAGTAAATTTCATCTCTATCACAGCCAAAAGCTGAAGCCAAGGAGTAAAATCTACATGTATACTCCACACTCAGGTCCAATGTATGGAAGGATATGGTAGTAGGCTACAAGTAGGCTGAGTTTGTCTTTGTTTTTTTAAGTCAACATTTGGGATGTCACCAGACGGAGGCTGAACAGTCTCCACACAATACTAATTCTCCTTCTCCTTTCCATTTATATCTTCTCCAAGAATAGAATTAAGATGGACTGGAATGTTAACCTTACTAGGTTTGAGTATCCCAATTTGGAATTCCAGAAACATCACTATAACCTGAACAACACCATTCAATTCTTGAGGCTTAAAGGATTAGAAATTGGGGGAGGAAATACAAGGTGATCTTCAGAAGATGATCCCAGGTGATTGCTAGAAAGATCTCTGTATAATGCATTTGGAAGAGGTTCTACATGTTTTGGTGACCGAGTGACCAATTATGCAAAATGGATGGAGTCACATCACATGCATCACCTTATCTTTCTTTTTAAATTGTGTTTTGCCTATGTTAAGATTTTTCATGCATTACCCAGGTCAAAATGGCATTGTAGTGTGTATTTCTGGAAATCATCCTGCTGAATTTAGCGAAGTGGTCAGAAGGTTTCGGCACTGCAGGCTTCCCACTTTTGTTTGTTAGTGTAAGCATCTTCTTGTTTAAAAGTTATGGAAAACATTATTCCTTGCAGCAAGTACCTGAAGTTAGGGCAACCATCCCCGGGCTGCAAAAATCTGGCTGGAAGCAAAGAGATACTGCGCAGAAAACTCTTAATTCTCTGCAGCTATTTAATGACTCTCTGGATCTTTGCCGTCCTGGTGTGTTGGTCCTATAAATGCATTTTTCAACCTTCTGCACGTTCTCTTCTAACAACCAATTCCAACCTCAGATGCTGGAGTGAACTTTCACCAGAACTCCGCATTAACAGTAGCAGGAATAATCACACATTTAGTAACTAGTTTGATGGACTCCATCTGGAACACAAATGCTTAGAGCCCTTGATAAATTTAATGGAACTATTTAAATCTGAAGTACCCTTTTAATATAAAAAGATCACTCAAGCAGTTCCAGGCTTTCATTACAGAGTAATGAATACACAGACCTAGAAACCAAGTTTAGCCTTAATATGAAAACTCCTAAGTTTTTGTTTTGAGGAAGAGAGGAAAAAGAGAAAGAAGCACATAAATGCAGGTTTCTCTTGATGCAGATTTAGTTCCCAGACTGTCCCACGGAGGCTGTTCTACAGAACTGTAGCTGTTCAGGTAAATCCAAACAGCTCCCATCTTCTACATCAAGTGGGGAGCATATGAGCTTCTCAGATGCTACTGAACTACAACCCCCAGGTTCGTTCACTGATCATGACAGCCAACATGGTGTAGTGGTTAGGGCAATGGACTAGGAGCAGGGAGAACCAGGTGTTCTAGTCCTCCTCAGCCGCAGAAACTCCCTGAGTGATTATGCGTCAGTCCTTCCTTCTCAGCCCAAGAGACAGGGTATTCTAGTGGTGAACATGCTGGATTAGGAGTGGAGAGATCCAGATTCTAGTCCTTCCTAAACCAAGTGTGTGACTTTGGGCCAGTCCCTCCCTCTCATTTCAACCTGCTTCACAGGATTGTTGTGGGGGGATAAACAGATTAGAGATAATACAAATACCAAACAATACTAGTAGGCAGGAATGTGAAGAACCATGTCCATATTTATAGAGGGGAAGGATGTGAAACCAGAAACTGGTTCGACAGCTAGCCAGCAGAGGCGACCATGAGCCATGCTGACTGGGGCATTATGGGAACAAAGTCCAAAAGATTTGGAGGGCACCAGGTTGGGAAAAGCTGTTGTATCCACCCCCTGCACTTTGAACAAATAAATAAAATCCCTTCTGGCTCAATGAAAACTTAGCATCTCAGTACATTTTGACCATATTTCCTGGTTCTTCTGGAAGAATATCAAAAGGACTAGAAATGCAAACCATGGCAGCTTGAATTTGTACCACCCATTTTCATTCTAATGTTGCAAAACTCAAGGGGGATGTTGGTCTTCTATAAGCAAATCTCAACTCTCGGCAAGTTGAACCAAAGGCTTTACCTGCCAAACCAAGAGCTCAACATCTCCAATTGCAACGCCAAAGCGATACATGCGTTTCTCCTACCTGTAATTAAAATGGATAAGTAAACTGTACAGAGTGTTTCCTTGTGGGAAAGAGATTTGATTCGTACAAATAGGATCTACTTAGAAGCTGACATATCACGATAAATCAGCCGTCAACAGCCTCTCTACAGGTTGCCTTTTAGAGGGCTGAGGAGATTGGACAGGCAGAATTGGGAAGGAAAGGTAACATTTGAATTAGTGACATTCTCAGCTAAAGATTGACAAACACATTCATCAGTTTATTTGTACCATGCATACACCCTGTAAAAATTGATTTCGCCCTGTCAAACTATCAACTGCAAAATTATTAGGAATCTGCTTTTAGAGCCCAGGCGTGCTTTTGGAAATTCAATTTAATTGCTTCCTTCAAAATGCTTTGGATGGTTTTCCCCCTCAGCAGAGTATTGGTATTTAACTTTATCAAGACAGCCCATCGTCCAGGCATTTTCGGACAAAGATGGATACTGGAATGGTGAGGCCCCTGAGTCTGTGGGAAGAGTCAGGGAAGTTTTAGCATTTGATCCAGAAAATACTGCAACACCAGTCCACTTGGAGAAGCCACGGAGAAAAAAAATGTATCCCGTCCCAGAAGTGTCACTGCACCAGCACCGAGTTGCGGGAAGCTGCTAACTTTCTAATAGCAACTCCCCCCTCACCCAAAAAGCAAATGCTCCTAGGATTTCCCCCTGTAAAACCTGACCATCTTCTACTTCTGAACCACTTGGCCAAAGTGTGTGAGATTCCATTTAAATTAAGAGTTAAAAAAATAGCAAATCAGGCGGGCCCCTTCCCTCCCAGCTTTCCGAAAAAGTTTAAAGACCTGGCTCTGTCAGTGTGCAGGGGGTGATATGGGATCTACCTGCCCCTGGGGGTGGTTAGTCCCCTGATGATGCTCCCTGGAATTATTTGCCAATTTTCTCCCTTCTTGGAATTTATTTATTTTTAGGATTGTGTTTATGTTGTATTTTAATGGATTTTTGTCTTGTTGTAAACTGCCCAGAGTCATTCCATGAGATGGGCAGGGACAAATTTGATGGATGGATGGATGGATGGATGGATGGATGGATGGATGGATGGATGGATGGATGGATGGATATGGAAAGGGCCACTATGTGTCAGGCTCAGCCCAAGAACAACAGTGGAACAGTCCAGTCTAGTACAGTTCCTTTATTTGTCCTTTATAGACAGAATCTTCCCAGACTAAATCTGTACTACAGCAACTAGTGGATATACCCTGGGAGATTCTAGGGAGTGGCTACCCTGAACCTCTTTTGCTTCCCACGCTCCCCTTGAGGACTGTACTGTCTCTTGTCTCCTTTCCCCTCCTGGAATGCATCCCCTCCCTCCTGATAGCCTTGATCTCCCACATCACTCTCCTCCTCGTAGATATGTTCCATCACATCATGATATCACTGCCAGCAGATCAATCCCTGCCACTAGGTTTTGATTTAGCTGCCATGCTGGAACATTCCTTGTCTGACCAGGTTGGTTGTGTTTCAGATTTTAAATGGTCACACCACACAGGGTATCTCTCATCCCTCATCAAGAAACAACTCTATAGCAGTGTTTCTCAACCTTGGCAACTTTAAGACGTGTGGACTTCAACTCCTTGCTGGCTGGGGAATTCTGGGAGTTGAAGTCCACACGTCTTAAAGTTGCCAAGGTTGAGAAACACTGCTCAATAGGACTATCCAGGGAGGGAGGGAGGGAAGGGAAGGGAATATTTTTAAAAGAAAAATAAAAACCCCAGACTGAATTCCTCATATGCAAAAAATGTCTCCTACTTAGAATCCACTTTCATTACTCATTAGAGGTGCTAAACATGGATGAAGCAGCCATGGTTATGTCTTTAAGCTAGGTTTCCTTCCACAACCTTTTCCATGATGCAGCAAACTTACAAAACCAGCCAAGTGCAAAAAGATGCTTAGCTTGAACCAAAGGCGGGTAAGGCAAGACGCGAAAGAGATATAAAATCATGCATGGTATGAAAATACAGACACAGAGAAATGTTGCTCCCTTTTTCACCAAGGTAGACCTCAGAGTCATCCATTCAAGCTTATCCGCTAAAATTAGATGTAGGAAGATCTCGATATAAGGAAAGACTTTTGTACTCAGTGCACAGAGTGTGCGTGAAACCGACTGCCATCAGGGGCAGTGCCTGCCCCAAATCTTCATGGTTTTAGACAAGGTCTGGAGAAGTCACCACCAATCAAGTGACTCAAGGGAGTCTTCATCTTTCTTATCTCTGTAACTTCTTGCTCTCCAAATGTGCTGGACCAACTCCCAACAAAATCAGCATGAATTCCAACACATCTGGAGGACATCAGGTTGGAGAAATTTAGTTTAGGGAGACAGCTCAATCTCCATGAGCTTCTTAGCGCACTTAGTAAGCAACAATGAATTATAGCATTTCTGCCCCACCAGTGGCACCGATTGTGCATATGGACCATTGTGCTACAAATGAAATTGCTCCTTCTAGCTAATCGTCCAGAATGAAATATTTCATAATCGTAATTCCAGACTTTAGAGCCTTATGTTAGGTGCCTTTCAAACTTTTCACTACTTATATAGTTAGCAATGCACTGTGTTTGTAGCCACATGATTCTGGTCCATAAGTCACACACCTGCATTTGGGGATCCATCACTATTCCCCCACCATCACATAATGAAGTCACTTTTCCCACGGAAATATCATCATCATATTTTCCCGTCAGCATCCATCTGGATCTCTGGCATATAACTTGGTGGTCCTGAAAAGCTCATTTTACATTTTTAAAGAAAAATGAAGTATCCAAACTATAGGCCTTCTGACATCAACTTGAAAATACCAGGACAGAATCTTCAAAGAGACTGAAAGATGAATGGAGGAACAAAATTCTAGTTAATAGATGAACCTTAACGACATCGTGCAGAACTCCACATTTCTTCCATAGGGCAAGGAAGAGCAGAATAAATTATACAAAAAAGGCAGACTGAATGCATTTGCATAATAAATTCATCACATTCCATATGCTCATATGGAAGCTGCATGGTATTTTCTCAGCATTTGGCCTGGGTTACCTTGGTGAGGGATTTATTTTTAGCAACCCAACAATTTGATCCCTGAGAACTTTTGCAAAACTCTAGCGAGGCAGAGAAACAAAGCCTCCAGGCATTCTCGCAATAGATCCAATTAAATCATTGACTACAATTGCTTAGAGACTCATTTTCAAAAGGGAGGAAGGGAGGCACCTTACCAAAAAAAAAAAAATCACTCAAACCCACACACGGAAGTAGCTTTTGTGGAAAAAAATAGACGGGACAGGATCAAACTCAGATCAAATACATGTTTATCTCTATAAATCAGCTAGTATAAATCAGATCTCTGGGGGAGATGGGCGGCATATCAATTTAATAATAAATAAATAAATTTTAAAAATAGTATCAGAAAGAGCTAGATATCAATGATTGCAATTTCAATTCTGGGAATTGAAGTCCACCCATGTTCACGTTGCCAAGTTTGAAAAACACTACTTCAGACTGATGTTAAGCAGGATGTAGGGCATCCCTGAAGGATTTTCTGTGTCACCTTAGAATAACACAAACACAATAATTACCAGAAAAAAGCTGTAAGTTTTTACTTTGTAACTGGAAACCAGCTGTGATCTTCATCCAAACAGTTAAACAACAGGAGAGATTAAATGACCAAAGGAACATATAAAACAGCCATGAGATGGGGTCTAATGCCCTCTTCTGGATAGAAAGAATCCCCAAATACGAATTGATGACAAATGGTAAGCAGTGTTAAGATTATATTCCCATAACAGTGTTTCATAATATTTGGCATTTGTATAGCTAGATCTTATATAATACCCTGGAAGGAAAGTATTTTAATTGTCCTGAAATCCTCTCCATGAATGTTGGACCAACTATTTATCTATTCCAAATCTTGGTTTCAACAGTCACATGCTTCTAAGGAATTAAGAAAAGAGCCATCACATATATATCTGAAATGTTTATCTCAGGCATATCACATTGTAACATATATTTCTTCAGAACCTGGTTGTTCTATTTAGCTAGGATGAGGACTAGTCAAGAACAAACCTACTCCAAGGCTCACGTACATCTGAAAAATCATGGAATAGTCCATTAGCTCACTCCTACTTGTACTTTTTGATATTTTCACTACCTCAGCTAAGGAAGAAGCTAAGATGAACATGAAAAGCTGCTAAGATAGAACGTGTGAACAGTTCAGACACCTCAAGGTTGTAGCCTTCACGCTGGCTACACAGTGAGCTGAGTAGGTCTTAGCTTGAAGTAAAACCTACTTAGAGTTTAGCCTCATGCCCGAACATCAGAAGCAAAATAAATCAATGCCAACAACAGAAGTGCTATTATATATACACGTGTGTGTGTGTGTGTCCGTCCGTCCATCCATCCATCCATCCATCCATCCATCCATCCATCCATCCATCCATCCATCCATATGTTATCTATCTATCTATCTATCTATCTATCTATCTATCTATCTATCTATCTATCTATCTATTCGGCTTGTATGCCGCCCATCTCCCCCACGGGTGACTCTGGGTGGCTCACAATAAAAAGAAAAAACACAATTCTCTCCAAGATGGCTAAAAACTATAAATAATTAAAAAACATATTAAAATGCCCTAAAAAACCTCCTCTAATTTTGGCTCTATAAAAACCTGTAAGATGCTGGGGGGGGGGCAACCCATCATCCCACCAGCCATCTCCACAGGTGCGGGCCCCCCTCTGGCCCCCAGGCCTTCTGGCAAAGCCAGGATTTAATACCTTTCCTGAAGGCCATGAGGGAGGGGGCACACCAGACCTCAGGAGGCAGGATGTTCCATAGGGCGGGCGCTGCAGCAGAAAAGGCTCTCTGCCTAGACCCCACCAATCGAAATTCCCTGACTGGTGGGGTCTGCAACCTGCCCCTTCTGCTGGACCGAGTGGGACGGGCTGAAGTGACCAGGGCGAGGCGGTTCCTCAGGTAACCTGGTCCCGTGCCATGAAGGGCTTTAAAGGTGATGACCAACACCTTGAATTGGACCCGGAAACAAACCGGTAACCAGTGCAGCTCACGCAACAGTGGTGTTATATGTGCCCTCCTAGGGGCATTAAGAACTGTCCGCGCCGCCGCATTCTGCACCAGCTGTAGCTTCCAGATACGCTTCAAGGGTAGCCCCATGTAGAGCGCATTACAGTAGTCCAACCCAGAGGTGACCAGGGCATGAGTGATCGTGCGGAGGTCCCCCTGATCCAGGAAGGGGCGTAATCTATCTATCTATCTATCTATCTATCTATCTATCTATCTATCTATCTATCTATCTATCTATCTATCTATCTATCTATCAAACATATCTATATGTTAAGAGCTCCCTGAAAAGTCAGCAGCTGTAAACCCATGGTCATCCAAACACGCTTACAGGAAGAGGTTAAGCACTTTCAGTACCATGGGGTTATCCTCTCTTCAGTGTACCCACCAAGGACTTCCCATGGACATACCCACTTGAAAAAATGGGAGCAACACACAGCGCCTTTCTGCCTAAATCCCATCAATCTCAAAGTAGTCATATGGATGAGAAGACTGCAGACAGTTCTGAAGACAAGAAGATGAGGCCTCTTTGGTAGATTCACAAGACTCCTTTCCCCCAGTGAGCCAGCCCTTAATTTGGAGGTGTCCACGGGGGAGGGTGGGGGGGCTGTTAAATGACAACATGATTCTTGCACCAGCACTGCAAGTTCAGCCCCTTTTGTACATGCAGCTTGACATCATGCAGAGATATGAAAGGACCGGAGCTTGCAACGCAACACACACTTCCTAATTATGATGAAAGTGTTGGATCTTTGGACACCACTGCCTTCTCTAAAACAAAATCTTTCATTTCAAATTCAGTGCGCTTTTAAAAAAACTTAATTTGATCAATGTTTATCAATGCTACATTCAGCTCTAGATGTACAATTTACAACCATATGTTTATTAGCATGAACATTTTAGAAACCATAATTAATACTGATACTTTTTTTCTTCTTATCTTTAAAGGTTTAGTTTATCTAAATCATAGTGTTAACAATCTCTAGTTAATGTAACCAAATAATATAATGTATTACTTGTGTCTTATAATACGATAAAACATATTTTAAAAAAACTGGAGAAGACAGAATGACCCACTTTTCAGAGATGAGTAGGCAACATTTGCCACTTTAATCTACTGTCCTGCTAGACCTGGTGCAAACACACTCACAGATTTTATATCCCAGCTTCTCTGCATGGATCCTTTTGGCCATGAACTGTCCTTCAATCAAGGCCCGTATTTCCACTTCCTTTGGGAATGTTGGTGTCTGAAAAGAAATTAAATATATAAGCATCCAATCCAATCTTTTTGGGGCGGGCAGTTGGAGGGTTACCTTTTATGGTGCCTTGGTAGATTTCTTGACAACTGGACAGTTTCTCTTTGCAACAGTTGTTCAGTCACACACATGCAAACCTCCCAGAAGTTCATGACAACCCAAACACTGCCTGTAAATCATGCGTTAATTTGTGAACTAATTGGGATATTCTGGGAGTTGAAATCTAAAGCGTCTTAAGGGCATCTCATCACAGAAAGCTGATCCATCCATTTTGGAGCCCTCAAAAGAGTTCTGATTCTTTTATGACATTTTGGTTGGTCTTAATAGAGGTACGGTCTTAGACTGCATTTCAGGAAAGGCAAAATTAGCACCTGGCAATTTTACAAGTGCACTTGACATATAGGGAATCTGGAGCATGAATGAACATATAATGGGCTCTTACCTGGACTTTGTGGGTGTCGAACCTGTGAATTCCCACAGCTTCTGGTGTAATTTCCATCACATCAAAATAGAAACCTAAATTAAATATTAGAAAAAGTAAACCTCCGTACTTGTGTTCAGTAACAAGAATAAGTCTTCAAAGGATTACAAATAAAATGCCAGCCTCACCCAAATTTTTGCATCACAGCTTGTTGAACAAACTACGGGTAGTCCTCATTTAGTGACAATTGGGACCAGCAACTCAGTCGTTAAGCGAAGCAACTAAGTGAAACTGCAACTGTGCTTATGATCTTACTTCAGCTTTCCTTTGCTTTACAGACCTGCGAAGGTTGTAAATGTGAGGATTGGTCGCTATGTTACTTCTTCATCGCCGTAACTGTAAACTGTCACTATACGAGGCAGTTGTTAAGTGAGGACTACTTGTATAGCATTCACACCTAATAGTAAGCCATCATGGGTGGGCTCATACATCAATGCTACAGAAACCATGTTGTGGTTTAGCTTTATATGGGCTCCAGGTCAGTTTGGGGATGAACATACAATGCCAAAGAATCACATGCCAGAGTCAAAGTTCTGCAGGGACTTTCTTATCATTTGCAGGGCTGGTTTTGCAAAGGAGTGAGCTCTGCCCCGTACTGAGGATTTCTCCTTCTTTCCTGCTGGCTGCATTTACCTCAGTCTTCCCCAAACTGGGTGCCCTCCAGATTCCAATTCCCTGAATTCTCAGCAATAACAAGCTGGCTGGGGAATTTGGAGAGTTAAAGTCTACAAATCTGGAAGATGTCCAGGATTGCTTAGTTGGCTCCAGCCCATACTTCTGATGGGACAGGCAGAAGATTGCCTGCTGTTCTGGCAGAAGAGAAAACATTGATTCTGCTCCATTCGCTTCTTTCCTGAAATAAACCCCACATAGCTGGAGGATGGAAAAAGAATCCAAAATCTTCCAAGATACCTACCCACATTTCCACCATTTCCAGCAGCTGTTGATACAAGAGCTTTGGAGAATTCTTCCCATGAACCCAAAGCACGCTCATCTCGGACCTTCTCTCTCATCAAGGAACCATTCTTGTAGCTAAAACAAATAATAACACATGTATTATATGATTTCCCCAAGAGGCTGAGTCAGAATTCTGAAGCAACACTGTTGTATTGTTTGACATTAGAAAACTAGAAGGCATCTGCAGGACTGCAATGCAGGAGCGTAGATCTGAAGAAAAAGTTCATTTGCACAAATATATATTTATATTCAAGTCTGGAGACCTCTTAATGCCTGACTTCGCCATGATTTAGCATAAGTGTATAAGAAATGGATGACTAGATTCTTGAGTTTCAATAAATGGGATCCTATTGCCACTGTATCCCAATCTTCAGTTCCCATAATACCCCAGGCAACATGGCTGATGGGGAACTATGGGAATTTAATACCTTTGCAATTGGGGAAGACCTGACATAACCAAGTATTCTCTTCTAAGATACAATTCACTAAATCTCTGGTGAGGAAAGATAATGTGATGTAGGATTATTTTCACACAACCAGTCTTATTTGCAAGTTAAAGAGTTTAGGTCTCTTCCACTGCATTGGTAACAATGGTAGTCAGGCTATCCAAACCCAGAAAAACTGTGATCAAACTTCTTCAATGAAAAGGTCTTTTACTAAATTGTTACAAATTAGGCAAAAAATAATTAGTGAATAATTGGAATAAATTTATTATTTCCCGCAATTTCACCTGTGAAGTTATCTGGCTTTTCCCTGCTACACAACTTACGATGCAAAGATCTATAATAAGGGAATGACACATGCTATTATCTTCATTTTTGAGCAGTGAAGTGTTTGGAATAAATTACCTGAATTTATGTCCATCCTGCAAACAGCCTTTCCCAACATGGCTCCTTCTAGGTTGGGATGGCAGCGTTCAACGGTCTAACCAACATGACTGATCTACAAATTGCAATCCCCATAAATCTGGAGACCTCACCTTTAGACTTTAATGGCAGGGTTTTGAGAACTGCCATCCCAACGTATCGTCAGAGCAACTGGGGGAATACAAAATGCAGTCTGCAATAGCTTAAAGCAGCCACCTCTTTTCTTAGGACTGAGCAACTGTCCTCCATAGCAATCCGGGGAAAGAGGGAGCTGTTTTAATGCATTTCAGACAGGCAATGCACAAACATCTTGTGAGCTCCAAAGAACCTTTTGGAGATCAAATCCAAAGCACCGAAAAGATAAAATAGATGACATAAATTCTGACTTTTCATGAAGCTCATCTGATACGTCATGCAGTAGAAGGGAACACACCAAAGGAGGGCCATATATGCTTGTGAATCAACTGGATTACAGAGAATGTGACCTTCCAAAGCAGGCTTTGGCTCTTGAATCCAGAGAAACAAGGTATCGCTAGTGCCAAGGCTAATCTGGGGAAGAAAATAATCAAGGTATTAGCACAAAAGCATAAAAAGCAATACAGGAATTAAATCAAACCCATTTGTTTCCCCTGCTAATGATGTTTAAATTACACACTACGGCAATTGAATTCTTGTGGGTATCGGCTTGGCTTGTCACCTTTGTATGAAACATAGAGCAGAAAAAAGTCTAATGAAATCTAAGGATTTATTATGGTAAATTCATGGCTACATAATCATCAATGAACAAGGGCAACATCAGCTGGAGCCTAAAGCAGTACTCAGATCACACATCACCAGGCAAACTTCCCTATCACCTACAGGCTTCAGTCCAAGCCATATTTTTCCATGGCAGGTGTCTACACTTTCAAGACAAGGGAAACCAGACAGATGGGCGCGCCTGAATCCCCAAACTGGGAGCCAAACTGGTCTGGAATACCCAGCACTGTTGGCTATGTTGACTGAGGGGTGATGGGAATGGAAGTCCTGGAAGCTCAGCATTTCCAGCATTGTTGGCCATGATGACTGGGGGACGCTGAGAGTTGAAGTCCACATTTCTGATAGGGTGTACGCGGGAGAAGGCTGAACACGATACATTTGGGGAATAAAACTAGCATCCTGTTCTCAGCAGAAATCAAATCCATTAGTCGACAGCACAAGACAAAACAATGCCCACTTCTATGTTAGTCGAGATACTGTAGATCATGAAATTTAACTGCTCTAGATGCCACTAATCACAAGGGAAAGCTTTAGGAACAGGCCTGCATCAATTCCACCAAAATCAATGGGATCTGAATAGAGTACATAACACGGGGGTGATCTGTAAAGTCACGATGGCATAGGTCTTAAGGATTCCTAATCCGATTAACAGTATGAATGTTAGTTAATGAAGATGGTGACACTTACCGCAATGTCTCCTTTCGCAAGTCTCATTCCAGCCAGAGATGCTGAAAATGCAAATAAGGAAGTTCAGTTAAAGTAAAGGTTACGCAATGCATACAAACAAAAAATTACCCACACTGAATTCTCACTGATACCAGCGAGACTGAAGATACCAATTATCAACTGAGTTTCTAATGGTTATAGCAGGACTTAAGTAGATCTTTCTTTCTTTGAATGGCTGCACTTGATTTTGAAAACACTAAGGTTTCTCCAGGAAAAGTATGTTTTAACACAGGGTTGAAGAAATTATTCCTAGAGAAAAGTATTCCTACAGAATAATTATACAGACATTTCACTTGCCTTCATGAGATTAAACTGAACGAAAAGAAGATCCTTGCCCTGAAAGAGAGGCTCAGAATTTTAAACCTTCTTACCTGGATTGTCCCCAGTAAATGCAACTATTTTGCAGGCAGGATTAAATCCAAAGCGTTCAGTGTAATATGGTGAAATTAAACCCTAAAAGAGTGAAATTTAACAATTACTTTTAAAAACAAATGATCTGACTCTTGGTTTCAGAACAGTGCGTTTTTAGGCTTCCCCTCCAAAGCATGTTGAGACCTTCCCTTACCAAATTACAATTGCCCAAATCCCTTGGAGGAAAATCAAGATGAAGTACCAGGTTGAATTTGCAAAAGATGAACTATTTGTATCTATTTGCTTATTGAAGGGAACCAGGCAGTTTTCTTAACCTGGTTTGCTTTTAGAGCCAAACTCAAAGCAACCACTGCATCAAACAATCTTGGAACCATCAATTTCCAAAATAATACTCAACCATCCTAATGATGACAACAGAAGCTCTTTCATCTGGTCATTATAAAACAGCATTCTCATTAAGCAAAGGGAGGTGGATGGATGGACAGATGGATGGATGGACAGACAAGATTCCAAGCAAGGGTCTATCAACACTACAAATAAGAAATGGTTTAAAATACCACTGTTTCTCCTAAAGATGTCTGCGAATCAGATGATTTTTAAAAAGCCTGAACTTTTTAAGAGAAACAATGACAATTTAAGCCAGTTTAAATCTATAGCGAGAGTCAGTCTGGTGCAGTGGAGAAGGCACCAGGATAGAAACCGGGAGATGGTGAGTTCTTGTCCTGCCTTAGGCATGAAGCCAGCTGGATGACCTTGGGCCAATCTCTCTCTCTCGGCCCTAGGAAGAAGACAATGGCAAGCCACTTCTGAAAGTGTGCCAAGAAAACTGCAGAGACTAGTCCAGGCAGTCGCCAGGAGTCAACACTGACTCGAAGGAGCAACAACAATGACTCTATAGCACAGATGTTCCCACTGACAGTCCAAATACATGCAGGACACACAGATTTTAATTCTGATTTCTCCCACTGTTAAACTCACCTTATTTGTTCCACAGTTACACATACCAGTATTTTGCTGGAGGGCACAGGTTGGCCCAGTTTTTTTCCTAACTGGGGTGCACAAGCATCAAGGCAGGCTGGATTCCAAACTTTTTCCTGGATCTGCAATAAGTTCATGCCAGATCCTGCAGGAAGAAAACAGAATTCTTTTCTGACAGAGCCCCCCAGAACGTAATCTAAAGATTGTATATAGGCCGACAGGAATGAAAAGAAGGAAGAAGGATGAAAAAAATGTTATCCTAAAATCTAAACTCTATGCAACTACCATTACACAAGACTGTTCCTCATTTGTTTATTGCTATTATTGGTGTATCATTTATTATTATCAGACACATACTGGGCATATGAAGTTTGCAGAGTAAGACAGACCTGAGAACAGAAAACTTAACTATCAGGTAAACCAAACAGGCTAACGGCCCTTCCAAAAAAAGTATCTGGAGCCAGACAAGAGTTATCAAAATCAGAGCAAGCAACATATTCTGTTTTCAAGTGGCAACATTAAATTGCCACTCAGTGGCCAAACAAGGTGAGAGAAGTTATGGATTTTTCTTATGTAGGTATTTCGAAGTAGGGATGCATTTACGAAGAAGGCCTTGCCTTGCAGAATACAGATTTCACCAAGGGGAGTGAATGAACGCATACCAAAGGTTGGCCCGAATGATCAAAGCAAACAAAAGGCAATTCACAGCCTCATAGCTATCTATTGGGTAAACGAGATAGAGGCTAGGAGCTCTTCTACTCATCTACTGGATCAACATTCATAGTTGGATCTTCTTCCTTTACCTGAGGTTGCCCACTGAAACACCTAACAAAAATATCTTCCTGGCAACCAAGCACATTTTTCTACTCCAAATTTGGGCTTTCTCTAGATCTACTGCCACTTTTAGGTTTGTGATCCAAGCTGTGAAAGAGGAGAACTGGGGATCAAGGAAGTCTTAGGATGTAGTTGCAGAAAATGTTGGAAGATATCCTTCTGACTAAACTTTAAGTGGCCTCAGCTGTGCTAGAGTTTTTGTGAAGTCCCACAGCTTTGAAACAGAAGCAATCTCTCTGAGACTCTAGTCCAAGGAGGTCCCTAGAACAGAGACACACATGGACACGCATTTGAGAAGACATTTCACAACAAAAGACAGAAGGACGCTGATCATCTAGCCATAATTACCAAAATCTCAGCAGCATGAGACAGAACTTTAGCTCAGTCCTCTCTAATCATAAGCCTTCCAGATTTGCATAATTCCAGATTCTCCAATCAACAGTTACAGTCCCAGTGAATCTGAAGGGTTCCAGGTTGGGGAACACTGGACTAGATTATGGAACTTAGACAAGGAAAGGCCACCAGCATCCTTGGAAGCTTCCTTTGTACAAGAGAGAAAAAAATACATTGTCTTGTTTTTCTACTTTCTCTCCTGCCATCTCTCTCCTTTTTTCCTTTTTAAAGCGGTGAAAGCCCAAATATTTATTCTCTTCTCTTTTTCTCCTCATTTCTCAGCTTCAAGCAAGCTCTCTTCTTCCTTCATCTCCTAGAGAGATGGGCAAATCTTTCCTGGTAGGCGTTGCTGTTTGCTCTGATGTCCAAAAAGCAGAAAGAAGAAAAGCTAGTCCCAGCTACAATTCCCAGAGTCTTATTTCTACCCACTCCCTGTTCTCCATCTCCCTTGAATAGAGAAGCCTTAAATCTGCTCTTCTTCTGGGATCCTGCCAGTTCTCCAGTTACTGCTGGAGGAAGGAGACACTGAAGTGAACTGCCAACTGGCATGAGGCTGAACTGGTTCTCTTGCCACAGGCCAGAAAGCAATTAGCAGGCGGGCAACTTGCCACAGGCACTTGCTCAATCCAAAAATGAGGATTATGAACACTTTCCAGGCCAGGTGGGAGTTATTTTACAGATCTTATCTTCTCCTCTATGTACAGGGCACTGCATTTCCCCATTTAAATGAAGCATCCCTTAAAATGCATCCCCTAATAAGGGGCTGAAATACGCCCAACACCGAATCGAGTTTTAAAACTTTCATTGTCTGTGTAATGCAAAAGGCAACAGGAAGAGAAGGGAAGAATGGAGTGATTCTGGACACAGGGACAGCGTTCTTTGCAAGCAATGGGACACCTGAAAGGATCTGGATTGAATGAACCTTACAGGCACAAAGACCAAGAAACAGCACTATTAATGACTGTAGGATGATATCAGATGGTTAGAGGCGTAGAAAGCAGAACAGAAGTGGGTATAAATCTAAGAACGGATCCCTTATGTTTAACACAACATCATGAAGATGACAAGCACATAGATTGGGAGCCCTCATTCTTGTGATCACCATGTCCTTCTTTCTACAAGGACAAATAGCCTGGACTCATCTTTCCAAGAGGCCCACAGCAACAAGAGATGACCATGTCACCTCCTTTTGCCCTAACCAGTAGGCCTGTGCAACTCTTCAAGTTTAATCTCCAAAAAAGACCCACTTCAGATGTTACAGGAGAGAGAACCCAGCACCTGCCTGCAATCGTTTAAAACAGTGTTCCTCAACCTTGGTTAAGATGAGTGGACTTCTACTCCCAGAATTCCATTGGGTGGGGAATTCTGGGAGCTGAAGTCCACACATCTTAAAGTCCTCCAGGTTGAAAAACACCGGCTTTAAAGAATGGTCTTTTCCTGGGATTACACATCAACTATCTAGTGCAGCTGAAAGATGCTCCCCCGCCCCTGAAGAAAAGGCTGATTTAAAGTGGTGCAGGTGAGTACCATGTTCATACTCCTGTCCACTCAAAAGCACTTTTTGGAGAACAAATCTGAAGCACTGAAAAAGCCTAATAACCAGCCAATGTCAATCAGGCTGTTTTAGAAACGTGGATAGCATTTTCTGCTTAATGTATGCTGCCTGGCAAGAGGATACAAGGGATAACACATAGCCAAGCGATTAAGTAGATGGCCAACTCTTTTTTGTTTTCCTTTAAAAGCTGGTAAAGCTCAGAAGCATCTTCCAAACTGAATACAATCTGGGAATATCCTGGACCTTCCTGTGAAGTTATTTTATCCCCTAACTTTAAGTGTGCTAGGTGTAAGAGTAAAAAGAAAAGAAGTATCGTGGCACATTATAGACTAACCAATTTCATTTTGTTACAACATAAGCTTTGGTGGATCATGTCCACTTCATCAGGTGAAGGGACCATGCAGGCAGCTATAGGAGGAGGAAGAATAAGAGACAGGATTGCTAGGAGACCTAGAAGGCTGAGGGAACTGCACAATCGTCTTCATAAATAAACTGCAGAGATTCCTGCATTCTTTCAAACAGTTATAAGCCCATTATCATGTGAATTTTACTCTCCTGAAAACCAAGGTTCAACAAGCAGCTGTTTTGGGAAGAGAGAGAAGGGAAAAGGAAGGAGAAAAGTCTTCCCACAAATCACAAGCATTCTTTCTTTCTAAGCGTACATCTTCAAGAGCTGAGCCCAGGGATATAAAACCCAGGATAATTATATTTTCAAGCCTGGCCAAAACTAAATCTTCAAAATGCAGCGGTCCTAATGTGCTGGTTTTGTGCAGACTTAATAACACCTTACACATAAAGTATGCATGAGTTAAGAGGTTGTTTTCATCTATTACATCATTCCTCAGTACCTAAAAGCAATGATAATGTGGTTTTCCGACGAACAGGGAACGGAGGGGAGAGAAATGAATGAATCCATTAGCCACTGACAGCATGGCTGTAGATTTCTTCTGTAGAAGCATGGGACAAATTAGGAAAGATCTAATTAATTAAATGCATTTGATTTGCATGGAACAAAATTGATCATGTTTAATAAATTGCGTCTTGTTTTACACATCGTTACACTCCAGCAATCTACATAGTAGGGATTTTTTTCTTTAAATGAATCTAATAGTTACACTACAATCTATTCCTGTTACCCTAGGAAAAGCCTCACTGAACTCGGTGGTCCTTGCTTTGTAGTAGATATGTAAAAGATGACACTGTTGGCAGTTTTAAATGCATGGTAGACCTGTAGGGTGAGCTGGTGATCTGTAACAGGCAAGGGTGGGAGATATGTCCTCCCGGGGTGGGGGGGAGTGGAGGTCTTTCAACCTCACAGCCATGCAACGGGGAAAGAAAAATATTGATCTGTCTTACAGAATTACATCAAGATTATTGAGAGGATCGACATGAAATGCAAATAATAAGAATAACAATACCAGCAACAACTCTTGGTGCCATACCAAAAGATCTGGAAAACCATTTAGACCCAAAAGGAATGGACAAAATCTCTACCATTACAAAATGTTGCATACTTGGAGCAGTGCACATAATACAACAATATCTTTAACTATCGTAGACCCTTTGTGTAAATAACCACCATCACGTACTTGTTATTATTCTTATTAATGCACTTTTATATTAGGCTTTTATTTTGAAGGAAAGGATTTATTAATTAGGGCTAAAATCTCAATTCTGTCAAGACAGGCAAGAAGCGACCCGGAACTTTGCTCGGTTAAAGTCGACTGGAAGTGTACAAACAGTGCTAGAAAGAAGTGCCAAATGAGTTGGCATCTCAGCGTGTTAAATTAGAAGAGACAAAAGAAAATACGGCACATCTGTAACGAATCTACAGAAGCCAGAAATTTTCTCATTATTAAACAAAGCAAAAGGCAAGCAAAGTTTGATGGGAAGGAAATGAAATCCCAGGACTAGAGCAATATGAAAGCAGAAACTTCCCACCATGATCATAATAAAGAGCTGAAGAATTACAAGGAAGGAGCAGTCATAATAAAACTAGACTACAACAAGCCGAGTAAACAGTCCCATTAAAGCAGCTGCATCTTTCCCTGGGCTCATATGGTTGCCTTCTGCAGCTGCTGCGCAATCTTGGAAAAAGATGCATTTGGTTTAAGGTACTCTTGACATTATATGTGCATTATCCAAGCATTCCCCAAATCACTTTCTGCCACTTGAATCTGGATTGCGGTGCAACCCTCAATCAGAAGGAGTCTGGAAGCATCATTTCCAACCAATAAATGTTATTAAAAGGCATCTGGCTACCCAGAAGTGCAGAACAGTCACTCCTACTTTATCTCCCATTAATTGGCCATATCACCATCTGACTTGGTCTTCAAAGCCTGTCAGGATGATTTGGTACCAAATGTGGTTGGCCGATCTGATGAAATCTGTGAAGATGTACAATGAGCATCCATGGCCCTCAGCAGCAAATATCTCCCTGGAGAAGCTCACTTTGGCCTAGTATTAAAAACCTGTTAGGAACAGAGGCAAATGAATTTCTAGTCTAACCAAGTTTTTAGTCACCTTCAAATGACTTGCTACTGAATCCTTGCACCCATGTCTTCTTTGAAGTAACAGTTATTTCTCAAATGGTTTTGGTGGCCTAAGTACCGGAACTTTATAGGTAGCTGCTGAAAGGAGTCTTGATTGCAAGCCACGTTAGGCTTGGAAATGGAATTAAATAAATACTAATGGCAAAGGAAAAAGAAAACCTTCTTAAGCACAAGGTCTGAACCATCCCATAGAAGGATCATCCGTTGTTTAATTTTCGTGACACATTGTTCAGCAGCTTAATCAGGCAGAAAGTATTTCCAGTGTACGGCATTTTATTCTAACCTCCTGTGAACTCTGTGTCTATGTGAGTCTGCATGTGTGAGAGAGAGAGACAAGAACAGAAAAGGGGAAAAGATCCATTCTTCTCAGTTAAACACTCATTAACTAGCATTCTAATGGAGCACTGCCCCAAAGTTTCACGCAAGGGGTCATCAGTCACTTCCCTTCTTTGTAGCCACCCTGTGTAGCTACAAAAACCAGAAAAGCAAAGTCTCCCAGCTCAGGGTTCAGCAACAACTACAAATCAGAGTCAATGTCTAGATGAAAAGTGGATTCAATAAGCAGATGAACAGAGAAACTCAATAAACAGATAGGATGGATACGCTATCTCCCAGCAAGCACTATTGATTAATTGCTCAAGCAGGCCCAGAAATGTAGTTGCACTTTTCCTAGCAATTGTACAGCTAGGGTTACAGCCATATATACTTAGGGAGATGCACTTAATACACCTAGATAACCTTAGCTGATCTTCAAAAGTTAAGCAGGTTCAGATCTTGTTAATGCTTGAATGGCACACTACCATGAAACCCAAGAGCATGCTAGTCTACAAGGTTGAAAAAAAAATCTAGAAAAGGCAGTTAAGAAACCACTTCTTTATTGTTAGCAAGGAAGCCAGATAAGCGTGTCTGGGTATTCATCAGGAATCAGGCTCAAGAGGGACTCTAGCATTAATGGACAGAAATTTGAAGCTAGCAATCCTCATTTTTCTAGTGGCTTGGTTGCAGATTTGGGGCTGGCTGGGTCACCACTGAAAGACTCCTCAAGCATCATCAACCAGACGTCTTTCAATGTGTGAGAATGCAGTTGCCAGATTCTCAGACAACTTGGAAGGCACCAGATCTGGGAGGGCTTCTCTACCCTTTCCTTGTAGACCTTTAAATGAAATCATTCCTCTTCCGAGGGTCAGTCCCTTTTATAACTTCTGTGCAACACCAACCAGTGGATCAGAAAAGTAAGGTCCTTTCAAACAACCTCACCACACATCAGGGCCTATTCTGCCAAAGTAAAGGACTACAGTATTTCCCTGTTATTATTTTTTTTTAACAAATAGAACAATAAAGGAATAATGAAAGCCAGAGGCAAATTGGGTCACCTTGAGGATTCATCGGATAGTTTGGATTCGTGAGTAGGAAATTAACACATCTCCAGCCAGAAGAATGTTGCTTGTGGTTGTTTCAGAAAGGACAATACATCAAATGACACATTTAAGTTGATTAGTCTCAAGTTTCTCGCTTTGAAAAAAATCCACCCAGAATAAATGGAAATATGCCTAATGCTTTGGGGCACTTCTTTCCACAAAAATAAATAAAAATCAATCAAAAGAAGTACAAAACATTCTATAAGAAGAGATTTGCATCTCCTGGAAATGGCTTAAACTTCATTCCAGATTTTTGGTTTCTGACACAGGTTGTCTGGTGAAGTTTATTGGATTTTTTTATAGCGTTCTTTCCTACGAGAAATTCCCTCTTTAATTGTGGTTAAATACTGCCTGGGTAGCCACATTACCTATGCAAATGCTATGCACGATTCCTTCTTGGTCAGGAGTGGAAGCTAATTAGCAAAACCAGGGGAAGCTGGTTTGCGTCAAATGTAAGCCAAACAGTATTGGTGTCGTCCTTGGCTTTAGAAGTCATTACCAAAGATTTGATGATGGGCACTATCTTGGATGGCTTCAAAAGAGGATTGGATGAATTCTTGGAGTGATTCAGTAAGGGCTATTAGTCTCAATGTTACTTCTGGTTTGAAGGCAGCATGCCTATAAATACTAGTTGCAGAGAAAGAATAGCAAGAGAGGAGCGTGCTTCCATCTTCTGGTTGTGAGCAGAGACATCTGCTAGGTACTATGAAAAACAAGTGCTAGATTAGGATGGGCCCTGGACTGATCTAGCAGGCCTATTCTGATGTTCTTCTGTTCTTACAGAGTAAAAAAGAAACTGAAACCAAGAAGAATGGGTTCATTTAGGGTTTAAGACCCTAGAACACCATTTAGGGTTCTCCAGTTGGGCACTTCCAACACAATAGGGGAACAACACCAAGAAGAACAAAAGGAACAAGAAAAGGAGAACACTATTGCCATATACGACTGATATTTTAACGTGAAGCCCACTGCAGTACAGATGGTGTAAATAAATCATGGAAAGAAAATGAAATGCAATGAAATAAAAAAGGAGATAAAATTGATTATTGCAAATATCAAATACTAATTTTTAAAAAGTACATAAAGCAAGATAATTGTTTTGTGGGGCATTTGGACTAAAAAATTAACTCTTCTAGAAAGACACAAAGTTGGGGGCAGCCAGTCCAGACAGCTTGAGAGAGAGGAAGTTTGGCCAGAACTCTCCAGCTAACACATTTTGGATTGAGAGCTAGGGACTCAAACCAAAAAAAGAAGGTTGGTCCAGTGGGAGAAAAAAATGATTTGATCAACATGTATATTAATTAAAATTAAATGGACTTAGTGTTCAATCCTCAATTTAATCATTTTCCCCTTATGTCACATTAAAAAAATATAATCTGACAGCCTTTGAAGCTTTCTGAAGACCATGCTCAAGGAGAGTTTGGGGCCACATGGAACCCTGAACTCTCCAATTTTGTATGTCTGAACTAACCCCAAGTCAAGGTGGGACTTGAACCCAGGCTTCCAAACTCAGTTCATCTAATAAATCTGACCTACTTCACAGAGAGAATTTGAAGAGATTGACTTTATCTTTCAAGTACCAACACCATTTTTGAATGGCCTCTTTCAGGTCACCAAGAAGAGGACATCCTATTGTCTCCATTCTCTCCCACTAGTCAATATCGTACGTGGGGTTGAGCCCCTCAGAAAAAGAAGACAAGTCACTTACCATCACTATAATCTATGGGAGCATAAGCACCCAGGAAAAGGGAGGCTGCAAAGCTGCTGACCAAGGAAATTCTCTGGAGGAAGAAAAGAAAAGAAAAGGAACAAGGAAGCAAGGAAATAAACATACAACATTCATTTCTGTTTCATAGACAATCAAGAGCAGCCTCAAACGAAGTGTTTTGAAACACCCACTGGGTTAAGCAAGCACTTAAGATGTTGTTTTCAGAAAGAGGATTTGAGAGTGCTTAACTGTGGTAAGATCTTGCTTTGATTTTTTTGAGAGTAACAAAATCTGGCAAAGACTAAGCTGCCAGAAATCTCCCTCTCTCTCCCTTACACACACAAACACACGGATTTCCAAAGAACTGAAAAGCAAAACTTTGAAGGAGATAAGAATTAGTTCATCTTCTCTGTACCATTATATACTGGCAGGGAAGGGATAGGAGTCAGTTATATTCTTGGTACCTGTAATAAAAAGGATGGGAAGCAGGAAGATGGGAAAAAGAGCTTCTATTAGCTGGACAATAGATGTCTAAGAACAGAAGCAACTAGAGTCTTATGCTACAGTTGGATTTCCAAACTGTGCTAAGCCATAATGGGGTTTGATTTGGGGCAAAGTCAGCCATGGTGGTTTGCAAACCATGGTTGATGACTCATTGTACTGTGCAAGGCCAGCTGCCAGTAGTTTACTCTGCAAAACATGGTTAAACCCATGAGAAAGAGCAAACCAACCACAGTGCACAAACTCAACCAATATGAGACCAACTCCAATATTTTGGGACATTGGGATATACGTATGTATGAATGAATGAAAGAATGAATGAATGGATATGCATATGGTGTCTTTTTATGTTAGTGTATATATATACCCACACACAAGTGCTAAATATATGATTATAATCAGCTGCCATAATAAGGAAGTTTACCAAATAAATTGGCCCTTCTTCCTTTTCCCTTGGAGAGTGAACTGAACTGAAAAATGATGAGAGCAGCTAGAACATAACAGTATTTATATATTATTAAGACTGAAACACAAAGGATAGCTTCCTGCCCCCAAGGAGATTATAATTTTATAATCCTTAAATTATCGTACAGATCTTGTGTTTAATAAAAATATTTCAGACAAAGAGCAGTAAGATCAAAAGGAGGAAAACTAAGCAAGAGATCAAGCATATTGAGTCCACCCAGACATCATCCGTTTCTTGAACAGAGACATCTCCAACTTGGTGCCCTCTAGATCCATGTTTCTCAACCTTAGCAACTTTAAGATATGTGGACTTCAACTCCCAGAATTCCCCAGCCAGCTTTCAGCTCTGCTGGCTTCAAATTGTGGGATGTAAAGTTCAGCCACGTCCACAAGGGAGTCAGAAAGATGAAAACAGGTTTGTGACACAAGCCCGGCCCCTTTTGTATATACATTGTGATGTCACACAGGTATGCAAAAGGGGCAGAGCTTGTGACGACAGGCCACAACACAGCTTTCACCTAACAAAAGCTGCAGACTTCTGCAGACGTCATGGATAAAGTCCACCATATTCCAAGGACAGTCAATCGCTAAAGACTGTGCTGAAGAATGACATCTAAGAGGTTGTACCAACGACTTCATGGGAAAGATGGAGGGGAATGAAGGAAGAAAAAAAAGAAACAATTTAATAAACCCTGATTTATTCCCCTACTCCTAATCAGCACCCACAGAATCCAGATATTTTGTTGAAATAAACCACATATCATCTCAGTTGATGATATGGGCAGCCATACAATTTGAATAAATTAAATAATAAATAAATAACAATCATGCAAGCTTTGCCCTTAGATACTAGCATGCAATATCACAGCTCAAGTACAAAAGGGGTGGATTTGGCTCACGAACCAAATTTTGTCATTTGCCCCTATCCCGGCCCTCCGTGGACACCCGTGCACACATGCTGGCTGGGGAATTCTGGGAGTTGAAGTCCAGACATCTTAAAGTTGCCAAGGTTCAGAAATACTGCTGTAGATCAAAAGCTAATGCAGAGATGCCAACTTTCTTTGAAGTTTGCAGAGCATTTCAGAATTGCATTGCAAGAGACAACTGGACTTTTTTTTTTAAAAAAAAAAGGAAAATAAATCATCTGGTAATAGTCCCCATCTCTAGATTCTGACTGGGAGAAGGGATCACATCTAGAATTGCATTTCTAGCATAAAAGCATGACCTCAGTTAACAAAATAGCTAACATTAGGGATGAGATTAACAATGATGCAGAATCAGCAGCCACTTTTACTGAACCTTCTTCCATAGATCTCTTTTCTGTTTAATGAGGATTTTTTAACTGTTACCATATTTATGCTAATGCAATTTGTACCGGTATTGTGATAAGTTTCCCTTCCAAACCATAATAAAACCTAAATTAGTTATGATTCCCAATAAACGAGGAGAAGATTAGCAAACCTCAGTTTGTGAATAGACTTCAGGATTCTGGCTGTAAATCTTCGCTATCTGGTTTCCTGTAAAACGCTGAGAAAAGACAGGCAACCAGTACTTAGGAACACAAATTGTAAATCGAGTCAATAATAATTAACTCAGCATAATGAGTTCAGGACATTGCACCCTGGATATTTAATTTATTAAATGCATAACAGCAGTTGCTACTCAGATGCAATAGGCATAAAACAGACGGTAATGCATTGACGTGTGAATTTTTAACTCACCTGGAGTTAAAAAAGAAAACTGGAAAATAGTCTTACTCATAACAGCATATATTTCAGAAACAGTAGATCATGGAAATTGATATTCCTGGACATTTAGGCAAGATCTCAAAAACACACAGGAATGACTCATTCGCACCAGAGGTGAAAGGGAGCAACACAAGGGTGTGGATACCTGTAACGGTATGCGAGAATGACCTTGGGAGACAGGAGGAAGAGCTGCAGCCTAAACAACAGTCTGATAAATGAAATCTGAGCCCAAAGGAGGAGAGGTGGTGAAAGCATCTCAGAAGGGATCCTCCCTTGTTTTCGGGAAAGTAAAAGTAAAGGAGGGGAGTTATTTTCAGACTTGCCAGATTCTGTAACCTTACAATAAAGATAGTGTTAATATTCATGGTTGGTGTTTCTTGTCTGGACTACCTCAGAAGGCTGACATCAAGTCTTGCAAATCTCCACCCCCATGCCTCCTTCAAACTCAGATTTCTTTTATCAGACCGTTGTCTAGGTTGCATCTCCTCCTCCTGTCTCCCAAGGTCATTCCCACATACCATGACAAGACCAAGATCTCAGGCCACACAGCACGCTCAGACAGCTGAATTTCAGCAGGACACTTTGAAGGCCTTGGGGGGAGTCTGTGGGAGGTGGAAGTGGTTTGTCTCCCAGATCCCTCCCACTCACATTCCCACTCTAATCCTACCCTGAAAAACTAACCAAAAAAATCTGAACAGTTCGATCCTGCCTCTTCCAGTTTCCTTATTGTACCACCAGACAGTTTCCTGTGATCTTCCAGAAGGTTAAGAGGCCAGGTTGCAGGTCCTGATCCCTTAGGAATCACCCCACTCCTACTGCGGTGGTTAGAGCAGTGTTTCTCAACCTTGGGAACTTTTAAGATGCGTGGACTTCAACTCCCAGAATTCCCTAGCCAGCATGGCTGGCTGGGGAATTCTGGGAGTTGAAGTCCACACCTCTTAAAGTTCCTAAGGTTGAGAAACACTGGGTTAGAGTGATGGGCCAGAACTAGGTTCAAGTCTATCGTCATTGGGTGGTTTTAATTAGTTGCTATCTCATCACCTGAAGGACAAGGACAAAGTCTCGTTTGAGGATCTGAAGGACGAGGACATTTCTATTTTACTTCCTTTCTACGGAATCTGCAAACAGTGCTGTTTTCTTTTGAGTTTTAGTCCTAATTAGCGTGGAGTTGGAAGGTCCACTTAAAATCTAGTTGCAATGTTACTCAGATTTGGAAATCATTACTGAGGATTTTCAGGGCTACAGTCCCTTCAAACTAATTTTTTTCCTACCAACTTCTGCCAGTATAACTGCTTTCTTAAAGTTGCCCATTCATTTTATTCCTCCTCTCACTTTCGCTCCTCCATTAGGGAGAACATCAGCTACTATCTAAATCAAAATTATGTAACCTGAAGCTACAGACCACACGTGCAAGCTTCTAACAAATTTAAGCTTTTATTATAAGAGGAAAGGGAAATGATTAAATAGAATGGGAATTGTGGAATTTAAAAGATTTGTTTTTAGTTTTAATTGCGTTTTAGTGTAAATTAGAGCGAGGTTGGTTTTTATCCTGCCCCATCTAGTTTTGAGGGAGTACGACTCCATAGTCCAACACTCAAAGGTTTAGCGTGGATCTCAGTCTGCAAATATTTGTGAGACCTGATTTAGATTTAGATTCCTTCACAGAGCTCAACGCCTACCCCACCCCACTGCACCCCGTTTTGTCCTCCCCACAAAAGTATGTACTTTATGGGAGCAAGACTGGAAAAGAAGTCTTAATCAATGTTCACAGTAGAACTTCTTGGTCATCTTCTCTACTTTCTTCTCCAACAGCTCTCACCTCATAAGCTCGGGAGCCAGTGATGTCAGCTAGTTTCTGAGCCCCACCAACACTTTTTTCCAGAGAACTACACTGGGCACTTGTGCTGGAATCCATCCAAACTGGACTGTTGCTGACAGAAAAACAACTCTGCTGGAAACAAGGGGAGGGAAAAATAGCAGAACAGCCAATGAAGTCAAATAGCAACATCAGTCCGTCTTGCTTCCATACAGGAAGGTATAACTACGGTGCAGAGGAAATACTTTTAACGGGGCAAAACAGTCACCATTTTATTACTCTCTAGTTTGAGGCATTCAAGCCACAGGAAAACATTGCCAGAGGTTGCCTAAGATGAAGCAAGGTTGGGCTTCCAAAAGACAAATATCCAATACAATCCTCCCAGTATCAGCAGAGGAAGAAGATGCTTAAGATTTAGTAACTAGGTTGGAGTTGGGCTGTGAAAATGAGAAAAGTCCAAGCATCCCATTTAACCATGGCTTGCTATTGTCATGGATGGCCAAGGCTAGGCCTCCAAACCATGGTTCTGCACAACTTAGGTAATAAACTGGCAAGGCTAAAGGTTGTGGGATACCCAGAACTTTACCCCATCTCTTTTGGTGATAAGATGATGTTATGGGATGTTATTAAGCTGTTGGTACCTAAGTTGTGTTAGGAAGCCACAGTATATTTTGATGGTAAGGGGTGTTTTTAATGGCATTGAGCGACCCAAGTAAGATGCCTCTTCTGTACTGCAAAGGCAGCATGGTGCCACCGCAACACAAGCTCTGCCCATCTAGCATATGCCTTGTGATGTCATAAACGCATAAGAAAGGGGCAGAGCTTGCATCGCAACATTGCAATTACCATTTTAATAAAAGCATCAGATCCTGGGGATGCTTCTCTTTGGAATCTTGGGATTGGGTGATAAAAACTGCAAAAAAACTTTATTTTTGCAGTAAATAAAGACTTGTTAAAACTAGGAGATTCTAGAGCAGTGTTTCTCAACCTTGGCCACTTTAAGATGTGTGGACTTCAACTCCCAGAATTCCCCAGCCAGCCATGCTGGCTGGGGAATTCTGGGAGTTGAAGTCCACACATCTTAAAGTGGCCAAGGTTGAGAAACACTGCTCTAGACTAAACCAGTTTGGCTCTAAATCAGTGTCACGCACGTTCATTCATAAATCCAAACGCACACAAACTTTATGTGTTGGGGCAGCTGGCCATTCTAAATGGATGAATTTTGTGGATAACCGGGAGATTCCTGCTATCCGTTCCTAATCAACCATTTATCTGGTTGATAACCATTTACTTTATTTACTACATTTTTTAATTCTACCAGTTACCGAAATCTCTCGTTGGTTTACAACAGAAACATCAAGTTAAGTTAAAACCAAAAATATGTTTTAAAAAATCAAATCAACACCGATTAAAAGCCAGCTCCAAAAGGGGTACTTTGAGGGCTTAAATTTAAAATGCCATCAAAGAAGTAAAGTCAGCAGGAAGAACTTCTGAAGAGGTGTGAGGGCTACAGAGATGGTTTGATCCTGAGTCCTTGCAAGCGAAACCCATAGTAACTGCAGATCCACTTCCTCAAGTATTCTTTGAGAATATTCTGTATTTAAGAATCATTTCACTTCTATCACCCTGTGATTCTCTCATTTACTGAGTAAATTTGACTCAGCGTCTCTTAGTCCCAACATTAACTTCATTTTTTTGAATAAACGTGTCTGTGTCTGAAATGCAAGTCCGCAAAACTGATTAATCATATTAAGAAGATAAGTTGGTCAACTGTTTAGATCAACCATATTTGGGCTGCAAACACCACTAGGTGAAAGTAAAAAAGAAATTAGGGTTCATTTCTTCCCTGATCTCTGGAAGCCATGTGGATTTTTGCAGATATGGCTTACAACCGTGAAATCAGTATTAATTTGTCTATTTTATGGTAACAAGGGCAAGAAACAGTCCATTCCCCCCTGCTCTTTTCTTCCTCAAGGGCTAAGTAAATGTGAAAAGTATCACATTTCTGTATGTAAAGGAAAACACAAATACATTGTGCGTATTTGTTCTTAGCTAAGAAAAATATAAAGGTTTCCTAAGATCAATCAGTATTAAGGTCAGTGAGCAAGAACAAGTTCTAACTTCCTCGAAAAACCACTGGAGAGGGTTACCTTCAGTGACTGATGTAAAGGAAGAGCAGGTGATAAATTCTGCAAAACAGAGCTCGCTCCTTCTTTCCAATAGACACTTCCATGTTGCTGTTAAGTTATGGAAAATAGAGAGAGGTCTCATACTGTGATTCCCATTAAATGTTAATAAACGTGCATACTACTAGCACTGAAGAAAGTGTAGCAAAAGTGAGATTAAGACGATTATTTACTGTTCAAACCAAAGGCTTTTTCTAACATTGCCTTTTCCATTTGCTATTATAGTTATATATCAGGACCAAAATATCTTTTAGAAAAATTCTACAACCATTCCATTAACTCTGACAGACACACACACACACACACAGTGGTTCACCTGGAACAGTTTATTTAAACGTATACACACACGCGCGTGTGCACATACACACACATGCTGAGAATCTCAGCTAAAACAAAAACAACAAAATTAAAAAAAAATTAAAAACCCAAATCAACAAGTTTTTATTACTTAGAAACTAGAAATGGTAGTTAGCATCTCAGATTCCAAAATGGATTTTACTGTTCAGAGGTGGGAATTAAATGAATTACAAATTAACATCAAAAGCAGACATGCGGCACATTTAAAAAGGCCTAAAACTATGCAAAGAAGTCCTAAACTACATAATTTCAGAGTTTGATTACAGATAGATAGATAGATAGATAGATAGATAGATAGATAGATAGATAGATAGATAGATAGATAGATAGATTTAAACTGGAAATACATAGAGCCCAAAGCATCTGTTTCCCACCACCACTGCCTTCCTTTTAACCAACCTGCCCAGCTCCAGACAAAGCTTTTACAGTGGAGAAATTAAAGCCCGCAGACTTCATCTTTTCCAAAATCAGATCCAGGGCCTAGAAAAAAAACAAATCTGTTGCATGGTGACTGCAGTATTCTTGGAAATTTGGAGATCTCACCAGTCTCAGAAATGAACAGAAAAGAGATGCCTGCAGTCCAGGGGCATCCACAAGGGGGGGCTAAAAAAAATCAAAATGGCGGCCACAACCATGCAATTGAAGCCCTGCCCCCTTTCTATATGCATCGTGACTTTTTTTTTTAACCAGCACCCCCCGCATAAGACCCTGGTTGGGATACTGTGGTTGTACAAACTCCTGGGTACCACCTCTGCTCCATGAGTTGTACAGGTTGCCAGTTGGCTTCTGAGGGGACTTCAAGGTCATCGCCAATAAAGTCCTTCATGGCCTGGAACCAGGTTATCTGTGAAACCATGTCTCTACTGTTTTACCTCTTCGTCTTATTACATCTAGTAGCACAGGTCCCCATCATTAAAGTTACGTGATCTTCTGGGACCTTGGAGACATGCAATGGTGGTGACCACATCTACCCTGGGAGATAGCATCCACCCCCAAAGACTAGACAGCCCCAACTTTATGGTCATGTAGGCAGCCCTAAAAACACCGCAGTTCCAATAGCCCCAGGGTAGGACACTTTGCAACCCCACCCTGACATTGCAATTTTATTCTTAGTGTTGCCTTCCCTAATACAGCAGTAGATCTTGGGGATTTTCTTGTTCTTGCTCTCATTTGGCTGCTTGCTTTATTGGTTTAAATGGTGCATAGACGCTTGGACTAAGGCAGATTAGAATCCAAACAAATAAACACTGGAATAAATCACCCAGCACAGGGGATCAAGAGAAGAGCTTTAACTCCAACGAGCCCCAGGATCGTTCTAGGTTAAGCTAATCTCCCCAGTCAGCCATATTGTGTCATCACAGAAGGACGGACAGAAGAGCTTTGCAATGTGACCCAAGTCATCTGCTCTTCTCCTTCTTTCCATATTAAGGCCAGCTCCAGTCCCTCCCTCTCCTTGCCTAGCCTTTGCTCAACTGAAAGCAGAACAAGCTTTCTGGAAGTTTGAATTCGGCCGAACCAGAAGGATGCCCAGCAACAGCGGCAAGATGGCAAGGCTACGGTGAAATGCCAAGGTAAAGATCATTCCCACAGCCACACAACCTTTGAAAGCAAGTGCTTGCAGGGAAAAGCAACCATGCTAACATCTGTACAGTTCAGCTGTGCAGATTTATAAAGGCTTATGGCCAAAATCCAACCATCTGTCGGACGACACTGAGTGCAGCCAACATCAAATCAGCGAGATGGATCTGCACCAGTGGAGCACTGGAGCCAAGGGGTGAACACACATTTTTATTTTTGGGGGGGAAAGGGTATGTTTCATTAGGGAATGTTCCTCAAACACCTGCTTTCTTTGCCCTTGCACTGTACACGTGCTTACAGCAGCTATCAATTGTGAGTTTTTTCAGTGGGGGAGGTGTCTACCTTATTTCAAAGAAAAGGGATAGAGAGACATTTATAACTAGCTAGGAATGTAATCTCATATACAGGTGGTCCTCATTTAATGACCATTTGTTCAGCAACCATTCGAAGTTACCACCACGCTGAACAAGTGGGACTTATGACCGGATCTCGTATTTACGGCTATCCCAGCGTCCTGCAGTCATGTGATCGCAATTTGCAACCGTCCCTGCCAGCTTCCCACAAGCAAAGTCAATGGGGAAGCCAGCAGGAAGTCGCAAGTCATAATCATATGAGGTCATTGCTTAACAACCTGCACAATCCTCATTTAACAACAGCAACCAGGATTGCCGGAACTGCCATTGCTAAGCAGCACAGTCACGTGGTTTTTCGACTTACAGCTGTGTTACTTAACGATGGAGATTCCGGTCCCAATTAGCATTGTTAAATGAGGACTACCTGTACCAGAAGTGATCTTCCATGTTTTAGGGACCAAAGGTATTCTTCCCCTAATGAATTTGTTGGGCTTCAGCAATTCCTCCTATATTGCCTCTAAAATTTGAGGGCAAACTACTTGTTTGCTTATTTATTCATGGCAGTGTTTCCAACCTTGGCATTCCAGGTCTGGGCTTCAACTCCCAGAATTCTCATCAATGGCCATGCTGGCTGTGGAATTCTGGGATTTGAAATTCACAACCCTGGACATTGCCAAGGTTGAGAAACACTGATTTAAGGCATTTGCAAAACTGCCCAACTCACAATTTATGACTCTGGTTGGCATACACCAACAAAACCAATCAAAACAAAAAGTAATACAAAACCAATATATAAGCACAATCAGCTGCATAGCCACAGCTGGAAATGCAGGTCTTACCAACCATTCAGCAACGGTTCAAAGTTGCAACAGCACTGAACAATGCTTATGACTAGTCCTCGAAGTTCCAGCCGTCACAGTGCCCCCACGGTCACATGATCACAATTAGGGTGCTTGGCAACCAGCTCACACTTATGATAGTTGCAGCATCCTGCGGTCGTGTGATCACCATTTGCAACCTTCTCTGCCAGCTTTCCACACACAAAATCAATGGAGAAGCTGGCAGGAAAGGTTACAGGTCACTCTGGTAAGTTCCCCCTGGCCTTCCTGCCCACTGAGCCACATCTTCCTTCCTTTGGCCTCCCTGCACTCACACCGCACTGCAGCACCCTCCTCCCTGAACTCACATGCAGCCTGCGCTGGGCCTCCCAGAGCCTCTCTCACTCCCCCGAGGCACCCCCTACACTTCTTACCTGGGACTCCCTCCACTTTCTGCTTAATGACTTGCACTTCTTGGGCTTACAACAGCAACCTGGACTGCCTGGACTGCTGTCGCTAAGCGATGCCGTCACATGACCACATCGTTTAGCGACAGCAATCCCAGTCCCAATTGCTGTTGCAACCCGAGGATTACCTGTATTCCCTCTCCTAACATAATGGGCTCAATTGCTACCCTAGCCCAATGCACAGGAGAAAAGCTGAGTTTTCACGAGTAGGGTCAGGACCTCCCATAATTTGGAAGGGAGTTTATTCCAAAGGACAGGCACAACAATTGGGAAGCCATGCCTCCTAGGCCCCATTAGGTGACACTAGTTCAGAGAAGAGACCTGGAGCATGCCCACTCTGCACGGGATGAGCAGAAATAACCAGAGATAGGTGGTCCTGCAAATAACCCTGCCCTGTGCCATCTAAGGCTTTATAGGTAATAACCAGCATCTTGGCTTGCACCCAGAAGCCTACTGGGAGCCAGTGCATAAATGACCCTACAAATAGCCATGTCAGGCTTTATAATAGTCATCACCTTACAATTGCACCATTTTTGTCAGCCCCAACATATAGATCAACTCCAAATTAAGACTAAAACTACTTTTATTAAGAGCTGCTACACTAACAGAATCTTGCAAGACTGATTATGCTTTACTTCCTCCTTTTCTTATACTCATGTGAATTAGGAGAGTGTCTTCATAATTTGGGCTTAAGCCATGTTTCCCCCCTTGTTGCTTGGGTATGGATCCTCCCTCTCCATCAAGGCCATCCTCTTTACTCTCTACAATTTTGTACAATTGTAAACATGGGGAGGTGGGGGGTGTTTGTTATGTAGTTAGTCATGCCCATTTTCCAGATGTAGCCAGCTTCTGGGTGTGGGTCCCCTGGTATACTCCAGGAAAATTCAGCTGGGAAAAAGAGATGCCCATCTCTGCCATGTGTATTTACTCTACAATTAGGCCACCTTTTGGAGCCAGGCACATCTTAAGGTTTGAGAACCTGTAGTTAGTTGTGACTATGCCATGCTCTCATGGCTGCCAGAGGGAGCACGGCGTAGTCACAAACCATCCCTGTACCAGAAGGGAAACTATCCTCCAAGAATATTAATTAATTAATTAATTAATTAATTAATTAATTCTCAGCCAACCCAGAGAGACTTTCACGGAGCTCAAAGGCATTCCTGTGAGCAGGTATGAGACTAGAGATTACTCCTTTGCTTTGCAGCATTAGTTAATTCTTTTCAACTAAGGCAATCTTTAGGGAAAAAATTAGGTGGGACAGAAAACTTGGAGAACATCAAGAGGTTTGGAGAGATGTTGGTGTTTACTGGCACCATATTGCCTCCCCAGGAGACTAGATTGACAAAGAAGAATCTTCAGAGAAATTTCTCCTTCTCTCTCAAAAAAAAAAAAATGCCTCCAAGATTTAAAGTATCAATTGAACAAGATCACATAAACAAGAAAAAAATGAAAGGCAAAGCAGTTTATCTTCCATTAAAAAAAAAAAGGAAACAGTGTTTATGATTAAAAATTGGAAACGACCAATGAAGCTTTGATAGGAACTAAATGGGGAAAGGATGTAATTATGCGAAAATTCCATTTCAGCCGAAGCAATGTTGACATCATTTTTGAATTATCACAACTGCTATGTTAAACAATAGTATAAAATGCAACTATTTAAAGAAATAGGGAAAACTGCATCATCAAAGGAAATCTCAAGAACATTCAGAGATAGTAAACAAGCAAATTATAGATTGTCTGACAAACGTAATAGTGTCTTGTATAACCCAATTTTAATAATGCTGAACTAAGTATCATCTAATGACACAGATAGCGTCAAGCAGCCAATTATTGAAATCTATGGCAGCTCCTAATTAAGGAGAGGAGAAATGCCATTCCTCCAGACTCAGTACTCACAGAAAAAAAAATATTTCACAGCCTGCCTTCACAACTGCTAAGGAAAAGAAGCTTGTAAGGGAAGTTCCTAAAGCAAGCTGAAGCCATCTCTCCATCTGGGGGTGGGTGAGTATCTTAATGCATTGGGGTTTCCTTCCATTGGCAACAATCTCCCATCCAGGCCTACCAAACTGTTCACCCACCACGATAAACACAAATCCATGTCTCCATGTGTTTGGTCCAGATCTTCTGGTTTTCATAGCCCCAAGAAGGCAGGAAAACCAGAAGTTTCAGCAAGATTCTAATGGGTGATCACTCATGCATTAGTAGATATCTTACTATCTACAGTGCTGGAAGAAAAATATTGTCGTACTCAAACCCAGGAAGTTTTATCCATGCTTGGATGAAGCTATCAAAACAGTTGATCATGTGTTACTGTCCTTTTTACTACAGCTGGTGCTCCATGCCAATAACTCAGTTCCTTATTGAGTGTTTAGGTCAACACCTGAAGAGGAAGTAGAACCTTTTCAATGAGAAGACCAGTCAACTTACATCCCCATGAAAATAGCTAAATTCTGTTCTATTAGTGAGATATTAAACCACAGTAGTGTAAAGCAGTGTTTCTCAACCTTGGCAACTTTGAGATGGGTGGACTTCAACTCCGGAATTCTGCTAGCTGGGGAATTCTGGGAGTTGAAGTCCACACATCTTACAGTCACCAAGGTTGAGAAACACTGGTGTAGAGTGTACAAACAAAAATTTATTTCTTGTAAGTTGGACCAGATATAATGCTGGTTTAAAACGAAATATGCTATGCCCCAACTGAGTTCTAAGTGATATCTTGGAATATTCTTTGTTCAAGAGCTACCATTGCCTGATCTTGTCCCAGCTGCATCAGTGTCTCCCTTGAGAATCCCAACTTGTGTAATTTGTCATTTATTTCAGGTTTCCAAGAGGAATTAATATTTACCTGACAGGATAAAAGTATCAGACTCTGAGGCTGAAAGTGGGCTTTTAGCCAATAGCTGAATATAGGTAGCCATGTCCTCATTTCTATTTTTATAAATCCTGCCTCCAAACCTAAAGCAGTGCTGGGCACACATTTTGCTACTTGGAATAACTCTCTTAGGAAACCCGTTTGAATTCTTTCTCATTTCTCATAGTTGACACCTGGACTGAACTGTGCTCCAGAGAGGAGCATCTCGGCTTCAAAGCAGCTGGTACGTACTGGGCTCCTTTCAAGAAAAAGAAAGAGAATCCAAACTGAAAATCCACAGTATCCTGGTTTTTCCAAAGGTTAGGGACTCAGAAATAGAAATAGTTACATACCATAGCGGTTCTCTCTTTCTGGCCAGCAAAGAGTCCGATGGATTTCTATTGCATAGATCTAAGCAAATTCACAACATGACTTATTCAAAAAGGCACTGGCAATGTGAACAAAAGATTAGTTCTTACCTTGACCCACATTAACACAGGAGAAGACACAGATAATCTGTCATCGTGTACATAAACACCACCTTGAGTGCTGCAGGAAACACAGTATTAAAGCAAATAGCATTACAGTAACTTGTTTTTCTGCTCTGGGTCTCCCCAAACACAATTGTCTAATGATCAGAGAACACAGACTTGTGCCTTCTTGTGAATAAGAGGGACAGCTAAGCTTACAATTTCCAACTGCTGAAAAAAATGCGTATGTTCCCTTCTCCTATTATAACGCTGCTACAATATACAGAAATACAGGTAGTCCTTGCTTAATGACCACAACAGGGAGCAGAAAATTCGTTGTTAAGCAGGGAGGTCATTAAGCGAGGCATCACATGACCACATCTGACTTTACAACATTTTTTGCAGTGGTCATTAAACAAATCATGCAGTTCCCCATTGATTTTGGTTGCCGGAAGCTGGCTAGGAAGATTGCAAATGGCAAACACATGACCCCAGGACGCTGCAACCATCTTAAGTGCGAGCTGGTTGCCAAGCGCCTGGATCGCAATCACGTGACCGCAGGGATACTGCGACAGTGGTAAATGCGAGGACCGGTCGTAAGTTATTTTTTTTGGTGCCGCTGTAACTTCAAACAGTCACTAAATGAATGGTCATTAAGCGAGGACTACCTGTGCTATTAGTAAGCAGCTTTGAGCCACTAAATAAAATCAAAGAGCCATTTTTTTAAGCCAATACACATTTGGACACTCTCACAGGCACCAATTCTGATGCTTGGATATAGCCACGATATTCCTGCTTTAATCATTCTGCAATCCACACTACAATCCTCCCCAACCGGGTGCCTTCCGGAAGAGCTAGGACTGCAATTCTTAGAATGCTTAGCAAAAGCCCATGGAGGCTGAGAATTTTGGAAGTTGCAGTTCCAATGTGTCTGGAAGCATCAGGTTGAAAAAAGCTGATGTCAAGACAAGAGAAGCTGAGTAGGTTCAGCCAATAAATCTTCAATAGGATAAAAATGATGCCATGTAGGAAGCATCTAAGACTGATTACGCAAGTGCCAAAAAGACTAAAGCAGCAGTTATACACAATTCCAAACCAACTTTGGAAAACATAACACAGAAATCTGCAAAGAACTGCACATCTTCCAGCCTCCAAAACTTTCGTAGAGGAATAGCATTATTTTGATCCCTCTAAAAGAGGGATGAAAAACATGTTTTTTTTCACCTGCTCCTACCATAGGAGGATGTGAGAATTGAGAAGGACAAAATATCTTACTCAGGCAGAGAAGAGGGCTTCTTCCCAAGTATTGTTTGTTGTTTCCAATGGGCAACAGAAAAGAGTTATTGATGTTCTTCTTAGCATTTGTACCTCTTGGATGCAAGGCCCGCTTGTTTTGTGCTCACCTGGTTCTTATAGTATAACTATCAATGAATGATGTGATGAGGGGTTTTGTCTGGCTTGTCACGGAGTCTGGCAAGAGTGACAAGAGGAAGTGACTGGCCCAGTTGGCTTCTAGGCTTAAGCGAGGACTCAAACTTAGGTCTCCCTGTTCTAGCACCTTCCCCACTAGACTATCCTGGCCATTGGCTGAGAGGAAGTTGCTGGCCCAAGGTCACTCAGCTGGCTTCCATGACTAAGACAGGGCTAGAACCTGGATCTCCCTGCTCCCTATCCAGCACTTTCCCCACTAGACCACACTGTCTCTGAGAAGAAGTGACTGGATCAAGATCACCCAGCGGCTAGAACCTGGGTCTCCCCACTCCTGGTCCAGCACCTTCACAACTACACTGTGCAGTGTAACTGGGGAGCATATTAAAGTATTTCAATAAATAATTAAATAAATGCTGGGTCTTGGGCAACAGAGAACCATAATTAAGGAAAAAGATAAAGAGAATGGGAAGAAAGAAACCTCTAATCTGGAACTATATCCTCTCAGTAAAGTAATCCTTCTCCTTAAGAAGTAATAATACAAAATACCAATAAATATATATTCAATACATATTTACTGAGCCTTCAGGAATGGGCAACATAAAATAAATAAATAAATATGTAAATAAATATTGAGATTGGAATTCCCAGAATTCCAACCAGCTAGACCTTCTGATTGGGAATCCTGGGACTTGCCATTCCAACACATCTGGAAAATGCCTAGATAAAGAAGAATGAGCTAGTGTATATCAGCTGTGTATATCAGTTAGACCAAGGTATGGCACAAGGGAAGAAAAACGTACCCAAATTCCGGGAGATCTTTGTCAAAATTAATATTGTCCTCATGGATGACTCTCAACTGTTCATCGACCGCAATTACTTTCAGCTGGAGAAAGAGCATGTTATTAATTCTAAATTCAGAAGAAGCAATCATTTCTACATGATCAGTCACTAGAAATTGCCACTTCATGCTGCCTTCTTCCTACGATCACAAAGCATGGATCATTGATTAATGTCCTATTTCCCGGGTGCAAATTAGAACCTCACTAAAAAGAGATTGAAATCCCCATGATTAGTCTGGAGAAATATCTCACCATTTCCTATCGGTGTCCCCAGGCTTTGTTTCTGCATGATCAAGCTCTTATTTTACTATTGCTTTTCACAAAACCCAATTTTAAAAACATCAATTCATGGTAGACAGCTGGCTATTCTTTTTTCCTGCTTGTTTCAAGAGAACAGAAAATGACAGCCTCGGATGCCACTATGGTGGGGATTTTTTTACAAAATACTGTGAAAATAATTTAATACCTGCTTTCACCTTTCCTTAACTTTGCACAGAACTCTAGCTTATGTTATTCTACCATTCTGAGCAATCACACCTGTTGGCCAGACAGGATGAGGAATCTGCATGTTCCCATCCCAAAACATTGCAGAAAATCTGTCAAATAAATCCTACATTTCTTAACACTAACAAACTCTGCCATGTTGGATAAGCCCAATGTATCCCGTCCTGAAATGAGGTCAGAGACTTCATAGGTGAGCATATAAATTGAATATAAGGCAAATATTATCTCCCAGTGCAGAGATCCCATTTCAGAGATGAAACCTGCCCCATCACAGGAACCAAGAGATTTGGTTCATCTACATCCCTGAGACAGGAAAAGAGGAGGCCGCTCTCAAACGGTTGCCCTCCCAGCAAACGGTGAGTTTGGTGGTCCCTAGAGAACATCAAGAAAGTCCCTAAAGAACACCAAGAAACGTGGCTCCTTTTTCTTCCAAATATAGTTCATTTTAATGTGACAGAGAAACTTAAAGATGGTGAGGAGCTGAAAGCTACTGAGATCAAAGGGGACATCACCTCCTGTCCCTCAGGCTGAGGGATCCTCAGACCTGCCATCAGAAACTGCTGAACATGGAGTGAGGGGGTCCTTTGTGTGCCTTTGATGGCATTTCCTACTCAACAGCAGCAACAATGAAGCTTCTCTTGGGCCAGGGTATCTCCACCCCGGGTACAGCTGGTTGTCACTCCTCACAAACATTTGTCCTGGCTGCCTGGAATTTGGATATGGATCAAGGCAATTGCTGGAAGAAGTGGGTTGCTCATTTTCAGTAGGCAATAAACAAGTGCTTCTCAACCTTGGGAACTTAAAGATGTGTAGACTTCAACACGACTGGCCAGGGAATTCTGGGAGTTGAAGTCCACACATCTTCAAGTTCCCAAGGTTGAGAAATACTGCGATAAACTGTCAGTGTGGGAAGTACAAAAAATTAACTGAAGTTTCAGGAGCCATCCATCCACTGTCACTCAGCAGTGAGATGGGCGGTGACAAATTTGAAATACAAATTAAATAAATAAATAAAATGGGGTCTGCTGCAAAAACAGACTGGGCTTAAGGAGCACTAATGAAATTGAGAGTACAGAGAAGGGAATTCCCCCCACCCACCCATTGGAAAAAAAAATGACCACAAGGCCCAGAATTCTGGGCTGGTAGGAAAGAGCAATTCTGCAGTAAACCAACTGAAGCCTCAATGTCCCAGATCTAGCCTATTCGTCTTAGGGTCTCCAGGGGTCTCCTATCCAAGTTCTAACCAGATCTGACCCTGCTTAGCTTTTTTCGAGATCAGCCCAACCGGCCCTTCCATTTACCGTTAAAATTAAATGAGCTGCATGCAGTTAATATAATGATTCCCCAGCCATGGATTTAATATTTTCGGGAGGGCTCCTGAGGCTGCATATGGCTGAGCCTTCCTGGTGTGAAACTGAGTTAGATGCTTTGCACAATTATTTGTAATTGTGCCATCTGGATATTCTCTTTGGGTAAGACAATTGTGGATTCTTTTAAAGTACACGATACACAGCCTTCAGAGAGAGAAAGAGGTTTACATAACCTCTCCTTCAAACAAGATCCAAAATCTATGTCCGAGAGGAAAATGTATCAGGTGACATGCGCTTTCTCTATAATTTTAATTTGTTTTGGGCTAATGGATAATGAACTGCTAAAAAATCTACACCCCACAAGTGAATTCCATAGTTAACCTTTGGTTCCTCATGTTGCAACTCAGCGAATTCAAGTTGGGTTTGCTTTTAGATAGAGTTGTAAAACTTCAACAAGTCTTAAAAGGGCTCGTATCCACACTTTGCAGGGTTTGCCTTACCGGAGGATAAAAATTCTTTTTAACGCATGAAGTTCACCCCTTCTGAACAAAGGGGGAGTACTTTAAAATTCACATGCCACCTTCAGAAATTTTCCAAGCAGCGGTAACGATGCTTCTGTGGAACTCTCATTTAACCCAGTGAGAAAAAAATCTCCAATTAATACAAGAAATATGCATTTGCAGATATAAATTCAGTAGCAGGATTGGCTGCAACATCTGTTGAGATCCAGTGTCTGGCTGCACCCTAACGTGTCAAAAATAACAGTGCAATCCTCTAGATCAGTGTTTCTCAAACTTGGCAACTTTAAGACATGAGGACTTCAACTCCCAGAATTCCCCAGCTGGCCATGCCAGCTGGGGAATTCTGGGAGTTGAAGTCCACAGTCTTAAAGTTGCTAAGTTCGAAAAATACTGCTATACATAGAAGCTGAGCAAAGGATTATACCCTAAAGAAATTCTCATCTGAATCTCCCCTCCTAATAAAAGTTGCAATCTTATGCACAGGCCTTAGCATGGCTGAAACCAGAGCACAAATCTCAGCACAAACCCTAACAACTTTCCTCCATCGTCGTTTGATCTTAACCCACATTAAGCCAAAGGCTAACCATTCCCTTTCTGACTGAAGGACCTGGAAAAAATGCAAAATTCCCCGCTAAGCCTGTCCGACAGAGAGGGAGCCTGGGATAACAGCCTCAGTGCACTGAACATGTGCAAAGGGCGTTTGGGGGAGGAGGGGGGTCCGGCCCAAGCTCCCCGGGGGGACACCCAGTTGAGGAAGGGCTAGAATCAATGGAGGGAGAGAAGAGAAGATCTTGGGCATCTGCGGGGAACTTGGCAATTTTCTCCCCAAAATAAAATGAGCTGCAGTTTTTTTCCGGCTGCTCCTTGAACCAGCCTTCCCCGAGCAAACAGCCCCCGGGGGCGTCGGGCTCCAATTCCCATCCCGCGTGCCGGGGATGATGGGAGCGGGGCTCCGAAGCGCCGCAGCGGCGCGCTCGGTTCGGTCCGGTCCGGTTCGCCGCCCTGCTCCGCGCGCGCCTGGCACGGCCGGGCCCCGCGGCTGCCGCCGGAGCAGCGTCCCTTCGCGGCCCGCCCAGCGGCCGCCTCCCGCTCGGTACCTGCTGGGTGCTGAAGTCCCACCCCAAGCAGCAGAGCCCGGGAGACGCGGCCATGACGGCTCCGCTTCCTCCTCTTCGCGCGCGCGGTGGGAGCCGCCCCGGGCGACGGGGAAGCTGCCCCGGGCCGGGCCGGGCCGGGCCGGGCCGCCGCCTTTGCAGCGCCAAGCGCCGCGCCCCCCGCTGGCTGCGCTCTCCGGGGCAGGGCGCAGGGTCCGCACTGACCCCCCCGCCTCGCTCCCTCCCTCCCTCCCTCGGCCGACCCGCCTGCCCCCTTCGGAGTTTGCAGCAGGGCTTTCGGCGTTCACAGCCCGCCTCTCAGAGGCTGGACGGGCTCCCGGCGCTCGCGCGTAAAAGGGGATGGGCGCGCCCAGCCTCGCCTTCCGATCCGTTTGGAGCAATGCAAGAAGCAGGCGTTAAAAAAACGAACATAAAATCTATCTATCTATCTATCTATCTATCTATCTATCTATCTATCTATCTATCTATCTATCTATCTATCTATCATAAAACGTATCTACCTACCTACCCACCTCATCACCTACCTACCTACCTGATTTATATGGCCGCCCATCTCACACCAAGTGACTCGGCGTACAATAAAACCAACAATTGACATTCTACAGAGGCTGCTTGCACAATTAAACATCAATAAAAACAAGATCCTGGGAGGGAATGCATCAAAATGCTATTTAGTATTATTTCCAAGGCCCTGGCTCTAAACATAGTCCTGGGTCCTGTAGCCCAGAGTTCCTCAACTTTGGCAACTTTAAGATGGGTGGACTTCAGCTCCCAGAACTGAATTTGAAGCGTTAACCTTTCTAAATTTAATGTTTTAAATTACATTTTTTAAATGTTACTTTGAAATGTTAATTCAAATTCCCAGGCTGGCTGGGGAATTCTGGAAGTTGAAGTCTACCTGTCTTGAAGTTACCAAGGTTGAGGAACTCTGCTATAGCCTACTTGTCACCAGATGTCCAGGAACTAGAACACCTAGCATGGTCCTTGCTGACCCAGGTGACGACCGATCCCGTATGGGATTGCGTCTTGCCATATTGTTTATGGGACAGACACTCTTCGGCTGGGTCCTCTGATGAGACCCGTCCGGTATGGTTGGACCTCTGGCATAGCTCTCCTCAGAGCGCGCAAGCCCCACACCCATGTCAAGGTAGTGCCTCACTGGGGGTAAAAAGTATCATCATCATCATCATCTTCATCATCATCATCATCATCATCATCATCATCAGGATCTTTGAGTCACATTTTCTCCCGATCGATATCAGTATATCAATATAGCGTTTCTTTAAAGAGCATCTACCGCTGGCAACAAGGATTAAATTCCAATACAGTAACTTTTTAAAAAATGTTTTAAAGTTTTGGTTTTTTTTAAATAGATATTAAGGAGAAAAATGCTGGACTAGAGAGGGTTAACAGAACAGAATAGAATATTTGTTTCAGGCACAGTCCAGAATCATAGATAGAAGCGCATTAGGAAATAAAAATAAGTAAAAACAAAACAGGATAAAAAAATACATTACAACTCATTGATGGGCAGTCAAAGTCTATCTCATTTTACAAGCAGGATAACAAAATTGGCCTACTTTCAAGAAGGCTGAATCTGTACTGATCTGATCACAACTACAATAAAAAAATCAGAATTTCCCAGAAGATTTATCAGGTTATAAGGCAGGTGAGAGGTTAACATTCCAAAATTGCAGCCACCATCAAAACATTTTTAAAATTAGTTTTAATTTGAAAACAGAATGAGTTAACTAACGGGGGGGGGGGTAAATAAGTTGTTGTCAAAGAAAGGACTTGGTGCATTTTCTTCTTCTTTTTTAATCTCCCTTTGGCTGTTTTATTTGTCAAAACATAGGTCCCCCAGGTTGCCAAGACTCTACCCCTAAGCTAGAAATCTGGAGGACTTTAGGAGTCCCTTTTCAGGAACAAATTTTTATTTAAAAGGCTTAAGCAATGAGAAGGTATAACTCACTTCATTGGATGCATCCTACGATGCCCCTAAGCCATCTATTTCTTAAACCAGATGTTGGCCAATCCATAAAAAGGCCATGGACAGAAGCATTTAGCCCTGTTTGTTCTTATCACATGCGGTTATTTCTCAGCAGCACCCAGAGCAGTGTTTTTCAAACTTGGCCACTTTAAGATGTGTGGACTTCAACTCCCAGAATTCCCTAGCCAGCCATGCTGGCTGGGGAATTCTGGGAGTTGAAGTCCACACGTCTTAAAGTGGCCAAGTTTGAAAAACACTGACATAGAGGAATGAAATCTCAGCACTGGTTCCTCAAAAATACCATATCTTCCCCCTAACTTTCAACCTTGACTATATCCCAAAGCAGGAATGATGACCATTTGTCACATACACTTAGGGTGACCAGACATCTGAACAGGCAAAGGAGACACAAAGAATTGGAAAGGAGGACAAATTGGGGGGGGGGGGTGGAGGAGAACATGCGAACTGTTTAACTTTCTTGGCATCTGCGACAAAAATTACAGCAAAGAAATTCAAAAAAATATATTTAGGCCTACCTGTATACGAAATGACTTTTTCCAGCATCAGAAAGACTGGTTTTTCAATCACGCTGTTTTTCCAACAAATCTTTATTTTCAAGAAGAGATGCCGGGGATAATATAGAATCGACGACAACACATTTTTCAAATTTCACCATAGAAGCGTATGACGAGTCTGCAGACTACACTGATGTAGCTCTGAAGGGGCTGGACTGAAGCCGATGGTTGGAATCAGGATATCAATTAAAGAATGAAAATCTAGGCTGTTGAGCCTGGCAATGGACGAGGGGAAGAAAGAAGCAGATAGTTTACAAGGCCACAATATGCAAAAATTTGAATGACTACTGTTGTGAAAAGAGTAGAAAGAAAAACAAGACGCTCAAAGAGCTGGACAATATTTGACTTTAAGGCTATGCCTGCTGGATGGAGAGCATGAGCACCAAAAGAAGGATTCGTCCTCCTTTGGCCGGACATCTGGTAAGCCTACATGCACACACAGATACACACCCTTGAAAATGGGGTTGACAGTATTGTATCCCATCTTCCTTCCAAGAAGCAAAGCTAGTATCTATAAGCTTTTCCTCCTTGAGTTTTCCCCCAACAGCAGCCCATGGAAAAGTTTGGACTGAGTCATCGTGATGAGCATTATTTCAGCCCTTTTATGATATTTCCATATCAAACTTCCAATCTGGCTTTATTCTGCGGTTTAATTTAGTTGGGAAAGGTTATTTTGCTGTTGCTTTGGTTGAAACAGTTGGGAATAATCTCTCTACGCTAACTTTTTTTTCATCCACCAAAGTTTCTGGCCTTTTAAGTTTGCATGTGTAGCGTGTAGGCCAGTGTTTCTCAACCTTGGGAACTTTAAGATGTGTGGACTTCAACTGATGCAGGCTGGGGAATTCTGGGAGTTGAAGTCCACACATCTTAAAGTTCCCAAGGTTGAGAAACACTGGTGTAGGCATTCAACAAATCTGGTGTTTCAGACACCAAGATCTGATGATGAGAGAAGGCTGTTGGTGTGTTCTCTGGATCAGAATCACATCATGGAAAATCCCAACAGTTATTGTGTGAGGCCATCTCATCAACTATCTGAACGAGAGCTCTTGCACTTTAAGAGCTATAAGGAAGGCAGAAATCCAACAGGCCTTCTTTCATCACATCTCCACCCTGTAGGCTCTGAACATTTTAACTTTGCTGTTCTTTGTCTGGAAGTAAATGACTTGGCAAGATCATTTATGTAATTTAGACAACAATATAGCTATTGCTAGCAATAGAAAAACAGCAGACCCAAGGCGTCTTTTATTATGCAAATGAACCTTATCAAACTCCTCTTGAATATCAACATTGACACTGATTAGAAGCCACCCAATTTAGGCATTTTTGCTTTGCTCTTTGGTTAAGCTGCCAAGCCAGCTGTTTTGTATATCTTTGACTCAAACATTTCAAGAGCCCTCATAGAAATGATCACTTTTGCTTCCCTAGAAGTATATTATATACATTCCTTTCGTTTCCTTGGGAAGAGAAGAAATTACTGCTGGAGAAATGCATCGTCCCTTTTTCACTAGCAGTGTGCAAAATGTTCCAAAGTTCAAATGTTCCAATCTCTAATTATGCCATGCTGACCTTGCAATGTTTCAGGGTCGGGATGAGACATTTCTGGATCAAAGTGCTTTGACCTTAAAACCTTTCACTGCCTCTTTGTCTTTCTCAGATATTCATAGCAAGATGGGATGAAGACCGATTTAAGAAACATCTGGCTTGTCAAAAACACAGGTGAGCATTTGGCATAAAACCAAGGGAGACAGAATATTTCAGAATAAAACATTCTCACGAGATATGGAAGAGCTACAACATTCTTTATAAGATGGATAAAGGGATTCCAGCAGAAATCAGCACGTTCAAACACACTGACACCCAAATCAGCCAACCATATTTTAGTTTCATATGTTATATGAACCCAGCACATGAGATTAGCATATAAATCAACGTCTGGTGCAAACTCAGAAAATTGCATGCTGGCTGGGGAATTCTGGGAGTTGAAGTCCACACGTCTTAAAGTTGCCAAGTTTGAAAAACACTGCTTAAGGGTTATCAGGTCTGGGGTGCCAAAATCCAGATAGCCACTAGATGGTAGCAAAGGGACATGGAAAATTCAAACTCTTCCTCTTCTGACATCTTGCAGCTGCAATCTGGTAGCCTAGAATCATTGGAATGACCCATGGTTGCTAACCAATTCAATATGTTTATTGTTTTGACCACTGGTCATAACACATAAGATAAAGCCTACATAAAAGTGGTGAAACATTAACAAAATACATTTAAATGTGCAAAAATCAGAAAGAACCTTAAAACATTGTTATTAGAACAGATAAACTAATGGAGAAACATTAGGAACTTTCGATAAAATCATCTCTGAACTGCCCAAAGCTTGCTAGCCTTCAGAGTAGTATCTCCTGGACTAAATTCATTAAATATTCCATTTTATGTAAATCAGGCAAAATGATTTGCCTGTTGGTTGCTAACCATAGGTAAATATGCTATACCAACACGCTGAACAAAAAAATGCTGTTTAAAGCCATGTCTGGCTGCGTGCCTCTGTGTTAATTTGCATAATCCTGAATTAAAATCACCCCTCCACAAATTGTTATCATTGCATCTACTTGAAATAATAGGATATTGTAAAATAAACAATAAATTGCCCAGGCTTGGGGTCCCAAGTGTGTGAAGGACCCCATTTCCTGGTTACATTAACATCTATGGATTATAATTTTTCTTGGCTGCTGTACATACTTGTATTTAATTTTATTTTAGTATTCTGATTGTAATTTGGTTTTAATTGATTTTATGATTGTTCACTGCCCAGAGTCACTTGTTTGAGATGGGCGGCTGCATAAATGGAATAAACAAATAGGCAGGTAATAATAATAATCAATAAAAATAACTCCATCTGTGTGGTTGCTAGGAGTCGAAAATGACTTGATGGCACCTAATCAATCAATCAAAATAAACAGAAGAAAATGACATGTAATAGAGGCAGAAAGAATCCTTGGCGAGAGAGGGCAGCGCCTCATTATAAACTTGCAGCTGTAACATCGTCCCGGCTTTTTGTCCACTTCGTTGTTAGATGAACGTTTGTGCTGCACACAGGGTTTTGGCACGGCTTCCTAGAGTTGGCCTTAAATCAACAACGGTTCCAGCCGAACAATTTTTGTCATTAAGGCTGCATTCAGAGGCTCAGGACAGGCTGCTTCATCTGAACCAAAGCGCATATTGCTGCTGATCGAAGTCAACAGCCCTGCAGCCAGATCTGCTTTCCAATGGTACCAGGATGAGGGAAATACATTGCTTCTGTCTGATTTTGTCTTTCTTATGGCAACAGATGGTGAAGGCTTATAAATATATGAGTGGTATTTTCACAGTGACTCATTCATCGAAGCAGCAAGACACAGACAGTTCCAGGCAGCCGAACAAGATGGACGTAAACCGGCTTCAGGAGCAATATCATTGTTTAAAAGAGAGGCAAAAGCTGCAGACCCATGTCATTTTGTTTAAAGCAGGTATGTTTTAGAGCAGTAGAAACTTTGGCAGCTAGGCATCCCTAAATTCCATATTGTTCTCAAAGAGGAAGGAGTGTATACTGCACGGTGGAAGGCAAAAGAAAGGTTTTGTTAGATTTCGTGGTAAAGTGCCTTGTGCCACCTTAAGAATTAACAGATGTAATGTGCCATATGTTGTGCATCTGTCAGTCTTTAAGGTGCCACAAGACTCATAATGGTGCCTTTGATAACAGATGGAGAGTCCGATCCTGTGTTTGTTTATTCTGAAGCAAGTCTTTCGATGTTAAACGGGACTTACTTCCTGCTACGTGAAGTTTAACAAGCATATTCCGCTAGGATTGCCGAATGCAACAGTTAAAACATGCTCTTCCCATAATGGATATCTTTTAAGACCAATGGGTCCTATTACATACTCGTTGAATCATTCTGTGGGGTTGGCTTTAATTTATTTATTAGGGGAAGAAATGGAAAGGGTCCAAATTCAAGCAGGATGCTAAGGAAGTCAGCAAAAGGGGAGAAAAAGCTGGCAAGAGGGGAAAACCCCTGGACTTGCAACTGGAAAGTGTGCTTAATTAAACTGAACTGTTCTTAGGTACATAACTCATGTCATGTTGGAAAAGGGATGAAGAACTGTAACTGTTCCTCTATGTTTTTTAAAATATTAAGCTACAGTAGTAATCAGAATATACAGGTGGATTCAATTGATACTTTGAATTAACTTTCTCTGGAGTAAGACATTTAAATGTGGAGGTGAATTATTTCCAGAAGTTGAGATACTTAACAAAAGTTAAGATCTTATGCTCACTAAGTTTTGGTCCTGGATACAGAATTTAAATGCATGGTAACTAAGAGTTGTTCTTGGAAAAACAGTCCGAGAAAACTTGAAAAGCAGGAACCTCAGCATATTTAGAGTATTAAAATTTCCTTTGAGGTGAATTCAGCTCCTGGTGAGTTCAGGAACGCAGCCATGTGGTTTTGTGGGTGACAGTACAGAAGTGGTTTGCCACTGCCTTCTTCTGAGAAGTTTTTCAACTTCTTCGTCTAGTCTGTGGACTTGGAAGTTCTGGTGGAGTCCTACCTAAGAAGTAATAAGACCTGAACTTGCTAGGGAAAAAACATCGGTGTAGTAGGGCTTCTTCCAAGTAAAACAGGCTGCCTAGAAGTTGTTTACTGTTTTACTAACAACATTTGATCATATTTCTGTGAAATTGGGGGAATGAGGCCAGGAGGAAGAACTTGTCCATCATGGCCCGTGTGCTGTGCAATGCCCTGACATCAAGGTTTTCCAGAAGCAGATGCTGGAGAGCTGGTGGTTTAATTTGATTTCTGTTATTAGATTCATACCCTGTCTTTATTTTCTTTACAACTCAAGGCAGAGTATATAATGCTCCCACCTCCTATTTTCCCCACAACTATCTGTGAGGTGGGTTGGGCTGAGAGAGAGTGACTGAGCCAAAGTCACCCTTTCATGCCTAAGGGAGGACTAAAACTTACAGTCTCCCGGGCTGTGGTCCAGCACCTTCACCGCTATGCCAAACTGGCTCTCAGGATCATTGTTTCTAGATAATACCACTGTATGTATTTCTCCAATTGTTGATTAAATCTGATTGTTTTAATTTTGAATTGTTTGTACCATGGATGTTTCCATGGTTGGGCCACGGTTGCTTAATGTTCTTTTTTGTATCCTGCCAAGAGTCTTGTCCCTGCAGAGGTAGGGCCACCTAATTTAATAAGTAAAGACATTGGATCGTGTGCAAATTAACTTGTTTACTTACAATTCTTAGAGCAGAACTTTATTTTATTTTTTTTAGCACAGCCTCCCTGCCTAATGCTCTTCACCTGCCTTAGACATCTTTATGGTCTGTGGGCGATGGAGTTGAACATTCATGGAGGACACCAAGTTAAGAGAGTCAGTACTAGAAGATCAGGGGACAATCTGTGGAGATCAGCATAGATTTCTCTTTCCTTGCTAATGATAATAGACATGAAAATTCCCCAGGCTCTTAAATTAGAATCTGTGGGGAAAGCTATCCTGGTATTTGGCTGGTGAGTTACAGTACAGAGTTCACTCCATCCTTTCAGACATCCTTTGACGTTTTGCATCAATCCAACTTCCCAGGAAAACGGAAACCTGGGACGCTGTCAATTGGTAGTTAAATCTGCAAAACGTTGTGATGTTTAGCCTGCCGTCATAGAGGTTCTGCTAGAGGAATCAGCTTCATTCTGAGAAAACGTGCAGAGGAAGATTGGGCCCATATCTATTTATTTATGTATTTATTCCAGGGTTATTTGTTAGATTTATAACCCAAATTGCAAGATTCCGCAGTTCTTAATTTGCCACTCTTTAATCTACACCAGTGCTTCTCAACCTTGGCAGCTTTCAGATGGGTGGACTCGAACTCCCAGAATTCCCCAGCCAGCCATGCTGGCTGGGGAATTCTGGGAGTTCGAGTCCACCCATCTGAAAGCTGCCAAGGTTGAGAAATACTGATCTACATAATGGGGTTGCATATAAATGCTTCCAAAGGGTGCTAAAGATAAAAGGGAATTGCCTTAATACAGGCTCCCCAAACTTAACACCCTCCAGATGTGCCAGGACTCCAGTTCCCACAACTCCTTGCCAGCATTATGGAGATGGACTCCCAAGACATCTAGAGGGCATCAAGTTAGGAGAGGTGGTTGTAATAACTCTACTTCAGGCTGAAGTTCACCTTGAAGTGTTTGTAAATGTTACAGTGAAAAGCAGCCAACTGAAAACTGAGCCAACAACTGCAGATCCTGGATTTTAATATGTAACTAGGAGAGAATTGTGTTGCTTTTGGACTACTCCTTATCAAGTTATGTCATCATGAGCTTTCTTAACTTTCTTGTTTAGGGCTGCTTTGTCCTGATGGTCAGCTCCTACACTGAAGGAAAAACTGGCCAAAGAAAAGGAAAAATTATCCCTGCCAATTAAAGTCATCACAGAAAAACTGGCTTAATTAACTCTCAGTCCTCCCTTTCAGCTTGGCTCAGCATCCAGCTTGCTTTCTGGGGATCTGTATGGTGCAAAGGGGCATCTTCCACTCCGTTCCCTATTGCTGGCATTCTGTTCTTCTCTGCCCACGCGTGGATGGGTGGAAACAGTTTCTGCTTTCCATCCCAGCGTTAACATGCCACTTACAAGAGCAGGCTTGTTCCAATTTGGCGCCCTTCTGAAATGTTGGGATTGCAACTTTTGGACTTGTAGCACATCTGGAGAATGCCAAGTGGGCTCACTTCCGATGCTCTGTGCAAGGGCTACAGTCACGGAGGTCCATTTGCCATTCTGTGTCTTTGGCCCCATTCACGTGGATGGGAGCTGGTGAAGAGAGTGTGGGTGAGGGCCCTTCCACACACAAGAACTGCCCTTGTGTGTCTCCATGATGGAGCAAAGCTTCTAACAGGCTTGGCGAGCTGAGTTAATTCATTTTAGATAGTAATCCAATCAGCTCCGCTCCAGAGGAAATGCTGCAGTGGAAAACTCAACCACTGGTATAAAAAATAGCATAAAATAGTATAGAGATAAAAATAGTATAACATAGTATAAAAATAGGTATTTTTCCCCTATTTCTTTCTTTATAATAGGGTTCCCCAAAGTGGTCAATATCAACCCCCAAGGGACGATCGGACTATCCAAGGGGTCGATCAATGTCTGGGAGTCAAAAGGGGGTCAGTAAATGTCTGGGGGTCAATAGGGGGTCAATAAATGATGGAAGGTTGATTGGGGTCAATCTTTTAGGGTCTCAGTAGACCTCCATGCCAATCCTTAGTCCTGAAGGTGTGGTGGCTAGCGGCAGGACAGTGTTACCAGGGTTGAATGCAGCCTCCAGTGAGAGCGGTCTTCAGTTGTCTCTATTATTGTTGTTTTTTTATTAGTAGTAGTACTATTAGTTAAAGTAGCATTACATTATTTTCATACAATAAAGGTTTGGGGGTTGGTGAACAATCTGAAACTTCATGAAGGGGTCGGCGAGCTGAAGAGTTTGGGGACCCCTGGTTTGTACCTTCCCTTGCTTCAAAAAAGGGAAGGGAGAAGGCAGAATATTGGCTAGGTTGTTCTTGAGCACATGGACCATCTGTAAGGAGAACTGGCCAAGTCAAGGAAGGGGTCAGTCCTACTCAATGGCACAAAAGTCCCTCTTACATTTAGGGAATGAAGCCAGCAGCTATGTCGAAACGTTTGGACTTGAACACCTGTGTACAACAGGCCCATTCAGGAAGCCCACAATGGAGACTTGATGATGCAAGCTATTCTCTTTTCCTTGAACCCTAAAATGCCATATAATACCGACTGAACTGGACTGCACAGCTTCTGAGAATTATTTCAAGGCGACGTATATGGTAAACACTAGCCTCCTGCATAAACGCTCAGGGTTATCTTCAAATATAGGTAACGTGGGAAATTACAGGTGTGAGTTTTCCATGATGCGGAACAGCTTTTCCTAACTCCTCCCAGATTTCCACAGCTGGAAGGCCCTGGAGTAATAAGAGTGGTGATCTCAACAGATCTAAGCGGTACAGTCCTAGATTGGGGAAGATTCATGCGTTACTTCCATGTTAAAAATGTAGTGTGAGAATCATCCGTGGAGAAATAGTTCTGTTATAGTAGCCCAGTGTTTCTCGACCTCAGCAACTTTAAGATGGGCGGACTTCAACTCCCAGAATTCCCCAGCCAGCATTGCTGGCTGGGGAATTCTGGGAGTTGAAGTCCGCCCATCTTAAAGTTGCTGAGGTTGAGACACACTGCAGTAGCCCGTTGCCGCAACAGCGTAATAATTGGCCTCTAATTACCTAATTCATCTATGACTGAAACAGTTCTTTCCATCCATTCATTCCAGCAAGGTTGTGTATTGTCGTACCCGAGGCATGTCATGCTTCTTCCACATTAGATCATCTTAGGGCTGCCGCAGGACTGGGAAGAAATCTTCTTTGTGATCCACCTTACAGTAAATCTACTAATACCATTGTTAAATGTTTACAGATATTTGTACCTTGCCTTCTAGGTAAGCCGCTGCAAGGCTAATGGCCAGCAAAGGATAGAATATGAACAAAAATAAGGAGTATAAGGTTTACTCAAACAAGAAGTAAAAGATATTTAGCTGCCGCTAAAATCCTGAACTTGCAGACATCAGTAAAAAAAAAAAAAAAAAAGTGGAAAACTGTTAACCTCTGCTTAAAACATGACTATGTGCTACAGTGACCATACATCCCTTATTATAAAGCACAGTCCTTTATTTCAGACAGCTGTCCTTTAGATTTATTTATTAATTTTTCACTTTTGTCCTTTATTTTGGACATTTCATTTTTACCATACAAATGGAACCACTTAATGCAGAGTCTTTCACGTTCATGGGAAAAGAATGGAAATCGAATTCTCTTTTTAACTCTGATTTTAGAGATTTTTATTGGAATATGCGTTTTTGTAAAGTTTTTTCTTGGTTTTGCTCTGGAATTTTCCTTTGTAAAGCAAAGCAATAAACAGAAACAATTACATTTTTTTTAATCCTTATGAACGTCTTTCAGATTTGCCCCCTTTTTTCAGGTTTGTCCTTTATTTTTTTCCAAGAAAATATGGTCACCGCACTATATTGTATGTGTATAATGGGAGATCCACAGATATGGGATTGCCACTAAAAATGGGCAACTGCAGGGGTCAAAAACATCAAGATGGCAGCCCCAACTTTTCTACATGCTAAAAGGGGTGGAGTTTTGCTCACACAGTTGCAGCCACCATGTTGACTTTTTTGACATCTGTCCCCACCCTGCCCACGGAGTTCTCACATCAGCAACTACAAATCTCCAACTAATCTATTGGATAGAAGCAAGTCCTTCAAATGAACTGCAGCCAAAGACTCAAGGCTTTTAAACGTCAGAACTAATATTGTTAATTGTCCTGTTGAGAGCAGATCTTGCAAATCAAACCAACAGAAGACCGTGTATTATTTTTAGCAGCAGCAGCAGCAATAACAGCCATATTAAACAAATATCATATCTTATCGTTCCTTCTCCTGGCAAAAGCCAATCATTTAAAATCAACACAAGAAAGGACTAGCTTGCTGAATCTGTACTGAAAGGTTAAAATCACTTTCCTAGGAAAAGGAGACTGAAGGGGAACTATGGAACCATAACATTTTTGGAAAGCAAAAAACTAATAGTGGCAGGTCAAGGGGAAAGGCATGCTTTTACCAAGCATGGCACCCAGTGCCTGACAGATGACATGGGTTTGTGCTAACACGGGATGGATTTTCGAGAAAATCTGGCTGAATCCATTTCGGAGACATTCGCTGCTGGTGTTTCAGTCTGGCAAAACTTAGGAAAATCTGCTTTTGTTCATGGCAAAAAAATAGTAACCTCAAAGCCCAGAGAAATTAAATGAATAGTTCTTCTCCATCTTGCAGGGGCGGGGGGGGGAGAGCAAACGTTCATATGGACGTTTGAAAATACTCATATGGATGGAGGCTTCCAAGGAAGAAGGTGTCACGAAATCATCTGTCTACAGCAGCTTTCATTCCACGTGTAGCTAATTAGTGGCTTATGATGTATTGGCTCATGTCGCACTGGAGCTAAAGACGACGTTTTGTTCTAAAAGAGCCATCAAGGGAAGGAGACTTCCAGACTACCAGGAACTACCGAGGCATGGAGAGAAGCAGGAAACTATTACCCAACTGTCTATGAGTGTTGTCTTATTTAACTAAAACGTGCTGCTTCCATGGAACTCCAGATGCAACATAGGAAATGCCTAAAAGATTCTTAGCAAGACAACAGATAACCGTTCCTCGCCCGGAAGCTTAACAGAAAACCCAAATGTTTCCACCCCAAGATACGACAGTCACCGGCTGATTTGGAGGGGCATCATTCCCGATGCCTTTTCTCTGCACGTCTCCTACAGAGCGTGCAGAGAGACTGGCCTAGTGATCAGAAAGAAGAATCAATTATAGAATGTTGTCATGCTGAAGAAAACAGGAGTAAAAGAAATGAGAAAATGTGTACGAGGAGGAGAACGGGACCGGTTCAAGGAATTTTGGGGCTTAAAGTAGAAAAGCTAAAGGCATTCTTCTTCTAATAATTAAAGGGTTAATTATTGGGCTGTCCGTCTTAGCGGATAAAACAGGAACAAGGAAGAGACAGCCAGGAAGCGTGACTTCTATAATAGAAGGCCAGCATCTTTTACCCGGGTGATTGAACAAACAATGACTTCAAGGTAAACAGGATTATGAAAAGGAAGTATGAGCTAAAATCTAGTTTATTGGTTTGAGTCAATAAGCTATTTCTGGGCCACTTTCCGTTATTTCTAAATAAAAATTTGTGGGTTTTTTTTCATTCAAAAGTATAATAATAGCTACAGGTAGTTCTCGTTTAGTGACTGCCTCGTTTAGTGATGTTCGCAGTTACGACAGTGATGAAAAAGTAGCTTTGCGACCAATCCTTGCATTTACGATCTTCGCAGGTCTGTAAAGGAAAGGAAAGCTGAAGTCAGCTCATAAGCACAGCCACGGTTTCACTTAGTGATGACTGAGTTGCCAGTCCCAGTTGCAGTCATTAAACGAGGATTACCTATATTTGGTACAAGATTCATCCTACGGCAGATCCCCACTTGCCAATGAGATGATGTTTATTCTCCTGAGGAGGCCCCAAAAGTATACAGTTTACCAAAAAGATGGAATAAATGTAAAAACATGTGTACTGTACATGGTTTAGTCTCTAAGAAAGATGCGTGCCCAGGGTAATTATCTGAGGTACTTTGAAGCATAACCATTCTTCTGCTTACAATCCAAGGATGATGAAGCATTTCAAGGTAATTAGATACTCTTTGATTTTTGCTCCTTTTTATCACCAAATATTCAAAGATGGGTAAAATCAGCCACATATCTTCCCTCTGGTTACAGGTAGCTGCGAATGTTCTGGTTGTAAAATGTTTTCCAAAAACTACGAGCTGACAGTTGTTAACATTAAAACATGGGCTTTGTGTCCCTTCCTTGCCTCTATACAACTGAATTTTGCAGTGAGGGATTTCCTGTTTCTAGCTATTGTTTAAAAATTAGATAGAATGGTGCACCCACTCTAACACTTAGCACCATTTTGAGATCAGTTCTGGACCCATTTGATGTCACAACATTGTCTGGTTTGGGGAACCGAGCCTATTTTTGTTCCAGGTTAGTGGGAACTGCAGTAAAGCTGGATTTTTTTTCTTTATATTGGTAACACTCTGCAAACCTTGTGGGCAATCTGAGCAGGAACTCTTGCTTCATTCCAGTTCATGGACCCAAGCTATCAATTCCTCTTTCTTTCTCCGTGAAGAAGTTTAGAAGCATCTCCTTCCTGGAACTTCTCTCTTCCTGTATGTATTGGCTAAAACACAACTCTTGTCTCCTCTGATCTAGCCACCAGAGTATCCTGCAACCATGGTCAGAAAACATGGGTAGTGGAACTTTCCATTTTTAAATGTTCTCTTCTTCTAAATGGAGTATGGATGAGGATGTTTTGGTTGTTCCACCATCAGTGGTAGCTCAGGATGCACGACAGTGATTGGACGTTGATCTTTGCATTCTCCTGTTGGTCAACAGGAAGATGAGAAGAACCGCGATTGGTTCATGGTGTTCTCTGCATTTGGATTTGGGCAGAATTGAAGGTGACTGAGAGTCAGTTTCAGATTATGTTGTAAGGAGGTAAAGATGGAAGTGCCCATAAATAAGTCTCTCAGCCTAATCAGTAAACGTTACAAGCCCGTATCCGGAATACTCTGTTCCAAGCTTTTCTAAATGTGGCGTCATTTGTGGTATGTAGATGCTGAACAACTTAACTCTGGAGATGTGAAACTTGTTTCCCCATGTTCACAGATTGGTCACATCAGATTTAGGGCTATAACGCATTATCAGAAAGTAAGGTTCTCATTCCTTTCCAATGTTTTAAAGTTGAATTTTCTTCACAGGTGGCAATGAGGCCATTCCCAAGGAATCCATGGTCAGTGCTGTTTTAATTAATAAGAGCATGAGAAAAGCACTGAAAGAAAGAAAGATCAATTTGCCCTGCAGTGAAAATGCACACGAAAGTTCACCATGGCGGATACACCTTGGTATCCACCGCCTGGCACATCACCAGAAACAGCCTTGTGATATCGCCCAAGACCAGCATGAACACAGCATGTTGTCTTGTGAAGAGTCATTAGAAAGCACTGAACAGGCCATTGCATTGTCCAGCAAAGAGGAAAATCCATGCCCTGTTGAAGAGACAGTTGGTTCCAACTCACCTTGCACATCCGTTACTTCCATTTGGACTTACTCTAGCCTCAACATCTCAGCTTCAAAACCAGCACCGAGTAAGCTATCTTATTACCCCTTCCCTCAGAAAAAAAACCCCAAGATTTCTGAAGCTGCAAGAAAACTTGGGCTGTATGTTTCCCGGTGAGAACTCCGCCGAGAAAAACAGCGATAGGTCTATCCGGGTTTTTCTATAGAAGTTACAGCAAGGTCCTCCTTGCCCCACCCACTGGTGTAATTGCCTGAAATATAGAGTAGCATTTCTGTTCCTGTGACACGAGAGCTGCTCTATCCACATATAAGCATCTTGGATCAATGTTTCTCTAGGGGTATGCATGCTAGTCTAAGGAAGGGTCACGTGCAATGGAAGAACTCCAGCTACTTCCAAGCTTCTGCATCTCATGTGCAGTGTGTGGTGGGACAGCAATGAAATTGTTCGCTTCTCAGGGGATTTTTTTTTTTTTTAGGTCAGCCAGCCCAATATCCCTCATCTGAAGAGGGAATTTCCATGGAGGGAAAATGGGAGGGAAATGCAATAAAGAAAATAATTGGTCACGTCGTGGCAGATGGGTGGAGGTATCTATCACTAGAAATTTCCCTCGAGATTGCAGCTGGTGGAACTCCATTGCTCCAGCCTGAAACCAGAAGCTTGAGCTAGACCCTTTAGAAACTTTAATTGTGTGTATTTTAATGTTGATCTACTCGCTATAGATTAAATTCTTAACATGTATTTTGAATGAATAAGTCTTGGACTAGCATAAACCTGTGTTTTGAAGGTCCACTGTGAAGAAAACAGTAGCCCCATGGAAGTTCATTTTATTTTCACTCTATCCTATCAATGGCTGTTGATTAGTTGTACCTCACATTTGGTCCAGTTTGGTTAAGTTCATTTCCTCATTTAAAAAGAAGAGGGTTCTGGAGGGTAAATCCCAAATATTCCCTAAACACCCCTTTATTCCTTTCAAGAACAGATGAAATGCTTTTTTTAAAAAATTAAGTGACATGACAGTGAGCCTTCCCTTTCAAAGGATCATCTTTAGGTAGTGGGATTCTGTTCCCATTGCACTGCGTAGCAACAAAAGAATTTATCACAAATATCAGCCTTTCCGTTTCCAAATTATTAACATAGCTCAATTGAGCTAAATATAGGCTTCCATGCAGGCCATGCAATCATATATATTCCTAGCTGAAAATGAGCCCGATTAGCTTTAGCAGACCTTATTTCTGAATAGACACAAAAAGAAGGGGAATTTTAAATAGCTGTCTGAATTGGCAATGTGTGATGTCGCCTCTAGAACATTAACAAAGACAATACTTTTGTTGAACTCAGGATGTCTTTTTCAGAATATACACTCCAAAATCAGCTCATAAACCTTGAAATGACCTTGCTGCTATCCTTAAACACAGCAAATATTTCATATTCCAGATTTACTTTTTCCACATTACTTTCTCATTTGCAAGTCAGAAAAGAGTATCTTTTTGGATCACTGAACGACACTAACAACTATGTAATACATTTTTTTTATCCATGTATTATGCTTTCTTTCATTCATGGACATATTAATTTTGCAAATAAGATAAATTAGGAATAAAACTTTACATTGTATCCAGATCCTTTGTTGGGTTTCTTTGCGTGCATGATCTACAAAAAAACCCGTTTAGTATGCCATGATTGTGTCTAATGTACAGATGCATCTTGCAGTGCATGCCAGCATCCAGCTGACTTTGGCTGATCTGAAAAAAAGCAAAGCGGCAGGGTTGGATCTGTTTAGAATTTGGATGGGAGACCACCAGGAAATCTCCAGATTATAGGCTACACTGGGAAGCTGGAAAAAAAAAATCCCAGAAGTACTCAATGATAAGAAAGCTTCACGGATGCATCTGTGTTGCGGGACACGGCAATGTTTTAGATTCAACTGGGATTTTCAATGAGTTGCAGAGTCCTAGAAACAGATGTGGCTTTAAGTCACAGCCAGGCACTGCTTACATGCCTCTAGATGTTTTGAAGGAAGCTTCCCTTCCCAACAGAATCTGAAGCACTACATGACTCCGCCATACAGTCATAACATAAAGACTTTATTCATTAGTCTTCAACCATCTCATCAAACAATAAAGAATCAACAAAGAAAGGAAATACAATTAAAACGGTAATCAGTATCAATATCGGTCAAATCATTTTATTGCCCCCACAATCAACTCCAGTCTGTGCTAAGTGATCTTTCCTTTTCTGCATTATTTTGTATTTAAAAGCAGCAGTCCTTCTAAAGGCCAACAAACTGGTTCCTTGCAGTAAGTGGGACCATTTAAACTCAGTCTCCCAAAAGTTCTTAAATTTGATGTGGGATTCTAACTGATAGGCCCTTTCCGTAGCATACAATTGACATTTAAGTAACATATGAGCAATCTCTCATTTGCACCACGTATGCACAATCTTTCCTAATAAGGAATTCTATATGTAGCCAGTAAGATTCAAGCTTTATCTTTAGAGGTTTAGGGAGACTTATTCTGCCCTCAATCATAATCCATGGTTTATAGTTACAAGAATGCAGACAGGCAAGACTTCCCTGTATTACAAATCACAAATGGAAATTTCAGATTCTCATTCAACCATGATCTATTGTTATATCTGGATGCGATTATAAGCAATCGCAATGGCTACTTCTACTACTAAACCACAATGTTGAACAAAGCAGACTTGGCTGTGATTACTCAAAACTAAGCTTTGTGTGCTTGGCTGAAATGAAGACTGCTGACCTGGAATTTGGATTTTTTTTTCGCTATTAACACCGCTTCATTTTCTAGTAACGTATATTGTGATAAAACTTTTTTAAGAGTCAGATTTGCTCTTGCCAAATTTATGAAGTGGTTGCATGTACAAAAGTAAGGGGATGCTGAATTAGCATTTAGAAGAGATGCCAGTTGGGGTCATAGCTGGAAGTCAAAATGCCAGCCATTTTAAATAATCAGAGGAAACCACTTTAATTGAAAGAAGGCATAGGAGAGTAAAAATAAGCATGAAAAGTGAAAAAAACACAAGTTAAATAAAGACAAAAGGAAAGTCAATCTGCATACTTAGATGAGAAGATAATCAGGAGACATCTGGTAGCTCCTTTTCCCACTAACAAATTTTATAAGCTTTGCCACTACAGATTAACACAGCTCACTTTTAAGATCAGAAGAAATAGAGATGGTAAAAGCTTTAGTTTTCTAGGGCTGAGGAACGGATAAAGATGGATGGTGTGCAGAAGGAACCAAGATTAATGTTAGGGAAGAAGACAGTAACAGACAATATCATTAAAGGGGCTTTCTTTTTACTATTATTATTTTGTAATTCTTAACATTATATTGTTTTGATACAATATACAATATTAATTATATATTAATAATATAAAATATTAATTGAAGATTATTAACACTCTACAGTATTGTTTAGATAACTTAGACTATTGTGGATAAAGAAAAGAGAAAGAAGTATTATAGCAATATTAATTATAATTTAGGATATCAGTGTTACTGAGCATAAGATTATTTGGCTTTTTCATCCGGAATTGACTATAACATTTGAAAAAAAATGCTCAGATTGCATCAAAATATTTGTTGTACAATACAGGTTTCGGTCTTGAGCGGATTACAGGTAGTCCTCGCTTAGCAACCACAATTGGGACTGGCAACTCCATCACTAAGCAATGTGGTCACTAAGCAAAATATCATGTGACCACAACAGATTTACGACATCGCTTCCCATTCAGTCATTAAGCGAATCACTGGTGGTCATTAAGCGAGATATCACATGACCATGACATGCAATTTTACTGCCAGCTTCTCCATTGACTCTGCTTGCTGGAAGCCAGTTGTGAAGTGCACAAATGGTGATCCCATGACCGGACACTGTGATGGTCATAAACACTTGCTGGTTGCCAAGCACCCGAATGTCGATCACATGACCATGGGGATGCTGTGACAGTCATAAACGCGAGTACTGGTCGTAACGTTACTTTTTCAGCACCATAACTTTGGTCACTAAACAGGGCAGTCCCTAAGCAAGGTCTACCTGTACTGTTAAGGTCTCCATTGTATTGTTACTTAAAGTTTTTATACACAAAGCAAATTTAACAATTAAAATACCAAAAAATAAAAGATGAAGGGCCTTTCAACGACCACAAAGGTCAGAATATTGAAAGCAATGGCCTTTTCCCATGGTAGGGGACGGCTGCAGATGCTGGACACTGAGAAAGCCAAGGATGATTGCTGCCTTCAAAATACAAACGTGGAGGTAGTTACTAAGAAGATGGAGATGGCTGCTGCAAGACCCAATCCATTCTGGGCCAAGGTTAGGCTGATGGCTCCCTTGAGATGAAGATTAGCGAGTAGAGACTGATTTTAGGCCCGCAATGAGAGGGGAGAATGGACCTAACAAAAAATTGGCTAGGTCTGGCAAGGTTGTGGGAAGGATTAAGGGAAAACAAGAGGATGGAGGAGGAGGACCCAAGAGATTTCAACCCTGCCCCCGGAAGGGCTGCAAGTTCTTGCCAGAATCAAGTTGCAAGAAGGAGCACCCCGCACAATCCCCAGGAACCAAGCCAGACTCCAGGACAACTTTTTCAATTTGATTTGGGGTCTTCTTTTTTTCCCCCATCCCCCCTTTTTCACTTTACTGGATAAGGCTGCAAGCTTGCTTTCGAGAAAGCCATCACACTGCTTCTAACAGAAGGAGCAGCAGGGGCCGCGTACCAAGATCAGGGACTGCACTAACCGGGAGGGCCACTAGAGGGCCACAGAACACTGCCTTTGCGGCCCTCTAGCGGTCATCGGGAGAACGGCAGCGCCCTTCTGGCTCCCTACTGGAGAAGGGCAAGCCTTCGGCGCCCTCAGCAAGGTGCGTGTGTGGCGAAGGGCTCGTGCTGGAGGCGCTTCCTACCCGAGCCGGCCGGGGAGGCCGCCGCCGCAGCCCGAAAAGCCCGGCCCGCCCCCCTGCGCGCGCAGCCCGGCTCCCTCCTTCGGCGAGAGGCACCAAAATGGCGACGGGAGGTCGCCAGGCCACCGGTCACGTGCCCGCCCCTCGTCCCGCCCCCTCGGCGCAGGAGTGTTCTCTCGCTTTCGTTTCTGACGTCCAGCGCGAGCGGCCCGCCTCCAGGGCAGCGCGCGCCGGCGACAGGGAAGAGCGCGCGCAGGTAAGCCGGGAGCGCCCGCGGGCGACGGGCCGGGCGGGCGGGGCGCCTCCCCTTCCTCCTCCTCCTCCCTCGGGGACGGGGAGCTGCGGCTAAACGGGAGCGCCCAGGGCCGGCCGGGGCCTCTCCTTTTGGCGACGGGAGAGAGGGAGCGCAGGGGGTTGGCAAGCGGGCTGGGGATCCTGGGGAGGGTACTCCCCGCCCGGCTTCCTGGTCTTACCTCAGAGGGGGTCCGCTTTGTCTAACCCTGAGCCCTCCAGATGGGCTGGGCTTCAAGGCCTATCATCCTGGCCAAGGAGTTAGGGGCCTTGGGAATATAGGTATCTCTTCCCACTTCCCCGGGATACCAAAATAAGGAAATGTGTGTTGTGATGTCACAATGCGAGCACCATTCTTTTGTCCTGTGACGTCACAATGCGAGCCCCTCCCTTGCCTTTGTGCCATGATGTCACGATGCAAGCTCCGCCCCATGCAATGACTTGACACAAAGTCTGCCCTTTAGGACTTTCAGGGCAAGGTCCCCCACACTGGTGTGGGAGTGGTGGGCGTGTTGTAATGCCACAATACATTTTTTGTTGCTTGTCCCCCCACCATACAGTTGCACACCGCGCTGTATATCCCCAACCTGCATACATAAACCGTACAATGCAATTTACGGTATTTTTATAAATTTTAACTGTATTTATTTATTGTTTTAATCTTTTGTAAGCCGCCCAGAGTCCCCCATTGGGGGGAGATGGGTGGGGGATAAGTTTGATAAATAAATAAATTAAATAAATAAAATTTGTCCTGCTACAACCACATGGCATCGCTGTAGCACACAAACCAACTAAATCCCTCCAAAACATCTTAAGCGAACCAACCCAAATCAAACAATATACTGTAATTTAGCTTGGATTTTTCCCTGCTATTACCATTCAAAGGGGGTTGAGGACAAAATTAAATGCTGGTAAAGAGTAAAACAATGAAAAATAGGATCCCCAGCATAACATTTAATAAGTTGGATAAAACAGCTGTTGTAGTGTCTTGCAGTCAGAATGGTTAAAAACTCTGTTCGCCTGTTGTCCAGTGCTGAATAAGAAGATGCCAGAATGATAGTAAAAGACATGAAAAAAAAAGGGGGCCAGGAAGGACATAGGTATGGAAAAGAAAAAATGATATATGATCACCTGAGCCCCGGTACTCTACCAGCAGTCTTAAATAATTGGAAAATCACAGGCAGTGCTTGGACAAGTAAGGATCATTTGCTTTTTTTCTGACAGATTCCTTTTAACAATCAAAAATCAAAGGGGAATGTAGATTTCATAAGGTCTCCTAGCAAAACTCTGAAGATAAAATCTCCCTCACTTTCCTTTTTATGAAGGCATTTGTAAATAAAGGGACTTTTTATGGGAAGATAAAGTTTCCCGGAATAGAATCGAGATAGAATTATTTTCTTCTGTTTTCATTTTCATTTTCCACTGCGGTGTCTATAAAATGTATGCAAAATGTCAGTGAATCAAGTATCATGAAAGCAAAACTAATGAATCAATTTTACTGTTTCATCTATAGTGGAAGATGGCAGTGTTTGGCCAATCCTTTAAGCAACCGTAGTAGAACCTCCTGAATCTTTAAGAGACTCTGCATATAGTTGTCTTTCAAGCAATGGTCTTGATTTACACTTTGTATTCTTTCCCACCCAACAGAATGTTGGAAAGACATTATCTGAAGGGGGTTGGGAGTCTGTCAGTCCGCCCATCTGCCAGGTAACTCTCTGAAAATTGAACACAGTGGGACCAGATTTGGTGTGCAGGATGGAACTTAGCAAAGAAGAATTGAGTTCAAAAATAGCTGAATCAGAATAGGTATTGTGGGGGAGGAAATTCCCCAGTGTATCTCTACACTGGTCAGTTGGTCAGTGTCTTGCAATGTTTCCTGCTATTCTGTTCTAAGCCCCCTTCCCAGTCACATGAGCGAGTGGAGGACCCGCACCCACAAACACACATGGACACAGTACTAGAGGAAAGCAGAAACACACAAAAAGACATAACAGGTTACTTACACAGAAGAAAATACACCTCTGGTCACGGCTGGTGAAGGGGTTGGGAAATAATAATTTATTGTGCCACCAGACTCTGAAGGACTTTAGCCAGCTCACGATAATCAAAGAAATTACAATAAAATCAGTAGAAGATAAAAGATGGCAAGTGCGATGAAGCAAGGGGTCTCACTGTCCCTCACCAAAGTCCTGGGTGAAGAGCCCGGTCTTCATGGCTCTTCTAAACCACAGCAGAGTGGGGGCCATCTGGATCTCGGGGGAACCTTGTTCCAGAGGGCAGGCGCTGTTACAGAGAAGGTACACTTCTGGGGTCCCAATGGAGGACATGGTTTAATTGAAGGAACCCCCAGCCCGTCAACCCTGCAGGATCAAATCAGGCAGGTAGTTGCTATGGGAGACAGGCGGTCCCTCAAGTGACCGGGTCCTATGCCATGTGGGGCTTTATAGATAACAACCAGCATTTTGAATCGCACCCAGAACCAAACCAGCAACCAGTGCCAATCTCTGCAGGCTTTTCCTCCCGTCTTTATTCTTTCCAACCAGCAGAACTTTGGAAAGAAATTATGAAAGAAAGGGGCTGGGACTGTATCAGCAGAATACTTCTCCAAAAAGTGGAATGTTAGGCATGGAGGGAAGCCAGCCAAAGAAAGGTAGAGTTTGAAAATGGCCCAGATCTGTCCTGGTTACTACAGAGAGAGAAAAATTCTCCCTGTGCATCCCAGTGGGAGAATCATCTGGGCAACAACTCAGAATTACTGATGATGATGAAGATGATGGTGATGATGAATGATAGTTCTGTTCTCAGCCTCCCCCGCTTCCCTACTCCCTTCCAGTCATATGGTCCAGAATGGAGCTGCTCTTAAGGATTGGAAAGAATTCCACAAACCAGGCTCTGTACCCCTTCCTTGTTCTCCTTCCATTTATTTTGCCCTTTAAGATTTCCTCTCTTCCCCAGCCAGCTGCTTGGGAGACCCTCCTGGCTCGGGGGACGCTTTCCCATTTCCTGATCTGGCTGAAAGAGAAATGGCAAAGCTGGGCATGAGGATCACAGAGTTGGCAGAATGGGTAACGCGAAGGGAAGCTAAGCTGCTGACCTTCTGCTTTTCCATATGGTGATTGGAAGAGGGTCTGCGAAAGGGACCAGTCGGTGCTTTTCTCTAGCTTCCTTCTTGCGTCCCAACTCCAAAAGAACGGAAATGTTGGCCGGCTCTATTGGCTGCATCTGTAAAACCTGGCTTCCACTTGGATTGCTCTGGGATTGTTGACAGAGAGTAAACGTAGAAGACCCAGAGATGGCAGAGTCGTGGTGACAGCTGCAGTCCTCAGACAGACTCTTCATGAGGACTGGATTTTTCTGGAAAAAGTGGCTTGAAGAGTTTGCCTTTGAAACTTCTGTCGTGGTTCATATGAACTCTTCAGCTGGCTTTTAATTGTATCTCGATCTCCAGGCATTTGCAGGTTGCCTTTGCTAGATGTCTGTGTTGCATTGATTCTGCCAATCAGAGTGCAATGAAATGCACAAAAGCAGATTTGGGGTGCCTTTGTTAGCAGTTGATAAACGTAGCACTATTCCAGTATTCTATTCCAGAGCCCCAGTTTGGTGTAGTGGTTGAGGCATCAGGCTAGAAGCCGGAAGGCCGTGAGTTCTAGTCCCACCTTAGGCACAGAGCCAGCCAGCTGGATAACCTTGAGCCAGTCACGCTCTCTCAGCCCTAGGAAGCAGGCAGTGGCAAACCACTTCCAAATAACCTTACCAAGAAAACTGCAGGGACTTGTCCAGGCAGTCACCAGGAATCAAAAACTGACTCAAAGGCACCAAAAATAAATAAAATTCCAGTTGAGTACGACCTTTCACTTTACACATCTGAGCCAGCTTTGTAAAATCTTGCTAGGATTTTAGTTTGCTTAGATTTTTGTTTCATAAAACGTGTCACCTTAGGGAAAACACAAACCCTTTACGCTTTGATTCAGCATCCATCTCCATGGACACCAGTAAAAAGCACATACTTTACTTTCTTTCAGTGGATAACACTTTATGATCGTAGCCTGCCAGTGGCTGCTTAAGAAGAACCGCTTTGCAGAACGAGAACAGCTCCACGAGCAAATAAAAAACGTTTATGATAGATTATTTGCCAATCTATTTCAGATTGATTGGCTGCTTGTTACGCAGCTTCCTGCATTTTATCTTCTGAGTAGAAAGTCCATATTCTGTGTAGGTCAGGATGGTGAGATGCTAAGAGGGTTTTTACAATCCTCCATATGTTATAAACTTACAAATGAACTTGCTTCTGCAGCTTGAAACAGACGTCACAAGATAGCAGGTTAGAATTGCTGAGATACCCCCAAGAAGTTTTTTTACATACGTAGAAACTTTATGTATACGTATAAAAATAAATGTAGTGGGTTGAATCTCCCTTTAATGGAAATGCTATATATGAACTGGGTTCACACCGGGATGAAATCTGCATCAAATTTGTCCAAAGTTATTTTTTCAAGGCAGGACTAGAACTCATGATCTCCTGGTTTCTAGCTTTCTCAGCCCTACTGGGAGATCCTGCAGATTGGACATGCAAGCCATGTGTTCTTCCACCTCACTCTTTCTCATGTTTGTTTAATTTAAGCACAAAAAGGGGCCAGATTTACAGGTATACCTATATTTTACATCCTCTTGAGATGTAAAAGGACACGTGTTTTAACCGAATCAGAAGCACAATTACGACATTTTTCAAAATAAGTTGCCTACCCAAGTGTAAATGTTTTCCTTCTGTTTTTTTTTTTTTTTTTAATGCCAGGATGGCACAGAACAAGTATCTTGCAGCGAAGCTGAAAAACTATTTGCGTGAAGACAAAATTCAGCTATGGAAGCCTCCGTATACCAACAGCAACAAGGAGGCTGGAGAGGAGCTGAAAGTAAGCCAGCTGCCATACTGTCGCTGTTTTTATTTCATGCGATTTTATTGCGTTGGTATTCTTAACAGATTCATTTTTATCATCCTAGGATCTCACCCGGCAATATTCAGCCAGGCTAAATTATAATGACAATGAAATAGAGGCTCTTCTGGAAGAAATACGTTGTAAAGCAGTCGAGCGGGGAATGGGCAATGAAGCTTATAGGGTGACTGGCGTGGCGACACTTGAAGTAGCCTTGCCTTCAAGGATGGGTAAAGTAAGCAGCTGCTTCATGTTATCTGAAGAAGCATGTGTAAAACGTGCACTAGGAGCCATTTTAGCCAAATATTGAACAATAGTATGTCATATGTACACAGGAGGCCAGTGTTTCTCAACCTCAGCAGCTTTCAGATGGGGGGACTTCAACTCCCAGAATTCCCCAGCCAGCATGGCTGGCTGGGGGATTCTGGGAGTTGAAGTCCACCCATCTGAAAGCTGCCAAGGTTGAGAAACACTGCAGTAGGCAAATAAATGAGATGATTGATTGATTGATTGATTGATTGATTGATTGATTGATTGATTACATGCCATCAGGTTGTGGTCGACTCTTGGCCACATAGATAGATTTTCTCCATGATGATCTGTCCCCAACCTGGTCCTTCAGCTCTTCCAACAGTGCCCCCATTGCCCATGTAACTAAGTCCATCCCCCTTGCTGCTGGTCATCTTCTTTTTCCTTCCACCTTTCCCAGCATTAGAGCCTTCTCCAGAAAAAATGAGACTATACCGTGTCTTTATTTTATTTATGTAAAAGAGAAGTGGGGTAGGAATCCACTGGAGTTGACTTTGTTTCTTAAATCCAGAAGAGGCAAACTCTCAGGACAAAATACTAGTACTATTTGCATTACACACTGAACCAGAAACTGGCTGTCTACATTTTAGCCTACTATGTGTTATGCCAACCCAGCTGATGTGGTTATGTTTATTGTTAAACTTAGTCAACTGAGTCAGCGGTGATTACGGTAATAATAGATAAGCATATTGTGAAAACACTCGTATGACCTAGTTAATCCTCCTAGGATTGTAAAAAGCAACTTATTAGGGGGAAATAGCCCCAGATGAAATTATTGAATAAAGGCAATGAAACATAGTTGGCAACAACGTCTGGCTAAGTCTGAAATCTTAACCAGCCCTTGCATTAAAAAGAATGTTCATTTAGTGGGAATAAAGCAGGCTGCTATGTTCACTATTCTCTTGCAGCATTATATTTGTTTCAGTGCTTTCATTAAAAACTCTACCCATAAAAAGGTTCCTGAGCTTAAGATGGCAGGAAAACAGCCCAACTGCTATTTTAGTTATGGTAACATGAGGGCATGTGTAGCGATAATTAAAGTACTGTACTTTGCTGTTGCTGTTCCTGCTGGAAAAGGAGAGCTGTTTTAATCGCTCTTGAATGGAAAAATGGTATTGCCATCCTCAGATCCCTTTTCCCTATCACATCTCTGGATCAACAGATTCTTCACCTCTTCCACTTGATCCTAATGCCACTTGATTCCAGTGCCCATTGGACTATTGAATTCTTAAAGACAAGGAACCTGTGTCTACTTGAAATTGATGCTTCTTGTACTTTAGTAGAGCCAACATCAGGAACAATCTGGGAGTGAAGAGATTTCCCCAGAATTTCTGTTGTATAGATTTGTTTCACCCAATTATTTTTCCCCACATTTCCTTCAGATTTAATAGGGATAATTTCTGTCATTAATTCCAGAACTGATAGTTCATTGTGTCTTTTTCTTCTTTCTCTTCTCATTTCTTCTCTCCTCTGCCTTGCGTATATATGCACGACTAGATTGAATATAGGATTCCCTTTTGCTCTGTGTTTATCAGTGCTTGTGAATTGGAGAGGGGGAAAAAATGAAAGACGTGAGGAAGGAGTGGAATGAAGTCAAACCTATGTTAAAGAATGCTGCTACGGTGGTCAGAACAAAATCCAGAAATCCAAAAGGAAAAGGTTGAACGTTTGTTGTATCAGTGCTGCTCTGTAAACAAGACCAGTGTGTTTGAAGACCCATAATCCGTATCATCTTTAAATGAATCGATATTTTCTGTTTTTCATAGATACAAAAAAACATACTGGAAACCAAATTGGTCATCACAGGCAAAGAGTTGCGATCTCAGTAAGGATCTATCTTTTTACTTAAAATAAAAGTGCTTTGCTCAAAAGTTCCTGTAATTTATTTTATGTAATTGTGTGCTATAATGATCCCCGATCCCGAATACATACCATAGAAAGCATTGGTGTGTACTGTATTCATTCTGAGAGAGGTATAAACACAGAAGAAATTCATTTTACCAGTTGCCAGTCTGAACACAGAAGTAGGTTTTCTGAGTTAATATAGTATCGTGAAAAGATGTCTCTGGTCATATGTGATAGATTTAAAAAGATGTTTATCCCAAAGCACATCTCAGTGAATTCCTTGGTGTGCGTAAGCATGTCTGGAGTTGCAACCTTGGCATCATTAGAAAGACGGGCCTGGCTGATCTGTTGCTGTACACTATCCTTCATCTTGGCATTTCTTGCTTTGAGAAAGGATTTCCACTTGTCCTTATCTTATCCAGACTGTAAAATTGTGCTTCTTGATTGTTATCATGGGGTATAATAATAGTTATGAAAAGTTAGTTCTTCCAAAGAGTGCACAGTATAATCGTAAAGCTGAATTGCTTTTACTAGCTATTCTTCTTCTTCCCAGAATAGCACAGACATACGGATTTGAAGAAACCTGCATTAAAGTAATTATAAATAAGAAACAACTGGAATTAGGTATGTATCTTGCGTTTAAATGCATTTGCGGAACAATTGTTTATTCATATTCTGAAGAGAGCTGCTCCTTTTTTGATTTTCAAACTTCTGTATACTGAAGCTTCTATTTCAGAAGTCCTCCTGCTCTTTTTGGCTGGCACATTAATCAGCTTCCACTTTACAGGAAAGACCTTAGAAGAGCAGGGGGTAACTCACAACGTCAAAGTCATGGTGCTTGAACTGAAACTGAGCGAAGAAGAAACCAGAAGAAAAATCCGTGAAGAAGAGATGCAGCTTAAAGAAGAGGCCTTAAAGAAGAAAGAAATAAATAAAAGGATGCAGAGGACAAAAAGGGGATTAGAAATACTTGCTGAAAGAGGTAAAGGAACTTTTTTGCTTAAATCTCACACTTTTACTACACGCATATATATACTCATCAACTGTTACCATATCATGGTAAGCGACGTTATGCAAAGTGCAAAACGAGAATAAGAAATACTATGCCAAGGAAATTAAAGACATGAGATCAGAAAAGGAACTAGAGCAGAATCTAATTTATATCAACATCATTCTTTGTGTCTGTCTGAATATTTGGAAAGCATTATGGCTTCCATCCCATCCATATCTTTCTGTCCTTGCAAGCCATCCTTGTTTCTTTCACCTCTGTCCAACACTTTATATGCCACCCTGTTCTTTAAATTTCTCATAGTTCTCCTTTAAGGATCTTGTCAACTCCATCCAACCAAGATTTTCTTGGTCTTGGTCTTGGTCTTGGTCATGCTGGCTGGGAAATTCTGGGAGTTGAAGTCCACTCATCTTAAAGTCCCCAAGGTTGAGAAACACTGGTATAAAAACTTAATTAAGGAGTCCAAAAAATCAGCATTTTTGGATGCAATGTGATTCTGATTGTGTCTTGTGGTTTATTCTGTAGAAAACTCTTTTGAAAATTCTTACCTGTGAATAGAGAATGAGGGAATTAAATCGGTCGTTGTGGTCCTAGTTTTATAGGCATGCCAAGGAACTGTTAGTCCCTAGTTTATTTCAGGGATGCTCACCTTTTACCAGGCTGATGGCTACCCTAACCCTCTGAGAAGTTTGCTGGTGCAACCCTCCAAGATAGAAGTTAAATAAAACGAGATTTCATTTAATTTCATTTATGTTAAAAATGGGATGACTCTACAATCATGTGCTGAATCACTCTTTTTTTCTATCACATTAAAAATTGGAGCTTCGTAATAATGTTGGGGGGTCTCCAGCACTCACATTCAGGGCTTTGGGGGGGCTATGTGACCCCTAATTTTAAGTTGTGCCCCTTTGATTTCTTGGAATGTTATTGAGACGTGTTGCTTTTTTTTTTTAACGTGCACGCTCTGTTACAGAGGATTCCTTCGACCCAGACACCACACCTTACCTGGACATAGCAAATCAGACTGGAAGAACTATCCAGATCCCTTCGCAAGCCAAAAAAGTAAGTGTGAGCTACACAAAAGTTGTGTTCTCCCCTGCCCATCCATCTCCCCCACCCCCCATAATCATCAAGGATGTTTTGTTTGAAATGCAATTTTATTGTTAAGGATTAATGTGAGTGAAATATTCCCCCTCCCCCTCCCCTTCCTCCCCCTCCCCCTCTCCTCCTCCTCCTCCTCCTCCTCCTCCTCCTCCTCCTCTTTTGCAGGCTCTTTTAATAGCTATGGGGTACCATGAAAAGGGCCGAGCTTTGTTGAAGAAAAAAGAATATGCTGTGGCATTACCATACCTGTTGGATGCAGATAAACACTTCTGGTAAAAATCTCAGTCCCCTTTTGCCTAACTTCTTTTCTAATTCTGGTGCTTCACACAGCAGTTTTGTGCCGCTGCTAAAATGAGCCAAAAACAGGTTGCTTCTCTTCCCAGTCATTTCCAAGTGCGTTCAGCCCACAACAGTAGGGAGAAATGTGGTAGAAAAAAAAGGGGGGGGGAAGCTCCAAAAAACTAGCCTTGACCTCAGCTTTATGGGCAACATTGTCACTGCCCAACAATCCCCAAATGTGGCATTGTGTTACTCAGAATGGGAAGGAGCCATCTTGTGTCACCTGATCTGAAGACATGGCCACGACAAGGTTGCATACTGGCCTCTCTCCCAGCCCAAAGGTGAACCCCACACACTCAAGCAGTAAGTGTAAAGTTGCTGAGGGGCCATAGACAGCTCTGCAGGAAATGCTCCAGAATCCACCACTTAAGCCCCCCAGCGTCAAACCCATTCAGCTCCTCCTAACAGCCTTTGGATCAGTTTCCATTTAGCCCGTTTGCCTGGAGCAGTGTTTCTCAACCTTAGCAACTTTAAGAGGTCTGGACTTCAACTCCCAGGATTCCCCAGCCAGCCATGCTGGGTGGGGAATCCTGGGAGTTGAAGTCCAGACCTCTTAAAGTTGCTAAGGTTGAGAAACACTGACCTGGAGGCATCTGAGGCTACTTGTGTTGTTGATTTGGGTGTGGCTCGGGGAGACAGGAGCTGGCACATTTGTGTTTCTTTTGGAGTTGGGCATAGCCTGCACGTACCTCAGTTATTGGCTGTTCAATGTGTCTTTGCTGGCGTTGCTGCTCCGTACCCTTCTTTTGGGTTTACGTTGCTGTCATGCTCCTTCGCTCATCCGGCCAGCAGACATTCAGTGCAGGATTGTGTCCTCCTCCCCCGGCTGATGCTAGCTGATCAGACCTCTGCTACGCCGTCTCGCTGTATTGCACGCCTCTAAGTTCTACCCACATTTCAACAGCTCTGCAACGCCTGTGCCAAATATGTTCTGCTTTTCAGTGAATGTGGTTCAGACCTCCTCACCACTGTTGATAATTATGCAGTGCTGCAGCTGGACATTGTCTGGTGCTACTTCCACCTGGGACAACTGGAGTGCCTCGACGATGCTGAGAAGAAGCTTTTGGCAGCCCATGACTGCTTCAGAAGGTGTTATGGAGAGCACCATGAAAGACTGGTCACCATAAAAGTAGGCTGGTTATGTGTATTTAATGAACCCCTCCTCAGTTACGTTGAATGAACTCCTCCTCATTTGCATCCTCGTTTCTTTCTTTTTGCCATGTCAACATCAGAGGGTAGCTGGTTGTCGTTGGCACTCGGGCTTTTTTCTAAGGAAGTTGCACGCTCTTGGAAATTAAATTTGGGAGTGGGTAACTTCAGAAGGTTCTAACCTATATGCTTCTTCAAGAGCCGTATCGCTGTGCTGTCTCCTTAAAGGGAGCCCAAGAGTTGGGAATGTAAGAAAAAAAGTGCAAGACTTGGTTTTTGTAGAGGTGATTCACACAGCATGTTAAGTCACCTTAATCACATGGGTTTCGGCTTGGGGTTGTGTGCTAACCTACCCATTGTGGTTTAGCAACATGTGCAAACCAACTCATGATCAGGTTTCCAAAAGAATCTCGGCTTAGATTTATACCCGAATACTGCTGTAGATTATTGAATATTGTTATAAATATTAAGTAAGATATGCTGGAAAGAGTATTTTTACTCTCCAAGCTAACGTTTCAGGGATTTAAATATTTAAAAGTTTGAATATTTAAACTCAAAATATGAGAAGCATTTGTTCTGGCAATTCATTTCGAACGGTGTGCCTGTTAAGACCATTTGTTTTAGTTCTGCAGAGTTTCACGAAACCGGAGCCAAATTGGTTGGTAGATTGATCCTTATATAAACCTTGTTATGTATTGCTCAGAGCTTCAATTTCTTTCTCTTACCCCACCCAAATAGTCCAGTGAGTTTCAGTATGTAAACTTGGTCCGTTACACTGTGATTTGTGAAACCTTCCTTGCATGTCGACCCATTTGTAAATAGTTCCTTTTCTTTAGGGAAGTTCTGGGCGAGAGAAAGCTTTATTTCTGAGGCTCTACTTGCTTGAAGGAATAAGCCATTATC